>NW_027271766.1:0-1445000 GCF_040938485.1 Diadema antillarum
TGATGCACAGGACAGAGCGGATTGGTGAGGATTGATGAGCAAGATTAACTTTGGAACTGTTTGAACCTACGAGCGCAGCAAGCGGGTTTTAGACTTTTCTAAAGTTGAACGAGAGCATCCAATTCTCACTGATCAATGAAATAGGTCTGTGCATCATTTGCGTTTTATATAAAATGGCCCGTAAATTCATGAAATACAACCATTTTCCCCATCATGCATCCGGTACACCTACTACACTATACAAGACTTGAGCCATGCATTCGGGTTTTACCGGACGCATGGCTCAGTGTGGATCAGTAATAATCAATGCATGACAATTGACCAATCAGATTGCAGAGATTCTAAAGCTCCTTTCATTATATTTGATATTCCCAAGGGGTGGTGTGCATTTGACAGTACACTTTCATTTCATACTTGGTGCTAGGTCACAGATATACTTTTAATAAACTTTTTATGAATAATTTCACTGCTGCGTGTAGATGATACAGCCCAAGGATTTATATCCATGCAACACATCCACACTTGCAGAAGATTTTCACACTTGCAATACAGTTTCTGGGGCAAAGCTAGGACACACAACTTAATGAACCAGACTGGTAAGACAAGCTACCTTGTGATACAGATTACGGCTATGAATTAAAGTTGTGCTTGGTTTGTCGCCTCTCTCCTCTATTCGTATACCACATTCAAACATCTCACAAAAGGAATCACACTTCTGTTTTCTAGCCTCATGTTTTTCACCTGGAGTGTATCTTACACATGTATAGCACTGCCCTTCGACAGAGAAGTCATAAATACACAAAAGTATTACCTTGTTTGATATTTTTTTTTTTATTACAGCAAACATTCAGATTGTCGGAATGTGCCTTAACGCAGAACTTTACACATTTATTTACAAATTTTCTCATCTCCATTATTACACAACACAGCTCAACTACAAAAACTCTGATCATATGGAAAAGCAAGAAACGGGTGCACGTCACAAGACCGACACCCAGGAGTCATACATCCTACGAGTTATACAGCCCATGAGTCATACAGCCCATGAGTTTGACGCTAAGCAAACGAGGCCCACGAGGCCCACGAGACCAACACACTAAACCCCGTGTTGTATCTGTCGAACTCATGGGCTGTTTTATGTAGTGTCGCTCTCATGGGCATTATTTGCCTAGTGTTGAACTCATGGGCTGGAGGACTCGTGGGCCGTATGACTGATGGGTGTCGGCCTTGTGGGATGACCCCGCAAGAAACAGTGACATCTAGTAATTGTTTAAGATTATACTCTCTACCTACAGAGAGCTGCTCATCTTTGCCTCTGGCCTCGGGTCTTTATCACTATTGCACACTATAAGTTTTTCAAGACCATCCTCTGACTAATAACCTTACCCAATAAATACCTGCAATGCAGCGCTTAACACTGGCACTGGTCCGACGATCCCAGACTTGTAAAAATCACTGTCTGTCAGACCAGTAACTTTCCAAGAATTGCAAAATTTACTGGTTCGGCATGACCAGTAAAATAAAATTGATAAAATAACAATGTCGGGGCCAGCCGAAAGAAAAGAACAGGACCACAAACAGAACATAAATTTTAGGTTCAGACCAGTAAAAAATGGGAAAACTGCTTATCTACTGGTCCAATAGGGACATGCGAGACAGTCAGACCAGTAGAATAAATGGGTTAGTGTGCAGTCCTGTGCAATGTATGACAAAATTATTTAAGGAGATGAGAAAATACAGAATGTAGGACATGTATGTCCTCACTGTACAATTTGTATTTTCTCCTCTTTTTTTTTTCCATTCCTTGAAACTGCGCAGAGCTTCACACAGAACTTTCACCTTGGATGTTGTCCTGGGGTTTGGTCTGGATGATACATCACATGCATTGTATGTCTTCAATGATTGCTACAAGTTTTGTAAAAGTTCTTGCACCTGTGGGCCTTGCAGAACTCAGTTCCTTTCTATTGATAAAACAAAATAAGTGGAAAACACCAACAGATGTGCACAACATTAACACCAACATGTGCAAGAAATAAGTATGCAACCAACAGTAATCATGAGCGGCAATCACACTGCTTAATCTTCCTTGTTTACTGTAAAGGCTTTTCATAAAGAGAATAGACTGAACATGCATATACTGTACTGTAGGCTGTCAGGAGAGGCATTTATAAGGTCAACTACATTGTAGAACACACACTTCATAAAATATCAAGATACAGGGGATCTGTACAGTGCAATTGAGGGGGGGGGGGAGATATTATCATGTTTCAATTTGAGCTTGAAAAAGAAATGTGGTCATTTCTAATTTGAAAACCATCAGAGATGGTCCAAATGGCTTAGTTTATCAAGGTTTATAGCAAATTTAGTGTTTTGCTTACACCATCTCACTACATTGCGATCACTTAAAATCAAATAACACATATACAGTATTCCATTGAATTTAAAATTTCCGCTCTTACAGTAACACTGGGGTATATGGAAGCATTCACAAATGCAGCACGTACAGGATGAACTATTTATGAAACCACACAACTGTATATAGTACATAAATTGCCTCTGATGACTAGCCCGGTATGAGTTTGAAAAAAAGAAAGAAAAAGAAGATAAAGTCATTCCCATAATCATTTGGGAGCTTGAAAGGTAATGAAGCCTCAAAACATTTCCTGTTGAGTTGGGGACTTTCCTATCCCATATTGTTAAAAGCAATACTGTATACACCATGTATTCCATAAGATATTTAGTGAATTGAGACTTGTAAGACAATTTTGTGAGTGGTTAAATTTGTGATTGCAAACCCTTGCAATGAAATGAGAAATACATTAAGTACCAATATTAATCCCTTTACAAGAGAATACTTTGTGATTTGTGAGTCTCTCATGGGTGTCAATATTTTCACGAGTTGTTCCTAAAAATATCAGTTGACACTCGAGGGAATACGAAAACAGTGTTTTTAAACATAAACGGAGTATACAGTATTCCTCAGTTGTTTACATACATGTATTTCTATACTTGTACAGCTGGCATGTAGTTGTATTTTGGCATGCGAAAACGAAATAAATTCCTATTTCTCTGTCCGCTGTTCTGCGTTCATCTCCTGTGGTGTCCCAGTGTGATCATACCACGGCAACAGCTTGACGAGATGATCGGGATAAACACTCTCTAGCAAGATTTTGATGAGTGGTGAAGATCCGCTTTGCCAGTAGATGGTGGTGCCACTGTGCCAGAAGACGGTCCATGAGCGATCTTGAAGCGACCATGTGACATATTACAGGCTGGGGATGAAAGCTGACTAGACACTATGTACAAACTATATGAAAGAAAGAAACAGAGGGAGAATATATCATATTACACTGAATATGCAATGTGTGGCTTGACTCTCAACACTTAAATATCTAATACGGACTTGTATTTGACATTTTTGTCAATGAAGTTATGATGTCAATGAAGTTATGATGGCATGAAAATTCCTTCACAACTGAATACTATACCGGGCTTGAAAGTTTGTTTTTGGAGTCTTTTCTCCAATGAATGTGCGCAAAGAATGTAGCTCACATATATGCGCATATGTATTTATTTGCTTCTGAATTTCCTTGACATCTACGATATTTGCAGGTAAAAATGGCAGCGCTGAGTATCATATCATTTATCTATTTTTTCTTTAAATGTGCGTATACACCTCAGGAAACTTGGGTATCTGTGCTGTTTATTTGCAAACAGTTTTTTTTTTCAAAATGATTGTATTATACTGCCACATTGATGAATAAATTATTTTGTTTCTCCCGTCTCCTGTCTATCTCATACTGAATTCTGTCATTTGCTGTCCTGTGTCATTGTGCTGTCTGCATCATTGTCACCTGTGTCAAACACCTTCATTCTGCTTATTGCACGTTCAATGGAACTCCTAACAATCAACTATATACGTGTACACGTAATGTCGTGCAACTTCTCTGAGCCTCCCCCTTTTTCGTCTCTATCTTACGTTTTCATTTGCACAATCTTTACTTCATTGTCATCATTTCCCTGAATCTTAACATTCATATGTATCCTCTCTTCTCACATGACACCCACTCTGGTGAATATTGCATTCCTGGCTACATTCATGCCACCTTCATCTGCACATTCCTCCCTATGTATTGGGACTGCACACACTCTCATCTCCTCATCCTCAAAATGTCGCCACATTCCCCACTCCCCTTCCCCCTCCCCCTTGTCCTTTTCTGCCTCCCTTTCTCTTTGCTCCACGTCATGCAGTGAGCTTAAGATTGGTCACCAGGAGATGATCCAGGCGGAGCGGGAGGAGCGCAAACGGCAGATGGAAAGAGTGCACCAGAACCGGCGCAACCCCCTGTACAAGCCCGTGGCCGAGCAGTTCCAGGACCTGAAGCCTCGCCAGGTGCGGGACTCCCTGTCGCCTGACCGGCTGCAGAAGCTGCGCGACACCATCAAGCCCGACAAGAAGCAGTGGGACGCCCAGGGAAGGAAGGCAGATGACGTCAGTGCTGCGATACGCTCCCTGGACGCCACTGTCAATTTCACTAGTGAGCTCAACGAGGCATATATCAATGAGGAGGAGTGGCTGAGTAAAACCATGGACCCACAGATGCTTGCCAGGAGAACTCCTAGCCCTGTGAGCAGGGCCAAGAGTCCTTCCAAGGCAGCATCACCAAGGCAAAAGTCACCCCGCAAGAATGCTGCATTGAACTCAACGCTATGAGCGGTACATGCTCCTTCTAACACTATCAATTTACTGTACATGGTTGGATGTGAGGACATCTTTCCTTCCAGATATCTAATGGATTGATGGACCAACGAAAGCATTGATGTCTGTAGGAAAGGATTAAAAGCCGCTGTCCATTACTCATCAATGGGCTGCTTGCTCCATTATGGTTCACCATACAGTGTACATTCCAAAACCAAGAACTTTCATGAGCAGATATAGCACAGCATCTGAGGTTTGAGATCAAGCTCCAATGATAAGTTGAACAAAGAACAAAGTCAGGAATTTTGAGCTGCTTCCTGTTCTGCAGATGAAAATATTCACTGCATGTGACATGACATGTTACAAAATTTCCACATCATTGACATTTGAGAATGTTGTTTGCTTAATAAGAATGCAGTACTACACTTAATGCTTTTTGTTATGTGTTTAAAAGCATAAAGAATTCTCGAAAAGCAGCAATGAGTACATCCAAAGTGAAACATTAGGTTGGAGTTGATGTGTGACTATTCATTATATTTGCTATGCCTATTTGAAGAAGAAGTTATCATCTTTAACTGGTCATCAGTAGCTTGCAATCACATGGCCATAATATACATGTGTGTACTGATCTGAAGTACTCTCTGAACATTGACCTGAAGTCTGGACATCTCAGTTTTTCGCAGTTTGTAGAATACTGTAGTGCAGTGTAGCATCAGGTGACAGGGATCTATCTTACATGGTGCACATCCTACAATGGGGCATTTTTCTAAAAATTTTTCACCTTCAGTTGCTTTAAAATAATACAAAACACACTGGACTGTGCCTTTTGTGTTTCAGACAATGCAGATGTTTCTTTATGTGGATAAGTCCCAAGGGATGCATTTGGTGTGAAACTGTTTACGTTCCATTCAACATATGCATGTACTTCAATACACAGACTATAATCTATTCAGCCACTTCCATATAAGTGACTCCCTACAATTCAGTAGCATCTATAGGTGGTATGGCCTGCTGGTGGAAAGCTGAACAACTTTACCATTGTTTCTAGTGTTGTGCTTTCAAATATATGACAAAATATTTGTTTACTTTCACTGAAGGTGGTTGTGATATCTATAAGGTTGTTGGAAAGAAATATTCACCTAACCAACTGAAGACAACTCATTAATTTGGAGCTATCTTATATACCTCTGATACATTCTGTACTGAATTTAGGTGTAATAATTGAATGTAAGACCATGTAATCATGTTGATTATGAAAATGGTTGTCTATTCCATAATTATAGTGCATAAGAAAAGTTCACTTGCTTGTTCAAAGCAATTCAGGGAATGAATAATTCATTATTGGATATTTTACGATGCTATTCAAAGGGAACTAAGCTTGGGTTTTATGCAATATATCAACAAATCATGTTCATCATTGAATTTGAGAATTTATATCTCCATTTGGTCCAAGCTATTAGGGGAGAGGGAATCAAGAATGCAGGTTGTGCATTATTACATCCACTCTTCAAAATGTCAATACTTTATCAGTATGCATGTTGAGCTAGTCAGTAAAAGTAGTGGCTGTGCCTATTGTGTGATGTAAGCAATTACTTGAAGTCACATCACTGTAACGTAAGAATGGTTCAGCTACATTTTGCAAAATATGATCAATTATATCATCATTTACAATGTGAAACAGGATCAAAGAATCACAGGGTGTATATAATATTCAAGTACTCATGATCTTACCAAAGAATCTTTCAAAATGCACTTTCATTTTACAGTTTCTATTTTTTTTTTAACTGTCTCTACTTTTTTTTTTACACTGACAACTGCATATTTCAAACTTTACTGCAAAATATGAATTGCCTCAAAATATCTTCAGAAATGTGTTAAAATATTACAGTGTAATTGCATTTCACATTCAAGTTGACTCAAACAAGTAACATCAAACCAAACATAGTAGAAGTGTCATCAAATCATATACATGAAATATGAAAGTGATAAGATTCATCCGTACTCTACATGCTTCACATGTTATCACAAAGCAGTGATACATGTACAGTCGAATCCCGGTATAACAAAGTCTTTGGGAAAGGCAGTTTTCTTTCATTACATCAAAATTTTGTTGTAACCAAACAGATAAACAATAAAACATATAGAACTGATAATATTAAAGCCTAAATTTTTACTTTGTTGTAACCAGGATTTCGTTATAACCGTGTTTGTTATAATGTGAGTGCACAGTATTAGCAAAGTAGATGAGATAATGATGTAATTCCCTCACAAGTTTTCCTTTCACCCCACAAAACCTCAATAAATTCTATTTGTTTGATACAAAGCTAATTCTTGTGCTGTAATAAGTTAACCATAATGACTCTTATGGAGAAGAGGTTGTAGTTGCTAAATCATTGATCAAAAACGTGGTGTTCTTAATATCATTGCATAAAAACTGAAAGTTCTGATAAATGGTTGCAACTAATGTCGCTGTCAGTGAAAACAAGAAACCTGAAGATTCCATAACTTTACTGTGTTATGTTTGATTTTGATGAAACTTCTTGACATTCTGAGCAAAGTTAATACGTTACATTTTATAGTTTGATGCCACTTCAATATACAGTGGTATTGCACTTCGATGGGCTCTACTCCATATATGTGACAGTGATCTGAGAAGGGAAGTATGTTGAGTAGCATCATGTTTGCAATCAAATCTTCCATTTCTAGTGAAAAATCAATATGGTGTCACTTACACTTGAAAATCTTATGACCATTTGTTGAATAATATGGAACAGAGAAATTTCCTGCAATTCAATCAAGTTCTGAAGTAAGCCATCATCAACGCTTATGTCTTTAAGAGCAATTTCATGAGTGAAATTTCACATATTTTTACTTGTTTATACACCAATAAGGTACAATAAAATATTTCTCCAGTACAAATCATGGTTGCTTTCTATCTGAAACAAATTAAAAATCAAAGCAAGAACAGGATAAATAAAACAGGACATGAGGCAAATTGATAACAATTTGACTGAAATTGGATACATGAGCCAAATAAAACAATTGAATGCCAGATGGTCAGTTTTACAGTAAAGGGTGTAACTTTGATGTGGCAAGGGTCAAAAATTAAAGTTGTGTTTCCATGTTTATCTTTGCCTTTATTTTATATAGGAATGTCTATATTTTCAATATTTTGTCATTCCAGAGCTTAATTCTTAGGCTAAATATGAAAAATGAAGTGACTATTATGGAATTTTAGATAAATTTAGGTAAAAACAACAAGAATGTTTTGGTCACCCACAGCAACCAAATGAAGATAAATGGTGGAGGTAATGCAACTTTTCATTTGCTGTGAACATATATTTGAAATATCAAAACACTTTTCCCCCAACAGATATTCGCTCTTGCAATTATTTGGATGTGAACTTCAAATTCCAAGGTAAAAATGGTACCTGACAAACTATTTTTAAGTTAAAAGAATGTTCTAGAAGCAAGAGCCACTCTAAACATAGCCCTAAATTATCTCTTGGTAACAAACATTTATCAACCCAAATCCCAAAGAAATTTGATTATTTTTGACAAAGTTGAAATTTTCAGACTTGTGAGTTTCGGAGGCTTCAGTTAACAAACTAGTGTGTTTCGGAGGCTTCAAAACTGGTAACACAAAGTTCTAGTCCTGTATTCACTTAAAATAATAAAACTACAGTAAGCAACTATCACTACATGCTAGAATAAGAACAAGGCATCAATAAAATGTGAATAACAGTATACAGATGTACATTTTATGGCAGTGCATAATGTTTACCCTTCATACAAATTGTACTCATTATTATAAGGAAATTGGCTTCCACAAAAGTGAATAACAAACTGTGTACACTTTGAGCAATGCTCAGTTCGAATTTATGACATTACATGAGGCAATATGATTCTAAAGGAAATTGCAACAGTAGCAATAAAAGTACACTGATTAGGAACATCTTTTTTTTTTTTTTTTTGCGGCTTAAAGTTAGTAGCAACGCATGTTTTGGAGGCTTCATCATGACTGTTAACATGCAAAAATGGTCCATTTTAAGGTGATATGAAGTACTTTAATGCAGCTGATTGTTTCCAAATAACTAACAATGTTGTAACATGTAAAATAGTATTTATTTGTATGCAGAAAAAAGACTTTCCAACATATATGTTAAGAGACAAAGAAAAATATTTTAAATCTTTATGCTCAGTTGTATACATACACTGTATTTGCATATCCATGACTTTGGCAATGCAGAACATGATTAGGCTACACACATGTACAGCTGTATGCATTTGTCAAACTTTTCATCATAATGCAGTAAGAATTACTTTCAATGAGTTAGAACTGTAGCTATAGACTTAATGCAAAGATTATGTTTGCTTGCTGTATAAGTGCAGTTTGTGGGATGTATATTGACATAAACCATCCATCATAATTGTTTTATATGTCACATGTGAAATCAATTTCAACTGTTGATGAGAAAGGGATAGAAAATAGACTATGTGATGGCATGACGGTTAGATTACAACATAGCATTGTAAAATATAGAAAGGGGAAAAAAGGCTTATAAACATTCTTTTGCATATGACCATGCCTGATACCCCCTACTATAGCTATCAAATGCAGTGATCATGGTCATAGAACAGCAATCTTAAACATCGATCAGCCATTCCATGTAAGGGTCATCATCAAACTGTCATCATCAAAATGGAGTTGGAATAATCAATATATTGGTGATATTATCATGGAGCTCAATAGAAATTGAAATGGTCAAGATCCCATTCATCTTTTTGAATCGCCTGTTGAAAAGATAAATGTACATACCCTACCCATGACTGTGTACGAATTTGAATTTTAAAAAAAAATGTTGACCAAATGTATAGTTCCCTGTAATATATGATAGTTAGAACTTTACTTTCTTTTTCTGTGGTACACAAGTCACCCCTGTTTCATATCATTTTATTTTTATTTTTATTTTTTAATTCTTCAAAGGCTTCTTTTTTTATAGTTATTTTATAAAATGCCAGTTAGTGTGACTCCTGTGACAGCTAGGAGGCCTGTTTTTGAAGGTACGCATTGAGAAATTGCTAACAGATCTTTTACTGTTTCTAAAAATGACAACCTTTTTAGCAAAAAATTAAAAAGCAGCAAATGTGTTTAAAAATATCTAAGTTTTTTAGAAACCCACAACTTTGTTTTAAATAGTATATAAACCCACAGACTACAGTTTTAACCCTTTGAATTTCAAAATAGTTAGGGGCTTGTAACTTTTTCCAGAAAAGCCAGGACTAAACAGATTATAAAGATTTCAATCATGTCAATATTGTTCTTCATGAACATAACTTCTCCAGTCACCCACCCATGTAAACTACATGTATCCCATGGCAACAGGCTATTTATAAGTAGAGGTCTATATGTCATTTATAAACAATCCTATCCCAACCATTACTGTCCATTTACTGCACTGAGAACTACATCCGCAAACATGTCATAGAGTCTCACACATGTATGCGAAGAGATGTTTCGTAACACAAGTTACATTTTGTTTAATCAAAAATAATCAAGTGGTCACTGCTAGCATGATAAAGTATGGAAAATCAATCAGGGTATAGTATCAAGATTGTGTTGCACCTTACATGCATCAGATCTGACATACAGATTGATATGAAAACCTGTCTGAATGAAGTAATCAAATGTCAAAACTCCAAAACAGTACCCTGTGATCCAAGTCACACCACAGAAATGATAATCTGCAAGATGTTAGCTATTTTCAAATCCAATCACAAATTTATTGATTAATTATTTTCCTCCAAATAAGTATTGGAAATGAAAGCCAAAGAACTTCTTAAGAAATGGAAAAATGAAAAAGTCAAGATTTTAGTATGGCAAAAACAAATGCCATGTGAGTAACAATGGAATGGATTTGTCAATGGGTTATAAATGGACATGTAAAAGATTGTGTTTCGAAACTATTACACTCAGATGATAGTGAGTCGAAAGTGTAAAAATCCAAAAAGCATTTTCCACCATTTGCTCTGGATCATGAATAAAAGATACAACCTTAAATTCAAAAGTAATATATTTCTTAGTTAAGTGTATGCTTCCCTCTTGAATAACCATCTATTAAAGTCCTTGAATCTTCAGGAATAGTGTTCAGTTCTTTAAAAAAAAAAGTGTATTTAACACTAAATAATCAAGTAATTGTTTGGTCTTCATTATCAAAGTCTAACCAGTCAAAAGAGTGATACAAATATGGTCACAACACTTCAACTTCTCTCAAGAGTAAAAATGAGTTATCCAACTTAAGAACATTGATGTATCCACAACTACTTGCTTTGTTGCACTACTGTTGCATGATGTGGGCATGCACGCAAGCTGGAAGTCACTTTCATTACTCACAATATCTAGCCTGTTTCATTGTTTCAAAAGGAAACCTACAAAATAAATGCTTTTCATACATTTAAACAACTATCTACACCTTGCTTGAGGAATCATTAAGTCTCATTCAGTCCAAACAGTTATTTGATAGACTTAGAATTACAAAATTGTAATCAGAACATTCCATAACATGCTGTTAACATAAAATGAAGCCTCCGAAACATCTGGAAAATTAATTTGGTATGCCTTACGTTTTTATGAAAATCATGTATGTTATGTAGAAAGTGATGGGTAAATTGTGTCTTTTTTGGTTGATATACACTGTTTAAACATATTTGTGGGGCAACATCCTCATCTGCTAATATTTCATTGCTGAATGAAAAGGTGAGTTATGTGGGACACGTCTGCACTGTTTAAGAAAAATAGGTAAATCATATAGTAAATCTATATTGGTGAGTAAACAAAGCAGCCAGAAAACTGAGTGTGATTAAATATCTTTAGATATGTCATAAGCGATCATTGGGTGGGTGAACAATAAATCTAATTTGATTTTGTCCAGAGAAAATCACAAAAATGCAGTGTTAACATCCTTTTGAAGCCTCCGAAACCACTTTTTCTCTATAAAGTGTATTAGCTCAAAAAATTATTGCAGTATCATAATGTTTTTATTATTTTTGTTGTCTGTCTATGTCTGTTGATGATTTCATGGCATAATTTGGGGCAGACACTCAAAGAATTTATCAGAAATGTCAAATTAGATGTTTTTGCTGTTTCGGAGGCTTCAATGCGTCTCGGAGGCTTCACGTGTTAACGGAAAATTTGTATTGTCTCCTATTTTCAGAGAGTTTGGCGGATCTTAACTATTTTTGGTCTATTAGGTTAGGGCCCCATATCCTACATTTTGACATATAGATTATGTCGCTTCTCTTATCTATATTCATATTATTTGACTAAACACTTTGTTTCGGAGGCTTCAAAACTGCTAACGGAAATTTCACTTGATGGAATAAAATTATCACAAAATTTCAAATAGCCCTAGAATCAAGTAAACTTTGATGTAAGTCGAAAGTTTAGCTGTACCTTACTATTTTCAGCATAAAAGAAAGTAACCAAAACACATCCACTGATCATTACTGTCCATCAAAGTTTGTAAACAATTGTTAACGGAAAATGAAGCCTCCGAAACCTCAAATTTGAAGTCATAGTATTCTAAAATAAAGGGCCAGATACAAACCAAACTAATTTGGTCATTTCAATTGACCATACAACTATGCTTTTAACATAAAAAATTAGATCTCTGCAGTTGCTGTAGAAAATTATTAACATTTCAAAAATGTTATATGAATTTCAATGCAACAAAATAGTCATTTTTAGGGTACATATGTGACTGTCAAAACAAAACGCATCAATACCTGGACCTGATTATGCTACCCAAGGTGGCTACTCATAAGGTGACTCACATGGGAAAAAATCTTTGAGATCTGTAAATCTATGTGTTCAGGGTGGGCCAAAAGGCTAAAAATTGAAAGTTACACCCTTTACCGTAAAACTTACCAGATAACAATCTTAGAAAAAAAAAATAACAGAAGTCTTCAAGGTTGCAATCTTGTTTTTTCACACCCGTGACATTGCTTGCTGATACAACTTCTGCAGCGTGAAGTGACAAGTATTTTAATATTTCTTAGAAAATAATGTCTTTCGACATTTTCAAGATATTCATTATAAAGTATATCAACTCTAAAGTTGGAAAAATAAGCAAAACCCATCCCTTATCTTTATCAAAATGCTATATTTTCTGATGCCAAAGCTTATGACATTCTAAATATCCTATGCAACACTATGCAGGGTTTCTTTTTTTTTATGGCACTATCTTTACTTTGTTATTTTGATATTTCCTGAAATGTTACACTTACACAACGTGTGCCTTTTATACAATGTAAGTGTAATCTAATATAGTAATTGTATTCATATACAAAACTAGTAGTGGAATGTGCACTTCTGCTGTGTGTATATATGTGATATCATAGTAAATTATATATTTTATGTATGATAAAAACATAATATTTGGCCATACATTTGTATATTTTGTTTGAATTGGAAGATGATTTCCCCCTTCTCTAATAAATCCTAATCTATGCAATCGGTGTGAATGTCTTCTTCTACTTTTTCCATGCAGTGAAATCTTGAAACCCTCTACAGCATATTGAACATCTTTTAAATATGTAGATATGTAAATATATATATATATATATATATGGTGGTTTTTTTTTTTTCGGGTTGTCCATCTACCCAAAGTCTCATTATCATCCTCTTAAAGGTGCATGGTCCCAGTGTTTTAGTCAAAAGCACACACTATCGACTCCTCTTTGGCGCTTATGCTTTGGCCCACTTCCCCCGAGTCCGAAGAAGTCCGATTCACTGTAGTCAGTGGTTGGATCACAGTTCGGCTCATGATTCGGCTGAGGGGAATGACAGCTTTAGCAAACTTCTTTTGTGATGTCATAATAACAAGCACATATGCACGCACCCTGCCATTACTACAGACTGCGCAATGTGCGGAGAAGACAACAAAGGCAACGTTACTTAGAAACAGCTACGCACTTTACTCTTGATGACAGCTCAACTTCGGTAATCTTCGTATCAATGCTAACGGTGATCGGCAGTATCATCAACAGCGCCCTCTACACTACAGGGACTATGCCCCTTTAAAATATAGACACTGAGGGATGTTCATGATGCTTTGCCCATGCATGCAACATGACCCAAAGGTATCCTGACTAGATGCTGCCTGGCTAAACCTCTCTAGATCAATGGTCAAAAGCCCCTTGCCTTTGCTAAAAATGACATTCAGAAACATTAACTTCAGCTACAACATACTCATGTCCAATATACACATATTTGAATGAAACAATAAAAATGAAAGTCACAAGTTCAGGTCAAAGGTCAGCAAATCTTGGCCAAATGGTGCCCTTTTCAGCCACAACTATGTTTGGTAATATAATTTTGTTGCAAATGATAGAAATATCACTTAACTTTGGCTGAGGATATAAGTTTCCTGTCATGTCTTGGTCATACATTAGGTAATAAGGCAATGTACACCATAATATGCACTGTCAATATTTGTGACAGTCAAGATCGATCAATACTTACAAAGGGCAATACTAAAGGGTCATAGCTTTGATATCAATCAATTGATCAAGTCAGGTAAAACTCCTAAGATTGATGATTAAGTTCTTTCTAGCAGCCTTTGTCTTTCATTATATGAGTGACTGCCTTGTGTCACCCGAGGACCTGTGGCCATCCTCAGTAAGTCCTCCTGGGTTTCCCTCTTCTTGCATTTCTATGGATGCCAACGGGCGCGCACAGAACAACTTAGTGTGGCACCTTTAATATTTACTTATCAATACATGAGCAAAATAGTTATGTACCTTAAGCTGTTGGCAGACTGAACTTTTTGAATGCTTCCATTTAATAAGGACAAAGAGCAATTACTGGGAATCTGGTTAATACACCTGAAACATTTTTTTGTGACAAATTTATCTGGCAAATGAAATAGAGCTAAGACTCTTCTTTGCTCTATGAACACTCTAACCACAGAACATGGTGTTCAAGAGATGAAGCTCCAAAGTCCACACATTGACAAATTCATACACTTCAAAACATTTTCAGTTATTTTGAATAGGCTCTTTGCAAGTGTCTCTCCATCTTCTCTGCTTTTCATGCAATACAAACCAGAGAGTACAGGTAGCTTCTATAACAGTCATACGACTGACATAGCTTCTTCAGTGTCAATGGTAAGACATGGCAGATGATGCACTGACAAATACAAGGTCCCAACCAAGTAATTTGTCTAATATTCCTCAAAGTTTATAATCTGTTATTTATCAGCCAGTGGTTTAAACATGCACAAGTTTGGGGACTTCACAGCTCTCTCCTATTTACACATAGGTGATATGCAAGCAAAGAATTCTGCCACAGACCTAGCACACAGTTCATTGGCACAAAAGTCAGGGAGAGGAGGGAAGTCACCAAATATGGATAAAAAAGACATGCCAAGGCAGGGAGTACATGCAGCATTTACACTCGTGATGCTCGACGAGGGGGTGTAGGGTCTGAGCAAAAATATCAAAATAGACATACGTCAATGTCCACTCCTGTCAGTCCATGGTAAAGAGTCTGGAGGCAATGTCATCTATTAGCCAGTTGACACCATAGAGCAGGTTTTCTCCTGTCACAGCGCTGCAACCAAGGATCAGCCAGTGATGTGTTTTGATTTGGTCTAGCTCCAAAGCCTGGAGGGTGACAAAACAAATAGCACATGTTACCATGCACTCCATGAATGAATTGATGTGCTGAAATTCTTGGTATCGCCAATACCTAGGTGCCGTGCGCAGAGCAGCGTTTTAGATGCATTATGGGATAGCTCAGGGGACAAACTTGCCCTGGTTTTGGCTGCATATGCACTCAGGTCACGTTCCCTCTATATCCTGGGGTATTTTTCGTTGAAGATTACTTTGCTTTCTATCATGTGACCAGCACATTGAAGCCTTGCAGTAGTGAACCATGACTCTAGTGACTGAAAATCAGTACAATTTTGAAATTTTAAACTCTTTTTTAGTTAGAAGAAAAAAGCAACAACAAAAGAAAAGCAGGCAAAAATTGCATTGAATTGCATGGGAACTAAGACACGCGCAGGACAACCAGAAGCGACAATGGCACTGAGAAATTCCACAGTGCATCTGTGATAGGGCTTTCTAGCATGCGCGGAAGTTTTCTGTGCATTGGCGATACTGAGAATTGATTACACAGGGCATAAGAGCTCTCCAGGAGTGCTTCTGATGCAAACTAACCTCTACATCATGTACTATTAAAGTGACCCTGAAGTGCTCTGAAGTTATGCCCCTCTCAAGGCCAGGCTAAGGAGCGCTCCTGACACACCCTATTAAAACTCTGTATAAATGGTCACCAACGTTTAAAGCATTCCAGAAGTGGTATGCAGCGCACTGACCTTTGTACATACAGTTTATTACTTTAGAAGTTCCTACATGCGCAAAAGTCACCATGTCAATTATAGCCCTCTCAATCACTTTGTGTGTGGTCTTGGCGTGTGGTGACTCAGTGTGAACAAATCAAACACGGAAAGTGGGAGTGCTCCTGTGCCCAGATTTGTGTATAAATGGGGTATAAATTATGGGGTCGTTACAGGTGTTATCTTATCAGAAGACCAATTATGCTATGAACAGTGGACTCCCGTTATAACAAAGTCCTCGGGACCGGCAATTTTCTTTCGTTATATCAAAATTTCGTTATAACCAAACAAATAAATGATAAAGTTGCGGTCTGAATCTTAACTGCGTCGTAACCAGAATTTCGTTATAACCGTGTTCGTTATAACGGGAGTGCACTGTATGCTGAAGATTTCTGCACAGTCTGCAATTGCACTATCTTAAGTTCATCATATCCAAAAGGGAAAATTGTTAGTGCTGACTAAATGTTGCAAATAGTTTCTAAACTTTTTTTTTCCTGGTTTGGCAATACAAAAACTGAATACATAGAATCACAAAAGGGTAATGTGGACATATTTCCATGTGATGTTAAATTTGCTAACATAACATGTATATCATATAGGTTTAAACAAATAACGCTGAATGGAAACACGCCTGTAACACTTACTTGTCTGTGACACTTACCATAAACAACAGAGCACAATATATACATGGCATGGTAGACCAGAAAAAACAGGGTGGCATCAAATACAATGACGAGTTGCTACTAAAATGTTGAGTGCGACTCCAAACCATTCCGCTGAAAGTCATGATGCCAGGTGCTCCGAGACCTGTCAAAATGCAGTGTGCATCTGCTTTTTGTCTAGTAAACCAATTTCCCTCCGTTCAACAAGTCACAAAGCATATCACCCATGAGTAACAGATTTGGCATGACTTACAGCCCTTATGATATTCACGAAGACGTTTTTGTAATTGTACTGGCAAATAGGTTGATCTCCACAAGTCTTTTTCTAAACAAGTTGGCAGATATAATTAGAGACATGTACATTTGAAATACACATTCACATTGCAAAATAGTCCATATTTCATAACACAATGTAATTTGCTCGTATATGTCAGGCAGTAGTGCTACTCACCTGTCTAATCTCATCTGCTGACAGGGCTCCTGGTAAATCTTGTTTGTTGGCAAAGACTATTAGGGTGGCACCAGCTAACCTCTGTAAAACAACATTGTAAAATAATTTTTGAGTAATGCACTTAATTTTCTTTTTTAAATTAGAGATGTACAGTTAAACTAGGTTGCACAGAAAACAAGGAACACAGCTACAGGGACTGCTCTGACAACATATATCATCCATTCAATTTTATCCACACTGGAAAAAGCAGTCCCAGAGGATAATTCTTCTTCTTCTTCTTCTTCTTCTTCTTCTTTTTTTTTTTTTGGAATAGCAGCAATTTTATATGAAGTCAATTACTATCGTTATCATCCTGCAAGATGGATATGAACTGTAAAAGCTGTTACTTTTGTGGACAGATATTTTCAAGAATGAGGAGGTTGAAGGCATTTTCCCAAGATGTTGTTCCTGCCCTTTGTCAATGAGGCTATCACAGCCACATTTACAAATACACACAGAATGCATACCCAGCAACTAAGATCATTGCACTCTCTTTAATGCTTCAGGTTTGTCAACAAGGAGGGATGCATGTAACATAAGACATACTAGCATGCATGTCTCATGCCAACCACGGCCATGGTTTCGCCCCAGCTCAGAAGATGCCAGATGCTACGAAATGAGCATGTTGATATTATCGCACCGCTAATCTAATGCGATCACGATTAGGTCGAGATTTTTCTTTGTGTTAACTTCACAGCCCAACAGTGATTCATGATATTTGTGTTCTCATGAAAATAAAAACTTTCACAGTATGAGCAGACTAGAAAACAATGTGAACATCAGCCATTAGGCACTGCATCACAGCTGGTAGCCTGTTTAATAGCACACCTCTTCTAGAAGTAGTGAGTGGAGTTCCTGTTTGCAATCAAGAAGTCTCCTCCTATCTGCACTGTCGACAACCCACACCAGACCATCTGTGCTCTCAAAATAGTTCCTCCAGTACGAGCGTAGGGACTTCTGACCGCCAACATCCCAGATATTCAGTTTGAATCTTTTCAAAGAACACAAACACACACAGAAATTTGTAATTTTTTGTTGCTTTATTACATTACATATTAATAGTCAAAAGATTCATACTAGTATTTAAGAACACACAAGAGAAAGCCATTATACGACTTTGAAGTGTTGCCTACAGTTACAGCAGTATGATAAAAATTTGTGCAAATAGTTGAAATCTTGTTGATGACATGCAAGTTGTCTATATCACTATAACTACATGCACTGTCCCTTTCACCCCACAAAAATCTGAATAAGTGATACTTGGGATCTTTTAAAAGCATTTCTCTTGACTCAGTTCCTCAAACAATGGACATACTGTGAGCTCGTGTCGTCTTTTGTACAAGTGTATGTGTGTTTCCATTTCCGTTTAATAAATGCTCCTGTGAATACTTACAGTACATGTAAAGCATCATTCAGCCAGCACTATGACTACAGTAACTGGTAGCAGCTATTCTGCCATGATATAAATAATACAAGCAGCTATTTCAATTGCTGATGGGCCAATTTCTGTCTATAGAACCTGTTAATGTCATGCAAATATATGACTTCTAATACTATTTTCAAATTTGTGCATGTATTGGGTTTACAAAAACGTGTAATGGCCTTTTTTTTTTTGATACTGAGACATCTGTCCAATCATAGGAGAAAACATGCAACAACCTGAGATAGCAAAAAGTGAAATGATGTCACCTGAATTTTGTAATCTTTATGGCTTTTTTAAGACTGCACATTTCCTCTACTTACCCTTTGTGTTCCAATGTCTTGATGTTGAAACCCAAGGTAGGAGAAATGGTGTTGATGTCCTCTCCATTAAACTTCTTCAGAATGGTTGTTTTCCCAGCATTGTCTAGACCCCTGTGATCAATCACTGGTAAAGGAAACTACTACAGATAAACTACAGATTTCTACATCATTACGGTAACAATGTCAATCTGGCAATAATCAAGGCCATTAAAATATCTCAGTTGGTTTCTGACAACAGCAGCACATCAATTGATAAACAAAGGTTAGACATCTGTTTCATAGGGTTTTCCTTTTCTTTGACATGCCAACTCTGTGTTAGTACTGTTACCCTTGCAATCTCTACATGCTGATATTGATAACATGACAATGGAATTAATACTCATTGTCGAGTCTTTCACTAAAAAGCAATCATCGACAGTGCATTGGTAATGCTCTCGTTACTGCTCTACCAATGAACTTGGTTACTCTGCCTCCATGAAATAAGTGGAAGCACTCAGAAAGAGAATAATTCTGCCAAAAATATAGCAAATAAAGTAATGAAACACAAGTTGTATCTGGAACATGATCCACATTACTATAAAAAGAACCAACTAATTAGCCTCCACTTACCATAATGATCTTGTCCTAAAGATATTATTAAGAATTTGTTCATTAATTTTGTGAGTGATACCGGTAATCTATTATTGACAACAGACAAACGAACAAGGCAGTGTATAGAGCCCCATGCATGTGTCTTTACCATCCGGCCACACACATGTGCACATAGCTGGTTACAGCTGCACCAACATGCAACTTACATTCATCGCAGTCAAAAATTATGTATGAAGAGAAAAAGGAGCACCCCGGGGTTAAGACACCCTATGGATGATCCGGCTGGATCTTAGACCTAGATGTGTAATTTATGTCTAAATCTATTGCCAATTTTTATTATTGGGTCTTCACATGACTGGTTTTAATGCAATGTTTAGAGAGTAAACAGAAAAATCTGTCTGTCCGGAGGAGTCTTTTATTATTGTTTTACTTATCGGCTCTTGAAGCCAGATGCGCAGTCTCTGTGGAACATTGACCTACACATCTATCCCCGCCCCGACGATCAGATACAGACCGATCTTGCAGTCAATTTAGAGAAACGAGAGTAGTTTCTAGAGTCATTCACCAAGCATCATATTCATAAAACGTTGATTACATCTTTTGCATTATGAATATGGAGATCGTGTCTGTATTATTAAACAATTATAATCTTAAGGGAAGCGTCTTGTCAATCGAAAGAACTATTTCGGATTGGAATGCACTCCCACCAACAGTAACCGGCATCACCTTGATCACACAGACTCCTTCATCACAATGTTCATGAATCAAAGCAGCAAAGCTCCATTACATCCAAGAGCGAAGCAACTAGTTTCTAAACTTCTCTCTCCGCGCAATAAACACCAGCGCACCCCCTGTCCGGTTGGCCCCTTCTTAGGGGTGTTGGACAGTAACATAGAAGAAGAAGAAAAATATAACGAGTAGACCTTAGATTAACATCGGCTCGGGGCACTAGTTGGACGTACCACTCATCGACGACTTTTTGAATGAATACCTTGTATCTTACTAGAAAATATTCCTCATATTCACCTTAAGTTATTTCATTCCACTTGAGGCAGAAAATACCGCAGATTCATATCCCGGGCTCAGATTGTTGACTCGTACCGTACGCGCGGAATTCTCGGCGACAAACACAAGTGACATTTTTCACTGAACACCGGCGCAAGCTCATCATTTTAATAGACGACCGCCCGTTTTTCCAATGAAAAGCATGTAAATCCAGTGAATAGGCAAATATGTGTTATACTTGTTAACAATAATTACCAGTATCAATACTAATGAGGATTTTCTTCAATTCTTTTTCCTCCTTTTTTCTCAGGTTATTTACCTGTATCCCTCCAATTTTTCTTGATTTGTATTCATGTTCAAATGTTCCAGCGTATTGCGCCCCGTCCCACGCGTATTTTTGATTTTATACGCAAGAAAGCCATTGCGCGAGAGCAGAGACTCCAACCCAAAGCACCATCTGATCGGGAGATTCTCCCGCCTGAAACCCCTAGCAAACGGGAGACTCCAAGTTGATGTGTGCGAAGCTCAAAGTTCCCAGGGTTCTAGATGCTCTCTTTTGCTATCTAAGGCTTATTTTTTCAACACACGATAGCAATAAGTAAGAAATCCTTTTAAACGGGAGACACTGAGCCAGGGCGGGAGAAATTAAATCTCAAGCGGGAGAACGGGAGATTTTGAAAAAATGGGTTTTCGGCGGGAGATCTCCCGTCGAAAACAGGAGAGTTGGAGTCTCTGCGAGAGGGGAGGGGGTCAACACCTGGCGTACGGTTTCCAATTTCGAAAACCGTGAACTATTTGTATTAACTTGTTAGACACAAACTGAAAAAAAGGCAGACCAACCGCAAGCAAGAACTGAACACAGTGTGTCAGTGAAAATAATGCGAAAAAAAAAAATATCAAAATTTTTCTTTGTACACTTTAATGGGGGGGGGGGGGTCTTGAAAAGTGTATGGTTTGTACATTTGTGAAAATTTTGATAATTGTGAACGACCCCTTACTATATGTGTTGGAATTGGGGTCGCTGGTGCGGTTAACCCGCTAGGCTATGGGCTATGACCCTAACTCGTTAGATCTACGAATGTACGATTTACGTGAAAATATCGGAACTCAGTCTTACAACATGGAATCCTACATATGGGACTATAATATGGACCTAGAAATGTTGCTGCTGCGGTCTGCATGGAGTTCGAATTATCGAATGGAGTGAAGCTGATAATCAATGCAATGCTAGTGGAGAAGTAATATCTTACACAACAGAGGTTTTCAAAGGATACAACATAAGTATACGCATCTCCTTCTCCTTTTGCTTCATCTTCTTCAATATTGTGAGCAACCCCATGCCTGTACGTCTTCGCTTCGCCTGCGTAGCTGCACCCACGCCACCGTTGCACCGTATGCTCGCGCTCGCGCTCGCGCCTCGCTCTGCTAGTTATGCTCCGCTGAAAATACCATTGACATGATTATTATACGTAATACGATCACCACACCATGTACGTACCACACCGTACGCCCGCTGCGGTTCCGGGTCATCGACATCGATGTTTTTGTTGTTGTTGTTGTTGTTTTTGTTTTGTTTTGTTTGATGGTTTTAAAGAATATTCTATTCTTCATCAATGGAATCAAATCGTGCAAAACAAATGTATCACAATATACATGTTAACATAAATTGCATAATCCAATACATTCTGAGGCATTTTTTTTTTTTCACCAAGCATAAAACACAAAACCATATCATGCAGCAATATCCTTTTTCTTAGGCCCCTACTACTTTTTTTTTTCATGACACACAATCTCTTTTTAATGATATTCGTTCAGTGCCGGTACTGCACAAAATGTTATATCTATATCAATAACAGAGCCTATATATCATCATGTTCATTCTATCTGGCCTTAAATATCAATATCCATTGATTGAAGTTTATTCCTATTAAGGACAAAAACAAAACAAAAACAGATACCACCCTACGAAAATACCCCCTCAAAACTCCCTCCCACCTAAATGTATCCTCAGGGACAACTAAAAACATGTATGTACACTACTGACATACATATACACATATTTCAGTTCGAGTGCGTCGAAAGGCATTTCCTGGTGGATGTGTAATTATTATAGGCCTTACACTAGGCCAAAACAATTCCCACTTTTCCAAATATATTGGTCCAAGCGTATTGCGTAGTATAATTGCTAACTTTTCTTCTCTAACTTATCTTGTTCTGAAGTTTTAATCAAATACCAGGGGCGGATCCAGGAATTCCGTAATGGGGGGGGGGGGGGGGGGGACACAAACAAAAAAAAATCTTGAGTGCTACTTCCGGGTTTCGTCTCATTTTTTTCGTTTTATTTCTTTTGTTTGAACAACGAATAAAGAGGGGCGCCTGCCCGGTGCACCCCCCCCCCCCGGATCCGCCACTGAAATATTCCGTTGGTGGTGTGTTATTTTTCCTTCCTAAAAAAGTAATTTCTTCATCAAAATCATAACGTGATTAACTAACTGAGCGTTTCCTTTATCTGGCAAATCAATACAAAAAAGAATCTCTTCCCAACTCAGTTACACTTTTCCCAAACCTTCTAACTTTTCTTGTTCTACAGAATTTTCAATCAAATACTCCGTGGCGGTGTTATATTTTTTCTTCCTAAAAAGTAATTTCTTCGTCAAAATTATAACGTGATTAACTAACTGAGCTTTTCCATTATTTGGCAAATTAATACCAAAAAGAGTCTCTTCCAAACTCAACTGTTGCAAATTAACATAATCAAAAAAAGTACTACACTTTTCCCAAACCTTCCCAGAAAATTAACAAATGTTTATAGGCCTACCCATCTTCCTCCATGTGACAAAATGAACATAAATTATCATTTACAAACTTAAACTATATAAGTGATGATTTCTGTACACTACTCCACGCAATAATCTGAATTGAAAACCCCTTAAAACCATGGGCGTAAATCCCGGGGGGATGGGGGGGATGGGGGGGGATATATTCCCCCCTGAAATGGAGGAGGGGGGGATGGCCTGTACAATCATCCCCCCTGAATTTTGAGGGGGAAAATGGAGGAAGCAGAAATGTGATTGTATCAATTTTGGCATATTGCATGACGTTTGTACGCCGGCCTTCAGACAGGTAACAGAGCTGAACAGTATTTCATCTTGTAGGAAAATGTATACATAATTTTCTCAAGCGCTCGCTCGCTTCGCTCGCTCGCGAAGAAAGTAACATTGACATACACTGTAAGGTATGGCTCAGACGTTGACAACGTCGATATAGGCCTACATGTAGGCCTAAACATGCTATGACGCGAGTAACTCGGGACCATCTGCAAAATATGTACGAAAACAAACAAACAAACAATATCAAAAACTATATCGCCATAATATATTGAACCCCCTCCATTTCCTGAATCATTCCTGAGAAACGACAGTGACTAATGACTCAGTCAGGATACATCTATGGGCATACCCAGGGAAGATCAGGGGCGTCGGATCTATGGGGGGGGGGGGGGGGCAAAGGGGCATTTGCCCCGCCCCTGCGGAAGTGTTTAGGCAGACAAATAATTTATCCCCCAAGCAATTCCCGAGATGAGGACAAATCTCGAACTTTCTTAATGGAAAATTGTCGAAAAATCGCCAGAACTCTGCACCAGATCGTTGTATTGCAGTCATAAACATGCAAAAGCTCCGCTATACAGGATCCCTTTCGATAAACTTTGTACAATTTTGACATTGACGTACATTTCCCTAATTTATCAAAGAGTGTGCAGCAAATCTTTCACTTAATAAAAGCACCCTCATATGCAGAGGCGTCGATGGGGGGGGGGGGGGATGGTTCCCCGATAAAGTGGGACGAACAAAAGCGAAAAATATAGCTACAAACGGCAGTTTTTGGAGTGTAAAATGTCAAAATTTTCAAGCTCGCTCGCTCCGCTCGCTCGCATTTAACCGCTATGCCATTCTCCTGATGTTGCTGATAGTGACTGACAGCAGTTGCGCCCGATGCGCCCCCCTTAATTTCCAAAGCGAAAAATTTATCTACAAACGGCAGTTTTGGGACTGTAAAATGTCAAAATTTTCAAGCTCGCTCGCTTCGCTCGCTCGCATTTAATCATTATTCCATTCTCCTGAGGTTGCTGCCAGTAATTGCCAGCAGTTTTCGCCCGATGCGCCCCCTTGATTTCCAAAGCGAAAAATATAGCTACAAACGGCAGTTTGGGGATTGTAAAATGTCAAAATTTTCAAGCTCGCTCTCCTCGCTCGCTCACATTTAATCATTATTCCATTCTCCTGATGTTGCTGCCAGTAATTGCCAGCAGTTTTCGCCCGATGCGCCCCCCTTAATTTCCAAAGCGAAAAATATAGCTACAAACGGCAGTTTTGGGACTGTTAAATGTCAAAATTTTCAAGCTCGCTCTCTTCGCTCGCTCGCATTTAATCATTATTCCATTCTCCTGAGGTTGCTGCCAGTAATTGCCAGCAGTTTTCGCCCGATGCGCCCCTTAATTTCCAAAGCGAAAAATATAGCTACAAACGGCAGTTTTGGGATTGTAAAATGTCAAAATTTTCAAGCTCGCTCTCCTCGCTCGCTCACATTTAATCATTATTCCATTCTCCTGATGTTGCTGCCAGTAATTGCCAGCAGTTTTCGCCCGATGCGCCCCCTTAATTTCCAAAGCGAAAAATGGAGATAGCTACAAACGGCAGTTTTGGGACTGTAAAATGTCAAAATTTTCAAGCTCGCTCTCTTCGCTCGCTCGCATTTAATCATTATTCCATTCTCCTGATGTTGCTGCCAGTAATTGCCAGCAGTTTTCGCCCGGTGCGCCCCCCTTAATTTCCAAAGCGAAAAATATAGCTACAAACGGCAGTTTGGGGATTGTAAAATGTCAAAATTTTCTAGCTCGCTCGCTTCGCTCGCTCACATTTAATCATCATTCCATTCTCCTGATGTTGCTGCCAGTAATTGCCAGCAGTTTTCGCCCGATGCGCCCCCTTAATTTCCAAAGCGAAAAAATATAGCAACAAACGGCAGTTTTTGGACTGTAATGTCAAAATTTTCAAACTCGCTCTCTTCACTCGCTCGCATTTAATCATTATTCCATTCTCCTGATGTTGCTGCCAGTAATTGCCAGCAGTTTTCGCCCGGTGCGCCCCTCAGTTTCCAAAGCGAAAAATATAGCTTCAATCGGCAGTTTTGGGACTGTAAAATGTCAACATTTTCAAGCTCGCTCGCTTCGCTCGCTCGCATTTAATCATTATTCCATTCTCCTGATGTTGCTGCCAGTAATTGCCAGCAGTTTTCGCCCGGTGCGCCCCCCTTAATTTCCAAAGCGAAAAATATAGCTACAAACGGCAGTTTTGGGACTGTAAAATATCAAAATTTTCAAGCTCGCTCGCATATTATCATTATTCCATTCTCCTGATGTTGCTGCCAGTAATTGCCAGCAGTTTTCCCCCGGTGCGCCCCCTTAATTTCCAAAGCGAAAAATATAGCTACAAACGGCAGTTTGGGGACTGTTAAATGCCAAAATTTTCTAGCTCGCTCGCTTCGCTCGCTCGCATTTAATTATTATTCCATTCTCCTGACGTTGCTGCCAGTAATTGCCAGCAGTTTTCGCCCGATGCGCCCCCTTAATTGCCAAAGCGAAAAAATATAGCTACAAACGGCAGTTTTTGGACTGTAAAATGTCAAAATTTTCAAACTCGCTCTCTTCGCTCGCTCGCATTTAATCATTATTCCATTCTCCTGATGTTGCTGCCAGTAATTGCCAGCAGTTTTCGCCCGGTGCGCCCCCCTTAGTTTCCAAAGCGAAAAATATAGCTTCAATCGGCAGTTTTGGGACTGTAAAATGTCAACATTTTCAAGCTCGCTCGCTTCGCTCGCTCGCATTTAATCATTATTCCATTCTCCTGATGTTGCTGCCAGTAATTGCCAGCAGTTTTCGCCCGGTGCGCCCCCCTTAATCTCCAAAGCGAAAAATATAGCTACAAACGGCAGTTTTGGGACTGTAAAATATCAAATTTTCAAGCTCGCTCGCTTCGCTCGCTCGCATTTAATCGCTATGCCATTCTCCTGATGTTGCTGCCAGTAATTGCCAGCAGTTTTCGCCCGGTGCGCCCCCGCCCCCTTAATTTCCAAAGCGAAGAATATAGTTACAAACGGCAGTTTTGGGACTGTAAAATGTCAAAATTTTCAATGCAAAAAGATTTCACCGTGGGAGGGGGAAATCCCCCTACCATACCCTCCCCCCCCCCCTCGCTTGCTTCGCTCCCTCACAACAACCGCTCCTCCTAAGATCAAATCCTGTCTATACGCCGGTGATAGGCCCCATCATTTAGTAGGCCTTCACAGTGATGTCGCACAGGCGGAGCAAGAGCTGAAATACAACGATTTAGTCATTCAATAATATATTGTGAATATTTCATTTTCTTATTGTTTTTTTTAAAGAAAAGAAAACAAAATTTTCACCAAAAGTGTGCACCAGATCGCTGAATTTCAGGTCTGAAAATGCAAAATCTTCCACGTGTGGGAGAGGGATACCCCCCCCCATACCCTCCCCCCGTTCGGTCGTTCCGCTCCCTCTCACAGGTATTTCAACAAAAAAAAAGAATGTTTTCATACTTTTAAGGTCTGATTTTCCTCCGAAAGTCATCTGACAAGCAAAAAAAAAAGCAACAAGAACAAAAAGTCTTCATATTTTTGCTGCCACTTTCCTCCCACTTTATATTTCATGCAAAAGAGTGGGACATCCGATCCCTGTAAAGTGTGTGCGTGTGTGTGTGTGTGTGTGTGGGGGGGGGGGGGCACCAAGCTTCCCCCCCCCCCCCCCCCCCCCGAGGCTGCGCCGGTCCGGTTATGGGCTTGTAATCGTGGTGATGGTGACCATCCCCCCCACTCCTCAGTACGGATTTACGCCGTTGCTTAAAACAGAACTCGAAGTGCTGCTTCTTACCATTTTATATCTTTACTAGAAAATTTACTAGAAAAATCACAAAAATATAAATTTCTCATTTTTCTTTCACCAACGAATCGTCACTTACTTTCTTCACCAATTCAACATAAACTTTGGAGGTAATCTTATCCAGAGGGACCTTCCTCCCATTTTCTTATAAAAATCATTTCACTTTGTAACTTACATCATTCTCTTCCTCTGTATCTCTGCGTTCCCTTTCCACCCAATTGGAAGCACTTCATAATATATTTTCTGAATATTTAAAACATCTAAATAATTAAGTCCTTTATAAAAAAAATATTCCACTGAATATAATTCCCCATTCATGTCCACTAATATGAGATATACAATTGTATATGTTCCAATCTGAAACATTTTTTCAAATACAAATTTTCATTATAACTGCGTTTTCCTTCAATACGAATCATTTTATTATTCAAAAATACTTCCTTCCTTATTTGATTATAATTAGCCCTAAATTCCCTGTTTTCACTCATGTTTCCAACAAATCCCTATAAAATTCCGGTAAAAAGAAATTGAAAAATAGATTAAATAATTGCAACAAAAATTACCTCCTATATGTTTAGTAACAAACTCAAAATATTGTTTCCATTTCATTACTTGTTTACAAGTAAATAACGTACCTTTTAACTCACATTTCTCTTTGAGCATTTTCAATGATGGAAAATGCATCAATTTTACTCTAATACCAAAACAGCCAAATAAATTCCCAAACACCAATTTCCAATTCGTTATGAACCCTTTCAGGCAAAGAGGTAAGAGACCCAATATATTAACTTAAATGAAAGTCTTCAATAACTGAATTTACCCAACTAATGTCAACTCACGTTGCTTCGATCATTATTTTATTGAATACTTGTACCGGTATTTCTTTTACTGGTATAATTCAATATTTCTTTCCCATTGGATCCAAACTAAATTACACTCCTAAAATCTTTAACTCCCTTACTTTTTGTCCAAAAGGAAAATTATAACGCTATGATATCTTGACTGCTTCGACAGAATGAAGGCAGTCGTTTCTCCACACAATGATCCTACAATAATTTCAGATCAGTGAATGCCGAGTGTGGGTCGTTGGAGGTCCCACTCCTCCTATGATCCATTGTCCCGTTGTCATGCGCTGTGCGTGTGCTTGTGCATGGCCTATGACCTCTGGCATACTGTATAAATGAGAACGTGGTGCATGCCGCACTGAGCTGTGCATGCATGCCTAGCTAGTGTGGTATGTATATTTTACCTGTAGTGGCAGCTAGCTAGCTAATCGTACTACCCTGGGCCGGGCCTCGTAAAATCCGTCATACTCATCATACATCGCGTGCCAGCTAGACGGGAGATCAAGCAGAAAAGTATACAATTACAAGCATGGTGAGTACTGTATCTAGCCCATTATTCTGCTTGAAACTATAGATTATTTGTGTGCACTGTTTAACATTCAGTTTCTCAGAGCCGTCTTTTTGTTTGACCGAAAGATCGGTCTGTATCTTCATGATCTTGTTTGTCGTCGTCGGCGGGGATCTCAGTCATGTTCCGGAGCTGGAGGAGCTGAACTCGAAAAATGATCATAATTATTTTTAAAAATCCGAACGGACGGATTTTTCTGTCTATCTTTTTGTCAGCGTCTGTAGACAAACTCATTGTAATCATGAAAATACAGAGTGTACATCAATACGTGGTCGATCGTGGTAAATAAAGCTGTTATAGTGGTAAACCATGCAGCATGCAATGAGTCGACATGTAGGCCTATCGATTGCACACTGCATGCAGTGAGGTGAGTGAGTGGAGTGCAGAGATCGCCAAATAGGCAATTAATTGAATTATTGAAAACTTAACTTCTGATGGGAAAGAATATAGGGCCTAAAGTTATATGTAGTCCAGAAGGGGAGAAAGAACTGAGAAATAATCCCTGTAGACCACCTATTAAAGGAAATAAAAACTAACAAAAAAAAATGACTGTAACGTTAGACCTTGTAGTTCTAACTTCTAGTTGTAGTGTGTTTCAAGAGAAGAGTGAGGATGGGAAGCAACATCCGGAGAGTGTATAATTTATAAAGGAATGCCGATAGTGACAGTCGAAGTGCAGTGCAGCGATGAGCTGGGAGTTTTTATTTTTTATTTTTTTTATATTCATGGAGACAAGGACAATTTTAAGGAAGAATGGAGCTTTAGCATCAGGTAAAGGGTTTGGTAATGGAAAATCATCGAGATGTATTGAGTAAACAGAACTTTTTTGAGAAAGATCTGTCTGTCCGAAGGAGTCTTTTATTTTTTTGACGTTATTGCTCTCCTCCGTAGAGGGGATCCATGAAGCCAGAGGCAGTCTCCGCAGAACATATCCCCGATGACCAGATACAGACCGATCTTTTGGTCTAGTTAAGAGAGTGGAGATGATATCTGATGAAAATGTGAACTTCCATATGACCAAATTAATCTCTTTAAACAACTGTAAAGTGGTGAAGTGGTCCTGAATATTTGACTGATTTGATTCATGATTTTATGATTAGTTTATGTGTGATGTTCCCTTGACTGGTGACATTAAATGTGTGAGATGCTTTCTGAATGTTATACCTGAGTTGTGATCCCTGTCATCAGTTTAAGAGGGAACAGATTGCAAATTCAAAGTATGCAGTATAGCAGTGCTCCGTGCTCCCAATGTCCCCGAATGTAAAAGTTTAAAACAACCTCAGTTGATATTGGAGTAATTTAGGGAGAAAGTTACTGGGGTATAGTGATCATTTAAATGTTAAGCTTTGTTTGTGTAGGTTTGGACTAGAATACAGTGACAGTTAAAGAATTCCAGATAGGTTTAGGAGAAATGTAGGAAATCACATAGGAAAATTACAAACGAGAAGTCAGATAGAATATTGGTAATTGAATTCAGTGATCTCAACAGCTTTACAAGGGAATCGTACACTACGTCTTTCATCTATGTGAAAAGGACTCTTGGTCTTTTCTATCCTGTGTTGGCCACATAATTAAACCAAATTTGTAAGTTGATGCTTGCAAGATGTTTGACGATCATTATGTTGGTGTTTCTGAGGTAGCAGAAAGACAAGTTTTCTTTTGTGACAGACTTATTTGACTGATTAATTACAGGCAGAACCACTGAGTGTATTGGTGACTGGTGCCGCAGGGCAGATCGCCTACTCACTCCTCTACTCCATTGCGAAGGGAGATGTCTTTGGACCAAACCAGGTAAGAACACAAAGGAAAACAAATATCCTGTAAAAGCCTACTGTCATTTCACTTCTATAGATCCATATAGCATCTTGTATCAATCAGTTTGTATGCCTCCGCCATGAAGTGTTGCTAGAGGCATTATGTTTTGGGGTTGTCTTTCCATCCGCCTGTCAGTCTGCCTTGTCCATCAGTAATCAATTTTGTGGGCAACGTTTACAAGAACTGTTTGAGGCATCCAAATGAAACTTGGCCACTGTATCACAGGTTAAGGTCAAACTGTAAATTTCTCTATTTCCCCCATTATCTCTGCAATGGCAGAAGGTATTTTCATAAAACGAAGTGTATATATGCTTTACCAAATGAGGATTCTCAAGGAAAAGCTTTTGGTTGTGAGGTCATAGGTCAAGTGAAGATGGAAAAACTCCATTTTTTTTCATATTTTGGAAATAACTCAAAATAGCTCCATAAAACTTGGTAAATGTACATATATTGCCTAGCAATGATTCTCCTTAGAAATATGAGGTCAAAGGTCAAGGGTCACATTAATTTTTTCCCCCATATTTTGAAAATGGCTCAAAGTATCATGAAATATGGTGTACATTCTACCAGATAGTGATTACTTATGTACACCTATAGTATTTGGAAGATAATGTGATATATTTATTGTGGAGGCATACAAGTTGCCATAGCGACATTTCTAGTCAAAAATTTCATGCAGGTGGCAGGGTCTGTATAGGAAAATTTTGCAGCCTGTAAAGATACAGTAGGTATTCAATATGTCAGTCATGCATGTGCTGTGCTGCTGAAAGATGTCTTTTACTAGAGATTTTGTGTTAATGATTATTTGGAAACTTTTCAGCTCAGTTGACTGGACAAATATTTAAGTAAGGTACACTTTTCCTGTTTGATTATATTGCAGTGTTATACATTATCACTTCCTTCCTATGTTGTAACTTAAAAGATAAAAAGGTTTTTGTCTAATGAATAAAATGGATTCATTTTTCTCTTGCACAGCTTCTGAACCTTGTGCTCCTTGACATTCCGCCAATGATGACGGTTTTGGAAGGTGTCGTCATGGAGCTCCAGGATTGCTCTCTCCCATTGGTCAAAAGTAAGGCTTATTCAGGCTCTGACAGCCATTGTTCAGTGAATGTCAAAAATGCTGGTGCTTGCACAGGCAAACAGTTCAGACTGCTGAAAGCAATGTCTCTTCATAATAAGCTATGACTATGAATTTGCTGAAAATTTGCTTTAGTTGCCCAGTATCGTGATGTGTAGTCTCTCCACCATTTGAGTGCATAGAGTAATGGATTTTTTGCAATGCAGACTCTGAAAAATCAGCAAATATGCAGAATCAGTTCCACAATGTATATTTTCTGTGTGGCATTTTACATTTAAGATATATTTATCAGATTTTGAAAATGCTTTTGAATAGTTTACCATGATAGAATGTTCCCAAATGTCTGCTGTTACATTGCCCAATCTGTCCTTAAAGAGACAGTACGACAAAATTTGTCATGGCATGTGAATACACAGACAGTCTGTGATACATTGTAATGTTTCTGTATCCAGTTTAATGGACAGAGGCCCATTTTCTCCAATGTGTATATGTAGACATCATTGCCACTGCTGATGCAAAAGAAGCCTTCACCAATATTGACGTCGCAATCTTGGTGGGTGCCATGCCACGCAGGGAGGGCATGGAGAGAGCCGATCTCCTAAAGGCCAACGCAAAGATCTTTGAAGTGCAGGGAAAGGCTCTTGATCAATATGCCAAGAAGACGGTCAAGGTATGCCCAAAAACTGAAAGAAAGGACCCTGCTCATATGAATTTGTTTGTTTTACAGGCATATGGCACTGTTGCTCGTTGCAAGTATTAAATTGTGGGAAAGCCATGCATTTTGTCTGCCCTGTAGCGTTTTATCTAGATAGCAGGCATTGTTTACAGAATTTGATTTCAGATAAGTAGGGGCAAAGGTTTTTCAGACAAAATTCCTCTTCATAGAGAGATATTGTTATATTTGATGATTGCCAAGATAATTAGCGCAGTAGATTTACTTAGGTGTTTGTTTAATAGTAATGTTGAAACAATAAAATCACAGTAGTTGTAGCAAGTAGCTGATTCTTTTGTACAATATGAAACAGATGCAGACATATTGAATTGTGCTTGTCTTCGTTTTGTTTGTTCAACATTAATTATAGAATATCCATGTTTATCTGCAGAGATACTATTCATCTTTACATTTTTATCTTCTCTTTGAAAATGAATTGTCAAAGCTTATACATACTTGCAGGTATTTTTGGCCATGTGATAAGAGTATACAAATTGATGGCATCATGTCCCCGGGAAGCCCTCAAAGCCCACTCCCCCCTTCATAGCTAATAGTTTGCAAGAATGCATGGAAGGTGAACTTTTAATACTCAGGTGAGGACAAGTGAGCGTCTTCCTGGTTTTGATGACGGAATATAAGCAGCCCTGAATGAATAAGATAATGAATATGAGAAATGTGTCTTGCAACAATATTTTTATGGACTTTATCATTGGCCTGGTGTCATTCCACTTTGATCATGCATATGCGACTATATATATGTGTCTCATAGGTCCTGGTGGTGGGAAATCCAGCCAACACAAACTGCTTGATCTGCCAGAGGAATGCACCCAGCATCCCCAAGGAGAACTTCACCTGCATGACTCGCCTGGATCAGAACAGGGCTCAGGCGCAGGTGAGCTGCATTCCAATCAAAGCATTCTGTCATTTGCCCTTAGAGATAGAAGAACTTGCTGTTGAAATTGTGAATAATTTGATGTAAGTATCAACTCATTCTGAAAAATCTGTGGGAAAAAAAGTGATTTAATGACAAAGTACGATGAATATCATGGTATGTACTTGACCTGCCCAGTGTCAAGATGTGTTAAATATAATTCCTTATAACTCTCATACCTGTGAGGAGATAGTAATAAGTTTGACTATTTTCAAAATGATTTACTGTAGTAATTTTGACAATAAGTTGTTTCATACATGCAACTGTAGACAACATGTTTAAAGGGCTGGTACAGTTTCGGTTGAGATGGGGCTTCAGGTTTCAAACGTGTTTTGATAGTTATTTTTTGAGATCATGAGAAACCTTTATGAAATATGAAAGGGCATGTAATTCTAAAAGGAATTCAAAGTGTATTTGATGAAAACTGGTTTTGAAATGACTGAGGTCACCCCAAACAAAGCGATCCTGATAAAGGAGAGACCCACCTTTTAATAGGATCGCTTTGTTTCATTTTGTTTTTGTCAGCCATTTCAAAAGCAGTTTTATCAAATAAAGGTTGAATTCCTCTTAAAATTGTATGCCCTTTAACATTTCATGGAGTGGTTTCAAAGTATCTCACAAATAGTTTTAAGCTGAATCCTCACCTAGTACCAGTAGTAGATGGAATTTCTCTCATCTCCCCCCTCCCCATTTTCTCTGTATGTGCATGTCATATAATATAGATGTCACCCAAAGTCCACTGGTGCATCTTTTAATGTGTCAATCTATTCCAACCCATTTGAGGCATGGGGCAATCATGTGTGGTTGCTTATCATTTCTTAATTTCTAAATTGAAACTATTTGCAGATTGCCAGCCGTGTAGGTGTTGCCTGTAATGAGGTCCAGAAAGTCATCATCTGGGGTAACCACTCCAGTACCCAATTCCCAGACGCCGCCCACGCCACTGTCAATTTGTCTGGTGCAACAAAGACTGTCCAAGAAACTGTGAAGGATGATGACTGGCTCAATGGAGAGTTCATTAAGGTGTGTTGTGATGGAGGATTGATGTTTTATTGTAGGAAATGTCACACCCAAACATTAAACAGGGAGTTTCAGCATAGCGAATGCCAAGCAAAGCTTTCCTGTCACTGTAGGTTTGTTCGCAAAATTTTCAGAAAATATCGGAAAAGCTCGGTTGTGAGAAAGAAAGACCTGTGAGAGGTGGAAATAGGTGGCTTGCTGTGGAATGCTTCTGCTGAGCTGCACAGTCTTCCTGATTCTACAAGAGGGTCCATGAAAAATTAAATTAAATTGATAAGGACTTTGTTTCTGTTCCTCCGACAAATCTTTTAACTTTCCTCACCAGAGTAGTTGATTACTCCTGACTGCTACAGTACTCAAGTCGATGTGGTACCTAGTTTAAAGTCCCAGAGGTGAAGTCATGAGGATTCCGCATAATTATTCAGAATGTACATGAATTCTTCAGAGGTTTAGTGAAAACATCAAGTAATATGTAGAAACTCAATCAGCAAGATTTCACATGATTCACTGCAACATGACATAGAGTCTCTGGCAGATTTAAAAAGGGTTAATGCTGATTTTGAAAGGCCGGTGCTAATGTGGAAATGATTACTGTAAAAGCGGTTTCTTTTGCGTACAGAAACTTCCGTGGTTTCCATCGGTGCCGACTTTTTCGCGTGTGTTTAAATTTGCGGTCGGTAATGATTGCATTGTAACAACTGACGAGTTCAAAACATTTTCGAGTGGTGTTAAATTCGCGGTTCAACCTCAAAGCGCGAAAATAAAACCACCGCGAAAGAAACCACTTTTACAGTATGTCGATTTGAATAGCTTTCGGTAATTTGTAAGCTGAGGCTGATTTAGAAAGACTAAATGTGGAATTTTAAAAGCTGATATTGCCATGAAGAAGCCAATGCTGATGTGGAAAAGTAGTCATGTATTCAGAAAAGCTATTAATGCATCTGTTGTGAAGTCAATGCCTATGTTGTAATGTTGGTGCCATCTTAATGACTAGTTTTTGCTGAATTATAAGCCTGAATGTGCTTCTTTGTGTTGTGTTTCCAGACTGTCCAGCAGCGTGGAGCCAGTATCATTAAAGCCAGGAAGTTGTCCAGTGCGATGTCAGCAGCTAAAGCCATCTGTGACCACATGAGGGACTGGTGGTTCGGCACAAAGGAGGTATTTCATCATTTTTCCCTTTGTCTGTCAGATCAAAATCCACTACCTTTCATAGGCTCTCATTTTCAATGAAGTTCTTCCAGCTCTTCAGCTATGCCCATGGGAAAAGGCTTTGTGACACATGTTTTTAGTACATGTATATTCATTTAACAACAACCGCATCATCAGCAGCAGCAGCAACATCTACAACAACATCAGCAACAACAACATCAACAACATCATCATCAACAACAACAACCTAACATGCACTCTTATTGTGTTTCTTTTCATATGATGACTTCTGTTTTTCTGTGGGGGTGGGGGTCACAGTCAAGGAGATGTGGTTGCATGTTACAAGTATATCGCACAAGACTGATTGTAATCTAGGGATCTCAGAACATGACATGTTTACTATAAGAACATGTACTTTCATGTGGTGCATTTGTATGTGTTTTGTACATTCCAGTACAATGTATTTTTGATCATTAGAACATGTATTTGTGTATTTGTGAGATTGTAGTGTATTGTCAGTGTGATACTCACAGTTGATGTACGGCTTGTAGCATGTTGAGGTTAGTACAATTTGTGCCAGGCCTAATTAACTAATGCAATTAGCAGACTGTGCACTTCACTGCATCGTACATGTCATGGTGGACTTTAGCTGATGTTGGACAAGCCAATGCTAAACTTCTCGTAAATGTTAGCCTTCACAACAGACATTAACACCTGAAATAGCTTCCCTCCTTCTGCCCTGAAGAATATCTAGTCAGTAGAAATAAAGACAGAAATGTGATGGGTTAAAAAGATGAATATAAGTGAACTTCTATGTGTTGCTAACATCGTTAATTACTGTATTCAGCTAGTGAAACAATCATGATTACAGTTTTTTTGGGAGCATTTATGTTTGAAATTTTGACAATTCTATTCCCCCTTATCATTTAATTTTGCAGGGAACATGGGTATCTATGGGTGTGTTGTCAGATGGGTCCCATTATGGCATCCCAGAGAATATCATATACAGCATGCCGGTCACTATCGCGCCTGACCACTCCTGGACCGTTGTCCCTGGGCTGTCCATCAGTGATTTTGCCCGTGAAAAGATGGATGCCACAGCCAAGGAGCTCATCTCCGAGCGTGACACTGCCCTCACCTTCTGCAATTGACAACCAGGAAGCGGAAAGAGTCCTAACACTGCACAGTCACATCTCTGAGTCATGTCGGCTTCAATCCTTACGTAGTAAGCAGGACAAAAATTTAGTAATTCAAATTCAGAAAAGACATTAGGGAGAATTTGTGAAGTGTCCCTGTGTGCTCCCAACCAAGCACTGAGCCATAAACTTTGATTTGTATTATTTTCACTGGTGCAAGAGAGGAATGTGTTGAAGTGTTAATTTGCAGAATCTTGAGTGTGCATGAAAAGGAGTTGTCAAGAGTGATATGTTATAAACTAGTACTATGTACATCATTAGCTTCAACTAGACAATTGAAATTCTGAATTTCGTCACTCCTTTGTTATGGTAGTTTTTTGCTGAGTACAGTATTTGCGAGATACACATGCATTGCATCAGAAGGAAATGCCAGCCTGAAACTCTATGACCATTGCACAAAATTGTCTTCCCAGTATACCTCTTGTATCAATGCAAGTCACTCGGTCTGATAAGATGGTACCTGCATCGCTTTAGTGTCCTGTTAGTACTCTTTCCGCACCTCGAACGCCATTGTGGTAGAGGCCCTTTTTATTGGGGGCTGTCGAAGTTCTATGAAGATAATTATGTTTCATGACAAGGAGATGAAGGTAGATCCAGTCAAAAGTTGTATACTAACATATTCAATTTTTTTTTTAAATCTATGGGGTGAGCAACAATATTTTTGTCTAAAAATTTAAAGTTTAAGGTTTCAGGATGATAAAATGATATTTCTAAATAGGGTTATTAAGTGTATACACCACTTAGAATCTTACACATTCAGGTAACTATTTATGTTGAATGTGCAGGTGTTCATGTTTTGAAGGTAGTCTTAATTCACCAATGAAAATAATACAAATGGAGAATATGAATGTGGTAATAACTTCATGTAGATGGGTGTTTCTCTTCTGTTTTCTAGGTTTAGTAGATGATTATTATCTCAGCTTGAAATCATGACCAATTGTACTGTAACCATTTAAACAGGTTACCAATAATGATAATTTTATGGCTTTGTGGATATCAACTAACTTCATTTTCTGAAGTCTATTAGAAATATTTTGGATGAAAGTGAAAAATTTCTGCTTTATTGTCAAAGCTCTGATTCATGATGTGCTGTTATCATTGAGCATTAAATGAGATATATTCACATAGCTGTCCTCTGTTATATGTGATAGTACACTGTAGAAGTAACTTCTTGGATAACACACACACACAGACACACACACACACATATACATGTGTATGTTATTAAGTGTATCAATGTTTGTGACTATTTGAAACAGAACCTGTGTATGAATTCACACGTGCCATCAAGAGACCACACCAACTTTTTTTTTTTTTTTTTGCTGCTGAATGTACTTGTAAAGCAAGAAAGATTTGCGGCATGAAACTGTCGTGAATTGAAGCCAAAGGCCTTTATTATACCAAGAAACTTCCACCAATTGCCACTGGCATTCAATCCATTGTGTTTTTAAAAAAAAAAAGCTTTTTGTGCGAATTTTACTTTCATTAATCTTGGCTCATTGCGAGTTTTTGTGAAAGTTTCATGCACATAAAAGAATGTGGCAGAGGCACTGTTGTAAGTGGGCCTGTGTTCATAGGGTATAAGCTGTCCCAAGTGTGATTGCATAAATGTGGATAAAAATACCAAGTGTCTTTGTGAAATGTAAGGCCTTTCATTGGTCCCACAAAAGAGGTAAAAATTCACACAGTGGACAAGTCCATGCATTGGGGTGTGATAAGAATACCTGTGTAGTTGTGTACAATGGATATGCCTGCCAGTATGTATGTATGTTTGTGTTTATGTGTACATAGTGTGTTTTCTCTCTTACCAAGGAGCTTCAAGCTCCTTGGTCTTACTAAGAATAGGAGAATAAACTACAGTATATGAAGAGTTTTATCACAAAATGAGCTAAATCCATTCTGGTTATGTTGAGATATTTTTGATTTAAGCTGCTAAAAAACAAGGAAAATAATAAGAAAATAGAGGATATTTTTAATAACTTCTAGATTATCCCTTGTTATGTTACAAATGAAGTATTAATGGAAAGGTTTAATTTTGCTCTGTCTGGTGATGGACTTACTTTGAAATGTTTGAAATTGGCACTTAGACCATTTTGCAATAAAACTCTTCATATGTATTTTTTCAATAATAAGTACACACACACACACACACACGCACACACAAGAGTACACTCTGCTTACAGATACATGTACATGTATGCCACAGCTATATTCTCCGATAGATTACTCAGCAGTTTGATGATGTATGAAACGATATGTGGTTGTGTATGCTATGACTAAGAGTGCCAGGAGTGGATGGTGAAATGTTTTGGATGGTGTGTGTGACAGAAGGAGAAAGGGGCAACTCTGGATTAACTTTCAGGAATTCGTCATTTTGAGCATTTCTTTCCCCAAATTGTGGCCAAGGGTGAACGAGTCTTGAAGGTATGACTGACATGACTTAGTAGATGGCAGAATTTTTAGAGGCCTTTTTGGATTATTTCATTCATGCCCTGTACTTGACTTTGATTTGTCATAATATACATGTATACTGCAGTCACATTGGACTGGGACCAATGCTTGCTACAATACATGTATTGCCTTCCTGCACACAAGTTGCGATCAAAACATAGACAAATAAAGTACAAGTCCTCTGTGAAGGAATTTGACCCATCTTAAAAGTCAAACGCCAGGTTTACTGCCGCTAAGGGTCTCATACTGGCGTTCTGCGTGGACCTCTCCGGGCATTCCCGCGACTCACCCGGAAAAAGTTTTGGTCATGCTCAAAACTTGGCTGCGGTTAAATCGGACTTGCGTGAGCACCTCCGGGCAACTACGCGCTAGATACTGTCAGGTGCGGACCAACTGCGGAGAGCTCCGGGGAGTAAATTTATTTGTTTCCCCGCAAGTCAAGCCGCAGAAGTTCCCCCGTACGGTATGACAAGGCATGAATGAAAATTGCAAACATTCTTGTTCGCACGCTGAAAATCTTCTACGTGCTGGAAACTACCTCCTCGCCACAAGCCCGCGTAGCTTGCCCGGAATGGTGTGACACGGCCTTTAGATCTCGAAGTTTTGCCAGTGTGACCGCAAACTTCCCGCGAAACTTCTCGCGAAACTTTTCGATCTGTCTGCGGGCGGTGTCTCCCAAGCGCGAGGCCATTGTCATGTACAGATTTGCATTGTTACGTCACAATCAGTAGCCATCGGACTGCGCACTCTTATTTGCGCGCGTACGAATGGCCCAAACTTCGCATTCTCGATCTCTTGCCAGTCTGACCACGCCTATCGTACATGTTTACAAATATAATGCAGTCACATGGAAAAAAAAAAAAAAAAAACACCAATACGCAATTTAGAACCAGAAAATAGCACAAATGCTATAGTCGAGTCTGGTGCCCCTTGCAATTCAGGTATAGCAACAATTAAAGCATTTTTGTTAAATTTTTCCTGTGCAGAAATGTGTTTCCATAGTTACTGTTAAATAGTTAACATTCAGTAAGATAGTCTAGTGCTGATAAAAAGCAACGATTACATGAACAATTATTACGTGTCAGTTGAGAATGATAATGGTGTTAAGTTGCCACTTAAAGGTCCTGTTTACCTTTGGGAGCAGTGATTTAATAAATGTTCAAGATATCACTTTTGAGACGTATATGTAGGTCAGTTGTAATACAAAACATACCATATCAAATTTTTGCGATAAAGCCTAAGATATACGGAGATATCATTATTTTTTTTAATCATTAAACCATAACTGTATAGACGAGTTAGTCTAGAAACATTGTTATTATAACTATTGTTCACATTTTGTACATTTAACAATAACATCGATTATACTGGCTCAAATTTTTACATTGGTTAATTTTCTATCCCTAACTCACATTTTAAAACTATTTTTAAGCACTAATGGTGGGATTTGTTTCATCTGCAAATGGTAAATTATGCCTTTAAGCCATAGTGTCTCCCAGGCCAAGTATCTCCACAAACAGCGACTTTGTGATAGTTTGGATGCATGTAAGTGATCCCATTACCGATTTGTAATTGTTTCTATTGATCATTGTTGTACTGATATGACGCCGATTACCAGTCTGTACCCACAATATTACTGTTAATAAACCGCCTGAACATCAGTTGATTGTTTCTTTTGTGCGATCATTCTCAGAGTGATTTTGGTCGTAACAAAATTTTGTTACGACCAAAATCACTCCGAGAATGATCGCACAAAAGAAACAATCAACTGATGTTCAGGCGGTTTATTAACAGTGATATTGTGGGTACAGACTGGTAATCGGCGTCACATCAATACAACAATGATCAATAGAAACAGTTATAAATCGATAATGGAATCACTTACACGTATTAAATAATCCTTTGAAAGTGTCCAAATACGATGTTCGATGCACAGACGAATGATCCTTGACGCACCGATGAATGATTCCTGCGACGTAACTCCAGAGGCACAGGTTACGATAGTCCACGGTATAGATCTGGGGTAAAATCCACGATATACGTCCACGGCAAAACGTGCAGAGTCCAAATGTTGTGACGACCACGTCCAGTTGATGCGTTGAATGATGATTCACTTAATATTGTCCAGCTAGGAATCCAGCCCGTCACAGCTTTTCCATAGTAATGTCCATTGACACAAAAATGGTGTCTTTCCCCAATGAAGGCAAATCAATTATCTGCAGGCAAAATGTCTCCCAGGCCAAGTATCTCCACAAACATAACAGGTCAGCAGGTAACACAGGACTGACTATAACAAGTCGCTTCAGAGCCAGAAGTGACGTAACTCTCAGAGCAGAGGTGTTGGGTACTCTTTCTTTCATTTCCATTTCTCTTTGTTCTCTTTCCCTCTCTCTTTCTATTTCTAATCTCATCTTCTCTTTCTCCAGTTCCAATCTAGCAAGCTCAAGCCGTGTTTGATCTGAAATTTGAGCTTGATCTGGAATGTTGATTTCTTCTTTGAGCTCCATGTGACCAGCTACTAAGTCAAGAATCTCTGCCTTTCTTGCACCTTGTGGAACATCTATATTCAAATGCTGTGCAATAGCAGTCAAATCACATTTGCGTAACCTTTGCAAATCTTTGAGGGACAAATCTGTCCTCTGAACAAATGCCTGAACATCCATTGTACTGATTGACATTGTCACAATGTATTACACACAATATACAATTGAACAATCAACTCAGCTGGTATTTTGTCTGTACCAATATTCTGGGTTCCGGAACGTTCCAAATTCTAAGTTTTGGCTTAAAATTCACTTCCCGGACACAAGCCCCCAATTTTGTTACGACCAAAATCACTCTGACTTATATTTTGTTACGACCAAAATCACTCTGAGAATGATCGCACAAAAGAAACAATCAACTGATGTTCAGGCAGTTTATTAACAGTGATATTGTGGGTACAGACTGGTAATCAGCATCACATCAGTACAACAATGATCAAAAGAAACAGTTATAAATCGATAGTGGAATCACTTACACGTATTAAATAATCCTTTGAAAGTGTCCAAATACGATGTTCGATGCACAGACGAATGATCCTTGACGCACCGATGAATGATTCCTCCGACGTAACTCCAGAGGCGCAGGTTACGATAGTCCACGGTATAGATCTGGGGTAAAATCCACGATATATGTCCACGGGGAAACGTGCAGAATCCAAACGTTGTGACGACCACGTCCAGTTGAGGCGTTGAATGATGATTCACATAATAATGTCCAGCTAAGAATCCAGCCCACCACAGCTTTGCCGTAGCAATGTCCATTGACATAAAAATGGTGTCCATCCCCAATGAAGGCAAATTAATTATCTGCAGGCAAAATGTCTCCCAGGCCAAGTATCTCCACAAACATAACAGGTCAGCAGGTAACACAGGACTGACTATAACAAGTCGCTTCAGAGCCAGAAGTGACGTAACTCTCAGAGCAGAGGTGTTGGGTACTCTGCCTACTGCAGAATTTCTCTAGCTTATATACTATCTATTCACCCCTTCTAGCACATTCTATAACTCTCTCCAACCTACTAGCCAGTCTAAGTTCCAGGAAACCTGGATGACTCACTGCCTAACTATGTACAAAACATCACTGCCAAGAATAACTACCAATCACATTGGGCTACAGGGACAGTGCCTCACTCAGCCAAATATGTTAGCACTTCCCAGAACTTTCTGGAATGGGTGAAATCATTCTAGATTGAGTGAGCTATAATGTATTTCCTGTTACATGCATGTACTGTATAGCTACATTGTATACCACCTAGAAAATTCTCCACTGATCTGGTCAGCCTGTATGTACTATATCTATACCACATAGAATGTTCTCCATTAATCTGGTCAACCTGTGTACATACACATTAAAACAGCCATGGATACAGTACATCATACATTATATCATATGTACCTAACTACTTGTGTGTACATTTGTGACACCATCCCCCATGGGAAAAAGAAAGCCTTGCCGTAGCAAGGGTTTCTTTTACCTTCACAATTTCTCATTATTATTTACAATGAATGTGAGGTAAAATCCAAGTCAAGCTATAATAATCACATACTATCACATGCCTTTTGGATAGCTGCATTAATTCCATGTTCTCTTTTCACAGATACCATTTACAATGATATTGCTTGGATTCTCGAAGCTTATACAATCGTGTCAAACTCAAATTGCATACATCAGTAATGGATAAACTGAACACTATTCATGTGTGATATGAGGTGAAAACCTTTCACCCTTAACTTCTACCGTGCTATCCACTACCTATGTCACACCAACTGACTTTCTGTCATAGCACTCTTTCAGCATGTTGACATGACACGTCCTTTGATCATTGCCTCTGTCTGGCGTACTGATCACATAGTTCACATCAATGAGTTTCTTTTTGACACAGTATGGGCCACTGAACTTGGCTTTCAGTGGTTCACCTTGTATGGGCAGCAGTACAAGAACTTTGTCACCTGGGTTGAAAGTTCGGGCTTTGGCATTTTTGTCTGCCTTTCTCTTTATAGAGTCTTGTGATACTTTCAAGTGTTCCCTAGCTACCTCACAAGCCTTTGAAAGCCTTTCACGGAACTTTGACACATAGTCAAGTAGGTGGACCTCATCATCCTCAGTCATGAATTTCTCTTTGATGAGCTTCAGTGGGCCCCTAACTTCATGACCGTACACCAACTCAAATGGGCTGAAACCCGTCGACTCATTTGGGGAGTCCCTCGTTGCGAATAGCAGGAAAGGGATGCCTTTATCCCAATCCTCGGGATACTCCTCACAGAATGCCCTAATCATTGTCTTTAGGGTCTGGTGGTAGCGCTCCAACGCACCTTGGGATTGGGGATGATAAGCTGACGACTTCAGCTGCTTCACACCCAAACGATACATCACCTCTTGAAATATGCCTGACATGAAATTTGACCCTTGGTCAGACTGCACTTCCTTGGGCAACCCATACCTAGTGAAAAACTGCACTAGAGCATCTACCACAGTCTTTGCAGTGATATTTCGCAATGGGATAGCCTCTGGAAACCGTGTAGACATATCCATGATTGTCAAGAGGTACTTATGACCCGACCTAGTCCTAGGCAAAGGTCCAACACAGTCGACTAGAACCCGACTGAATGGTTCTTCAAACGCAGGTATCGGAATCAATGGCGCCGGCTTCACTGAATGCTGTGGTTTACCAGCCAGCTGACATGTGTGACAAGTCTTGCAAAACTCAGCCACATCCACATTCAACCCCGGCCAATAGAAATGCCTCATGATCCGATCCTTTGTCTTTCTGACGCCTAAATGGCCGCCAACAGGTAACTCGTGAGCAATCCTCAAGATCTCACCGCGGTAACAGGGAGGGACAACAACTTGACGGACCACCGTCCAATCCTCATCAGCTGGCCTATGGGGAGGTCTCCACTTCCTCATCAAAATGCCATCTTTGACATAATAGCACTCAGGGACCTTTTCAGCCTCAGCCTCAGAACACGCCGTCTGAGACAAGCCTTTCAACTCAGAGTCTGCCTGCTGTGCTTCAACCAAGGAAGACTTGCTAAACAGCCCATCACTGTTAGCCTCGGAGCCTAATACAGCAACCCCATCATTCAAATCCTTGAAAAAGGTTTCTGCCAACCAAACACCGGAATTCTCCTCCACATCAACAGAATCCGCATCATCTTGAACAGCTCTACGAGCCTGAGACCTAGTCACAACACAATCTGGGAAAATCCCAGGAAACTCCTCCTGCAACTGCTCAGTTTCAGCAACCACCACTGGTTTATCCGAAACAACTGGAGACGCAACCACCTTGTCCCCAGCCAAGTCATTCCCCAACAGGAAGTCAATGCCTGCCATGGGCAACTCAGGAACAACTCCAACAGTAACAGGACCAGAAACTAGGTCACACTTCAAATCCACTCTATACAGTGGCACTGACATATAACTGCCATCAACAGTCTGAATCAAGACTTTTGCATTCACTGCACTATCTGGTGGAAAAGTCATACCACCATCCACCATTAACGACTGAGAGGCCCCCGTATCCCTCAGGATAACCACTGGCTTACCTGCCTCACCAGAAGTACATGGGGTCACCTCACCATCAAACAAAAAGCTACGATAGCTCTCATCCACCTGCTTCAGCCTATCTTTGAATTTGGGAGATTGACTTTCAATGGCCTGTGTTTCACTGAACGGGACACTGTTTTCGGGCAGGACACTTTTTGACATGACAAATCCCACCTCCTTTGTTGCACCATTTTGCAACTTCCAACACTGTGACTTTACATGCCCTTTCTTGTGACAATGAAAACATTTGATGACATTTGCACTTGTACTGGACCCTTTGTCAAATTGAGGCTGTGGTGCCGACAACATTCCTGAACCAGCATTCCATTGGTTGCTCGACTGATTTTTGTCTCTCTTATTTCCAGAGAAATTCCTGACAGGTGGTCTGTTCTCATTTCTATGGATGAGCTCATACTCATCAGCCATAAAGGCTGCTTTATGCAAACTTGTCACTTTGTGATCTTCCAGATGCAACCTCACACTGAAAGCAACACTCTTTTTGAATTCTTCCAAGAGAACAACCTCACGTAAGTTTTCAAAATCCTGATCCACCTTCAGGGATCTGTACCACCTATCAAACGTCATTTCTTTTTCACGAGCAAACTCAACATGTGTCTGGCCTGGTTTGCGGTACGAATTTCTGAACTTATGTCTGTACGCCTCTGGCACCAACTCATAAGCATTCAACACTGCCTTCTTGACTGTAGCATAGTCACGTGATTGCTCTTCAGAGAGAGATGAGTACACATCAGCTGCTTTGCCGACAAACACACTTTGAAGGAGCAAGGGCCAAAATTCCTGTGGCCAGTTCAAACTGTTAGCCACCTTCTCAAATGACACAAAATATGCATCAACTCTGTTTTCTTCAAACTTTGGCACCAATCGAATGTTCTTGGCCAAATCAAAATCAGAGGGAGCCCTTTCACGATTTCCAACAGTTTGTGCATGAGTCAATTCCATCTCACGCAATTTCAGTTGTTGCTCCACTTCAAGTTTCTTCATTTCCATTCTTTCCTTCACTTCCAGTTCTAATCTCATCTTCTCCTTCTCCATTTCCATTTGCAATTTAGCAAGCTCAAGCCGTGTTTGATCTGAAATTTGAGCTTGATCTGGAGTGACAATTTCTTCTTTGAGCTCCATGTGACCAGCTACTAAGTCAAGAATCTCTGCCTTTCTTGCACCTTGTGGAACATCTACACTTAAATGCTGTGCAATAGCAGTCAAATCACATTTGCGTAACCTTTGCAAATCTTTGAGGGACAAATCTGTCCTCTGAACAAATGCCTGAACATCCATTGTACTGATTGACATTGTCACAATGTATTACACACAATATACAATTGAACAATCAACTCAACCGGTATTTTGTCTGTACCAATATTCTGGATTCCGGAACGTTCCAAATTCTAAGTTTTGGCTTTAAAATTCACTTCCCGGACACAAGCCCCCAATTTATAACGCGGACTATTGTAACCTGTACCTCTGGAGTTACGTCAGAGGAATCATTCATCGGTGCATCGCGGATCATTCGTTTGTGCATCGAGCATCGTATTTGGACATTTCCAGGGATATTGCGTGTAATGCGTACGTAAGTGATTCCATTACTGACTATATTTGTTTCTATTGATCATTATTGTACAGATGTGAAACCGATTACCAGTCTGTACCCACAATATCACTGTTAATAAACCGCCTGAACATCAGTTGATTGTTTCTTTTGTGCGATCATTCTCAGAGTGATTTTGGTCGTAACAAAATTGGGGGCTTGTGTCCGAGAATTGAATTTTAAAGCCAAAACTTAGAATTTGGAACGTTCCGGAACTTAGAATATTGGTACAGACAAAATACCGGCTGAGTTGATTGTTCACTTGTATATTGTGTGTATTACATTGTGACAATGTCAGTCAGTACAATGGATGTTCAAGCATTTGTTCAGAGGACAGATTTGTCCCTCAAAGATTTGCAAAGGTTACGCAAATGTGATTTGACTGCTATTGCACAGCATTTGAATGTTGATGTTCCACAAGGTGCAAGAAAGGCAGAGATTCTTGACTTAGTAGCTGGTCACATGGAGCTCAAAGAAGAAATCGACATTCCAGATCAAGCTCAAATTTCTGATCAGACACGGCTTGAGCTTGCAAAATTGGAAATAGAGAAAGAGAAGATGAGATTAGAGAGGGAGAAAGAACAAAAAGAACTGGAAATGAAGAAACTTGAAATTGAAGAGAAGAAAATGGAGCAACAATTGAAATTGCGTGAGATGGAATTGACTCATGCACAGACTGTTGGAAATCATGAAAGGGCTCCCTCTGAATTTGATTTGGCCAAGAACATTCGATTGGTGCCAAAGTTTGAAGAAAACAGAGTCGATGCATATTTTGTGTCATTTGAGAAGGTAGCTGACAGTTTGAACTGGCCACAGGAATTTTGGCCCATGCTCCTTCAAAGTGTGTTTGTCGGCAAAGCAGCCGATGTGTACTCATCTCTCTCAAAAGAGCAATCACGTGACTATGCTACAGTCAAGAAGGCAGTGTTGAATGCTTATGAGTTGGTGCCAGAGGCATATAGACACAAGTTCAGAAATTCGTACCGCAAACCAGGCCAGACACATGTTGAGTTTGCTCGTGAAAAAGAAATGATGTTTGATAGGTGGTACAGATCCCTGAAAGTGGATCAGGATTTTGATAACCTACGTGAGGTTGTTCTCTTGGAAGAATTCAAAAAGAGTGTTGCTTTCAGTGTGAGGTCGCATTTGGATGATCACAAAGTGACAAGTTTGCATAAAGCAGCCTTGATGGCTGATGAGTATGAGCTGACCCACAGAAATGACAACAGACCACCTTTCAGGAATTTCTCTGGAAATAAGAGAGACAAAAATCAGTCGAGCAATCCAAAGAATGCTGGTTCTGAAAAAGGCACGAGTTCTGAAACTTCATCGGCACCAAAGCCTCAATCTGACAAAGGGTCCAGTACAAGTGCAAATGTCATCAAATGTTTTCACTGTAACAAGACAGGGCATGTAAAGTCACAGTGTTGGAAGTTGCAAAACAAAACAAAGAAGGACTTGGGATTTGTCATGTCAAAAAGTGTCCTACCCGAAAACAGTGTCCCGTTCAGTGAAACACAGGCCATTGAAAGTCAATCTCCCAAATTCAAAGATAGGATGAAGCAGGTGGATGAGAGCTATCATAGCTTTTTGTTTGATGGTGAGGTGACCCCATGTACTTCTGGTGAGGCAGGTAAGCCAGTGGTCATCCTGCGGGATACGGGGGCCTCTCAGTCATTGATGGTGGATGGTGGTATGACTTTTCCACCAGATAGTGCAGTGAATGCAAAAGTCTTGATTCAGACTGTTGATGGCAGTTATATGTCAGTGCCACTGTATAGAGTGGATTTGAAGTGTGACCTAGTTTCTGGTCCTGTTACTGTTGGAGTTGTTCCTGAGTTGCCCATGGCAGGGATTGATTTCCTGTTGGGGAATGACTTGGCTGGGGACAAGGTGGTTGCGTCTCCAGTTGTTTCGGAGAAACCAGTGGTGGTTGCTGAAACTGAGCAGTTGCAGGAGGAGTTTCCTGGGATTTTCCCAGATTGTGTTGTGACTAGGTCTCAGGCTCGTAGAGCTATTCAAGATGATGCGGATTTTGTTGATGTGGAGGAGAATTCCAGTGTTTGGTTGGCAGAAACCTTTTTCAAGGATTTGAATGATGGGGTTGCTGTATTAGGCTCCGAGGCTAACAGTGATGGGCTGTTTAGCAAGTCTTCCTTGGTTGAAGCACAGCAGGCAGACTCTGAGTTGAAAGGCTTGTCTCAGACGGCGTGTTCTGAGGCTGAGGCTGAAAAGGTCCCTGAGTGCTATTATGTCAAAGATGGCATTTTGATGAGGAAGTGGAGACCTCCCCATAGGCCAGCTGATGAGGATTGGATGGTGGTCCGTCAAGTTGTTGTCCCTCCTAGTTACCGCGGTGAGATCTTGAGGATTGCTCACGAGTTACCTGTTGGCGGCCATTTAGGCGTCAGAAAGACAAAGGATCGGATCATGAGGCATTTCTATTGGCCGGGGTTGAATGTGGATGTGGCTGAGTTTTGCAAAACTTGTCACACATGTCAGGTGGCTGGTAAACCACAGCATTCAGTGAAGCCGGCGCCATTGATTCCGATACCTGCGTTTGAAGAACCATTCAGTCGGGTTCTAGTTGACTGTGTTGGACCTTTGCCTAGGACTAGGTCAGGTCACAAGTACCTCTTGACAATCATGGATATGTCTACACGGTTTCCAGAGGCTATCCCATTGCGAAATATCACTGCCAAGACTGTGGTAGATGCTCTAGTGCAGTTTTTCACTAGGTATGGGTTGCCCAAGGAAGTGCAGTCTGACCAAGGGTCAAATTTCATGTCAGGCATATTTCAAGAGGTGATGTATCGTTTGGGTGTGAAGCAGCTGAAGTCGTCAGCTTATCATCCCCAGTCCCAAGGTGCGTTGGAGCGCTACCACCAGACCCTAAAGACAATGATTAGGGCGTTCTGTGAGGAGTATCCCGAGGATTGGGATAAGGGCATCCCTTTCCTGCTGTTTGCAACGAGAGACTCCCCAAATGAGTCGACGGGTTTCAGCCCATTTGAGTTGGTGTACGGTCATGAAGTTAGGGGCCCACTGAAGCTCATCAAAGAGAAATTCATGACTGAGGATGATGAGGTCCACCTACTTGACTATGTGTCAAAGTTTCGTGAAAGGCTTTCAAAGGCTTGTGAGGTAGCTAGGGAACACTTGAAAGTGTCACAAGACTCTATGAAGAGAAAGGCAGACAAAAATGCCAAAGCCCGAACTTTCAACCCAGGTGACAAAGTTCTTGTACTGCTGCCCATACAAGGTGAACCACTGAAAGCCAAGTTCAGTGGCCCATACAGTGTCAAAAAGAAACTCAATGATGTGAACTATGTGATCAGTACGCCAGACAGACGAAAAGATCAGAGGGTGTGTCACATAAACATGCTGAAAGAGTACTATGAGAGAAAGGCTAGTCAGCCGGTAGGCGTAGCTCAGGTGGTAGTAGAAGAAGTAGATGAAGAGGGAGAAGCTCAAGATGAGAATGGAAGTGAGCCCTCTAGTGCCAGGTTGTCTAACTCAGAGATGTTAGGGAAAGTAGATGAGGCACTGAACTACCTACCTGAAAATCAGAGGAAAGATGTGACTAGTCTATTACATGAGTACAAAGAACTGTGTAAAGACAAACCAGGCTGCACCCCTCTGGCTGTACATGATGTTGATGTAGGAGATGCTGACCCTATCAAGCAAAACCCTTACAGACTAAACCCGAGCAAACTGCAAAAAGTAAGGGAAGAGGTTCAATACATGCTAGACAATGACATAATAGAACCTAGTAAAAGCAGTTGGAGCTCCCCAATCGTCATGGTGCCCAAACCGGATGGGTCTCAAAGATTCTGTATAGATTACCGAAAGGTGAATGCCGTGACGAAAACAGATTCTTTCCCCATTCCCAGACTAGAAGACTGCATTGACAGGGTCGGAAATTCTGCATATGTCAGTAAAATAGACCTTCTAAAGGGATACTGGCAAGTGCCCTTGACTGACAAAGCCAGAGAGATTTCTGCCTTTGCTACACCAGATGGCTTGTTCCAATGCAAAGTAATGCCATTCGGCATGAAAAATGCTCCGGCCACCTTCCAACGGCTGACAAACCAAATCATTGCCGGACTTGACAACTGTGTAGTATACATTGATGACATCCTAGTGTATAGTGACACGTGGGAGGAGCACATTACACACTTGCGGCAACTTTTTAATCGACTCAAGGAGGCCGGATTGGTGATTAATCTGGCAAAGAGTGAATTTGCAAAGGCCAAAGTGGTGTATCTCGGGCATGTAGTCGGTCAGGGACAAGTATTGCCAAGAGAAGCCAAGGTAGAGGCTATACTAGGCTTTCCCATCCCCCAATCCAAGAAGGAGTTGCTCAGATTTCTGGGCATGGCTGGTTTCTACAGGAAATTTGTACCGAATTTCAGCACTGTAGTCACCCCCCTAACAAACCTGCTGAAGGGCAAGGCAAAGTACGCCTGGACTGATGAGTGTCAAAGAGCCTTCGAGAAACTAAAGGCAGTCCTTGCTAATGAGCCTGTTTTGGCAGCTCCTGACTTCGCAAAGCCATTCAAGGTGGCAATAGATGCTAGCGATGTAGGAGTGGGAGCGGTTTTGCTCCAAGAAGATGAAGAAGGCACTGAACGACCAGTTAGCTACTTCTCCAAAAAATTGAATGCATACCAGAAGAAGTACTCCACAATTGAGAAGGAGGCTCTCAGTCTCATCCTTGCCCTCCAGCAATACGAAGTGTACTTGACAAATAGCAAAGGGGAGGTCACAGTCTATACTGACCACAACCCCTTGGTCTTTTTAGACCGGTTCAAAATGAAGAACAACAGGTTGTTCAGATGGAGCATGATGACGCAGCCATATGCACTCAAAATCAAACATGTGGCAGGCAAAAACAATGTAATTGCCGACGCTCTGTCAAGAGTGTAACATGAAGAGAGTATCAAAGGTGAAAAGTTTTCACCGCATATTATTTCCAGTGTATGTGTTTAGCATATTCATTAATGTGTGCAAAACAGTTTGATATGATTATATAAGCTCCGAGAATCCAAGCAATATCACTGTAAATGGTATCCATGAAAAGAGAACATGGAACTAATACAGCTATCCAAAAGGCATGTGATAGTATGTGATTATTGTAGCTTGACTTGGATTTTACCTCACATTCATTGTAAATAATAATGAGAAATTGTGAAGGTAAAAGAAACCCTTGCTACGGCAAGGCTTTCTTTTTCCCATGGGGGATGGTGTCACAAATGTACACACTAGTAGTTATGTACATGTATGATGTACTGTATGCATGGTTGTTTTAATGTGTATGTACACAGGTTGACCAGATTAATGGAGAACATTCTATGTGGTATAGATATAGTACATACAGGCTGACCAGATAAGTGGAGAATTTTCTAGGTGGTATACAATGTAGCTATACAGTACATGCATGTAACAGGAAATACATTATAGCTCACTCAATCTAGAATGATTTCACCCATTCCAGAAGGTTCTGGGAAGTGCTTACATGTTTGGCTGAGTGAGGCACTGTCCCTGTAGCCCATTGTGATTGGTAGTTAATTTTGGCAATGATGTTTTGTACATAGTTAGGCAGTGAGTCATCCAGGTTTCCTGGAACTTGGGCTTGCTAGTAGGTTGGAGAGAGTTATAGAATGTGCTAGAAGGGGTTGAATGGATAGTATAAGCCAGAGAAATTCTGCAGTAGGCAGAGTACCCAACACCTCTGCTCTGAGAGTTACGTCACTTCTGGCTCTGAAGCGACTTGTTATAGTCAGTCCTGTGTTACCTGCTGACCTGTTATGTTTGTGGAGATACTTGGCCTGGGAGACATTTTGCCTGCAGAGAATTAATGTGCCTTCATTGGACTCCATATTTTTATGTCAATGGACATTGCTACGGCAAAGCTGTGACGGGCTGGATTCCTAGCTGGACAATATAAAGTGAATCATCATTCAACGCATCGACTGGACGTGGTCGTTGGATTCTGCACATTTTGCTGTGAACATTATACCGTGGATCTATTGTGGACATATACCCTGGATTTATAACGCGGACTATTGTAACCTGTACCTCTGGAGTTACGTCAGAGGAATCATTCATCGGTGCATCGCGGATCATTCGTTTGTGCATCGAGCATCGTATTTGGACATTTCCAGGGATATTGCGTGTAATGCGTACGTAAGTGATTCCATTACTGACTATATTTGTTTCTATTGATCATTATTGTACAGATGTGAAACCGATTACCAGTCTGTACCCACAATATCACTGTTAATAAACCGCCTGAACATCAGTTGATTGTTTCTTTTGTGCGATCATTCTCAGAGTGATTTTGGTCGTAACAGAGGCACCTTAACGCCCTTATCATTCTCACCCGACGTAGGCCTAACTGATGATTGTGTTACGTATAATGATGTATACTTCTTACAAAAACAAAAAGTATTTGTATTTATAAGATAAACATATTTCAGCAATATCGTGAGCACATTAGGTTTCTACCTAAAGGTCTCCCTTTTTCCCACACAATCGCCCTAAATTTTGACATTCTAACGATTATCATCTTCTTTGTCCCTTGTTCTATGACCATGTTGAACAATTATTGAACGATATTGTGGCAGAGCATCTATGGAGCAAATAATTCTCATGAATTACATGATACATAAAACTTTATGCAGAGTGAGTATGAGCATGGAGTATCTCATAATTGAGATTCCTGAATAATGGCCTTGACCTTGTACTTAACTGAGTGTTCTCACGTTTGCCATACTTTTGTTTAATAATTTAGTACAAGTAGTACAAAAGGAAGATTAACTTTTCTAGCTCCACCCAAACTTTGATACCGTGTGTGATATTGAGGGTGCATAATGGCTGCGTGAATGTCTTTTATATAGCAAAATAAAGATACTTTGTGTTTATACAAAGTTTCGCAGTCGATATTTACGACACTCTTTTTGCCTAGGCCCTATACATAATTTGATTTTGGCATTTTGACTTTTCCATGTCAAATGAATATCAATGTCTACTCCAATAAAAGCTTGAACACCTATACTTCATGGAGATATCCATGATTTGATTTTCTTCCTTGTACGTCGATTACCTGATGTATAGATTGGAATCCTCAGCAAATTATCTTAAAAGTAAAATTATCACTTGAACTTGGTAGGTTATTAATGCGCAATAGAAAGAGCTCGACTTGAGAGTTGGTCCCAAAACAGACACCAAGAGGTAGGCCTACGCCGCGATCACACTCAGTATACCTCCACATTACAACTTACAAACTGAAATGTGTCAGCTATAAATAACCATCAAAGGAGCATACTTTGCACCCCATGAATTCTAGTTATTACTGACAAAATAATATGATTATTGTGATTTATTGGTTGAAAGCAGTGTCCATCTTGCGTTGCCATGGCGACCGGCGATAAAATTACGTTAGGCCTTGCTCACGAAGATTTTGAGATAAAATGAGTGTTTGCGTCACAGTGGACCGGAGCTGTCATAAAATTGTTTTTGAACAGAGAGCGTCTAAAAACAAGCCGGTGGGGAGGATGGATGGAAACAATTCTTAGTAAAATGTTGACCGATGAGAAAATGAAAGGATGACTCGTAGTGCGGTCGGCCTACAATGTATAATTTCTTATCTTTTTGTGATCGTGAATTCTGTAATCTCATTGGCCAATCACGCCATCCATGCTCCACTGTCAAAGCAGACATGTTGCGCCTTTTACTCTCACAGAGAAACAAGGATATTTCAAAGATGCGGCACTCAATGATCAACTCTCTATACTAACTATATATGAGTGTTTACGTTTTTTTTTTTTTTTTGTTATTATTATTCTGCCCCTTTGCAGCATTAATGATTCGATCCGGGGTTTTAACCTTGGCCGCATAGGCCTCTCCTGTGAAAACTGTATAGGTAACTATATAAAACATGTCACCTCAGATAATACAGCAAAATTCAGGGTTAAATGTTTATAATAACACTGTGTGTAAATTTGAGAAGGAAACTTAATTAGACGGTACCGGTATCTAAAAAGTGAGATTTGTTGAGTGTACTATCTAGTATTTGTTTTGCATAAATCTATGTTTTATAATTCTCTCATGACATAGGCCTACATCTGACTTACATTGTTCAAATGGGAGAAGTTGATATTTGTTTGCCACAGGGGCTGCAGAACAAGTTTCCCGTGTGGGGGAGTGGCATGGCCTGAGGGGGAATAGCAATGGGAGGGGGATAAAGGGTCAATCGTTACCCCTCCCCTCCCCTTCCCTTCCCTCCCCTCCCCTCCCCTCCCCTCCCCTCCCCTCCCCTCCCCTCCCCTCCCCTCCCCTCCCACCTCCGCCCCTTCGCCCCTTCGGGGATGGTTTTGGAGTTTTTATGATTATCACTATCTATTCAATATTTTGTCGGGGTTTTTTTTCCCTTTATGAGCCAAAGTGTGGTTGTCATTTAAAAAAAAGAAAGAAAAAAGATGAAGAGATGTGCCACATGCAGTTTTTCACAGCACATTCGTGATCGAGTTGTGGCAGAGAATTCAATTGTTTTGTGGCATGCGATGCTATCACGCAGCGGGCACGCGAGGCATCACACGCAATCGACACGTGCAGGGCCTGGCGCCGCCAAGTAAGGTGGGAGACCGTAGAAGTCAGCGACTCGACTCGCTATCGCTAGCGAGATCGACGCGCGACAACATAATACAGCTGGCTAGCTATAACTCGCCACGTTCATGAAACCACGCACAGTCCCCACCCACCTCCCCCTGATCTGACCGACGCCGACGTACGTCATGAGTTCCCCAGTCCAAAGTCAGGTACACATCTTATCTCGCATCGTTTGCTCTTTTGTTCTTTCGGATCGATTTGCCTAAGTGCTGATCAAATATTTCCGTATGTGCTAAAACAAAAACACTAAAAAAACAGACGTTTGTTTGCTTGCTTGCTGGGTCACCCGATCGGTAGTCCCATCTATATGAATTCCTGTCGGTTTTGACGTGACTTCGCTGCGTAGGTCGTCTTCACTTGTCCCAAAACTCCTAACTGGTTACTTCAGCTAGTCAGTAGAGGAAGAATAGGCTATAGCATGCTAGAGACCACATTGATACTCAATTAGAAACTAGGCTTGTCTAGTGAACTAATCAGAAGTGAATTTTAGTGGACTAGATCTAGACTATGTGGACAACCAAGAAGGGTAAAATTTAGGGCAGTCGCGTGATCATGAGCGCAATGTCAATGAGCATCTATTATTTAATGTTTATCGAAAGCTTAAAATTTATGTTAATTGTGAGTCTTTTCGAATGGTATTTCTTACTCGAGACTATAAGTACTGTCTCTCTAATCTAAGCTTGAATCAAAGCTAACGAAAGACGAAGGTCTGTATTCCCACAGACCAAGAATAGAATCTATACCTGTGGCCTAGTGACAAAAAAAAAAAAAAGGTGTGTAGATCTAGATCTATCTAGCTTTCTTCAAGTTCTGTAAATCTTCAAACTAGACTAGCCCTAAAAATCCGTCTGGCTGGAGGAGCTTTTTATCATTTTTGACTGTTGCGGTGTATAGGAGGGGATTCCGCTCCGTGAAGCCAAATGTAGTCTCCGTGGACATATCCTTAATGACCAGATGAATTTTACTTGGTCAAGGGCTATGCAGCCTATCAGATGAATTTGACTTGTCATGTGTAAGATGCGTAGAGTAATTCTAGTATTCTACTGTAGTGTTTTTTTGTTCTTTTTTTTTTTTTGAGAGAGGAATGTGGCCCTACTCAGACCAAAAGTAACACTAGTATGGTTCATGGTGGTTTAGTATAACACTTGAGAAGTGAATGAACTATGGAGCTCATATGGAGTATGGTGCTATTTTATGTACCGTACTTTAATATCCATGTTGATATCTCTAATTCTATGTGACCAATTTTACCAAAATTACAGGGGATACTCAATACTTTATTTCCGAACACTCATGTACAGGAGTAAATTTGAAGCAAGTCGGTTATCAGGGAATGTTAGTACCAATGTTGAATTGGATGTCACTTAAAACAGCGAGCGACATACCGGCATGCGCAGCGAAATTAGTTATGTAATTTTGCACCAGTACTGTAAAAAATATAACCTGTATATTTGCATACAGATATTTTTGCAAATGAGGTAGTCACGGACATTTTCGTGAGATGTTGTTTTGACGAATTGACACTGAGAATATCGTAAGTGCATTAGTACCCTAGTGTTTGGCGACTTTTTTGTGTATTAAATTCACGGACCAACAACAGTGATTCACAAAATTCACGAAAATTAAACCCTCATGAAAAAATAGCTTATTCAGTATGGGGATATGATGTCTTTGAATAGGACCACAAATACTGGGGCAATGGTACAGATTATTATGGCTAGCCAAATGTGTCATAAGAGCGATGTATCATATCAGTGCTTTGGGGATAAAAGAAATAAAATACACAGAAGAGGCAATGCATCAACGTGTTCAGGATAAAGAGATAAGATGGATAAACCATGAGCGTTAATGTACTTTCATACCCATGTTACCGTATATCTCGGATTCTACTGAACGAAATTGTGCCAAAATCACAGAGTATATTAAATAGCTTATTTCCAACCACTGGCTTCAATTCAAACCAAAACAGTCACAAAGTGTCAATGTCGATGTCAACTTTCATGTCATCACTCGGAACAACTCGCTTCTTTGCAAGGGATTGCAGCAAATGCTGCCTTCCCATCTGAAACTGAAATTAGCCATCTGATATTATGCAACAAATATTTCAGGCAACTAGAAGCAAAACATCAATGTACAAAATTGTATGGCAAGTTGAATGAAGTCTGATGAGAAATGCAGTTCCTAGATTGCACAAGACCACAGACTGTCTGACTGACTGACTGACGTACTGACAAACAGACAGACAGAAATGCATGCACACACATACAATACCGGTAACCAACTTCTTTCAACTTACCACAGTCATTGCACCTTGATTTTTAGCCCCTGCGTTGAGTCTGCTCACATAATATTATATTGACCGAAAGATCGGTCTGTATCTGTCCGTCGGGGAATGTTCCGCGGAGACTGCGTCTGGCTTCACGGATCCCCTCTGTATACGGAGGACAGCGTTAATGGCAAAGTATAAAAGAGTCCTCCGGACAGACGGATCTTTCTGTCTAAATATTATACAGCTAACTTCAGTTTTAGCTTGTGCAAGCAGTGCACACCATGATCTCTTTGCGGAGAGTGAATTTGTTCTGAGCGACAGCTTGAAAGTCGACATCAATGTTAACACTTTCCAATGGCCGCTTTGATTCAAATTCATGTGAGTGATTGGAAATATGCTATTTTAATGTATATTGTACATTGTATATCCTGTGATTTTGATGCAATTTGATTCAGTAGAACTTGAGATATCTACTGTATGTGGATGCGAAAGTATATTAGGGCCTGAACTTTTTTTGTACACTGTCAAGTTATCTACTCTAGCTATAGCTAGATGATCTACACTGGTGAGTGTATTTCCATTTTAACAAGAAGTTTATTTTGTCATTTCTGGTGCCATATAGATCTAAATCTTGCCAGAAAAATTCCCTACCTGCTACCACTGCGGTTGTATTCCCGATTTGCACTGTTAAGTCTAATATTGTAGAAAAATTGATGCAATGTGTGAATTTAGGGCTTATAGTTATAGTTAAATGTACACTATAATTCTCAATAGATTACCCAAATTTATCATTTTCCTTCTAACATTTCTGTGATATGCACTTACAATGTACATACAAAGAAACTGAGATGAAAGGACACATTTTACACAAATGTAAGAATAGGAGCAAGCCTGTGAGCTCAGAAACTGCACACAGTTTATCTTTCATATGATGCCACTTACAAGCAAAATTATAAGTAAAACATGAACTTGAAGCATATGAAAGAACATTTTATTCCTAACAATACTATCAGAACATGGATTCTTTTCGAGTATTGGTAACATAGTGGACATTTTGAATTTGATATTTTGTACCATGTACATTGTACATAAGTATGTTGTGCTGGTTATTGTGTCAGTTGCCCAGCCATTTTATCTTACTTTGTCATGCATCTGTGTTTCCTGAATGTCAATAGAGAGAAAATGATTACCTCACAAAGATTTTCACCATAATGCACCATTGCTGAATATGGACTAGACCTTGTGCTATATTGGTGAATGTACCTACGGTACTTTGTAAATTATTTTTTGTTTTGTTTTGTTTTGTTTATTTTTTTTTAATCACAAGGACTTTGACCAGAAGTCAGACACAAACCAGATCTATGTACGTGTAGCCATAAATTATGTATGTGGAACATGGGGCTTCAAATTTAACACAGATTTATTGCAATCCATAAGTTTGTTTGTGTTTTGAGTGTGTGTATTTGTACACAAATTCTGTAGGTCAGACAGACACATGGTTAAGGCAGAAGGAAAAGAGTAGAATTAAATTGATGCTGTTTTATCATCCCAATTAATATTTGGTAGTACTTACGTGTAATTGGACTTACCCATATAGCCATTGATATCATCATTTTTTAGGTAATTTAAAGAGATTTTATGATTGTCATTGGGTTACATGTATAACTCATTTATGTTTGTTGTTGAGTGAAGTCAGTTCTGAATATTTTACTCATTTCAGGGCAATGGCTATGAAGGGAGTTAGGGGAGCAGATGATACAATAAAGCAGGTTATAGTCTGAGATAATCTTACAAATACTTTAACCCATTGAAGACTAGTCCCAAGTATACTCGGGCAGGTGTCTATGGGAAGTGCGTATCATAGCAAAACCAGCCCGTCCACAATGGGTTAGTATTTGTAAAACTGACATTTCCTTGTTGAAAGTCTGAGCTTCAAAATATTTTCAGATGTGGAAAAAAGGACAAATGTTTGGAGCTTTAATAGCATTTTTAAGCTGTAAATGGTGTGATCTAGTGCATATTAAGTGTGATATCTTGGCTAATTCTGACATAAATACACTTACATGTATCAGGGCTCAACCCTAACTTTTTCTCTGGTGGCCTGTTCAGGCCACTGAAATCTTTAGATTTGACATTCTGGTGGTCTAAGATAAAAGGAAACATAAGCCCCAAATTAAGGTATTTTTAAGAATCTTCTTCACTGGAAATAGAAGTGAAAGAGAAGTGGATGTTGTGTTAAAAAGGTGACTGCAGATTCAAGTTTGTTCATAGCGGATCCGGGGTGGCCCCCTTTGGGCCATGTGGGGGCAAAATGTGGAGCAACTTTTTTCGTCATCTTCTTTGAAAATGTATGATCAAATTTTCTCAAAACTCACCAAAATGTTATATCTAGAGTGATCGACTAAACATTGTACATATATTTACAGTATATAAATGGGCACCATGCCCCTTGGACCCCCAGGGGACCCCATAGCCCCCAAATCAGAGAATCTGAAGAAAAAATATCTTCTATAAAACCAGAATTGCTCTGAGTAAGTGCAATCTACATTAGTGTACATGTATATACTTTCAAGTTTGTTTATGCAGGGAAGTTTTAGAGCTAGGAGAAGAAACAAGAATCTCTACCGTGTACCCAGGCTCCGTGCTGCCAAGAAGTGGCATGCTCTATTGCAGGTGTTGATAAATTGCTTTGACAAAAGACAATACTTCTGTCACAAGTACATGGTGTATGCATCACTCATGAAATACAACATACCTAGCCAACTGTAATCGCTGTCCCCTTCAATATTTTGGCAGCAATCGTTTCATGTGTGAAGAATATTAGGACACATGAAAAAGATTAGTAAAAATTGTACTTCTTTCGCTGTAAAATGCTACTAAACATGCAGAAATTTTATGCACATTAGCCAAATACTTAATTTGAAAGATTTAACATTCAAGTGCTAAACCTTGTGAACAATATTATGCACATTGGATGTGTGCAGGATTGTTATACATGTATGTTAACTCTTGTATGAGATACATTGTACTAATACTCCTTCTCCAAAATGACCCCGTTTACAGTGAGTGAAAGGGCCGGGCTCGGCTGCGGCCGAGCCTGGCCTTCACTTCACTGTAAACGCACAAAAGGCCAAATGCGATACCAAAATCGGCCGCGCATTTGGCCAAGCTCTGGAGGTAGTTGGCCTTTTCTCACTCTAAACGCAAACTGGGCCAAATGCGGTACCAAATTTAGTCTGGCTTCCAGACCCTCTGCCCGTACTATTTCGCTGTTCAGGATATTAACGCCCTCAAAGTCGAAAACTAGTATAGTTTAAGGTGGTTTGTCCTGCAGAGGCCTTTGCCTTTGGCAAAGGCGGCGACTTTGTCGCCGCAGAGTCTAGTTGGCAAAGGGTCTGGAAACCAGACTATACCACATTACCACCGGCGCCCTCCCAATATTAGTGTTTGTTAACATGCAGAGCGCCACTACGACAAAATATTGAAAGGTTTGACTTAAAAGCCCGGCCCAAGCCCAGCACTGTAAACTGACAGAATTGCGGGGCTCGGCCCTGCAATTGAGGCCGGGCTCGGCCACGGCTCGGCCCGGCCCTGCACTGTAAACGGGGTCAAGGAGATATGAAAAAAAACATAAAGTAGTAGTTTTTCTGTACAAGATTGCCACCAATTTCCATACAGGATTTCAACATTTCCCATGAAATATTGCTTAAACGTGTTAAAGCAAAACCCTCTTCTTTGGTCTTCATATCCAAGCTCTGTGGAAGAGCGGTTTGGAACTTGGAAGAGCAGTTTGGAGCTTGGAACATCAAAGCCAGTGAAATGCTGAGAAATCAACTGTCATGAGCACTATAGAACCTTTGCATTAATTTGCACAAATTGCAGAGATGTCGAACTCCTTCTCTATTTACACCTCCCTGGCTAATTAATGGAAGATTCAAGGGTGGCTGGATATATCCAAGTACATTGTATTATTGCCTCAATTATTGTTGAGGCCAACCACACCTCCAAGCAAGCTTTGGCTTTGTTAAACTTTGTCAAAGATATGCAGATTTGAATGGAAAATAAGAATTTCACTTCTTTCACAGTGGCTTTTGTTTGGGACTGTGGCGTGCTGTTGCACTTGAGTGGATTGGTATAATACCTTAAGAATTTAGAGGGAACTGACTGAATCTCCTTTCTGCAAGACGTTTGAAGGAATGCCCCCCCCCCCAAAAAAAAAAAAAAAAAAAGTTTTGAGGTAAAGATAGGACAGCTGAATGAGAACATGTCATCTCAGGTATTTAGGTCTCCTTCTAGATTCAGTGTGATAGTCTTCAGGGACAAAAGATTGAATCAGCAGGTGCTGCAAATTGTGGATTGTTTTCTCCTCCATATTTTCCTCTTGAAAGTTCTGCAATGAGCATTCGGTTTTTCGATACCTGGAGTTCCAAGTCGTCTTGCGCTCCAGCATGATTTGGTATGACTGGCTCCACAAATATGAGAAGTGTTAGTCAGATGCTGACACACTAGAGGTATTCCACTCTCACAGGACTGACTACAAGCAAGTACACATGGGGTGCAAACAGGTTGACTTTGGGCATTCGCTCTTCCTACAAAATGTTTTGGAAGGCGATCTAGGTGAATTCTCGAAGGTATGGAAAAGATTTCTGTGCATGTGTTTTACCTTCCACATTTAATACAGGGCATTTGCATTTCCATGAATCGTCAACTTCACATTCAAATATCTTTGCCTGAGTTAAATTACCCGGGAATAGAAGTGGGTACCCGGTACATTGATTTTTAACTCTGAGACTGGAAGTCGTAAAGGAAATTGTACTGTATTGCTTGATCAGTCTTGATTTAAAATACATTCATGGCTGCTTACAGTGTGGAGTAGAGCATTTGTAATTACAAACAATGGAGGTTACTGTATTTGATTAAAGCAAGTGCGTTACAATTAGCTGGTGCTTGGGGGTGTTGTCTGGTGTGGGGTGGAAGAAAAAAAAGTAAAAACAAATGTGTGTAGTATTTGATTGTAGTCTACAAAATACTGTTTTGTCATACCTAACTTTTAATTTCAATTTTCTCTACACTCTTTATGGAACATTACAAATATTGTGTTGTTCATAAACAGTGTGCACTGTTATGAGACATGATACAAGGAAAATAAATTTTCTGATAACTTTCTCTGTTGAGACTCTGTCTTTGTGAGTGTTCAATATCTGCTCATTGAACTTTACAAACCTTTTGTTCAAGCTGAGATACACAAAGCATGCTCCATGGCAGCCATCTTGTACCAGCTCTGCGCAGAGTCAGTAAGATCATGGCGAGATCAGCACGAAACTAACTCCTTGCTTGAGAGAACTCGTACCAGGATTTTAGGGTAAGGGCGAATGTGGGTCGAAAAGGGGTCAGGGTGGGGTTGATGTAGGATGAGACAGGCGGGCATTGAAACAAGATACCAGCATTCTTGCTGTAAGCCATCTTGCACAAGTCTCCTGCCAGCTCTGGCATTAGCAGGGCTGCCAACATTGGAAACTACTGTAGTAGTTGAGAGTGAGACTCCCATAGGCCAATGCTGTAATTTAGGAGTCAAAATGAGTGAGATCAATAGAAATGCATGCAAATGAAATAAAGTTTTAGAGTGAGAAAGGACCAAAATGAGTGAGTCTCACTCTCGATGAGTGAGAGTTGGCATCCCTGCATTAGTTTGTGTGAGGTTAGTTTGAGCAAGGAGGTGTATACTAGGTTTAAGTGGACTAAATCTAGCTTACACTACTCCAATAACTTTTTACATGTGTGAAGCTGCATCATCAGAAACTTTACTGTGAAGTCTTGATTTTGAACCTTGAAAAGGTTCATGACTTACAAGTTGTATGTATCTAAACCATCATTCCACCACTGAAACCCTTGAAATGAGTCACATTTGTGAATTTAGCAATAGATAAAGCTTCTCTTTTTATGGCCTATTGCCTATGTACATTTGCCCCATTTACACTGAAAATTTACCATGTAACATTAGGCTTAGAAATTCCACACAATTGTAACCTTTTGAGGACGAATCCCGAGTATACTTGCGCAAGTGTCTATGGGAAATGCATATTGTAGCAAAATCGGCCTGTCCTCAACAGGTTAAAAGTTGGCATAATTGGTGATGTAAAATCAAATAGAATGTAAATTGTAAGTTTTTTTCCCCCTTCAGAAAGCCTGTCACTGTTGATCCTCATTTGCATGTTTTGCCAAGCTCAGCTTTTCAAATGTGCCAAATGTTTTTATTTTTGTGTTGTGTTTATGTATAATAGTAGGCCTAAATGCATATCATAACATTATTGCATATTTTGAAGTTCAAACTGGTATACACCTACCATTCTTTGAAGTTGTGTGCAATACTCTCTTGTACTCTCTTGTCTTTGCCAGCCAGCTGTTACGAGAAATACCAGGGTGTTTGCACTATGTACATATTTTGCAGGAGGTCAGTAACGATGAGGTAAATACTGAAAGGTTACTGTACCTAACGAAATACAATTTCATATCACCAAGGCATTGATGAGTGTGATAACTTTTGAAACATATCTGTGATAGCCCACTGGTGCTCCAAAGTGGATGTGGCCCTACCTATTTATCTAACCCTGCTGGATAAATATGCAGTCCTCCCAGATTGTGTGCATGTGCAATTTAGACACCACTCCTGAATCAATTGCAAAGTTAAACAAAGCTCCATGCCTGTCCATTGGGACTCCCCAATGCCCCTTGGAATTGCTGCAATATTACGTGAGGATGGCTCCATGCTTCTAAAGGAGAATAATGACCTAGTGCTCGCATGAATATAAAACATCCGCTCCAGCGACGTATGGTCTCATTTCAAAGAAGGATGAGGCAAAGAGTGGGCAGTTTGGACGTCACCACTTCTTGGCGACATGGATAGTTACAGTATACAGAGCGAAAAGTTGCGCTGTCTGACAAGGCCGGAATTTGACTACTTCTTAAGCGTAGACTCTGCAGACTGTGATGTGAGTCAGAATGTTTCATTTTTATATTTTTTTTTCTTATTTCAATAATAGGCAAATCCTTTAAAACTCTTCAAGAACTATTGTAATTTTTTGAGTAGAAAGACAAATGACATCATTATTACACACAGGAAAGGATTTGCTTGGAGTGTCATGTTTACTGTAACCCTGCCATTCATCCAAAGCGCCCCCCCCCCCCCCCCCCTTAGCCGAATGGTGCATCAGGAGCATGCTGGCTCTCTCTCTCAAAAAAAATTATGTTAATTAAAACAATAATAGTAGTAATAATAGCAACATAATGATGATGATCTTTATAGCATAATGATAATGGTATTTACAGCATAGCTATGGTAATGCTACCAATTGTGAAAGAAGAGTAAAAGTTGAAAGAGAAGAAAAAAATGGTGTTAGTTAAACTTTCTTTATATTCTTTATACTCGTGCCTGCACTATTGTGCAAAATTGGATGGGAAAATTGTTTTTCTTTTCTGAAAGAGCAATTCTTTCATATGTTTCTTCAAGATTAGAATCATAAAATGAATCGGAAATTGTCTTAATTGCCATTTTTCTACAACATTTTTTTTCACATGGTGTGATTAGGTATGTCTTAAAGTTCCCATTTCATTACATAAAACCTTTGCACACTCTCCACTTTCTACTATAGACCGATTCTGTGACACGCTATGTGTATTTTTGGCATGGGCAGCACCATTAACGAGGTGTCTCAGCCGACCCCCCCTCTCCTCTTCCCCACCCCCTTCCGCGCGCGGAATGAAAAACTGATGTATGGTCGTTTTAGCCAATAGGCGTCTCGTACTGAGTGCGCGAACGCTTGCTTAGTGCGCGAACCTTTGTTACAAGTGCGTGATAAACATGTTGCCCGGGGGTGGGGGAGAGCAGGGGGGTCGGCTGAGACACCCACTATGGCTGCGCCCAGTGCCACAAATTGTCTGCTGCCCTCAACGAACCCGAATCGGTCTATAATAACCATTGAGAGGATGATATTATGGCTTTGTAAGTCAGTATACATCATAAAGAGAATGTACCCTATACTTAGTAAATGTGTAAACTTTCAGCCTAATCTGAAAACTTTGTAGTGGTTTGCTCTTTAGTTTTGAATGAATAGACCCTTTAAACCTTAAAGCCTCATTTCAAAGGGTGTACAATCTTTCCATTATTTACAATGTAGATGGGTTAAGTTAGTATGGGTTGACTAAATCCCATATCGTCTTAAAGCTTAGAGTCTGCTCTTTCAGAATCTGCCCTTTTAAAACTAAAATCCATTTCTGGCAACCTTTTGGTGGTTTTGTGATGCAGGGTCACTTACAATTATGTATGTTCATTATAAATGCATTCCACACTGCATTTCTCATGTTGTACTGATCCTGCTCTGTGAGAAGTACTGACAGGACTTCTCATATCATGTTGACAGAAAAGCAAAGAATTTTTTTTTTCTTCATCCCCGCAAAATATTGTTCATCCTTGATCTGATGTGATGGCCATCTATCCAGTCCTTAGCTATTGAATGGACCTGGGATACCATGCAACATGAAAGATCAGGGCCCCATTTCATAACAAAGTTGCTATGATGGCAACTCTTGCTGGAATGGTAATTGTCATAGTAACAACAAAATTCCAGCTTCCTGACTGGCTGTTGCTACGGGAAATTGCTATTCTACCAAGAGTTGCTATCCTATAAACACCTTTTTTTCCCTTTTTTTTTCTTTTTTTTAGATTGGGCCCAGAGGTATTGTAAAGAGGAGAATGAGAGTTTAAATTGAGGGTTGTGTCAGGAGGATGACATTTCTTTTGGACAAGAGTGGCCATTCTAATACTAGTTTACCCAAGTAGACATGAAACCTACAGGTCTCTATAGGGCTTTTTACACTTGTAAATTTTTGCTTAGCCCCGGACCAACGGTGGGGCTAAGGGGGGGCCTTAGCCCCACCGTTGGTACGGGACTATCCTTAGCCCACTTTCTGTTTACACTCGTTTTTGCCAAAGTGGGCTAGCCCCACCGATAGTACGGTACTATCTGGCCCTGCAAAATAGCAGGGGTTAGCACCGCAATTGCGGTGCTAGCACCACAATTGCGGTGCCAAGCAAGTGAGTGTAAACAGAACGAAAAAATAATCCTGGGCTAAGCGACGGAGACGAAATCCGACCCTCACTGACCAATCAGAAACGAGGTAATCAAGTGCTGCCGGTGCGTGCGTGTACGTGTATAGTACACAGCGTAATTATGGATATTCATGTGGTTTGGAAAGTCCGGGGCTAAGAAATACGAGTGTAAAAAGGTCAGTTTTCTCCTTAGCCCCGGACAAGAGATAGTACGGGACTAATTGGCGAGTGTAAAAAGCTGAAAAAATTGGTACGGGGCTAACGATAGTCCTGGGTCAGAGAAAGTCCGGGGTTAAGAAACACAAGTGTAAAAAGCCCTTATTTGAACTTTCAGTCTAATGACATTCTTTTCCCCAAAGAGTTTCTCCCAGTTCTACTTTCTTGCTATTGAAATGTCATGGTCATTGAAATGAGATCCATGTTCCCTTGGGGCTGGGACCAAAGTGGGGGCTGGGACCAAAGTGGGGGCTAGTTTTTTCATTTTGATCTTCTTTTTGAAACACGTGGTCAAGTTTTCTACAAAATTGGCAGGTATTATTGCCAGTATATATGCAAAATATACAAATGGAACCCTTGCCCTCGTGGAGATCCGTAAAAGCTCCCAAGTTTGGCGAGTTCTTCTTGGGTAATAGTCTGCAAAAATGTGTGGAATATGAACTTGCAGTACTCAGATAAGTGCTAGACCTACTACTGTCTCTTGTTTCTACTAGTAGTTTGTGGAAGAGCAAGTAGGCCTATTCTGTCATATAATGTTGGGATCACTAAAACAATTCCCCCCTTTTTTTGTTTTTTTTGTTTTGTGAAACACTTTTTTTTTCGGGGGGGGGGGGAGGGGTCTGACGTAGGTTTTGTCTGATTTACAAATTTGGAGCACGAGAAACCCTTTACACACTCTCCACTTTAATCTCGAATAACTTTTGAAAGGAGAATGCTATTCTATTGAAAGTTTGTGTATGCCGGTAAATCATGGATAGAATGTATTCAACTAGTGTGCAAAATATCAGGATAATCTAATAATTACTTCGTAGTGATTGCTGTGGAGTTTTTTTCCCCTCATTTTTTCTTCTTTGTGTCATTCATTGCACAGAGCATCACAGGGTGACATAAAGCACTTGAATAAACCCTAAACTTCAAAGCCTCTTTTCTCAGTAAACACCTTTCCAGAGGGTATACTGCTACTTTCTTTCCGTTTTATAGATCCATGGGTTACAAAGCTTCATTTTGTTGAGACACATGTATGTCATTTTGGAACTCAGAGTCTGCTCTTTCAGACATGTCTGGCAACTTTTTGGTGGATTTGTGATGCAGCCTGCCGGGTCACATATATTTTCACTCAGCATCCCATTGGCCACCCTTCATCTTGTACAACATATAATATACTGTACATATATATAGGACTAAGGGTCCTTCAGACACTGACACAAATACTCAACATGTAGACTATATATTTTTTTAACTCTGCTATGTATATGTAAGTCTAATTTTGGTATCAACATTCCTCCAAAACTGACCAGACATACTCCAGAAATGACACTAAGGATATGAAACAGACAGCACTTGATCTGGAGACTCAAAATCATGATATTTTTGACCCAGTGTCATACACTGTCACAGAGAATATGCATCAGCTGCAATCATTTGTAGATAGGTTTACCGACGTAATATGTTAAAGGCAGGGAGGTGTCTCCCTCACACATCCCTGGTTTAAAGACATTGCAATGCTCCAAACACACCTTTGTCATTATTACATTGTGCCATTATTGTTTTTATTAACAAGAAAAAGTGTATGAAAACCAGCATGCTGCTGACACACCCTTTCGTCGAATGCGGGGTATTTCGACGAATGGTGGGGCTCCAGTCTATGTGACACAACGTGACGCAGTGCTAACATCCTTTCAAACAAGATTCTATAATATTAAGAGAATGGGATACGTCTCAATCTATAAATTTTTATGATTTATGATGGGCTCACAAAGAAAGTGATTTTCTTATGCTGCGTTTACACCTTGTTCCTGGCGGCCATGGCAGTCACATTTCCGGCCAAAACGAGATGGATGTGAGACAATGTGGTGAGACGGGATAGGCAAATGTGACAGGCCATGATTGCCATGAATGATTGTTAGATTTTTAAACTGTAAAAAAATTTGCCACGGCAGTCCCGGTGCTAATGAGAAATGTTGTATGCCACAATGAAACGGGGTGAATGAACAAAACATGACGGCACGTGTAGGCTGTAACAAAACTTGGAGGTGGTCTGTAGCAGGCCACAACAGAAAATATTGATAGTCTAGCCTGACCAGACGCCCTGAGAGCAGTGTCTGATAGCTATAATGTTCACCGGGGGGAGGACTGGAGCGAACAAGACCAAAACATGAAGAGGTGAAAACAGGAGAATGTCTCATCTACCCATGGCGCATTACTGTTGTGGCCGCCAGGAACATGGTGTAAATACAGCATTAAAGAATTCCCGAGGTGCGAGTTTTATGCCTAATGCATGAACTTTGCTAGGTCTGATGTAGCACAAAGTTATCTCTCTAATTGATGGCTCTTTGGCATCTTCCCAGTTGTGATGAGTGACTATTGGCAGCCTTGAAGGTATCAAAATACAGTCACATGAAATTGAATTATCTAGAACTCGAGTGTAGTGTAAAAAACAAACAGAGTACTATAGTTGTGCTTACCAATCATGAAAATAGTGGTAGTAAACTATAGACACTGTGACCCCTCAGTGGCTAGATGAACTTAGTGGTGTTCAAGTAAGATATAAATTGCATTTGAAGTTGGGTAGGACTTTGCCAAGAACATCAATGTGATGATACTGCAAACTTTTGTCCAAGTGCTGAAGCAAACATTGATTGCATCACCATGTTTATCAGTCTAGGCGGTGGGAGAGGGGAGGGCAGGGGTGTCTGCATGTGGAGGGGGGAGGGGGCGGAGGGGTTCTTGTGATGTGTGTACTTAGTTCACAATCCCCAGCTAAGTATCATTCCTTTCTTCTATGGGTGAATGAGTGTTCACTCTTTTGAAAGGCAGGCCTGATCTGCTTGGAGTTTAGACTTTGCTTAAAAGGTCAGCTGATGATATATTCTTTTCTTCTATTTCAGTTTAGGCTTGACTTTTCGCAAATTTGAGCAAGGCAGACATGTACAGAGTGGATGTTGATCCTTTGAAGGACAGTGCTATCTCTACAGGTCAATGTTCACATTGCCTACTCTGGTCCCAAGAAGGAGTTTTTATAATAGTATGGTCCATTCTGTAGCCTTTTGCTTCAATTGGATCATACACTTCCTGCATATGGTGTAGGTGCTCACTGGTGTCTGAGACCCCCTCCCCATTTTTTTTTTTCTCCCCAACTCAAACTTCTCTCGTTTTTAAGCTTTGCAAAGTACGGTAGAAGCTGCATTTATAGACGGGTCCTAGGGTTAGTGTTTGCTCCATGCCGTCAAGGGAACAAATTTGATGGTCAGTTGGAAATTCTTCGATTTTATAGCTATATCTAGCTTTGTTATTTCATGAAGACTCAATCATGCCCAGCAGTCAGCAAGATGCTCTGGCTTCCATCATGCAGTATGCCCCGTCCCAGGCAAGTATTTTATTTTCTTTTTGAAATCTCTAGTTCATGATGGATTGAGTCACTGAGCCCTTGCAGGTTTGCAAAAGTTCTCATTTGTTAGTGAGTGCAGACCATATTAAACTTTTGGTCATGTATGAAGAGCTCAAATAACATACTGTAAAACTGGAAATATTTGTGGAATCTTTTGCGAATTGGAGCAGACAGCCTTTTTTATGGCATGAAACTTTCGGGAATTGCAGACCGTAAAAAAAAATACATGTATACTTCATTGTACATGTAGGCCTACTTGTAATACAGGCATTGGTTCAACACACACTTTTAGTGGATTTGAAACATATGAAATTGAATGTGCACTATAGTGTACTCTAAAATAAGAGCAGTTAAAAAACAAACAAAAAACAATGCGGACTATGAGTATACATAGTACAAATTGTAGTAGTTGACTTCCTAAGTGCTCAGCCAGACCTGAACTGTATTGTGCACACATGTGTGCATACTAGTATGTACGAATTGGATCAATTCCATTTACTTGGAAGGGAACACTGTTCATTCCTCCCGAGTGTACCTTAAACATGCGCTGGAAATGATGTACTGCATTGTGAACATGTATTTCTATCCAGTGTGAACCTTGCCTCTGCAACAGATTAGACATAAACTGCATTTTACTTTTGCAAAGTATTGGCTCGCAAAATTTGCAAAATTTTAATGCTGGCAAAAATTGATGGTTATACCAAGGAGCTATGTAATAGCTCCTTGGTTATGCAGTACTTTTCTCAAAATCATGGGGAGGTATTTGTCCACATGATCAAGTTATGCTCTCTTCTGGGTTTTCATTGGTAGTGTGAACAGTTTGACTTAACTAAAACATGAATTAGGAGATGGAGCTTTAATTAGCTAGACCTTTTTTCATCATTTCCTCAATGGTATGGGCATGTATAAAAGGGAGCATAATTATAGCATCTACACTGAGAATGTGTAACGAGAGTTGTATGATTGATTAGCAGCCTATGGAGTTTACGACACAGCTGTTGTACAATGTATGGTGTTTTGTTTGCAGCTAGCCATCTGCAAGGAGTCTTTTGTGTGGCCCAAAAACTAGAAATGCTAAAAATACCCTCAGCAGTTTACGGGTTAAATATCTGAATGCTATGTCACTTTAACTGCATTCAGAATTGTGCATTACAATACATGATTTCACAAGTGTCGAATCTGTACATGTCAGGCACAAGGCTTCATGACTGGTTAGACTGCTCAAGGGGAACTCGACTGTTTCGGAATACTGTGGGTGCTTGTACAAGGTGCTTCAGTTCATGTCCCTGAGGCCATCTCTTTCTTCTTCGCCTTCTTCTTTTTAGTTGTTTATTCCCCAATTTTTCACCATTTTCATGGTGATGAGGCTTTTTGATGTGATGAAAGAGGTGTGACCTCACTTTGTAGTGCTGTCTGCCAAGATATCTTTAACAGAGAATCTCAGAGACTCCACCCCAAGCACCTTCTGATCTGGAGATTCTCCCGCCTGAAACCCCTAGCAAATGGGAGACTCCAACTTGATGTGCGCGAAGCGTTAAGTTCCTTGTGGTCAGGGTCCAGCTCTAGGGTTCTAGATGTTATCTCATACTATCTAAGGCTTATTTTTCAACGTATGATGACACTAAGTAAGAAATCATTTCAAGCGGGAGAAATTAAATCTCAAGCGGGAGAACAGGAGATTTTGCAAAAATGGGCTTTCGGCGGGAGATCTCCCGTCGAAAGCGGGAGAGTTGGAGTCTCTGGAATCTACAGTTTTTCTTCTGACCTGCAATTATTATATGCCTATATCCTCCGTGCTGCTTAAATGAACTCCCTGTAGAGACCTTGTGTCATAATAAATGAATTCAACTTTTAGCCAATAAGCAATAAGCTAGTTCATAGCTCATTTGCACATCAATTGTTTAGGAAATGTTTCCTTTCAACGTGGTGAATTTCTGCCTCTAGCAGGCTAACAGGTTGTTACATCCTCTTTGACGTAGGCCTATGGTAGGCATTAAGTTGCTAATGGTACATGGATCATGCAACTATCAAACCCTACAATCCATTGCTTGACTGTTAGTTCCATGCCACTACATTAATCTTTAGTGAATGTGGGTACTTGTTTAATCATAAGAAAGTACCAGTTTGCAATCAGAAATAATGCAGACAATATTGCCAGTATCTATCTTAGTGTTGATCATGTGGTAAGCTCAGGATAAGTGTAAACGCTGTGAAAAATGAGGTAAGACCAATTGATTCTATGCTTCTATGAGATGTGATTGAGTATCAATATTTGCTGGATAGTTAACATGTCTGCAACACCACAGAGAAGATGATTAATGGGTGTGTGCAAATTTTGCTAAAAAATGGATAATCAGAATTATCCATTTATATTGTGCATGTAGATGGTTTGTTATTCATTATTCTTGTTGATTTTTAATTAGTGGGTACATGTGTGCAAGTGCTGTGTCAATTGTAAGCATTGTAGAAGTTTAACATATATTGTACCATAGAGATGCACTGTAAGAGTCAGCTGTTTTTTTTTAACTTGCATTTTGTTGATGTGCACGGAGCAAACTTAATGGAAAATTGATGCATGTAATATGAAATTAATGTCTCTGTCAATAGAGTGATGGATTTACTACATGTTATGGAGGGTCTAGAATAGTACTGCAAATATGGGATTTGATTGAATACTGAATGAAGGCAAACATTACAAGTATAATGACTTTCATAGCACAAATTGAACAGCCTGTGTTTCCACCATTGATTCACAGATGGGTATGTTATTACCGGTAAATACATCTGTTTTTTATAGAACATTATAAATTGAAATGTTAGCACATTAACCTCTCTGCAATGCACTTTTGTAGGCAATGCATTTATACAATGTCTGTAAATCCTGTTTATCTGCTATTATAGTACTAGGTGTCATGCTGTATTTGTTCGTGCTGTATGTTCTGCTGTATTGTAGTATGACATGTTATATTTCTCTCAGTTTTCCCATGTTATGCTACACTTGTATGTTTTGCCATGTTTTGCTATGTTTTGTAAATGTTATACTTTTTTGATGTATTGCTTATGTTAGCACATAGTCAAAACATTGCCCACGAGGAACACAGTGTAAGCAACAGGTTTTGAAATACCATACAGTGTAACGTCACTGGCTGCTTCATGGGAACTGCAAATTATGTACTGTAGGTACCGTATAAGTTTTGCAATCTAATTGTGGTATGAAACAGGACAGCAGTTAATTTCTACAATAGTTAAACCAAAGTAGCTAAATGCCTAGAAAGTTTTATGGATGTTTCTGGGACATGGTTACGAATTTCCACATCCTAACATATTTTTTTTTTCTATTTCTGTCTGTGACTCTTCTCCCCCCCCCCCCTCATTCCCCCCTCACACTTCATTTCTCTCTACCTACCTATCTATCTATCTATCTATCCATACTATCTATCCATCTCTCCATCTATCTGTCTCTCCATCTGTGTATCTTTCTATCTCCGTGATGTATGTGTTGGTGTGTATATTTACAGGGGCTGAAGCGAAGTCAGAGCCAGACGGAGTTCCACTCCCAGGCCCGGAAAGATGCAGAGCATCACCTAGCAATGGAGCTGTCCAAGCTATTGGACACAGCAGCTCCCGATGAGAAAGATGTAAGATACCTTCCAATTTTTCTTCATACTTTTTCCATTGCACTTATTGTGGGGCACATATCGTCGGTCTTATGCCAAATGGGCCTAAACCACTTCCAGTGTAATGCCAAAAGGCCCTTAATGCTATAGACTTTGTACACTATTATTGCCCTTTTTAGCATAACAGGGGAAGTTCTTTAACCCTAATCAGGCTGGGGGGGGGGGGCGGAATCCGCCCCCCCCCCTCGACGTTTCGCGCAATATCTTCGCAACGTGATAAGCTCCCGCCGCGATGTTTCATGACTTTTTTTTTCAAGTATCGCGCAACTTTTGAGACCAAAATTGTTGCGCCCACGCGTACCATTTTGACGCGACGCCTGTTCGAAAAAAATTTGTCAACCCCAAAATTGCTCCAAAACGTGATTTTGTGTACAAATCCAATGCAAATTGTGTTTTTTCAATTAATTCACATAAAAATTCATATCTTCACTTAGAATGGCCGAAATTAATTTATTTTAGCATAATAATGCTTCGAAAAATGTCTGTGACAAATTTTGGCCAAAAAACAAACAAAAACAAAAGGTCAAAAAACAAAGAAATACATAAGAAATTCAAAAAACAAAGAAATACATAAGAAATTAATTTCGATACAGATTTTTTTTATCCTATGTCTCAGAAGAATGATACAAGAAACATTTTTAAAAAGAAATTAGCTTAATGGGAGCATTAATAAGTGATTTAGAGCCCAAAACTGATTTTATGCATAAATTACAATAATTAATTAATATAAAATATAAGAAAAATTTTTCGGAGAAAGCAACCATACATTTTGATAGAATACGTCGCGGGCGTCGCGTGTGCCGATTTTCGGCGCGATCGCGCGTTCCATAGGCGAGATCTGAAGGGGGGGCGGAATCCGCCCCCCCTTCTTCATTCTTCATTGTAAATCTGTCATCTTTCAAATTCGTGAAATTCTTCCGTCGAGTTGTTTTTATTGCAACTGACGTAACAAATTGCCCTACATCGACGTAAATAAGTATGTCGATGTAGGGCAATCTGTTTGTCATCTTTATCTATTCTTCTTTTTTTCCCCTCGCAGTCAATTCAGAAGGAATTTGATGCCTTCCAGCGTCTGTTTGCTCAATTCCTGGAGGAAGCCAGCTCCGGTCCAGCAGTAGAATGGGATGACATCCAACCGCCACCAGGAGATGCGGTAAATCGGTCTTGCTGACAAATTTTCACAGTGTTTCCTAATGTGTGTAGTCAAGTGAGATGATTACTGAAGCTTTGCATCACATCATGTTCTGAATGTTGCTTGGTGTTTGTTTTGTGTTGATTTCCATGGTTGCACCATGCGATGGTTGTCCATCTACAAAGGGAGGGTAGTGATGCGGCTCAGTTGTTAGCATGTCTGCCTTGCAATCAAATGGCCTGGGTTCAATTCCCATTGAGTCGAACTGAGCAATGTTGTGTGTAATCATACTGTCCGTGTGGTAAAGAGCAGAAAACACTCTGTTCATCTAAAAGGACACTGAATGGAGGTCCCATATGTGAGGGAGTCACAACCCACTCACATAAGAGGTCCTATGTACTTTGTTCATTCATCCCAAAGAGCAAGGTGCTAACCCAGTGTATGGTTCACGCACACACCAGAAAACATTGTTCACCCCAGGCGACTTACAATAGTCAGCAAACAATATCTACCAGACACATTTAACCATGCCAAAAGAAGAAGATTTAAAAGGAGTCACATCTTTCATTCTTGAACAGTGTTCTATAACAAAATACAAAAACAAGTTGAAAGGATGATAGGTTTTCCCACAATGTTTTAGGTAGTCTGAGCTACCCATCCTGAGGAGATTTTATACTCCCCCCCCCCTCCTCTCTCTCTCTTTCTATGTTCTTAGCCACAGTGAATTCAAAGTTTGGCTAACTATGCATACAATCTAGTGTTGTGTACTCTAGATTATTTGCTTTACATGTATGGACTTCACATAGTTACCTCCGCCAAGGAAGGAGGAGGTTAAGTGATCATCGGTGTTGGTTTGTCTGTTTGCCAAATAACTCAAAAAGTTGAGTACGGATTAAAATGAAACTTGCATGATGAATTGATATTGACACAAGGAACAGCTCATTCAATTTTGGTAGTGATCCGGGAATTTTTATGGATATTTGAAGGATTTTTCATCTTTTGGCATATAAGGTCAATGAACTTGGGGTTCAAGCTGTACATACCGGAGGTTTACATACGCGCACTATAGCGTGCTTAACAAAATGCTTCTATTTTGGGAAATTGCATGCGTGTAAGGGTGGAAATGAGTTGCTGGCCTGGCAGAGGTCTGTGCTCTCCGAGTGCTTTTCCAGTTCCATTTTTGTTGCGAGTGATTGCAGCTCTTCAATTTGATATGATAGAATCATAAGGAGTATTTACAAGCGGGGTGAGGGTAATATAGAACTTCATTTAATTTCTTTCTTTCTTTCTTTTTAAATGTGAGCTGTAAACGTATTCCAATGTGCTGGTGACCATTGCAGGTAATTGCATACAATCAGCTGCCCAACTATGACCCAGCTATGGCCAAGGAGTACCTGGACAAGTTGGTGGTCATCAAGCTGAATGGTGGCCTTGGGACCAGCATGGGCTGTACCGGGCCCAAAAGTGTCATCAGCGTCCGCAACGAACTAACCTTCCTTGACCTGACCGTCAGACAAATTGAGGTGAAGCTTGTGGCTTTCTGAGAATTCTTTTGCTTGATTTCAAACATGGTATAAAATGCATTTTAAGACCTCATGGTTATGTTCTCATTTGAAAACAAAATCATAAACTGTTTTGGTTTTTGGCATTTAATGTATTTGGACTTGTCTTTTACTGACAGGCAAATCAATGTTATTAGAACTTTACTTTCTCAGTTTATAAGGTATTTTCCTTAAAGAAAGTATTTTACTTTACAGTTGTAAGTAGTTGCAGACCTTGTTTAACCCTATTCCAACTGGGGGGGTGGTCAAATTGACCCCCCTCGACATTTCGCACCACGATTCCGCAACGCGCAAAGATTTTGCCGCATCGTTTCATGACTTTTTTCCTTGGAGTCTCCCGCATATTTTGAGACCAAATTTGCGACGTCCGGGTACACTGTTCTGAAGTTACGTAATGTTTTGCATATGCATGTCAACCCAAAACGGCTCAAATTCATGATATCGTGTGCAAATCCAATGCAAATTGTGTTTTTTTGTTAAATTGATATAAATTAGATTATTTCAACTTTAAACTATTGAAATTAATCAATTCTAATGTAGATAAGCTTGAAAAAGTGCCTGCAACAAATTTTGGCTAAAAAACAATAGAAAACCAAAGGTCGAAAAAACAATAAAATACATAAGAAATTAACAAAACAATAAAAATCAAAAGAAATTGATTTCGATTTCGCTATTTTTTTACAAGAAAATTGTTCAATGTGTCTTGAGGAACTCTGACACAAAAATTTAGGGATCCTTCAGTCATTTTAATGGAATTATAGATGAAAATATGATTTAATGCGTAAATTTACATAATTAATTTACTAAAAATAGAAAGGCAATATATTTCGTTTGTATGACTATGTAATCTTGTAGTTGACATCCGGCTCTATCTTCCGGTAAAATTTTGCGGCAATCGCGCGATCGGCGGCCGAGATCTGAAGGGGGGTCAAATTGACACCCCCCCCCCCCCCCCCCAGTAAAAACTTGGTCTCAAATAGCCCAGTTAGAATAGGGTTAAATGATATATTCTTTTATTTCTCAAAGCAGATTGTCACTTTAAAACAAGTTATTTTATCGAAGTAATTATTTAAGAATATCTTTCATGAGTCTTTTACCTAGAAATTTGAATCATCTTCAAGTGTCTTGAAAATGTTGTGCTTTAGCAATATATGAAATACACGTTGATTCTGAAACTTCTTTGTTTCCAAGCACAATTTGCCATGGTACCAGTTTTGAAAAGGAATGATTTGTGTGTGGGTGTGTACTATAAAAATGGAATTTTTTTGCAGCGCATTTTACGCATCCAGAAACCAGCATGAAAATAAAAGCACACAAATATTTTTGCTTGCTATTGTTCCAGTAGTTCATGTCTTTATTCCATGGAATTAAACACATGCGAAACTCATCCGCTACACTGCCGAGTGCAAAAAATGACTCGCGCTAAGATATCCACTTTTACCCTATTAGATACCAGCAATTCATGATCATCTCCTCCCTACAGAGTTTGAACAAAACATATGGCTGCAATGTACCACTGGTATTAATGAACTCCTTCAACACGGACGAAGACACTAAGAAAGTGCTGAGAAAGTACGGCACCATGAAAGTGGACATCCACACGTTTATGCAGAGCAGGTGAGGGAAAGAAGGTTGAATGCTGGCAAATGTTTTGGGTAGATGATGACCTTTCTTCCTCGGGGGCAAGGTAACAGGGCTGCAGGTACACTGCTGTAGATAGAACAGATGATACAGTAACACAGAAGACTTGAATCCCTTATCACTGCTACTGACTATCCTTCATTTATGGGGAAGTGAGTTTAGTTAAGTCATGATACAACAGCAATTCTAGTTTTGACAATCTTAGCTGAGTAAGTGTCTGGTATTATTCTTGATTGATGCTCTGACAAAGTAATTTGGTGGAAATTTTTTGTTGAAGCGCTTTGAAAATGTGAAAATTTGTGATTTACAGGGCATACCATATTTTATTTGGTATCATTTACATATTTAAATGTTTCATTGGATGTTCAGAGTGCTTTAAATTTTCATCCGTGTGAACATTTTTAGACAGCTCAGCAAAGTTTAGAAACTTTTAAGACCCCTTGATCATTCCTAGTGTTTGATATGATCTCCTATAGAAGTCAGCATATGTATAATGTTTATTGCATTACAATTGCACAATACTGTTTAGGTTGTGACTACGGTACTTGCATTCTCTTTTGTTGTTATTGTCCTAGGACAAACTAAGTCATTGTCAGTGGAGCATCATAATTCTCTTTTCCCAAGGAAAGGCACTTTTTCACATACTGACAGTGCAGGGTCGATGAAGCTTGCTTCCAATATTGATTTTGTTTATATCCTAGGGGCATGATCTAATTTGATAACCTTAGAATTAGTTAACTCAATTAATCATTAACTTTTGCCGTTATACAGCAAATGAAGGGAAATGCAAATGTCATGAAAAAATGTCACTTCCTAGGGCAATAAACAAAGCTTTGATCCAGGCTTCAAATTCATAAACTAGAGGATCAAATGTGGCCAATATGGGCTTAGATTTTTACAAGTCATGAGCCAGACAAGTACGTGTTTGCAAGTTTTATTGAATAAAGAAACAGCTGTGAGAGCAACTGTCTTCAAATATACTGATGTTAATATATCAGAAAGGTGATAAACAAACGCCACCTGTCATTTAGGGTTTCATTACTAGCTGTAGGCTATCCTTGCTCTATCACATTTATGATTTTGATATGGCATCAACTGAAACAGAGAAAGAAATTACAGGAGAATCTATGTGTTTGATTCCCCCCTCCCTTTTTTTGTCTCGCCCACCGGAGGTGACGGCGAGACTAAGGGATCCAAATGGCGTCCGTCCGTCGTCCGTCCGTCGTCCGTCACAAATGTTAAAGTTTACCTGCAAGACTCTCTTATGATGCATAACTTGGTAACTGTTACAGCAATGGCAGCCACACTTGGGTGATAGAAGCACTAGGGGTATCTTCATGTTATGGTGTTGTCAGAGGTCATGTGATGATGTCAAAGGTCATATATTAAAGAGTATGTGCAAGACTCTCTTTTCTATGTTAAAGTTTACCTGCAAGACTCTCTTTTGACAAATAACTTCACATAAGTCGCTTGGATTACAACCTAACTTGGGTCATAGATGCACTGGGGGTACCTTCATGTTATGGTGCCGTTGGAGGTCACAGGATAAGGTCAAAGATCATTTGAGGTCATACGTTAAAGTTTACTTGCAAGACTCTCTTATCACATGTAACTCAACACATGTTGCTACAATGGCAATCAAACTTGGGTGATGGATGCACTGGGGGTACCTTCATGTTATAGTGCCGTAAGAGGTCACATGATAAGGTCAAAGGCCATTTGAGGTCATACGTTAAAGTTTACTTGCAAGACTCTCTTATCACACGTAACTCAGAACATGTTGCTACAATGGCAATCAAACTTGGGTGATGGTAGATGTCTCTTGGGAAATTGAAGGTAACCACAAGGTCAAAGGTTACAGACAGGGGTCAACGAACTTTTAGGGCCCAATGTTAAGTTTTTAGGGCGCATTTCGTTTATGGCTCATAACTTTTGATCCCTTTGTCCGTTTGTGACCAAACTTGGATGGAAGTTGTCCCTTGGGGAGGTGAAGGTCGTCACAAGGTCAAAGGTCACAGACAGGGGTCAACAAACTTTAAGGGCCCAATGTTATGTTTTTAGGGCGCGTTTTGATTGTGGCTCATAACTTTTGATCCCTATGTCCGTTTGTGACCAAACTTGGACGGTAGATATCCCTTGGGGAGTTAAAGGTCATCACAAGGTCAAAGGTCACAGAAAGGGGTCAACAAATTTGTAGGGCCTAATGTTAAGTTTTTATGGCGCGTTTCGATTATGGCTCATTACTTTTGATCCCTTTGTCCGTTTGTGACCAAACTTGTATGGTAAATGTCCCTTAGGGTGTTGAAGGTCACCACAAGGTGAAAGGTCATAAGCAGGTCAACTAACTTCTTGGAGTTATAAAAAATATTAATTCCTTGTACGCGAATGGGCGAGACACAATTTGGCGATTGCCTTGGTTTTTTTTTGGGGGGGGGGGGCTGCAGAGTGTAAGAACAGTAAAATTGCTATTTCATTGCACCCATGGCTGCACCCTATTATGACCGTGAAGAATTCGAGACTAATTTCTAAAACACCAAATAATGCCATTTTAATCAAAATCAAGTATAAATTGATTGATATTAAATCACATCAGGAAGGGCAAAACAAAGAGAATAAGTCTTTGGATGTGTTTGTGGCAAAACATCTGACCTTCCCGAACATGAAAGCCATAAAATATTAATCACAAATTAGAGCACATGATATTTTTGTTTTTTGCACATCAGTTCCACATTTAAAACGGATAAATACTCATAAATTCGAGGAAATAGCATGACTAATTTTATGGTTGGGTGTGTACCATTTGACACACGGCACAAACAGAGCGTATGGATATTACTGTACAAAGCAATATATTTCGCCCATACGAAAGTTTGTGAGTTAGTATGCACAACAAATTCACTGTGGGAATTCATCCCCAATCTAGAGTTATTATATACCTATACCACATTGACTGTTTTAGGCAAAAGTAAATTGCTCCAAGCCTGTAAATGTGGCAGGTCACCAAAGTGATTCGTACTTTTTTATATCTCAATTTTATATTATTAACTATCACATGAATGATCAACATTCTGTGTCTTCTCCAATATAGATATCCAAGGATAAACAAGGAATCTCTTTTGCCCATTGCAAAAGACTCGAGCATGAGTGGAAATAACCTAGAAAAGTAAGTTGTACGGCTGGAAAATATTCTCATTGATCAGACAAATGTCTGGACAAATCACATCATTTGTACTGTAGTCATATTTGTTAGTGGAATTATGGAAATAGTCATCACTTTATGTGAAAGTTACTTTGAATAGTTATGAGTGGTCAAAATTGTGACTAGAAACAGCTTTTTGGTCTTTAGTATGATGGAAAATATGTAATAACACCAAAATGGTAGAAAAAATTAATGAAAGAATGCACCTTACATAGAGAATTTAATACATCTTCTGTGGGCAGATGAAACATGAAGTCCTACCAACCACCTTACATGGCGTGATGTTGGTTGCAAATGGAATTCAGTAATTTTTTTTGGCATGAATACATCTGCATACACTTGATAGTGTCATTGGATGGTTAATCAAACTTGCCAAAAGACCTTACAGCAAATTGTGAAAAAGCCATGCGTTGAGAGACTATACTTTGCTCTTTCCCATTTCTCTTCTACACTTTTTGTTCTACTATTCAAGCAAATGCACTTGTGCACGATAGTACTGACTTCACTTTGTGTACAGTTTATATCAACAAAATTTGTGAGATTGATTTTTATGCACTCTGTACCAAGCGTATAGAGCATGAGCTTGAAATTCAACATGTTTGGTATCTGTAAAAATGTATGAATTTACTTGTAAAAGTAAAACATTCAAGACTTTTTTTTAGTACAATTTTGAAATATTCTCCCTGACATGATATTGTAAATGCTATTCATAAGTCCTTTCCCTAGATTAACTGAACAAAACTCCTTCAAAGTAAACAACACATTGCATTTCTTTTTTCTGATGTTTGTGCTGAACAGCTGGTACCCACCAGGTCACGGTGATATCTACGAGTCGTTCTACAACTCAGGGCTCTTAGACCAGTTCATTCGGCAAGGCAAGGAGTACCTCTTTCTGGCGAACATTGACAACCAGGGAGCCACCGTTGATCTCCGTATCCTTTGAAAATACAGTGTATGAATGCACAAATACAACATGACTTCAATTTTTTAGCATTTGAAATAAATTTGAATTTTTTTTAGGCCATGCATCATTTATATTCTATTGGATGGCTATGAATGGGATACCAGGGAATATTGCACGAGTTAGGGCCAATATTGCACGAATCGAAGATGAGTGCAATATTGACCCTAACAAGTGCAATATTCCCTGGTATTCCATGAATCAAGGCCATCCAATATGATTATTATCATCTATACAATCAAGCAGAGCAAGCATAAACTGCACAAAATTACTGGGCTTCTACTCGTCTTTGAAGTTGACTCCGCAGTCACATCCCAGCGCTGAAAAGGGGAAGCCCCTAAAGCTGCGTATGAAACAAGCCACTAGGTAGATGTTTGCGCGCTTGTGAATTGTAACATAATGACGTGCACTAGTAGCAAGCGTTTGCGCATTCAGCAAGCGCTCGCGCAACAGACGAGACAGAATTGAGTATGGTGTGATCTTGAACGGCAATTAACAACAGTAGACTATGGGGAATTAATACGTTGGCCTATGCGTTTCGTTCAATATGCTCTGATATTGAACGGTAAAAATCGAGCGGACTACAATATGCGTTTTTAATGCGCTGCTAAAACGTCCTATATAGATAATATAGATGAATAGGGTTTAATTTTTGCGAATTTCGCGAATCACAGTTGGACTGCAAATTTGACAACACGCAAAAATGTCACCATAGGCTAAGGTAGTAGCGCGCTTATGAAGGCCTCTGTGACAATTCGCGAAAACAGCATCTCACAAAAATGTCTGTGAACTCCTCATTCGCGAAAATATCTCTACGCGAAAAGTAACAGCGTATACAGTATCGCCTCATGGCAGGTGATTCATTCTCGTCGACTCAAAAAGCCGTGGTCTATCTAAAGATGGACTCATTTTGATTTAGGAATGGATTTAAAGGGACTGTACAGTACTGGTTGAGGTAGGGATTCATGTTTTGAATATTCCTAAGTGAGGTAATGAAAAGCCTCTTATGAAATATAAAAGAGCATGTAATTTTAAGAAGGATTCAACGTTTATTTAATGAAAATTGGTTTTCAAATGGCTGAGATATCCAAAAAAGTGCTAATAATAAAAGGCGACATGCCACAACTTTATTAGGATCTCTTTGTTTCACCTTGTTTTGGGATATCTCAGCCATTTCAAAATCGATTTTCATCGAATAAACTTTTGACACCCCTTAGAACTGCATGCTCTTTGACATCTTATAGAGTGGTTTCTGAATATCTCACAAAACGTTAAAAGCTAAATCTTCACCTCGACCAGAACTGTACACACCCTTTAAGAGAATCAGGTGACAGTGAAACTTGAAATGTATCCTTAGCCTTCATTGCTACCAGGAATCCTGACCTTGCTGATGAATGAGAAGAACAGGGAGATGGTGATGGAGGTCACAGACAAGACAAGAGCAGATGTCAAGGTACGCCACCAAGAGTCATATGTTTGTGGGCATGAACCCCTTCTGTCGCCCAGCAGGTTGCTCTTTTGAAAGGAGATGTTTGTTTGCATTTGTGTGTGCGAGTCATGTAAAGGTGTCAGTGAGTTTGATGCTACTCTGATGTGTGCATTTGATCTGATTTTATCTCAAGTGCTTTTGTTATAGATGATATACATTGTACATGGCATCCCCAAATGATTAATTCCTACAATTATGAAAGTTCTATCAGTTTGGGGGCAAACGTGACAGAGAGAGTGGCACTTTGGAATCGAGTCACCTAGAATGGAAAGCATGAGAATGTCACCGAAAAGTTGAAGTCATTATCTAAACTGTGTTTGGGAAATTACACCTGTGTGTAAGTAGATGGATTTTGCATTCATGATGTCATACTTTTATGATTACTTCTAGCAGTTGTGTTCAGCCAAATGCATATTTGCTTTGCTTTGGTTTGCAATAGGCATTCCAATGAATGCAATAATTCTTTCCATAGTCTTTAGAATGTCTCTTTCTTTCCAAAGAGTATTGGCATATATCCACCTACTCTCTTCTGCTTGTGTCCCAAGGAGTACTGGAGGCATTATGTTTTGGCATTGGCCATCCATCTATCAGTCCATTCGTATGTCTCTTCCTTTTACTGCAATATCTTAAAAAAACGGGTGTGTGTGTGTGGGGGGGGGGGGGGGGGGGGGCTTGATGGATTTTCTTGATACTTGGCCTGGATATGGTGCTGTAAGAGGTAAGAAGTGGGGGATCACAGTAAATTGTGTTCCACAGTCAAATTGCTCTTTAAGTTGACTTTTTTTTTCCATGACAACAAAAGTTCAGAAATGGAACTGTCAACTCAGTTTGGTTCTTGAGATTTAATGCCATGCTCTCTCTCTTATTTTTTTTTTTCTTTCAACACACTTTTCTGTTTCAGGGTGGGACACTGATTCAGTACCACAACAAATTGAGGCTGTTGGAAATAGCTCAGGTCCCAAAGTGGCATGTAAGTATATCAGTCTACCATTAAAATTGAATCATTGTACCATCCTATTTCTGAGCCTCACTTTGTTCTAGATGTGTAGTGGCTGTAACATTATAGTCATTGCAATTACCATGGGAACTGCCCATGTCACACATAGTTTGCTGACTATTTCCAGTATGTTGGCAGGTATTTATTGTGAGGTGTCTTGTGTAGATGTATTCATTTCGTCTTTCAAGACAAAAACACAAAGTTAATTGAGCATGCTTTGTATAGAATGGTTGAAATCTTGTTATGGTGTCTTTATGTAAAATTACACCATGCCTTGCATATGAAGACCAAACTAAGTTAAACAAATTGGAGATGATACCAAGAGTGTTTACAATTTTTTTTTTTTATTTAGTAAGTGAAAGAAATTGTGAAGAAAGGAGACCAAGTTTGAAATATTGTTGAATAGAAGTGTTATGGGATCACACAATCATAGTTATAGTATATCTCCACATAGTAAGTGCAGTATTTCAGAACATAAAAGTTTAAAATGAGAGATATGTCAAAAATAAATGTAACATGATACATGTGTATCTCCTATTGCAGGAAGCATGGAGAGATGCTGTTTGTGACTGATGTTGGCACCATCGTACAGTTGTTAAATTTTTCATTCACTAAAGATCCTTTGTTTCCCAAATCTGTCCATTTCTAGGTGGATGAATTCAAGTCTGTGACGAAATTCAAGTAAGTTATTACGAGAACTCACTTTAGTAGAGAATTTGCAAAATTACATTTTGTTTGTTTAGGGTTCATTCACTGTCAGAGACTGAACAAAAAGTGTCCAGAGTAGTTTTCAATATGTGGAAACAAGTTGCTTTTTGAAGTATTGTTTGTAGAGCCAACAACAAAATTTGCCCATTGCTGCAATGATGTCCTTACCAAGCAGTGAATCATCATCTTGGAAGAAATAACAAACGACCAATTGTTGAGAATATGCACTTGCCACAAGAAAATTGTAAATCTGATGGAATGGCAGTTGGATTCATTATACACACACTGACACTCACAACCCCCCCCCCCCCCAAAAAAAAAAGAATAAATGAATAAAAAGATAAATAAATGGATAAATCAACAAACAAATAGAAAAAACAAAATAATCCAACATAGGAATTTGATGCTTTATGTAAAGTGTTTTTTAATCTTATGTTTTGTATTTACCCTCTTAATGTTTGTTTGGTTTTGGGTTTGTTTGTTTGTTTGTTGTTTATTTTTCACACTTTTTCGTCAATGGGTACTGTATGTGGCAGGCAAATACTTGTCAGTAGTAATATGCATAGTGATTGAAACTAAACAGATAATTCCTTGCCCAGGATTGCTTAGTATACACAGAATCATTGCATTGAAAAGCACAATGAATGTCAATATTTGCATATACGTAGCAATCATAGGTAGTTTATTATTATGCTCTGTCCTCAGAAATCATGTAATGTCTGCTAGTATTTTGTTGAAGTTGCGCAGGGTTCACCATTTTTGCACAAACTTACAGTTTTATCAGATAAAAGGTCTGTCATATTGTACTGCTGGATATGGATTAAAAAGAAATGAAGTTTAATGAATACCAAATTGTTTCTGCCATGAAAATTTTCATTAACGTTTATACAACTTCATTATCCATCAGAATCTTCAACACAAATAACCTCTGGATCAAACTTGATGCAATCAAACGTGTGGTTGAGAACAATTCACTATCCATGGAAGTGATTGTCAACAATAAGGTGGGTGTACTGCTATCCCTGATACAAATGAGAGAATGGGCATTTGCATAATATTCGACTGCACATTACATTCACTGCATCCCCTTATACTATAGTAGTTCTTGCTGCTCTTGATCGATTACTAAGTGAATACTGTAAAACATGATATATTCGCGGCATGAAATTTTCGCGAATTGGAGCCGACAGCCCTTTTCGTGGCATGAAATTTTCGCGAATTGCCACTGGTGTTCAATGCATATAGTGTAGACAAAAACTTTCGCGTGCATTTTAATTTCGCGAATTTTGGCGCTCGCGAAATTCGCGAAATTAAAATGCACGCGAAAATTCCTTGTTTTACAGTAGATTGGAGAGTAAATGCAAGTTTTGTCAGAGAATGCATGCTCGTGTATTTGGATTTGGAAGGAATGGTAATGTTCATGCTGCTTGAAATTTGACCCATAAACTTAGAAAAGAAATTAGAGAGGATGTTTTATTTCGTTATTTTGATGAATTGAATGAAATTCCCATCAAGTTGAGTGGTTTAGCTGGTTTAGATTCTTTGTGATGTCTAATGGTGGCTTAATCATTTCTTAAAGGGGATGGCGAGGAACTGATCAGTGGGAATGCTGGGGGATGATTGTTCCAATCCTTGTGGGATTCATTTCAGAGTACATTATATATCTATTGTTGTGTGAAAATTATTTGCTTCAGAGTGGTCTCATATTCAAGTAATGTGCAGTTTAATGTTTCCAGGTTAGCGTGCCTGGTCAGTTAATGGCCCGTTAACAATCGCCCCGACACTGGAAACATTGAACTGCACATTACTTGAATATGAGACCATTCTGAAGCAAATAATTTTCACACAATAGATATATATATATATAATGTACTCTGAAATGAATCCCACAAGGATCGGAACAATCATCCCCCAGCATTCCCACTGATTCCCACTGATCAGTTACTAGCCATCCCCTGTAATTGTTACAAAGAATATGATGTAAATCTTTGAACTCTGCAACATACACAATAATTTGCCCTGAAGCTGAGTGCTTTTCCCCATCTCCTCCTCCCTCCCTCCCCCCCCCCCCCCCTTGTGCTGGTTCTATTTTATTACAAGATGACTTGAAATGTAAGCAAATGATAAAGTCGCATTTATCAATGGTTATCGTTGTTTGAAACAGACGCTTGATGATGGTTTGAACGTGATTCAGCTGGAAAGAGCCGTCGGTGCCGCCATGAAGAACTTTGACAACCCCTTGGGTAAGTTCTGTGACGGTCAGTTATATCGATGTTCATGCAGAAGGAGACACCCCATGCAATGCTGTCACATTACAGCATTACTGATCTCCCTACTAGAGATACTGGTTAAGTTTGCATTCATCATTACCATTTTTTTTTTAAACGGTCAGTCCATTATTCTATTTCTGGAAGGGAGAAAGACGAGGGTCCAGAAAAACAAAAGAGAAAATTAAATGTGTTCTCACATTGAATGAGTCGTTTGGAGGAAATCTATGGAGACTTAGATGCAATTTTCCCGAGTTGAATAGGTGTAGCCTCTAAATGAAGTGCGAGAAAAACCAGAGGTGTTTAACCTGGCTTTAGGAGATGACTGCTTAGTATCAAAGGGTTAATGTGCCTTATTATAGAAGTATCACAGGCTCATTTGTATGTCTGGTTTACATAGATACTCTTCCTACTCACAAGCTCAGCAGAAGCAAAGTTTTTACTTTAAGATGCTGAAATCTAAAAGCAGCAAAAGGTTTGAGGGTGGGAGGCAAGAACAATTGTAATTATAGTGTGACAGAGTGACAATTTCTAGTCAGTTACAGTATTGTGCAAGACCAGTGTGCAGCAACCCACAACACACAATTCAAAGGCATATGCTCATGAGGGGCTATTATACAAATGATGCACAGGATAGAGTGCGTTAGTGGAGGCACGCGTGACGCACTTGTAACAACTGATTGAGTGCGCACTGGTACTGCAGTGCAATGGTACTAAAGTAATCAAAGCCCATGTGACTCATTTCAGCGCTTCCTATTGGCTACGTTCTTGAACCCATTTTATAGCAGTGAATAAGTCACACCATGCTTTATGGTATGCATGTATGCCTCTTTCTTGACTACTAATAACCAACTATCTCTATCTAAAATTACTGTGAAACCTAGTTAAACCTTGAAGTACTGTGAAACCTAGATATAATGAGGTTGCCTATATGTATATAGCATGATACCTGATATAATGAGGCAATTTTGCGGGTCCTATTCCTTATATATTCTTTTTTTTTTTGGTGTAAATCTGATATAATGAGATACCCAATAGTCCCAAGCAACTCGTCATAATGAGATTCTTCTTTTTATGAGGGTGATTTGGGTAATGTTGTGGTGTTTTAAACCAAGAGCAGCATTGATAACCTGCTGCAAAATATTTAAGGATTCATTGTAAAGCAGAGCAGTGGGGCAAGAGCCACAATATTCCATACCATGTGTTTAGTTCAAGGTTACTGCTCATATTCATTTGGACAAAACTGGGCCTTTCCTCATATGTGTTACTATTTCCCATACTTCCCAAATGGGATCTGGACAAATGGTTCTGTTTTGTGTATATGAGTCACGTGCTTTAAAGAGTAAATTGATGTATAATGTCAAGTATATTTTCATGACGAATTTGCAAAGTTATGTGTAGAACATACAGCAAGGCTTATATGCTTCAAGTGTTTTTCCTGTAATATTTAGGAGTGACATAGTGAATACAATGAGGTAATTCTCCTAGATCTGATGATCTTTTAACAGTGAGGTTCTCCTGTAGAGTATATAATAGTCATGAAGTTAGACTCCCTTTCTATAGTTCAGCTAACAAATCAGATGCCAGACTTTACTATTGTTTACAATTTTGCTTTTTCCTGTTGAGTTTGTAAACATCACTTTTGTAAACATCGGGTAAAGCATGATAGAAATGCCTGAAACACTCCCTCTTCACTATAGCAGTGAGTGAATGTCAATGTGTCGTGGTAATCTGCCTGTCACGCTTCCCAGGTATCAACGTCCCACGGAGTCGCTTCCTGCCGGTGAAGAAGACCCAGGACCTGCTGCTCATCATGTCAAACCTTTACACCCTCAAGTCCGGCACGCTGATGATGAGTCCTCTCCGCCAGTTCCCCACCACACCCATCATCAAGCTTGGCACCCAATTTGACAAGGTTTGGGCCAGGCCACAGAGTTATTCTTGTGTTCTTATGAAACTCAATGTGATAAATGGTTATCATGATAAACTCACAATTAGTATGCATGGTACTATTTGTAATTATGATAGTAATAGGAGTATTGTTTTATTGGAAGAAGTTGGCATCATGTCGGTCCTTGAGTAAAATTTAAAAAATGCCATGCTGAAGAGAGAAATATAAACATTAAGGGTTTGGGCAAGGCCACTCAGTTACTCTTGTGTTCTAGGAAAGTCAGTGTGATAAATAGATAGGATACTGTATAAGCTGTTGTTTCCGGGTACAGATATTTTCGCGAATAAGGAGGTCAAGGACATTGTAGAGGGAATTTTTTTTTTTTTTTTTGAGAATTGATACCGAGGCTATTGTAAATGCATGATTGTCCTAGCACATTTTCATGTGTCATTCAATTTGTGTTCCAGCAGCAACCTTTGCAAAAATAACAGCTTAGTAGTAAGCCATGGTATGCATGCATGATTTTTTTTGTTTTATTATTATTATGATAGTGGATCAGGTAATGCCAGGAGGAGTTAATGGCTATTTGATGAAATTTTCAGGAAGTCCATACACAAGAAATAAGTGTAGACATAACATAAGAATAATAGAATAAGGATGTAATTGATGACACAAGAAAAAAATGGAAAGTATTTCATTTTTAAGTTAAAGCTATCATTTGCCAAGTAACTGAAAGCAACAGTTAAAGACATGTACAGGTACTATGTTTAGTTATATATGTTGTTTTGGAAGTGACTGGGTGAGGAATATATTACTGTATGCAGATACTCCCTTAGAGAAATCATTATTGTTATGCCACAATATATGAGCAGTCTGTCCAGTTTAAGCAACTATCATTGATATAAGTTTATGAAATACACCTACTTACTGGTGTCTTTGATGTTGGGGATAACACCAAATTTTCTACAGGGTAAATCTCCGTGTATAGGCCTATACTGTATTATGCTACAACAAAATATTTGTATGCATCATGAAAGTAGGGTTACGTTTTGCTCCCTGTGAAACACCAGAGCATGCTGTTGCCCAATCAGACACTTATACGATATTACAGGGTTCGAAATTGGCGATGGTCCGCTGGCCATTGGCCACCCAAAATCATGTCGGACTAGCTAAAAATCATAAAATTCTGAAGTAGCTAGTCCGTCTGGCTAGCCAAAATATTGCTTCAGTGTCAAAATTGATTCTAAGTAGTCAGCCTGGCTAGTTAAAAAAAAAAGTTAAGTGCGACCCCTGTATTGTATACTCTATTGGTGATATTCAAGGAAGTTCAAAATCCATGATACGAGGCATGGTGGTACATTTGATATGGTTGATTTATGAGAGAATGTGGTGTGATCTATACCAAATCTAAGGCATTTGAAAATCTGTGTGAAGTAGGACAGAGGTTGAATGTGTATACTGAGGCATCTGACTTTGCCTGTGTTAAAGTCAGATGTGTGCACCACCCAGAGAGAAAAGGTGAATTGTGATTAGGAATTTGTTTTCCAGAGTATTCAAAGAATCTTTTCAATCGAAGCATTTCTTCTCATTCATTTGATTGTTTGTTGAAATTCTTGGAAAACTGTGTAATCTTATTCTTGTAAACTGATTGCAAGATTTGCCAGTGAAACCATAGCCTATGTATGTTCTCAAACATTCAGCTTCAACATATACTATGACATGTTGTTCACTGCTGAATTCTAGCTGTCTGGATTTTGCTCACTCATGGAGTCTGGGTCAGTGATACAGCTTGCTCTGTAGCACTGACTCACAAAGCGGAATGGACTCAGTGCAGTACCTAAACCTGTCTGTCTGTATTAAATGTGAGACATACCGATACCACAAATTCTGACATACTTTCTTATGTTGATCAAGTCCTTATGACCGTCTGTTGGAAACAAAACAAAAAATCCCCCCCCCCCCCAAAAAAAAAAAAAAATCAAAAACAAAAACAGAAAAACAACTGTCCTTGTTCATTTAACACTACCTGGGGGGGTCAGACATGGGCTGTTGTAAAAGGTTGTTGGGTGTCAAATACCTTCATATCCTCTCAGTGCTGACATTCATTTCTTATGTAATCTTGTTTCCTGCAGGTCCGAGACTTCTTGAAGAGATTTGCGAGCATCCCAAATCTTCTGGAACTGGATCACCTGACAGTATCAGGTGATGTAACCTTTGGCAAAGGTGTCGTACTCAAGGTTAGTCCATTGGCTTGAAACTTCCCATGTTTGTGTGTTTAAGGCGTTTGTTTTGTATGAGGTGTTTGTTTAAATTTTGTTTTGATCTCAGGCTGAGGCACGCATTATCTGAAGTAGTCATTCAAGGAATCCTGATATCCTCTGTTCTTTTAAGAATGCTGAGCAGTTTTCTCCACATGTCCCAATTAACTGATGAAAATGAAGCAAAACAAACAAACAAATAAACCCTGAAGCAATTTTATTATAAATTTTAAGGATAATATTTATAAATCACATGACACTCTTAAACAGCACAATCAGGTTTCGAAAATCCTTGACAGCCCTAGACAGTCTTTGAAGTGAGCTTTGTGTAAGTTATACAAGATAATGTGGCTTGAGGAGATTGTACCAATATCTTGCTATTGTTGTTGTTTTTTCTTATATTTTTTCCATTAGTTATTCTAATTTGCAAAGTTTGTCTCTCTGTGCCTTTGCTGCCTTCACACTTTCCTCATAAGACTTTTGTGTGTGAACTTTCAGAAGATAGCCCTGTGTGTCCTCAGCATGCAGGTTTTTTTGAGAGAGCAAAATGAAGCAAATAGCTTTTAGGCATGTGAACAGTGTGAAGGGAAGAATGCCTGGCTTATCAGCGCAATGTATGGCTAGGCTATGGTCACAACACATCCCCCCCCCCCCCTCCAAAAAAAACCCAACCCCCCCCCCCACCCCCCGAAAAAACACTTAAATACAGCCAGCTTGGTAGCTGGGCAACGACTTTAATAGAGTTTTTACCTGATGCCCAAAACACGCTTGCTGTCCGTGTGGCAACCGCCCAGGCGCCAACCTAATCGAACCGTTGAGCAAGGTTGAAATGGTAATGGGCATATGCCACCTCCCTGATCAATAGATCCCCTGATTTTGCCAAACACCGTGCAGACAGCAAATCTTCTGCTCACCTCTCTGAATTGCGACCAAAGCACTAATTTGAGTGTAGACTGACTGCCTCTTTCTGCAAAATTTTCTTTTTGGTTGAGATAAGATATTTTAGACTACCCCCCCCCCCCCTTTCACTAGTTGACAAGTCTAATAAAGACCTGTTTCTGTTTCATCCTGCCATGTCATGATGCATCTGTCTCTTTCACTGTGGTTACATTACTTTATCAAGAAAATTTTAAAAAGTCTTTGCTATTCTTCTTACCAGGGCACAGTCATCATCATCGCCAACCATGGAGAACGAATCGACATACCACCTGGGGCACTGCTAGAGAACAAAATAGTTTCCGGAAACTTGAGAATCCTGGACCACTGAAAAGTCATCAATATATCAGAGATTCTATCACATTTTTTTTCCGTTGTGATGTAAAATGTGTACATACCTAATTCATGTCTGAAATAGACCAGCCAATTTTATTGTTTGAATGCAGTTCATTTCTGTGTGAGGGAGTTTCTACTGCAAGTCAAGTAGGATATGAATTTGGAAAAAGCAAGTTGTGAATTTTACAGAAACTCACAAAAACTTACAAAAAAGGATGAAGTGCTGACTTTTGAATTGCCAAATTCAACTGAACCTCTTTACACTGTTGGCTGTCGACAGGCTATAGATATATTGATTGTGACTCAACTGTGAAATCTTGATTCTATGCTTGGCTTTGCAGTCTGTTGTTTGGTTATCATAATGCATCGTAGACGGTGTTCTGGGTTTCTGTGATCTTCCATGTTGGAGGCATAATAATAACAAGAATTATTTTGATTCTGTGATGGTGTGCGTGAAGTAAATCTCATTTCTCCAGTGCCAATTTACTGCTGCTTGGGAATTACATTGTACTGAACTCTGTGATGTAGAGCATGGGAAGTAGGAAGCCCAATATGAGTCACTGTCAGCCAGGAGGAAATAGAATGTGATGTGAAATACTTGTTATTGTTGTCAACAGGCCTTCCCTTATTCTTCCAAAATCAGGCATTAAATCTGAGTCTTGAAGTGGATATATTTGCCTGAGTAATTTCTCATTCTTGGCAAAGTAAGAAATTTCGAGTGTTTTTAATTCTGTGGAATCAGGACGTTAATAACTGGAACATATGGCATTCAGAAAAAAGAAATTGCACTAGCTTCTGGTTGCGCGAAATGCACAAAAATTTCCGCTTTAACAGTATTTTTTTTTTCCTGTAGGATTGCCAATAAGACTATTTTCAAAATATATCTTGACTACCATTTGATATTGATGAAGAACATTGCTCTGGCTGTTTTGGTTTCTTTGATATGTATTGTCTGTAACAAATGACATTGATGAGAAGGGTTGAATGGGTTCCCAGTGTGCTGCTTCTTCCTGTAAAAACCAATATGTTATCAAGAGTGAATTCACAGTTGTTTGTTCAGGACTCTTGATTTTGATGACCCACGTTTGTGGGGTAGAGTTGAACTGAGAGCACACTAAAACCCCCATGTACTTTACATTGACAATCCTTATTCTGTCCATTACAAGTCTGATTGTTGACCAACAAAAATGCTTCTAAATGTAGGGCTATATTTGGTCTTTTTCACCACAACTAATCAACTGCCACCAGCATAGTTGGATAAGGAGATGTGTGTATATATATGCATACTATGTATCAATGATCAACACTAACTTTTTTTTTGTGGTGCCCCATTAGGATCACTAGAATCTATTAATTTGAAATTTTGGTGGTCTGAAATAAAAGGAAATTTGAAAGATTCATTTAGAATTTTAATTGCCCCCTAAGGCCACCAAAAGGTAGCCGCCTTGGAAATTTGGTGGCCCGACATAATTCTAAACCCCCAGGCCACCGCTAACATTAAGTCCTGATATACTTATGTGTGTGTGTATATATTATATATATGAATATATGCACACATGTAAAGTAGAGATAAATCAGTAAAATAACATAAGTGAGTGACAAATAGTATCATGGTAAAAATCTTTCTCCAGTCTTAGTTGGTAAATTCTTCCGACAAGTCATCTTTCGGTGTTGTCAAGATTTGCTGTTGCCACAGAGCTACCACGGTAAATACCAGACATCATGTTTTTCATGATTATAGGCAGCAGTCTTTTTACAAGGTTAATCATGGCTTGTAAGAATGTTAGGTAGCTGGCAGTACTTGCATTGATGTTCTTGTTCTTTGCCCCATCTTTTAGATAACTCAGACCTCATTGTGCAAAGCATGTTCTTGTTCTTTGCCCCATCTTTTAGATAACCCAGACCTCATTGTGCAAAACATGTTCTTATTCTTTGCCCCATCTTTTAGATAACTCAGACCTCATTGTGCAAAACATTGAGCATAAAGCAAGTCCAGATGTTTTAGCTGTAAAAAAAACTTTAACCATGTCACAGCCAAGGCCAAGAGCATCATACCGTTGGCGATCATCCAAACTGTTGTGTGCAGTTTTTGCGTAAGAATGGCATTTCGAGATAATCGCTTTTGAAGTTTACCCATTTTTTCGATTATGATTGCTCTACTCTTATGTCTGGCACTTTCAGTCATTTTTGTAATACATAAGAGTGTAATTCTTACTCTTACGTGTGATGTATTCATCGAATTCTATTGTTAGGAATTACGCAAGAAATCGCAAGAGATCTATATGTATGTTCTTTTCAGTTTGCGAAGACCGTAGTCATTTACCATGTATACAACAGTTTTGTTGACCGCACGCACTGCACTTGCGGTCAACAAACCGTCGTATATCACTATGATTATGCGCAAAGTCAATGCGCCCGATATACGACGGTTCGTTGGCCGTGTGCACTGTGTTTGCTGTCATCCAAACCGTCGTATGTAGGAGAGGACAGCGTATCGCTGTGTTTAACACGCGTGCCCAAGCTGCACGCGCCTATGGGGAAATGAACAAAATGAAATTACGTGACTCTATAAATGTGATAATTACACAAAAATTACATCAAGTCAGAAACTGAAAATTTCACAATATGTATAACGGAATGTCTACTATCGAAATGACTGAAAATCTCAAAATTTTGAAAATTTGACCGAAAATGGGGATATACGATGGTCGGATGACCACCAAGGATATATGAGAGCAGTGTACAGTAACAGTAACAATGCCACTGGCATTTTAAGATTGAGTTTCAGAGTGTTGATCTGAAGCAGTTGATAGACCCCATTTTTGATGACCGTTTATGCCTGAAGTAATGGCTGCAGTGTTCTCTGTTCAAGGTGGTCACAGATTTGTGTATTCTCGTTCTTCACATAGTGGTGACTCCTCAAGGAGTTAAACTCTGAAGGAGTTATCTGTTCTCTGACCGTTGAATTCCATAAAACATATAGTTCCATCACATTATCTGGGAATTCACATACAGTATTATCATAGTGATAACAATAGTTCAATTAATACTATCAGTAGTAATAATGATAAAATTCATAATAATTACACCTATTATAACAAAGATGTGAGATGTTACAGTCAGTATCAGTAAAGATCTACAAGAATGACAACAAACAAATTTCTCAGAAGTGTTTTATTTTCTCCATTCGAAAAGGTTGGATGTTCTTCAATAATGTGTGCATGTAAGACATATTGTATTGAAGATAGACTCTGCCTTTTCCAGCATTGGTCAAATTATCGTCAAAGATCAATGATTTAACTAAAGTTCATTGTTAGGAAGTGATACGTGCAACAGTTAATAGAGTATCAGGAATGAATGATACAACTTGGTGTTAGTGAAAACAGGTAAATTTTTCTGGATTAGTTTGTTCTGCTGTTGCTAGGATAAAATTGCAGTGTTGACACACGTATTGGGGTCAGAGGTTAAGATTATTTGTAGAATGGAATAGACAAGCTTGGCAAAGACAAATATGCAAATCAGACTTTTCAAAATTAATGGATAATAACTAAGAAGATAAGTAGAAGGCATATCAGTCCATGTCACAACATCCAATTTAGTGGGTTTCATGGTCATATATTACTTTTGAGTTACTCATTCTACTAAGATTTTATATTCTGTGAAGTGGAAATTTTCATATGAGTAAATTTTCATGTGAATATTGTTGCACTCCATCGGTAGGATAAATTTTACATGTTTTTGACTCTACAGAATCAAAAAGTACAGGAGTATTACATACATCAAGCAAAATAGTTTTGTGCTATTTTCAAGCTAGTAAAATGCTACACAAAATTCTGTGAAAATTTCTACACTGCAAAAATATTCACTTTTACATTATAGTGTGCGCAAAAATGAAAAAGTATACAAGGGAATGGGATCCCTATCCCCAAGAATGCTGGACTGTGTGGGATATGTGTGTATGTTTGTGTGTGTACATACATATGTGTGTGTTTGCATTTGTGAGTGTGTGTGTGTGTGTGTGTGTGTGTGCGGTTCTTAATCATTGGCAAGCAATGCCCCAAACTTCTCACGACTGAAACAGCATGTGATGATCATTAGGATGTGCATTATTATTATTTTTTTTTGGGGGGGGGATGGGGTGAGGGAAGGATGGAGGTCAAAGGAATGGCCTCTAGGACAATTCTTTGTCCCGTATAAGCTGTAATTTTTGCGAGGGTTTAATCACAGTCCGATCGCGAATTCTTCAACACGCAAAAATGTCGCATTGAGCTGAGGTAATACTGCATTTAAGATACCTTTGGTTTCAATTTGCGAAAACAACTTCTTGAGAAAATGTCTGTGACCTCCTCATTCGCGAAAATATCTGTGCGCGAAAATAACAGCTTATAAAGTACTTATATGACGGGATGGGGTCACTGAAAGGTTTCTATTTCCCTCTTGTCTTCATCCCTTCATGCTCTGTAAGTCTTTTAAGAGACCCAAATATTCATGCAGATTTTGACATTTTGGGAGTTGTTATTGATATGAAAAGGTGATTTGTCATTATTTATGCTCATTCTGGGCAGTTAAAATTCTGCAGTACCACAACATTACTCTGAAAGGCCAAATGTTTTTTGAAATATTCTGTAGAGACTAATTCTATTAGAACATTGTCTTTTTATGTTCTGAAAGAGAAGGTATACAAGAGAAGCCTTAGAACTTTTCATATTTATCGCAAATTATGAGCTTAAGAGCAATTAAGAATTTTGGGGCATTTGTAGATTTGATAGTACTACATATGAACAAGTACCAGTATACCACATGTACAAATTTTTGATGTTGCAGTGTGCACCGGGGAGGGGAGAGCTCCATGGCATTCTACTACTCTATGACCATGTGATGATGCTGATGTTAGACTGGTGAAGAAAGAGGAAGACTCACCTTTTATTGGGACCATTTTTTTTCTTTTGCTTTGTTATTGGATATCACAGCCATTTCAAAACCAATTTTCTTCAAATAAAATTTTAAACTTGTAGAAGAATTGTATGCTCTTTATAATTTCATATTAAATGATTTCTTATTAGCTCAAAAAAGTTAAAGTCTGAATCTTCATCTCAACCAAAAATGTGTCATCTTTTTAACTTTGAATTCTGCTCTTGATGAAGATTCAGAAGGGCCACGCCTTCTTACTATCACATTCAATGGAGAAATGCATGGAAGACCTGCATTTCCTAGTTCTGATTTCATGATAAAAGTAATTGAACAGGCTTTCCATGTTCTGTAACTGACACTCCTGTTGTTCATAGTCTCAGTGCCACATATAGGCAAGGAAATAGTCCTGACAGTAGTGATCATACAAATAATGTCAATGTTAATGATAACAATAATGATAATGATTAAATATTATTATTATTATTATTATTATTATTATTATTATTATTATTATTATTATTATTAATATCATTATTATTATTATTATTATTAGTAGTAGTAGTAGTAGTAGTATTGTTGTTGTTATCATTATCATTATCATTTTTATTATTATAACAATGATAATTATGGTGCTTTATACAGGCATTTCTAAGTGCACTGGCATTATTCATATGAGAAAACTAGTAAGCACTTAACATAATGACAATGCAAAACCAAAGTAATAGTGACAAAATAAGATTTTCAAAAAATACACATTAATGAGGGCATTAATAAGAATCACCCACACAAGTAGGCCTACCTGTTTCAAGGTGCAGAGTGTGGGTAATTATACTAACACCCAAACAAAATAATGTGTATTCTTTGTAGATATCATAAAATGATAATGCAGACTCTTGTCGTCCAAAGAATTTCAAATGCAGGCATTTTAAACTCTGCGGCAACCATTTTCTTGAATAACTGAAATGACAAAATCTTGCCCTGTCACTATCATGACATAAAAATAATAATGACTGGTCATTGTACTTTACTATACGATGGGTAGCATGCAAACTTATGTGTTAGGCAAAATAAATGCCTCTCAACAATTTATTTGCTTAGGATATGCTTCATCATTTTGTAAAATCAAATATGGCATGTACTCAAATGCTGTGGATGATTTTGGTGGATTCTCCGAGGAAACTGTCTGGTTCTTTGTTATTGTGGATCCAGCACTGAAGACAATGCCCCATGAGAATCTAACCTTAGTTCCTCTTAATGATTAAAAAAAAAATCTTTCCTTATTGAAAGGAAAAGAATGTGGCAAATAATAAGCACTAACCAGGTAAATGGCTCTCCATTCAGTTTGTACACAAAAGTTCACCAAATTGTCCTTATTCTCAAGAAAATTTTTCTGGTGTATGATTATAGAGTACAATATTAATTATTTTTTGTGTGTCCTCCTTAGTGGATCCATTCGGGGTCATCCCAGTAGACCGACACCCACGAGTCATACAGCCCACGAGTTCGACATTGAAAATAGGTCCATGAGTCATACAGCTCACGAGTCATACAGCCCATGAGTTCGACACAAGGCAAATAAAGCCCATGAGACCGACACTAAGTGAAAAGAGCCCACGAGTTCGACAGATACAACACGGCGCGTAATGTGTCGGCCTCGTGGGCCTTGTTGGCTTAGTGTCGAACTGATGGGCTGTATGACTCCTGAGCTGTATAACTCATGGGCTGTATGACTTGTGAGCTGTATGACTCTTGGGCTGTATGACTCGTGAGTGTCGGTCTCGTGACGTGCACCCGATAAATTCCGTCTGCACCAAAATATTTTAGAAAAATAAATTTCATAGAATTAGTGAAATTCCGGGTACAAAAGAGCTGCTAAACACCTATATCACACTGGGTTGCCAATTTGTCTTACTAAATTTTTACAATCCATAATTTTTGTTATGTATCCAATTCTTCCCCCCCTAAAAAAAACAACAACAACAAACAAACAAACAAACTTATCTACTTCTCTGAATTCATTATTTTCATACAAAGCAACATGATATCAGGTTGGAATTTCCCTTGAATTGGTGGGAACTGCATCATCCAATCCCTATGAACTTCAAGCACAGAAAAAAAAAAGAGACTCGCAGCCCTCGTTCCATGTGTGCGTTTAATACCTTTGCCATCATAAAAAGAAAAGAAAAGAAGAAATTGTGCAGACTTGAGGATTACATGCCCAAATACCATGGTATACGGTTCCAATATCAAAATGTATGCTTGGGTGTATATGAACCCTTATGTCTGGACACAAACAAGTATTTGACTACTGTTCGAGCAACTATATTACAATAACAAAGATCCAAATCAAATAATCGATAATCAATCCAGTTGTATGTATAACTACTTACATGACCAGCCAAGAAATGTTTGGATGAATGAATAATGATAATCTCAGTGGCGGATCCAAGGGGTGCTGGGGGGGGGGGGGGGGATGCACCAGGTTGGCGCCCCCTTTAATTTTTTTAAATAAAAGAAAGAAAAAAGACAAAATTCAGGGGAGCGCATGCGCCCCCTTTGTCTCCCCCACCCCTTTCCAGAATTCTTGGATCCACCCCTAAATCTCTTGATTCCTGCATGTTCGTTTAAATGAAACCATCTCTTGTCAAGTTAGGTATTTAGAATAATATATGCATTCCTGTAAGAAAGTTCGGAAAGGAAAGAAGCACATAATTATGGTGACTGATGATTTGATATCAGTAATTGAGAGGTATTTATGTCTTCGATTATCTATAGACCAACTATTAATCAAAACTTTATTTCTGTGCTTCAGGACTAAAGGACAAGACCTTAGTTACAGCTTATCTTTATTTCCGAAGTTGTGAAAAGTGGCCTAGTATTCGCGAACGAAAACAAATGACAGGATAATATATATGCGGAAAATCAAAATGATACTTACTCATATCTTCTCGTTTGCTATCAGTTTACATAATATGGGAAGGGGATATATCTCTGTCCCACCCAGATTTTCTCCTTTGGACAGGTAACAGGTAAGTACAACTCTTCGCAGAGTGGTCGCCATGGTTGATTAGTTGAATAAGCCTTTCCTGTTTGTGACATTTACTATACCCTCAAAAGGTGAAAACGGTAGACGGACAATAAGTGACAAGCTCAGGAAGTGGAGGGGGGAGGAACGACAAGGAAGAAATGATTTTATATAGGGAGGGAATCCGCTCGCTCATTATCCACCGTCACGTGATTTCAAAGTCTTCAAGTCTAGATTGTTGGCCTGATCCGGATTATTTCAATTAATTCACTCTTTTAGACACAAATATCTATGTGTGACTGAAGTGTTCGTACTACGTGGCTTCATTGCTTGTTCAGTGTTCTAGAGAGGGAGAGAGAGAAGGAGAGGTGCAAACAGATTTCTTCTCCTTGAAATGATAATGAGATGAGGGAACATGGGACGTGGTGTCTGCAACAAACCTGGTCAAGTCAGATGTTTCAGACTAGAAATCATAAAAGATTGTCCCCGTAAGTAAATCATAATAATAAACGGAAGTAAGTGAGCTGAATAGTTAAATATAACCCAAGGTAAACCCTTCTGCTCATTATGTTTACCTTCGACGTTTCTATTTTTATTTTTCCATCGGGTATCATTGTCTGAATTATAAATGTTACACGTTGATCCGATCAGCAAAGAATGAGATATTTTTCCTCTTGTGTAAGATCCTGAAAAAGCACTGCAAAATCACAGTGTTTACTTTCACAGTCGTCTCAAAGTGATTAAGTTAACCCTATAGAAAATTTTCTCAAGTAGTCCGATTATTTCTTCTTGCGATTCATTTGACATCGCTTGCTATGCGAAAATAGCCAAACCGTCTGCGTTTCCCCTTTGCTGTGATAAGGTATATACGCTATTTACAAATTATCACGAGGAAAATGTCAATATTTTTCATGACTCCGCCAAAGTTATTAACATAGTTTCGTATTCTAATTGAATCAGGTGACAAAATTTTGAGAGCAAAAGCAATTAAATCAAAATTTTTGTCTGCATGAGAAATGTGATCAAAGTTGCATTCATATAGCTAGTGATTCTTTCACTGTGGAAACTGATCTTCGGAAGATCGAAGTAAACTGGAATCCACCCCCATGCCCTTCCCCAGCTTCATTCCGGGGCTTCACTCCCCCGTCACGATAACAACCCTTAATTCAGGACACGAGAAACAATTACACACAAAACAAAAGGGAAAATTCTGACAGCATGCAATGATCCAATGAAAAGCAGGAAAGCGCTGAGTGAAGCACGCCTCATATGAACGCTTGTCAACACCACTGTTCATTGAATTCGACTTTGGTGGAAATGTCGAAGAGGAATCGAATAGAGAAGTGTGACACCCATTTCCCGCGCCACTGCCCTCATGATCAGACGACAGTACGACACTATAGGAGCGGAACGAAATTCAGTCTTACTGCTTGTATGGTCCAAGGTAATGATGATACATGTACCACTTTATTCGATGCCTCCGTTATGTCCATGCCGTGGGCCTCCACGTTACCTCCGTGTGCGTCTTATATCTAGAGACATAGACTTTTGTCTTTGCTTTAAAACCATTAAGACTTGTAAAAAGATAGGAATTATTATGTCCATTACATATTGCTCATAAATCCGACGAGTTCCGTTATTCATGTAGTTTGTACCTGAGATGATACGTACATAAAGGCCTATATCAAAAACTATACGTGGTAAAAAAAACCCAACAACAACAACAACCGTATCAAGGTATTCCCCCCATCCAGGCAATTACTCCCCCCACCCCGGCTATATACTGGTTAGTGATAAGGTTAGAGTAACAGGGGCGGATCCAGGAATTCCGTAAAGAGGGGGCGCGTTTACAAAATCAAAGGGGGGCGCACGCACCCTTCCCCCATTTTTTTCTTTTTATTTCTTTTGTTTCAACGAAAAATAAAGGGCGGGGGCGTGCGCCGGTTGCGGTCCTCCCTGGATCCGCCCCTGGAGTAAAGATTACGGTTAGGCTAAGAATCACTTGATAGTAGAGTTTAAGTTAGGGTTAGGACTATAAGGTTCAGGATTAGGATTAGGGTTAGGGTCTGGGACAATTTCTGGGAAATACAAACGACCTCCTTTCATGAAAAGTGAAATACGAATTGGAATCACTGAGACGGATGCACAAAAAAGAACAGAAATAGTTTGGGGACAACAGATTTATACGTAAGTCGAAAAGTATAGCAAAACAGATAGAGAGGGGAGACAGACTAGGCCTAATACAGACAGACAGACAGACAGACAGACAGGATGGAAGCCAAATGATAAAATTATGTGAAGTCGGAAAAGTGAGAATCAGAGTCAACAAAACAAAGACATTTGGTAAACATTGATGATGATATTCCTCTTTCCATCAATATATTATTTCAATCAAAGCACCGACGTATTTTCACACTTAAGGATCTTACTGAAAGCTTTGAGTTTTAGAGCTCAAGTGTAATTCGGTTTGGCATTTAAGAATACATCGTCTGGAGGTCACAGAGAATCAATTGTTGTAATATGCCATTTTTTCAATCCATGTTATTATATAGATGATTATAGTCGTCATTATAGCTATAATATACCATCAATAAAGGAGCTTCAGAAAATATTGAGAAATACAGCGAGTAAAAATGGAAGACTGGTGCAAAGCGGAATGATTTAAGATTGCATTTGCGAAAAAAAAAAACCCCGAAGAGCGACAATCGAGCTAATAGCTTTTCGTTTCTTGTTCTTATACACAATTAATGTAATCTCATTTTCTTTCATCTCACTCCGTGAGTAACAACTGAAATTCCTTAAAAATGTTAGACAACAAATTACTGAGGAGTGGATGATGTATGTGTGTGTGTGTGGGGGGGGGGGGGAGGGACTGTCTTGTGCATGTAATGTGTTGTGGATATGTGTGTAAGTGTGAGAGGAGGGCGATAACGTGAGAAGTGTGGGCATGAAATTATTAAAGGGAAAATCCAGTCCAAATATAAGTTAGTCTGATAAAAAATGAGTAAAAGTTCAGTTCTGCGGTAAAAATTTGACTGAAATTGGTTGAAAAATAAGGAAGTTATGACATTTTGAAGCTTTGGTAATTTCTGCAAAACAGAACAGTTTTTGTACAGTGGAATTGAATATGCAAATGAGTGAGCTACCCTTGTCATACCCTCACAATTTTCCATTGAGCGTGTACAAAAAATGACGAAAATTCAATGTTTCTGTCATTGACGTCTGAAATATGATGTTATTCCTAGTTGCATAACTTCAAAATAGTGATCACTTAGATATACCAGGATTTGAGCTTCAGGCTAATTGCGTTGGAATGAAAAACGGGAAATTCCAAAATTTTATGTACAACTGCATAGCAAGTTGTGAGGGGATGACATACTCACTTTGCCATTTGCATATTCATATTGACTGTTCAAGAACTGTTTCCTGAAAAATTAGCAAAACTTCGGAATGTCATAACTTCCATATTTTTCACCCGATTTCGATCAAAATTTTTACCATTGAACTCGTAATATTTTACTCTTTCTGATCAGACTACTTAGATTTGGACTGGATTTTTTTTCCTTTAAGGGGAGGTCGGAAAATGTAAGGCTATATAGGGGCCTATACTGATGTGGGAGTAAACCGGGAAGGGGGGGGATGTTTGTGGATCAAGAATCAGCAAACTTGTTTTGCGGTGTACGGGTTTGTGTACTTCGTTGCGCTTGATTTTTGTCACATGTTTTGTCATGCCTGGAAAAAAACAGATAAAAAACAGAAAAGAAGTGAGATCACTAAAAGAAAAATTTGCGAAAAACGACCACAAAAACAAATCAATGTCCAAATGAAACAACCGAGACCATGGTTGATTCAAAATAATGCAATTTTGCCATTTTTAGGTTTTATTGGTCCCATGCCCACATCTTGGTTGACGGAATCATTATCTATCATATGCATTGATTAAAGGGATGGTTATATGGTATTTGTTGAGGTGAAGATTCCGATATTAAAGGACAAGCTCACCTTCCTAGACATGTGGATTGGGTGAATGCAGCAATTTTGATAGAACACATCAGCAAGAGTTTGAGAAAAATCTGACAATCCGTTTAAAAGTTATGAATTTTTGAAGTTTCTGCTCAGTTACTGCTGGATGAGAAGACTAATACAGCTTGTGATGTCACATGTGTACAACGATATAAGGAAAGTATAAGGAAAATTCAAGATTTTTCACTTTTCTCGCATAATAAGAGAACACTTGACTTTCCTCGTTAAGACGGCAAGGGGTATAATATTACCCATAACATACGTCAGTGACGAGTCAAGGATCAAATGTGAACTTTAAAAAAGAGTAACATTTTATGAAAATTCTTTTTCTATTTTCCTTATATCGTTGTACGCATGTGACATCATACACTCTTGTAGTCTTCCCATCCAGCAGTGACTGTGCAGACACTTTAAAAATTCATAACTTTTGAGCGGATTGTCTGATTTCCCCCAAACTTTCGCTGATGTGTTCTACTAATATTGCTGTATTCACTCAATCCACATGTATATGAAGGTAGACTTGTCCTTTAATTTTTCTATGAGATACTTAGAAACCTCTTTAAGAAATGTCCCAGAGCAATTTCAAGAAGAATTTGGTGTTTATTTGACGAAAATCGGCTTTGAAATAGTTGAGATTTCAAAAACAAAGTAAAACAAAGCGATCCTAATAAAAGGTGGGTCCCATAACACCTTTTATTAGGATTGCTTTGTTTTGGATATCTCAGCCATTTCAAAACCAATTTTCATCAAATAAACTTTGAATTTCTCTTAGAATTCTATGCTCTTCCATATTTCATGAGAGGTTCCTCACTATTTCAAAAAAATCATAATAAAAACATTGGAAATATGAACACCCATCTCATTCGAAACTGTACCCTCCCTTCAAAGGGAATCATGGATTATTTTCATATTGTGTGTATAATTGCTGAGATTATTTTTGTATGATTTTGTTATGGCAATATCAAGAAATACGTGTGCCAATAAATCATCAACGTAATAAATTATTATATAACTCACAAAGACACACACAAAGACACACACACACACACACACACACACACACACACACACATATATATATATATATATATATATACATCTAGAGTTTCCACGCTAAATGGGCTTGGCATCATGTTTGAACACTTTGACATAAGTCTATCATCGGACGGAACAAAATAAAACCTTTGCAGTGATACCTCATTTTGTAACATAACAAATTAAAAATATCCCGTATTTTCTTATCATTTTCTCTTTTTTTCCAGGAGCTTTAATCACACTACAACTTAAGAAGAATGTAGTAATCTCATTTTGCTCTAGAACACCTCATATTGATATAGTTTTATGTTCGAGACGATATGTTGGTTTACGAGAACTCGCCAATAAGTATTAAGGCACACCCACGCAGAAGCGATACAAGCTTGACGCCCCCTCCAGTCTACGTCCCTTGCCACACATTACATAAGTTCACAAGAAAAACCGCTGATACACTGATTGCTTTTTTTTTCAAGGTTGATGGGGGTTTCTCTTCAAGAGCTACTATATAAGAAAACATTAATTATGTAGTAGTAGTAGTAGTAGTAGTAGCAGCAGCATTGCAGCAGCAGTATAGTAGTAGTATATTTGGTGGCACATGGTGGTTGCCGATCAGGCACACAAATATCACCACTTGGTAATCTTTGCACATACATATGTCACATCTTCTTCTATGTATTTCACATATTATAAAAGATAACAATAGACACAAATTGCGGACATGCAAGCCAAGTTTAGATTTCAAAGGCCATGGAAAATAAGTGATGGAATGCTGTATCAAACGAGAGGTAAACTCGGCGAAGAAGTAGATTGACGGTAGAGAGATGACATATAATTCAAGGGTGTTGATTCAAACTGTTCGATAAGTTGAATATTTTTAAATGACGACACTATAATATCGATCGCGATGACAGTATGACACTATACCATCTACATCTATATATCCATAATTTGAGTCTATCTACCTCGCTCTTGTTTGTATAATTATACATACATAATTATCTAAAGCAAAAAACCCTGAAGACGCTTGCCGAGTTGAAAATTTGGTGCAGTGCACTTTTTGAACGCTAATAACGCATTACAACTTCTTCTTGTCATTTTATGATATCATATATATATATATATATATATATATATATATATGTAATATGTATATATATATATATATATGAATATATATGTAATATATAATATACACTTGTAAATATATTACATATTATATTATATATATATATATATATATATATCCGATTTTTCCTCCCTTTCTCATATCTCATATATATATATATATATATATATATATATATATATATATGATCGCATCCCAAGCGGTGCGTGAAACTCGGAGTAGCAAAAAAGCAGTGATTAACCTTTAGTCATCTTCTTGTGTAAACGTTATTATTACAAGCTCTGTCGTCCAGAAATCGAGCACTCTGTACGAAAATAATCAATCCAAAGTGTAGATTTATATATATAGAGAGATTAATAATATTCAGGCTCGACACTAGCATTTGTGTTTATATGTGGTGGCACTTTCGGGCCATTCAATTCTAATAGTAATTCATTAAAGAAAAGAAATCATCTAACAAAGCATAAAAATGATGAAAGAAACAACGGCAATCATGTCAAAATTGGCAGGCATGACAAAGTGCTTCAAATACCACAAACTTTGACTAAGAGATAAGAAAAAAAACACAAAAAGAATTAAACAATCCAATGAAACATTAATGATCGTCCCCTTTAATAATTATGCAAAAATTGGGAGGTATAAGATAAAGGGTTTCGAATACCATTAATGTGACCATTACATATTCAAGATTTCGTAGACATGGACGCGATTTTCCATGACATCAAATATTCATGAACATACAGGGGTATACCTAGTTTTATTATTGGATAGATACGTTTGGACCGTGAAATTTGGCCATGAGGTACAAAAAAAACCAACAACAACAAACAAACAAAAACTAAAAAAAAATGTTTGGCCAAATTTGGCCGTAAAATAGTCTGAGTTTGGCATCAAGACTAGCGGCAATCTTGCAACCCTGGCATCTACCTGAAATACGTACAGTATAAAACTGAGTATAAAGCACAGCGCCGCGAGCTCCCCCATTCTGAACGACACAAGTACATAAAAAATAAAAACCCTCATAAAACTCATTGTTTCTTAAAAAACTGGTGGTCTGACATCTATTTCTGGTGGCCCCGGGCCACCGGGCCACCGGGCTACCGCTCATGTCAAGCATCGTATTTGTATCTATATAGTATTACATATTACATATGAATCAATTATATATATATATATATATACATACATATATATATGAGAGAAAGAGAGAGATAGAGAGACAAAGAGAGGGAGAGAGGGAGATGTGAATGATAGTATACCACAGGAGCCACGGGTGGGCACTGTGGGGGATCAAGTGTCTATATACCTAGTACAAAAGAAAAGTCGAATAAAGTGAGTGGACCTCATGATGATTCCTTACAACACACAAATGATTTGAAATTCAGTATATATCTCTAAACCTTTGAAAGTCATATATATATATATATATATATATATATATATATACATAATATATTTATATATCCTGTAAGAGAGTACAATATGTCTCCACATCAATGTTACCGAAAAATAAATTGTTAACCCTCTTTGTACCACATCTATATCCTGGCCATAGGTTTGTGTGTGAGATCAGTGTACACACAATCTCGTTGACACAGAAAGGGTTAAACGATTTTGGATGAGTTTATCAATTTATCCAGTTTCAGGGATATATGGTTTGCTCGAAGGGAATTCGTGATGTTTGTTTTCATTGTGTATACGTTACGTCTGTATGACGTGTTCATAATTTTTAGTGTTTCTAATTAGTAGTGAACCGGTTTATGCTTTATACATTTATATGGGAAAAAAGACACATAACGCGTGAGCTGAGGTGTGTCAAGATGTCTGGTGGCCTAGATTTGTCTGGGTGTGTAAAAATCTTTGTTTATTTCTCTCTCATTTTTTATGTTCTCGAAACTTGAATGTGCGATGTTGTGTTGATATATCTAAACAAAGTGATAGAAACCATCGTAACTCATCTTGCTTTTCTATTCGAACAATTCAGCACATTCACAGACACACGTCTTGCAAATTTTTGACACAGCCGTTTCTCTTGTGTTGATGAAAATTCAACCAAGCGGCTGCTGAGATAATGGGAAAGCATATCATTATGATGATATTCAGGTTCATAGGGGAATGGGAAAAGCCCTCCATCTTTTTGCATAAGATAATATATGCCCGCGCGGGACGGGCGTATATATATTCACGGCTGCATCATTATTCGTACACTCCGTGTAGCGAGCCCCGGCCCGCAGTGCCTCAGCAACATAATACACGGGTTGCAAGGTATGTACGACTATGTAGGTATGGCCGTCACCGCCGCGGAATCCACATTGCAACGTTGGAAACAGACTGATTTAAACTCGTGCGAGAGGCATAACAGATTGTAGTAATGCTCTCACAGAAGAACTGTGTCTTTAGTGGACAAGGGCTAGGTTTTTTAATCTTTTCTTGTGCCTGCTTGTGAGATGAGAGATAGTAATTATACTACTCCGCGACCAGCTGTCAAACTCGAATTAGTGTAGTGCCCTTGTGGTTTGTCGACTATCAGCCTCGGATACGCAATACACGTTTGGAGCATGCATTATACGTCGTGCACTCTATGGGAAAACGGATCGACCACATAACGCACACGCTTTCTACGTCCGATAGCAACGTAGCGAATGAAATGGAGACAACCACCATTCCCACGTTCATTTCTTCAGCTGTTGTTCGGGATCAAAGTACGCAAAATTTGCTGGTAATTACTTGCAATCAGGCCATGTTTTGGATCTGATACTTGGAATACACTGTGATTTGATACCCATTTCTCAGGATACTGTGGAAACGACTTCGTCTGCCGGTACATGCTTGTCTGGGATTTGCTCTTCCTGGGATGATTTCTAAAGAAATTCCGTCGCTGTTGTTGATCCAGAAATTTTCCATTAAAATCTAATTGCCGGTGTTTTTATGAGGGAAAAGGGTCAAGGAACCAAAGTATTTGATAGTGTTACACGCCGCTACTTGACAGGAGTGTGTGAAAAACAGTCTGTAATACCTGGACGTGGGCCGGAGTTGAAGACAGTTTGATCGGTGGTTCTCACCAGCGGGTGCATACACAGTGCGCTGCTGTGTGAAGCAGGAGTCTGTGTGGAAGAGGACAGGTGTAAATTATGCAGAAAATGGCACATTGGCGACGCGTCAACGGAGCTGGGGATGAAGAGTGTGCTCATCCGAACCTCATCGTTTATCGCAAGGTATATCAAAGCGAGAAAAAAACAAAACAACAAATCCCCGACATCTATTCACTTCTGTTTCTTTTAAAACCCAAAAGAGGAGTATTTGCTGTTGACACATATCCGTGTTGTGTGTGATTGTGTGTGTGGGTGTGGGTGTGTGTTTATGTGTATGTTTGTATTTCAGGTCTTGCACTCCTATCAATTTCCACTTTGCTTGTTAATCATTCATTTGTCTACCAGATATTGTGAAAATCAAATACGCCTCTTTCATTGGATACCTTGTGCATAGTTTATCACACAAGAAGAGTTCTTCTTGTGACAGAATTATTGATTTCCCTTTTCCTATAGGTTAGATTTCTTGTTATGAAATATTGAATTCAATAGTTTCAAAACAGAAATATAACAGTCATTTAAAGTTCCCATTCTTAGATTAGTTTGATTCCTGGGCCCCATTTCATAATGATATCAAAAATATATTTGATATGATGGCAACTCTTGCTAGAATGGCAATGGTCATATAGTAATGACAAGAATCCAGATTCATGATTGGCTGCTTCTATTGGAAGAAGTCATTCCAGCAAGAGTTGCTATCCTTACATCTTTTATGAAATGGGACCCTGAAGTAAGAGCTCTCAATGCCTTGCTCAGAGAATCAAATAAGTATAGTGATTCTCCGGCTTGGATCAACTAGCCAACTTCAGACTGATCACTTAAATGTGCACACACGATGTGTTCTTGACATCCTTTGTGACGGAATCCAAAAAGCTCTATGGTTATCAATGCTCTCAGGTGCCACCTTAGCCTTATTTTTAACACATCTGACAAAACTCAATAGAGTATATTCCATGATAAACATCATGAATATTTTTAATTTGTTTGAATTTAGTTCTCGTTTTTAAAAAGGTAGGTGGGCAAGAGAAAGCTAAATTTCAAGTGAGAGAAGATGTATTTGGGCGGAAGACACACTGTAAGAATGGGAGAAATTCAATTCGGTGGGAAAGACGAAGATTTTGAGATAATGGCCTCAAAGCAGAGAAGTTGGACTCTCTAGGTGTGCTTGCTATAACATTTTTTTTTTCTCAAAGATGGTACAGTGGGAAAGCACAAGACATGAAAAATAGAGATGTGATATCCTGTGTCTATTATTTTCCTGTGATATCATACGGTCTGTAGATGCTTGTTAGCAGCAATCTTGTTCTCTTGATCAATGGGTAGATAGTACATACATGCATTTTGTAAATTTGTCTGTGCCTGTAATTTTATCTTTGACAATAATCATAAAACACAGCGTGTATGTTATAGACTTACTATCAAGACTGAAGTTGGATTGGACAAAATAGAGTCTTCTTTTAAACATACATAGAGCCAAATCTCAAGGTAGCTAAAGTTACTGTTCCCTTTCTGGCACTTTCATGTGCTTCAGAGAATAATGTCATGCAGTGTAAAATATCTACTAAATCTTGTACTTCACTTGTGTGTAGTGGAAGTAGAACTGAAAATCGGATCAAATGAAGCAAAATTATAATCAAGCTACGAACATCTTTCATTTTTTTTTAATGTCTGAGATGACAAAGTTTGCCAGTAACAGGCCATGGAACCAGTAGATAACAACCTGGCTTACAAGTGCTCGAGAGACACAAGATGGGACAAACATGAATAACAGCGTATTGTGTACGCCTTAAAATTCAGATTATCTGTGTAATGGTAAACATGCACATATTATTGTGAGACAGACTGTCGAGATAATGAGCCATTGAGCAAGGATGTCTGGCTGTTATGACAGTTTCCCTCATGTCTGCTGCACGTTTCTGGTGACCCTGTTTCATTAGCAAGCCCAGTAATACTGCTACTGAATACGTTGAGGGATAAAAACATTTAGTGAGAAATGATGTGAAGAGCATTGTTTGTATTTGTACTTGTGGCATAGTTATTGAGTGGCCAATTAGTCTACGACAAAACTCTAATACATTGTGTGCCATACTTAAAGGCCACTGAGAATCCTTCCAACTCAAAAACAAAACAACAAACTGAGAAAAAAAAATTTATCAAATGATTCCGTCTTTTCTAATGAAGTAAGAAATTATGTGCAAAAGACTTTTCTATCACTGTCCACCTGTCCTTTAACCCACTGAGGACCGGCTGATTTTGCTACAGCACGCATTTCCCATAGACACCTGCCCGAAAATACTTGGGACTCGTCCTCAGTGGGTTAAAACCCAGTGGCCACTGTTTGTTTTTTTTTTTTTTACATCCCAATATCAGCATGTCAAGCTGCATATATTCTGGTCACAATCAAGTAACAATTTTACTGAGAATCAGGAAATCTGAGAGACAAATTGAGCAGCAAAACAGATATCTTCCTGAAATCATGTCAAAATATTAAAAAACTAGAAAAGCACTCTTATATAGAGCGCAGACCTCCGCCAAGCAGCTACTTTCCACCGATGATCTTGCTCTTCCCACAGAGATTTTTCTCCTCTCCACCACTGGGGAAAAGCTCTTTGGGCTCTTCCATAGAGATCAGTGATTTCCAATCATAGGTATACATGCTGAAAAATTGCCCGATTTCCCAATATAGAAGCCTTTGTTATGTCATAAACCCTCAGCTGCGCAGCGCGCATCACCCTAGCAGAAACTAGAGCACGCACTTTAGTGCGCGTTTGAAAACCTAAAAAATGCGCAGCTTGAACTCCCAAGTTCATTGACCCTACCTGTCAAAATATCAAAAACCCTTCATAAATTCCCCCCAAAACCTCTTGGATTGCTACCAAAATTTAATCATTTGTTACTTGTGTCATTCTCAACCTTTCCTGTAAGTTTCATCCAGATCAGTTCACTACTTTTTGAGTTATTTTGCACACGGACAAACAAACAAACAAACGGTAATGAAAACATAACCTCCTCCTTTGACGGAGGTAAAATGATTAAAAATCCTTGAAAATCCTTGCCTTCCTTTGTTGAGTCTACTCTGTTCCTGGAGAAAATACAGAGAGGACAAAACCAAAGTCAGAAATTGAAGGACAACAGTTGGTGCACATCTACATTGATAAACACATATCAGTCACCACAGCATACCACAGAAGATAGTCCAATCAGGAATTATAGCCAGTGTTGGAAAAATTCATATTGTGGTACTGCTTTCCATACACTGATACAGTGGTCGACACCTAGTGGTCATTTTCACTATTTTCTGTGAAAGTCAGTTGGATTTGTGTTTCTCATGAAGTCAATTAAAAAAGCATAATTACAAGATGATTATAATAATAGAAAGTATGACAATATCATCCAGTTGATTTTTTCAAAATTGTTTTAGATTGACTGTTAGAGCACCATAATTACATATTTCATGTAAAGGTAAAGACAGCTTGAATCATAAAATGAGATTTGGTAAATGCAGAGAATGCAAAGTATTATAACAAGAAAACAGTTTGATTCTCAACTCACAACATTATGTCCATGGTATATCTGTTTACATTGACAGATATTATGATTGTGAGTGAAGTACACATGTATTACTTTTCAGTGACACCGCATAATGGTCGATGTTTGTTCTGGCAGAGGATGTCTTGCAGCTTGTAAGATTTATGGTTCTACCTATAGATGCAAGAATGTTATATTTGTAAGTGAAATAAAAAAAAAACATTTTTTTATGATCACCTTAATATTTTTATATATAAATTTGATATAATAAAGTACCGGTATGTGTTCACCCTGATCTGAACAGAGAAACACAATATAGATTTTACAAAAACCAACAAAATATCAATCTTAATTCAGAGCTGTCAGATAGTAAAAGGATGTCAAATGATTTACTTTCTGTTATATGCTGATGCAACCTTGTCTTGTTTAGTAGCTCAGAATTTCAGATGACCAGTATAAGGGAGCAGATTTGAAAGATACCATAAACATTGTAAGTCCTCTGACATTTTCCTTTAGCTGGCCACAGTTTTGCATGAATAAAGCTTGAATGACGATTGTCTTGAATTTCAATATCAATCCTTAAAAATTCATTCCAAAAATTGCAGATATCCGTTGAATAAATAGCATGCAGCATAAATCATTGCACAAGTTGACATGACCTCAGGGAATGAGAGGGGACATTTTGTTAACTGTGCATAGTTATCTTGTGGACATATGGGCAGTAGTTTATGTTGGTATGAACATGTGCCCAAATATGTATGCAACCATTACCACATGTATATGTGATAAGACTGGATTGCTGTAGAGAGTTACATGAATGGAACAGCTGTTTTCAGGTGTTGTTCTAGTTTTTTTGTTGTTTTTTTGTTGTTTTTTGCATTACCTTTTAGGATTCAGTGTTGCTGCTTCTGTTTGAAATAAGAATCTGATGATACACTGCTCATTGCAGATCTTAGTGAATATAGTATTTTATGAAGGCTGTCAATGCTTTATATAAGATAGGGTTAGAATTTAATATGTGTCTATTCTATTTTGTAGACACAGATGTTTTTGATTTTAGTCTGTGGAAATATGTTGACTGTTACACAGATATGGGAGGCAGAGTGTATAGAATACAGAGCAGACATATGCTATACATGTATAGTTCAAAGGGCCCAGTGTGTACAAAATAAGACATTTGTGCATGACCAGGTACCAGCAATATTTGTGAAATACAATGCCAGCAGATCAGATGAAAAGATACACTGTGGTGACATTGGATCGAGACAAGCTACATTGGAGGGAGGGAGACATTTTGCATAGGGTCATTAAGGGGGGTTTCTCTTTGTGCATTTTTTTTTTAAGGGATGCATTAAGCTGCGATTTTACTATTCGTCAAGAGACATTCTGTGTCATGCTCAACATGCTACAATATGATTATACCTCAGACTGACTGTCATGTTCACTCTCTTTAGATTTTAGAAGTGAGGCAGTTACAGTATGAAATATCTCTGCATGAGAAAGCTCATGGACTTTGTAATCCTGGTATTAGCTGTGGTGTGAAAAGGAATCTCTTGTCACATCTGTCTCAAGTACCAGCTGGTGATCTGATGTACCCACTCCATTTCTAACATTTAATGTATTCTTTCAGCAGTTATCAGAAGAAAACAAGAACTTGAGTGTAACTTGAGAATAAGATGATGGTATACACATGTGACCGCTGTAAGAGAAATATGCAGTGGGAAAAAATATCCAAGCCACGAACATTGTAGATTAAAGAAGACTGCATGTCAGTTTTCTTTAGGTGGTATAGTAAGACAAAGGTTGAACAAGGTTTTTGTTATCTCACTGGATTAGAAAGAAATTAATATGAAATTTGCAAGACCCTAATTGTGTGCAATTTTTATAAGATTGATGGTAAGAAAAGCCAATTTCATTTACTTTCATACACAAAGCATTATGCCATCCACACACATTTATATGTATGTGTACAAACAGACATCAAACGGAAAGAAAAGAAGAATCACAATTAGATATAGGTATACAAAGAAACATTTGAATTCAAAGGAGTACTCACATAAGTGCTCACAACTACAAAATTAAAATCATGTGTTTATGACCTCCTTTGTATGCAGGCTTTTTATCAATGTGACGTTTTTATGTTTAATGTGATTCCCTGCTATCATTCATGACAATAATTGGGTATGTTTACAGGTTTTTAGAGCCCTCTAAACTATCATCTCAAGATGCCCCTATAGGTCTCAGCAAGACATTTTGTCTTTTTTCTATTCTCTCTTTGTGATCATTCAGAGATTTGAATTGAGAATAGGCATCCTATACTCGTTGCATATTTCCTATCGCAACAAATCTATTGCACTGAACTTTAGCATACTCACAAGAGGATTAATGAAATGTCTTTGCCTCACAGGTACATGTATTTCTTTTGAGGTACAATTAGCCAGTTCAGCCAATTATGCAATCTACTGGTATTTGCCGGATACCCCCAGCAGTTTATTCTAGATAGAGGTTCTCTAACCTTTATGTCTAAGAACTGAGGACAAAATCATCTGTTGAGTGGGAAGTCATACAAGCCAATCTTCAGAATTAATTCCTCTTCACCCTTTGTGAGGCAAGGTTGTATTTTTTCATAAGGGTTTTTTTTTTTTTTTCATAGAGTAATTTTTGTTCGTTAGGATAAAAAGGGTAAGTATGCATTATCTTGAACTGCAACACTGAGACTGAAAGGCAGTTAATGTTATCAATCATGCCTGTAAGATTAGAAAATTGTAATTCACCTTCATTTCAAGGACTAAGAAATTTTAAGTACACTGAGTATTAGGTACACAGTATTATACTGTAATTTTATGTAAGTTGCGAATATAGAGCTTATTCTTTATTTCATTGCCCTTCATTCAATGATAAAAGAATATGATGTAAAGAGCTAGGATCAATGTAATATGATGGGCTGTTTTACATGGTAAGGTGTAGGTACACATAAAGTCTATAGCATTTCATTTTGTTCACCAATATCCAGTTGTTTTGGGAATTAGGAACGTGAATTCTGAGTGCTATCTACGAGTTGTTCTACATTTTGAGAGACAGACATTATTGATTACAAGTATGATTGGGTTAAATGCTCGATATAGAATAGTGTTTCATTGGGCATGAAGGTAGAGTAGGATGGTTTGAACTGAGTATTTAGCAATGGTCAGCAAACTTTATCTTTTTTTTTTCACAAGCATCTCAATCAAACACAAAAGATAGTAACGTTAGAGTTTTCATCATCTTGTCATTACAAATATACATACTGACAGTCTTGTTGAAGAGTTAAGTTCAGGAAGTAAATATGGGATTAACAGTACTCATTTGATTTGGAGATTTTAGAGTGAAGTAATAAAATGCAGCTGGAGAATTATAAAATCATATTTGAAATGCTACATTGACATCTCATAATGTATATTAGCATAATGTGATATAAGGTGTTTTGTCTGTTGCAAATCACCCTCTTTTGCATTTAAGTATCCAAGTTGATAAAAATGTAAACTCTGTGTGTGAAAATTGTAGCATGACCATATTTCTACCAGTGCCATGGACAGTTTACATGAGTAACTTTCTCTTCTTGATGAAAAAAAAAATATATATATACATTTTGTGAAATATGTCATACATTTGCCTGTAGGGCATCCTTATGATGACATAATTTGACTTTTTGCGATGATGACAGAATAGACTCCGCAGAAGTGGACCTTGCTGTCTCTCCAAAACGCCATACAGCTGGCATGGAAAGAACAGACATTGTTTGTTCTCGTTATCAGTGCGTGCAGTACTGTCGTCATCAGGTTCCTTGGGTTGTACTGGTGTGAAATTTGAACATATGACATGAACCACACTTTAGGATGAAGACATGCTAGGAGACAGGATGTGTGTGTGTGTGTGTGTGTGTGTGTGTGTGTGTGTGTGTGTGTGTATGTCTGGTTTGAGTGTACATGCACTATTTTTATAGATAACAGTGTACTCTAGCATGAGTAATGGACATTGTAGAATTGGTAGAATAGCCAGTATGTTCATAATGTGACCATGTGATCAAGACACAGCTTTTACTTGCCATCTTCTCTGCTAAACACTTCATAATCATAAATAGATTGGAGTCTACTATATTTATAGTTTACTTTTTCACATTAACTGTGCCATTATTCAATAAAGAACAATGTTACTAACAGGCAGACATGTGGTACAGTTTATTTTGTCACTAAATACACTATGATTGAAATTAATGAGTTATTGTATATCCTCTGATGATCAGATATTGCATGCACTCTTGTGTCTGAGGTTGAAGATCAGTCAGCTATCAAGTGCATAGAATTCATATGGGAACACCAATTGACTGTGGTATGGGAGTTCTGGTTTCAATGATGTGCTTAATTATGCTTTCAATTAAAACAAAATTAGGCTTTGTGAAATATAATGCCTGCATGGTTTGCTAGGTTTACTTTGCACTCATTTTGTACTAGACCTTTACGTGACACTGCATTCTTATTCCCATTGCTATGTGTTACGTGTGAATATCAAAAGACAGATGGATGTGAATTGGTTAAACAAAAACAAAAAATCATAAGACAATAAATTACTACAGGGCATACCCATCAAAACCTCTTCATTTACTGGTTGTGAAATGGATACAGAAAAATGTTCTCATTAAAGAGCCAAGCATTTAAAGTATAGATTCAATTGAGATGGGACTTCAGGTTTCCATTTTTATCTTTTTTTTTCTTTTTTCTTTTTGAGATGGGAAACTTCTCATGAAATATGAAAGAGCATACAATTCTATAAAGAGGAATTCAAAGTTTATTTGACAAAAATTGGTTTTGAAATGGTTGAGATATCAAAAAACAAAGGTCCTAATGAAAGATGGGACCCATCATTTATTAAGACCACTTTGTTTTTACTTTGTCTTTGGATATTTCAGCCATTTCAAAACCGATTTTCATCTAATTAACTTTGAATTCCACTTAGAATTGTGTGCTCTATGATAATATGATAAATGGTTTCTAATTATCTCTCAGAAAAGTTAAAATCTTAATCCCACAACTTAACCAAAAATATACCATCTATTTAACATCATTCCCATCTTTTCTAGAATGTCTTTGTAATTTGGTGTGAAATGATACAGTGATTTCTAATGAAGATGATAATGCCTTGTCTTGGTATATACGTATATGAAGGTTTGATTTACACAATCTCTGTTGCAAGTAAGCCATTTCATTTCATCAGTTGAATTATTCGTGAGGAGGTTTCAAAACATTTATTAAGACTGAGGCATTTCAAATGTAGCATATTCATATCTCATCAAGAACTCACAAACATCCTTCCACTTTTTATCACTGCTTTTATTTAGCCATTGACAGTACATTTATTTACTGATGAGATTAAACAGAGATTGTTATCTTTTGCCGATTTGCGAAAACTTAGGGTAGCTAAAAGATTTTAAAAGAAAACAGCAAAAAAAGAGAAAGCACAGTCTGTAATACCACCATTATGCCTCAAACTCACTGATAGAGCCAGAGAAAGAGGAAGCTGATTGCCTTTGCAATCACTGCCCTCCATCCAATAAATTCAGCCCCAGGCGTTAATCCTCCGGCATGTATCAATATTTCATCACCTTGTGCCTGGCATGTCACACCTCCTGTTGTTATGGACCTGTTGTTTGCACAAGGCTAATTGCCCTGCGTGAGTCACATCGATATTTACCCCTCTTTGTTTTCGGCGATTGGAGTGCCAACTGCGCAGATGGCAAGGAGCAGCTCTGGAAGGGATGGACAGGATTTGACAGATCAAAGGAAGTGGAAATGCATTCAAATTCCACTTCTCTGACATGCGACTGGAAGTTTATGATTTTTTGGGCATCACTGTGTGTCCAGGTTCTTCAGCTTCTCAGCTGTTTATCTGTTGATTCTGATTTTTTTCCCTTAAATTTTCAAGACCTTACAATGTCTTGATATTCTCATTTTACTTGTTGTTGTGAAGTTAAAATGAGCTATTGGCTGACGAGAGTTCAAGACAAATCAATGGTTTGAATGAGATCTCAATGCAAATTCCTACATGTGTTTGTTTATGTGATTACTCAAGAAGGGACATTTAGCTCTTAGTTATCATGTCACAAGTGTATTTTACTTCAGAGAGAGAGAGAGAGAAAGAGAGAGCAGCATTACCTTTACGTCAAAGTCCAAAATCAGGTTTAGATTCTTCAAGATCAACAGTGTATTGGAAAACTCAGAAAAATATAGTATAATCTTTTTAAAATGTGACGTGTGATTGCATCTTTAAAATGAGTCAAAGTTTTAGAGTAATTTCTATACATTTCAAAGTGCATGTGAAGATTCAAAAAGCATTTATACACTTCATGACATAATTTCCTCAATAAAAAAAAAATAATGGTGCGACATATCAATTCACAGGAGGGAGAATATGCAGACAGTGCTTTAACTTTTTTTAACAATTTTCTTGAGACAATATTCCAAGCAAATTGCATGACAGTATTTCAGGAAAGATGTAATGAAGTTGAGTCTGTGGTTACATCATGTCCTTAAATGTCACTGCACATAATAAGCCAAGCATTATACGTGACCTGAGATATTAGAGCACAAAAGTCATCATAATATGTTGATTTTATATCAAACTTTGAGTTCTCAAATCAAGGCAAAAATTGGTTTAATTATTACACATTTATATATATATATATATATATATATATATATATATATATATATATATATGTATGTATGTATATATATATATATATATATACATATATATATATATATATATATATATATATATATATATATATATATATAAGTGCCCCCTGTGCACTTTTTAAAGTCCAAGAATGTTTAGAAAATACAAAGGTTATAGGCCTCAATGAATCATGTTACTATGTGTTACTATGGTAAAATATATTAGCCAATTATATATAGATAATTAATCACCTTTATGCTTTCCTACACATAAACTTCAAAGGTTATATTCACAAACTATTTATTTGGTTGCTCAGTTCCATACCCTTTGTGTGGTAGGTGTTGTTTGAATATTAGCCACTTACAAGAGAAAAGTGTACCCATAAAAGGCTTTGTGTGTCCTGCTGATCCACATGAAAAAAAAAAAGTGTGAATTGAGTATTAGGCTGCTGTATAGCAGACTACAAGTATATGTTACTTGTGGTTAGCACCATTATGTTGGGTTTTACATTGTCTTCATGCAGTGGTTATTCTATGCAGATGAAATTACAATCAAACTTACCGGTAGCTGAAGTGTACCAGCAATTGCAGACTTGGACAAACAGCTGGGAAACACTCTGCAAGTACACGCACATGTATACCCTGTGTGAAAAGGCCATGGGTATCTGCTCAAAAGCAATACTATGTGGCATTTCCTATTCTGAAGATTAAGATGAATAGAAGGTAATAGAAGGAGAGTAACAAAATATTTAGATCTGGTTGATCTTCCAAGGAATGGGTGAATTACACCTGGGGTACTTTCTCTTCTCTATAAGAAACTTAAAAAAAATTGAAAACATGTAGGCTATTTAAAAAGCATATTTTGCAAATACAATCATGTGGAGGGAGCAAAAGTATGTCACAAAATGCAGCTGATAACCTAGAAAGGATAAAAAAAAATGCAAATAAAGATAATGTGGTTTTGTACATACACATAGTTTTTGTTTTGTGGGGGGGTCCATAAATTTCTCCTCCAGACAATAATAGGGCAGAATCTACAATTAGGGTCTTTACTACTCAGTATCCAGAAAGTCATTACCGGTAATACTCTTAGTTGAAGACGAGTCCCGAGTATGTTATACTTGGATGGGCAGGTGTCTATGGGAAATGTGTGCTTTAGCAAAATCAACCCATCCTCAACAGGTTAAGAACCTAATGTATGGGAGTACCTTAGTATTACCCAACCAGCATTCTCTCTCTCTCTCTCTCTCTTCTGCTGGGCAATATGGTTATACAACAGTTCATGCGAAGGACATCATGTGAATACACTGCTCTCCAGTCAGCCATTGTATGATCACATAAAGCCACGGTCACCTCTCAGCATCACTAATGCACATGTTATTTCCAGGGGGAAAGTATTTACTATTGCCCTGGGGATTGCAGAATTGAAAGATTTCTCCAGGGGTTTTTACAGATGACATATGATTTTAGATAGAGACTCGCTAAGATATGTTTTAGGCAGTAAGCAAAGTTGCAAAATCCAAAATGTTATGTTTGTTTAAAGAATTGTCATTTTTGTCAAGGCTCATTTCCATATTGCTCACCATGATATATACTACACATAGGCCTATGCTATTAAAGTACAGGATACATTGTTCAGAATTAGAGGCCTATGGACTTGGTATTAAAAAGGTCACTGATGGATAGAGTGATGATTGCCACCATCTTCATTATGAAGACTGATTTAAAGCTGGTTAAATGTCAATCAAAGTAGATCGCAGGTGTGTATCAAAGTAGATCGCAGGTGTGTATAGCATGCACTCTCTTGTGTACAGAAGCAGTAGTCGTTCACCATTTCCTGTACGCTGTATCAGCAAGAACAATGACTGAATCAAGAGACAAACTGAGATTGATGTTATATTGACAATTTTTAATATACTCACCATACAACTCTATTTTATTCGTATTTGGGGAATGCTCGAGATGGGTAAGCATCAAAATTATGCAACTGCACCCTCTTCAATTCCAGGTCTGTGTGCCTTTAAATATGGACTGAGACACAAGAGAGTGTAAAAGACTTGGGTACCTTGAAATCAAAGCAACTATTTTCTGTGGTAGCAACTATAAGGAACCAACTGTAAGATTTAGCAATTTAGTAGATATATAGTGCAGATTTAATCATCTATGTGGTAGTTTACAGAAGTTAAAAAACATTCTAGAATTCCTTTCCAGACATGCCTTTCTTATCTAAAGGGAGAGTTTTTACACTGAAATACCCATGAAACTAAATCACATTTCTACTGTGCAACATGTGATTGTCCATTATTATTAAAATATGATTGTGCCTAGAAAAAGTGTGATAACACTAATCCAAATCTAGGTGAATTGTAATACCACTCCAATACACTCATTCAGAGTGAGCTGCCTTTACAATGAACAAGAATTTCAGGTAAAATAGAAGTTAAGAAAACTATTCCATAAGAGTTTCAGACTGTTTCTATGCCAGTTCACTGTTAGGTTGATGAGACAAAACCCCTTCCAAATAGTCACATGAAACTTTTCCAAGAACTTAACATATTTTGAACTCATTTCAAGTGCATGCAATGCATTATTCAAATGTGAAACACTTCAAAAGACTACATTTCTGCTGGTCCCAGCAACAGAAATTATCGTGTAGAAATTCTTTTTCCTCCATCTTCTTTTCATGCAAGAACATTACATGCGCTTGATTTTCTGGGAATTGAAGTCCTTTACACCCACAAAATTGATGCTGCTTATGTACTCTTAGGTGCTAGAGTGATCTCACGTTCAAACTTCAGATTAAGATGTCGTGTAAACCCCAAACAGTGAATGGTCTTGTGTTATCAATCAGCTGGTGCGTGGCACAAACATGTGTGTGCCCGAAAATAGAGTGAGACTTACTAGTCAGGCCACTCTGAACAGCACTGCAATATCTATGCGTGTGTGTGCGTGCGTGTGTGTGCGTGTGTGTGCGTGTGTGTGCGTGTGTGTGTGTGTGTGAATGGCTTCTAAATTCTCTGTTGATAATTTTTTTTCCCCTCTTGTGACTGAAATGTTAGGGCTTACATCTCAGCTGGATTGATACCAGTGCGATAATGATGTGATACATACATTTTTAGCACGGATCAACCAAAAAAAATGTGTTGACGACACATGATAAAATGTTTGTACCTCACATGAAACTGAAATCCACAATAAGTCCTCCAACAAAAGAAATAGCATTTACAAAGAGAATGAAGGGGGGGGGGAGGAGAAGTAGAAGAAGGAATTAAGCAGAAAGAAATGACTAATTCAATTTTTTGTTGCATATGAAATGCCATTTAATGCATAGATGATCTAAATCTGGCTGTTTGAACTTGACCCAACAAGGATGAGCTCATTTGCCATGTAACGTGCATTTCCCATATACACTCTTCTGAGCATACTCATGACTAGTCTTAAATGGGTTAAAAGATGTTTCAAAGTCAAATCATTATATAGATGATGACTGGCGGGGGAAGGAACATACCGAATTATCCACCCGAAGGGTTTGAAATGCTATTGAGGGACTTATAGCCTCCCGAAATAGCATTTCAAACCCTGAGGGTGGAACGTTTGGTACATGTTCCCGACAACTAAAGTCATCATCTGTTATATTATATGGGTTAGTCAAATCTGCTTTTTCGCATCATACGGAATAGGCAAATTTATCCTATCAATTGCATGAAAAATATGATCGTTCAATTGTTCGGTATCGTTTGTCATTTGTTACGTGAAAATGTTTTCCCATGGGAGAACGTTACAAAAATGTTCTGTCCATGTGCGAACATGACCAATGTGCCTCCATCACGTGACTGTGTTTAGCCAATCACTAATCGGTATTTGACTAACCCATTTGATATTAAATGGGTTAGTCAATGCCATCACAACTTTCATGCGAATGTGTCCATTTCACATCCCGAAATGACAACAGAATGATTTTGATGAAGAAAAACAAGTGTTGTTGAGGATATGAGATGAATATTGGAGCCGTTTCCTTTGTTATTTTCTGTTCATCCTGACATACATCCACACACACATGTGCACATTGACTATGAATGTCTTTCAAGATGTAGTATTTACAAGGAAGTTTAATGCAAACACCAAACCATGTATTATTTCCAGCAAACCAGCAGTTATGCTAGGAATAGAATTAAGTTTTACTCAATTGTGAAGAAATCAGTTCTTCTATTATGCAATTATATCATAAATAAATTCCATGGACAGGAAAAAAAGATATTTCATGATTCTGTTAGGAAGGAACAATTTCATTGTGCATGGTGTTTGGCCAGCACACACGTAGACATATATAACTTTGTACAAAATAATGACAAATTAAATGACAATTCAGATTCAGTTGTGTAGAAAGGAACATGTGCAGAAAAAACATATCAAGATGAGTGATATCTGTCCACCCCCCCAAAATGTAAAAAGTCAATATGAAAAAAAGAAAGAATGAAATGATAGAAAGAGAGGGGTATACGAGTCCTGTAGTGAGATTTTATGCAAGGTTTTGATTACATAGAATTTTGATTATACACGCTTTTGATTGAAGGACAGCACAGTATCAAATCAACTTTCAATTATTTCACCATTCTGCCTGAATTGTGCCTGAAATGTTAAGGCCATTACCTTTAGCCCATTCATTGTGTCTACGTGTCAATATTTGGTGGAGCTGTGTGATTAGATTGAGATGAATTAAAACAGGAACAAGTTTGACCTTTTATGTTTCCTCAGTGACAAAACTGAGCTTACCGACAGCCTGTGACCCTGGAAAATATCGAGCCAAAGTCAGTGGCTAATGGTTGATTCCACTGGTGGAAACAAAAAGAAAAAAAGATAATTTTACATATGCAGTATAATTTGGGAATTTTTAAAGAAGTATACTTGCAAGCAATTGTGAGAGCTTTGAAAACCATGCATACATTTTCGATTCCTATTGAAGTTCTTGTTGTTACAATAAAAGATTGTTTTTAGTGTATAGAGTGACTTTGTTGAACACGCCCATTGCTATCAAGCGATGATGGTATAGCAATATCAACTAAACTTGTCAAATTTCAAATCAAAGCACAGAAATCAGTCAAACCTTTTCCTTTGAGTAGAGATTTGTACAAGCCTGTAGTAGAACCTTATGTCCATGTACAATCACCTAAATTGTTGTAGGTAATATATGGAAACTGATAGATAAACTATACATTGAGATGTGTTGAAGTTCTAGTATGTACCATCTATTTTGAAAGGGATGTATGCAACTTAGCAACTATTTGAGTGCACTGTTTGTTTATAATGTACAGTATCACATGTGTGTGTGTGTGTATGTGTGTATATATGTATATTTATATATATATATATATATGTGTGTGTGCGTGTGTGTGTAAACATATTTTAGGTGCTTCCATGAAATACATGTATGTGTGATCATAATGTTACGTCACACCTCCATCTACTGCAGATATGAAATCATGTGCAAAATCATAAATTAACTTGTTCTGTACAGCATGGAAATGATAATATATCAGATAAATTCTTTACAGGCCTTATCTATGACATGAATCTATGTACAAGGTAAATTGTCATCTAAGAAAGGGCCAAATTTACACATTGCATGATGTCTATGCAATTACACTACCACCTGCTTCAACCATTGGTGAGGGTCGAGTAAAGGGTGGTGACAGCCACTGTATTTGTTTTGTTCAAATGTCATTTATTGATCCAGAAAATGAGGTGAAATCACACACATCTGGCAAGCTCCTATTTGCATTTTTTCCCTCTTGTCTGCATACTGCACCACTGTAATGAGGCATTAACACCTGTATTTGAGAATTATGCAAATTTCAATGTGACAGCAATAGAGAAATGGGTTTAGCACACGTTGCACACGCACATTTCTAGAATTTCCTTTGGCGGTAAACATTTTTCTGTTTTCACTTCATTATTCTACATTTTGGCTTATCTAATTTTATTTTCTGGCAGTTTGTCTTATGAAAAATGCCCTGATATTTTTTTATACCCCCGCCAAACGAAGTTTGAAGGGGGTATATAGGAATCAGCGGTCGGGCGGTCGGGCGGTCGGGCGGTCGGTCGGGCGGTCGGTCCGTTGCAAATCTTGCGTCGCGAACTACTTCCTCAGTTTTCAACCGATTCCCATAAAACTTGGCACAGATGTGTGCCTTGGGTTGTAGATGTGCAAGACGTATTTTTTGACAGTACCCAAAAGTACGTTGCCATGGTAACGGCATATTATGGGCAAAAATGGGTACAAATCTTGCGTCGCGAACTCCTCCCACAGTTTTTGATCAATTTTTATGAAATTAGGTACAGATGTTCATCTGAATATGTTAATGTGCAAGACACATATTTCCACAGTGGCAAAAAGTGTGTTGCCATGGTAACGGCATGTTATTGGTAAAATATAGGGCAAAATGCTTTGTGGCAAAACTGCTTCATCAGTGTTCTTCCAATTCTCATGGAATTCATATTGAATGTTTGTCTTAGGATATAGGTCAGCATGACACATTTCTTGACAGTGACAAAAAGTATGTTGCCATGGTAACAGCTCACATTATGAGCCAAAATGATGGAAAATTTTGTGTTGCAAACTACTTCCTCAGTTTTTGCCCAATTTCCATGAAACTTGGTACAGATGTGTGCCTTTGGTTGTAGATGTGCAAGACGCATTTTTCGACAGTACCCGAAAGTACGTTGCCATGGTAACGGCATATTAATGGCAGAAGATCAAGGAAAGATCTTGCAGATTTAACTACTTCCTCAGTTTTTTGACCAAAGCTTATGAAATGTTGTTTTGACCAAAGCTTATGAAATGTTGTTTGGCGGGGGTATAACCAGTCGCTGTAGCGACATTTCTAGTTTTTCAAGAAGTGGACATTGTGGATGTGCTGTTCCGATCTCCTGGTGATGTATTATTTTTGATTTGGGATAACATTCCATGGTTTGAGATTTCAGTGCTCTGTATCTCTGATGTCAGTTTCTTTTTAGTCATCTACCTTAAGAAAAAAATGGGAAACAATATAATTGATATCTGCATTCACTCCTTATTAGTTTGATGAAATGAGGTCAAGAATTACAAAGACTAAAATCATGTTAAGAGTGTGCATGTCTCAATGTGTATACAAATTAATATATGCTAATACATGTTTTGTCATATATATTGCATTTGTATATCATTGCATATGTATGTGAGTTTATACTTGCACAATAGAGGTATATGTATTGATAATGTAATAGGGACTTATCTGCCCTATGGGATTGTCTCCTTCAAATTACATTAGTGATTTTAGTGGCTTTGTCAAAAGATGTGTAACTAAAGAATGTCTTACTGTGTTTCCCCTTGAACAAATAAAATTGCTGGAAGACCTCTTTCCCAGGTATGTTGGACACTGTGAATATGATGGAGTATATGGAAGAATAATGAAAATTGATAGTGTGCAATTTGAAAGACCTATTTCTGTCCCTCAAGTCAGTCTTCAGTCATGGATGAAGCTTATCTTGCTCTCACTCCTCAAGAGATCTCTGGTGCCCCTGTGGGGATGCCGTGCATTGCTTTAGCTGAACACGAAGAGTAGATTGTGACGATGAGTGACATTATTGTGTCATGTTACAAGATGGTATCATGCACGACAGTCTTTCACAGTTATGTGTCAGCTGCCCTGTGATGAAATGACCGCTCAGCAACCTCAAATGCTGATATGGGGTTGTCTGGGAGCTTGCTAAATATTTCCCTCGCTATATTTACATCGTATATAGACTTTGAATATGATCTGCCTGTAATGTGCAAAATGAGAAGGCCTGCGTGGGCTTGTAAAAGAATGAGTTTGCTCAATTTTCAGCACAACTGCACATTGCATCATTTGAAATTAATCTGGACCTTCCTGTTTCTTAAAAACATCACCTAGGACAATGTTGTTCCTGTAATGAATTTTTACAGAAAATATGTAGTATTCACCGCTTTTCTTCTTGCGTAAAACTCTTGAAAATGCTGTGAGAGTACAGTGGAGAAATAGAGACATAGAGAAAGGGAGGAAACATTGATGGGTTACCAAAGGTCTGCGTAAAATCAAGAGGAGCACTTATGACATAGAACTACAAATTTGGGAGTATCCCTAAAAGAATTTAGATGAAAGATACAGTAGATAAGAATAAATAGCCATGCAAGTGGGATTTATAAATGGGATGATACTGAAGAATCATGAAAAAGTCTTTTGTACAGTACTTTAATTCCAAATTCAATTAATGTTCTTTGATGAAAATTGCTGTATCATCATGCAAGGGTGTGTCAACATCAAATAGAGGAGGGCTAAGAACCAGGAGTGTAAAAAATTGATTTCAAATTGTGTGCATTCATGGGGTATCAGTGTACTAGTCAGCAACGAAAAAAAACATTCAGTATGCAAATCATGTGCTGTTCCTTTTTTTTTAACAAATAGAACCATTGACTCTTAGATATTAAACATATTGGGACAAAATCAAATGCTAAGATGAATGACGGAGAGATCACTTGGTCTATTTGTGAATGGTTATAAGATCTTCGTGAGATGAAACCGTGTATTCCAGTGGCTTAAAGACAAAATATTGGATTATGTTCGAATTCAAGAATCTCTATTTTCATTATGAAATTTCCTATACATTTACTTGATTTGCACTTGGGCCTCCTCAAAAAAAAATCACAAACAAAGGCAACTATGAGATATAGAATAGTATGTCATTCAGAGTTAATGCTTTCACATGAAACACAAGCTGCCACAGCTAACCGAGATTGCAAACATTATTTACAAACATGACATGTTCAGTGACTCGACAATACAAAAAGGAAAAAAAGAAATATATGTATGATAGGCCTATGTATATATTTGTATACAGAAAAGGGAGGGGTAGAGATACAGAAAACAAATGATATGAAAATGGGAGGGGGGGGGGGGTATGGCAAAGAGAGAAATGCAATGCCAGTGCCGAAAATGGCTGTGTAATCAATGCAGTGACGCACATGGGCAAATTTGTATCACAAAGCCAGAGTGCTGGCAACACAGTGGTGAGAAGTACGCGCCACATTGTATGCAGTAACAAGCAAATGATGTTCCATCGTCTTGATACTCGAGTATGTGTGTGTGTGTGTGTGTCTGTGTGTGTCTGTGTGTGTTTGTGCAGATTGCAGGTTGAGCACTCTACATGGTTGTGCAAAAACCTTCCCTTGTAAAAATGTCTGTGTGTGTATGTGTGTGTGCTTGTGGGTATGTAATTTTGTCCAAGTGTGTGGTAGGAGTGTGTTTTAGGGTGTCTTCATATCGCCTGTATGTGATGAGTTGTATTGTGGTTGTTCTCCCTGATGCAAATGTGTGCGCACTTGTGCGTGTGTGTGTGTGTGTGTGTTTCAGCATTCAAGCTGACACCAAGGGTTTTGCTGGCACCACTGTAATTACATGTATGTGGATACATGTTTGTTACATTTCTAGCAAGTACGCAGGAGAACTTTAGATAAGTTTGACAGTTGCATAGCATTGAATGAATGCTATTTAACCACATATTTTTACCTCATTGTGTTTTAACTTACATCAAAATGGATCCACCCCACCCCTTCACCACTACCACTGTATACTTCAGACAATATTGAATTTCCCAGAGACAATTTGATATTTCTCTGGTGTTTCTTCATTGAAAAGTGAATTGGTATGTTAGAAATTGTTAAATTTATAACTTTTTTTTAAAGAATAAACACTTATTACAATGCTTTTTGCATTTGTTTCTTTTTGTGCCCAAAGAGAACATGGGTAGTACTTTTACAAGAGTTGTAATTGAGCATCACCAGAAATGCAAATCATTTGACCCAGTGCACTTTTTTTGTTTGTGAATTACTGGTTTTCAAAAACGATTTGCAAATCTGTCACAACTGACATGTTTGAATTCTGACGTGAGCTGAAAGGGCAAACTAAATAAAATATTGCATAGATAATGTATTCTTTCATAAAGAGTGCAGCTGTTGATCATGATCTCTCTAAGAGTAACATTTTTCAAGATACAGTGCTCTCCTGTTATAATGAACACAGTTATAACGAAATTCTGGTTACAACGAAGTAAAAATTTGGGCCGCAACATTATCTACTCTGTATTTCTATTGTTTATTTGCTTGGTTATAACGAAATTTTGATATAACGAAAGAAAACTGCCGGTCCCGAGGACTTCGTTATAACGGGAGTCTACTCTATTTGTTACCTTCTTTATTAATTTCACACTTCATTCTAGAAGTGTTGAATTAATTATGAACTAATACTGTGTTTTGATTGTTCAGTCCATGGCATACATGTCAGTATACATACTGTAAAACGAGGAATGTTCGGATGCATTTTGATATCACACATTTTCGTGAGAGCAGACTTTCTTGAAAGTAAAATGCACGCTAAAGATCTTGTCTACACTATAAGCATTGAATGTTAGAGGCAACTTGCAAAAATTTCATGCTGCGAATAAGGCCATCAGCTCCAATTCGCGATAATTTCATGCTGCAAAAAATATAGTGTTTTACAGTATAGGGCAGGTGCTAACCACTAGTAAGGTGCCAATTTTGCAGTGGAAATAAATTGTAGACACTTAGTCAATGTCTTCACAGAGAGGCAAATATTCTTCATTCAATACTTCTATGGATCCTTCTTTAGGTTCAACAAAATATATATATATACATTTTTTAATTTAGCCACTGTAGATTATACATTCAACTATGCCATACAATAATTTCTTTTAAGACATCAGTGGGGTAGGGGGTATTTATTAACGCATTTTGTTCCTAGAACTTTAGACAGTATGTACAATGCTATGGGGTTTTTTGTGGAATCAGCACTCAAAGCGCTGAAAGGGTGAACAGGTGGCAGGTACTCAAATAATCACCATAACGTATTCAAAAGTATACTGGCAAGTCTTCCCTATATTCTAAAGAGCAAATTCCCACCATCTTTACCAGAGTAAAATTAAAACAACAATATCAACAACCCCAGAATGGAAGAGTGGGAGAGGTTCCATCAGCATTTGATCTACAGTTTGGGAATTTTACATTTCTGCATTGTCACAAAACAGTGACAGTAGTAGCAAACAAATGCAGTTTAGATGAAATGATAATGCAATCACTGCTCTGACTGACCTGTGAACAAATCTTAAGCAATTTGGTGTCTTTCATTTGGTTGGGAAAAGAAAAAAATAGTTCTTACGTGAAAATTGATGAAAAAGATTTGATGACATCATCACATTAGCTAATTTGCTTATGGAATTGTGACTGATATTCTTTGGTAAAAATATGAGACTTTGAAATTACATGATTTTTCTTGCTGCAAGTCTGATTTTGATTCAGGTCATTAAGGTTAACAATTAACATGGTAATACTACAGGTATGATCCTTAACTGTTGAAAGCCTATCATCTCCAGTGGTGCAATGATTTACTGCCTTCTGAGTATAAGGAAAAAACAGTGTGATACAAGTAGATGGGGGAGGTGCTATTGTGCATGTCATTCAAGTTCATTTTAAAGGTATTTTTGGACTCGTGTTAAATACAAATTAATGTAACAAAAATAGGTTAAGGCCAAATTGATTACAACCATGTGAACATTAAGAACAGTTAACCATAGGATGCTCTAGTTAGTGCTTAAAATCATTTTTGAAGTTGCAGTGTGAGTGAAATAACAGGATTTGAAAACAATCTTATGGTACAGTATATTAAAGGTACATTCAAGATGTAGCAGGTTATATAGGCCTACATAGCATCTTTTGATCTCCATGCGTCAGAGTAAGTATGGCTTCATGGCAATAGAAGGCTTCTCGCAGTTTGTTACAGTGACTTGAGGTACACCATGTCATTCCCAAGGACTGGAGATCAGATCAGCAGAACCTTGGATGAAGAACTACTCAATTACTCATATTAGCGGTCTAATACACACACAGAAATGTCATTGATGAATAAAAATATAAGATGGGAAAATTTCATGCCGGCAGTACTTGAAGTAGTAACAAGCAGCATCAATGATAGACTTCAAGAAGATAAGTCTACAGTTAAAACAGGTGCTCACATTGTTTCACTTTCTTACATCTAGAAAGATATTGTTTTGAAGTGCAGGATCATGTACATTCAATATTTGTGGTCTATCACTGGACTTTTCACTCTGTGCTCTTTGATTTTCACACTTCTAAGCTTACATCTATTACTAAGCTCACACTCACCGAAGTTATGATTGCTGATAATTTGTCCAAAAAAAGTGAGAATTGATTGATCAAATTCTGGTCTATTGGTACAGTAAATTATGAAAAGCAGGCAAACAGTCATAGTGAGAAAAGGGTACAAGAAGAAAACAGATTTGGCAACTTATCTGTAAGTGCTCACAAGAGGTAAGTGGGCTTCGTACAGCTGTATGTCTTGAGACCATACATATTTTCACAAGAAGAAAATATGAAAAGTAGTAACCATACAGCAGAAGAGTGAGTTTATGAATATTATTTACGAATGAATAAAATTGATCTTCTCTTCTGCATTTGGGTGTATTCTTTTTATTGAATTTTAGTGTGACTTAAAACTTTGTAAAGACTTCATATTCCTTTGCATGAATGTGCCAGCTCTTGTGCCGTGAAAATGCCTACAATGTCAACATTACATTATATATATTTGCATTCCCTGTCACTTGTTTTCAGATTGAAAAGTTGATACAGTGTATGCAGGATGAAAGGAATGGAGTCCCCGTGCGGACAGTGAAAAGCTTCATGTCCAAAGTTCCCAGTGTGTTCACAGGTAAGGTATCACACAGAACTGTTTTGACTGTACTACCTCCAACCTTTGTCCAATAGACTTGTGTAAATTTACTAGGTACCTCTGAGAGTGATTATAAATAATATCTGGTCATACTTGGCTTTGAAGTCTAACTACAGTTTGGAGGAGTAACGGTATGGCTTTTGCAAAAGAAGATGGCTAAAAGTCCCAATAATTTGGATGGTAAAATTCCTGAAGCCAGCTGTGCATAATGTCTATATGTGTGTATTTGTGAACTGTTTTAAAATCAAATATGTGATATCTTATTCACCTTCTGTCCAACTTTCAAATCACGATTCTTGCAGCATGTCGTGTACTGTTAGGAATTGATGATTTTGTATAAGCACCTATAGTTCCTGTAGAAATGACAGAACATAAACTTCAAAGACAATTAATTTCCTCAATACATTTTGTTCGATGCCCTCCTTTTTCAACATTTTTGTAGTACAAATTACAACAAACATAAAGCAGATATTTGGTGACTTCTTAAAGTTTTTCGGTTTTCTCGAGGTGAGTGAAATATTCAGTGTACACACACATCCATCCATCTATATGATTATACACACATACATCGACATTGTACATCGATACATGCAGATATTAACTTGTGTAATGAATCGTTTCTCATTTCATACATCTTGTGAGCAGTTAGTGTGGAATCGAGCTACAGCAGGTTATAAGCCTTTAAGTGCTGGAAACATGTTATAGGCTTTATTCGTCATCACTTTTTCTTGTGTTTTGTAGGCAGATATAAAAATAATCATGTCTTTTGATCATTTATCCAGGGGCTGATCTTGTCCAGTGGCTGATGAAAACACTAGATATTGATCAAGGTAAATGTCCTTTGGCAATGTATGGTATAAACATCAGTAAATAACTTTGATATGAAAATACAGATAATATCATATTCAGTATAATTTGCTTGACATTTATGTTGGATTAGGGAATGTGGAAAAAGGATGTTCAATAGTAAAAAAAAAAACTTGTAATAAATTGGAAAATATTGTCATATAGATTCCCTGGAAACAGTACATTCTATGCATTGAAATGATTTGGTTTTCACAGATGAATACTGACATAATGAAGTCAGGAGATTTCTATTGAAAAGTAAATTGTGATTTATATTTTTTCATGTGAGTAAGTTTGTGATGTCTTGCCATACTGATACAACTGCATGTCATTGGAGCAATCATAAAGTCATTTTTGATGACTCATACCTGTAACCCATTGTTGCAAAGGAGAAAATGAAGTCAGATTTAGAATCTTGCCGAAAAGTTAGAAGTTGAATGTAGTCAATAACTGGACATGTTCAAACTATGCATGAAGTGACCTGTCATTTGATATATTTGGCTTGTGCTGATTTATGTGCCCAGAAAAGTTATGTTTATTAGTATAAAATATGACCTACCAAGGGCTGTATTATGTTATTTGCTCATGCTTAACGCTTTAAAAAAAAGTATAGGATGCAAACCAATACCTGCTTCATTTGAAAAAACAACAACACTTGTTTGAAATTATCAAAGAGAAATTAGGTATTCATTGGTAAGAATACTTTTGCTGAAGTGTTGTAATGTGATTATTGCAGGTATTTTTTGCACTACTGAAAACATAGTTTCTGGGATATCAATGTACATGAAATTACTTATCTCTCTCCCCTCCTCCTTGCAGCTAACTCAATACACTTAGGTTCCTTGCTGGCAGCTCACGGCTATTTCTTCCCCATCACGGATCATGTGCTACTGCTGAAGGATGACAACACCTTTTACAGGTTCCAGACCCCGTACTTTTGGCCCTCAAACTGCTGGGAGCCAGAGAACACGGACTACGGTAAGAACCATGAAAGTATAAACCATTGATTGTGTGTTTGTGTGTTGTGCGTATCATTTTGTGTTTTTAAGGGTATTTCTGTAATGTAAAATTCATTATTTCTTAAAACAATTATCAAGTTCCCTTGAGAATAAAAATATGAAACATTCTATTCTCCCTATGGGAGGGGGAGGAGGTTTTCCCACCTTTCTTTTGTTCAATTTTTAATGAGTACTTGCTTTGGCAGATAATCATTAAGCCTCCTTTGTTCACATCATGTCATTGCAGCTTTGAAAATGATGAATTGTTAACACAGCTCTTTTTTTATTTTGTATGTGATGTTGTATAGATGGTAACACTATATCTGACATTAGTGGTCTTTTAGTTTCATTCAAATATTTCAGAAATTGCCTGTCTTTGGAGACAGGGTGTCCACAGTGCAATCATACTGTGTAACGAGGAATGTTCACGTGCATTTTAATTTCGCGAGCGGCAACATTCGTGAAATTAAATTGCACACAAAAGTTCTTGCCTACACGATATCCATTGGATGCCAGTGACAAGTAGCGAAAATTTCATGCTGCGAGAGAGGCCGTCGGCTCCAATTTGCAAAATTTTCATGCCGCGAATATATCGTGTTTTACAGTATACCACATGCTGAAGGGTTGTCTTCAAATAATACTAGATATTTTGGTCCATGGTTGGTCCTTAAATTCATGTTCACAGTTAAACAATCCGTGTTTGAAGGTATCCACCTGTGTGAAGACATGTTGGTGTGTGTGTGTGTGTGTGTTGTAGGCACACACACACATTTTGCAGTTGATGTACTGGTACCATGACAATGAAACAGGATTATCTGCTGCAGAAGTTTTATGAATTCACATCTGAATCTTGTGATGCAGATCACATGCCTTTCCATATAGATTCAATTACCTCTAGCTTTCTATGTAGTAATACAGCTATTAGACAGCCATGTTCATGCATGCCCTCCTAAATCTTAATGCAAATGATGGTTTCATTTTTGTGAACTTTGCCAGTATACTCTCCCAATGCCTAACTGAAGAGCTTTATTCATCACATATATATGCCAGCTAGTCCTTTTTGACATTCTACAGGTGACTCCCATTATAACAAAGTCCTTGGGTCAAGCAGTTTTCTTTAATCATATCAAAATTTCATTATAGATGATCATTTTGGGTTCTTAATGTTTACTTCGTTGTAACAAGAATTTCCTTATAACTGCATGTGTTGTTGTAGTGCAATAAACAACTATAACCAACTAAAACCTTAAAAGAATCCTCATGTATTTGTGCTGAAAAGCTTTCTCAAGATTTTTCCCAGTTTACAGATTAAAGAAGTGAATCAGGAAGAGCTATTGACATGTAGATAGAAATAAAAGAAGGAACTAGGAAATCAAAGTGTGGATATATTCAACATGAACATATCATAGCAATTTTTGTTCATTTACTCACTTTACTTCAGGTCAGTTAAAAACATGACTGAACTCTCCTTTCTAAAATGACTAAACCTTTTGAACTATTAATCCATTAATGTATTTTAAAAATCTGTCACATACTATTGAATTCATTTGATGACACCATTGCTAGTGAAGTTAGAACTTTGTATATAGTGACATGACATTAAACCATGGCTAATGTAATGTGAACAGGTTAATCAAGAAAACTTGGCATAATATTACATTGTCAGTATTTTTGTGGGGACTGTTCATCTTAATTTTCTGCCTAAAGTCTTTAGAAGAATATATCCCGCTTTGATGATACAGTGTGTGGCTTTTTGATAATATATGTTAACATGAAATAATTATCACTTGAAACTTAAAAGTAGACACAAAAATAAACACTGCTGCATATAGTCCATTTCATTGAATGCATTTGAAGTGTGACACTACATTTTCAACGATACAGATTTCAAAATATTGTAAGTCCATCACAAGCACATGCATATATTCAAGTACTAATTGTTTGTATATCATTTGGGACATACAACTCAACATCATCTCAATCAAAACCTTGAATAGCTTTTGGCCATGAAAACTGTAAGTGTTATGAAATTCTTATCAAAATTATTTGTGTGGTTTGTGATATTAGAAAGAGAAAGGGAGCTTATTAAAAAAATCAGTAGGACTCATGTCTACAAAGGAAAGCAGTATAGCAGATAACACCAGTCTCCAAGGTTCGAAACCTTGTTTGAAATGGTTAATGTGATTTGCCAACAGAATAGGCTTTTTCTGATTTGGAGGGGGGAGGGGTGGGGAGCTGCTCTTGTGATATGTTTTAGATACTCTCGGTAAACAGGGTGAAATGAACCCGTTTATAAAGACATTAAAAAAAAATACTTGTGTATGTTTGCTGCTAAATGATTTATCATGTGTATGTCCCCCACATCCTGGATGCTGTGTAGCTCTGAACAAGAAGATTTCATTGTGTTCAAAGAGTCCTTTAGGACTACCAGCATGTAACACAATACGCTGGTTGCTGATCAGAAAATGGCCAAAGCAGCCCCTCTCACACTCTTTCTACAAAATGTCCCCCTCTTTCTCATATTCCACTCCCAGCTTTTGCCCCTAGTTTACTCTGTTTGGTTCTGCTCAGTTGGTGGTGCTTCCCAATCACACCATGTACCAGTAAAACTAATCCAAGGCTTAGTAAATTGTGTGACTGTAACATGCGATCATGCTGGTAAGGAGAGAGAGAATTACCCTTTTTTTTTTTGAAAGATGTAGGATGTATATGAAAAGCTTTTTATTTCTAAAATGTTCAGCTAAATTGTAATCTTCTTGCCCTCAATTCTAACTTACTCTCTGTTTTCAACACTACTTGTAACTTGAATATATCAATTAATGGTTTACATTATCAACCTCTCTTTTTTAATGTGAAAATAAGATAAGATTATTATACTGACCAGATAAAAACAACATTTCATTCATTATACTTTTTGTTTGTGCTATCTACCCTTCAACTCTACAATAGGGGGTTTGAAAAGCTTTTACTTCGGGTGTATTTCGTCCCACACAAAGTGATCTGTGCTAAATGTACCATGTGAGAGTGTACTGTGCCAAAGCACACCATGTCAGAGCAAACCAGATTGAGGCAAGCTGTAGAGCATGGCATTACAATCAGACATGGTTCAGGGAGTGTTTAGTCATGACTTGAGGTATGCTCTTAATGGCTGTGGACTGTTCTGGTTCACTCTGGCAGACATTGAAAACTGGGACTGCATACACTCATTTACAAACTATTGAAGACATATCATATATATAGAGTCTCTGTTCAAGTTTTAAGAAGTATGGGCTCATAGTTTCCCTTATGACATAACTACTGATGAAGACCACAAATGACACAGTCATATGTAAAGACTGAAATTAGTACTGCTTGTATCTACAGTACCAAGAGGAGACTAATCATTGTCAGTGAAAACAATATGTTCTTATTGTTTAAACAGGAATTCATATTGCTGATACAAATACACTAGTTTGATCATGGACCTACTTTGATCATAGGATGTATGCAGAGTCAAATGGATGCTGCAAGTAACTTCGCTTTAGCAAAAAAAAAAGACAAATCAAATCAAACACACAAACAAAAACAAACATGAAAGTAATAAATCTACCATCAAGGCTTATAAAACTATGCTGGGTATTTAGCTGTCTTACCTCCACAATTTTTGAAAGTACAATAATGAACCTTTGGAATGACAAACTTTCAAATAACAAACCTGGACCCTGAGTCTGACATTCAGCAGATCCTTACAAGCTTGGCTGTAATCTCCAAAATTCTTTATTCTTGTCTATTGTCTTCAGCATAACCAATCTGACATATATCTCAATGTTAGGGTTGGGAAAGGAGGAAAAAATGAAATATATCTAGCAAGGTGTGTTTCACTGTGGTTTATTTTTAAGGAAATAAGAAAACAGTTCAAAGAAACCCTACAACTTTTGACACATGACACTTATAAGATTTCATTAACTGGAAGTTTACTATTGATATCTTTCATAAGGAGTTTTTTTTTTTGTAGTTCAAAGTACGATGTTCAAATACCATCTTTGAGGTTTCTTGCTATTTTGTATGGCACAGTTTGTTCAGAAAATTTTCATGGATTCATGTTCAGAATACATTTAAAGCAAAGAGGGATTCAATGTATGCACTGATATATCAGTGACTCATTTTCCACACATGCCCAAATTTTTAAGATCTTTTCGAGGGTTAGATTTTGCAAGACAAAACAATTATAAGTCGTCAAATATGAGTTTATTACATCCCAAAAAGATGATTTTAGATGTGTAATAAAAACACTTCAATCCTGGCAAAAGAATACTGACATAAAATGGCTCAATATGATAACAACATTGTTTCTGTAATAATAAGGTGGAGTGTATTATCATATTCCTGCCAGAAAGAACAAAGGGTCTCACAGTGTGTTCACAGTGTGTTCACATGGTGGACTTTGTGAACTCTCCAATTTAACAGTGCGGAGATGATTTCACACTATGGTGTGGTTTTTCACAGAGTGTTCATATAGTAATGTGTTTCACACTTTGAATCTATCAGTCACAATGTGTTCACATTATTAACATGCTCGAATTTAACAGTGTGAAGAGATTTCACACTGTGTTCACAATGTGTTCACAGTGTGTTTACACATTGTGTTTCACACTGTTGGACACTGTGTTCTTTCCAGCAGGGATGGCCATTTCACTGCCTTATTTATATGATTCATTGCTCCTTTACTAGCCAAGGGAACTGACATTTCTTCAAAGTTCATGACATATTTCATTTTACTGAAGAAAAAAAAAACCCATTAGTTTGGCAGATGTCATGTTCATGCTGTCAGAGGGTAAAAGCTCTAGATTTGAAAGTGTACATCTTAGTCTACTCTTCCCAAGATATGATTATTAACAACTCCTTTGATGTACAGGTTTTGGTATCCTGGGATTCCTAATAGAAATCTGCCATTTGTGGAATTATTTTTTTTTCACCACTGCAACCTGGCTTAGCAGAAAATGGGTGAATGCAATTCTTAGTGGCTTGTGCAAGAAGATTTTGTAGCAAGAATGTACATATGAAAAACCCTCTATAACTTCTTTTGTAATTATCAATCATTACTCTTCAATTCAGAATAACCAGTCTCATTTCATTTTCAGAATCATGAACTTTTGGACTTAGCAAACTTTATATAATGTTCAGAACTTTTTAAAATGCACCTTTTGAATATTGAACTGTAACTTAGAGAAACTGCTCTAGCAGTGCAAAAGCTGTTGCTAGAGGCATATAAGAGCATGTAAGGTCTTTTGTCATTTCTGTGTTTTAACAGCATATCAAGGAAATATCTGAGAGAAAATCAAATACTTTCCCATTTTTCATTGAGGTTTCAGTGAACAATTCATGAGATAAATTCTTCTGGACAAAAGGTTACAATAACTATTAGTGCAATGTCATTGTCAAAACTTCAGCACTGTACTATGGTTCCTTAACAGTAAAACTATGAAAGAATGGAAAAGAGTTATTAAGGGGAGTGGGTGTTAACATCACATAGAGACCAATAAATGGGAAGAGCTGTGAAGAAATAACTCTGTTTGATCCCATACGTATTTTCACTTTCTCGTGGCTATGCAGAATTGATGTTGGAAATTCATCACATATTTGATTAGGTAACACTAAATTCACAATTCCCTTCGGCAATTTCTTAGGTTTAATAGTTTTGTGTAAAAATTGCTTACTTAATTCTGATAAGTAATGAGTACACCAAAATGGGTAGAGAATTTGTCTGCAAAAAAAAAAAAGGCAGAGCTGATCCGAGGCATATCTTGTTGTGACTGGTATTTGTTTTGATAAGTAAGACTACTGAAATATTTTCAGTGTACAGATGCAGTATGGCATAACCTTCAAAAGTTATTGTCGTTTGACAAGGAGTGACATCAATTTAATGTGTTTTGCAGCTTTAAACATTTATTTGTGCCTCAACTGTGAAAAAATCATCTACCGGTACACCCTGAAGCATGTGAGCCCACCAAGTTTCTTGGTATCACTATGTTGAAAACCCGGGTTATTTCAATGGGGAATTAAAAGAGAAGCTCTTCACAAAGCAACTATTCACTGAAAGATCTCTTGTACACAAGATTCTAGTACTATTGAGAATGTTATTGTTAGTATTATTCATACTTATTTGTATTATTTAAAGGGGAGAGGTGTGAGAGCATGTCCTGAGAACTCTAGAGAAAATCCTATCCCATCACAAAAAATGCCCAAAACTGTGAAATATTAATTTTAATAAATCAGCACGCACTAGTGCGTGCTGCAATAGTAGCCAGATCTGAAAATAGTAGCCGCGCTTAGACCATCGGTGTGTGCACGTTTCCTTCGTTTGCCTCGGTCTGCACACAGCTATATTGAATACTGTGTAGCGGTATCGCCTCATCGAGCCATATGCATCCGCATTATGCTGCCGTGGTTGCCTGGTCAGTGGCCCAGCGTGGCAGCACCAACCTAGCTGTGTACGTGGACAAATGCGTGCGTTTGCGTGTTTTGAGAGTATTGTAGTACGCTGATCGTACAAAAGATTATCGAACTACACAATCGAATGCAGTCAATAACGCCAGATGACTACTCTTTGATCAAGTTGCATGTAATTTTTGGAATTCTAGAGATTGCTTTATGTCTCTTTATATATAATTGCTTTATCTCTGTATGTGAGTAACGTTGCACTCTTATATTTCATAGGGATATTACCAGTACAACAACCTACAATGTCAGAAAATTGAATTTCTGTGTATAGATACAATTCAAATTATTTATTTTATTGTTATTATCGCATCCTTTCTCTGCAACATGTCTAGTGTATGAAAGAATGACCTCAAAATGCTTCCAATCAGCCATGGCAGATTTTGGAAGTGTTAGTCGCTTTTAATGTTCACATGCTCCCGATTTCTTCCTGCCACGAATTTGGAATGATTTTAGAGATGCATGTGAAAGTACTAGTGAACAATGATTAACTAATCCCCTTTGTTCCAGGCAATGTAATAATACACTGACAACAGAACAGTGAGTCAAGCATACCTTTGACATTCTTGCAATGCAATGCAATTTGTCTTTGTCCATTACTTAGGTATGGGTCTCTTACCTCAGAGAATACCATGCACACTGATTAAAGGGGGTTCTTCACATGAGGTTATATGTGTGAGTTTTCATCAGAGAATGATGTATATGAAAAGGATTCAAGTTTTCACTCATGGCCACTGGAGGTATGTCATAACCAGACACAGTAATTGTGTCGTAAGGGAGCGGTAGGTGGTGTCCTTTGGGTAATTTAGACAAGCATGTATGGAATGTGGTTTAGTTTCATTCCATTGCTTTTTCCCATGAGTGTATTGCACAGTGTGAAGTAATTATTCCATAACAAGTGTAATGCCCTCTGTCTGGATGGAAGGGGGTTCAGTTGGATTTCAGCATGGACAGTAAGCAGGTATAACCACAGAGCATGGCAATAGAGTGTATATATCCCATTTGAGGACTCAAGCTACTGGATACAAGAGTGTCAATATCCGGAAAGGAAAATCATCTCTTGCAATATACCCCTCAGACCATGGACATGACAACCTCTGTGGAAGGATCATTCTACCCACTGTGAAAAGAAAAATTAATATATTATGCAAGACTGTGCTTGCTTTTGTCATAGTAGCAGTATGTTTCCATCTTAGGTAGATAGCACCCAGAGAACAGAAGAAAATATCACAGAACACCTTCAAAATGAGTCTGAATGAAGACCTTTGTCCAAGTACAGATCTGTCCTGTTTAAAAGAGGTCAGAAATGCAGTTGTTATTGGGGCATTAATCATCAAGTACTGTGGAATATTCCTTAATACATGTAGTTTCCATTACTGCAAGAGGGAGGAAACTCCCATGCCTACATTTTGTTGTATGATACATTTGCTAAATTTTCTTCATTTAGGTAGTTGTATTTCATAATATCTAGGTCATATAGAATAAGTTATGAAGAGGTTCCTTGCTTAAATATGTCATCCCATTCAAGAGATAAAAATAACATGCCTTGAAAATGGTACTGTGATGTTGTCCCATGAAAACAATGTTTCTCTTTAGCGAAGTCCAATTCAGACAGTGGCAACATCATGTACTTTGAAGCTTTGAAGTTCTAGGAGCCCATTAGCAGTATGCCATTTGTAATTTGGCATAGTTCTTACTTAATTTCCAATACAGAGTACAGTGACAACCACATCTGTGTGGAGCTTATTGTAGCACTCCAGCTATAAAGAATCCATTATCTTTTTGCCTTGCAAATAGTGAGTCAACAGCTATTCCAGCACAAACACTAACTGTTAAAGAGAGGAGGGCACTGACAAACTATGACTTATCATTACTTAAGATAGGTTGAATCTATACTTTAATTGGAATGATTAATTTGATTTATATATGTTAAAAACTTTTTACAGATCTTTCAGAAATCTGTTTACACTTCTTGAATACAGGTATGTTTAAACTGCATTAGTTTTACAGCCTTAATGACATTCTAGATTTTTTTTTAATCAATGGTTGTGTATAGCAGTTTTTAGGAGTCGTCAAAGTGTTCTTGCTGCTTTTCCAACACATTTAAATCTTGGGGGGGGGGGGGGGGTGGATAAAGCTTGTCATATACAGGACCGGCGGAGCGTTTTCAAAAGTGTGGGGGCCCACTTCCGGGTTTCATGAGCTAACAAGCCCCCCCCCCCCCCAAAAAAAAAAGGTCTTCAGTGGAAATATTTAGAGCCAATTACGTACTTCCGGGTTTAAAAAAGTGTGGGGGCACAAAGTAATGACACCTTATGTATTCCTTTGTATGGTGCATAAAAAGTGTGGGGGCCCGAGCCCCCGCGGCCCCCATGGTTCCACCGCCCATGATATAGTGCTGTAAGGTTGGTGTAAGGACAGGCTGTTTGTTTCAATCTCATATTAGCAGCAGTAATTCTGCTTGTATATTGAAAATATATTTTTTAGCAAAAGGCCCTGTCTTGTGCAGAATAAATTTGAAGTGATGGGCTATGAATAAATGATGAATATTACATTACAAGAAGGCTGTGATGGCAGATAATATTGAGCACCATTTATTTGCATTATCAAAAAGCTAGCATGACTAACAAGCCTATAAGCAATATACATGAAATTATATTTAAATGAAAAAAATGGATGTATATTTGTAACTGTACAGTTCATAGCAAACTCAAGATGATATCATGTATCAAAAGCTTGAAATTTGTATGATCTGAGAAATCAGGGGCTGTCTTCTGAAATATTCATGAGCTAAATTCATTCAGGGTTTGATAAAAGGGAAAGTGATGCAGGAGCAAGTTGGTAGAATGCTTATGGTATCATTTCATCATTAATGAATACTGGTTAACCAGAATTTCCTTGATAACTGACAATAAAATCATTTGTAATTGATCAGCAATCCATGCATAATACTAAATCAAAGTATTAAAGAATGCAGCATCTTTGCATAATTTTCGCGAATCGGGACTTTCCAACAATTTCATGAGTGAATGAATTCGCAGTCAGGGGTGTACAGTGATGAACAGAAAAATGTATGTGTGATGTTGCATTCATGTTGTCACAAAAAGCACCAGACTTGCAAAATTCGCAAAAATAAAAAACCTCGGGAAATATATGGCGCATACAGAGTATATGGCAGATTTTTTTTTTCCCCACACACCAAATCTTGGCACTGTCTTATGCCAGCTCTCTTTGTGGCCATTTATATGTGTGTGCATAGAGAGATGAGATAGAGTAGCCCTTGCGACATAAAATCTATTAGCATTACTGCATCCATGCATTTTCTCTTCATGACCAGAAAAATACAGGGGCTGCTCAGTTGCTACATGGAATATGTGTGTACAGACACGCGTTATACATTTGTATGACTGATTTCACTTGCATCTTTTTGCACTGCTAGCACCATTTAAGACTCATGTGTGTGATTTACATGTATGTAATTTTTTTCTGTTGATGCCTTCGAGGTGCTGGTTCTTGCTGCTCCAAGGAGCATTGGAGATTTATGTCTGGTTGTCATTTATAAACAGAACTGGAATTTATGTGTTGCACCTGCCATTTGCATCGCAACCGTCTGTGTTTGCATTTCAACTTCAAAATCTTTTTCTTTTTCGCTTTCTTTCATTTGTTTATGTTAAATTAAAGATGACGACAGGGATATGAATGGCATAGCAACTAAAAATCAGATTTTAGTAAGACATATTCCCAATCAAATCATAGCCAGTATAAGAGCAGTCCACACAGGAGTGAAGAAAGGAAATTGGCATGGCTAAAAGTGTAGCATGATGAATATTCTATAGGCTATGAAAATGACAAAATGGATCTTAAAGGAAGTACCCCCTTTGTAGACCTCATTTGAATCAATAAAACAGTTCTCAGAGCTCAGGTCTGTTTTGTGTATATGTGTGTGAGATTGTGTGTCTGCACATACTTTATGTATGTTTGCACATGTGTAGCTATCCTTTGTTTGGACATGCATGTTTTTGTGTGTAGTGTGTGTATATTTCTAGCAATATCCATATGACATGTCCTCTGACATGCGGTGTTGGCAGGCTTCATCTTATTGGTTGCACTCTGATGACTTGAACCAACATGGTATTGTTTGTTTGTTTTGTTTTTCTTGTGAAAATCAAATACTCTTAGATTGCAACACTGGGTTTTGAGTCTGCAAAGGCTGAATTGAAATTGACCCATTCGAATTGATCTAAAGAATGGAAATCAGATAATCATAATATTTTTTTAATATGGAAAGCCATATTTCATCTTAATGATTCTCAAGAGAATTTAATAACCACCCTGATCTAAATGAAATTGCATCACGCCCATATGGCTTGAAGTTCAGTAGACCTTCAGTAATTGACAAATACAACAGAACTTGCTAAGGGCCATGAACGCATAACAATCTTATTCCTGCAAAAACGAGTGCACTTGCAAGAAAATTCTATATTTCCAGATAAAGAAAAAATATGTACATATATTTTGTTATTTACTTGGGACCACCTGGAATATCAAGGAAAACTTCTAGATTGGGGTTTTGTCCTATCAATCTAAATGCTTTACCATGGTACCAGTGATATTTGGCGAGAATTGTTTCTTGCTGATGATTGCAGGAAAAAAACAACACATATGAATAGTTACCCAAATAGAAATATTACGACCAAGTTATTCAAGTGTCAGGGAAGCAAACGTGCGGCATGAGATTTCTACATTCTGTGTGTCGGGGAATCAGGAAGGTAACACACTGAGCATTGCACAGAAATTAGAGTTAGAGAAACCCTCAAAGTGTCTATTGAATTGTATTGTAGGCTCGTGATTCAATTCTTGGGACTGAAAATTAAATAAAAACAGCTATAAAGTCCTGTGATATTTGAATGCCAGACAGACTTTTGGCATGTCCCTCTTCAAAAAATTTGGATTCCAGATCACTGAAAAAAATCTTTGAATGCTGGACTGATAATCAACAGATTAACCCTCCAAGACCCAAAACCACATTTCTGTTGCTTGCTGCTGTTATCACTTTATCATAATATTTACTATTCCATTTTAGTGTTTCATATGGTTAAAAAAAAAAATCTCTTCCAGTTGAGACACTTGTACATACATGATTGTTTGCTTGAAGGCAGAACTTTCAAAAGCCTCTAGACTGCTTAATTTAAGAATGATTCATAACTTGGCAACATACTTTTGAAAAGTTTTTGTAAGTTTTGTGCAGATTTAATGAATTCATTTCATTCTGTCTAATCTATCTCCAATGTAAGATATGCACTGATGTTTGGAGACGTCATTTAGATGATTTCCCTTAGTGTCAGATGAGTATAGAAAGTTTTAAAAAAAAGTTTCATCCTTTTTCATAATTTTTTCCCATGCTGAGTTGAATTGTAAGAAAAAAAAAGCAATAATGTAAAGGTAAGGTAAAAAGGTATTTCCTAGTGATTAATTCTCCAAAAGTTTGCAAGTTGACTGATATTTGGGAAATTGACAGCTTCCAAAAATATTGCATTGTGAGACAAATGCGCGGTATATTGTAATAGTGATATTGTCTTTTAAGTCCCAATTTATAGAATATCATGCTTGAATAAGTAAATGAAAGTGAGCAATCTGTGGATGGCAATGAGAATACATCCTTGAAGTGGAACTGATTTTTTTTAATGTCAGAATATTCATATATATATGAAGCACATTAAAAAGATGACATTTTCTTCTCTTTGGTACTGTTCTGACCCCCACACACATAAATACATACATCAACGCAAACATACATACATACACACATACATACACACATACATAGGATGCACCCAGCCACAGAAATATTGAAAGATGAAGATATTGTGGATGAGTAAATTATCAAAGGGAGGCAGATGATTAAGACGACTGAGAGAATGAGAACATATTCTCTGTTTGTTGGGATGTGGAGGTGGGGATGATTTAGAGGAATAACATTGAGAAACATGATCATGCTAATGAAGATAATGTTATAGTGTCGGGGGTTTGCAGGAGTACAGATGGAATAGGTAGGAATCTTCTGTCAAGAATTTTTCAGTCATGCATTCCGACTAATTCACTATTCATGAAGATGAGACAGGCATTACCTACATGCACAGTAATATGCAAGTAGCATGCTTCATTATGTATCGATCTGAACTACAATGCAGTTTAGCCACAGTGATCATGAATGTGATGAAGATATTCAGATTTATGTAGAGACACATATATTGATTATATATATATATATATAATATAATATATATATATATATAATATAATATATATATATATAATATAATATATATATATATAATATATATATATATTATATTATATGATTATATATGATATATACTGTATATATATATGTGTATGTAATAATTATATATTGTGAATACATATATTTATGTATAAATCTTTATTAAATTCTAGTTCAAATTTAATTGAACATATATAATATGCACACATTCACACATCGGGTAACAACTGCTTCATCATCAATATAAATGAAATATATATTTCTATAAAAATTCTATGATGAAAATATAAATATTTAGTTTATGATCCCGACAACAAAGGAGTAAAAGGCAAAGTTTTTATTCTTTTGTAATGCAAAGTTGTGTGAGTGCTTCATGATTGATCCTTCCACTGCTACTGCAAACCTGTTCCTTGTGTAATGTGAGTGGAATTTTGAGATAGTGGTTGTAAAGAGGGGTTGATAGCAAGGACATGACAATTGACATGCATTTATGACATAGCTAGTCTAGGGGAAAGAAGAAAAATGGGATGCGTAGTGGGAAGGTACTTAAGAACTATCATGTGGTAGCACAGACTAGGTGTTGCAATGCCTTTAAAGGGTAATTGATTGCTTTGAACAATCACAGCATTTGGTGACTCTTTCAGGATGAATAGGGTATTAATACAGGCATTCTTGATGATGTTAAAACCCTCACTGTACAGTGCATTCAATTTCTCGTTAATGTTCTTGCTGTCCCTTTCTTGGAGGAAAGCTAAATCAAGTGTCTTAAGCTATGTATTGTTCTTTTGAAATCAGTATCTAACAAGCTGTAATAATTACTTTTGTCAAGCTACATCCTTTCATCTAATCACTAAGTGTCCCAGCCTGTTATGATATTAAAATTAGCTTTTGATGAAGCCCCTGATTAAGGACTCCTCTTATTTAGTACTAATGGGATATCAATGGTTGAAAAAGAGAATCAATAACGTGCCAGGCCATGGTTGCAGCTACATTGTTATCTAATGAGGCATAGATTACTTTTAAAAAGGGCACAGCCATTCATGGAACAAAAGGCTTCATGAAACTGCAACCTCTAACAAATTGTGCGATACATGGCTAACAGACAATGCAGTGGTCTCCAAATTTTTTCATTAAATAAACAATATAACCATTGGCTCTATACTTCAAATGAGACCTCCTTGCATATGATTGCAAAGTATTCATTCATGAAAGTGTTTTCCTGAATGTTACATGGGCTTTGATCCTTTGCATGGCAAATAGGCTATGGATGCTAATTTGATGGGCATTTTGAAATTTTGACCAATGCAAAGGAACCCTAGGGTATTGAAAATTACTACCGAGAAGGGCAAAGGGAGAATTAGAATATTATGTTAATTCATATCTGATGAAGATTTCAGTGTGTAAAAGGCTACGAGTCTATTGTGGGTGAGTGTATGTGTTGGCTTTTTTTTACATACCTATGTACATTCCTAGATACCTTCAAATATTGACTTTTTTCCATAAAAACATCTGCTTATCATGGACATACTCTGGCAAAAGGATGGCTAGCACATTCACACAGAGCAAAGCTGCTGGCACTATTTCATTATTTGACTGATGCAAACATGGTGTGCATAGGTAGATTTTGATTGTTTAAAGTTGACAATCTGTTCAGTTGTCTTTCCTTTATCCATGCTCGGCAGGAAGAGTGTAGTAAATCAAATGCTTCCCTGATTTCAGCAGTTTGATTTTCTGTTGGTAGATAATGGACACAATACATTTAAGGCGAAGATCATTATAAAGTCATTTAAAGGGATGATAAAGTATTATTTGAGGTAGAAATTCAGCTTTTAACTTTTTGGGAGATACTTAGAAACCACTTTATGAAATGTTAAAAATCATACAATTCTAAGAGGAATTCAAAATTTATTTGAAGATAATTGGTTTTGAAATGGCTTAGATATCAAAAAACAAAGTAAAACAAAGCAATCTTAATAAAAGATGGGTCCCACCTTTTAATAGTATCACTTTTTTTGGATGATTTCGGATTTACCTTTTTTATTTTACAGCAGAACAGCATGGACATATCAAGATTCCCCATTTTAATCCATTTTAGTAGCATTCCTGCTTGACTAATTCGTGAAAGCCATGCATCGTTGCCCTCCAATGAGATCTACAAGAGTAGCAATCACATAATGGATCATTAATATGGAATGGATGATTGATAACTGTTTCCAATCAAATCGAGGGAAAAAAAAAGGGGTTATTTAGAAAGAGAGATCCGGCCTCCACAACTTTTAAGGTGATGTAATGTGAATGCTTGCATTGCCTACTCAGCAGTAAAATGAAAATGATTTTAACACAAATTATACACAACCTGAGCACAAAGATGCTACACACTGATATTCATGTGTACATTATATGTGTAGATACGTGATACGAAATGCGCAAAAATGTCAACACCGCGAAAATTTCCATTTTTGCAGCAGTTGGATTAATCATTAGTTAGACATATCATTAGGAGAGGAATGGGTCACAATGATTACTAACTCAACAACATCTCCACATTGTTAATGCCCTCTGTTTCAACTGAAGATTTAGTGCATTTAAAAAAAAAATGGTGGTGATTTTATAGATTGTTAATCTCACAGGATATAGTTATGTCAAACAGCAACATGTTCTTCCACCTACAATAGAAAGCTACTTTCTCAACACATTATGACAATCTACCTTCTTCCAGAGCTATAGGTTTAGCTGAGGAAGATGAAGTTCCAATGGCATTTCCTCTTCTAGGTCAAAGTCTTTACCCATGTCTTCTTCCAAGGCAATGGTAGTTTGTGTGGGCTGCTCAGACAGAGATTGTACCTGTGTTTTACATTTGTTACCTACCTATCACTTTCGATTGTATGTGGACTTTTTTCTTAAATAATGATGAGAATACGTAAATATTTACATTATTGTGTGATAGTGTATGTAAACCTTTGAAGGTATCATTGTGAGTTCTTGGCATCCTTTGATGTGAGTGAAGTTTGCCTCTGTTCTGTACTAGCTTGATTACACTAACTCGTTTTCTTAATTCTTGTTTCATGCTTCTTTCAACACAGCGGTATACCTGTGCAAACGAACTATGCAAAACAAATCAAGACTAGAACTTGCGGACTATGAAGCAGTAAGTAACGAGTTGTCTCACTCTCACATCACACTTTTAAAAAGACATTAGAATTTTATGTGTGAATATTAGTTGACCTAAAGTATTTCTCATATTTCAAGTGCAGTTGTATTTCATGTATGAACATAGGTACCTTTTAAGCAGGGCCCCATTTCATAAAATGTTGATATGATGCAACTCTTGCTGGAATGGCAATTGTCATGGTAGCAACAAGAATCTGGCTTCCTGATTTGGCTGTTGCTATTGGAAGATGCCATTCCAGCAAGAGTTGCTATCCTAACATCTTTCATGAAATGGGGCCCAGAACGGTAAAAGTATTGTTATGATGGTGAAGTGAAGCTATTTAATATTACATGTAATGGGCATGTCCTCCCCCTTTTCTTAATAACCATTTGTGACAGATAATGGCAGTATCACTGACTTAGTCATAAGAGCACTATAAGTGGTACACATCTGCTAAAGAAACAAAGTCTTTTATACAAAAGGGACTTCTTGCAAGGCAGTAAATGATGTCCTTCAAGTAATCATGTAATTTTTTACAGTGGGTTTCCAGTTCAGTTCCTAAAATACAATGGCCCAAATGTGTTCTGCCCTAATGGCCAGTAGCATGTTTACAATGATAGTTTGCAGAAAGAAATGGCTGCACGTTTTCCAAGATCACTGAATTTTTTTGCAAGTGTGACTTATCCCGCCTCTGCCAAATTGACTAAACAGGATGATTGTAAAGTTCTTGACATCAACAGTAAATATTGATCTAAGTGCAATCTGTATGATAGTTTTGTATATTATCAGTCTAGAAATCAATATATATCAAGAGTCATGTGTTAATGACAATATTGCTAATACATCACTTTCTCATCAGGAAAACCTGGCCAAACTTCAGCGGATGTTCTCTAGAAAGTGGGAATTCATCTTCATGCAAGCTGAGGCACAAGCAAAGTGAGTTGGTTTCATTCCTTAAGTTACATGGTAATCTGGATATATATGTTTTTATGTGATGCTTTCACAAAATTCCTTACTGTCTTTATTATTAGGAATACAGTAGCATAAATCTATACAAAATCATTATGAATTTGCCTTCTTGTTATAGAGGTTCAAAAGTATTGATCAACTTTCATGTAGATAATCTGTTATGCTGATATAGTAATGGCATGCTAATGTTCAATGCTATCAGAAAAGAACTCATTTGAATTTCAGCTTTGAAGCAATTTGTGTGCGTACATCACAATAAGACAGGTGTATTGTGTTTCTATTTACTACTTCCTGAAAAGAAAATCAAAGCTGCGTGATGAGTTTCTTTGATCTCTTTTGCTGTGATTTCAATAGTCCAGCGTAAAGATGGTCATCATATCCTGCAAAACATATTTAAAAGCTGTATCTTTTTTATTTTAAAGGACAAGTTCACCTTCATAAACATGTGGGTTGAGTGAATGCAGCAATATTAGTAGAACACATCAGCGAAAGTTTGGGGAAAATCTGACAATCCGTTCAAAAGTTATGAATTTTTGAAGTTTCTGCTCAGTCATGGCTGGAAGAAAAGACTACTATAGCTTGTGATGTCACATGTGTACAACGATATAAAGAAAGAATAAAGGAAATTCAACATATTTCCATTTTTCTTGCATAACAAAAGAGCACTCGACTCCTCTCTTTCAGAAGGCAGGGGGAATAATATTACCCTTAACATACGTCAGTAACAAGTCGAAGGAATGTGCACTTTGTTCAAAAAGTAAAGTTTTGTGAAATTCTCTTTTTATTTTCCTTATATCGTTGTACGCATGTGACATCATACACTGTAGTAGTCTTCTCATCCAGCAGTGATTGGGCAGATACTTAAAAAATTCATAACTTTTGAATAGACTGTCCAATTTTCCTCAAACTTTCACTGATGTGTTCTACTAATATTGCTGCATTCTTGCAGTCCCTATGTAAATGAAGGTGGACTTGTCCTTTAATGTGAGACAGTCGTTATCACTGTTTTCATATCTTGGTGAGATATCATACGCTCTGTCTCTATCAATGTTTGGGGAAATTCATGACTTTAGTTTGTGTTTGCAGTATTGTATATACAAGCATTTTATAATTATCAAATTTTTCACACAAACCTGATAGAGAAAAAAACAATCTTAGATAAGGCAGTATCTAATATTAAATATGCATAACCATAGTATGTTTGCCAAAAGTCATCAAGAAAAACAAGAAAACTTGGCCATGTAATGAAGTGTACCTTATGGTAAATCAACCACAAAATACATTTTGCACAAGGACTGCTTGAAGCAGGTTTTTTCAACATGATTTATGTAATGTAGACTCAATACCAAAGCTTATATGACATTATTGCTTAAAAGTTTGTGAACACTGTGTTGAATTATTCTGTACAATTCAGTTGTGAGGATAGTGAGTGAACCACTGTTCATTGTTACCTGGTGAGCCTTTTGTCAGATACATGGGGAATTACCTTCCTTTAGAAGCAAAATATCAATTTGCAATGTGATCTTTTCTCTTACCTGTTCTGCATTTTGACATGTGAGGAATTAGTTGGGAATTCTTCACAGCAGAAGAAAATTTTTAAAGGTGATGATTGTCCATAATGAAGAGTCTCAAAAATGAAATTGCAGTATGGGATTTATCTTATCCACTTAAAATATTGAGTAATACTCCAAGCTAGATCATAGTATTATATCTACACGTGCAAGTACATCTTGTAGACTGCCTCCTTTAGACATCTGTAAAGAAGCCTCAAACTATTCAAGAAAGTATAAGGAGATGCAGGTATCAATTCTGATCATATTTCTTAACCACTATATCACAGTGTGATTTTAAAAACCTTAGCTTCAATGTGTCTATCTTTCATTTTCAATTGTGGAAACTCAAAGGGCTTTCAATGGAGGGTAATAATAAAAAGAGAGAGAAAAAAGAGAGATGAAAACATAGAGACATGTAGAAAAAAGAAAAGGTAATTTATGAAAGTCACTTATCCAATTAATAAAATTCTCTGCATGTATACAATGTGTGAAATATGAACTTTGTTGAGCACAGGTTTAACAATGTCTAAGTTGAGATTAGTTTGTTGACAGACAGGTTTCATTAATCACATCATAGTCATTGGAACCAGCTGCACTGCGCAATTATTATCTTACACCAGAAAGCAAACCATTAATGAGCAAAGATACAACTTTATGTCAGAAGAACCTGTGTGAGCTTGACTGATATTTAACTTTTGGTATGTTATTGGAAAAGTATCTCCCCTACCATAGCAATATCAATTTGAGATATATGAAGTAGAGTCCAAGTAGTGTTATTCAGCTGAAATTCATAGTACGATTTAAAGAGCTACATTTGAATGATTGGTTTCCAAGTTATGGAGCGATATACTGTAAAACGAGAAATTTTCGCGTGCATTTTAATTTCGCAAATTTCGCGAGCGCAAAAATTCGTGAAATTAAAATGCACGCGAAAGTTTTTGTCTACACTACATGCATTGAACGCCAGTGGCAATTCGCAAAAATTTCATGCCACGAAAAAGGTTGTCGGCTCCAATTCGCGAAAATTTCATGCCGCGAATATATCATGTTTTACAGTAGTTCTTTTGTGGAGACTGCAGTACAGTTATGAACAGTCTTTTGAAAACAAAATGCAGAATATGTTTGCATGTTGAAGATGATTGTTTGTCTGTATTTTTTAAAGTGCAAGTGAGGGTTGAAATTTCTTTTAATAGATTTCAGGATGTCATCTTGCTGTCAGTGCTATCTTATCTGATGCAAACTACAATTTCAGAATTTATTAATAGATGCTCACTCATACACTTCGAAAATTGGGGTAGGGCTATAGGAAGGGGCAATTCCTAGCTGTCAATGTGGTTACATGGAATATTTTTCAGTAAGAAACCTGTAAATTGAACAGGAGGGAAAAACAACAAAACACAAACACCAGCCCACGCTTACAGCCATCCTAAAATATCTCCTTTCTTATTTCTTTTGGGTGCCGTGAAGCTCAAAGTTTTGTTGGCCATGGGGGAAGGAGAAGATGCCATAAATGGTAGTGATGAGCAAAATTGTCCAAGAAAAGTTGCTAAATACATGGGGTGCCATGGCAATAAACTGTAAGAAGCATCATCTTCATCATCTGCATGACAAGCTCTTGTCTTGGTGAGAGAGACAGAACTACGTCACATGACCCCCACGCACGCCATTGCTGTCGCTTGTTGTCTTCATAATGGAAATGCTTGGCAAAAGCTCCGGGGCATCTGAGAACACTGCATACAAGAACACATAAGCATGATCAAACACACACACACACACACACACACCACACACCTCCACACACACACACATGCGAACACACACACAACAGCATACTATGAGAGACACTCGCATTTATACACTTACTCATTCCCACTTGCATGCTAATGCTGGCCTGACACACACACAGGAACACACTGCAGAGCCAACCTGCCTCACCTACAACACACACATTTGCAGATACACAGAGACTCAGACATACACACACACACACACACACATACACAAGTATACACAATTACACAAAAAAAGCCACAGGATGCAAGCTGTCTGATAGTAGGGCATGGATGGAGCCCACACATAATTTTAAATGCACGAGACACATGGTGATGAATGCAGAGTACAAGGGTATGCTGTCCTCATATTTAAGAGACCCTTTTTTTCATATGAATCACACATGATCCTTAGCACTGCAAAGCACCACTGCAGGTCAGAGCTGTAGAAGCACAATATAAGCGATAGAAAAAGTCCAGAGAATCATATAGTTACAGATTAATTCCTTGTGAGGAAAAGTTACTTTTTAGGATTAATTTTTCAGAATCATAGCCGGTAGAATGAGTACCGCACACTGCATTTATATCATCTGACTGAAAGCAAGCATGTTATTCATGTTTGTGATTTTGAAATATAAAAGTAAGTGCTGACTACATTAAACTTTATTTGAAGACTGATAATTCAGTAAATATAGCATTTAGATCAATAGAGAAAGAAATATGAGGTTCATAAGTGTGTGTGTATATATGTATATGCATGTGTAAATGAGGTTCATATGTGCATATATGTATATAAAAGGTTCATATAATGTGTATATATAATATGCATATATATATATATATATATATATATATTTATGGGACTTATGGTAATACATAAAAGATAAGGAATGTTCTAAAATTGTAGAATGACGCACATCTGTACAAGGTAGATTTAGCTCAATTCAATTCAATTCAATTCAAAGTTTATTTCACTTTTCGACAAATCATATATGTTACACTTCTTTTACAACAGAGAATAAGGTAAACAGAACATTATGCAATGAAAAGACTACAATAATTGAGGACCTTGTAGTAATTATACATTGTAGAAAAAAAAAGAAACAGAAGTGGTCAAAATGAAGTACATGTATAACCTTGCTTAAAGTGCGAAAAATGGAGAGACCCACTAAAAAGACAGAGCTTGTAGAATGTGGGCCCCTCTGGAAAAGAAAAACACCGATGGGAAGATTAATTGGAGCATCATGAATACAAAAGGAAAGAAGGAAGAAGGGGAAGAAATCTAGAAGCTTGTAAGAAATCTTTTAAGAAAGCTTGAAAAAATCTAGAAGCTTGTAAGATTGTGCAAGTCTTTTTTTTTAATGCATGCGGAAAACAGAGGAACGTTATCGTTGTATTTAGAAAGCTTTCATACATGAACCAAAAAAGCTCTATTGGCTGTATTAATATTATATAAGATGCACCAAAATTATTCATTTCGTACACAAGATGAAAGTATGGTTATTCATATATATATATATATATATATATATATATATATACATACACAAGTATCCCTTACTTGTCACCACATTACCCTCAGAAAGTCAAAATCATGAAAGCAGGAAAAAATGGCAAATCAGAATAATTTGAGAGAAAATGTGAAAAAAAAAATGTTTTCTGAAATCTCAAAAGTTTGACATATATTTGCATCAGTGTGAATTTCTATGCATAGAAGTGATTTGAAATTTGAAACTATTTTGTCCTGACAAAACATGTCAGCGATGTTTTTTGCTTGAATATTTTTTCTTTCGTACATCTTGCTCCTATCCAACTGTACAATTGAAATCTTCAAAACTGTTTACCTGGATATATATATATATATATATATATATATACATATATATTGTGACAGCATTTTAGAAAAACCAAACTGGACATATTCACTTTAAAAGATTAAAGTCTAGAGAATTTGATAGTTTTTTTTTTCATCAATAGAATTGATACCTGAGACTTTTTAGGTTGTGGTGATGGATCTTATATATAGAGAATTCAAGATCCTCAACTGAAAGAAAAAAAAAATCCAGTTTTATATATCTTTATCGTTATATTATAAGCACAAATTTGAAATTTGTGACATTTCATGAACAAAGCAACAGTGAGATTGAAAAGGTGGACAACTCCAAGGCAAGTATTACTAATTATCAACTGGCTATTAATTTCTTGGTATTCCCATTTTCTTTTTCTTTTTTATTCGTAATCTCTGTAAATCATAAATTACTCCTTGTTTTTATCAGATGGCAGATGGCAAGGAAATTAGTGTACTCGCTTTTCCATCATTCATGATGTATGAATATCAAAATGCATTAATTGTGAGTGATTAAAACATACAATATTACATTAAAGTGCTTATCATAATAAGATAAGGTTAGATTTTAAATCATAAATTACTCCTTGTTTTTATCAGATGGCAGATGGCAAGGAAATTAGTGTACTCGCTTTTCCATCATTCATGATGTATGAATATCAAAATGCATTAATTGTGAGTGATTAAAACATACAATATTACATTAAAGTGCTTATCATAATAAGAAAGATAAGGTCAGATTTTATGCTGTACAAATATTGATAAACATAAATGATTGTGTCAGATCTGATCACCACTGTTGGGGTGATATAGAAGTTTTGAAGAACCTAAGTACTGCAAATCCTATTTTCCAAAAAAAAAAATCAAAGATTTCCTGGAACACAGCTTTTGTTTAGCAGTATGATCAAAATATTTTGTAGTCTTGCTGATAGCATGATTTGTTATTTCAAACACCATGGGACATTTCAACTATATGATATCATATCTTGTAAATTGATTACACAACTTTACATCTTTCAAATTCATGAAATTCTTCCATTGAGATATTTTCATTACAACTGATTGACAAATTGCCCAGCATCGACATACTTTATATTTACTAAAGTTACGTCGATGTAGGGCAATTTGTCAATCAGTTGCAACTCTACATCTCTTCTTGTGTTATATTTGGAGAAATGATGCAAAATTAGATTATCCCTATATGAAGATATGACATTTATTAAGCAGAAAGAGCAAAATGTATGATGTGTGGAAAGAGATTTATAAGCAAACACTCACAAAAATTCATGTACCTAGTATTTAGTATCGGTCATATGAATTTGTACAGGTTATTTGTAACATAGCATTAACCCGTTGAGGACAAATCCTGAGTATACTCGGGCAGGTATCTATGGGGAATGCGTGTTGTAGCAAAATCAAACCGTACTTAACTTGTTAAAAGAGTGCCTCACTCAAGTCCTCTTAGTCACATCACTTTGATGTGATTCACATAAAACTCTTTTTCCTCTTTAGTTTGGTGTTTGAAATGATTTATCTTTCCAATAATTGTATTCGTTAATGATTCTACCAAGGGTCAGTTCATTTTAGTGCAGCTTATTTTTCACATCCCGCCAAACAATTGAACATACAAACTAATGTATCTTTAAAATTATAATCATCATAATGGAAGGGATTTAACATGGTTTTCAACAATTTTCCACATCATTGTCATGAACTTGGCAGGTTTTGGGGGGAAAAAATCCACTGAAAAGCAATTGTTTTAGAATGTGGCTTTGTAAAAGGAAATTATGTGAGAGCAACATTGGGAAACACACAAGAAAAAAAAATTGTGACAAATATGTGCACATGAAAGCATATATAAAATACCTTATGTTATTAATCTTTTATTCCCTTATACAATTCATGAACAAAGTGTGTTCTGCTGTGTGTGTGTGTTTGCATTAAGTGAGGAATTCTATCAAAAGGCCATTACAGGACTGTGTGTAGCGAATTTAGGTGGGTATTTTATAATCCCTAGATGGAAGGTCATGAGATTTTCTAACATGTAATTTGTGTTACCATTAGGAACAATTATTCCCAATTTGTCTCAAATTGTACCTGGTATTCTACTTCAGATTCACCTAGTGCGTCAAAAGCATCTTTCATCTCTGAAGTTCTCAGAACTTGACAGCAAATCTGAGTACATCAAAATTCATGCACGCAAACATTTCCTCAAATGCATGTCATGTAAGCCCACAGAGACTCTGTACTTAAAAGTGTGTGTCATACCCACCATCAATTATGCTGCGGAAGATGTCCCTGCTACTGTGGCATGGTGGGCGTGAAAGGGTTAGTACTCCCTCGTGCTGCAGTTTCTGCTCAACCCTTTTCCAAGAAGCATGTTAACTCAGTCCTAGTGCAGGGAAATCCTAAACCCATTCTAGGTGGAAAAATGTCGCTTGAATTTCCCTCCCATGGAATTCCAGGGAAGGTAAAACTGTCTCGCACATTTAGATGAATCGTCCCTGTGCTGCTGATGTGCATGAGCCATAGGAATGTGTTATTTCAGTGCAAGCAGATTCAATCTCCTGCAGCATGTCTGATTTATCAATCCGACATCTATATTTACAGCCAATGCCACGTTAAAGGATGGCCAGAATCCATAAGCTTATGCTTTTACCATTCTCTCCATGTTTGGAAGAGAATATAGAAGTCATAAATGTACAAATAACAATATCAGTTCTGAAAATAACATATTGCCAGATAGTCTATTTCACATTTAACCCACTGAGGACGAGTCGCGAGTATACTCGGGCAAGTATCTATGGGAAATGCGTGTAGTAGCAAAAACAAACCGTCCTCAACGAGTTAAGCTACATTATGCTTCAAATGTTAACTTCTAAAGCCCTACTGACCTAATAATAGCTCTTTATCCAGATAACTACCCATAATGAAAATAGTTTAATTTTCTGCTTGTCCCTAGTAAAGTGCATTAATTCACACAAAATATATGACACAATTGCCTCAAGAAATCTGAAAATGTGGTTCCTACTGATATCACTACAATGTAACAATATGTAAAATGTTGAAATGACATAACTGTCTTATCTTATGTCAAATTTTGATTTTGGTGAACTTGTACATTGAGCTCTATTAAACCTCTTCCATAAATCTTGTATTTTCCAAGTGAGTAACAGGAAAATGGTCTCAGGGGGCTAGACATGGTTTCTGGAAGTTTCAGCATATAAAAACTTGTGTTGTACAATGTCTATCCTTGACAAATATTTTTCTAAATCTTGCCATGACTATATCATAATGTTCATACATCCCAATTTTTGTTTGATTCTGATATACTAAATATGAAAGGGCACTTAGTGAGTAAAGTATAAGGACTTTATGGTCTTTGTCTGTTATAAAATCTCGCCAACAAATATATGAAGAGTAAAAAACCGATAAGTCCATATATCCATATATATGAAGAGTAAAAAAACGATAAGTCCATATTTGCCAAATGGAGATATTTGCGATTAAAGGTCAAGAAAAATATAGAGATTAATAAGGAAATTTTTGCTTCTTTTGACCATGACTTCAAAAATGTACCTTCATGTGTAGTGACCAATATATCATTTAAAAGGTATTATTTTGTACTTTATGACAGAGACCGTACTTCAAATTCTTAAAAAATGGACTTATCGCTTTTTGCGAACAAACTCTTCATATCTTTATGTATATATGTACATATGTCTTATGAACTATTTCTTCACTTTCTTGTGTCACGGAAAAGTCATTATACATAACTATTTATCTGTCTCTTCATCTCTTTTTTTTTTTGTGTGTGCTAGTTGATCAATTACAGACGAAAAGCTTACGCATTTTTTTTTTCTGCTAATGCATGTGGGGAGGGTGGGGTACACTTTTTCTTACTCTTGCCATCCTGTTTTTGAAATTACAGGATGGCATGTGCATATGCTGTGCCAGTTTGTCTTGACACACTTGGAACAGCAACATAGCTGTCTACACAACATGCATTGATTCGACATGACTATGAGTGGAATTGCTTATTGAGGATGAATGATTCACCAAAAGAAAATTAGTGTTAAAGCATAAGGAAACTCCTTTTAAAAGTTCTGCATTTTGTGACATAGTGCCTTTGGGATTTGGTTAATATGGTATTCAATTCCAGGTGTTCAATAAGAAAGAGAGAAGTGCAGCTATTGTAAACTTGTTTGATAGAATCTGATGGAAAGGTCTAGACTACTGCGGAGAGCTACACCACACGTTCACTTTGTAGTGTACCAAAGGAATCATGATTTACCATGTGGTGTATAAAAATGGTCCATGCTCCACAAATTAGTTATTCACATGTAATTTTAATGTTTTAGTGCCACTGTGATCACAGCATGAGAAATATTAGTAGTTTGATTGTAACACTGTTTAAAGGGTGTGTACAGTTCTGGTCGAGGTGAGGATTTAGCTTTTAACGTTTTGCGAGATATTCAGAAACCACTCAAAGAGCATGCAGTTCTAAGGGGTATCAAAAGTTTATTTGATGAAAATCGGTTTTGAAATGACTGAGATATCCAAAAACAATGTGAAACAAAGAGATCTTAATAAAGTTGTGGCATGTCGCCTTTTATTATTAGCACTTTTTGGGATATCTCAGCCATTTGAAAAACAATTTTTATCAAATAAACGTTGAATCCTTCTTAAAATTACATGCTCTTTCATATTTCATAAGAGGCTTTTCATTATCTCACTTAGGAATGTTCAAAACATGAATCCCCACCTCAACCAGTACTGTACAGTCCCTTTAAACATACCTGTATCATGGCCACTTTTCTACTGCCCTTACCCTAACCCCATCCACTATATAGAGTTGACAAGAAGAGAGACAAAATGGAGAGGAAAGTGCTGGACAGTCAAGAGAGAGCGTTCTGGGATGTCCATCGGCCAGTGCCAGGCTGTGTTAACACCACTGAGATGGACATCAAGAAGCTGAGTAGAATCAACAGGACATTCAAGAAGAAGAAGGTGAGTGCACTTCTCTCATTAGCAAACTTTAAAATTGTACGATCAATTGATTGCATCGATATAGATGGTATCAATTTAAAACAAGCTGTAGAAATGCATTTTGTCAGAGCACCTGTCAAAAATGCATTGCCAAAAGGGGAATTCCAGTGCAGTTGAAAGTTAGTCTGAAAAGAAGGAATGATATTTTCTAGCACAATAATGAAAATTTGATCAAAATCAGATGCAGAATAAGAAAGTTATGACATTTTGAAGTTTTTTAATTTTTCAGGAAATATGTCTTATCAGTCAATAAGTATGCAAATAGTGAAGTGATGGTGTTATTTCCTCACAACTTGCCATATATTTGTACATGAAATTTCTAAATTTCTAGTTTTCCATTCAAATGCAACAATACCCCAGTCTCAAATTCTGATTAATCTATAAACTGATCATTATTTTTGAGTTATTCAATCAGAAGTAACTTTATGTTTTACACTTTAATAACAGAAAATTGAACTTTTATCATTCTTTTTTGGTACATGATCACTAGAAAATTGTGAGGTAATGGCATCATCAGCTCACTCATTTGCATATGAAGAGTTTGTTCGCAAAAACCAATAAGTCCATATTTGCCAAATGGAGATATTTGCGATTACAGGTCAAGAAAAATAAAGAGAATAATTAGAAAATTTTTGCTTCTTTTCACCATAACTTCAAAAATTTACCTTTATATGTAGTGACCAATATATCATTTAAAAGGTGTTATTTTGTACTTTATGACAAAGACCGTACTTCAAAATCTTCAAAAATGTACTTATCGGTTTTTGCGAACAAACTCTTCATATCTATATCAACTGTACAGGAACTGTTCAGCAAAAATTAGCGAAACTCAGCAATTTCATAAGTTCCTTAATTTTCATCCGATTTTGATGAAATTTCAACTGTTGTACTCATGAGATTTTACTTTTTCTTATCAGACTAGTAGAACTTATAACTGGACTGAAATCCCTCTTTAGATTTACTTTACTCTTTTATCCGTCCTTGCCTTTTATGTTTTTAGTACACCTTCATTCTGTCCTACTTTATTCATTTTATATGAATGTACCTGTCTAGACTCGATGGTAGACATGATAGATACAATAAGACACTTGGTAAAAATGTAGCAACTCACCTTTTTGAAATTCACTTTTATGTCTTTTTGTGTGTAGCTTGTCTGACATATCAATAACACAGGAATAACACTTCCTATCGTTCACATTAAGTTAGCCTGTCATTTCTTAAAGAAATCCTTGCTCCCATTTTATACACGCAGGTATTTCAGTATGTACAAGACAGGAATTCAATTGTTGAAGCACATCATGGGTTTTAAGTATTTCAAGTATAAAGTATGTGACTTCATTGACAAAAAAAGAAGAAGATTTAAAGCATCACGGTGGTGTAGGATCCACTTACAAAACTGATGAGGATACAGAAACTGGTTTATCTACTATAAATCAAATCACCAAAAAAAATATTTAAAGTTGAACATCAGCTTAGAATGTTTGAATTTTAACTTGTTTCATCAAATTGATTGCTAAGGTATGAAAATACTTTTGCTAATACTAAAATTAAGGTATAAGACATTTGTTTCTTTACTAAAAACAGACATAAAAGATGATGTAGGATGTTTAGTAAAAATTTGCTAATGAAATAATTTGCATTATGATTAAGTTGGTATATATCTTAGGACACTGATGGTGAATGGCAAATTTTTAAAAAGACAAACAAACATTACCCACCTCCAGCAGAGAAAGGTATTAGCTCTCAGCGCGAGTATTGGAAGATGTTAAGATTTTTAACAATTTTTAAAGAGACTGATCCTTTAATTTCTCTTTGCTTGATGGACTCTCTTTCTCTAAGAACCACTCAAATGAATCCTTTCTGTTCCCTGGGAGCCTATTGAATGTGTGCAATTGTTTCCTTGCCAAGCTGAATGCCCTCATTTACAATTACTGCACTTCACACACAATGGGGCACGTGTACGTTAAATTAAACAGCAATGTGTATTCTCTACATGGATACGCTAAATTAAACAGCTGCGAGCGCATGCCGCGTGGGCAACTGAGCTGCATGGCAGGCCATTGAGGTATTGTGCTGTGTGGCTGATCTGGTGTGGGGAAGTGATAGCTGGAGAGAAGTGATACCTTCTGACACACAAAGATGCTTCTATGAGTCTGTGGGGGTTTCACGAGGACGTGGGTACATGCATCATATACGACGCAATTTGCTTGTAGTCGGGCAGTGCGGGACAAACTATTCTACATTGTGTAATGGTTGAAAATTTGACAGTTGGAGGGTACATCAACAGATGTAGAATATGAATGCTGCTGTTTCCTATTTGTTATGAGTTTTGCTCAGTGAGCAACCTTGATATAGTCCTCTCTGACTGACTGCTGTATGATGATGACTTGCATGTATGTCATGATTGAAAGTCTGAACAATTTACACGTCATAATTTGACAGTCATAACCAAAGTATAGCATGTGACAAAACATGTTTGTTAGTGCTCTTTTTCCCCCATTTTAAGATGCAGTCCATATTCATACATTATTCAGTTAGATGCTTTATCAAGATTCACATATTCAGTCCACACGGGACATGATATAGCAGGGTATCCTGAAACCTTTGCTTGAGACAAGAAAGTAAAATCCTGTCTTGCATAATTCAAAGTGATTTTATTACACTAGGCCTCCATTGTTTTGCTCATGTCTGACTGTGGGTGCATTCATCTTCAAAATTATATTCATGATTTCATTTTTACTGACTACTGAAAAAAAAGGGGAAAAAATGTTGACAGCTAGGGATTGTTTAAACCTCCATGATGTACATTTGCAGTCACTTTTGCACTTTTTGTGTCCTGAACCTGCATTGCCTATCCAGGACTGGTCCATTAAAATCTTAATTCACCTTGAAGCCTCATTTATATGGGTTTAAATCAAAATCTGTGAAATTGTTTGAAAGTCATATGGTAGGTGTGATTGTGTGATTAAACAATAACAGGAGATGTTTGAGTAAATTTACCTCATTTGTGTGTCACTGTAGATCAACACACCCAGCGAAGATGGGGATGGGAGATGTCCGTCAGACTCAGACATCCAGTCAGCTTCTGAAGAGAGCAAGAGACAGGTAAAAACTCACTTCTCATGCCCCCACTGGTGCACCGGTTCCGATTTGCCTGCATGATAACTTGTACAAAGAGTGGTCGCAGTCTTTACTCGAAAGTGGTGCAGTATAATGTCCCCCGACATATGTTGTCCTGATATGGCATGTGAGAAATGAACACTTCTACACACTTCCACTCTGGCATTGTGAAATGAGTGAAATATGGCCAAGCATGTTGGCTTTACTTGACAGTTTGCAATTTAGTTCAATGGATGTGGGCAATACATTCTGGTAGGTATTAACAAGTGGCTATCTGTACACTCTGAAGTACATTCTTTTTGCCAAATGATGTATATGGGAGACATAACAAGGGTTTATTCCAAGATACTTTTGTAATTATAATAGTGAAAATCAAGTTGCATTTGCTGATTAATTGGTAAATTGAGAGCTGTAAACAGATTTGGAATATGCAGCTGACCTGAGATAAAAAATGACTTTTTTAACACCAAAGTTTCCTTTGCTATACAACCTGATAGTAATAAGGAAGTGACATTTCTGTGATACATTCTTCAGCTGTATACAGCCTCTTTTCTTATCATATACTTGACTCTGTCACTTTTCATTACATCTCCCCAGATATTCTATGAAAGGTTTTGTGATATACTTGTACACACTGTTTTCACACATGAACTTGTTATACTTACCATTTATGTATATCTTAGCATCTTCCCCATCTTCAATCTTTCATATCTGGTAGATCTATATCTTGTAAGGTTCATGTCGAGCTCACATCAGCTATGAACAAAATATGTACAGGCCATGTGCAAGTACAGTCCTCCTTTAGAATCTAGTTTCATTCAAGGTGAAGTTTGATGTTGATGAAGTCAATATTATATTACAAAATTAAGAGGGGGGAGGCATGTTTAAATCTTGATACAAAGACACAGGAGCACACACACGCAAGATGTGAGGTATACCAAGGGAGAAATGGGTACTCGCAGTTCATGCAGCCTGTGAACAGGCCTGCATTTCTGTTCTCACCAAAGAACTGCATGATGTATGTACTATGCTTACTAGGATGCAAAGGATCCCATGTTATATTTCTGTATCTTGTTGCCAGGATGGTGCCGAAGAATATGCCAAATTTTTCCCAGTGAATTATCTGCTGTTATCTATCTTTGTAAAGCTGTGAATTTGATGAATGAAAATTGTTGGACAAATCACATTGGTATTGACTTGTATGTTTATCTGAGAGAAGAAAAACAAATCCCAAGCAATGATGTATGTCGCTACTGCTTAGGCAATGGCTGCTGTGCTTTCAAGCAAACAACTTGTGCAAGAGGTAATTTTTGTGAATATATGTTGTACATTTGTCACATGGGATCAGGGGCATGGGAATTATTTGTGCATCACCATTGTATTTTCGTCAAGGGCCACTCGAGAGGGTTTTTTTTTTGCATCTGGCTTCTGCTTAACATATATTCGAGTCTGAAACATTGAGAGATGGGATTACTGATTTTGTGTTCTTGGCTAAAAATTGGCATCTTGCATACACCATCGATGGCATATTGATTTGACAATTATGATTAATTGTTGCCTCTTTCTTGTTTGTGTTTTGGCATATGAGTGACACATTCACCAAATTCCAAGACCTGTTATAAATTGAAAGATTTATTTCCATTTCTTGAAATGAAATTGGAGATATTCATGCTTCAGTGATTACATTAGTTTCAAAAAGGTCTGAAATTTTGTAAAAAAAAAAAAAAATCAAGCCAGTGATTTCAATTATACAAAAAGTAATTTCCAATATTTGGAAAATGAAAGTGATTTGTGCATATATTATTGCAAATCAGTCCTTTGTCAACTGCTAGAATATCAGCTAACCATGCTTAATGTTATATTTGGAGACTTTTATAATGAGGTAATGCCTGCTGGTTCATGTCACAGAGAAACATCCTTTATCAAGAGATTTACGTAAAGTGGTGCATCCCTCTTTTACCTTCCGCTAGAAATATCACAGATATTCCTAGGCAGCAAAGTGTCTAGTGACGTGCGTGAGGGATTTGTTCAGATGTCAGAGGGCTACTTCCTGACACTGAAAATCATTCCACCTTTGCTGCGTTAGTTATATATTGGCTCACTCTGTGTGTTACCTTGCATGCCTAGACATAAATTGCATTGACTCAAATGTCAGAGATGAAGGATGCAAACAAAATCTGAGGCATTATTTCATGGGACAAGTTAATTTTTTTTGGAGGCTCTGGGTATATGCATTTACTTCCTCTTAATTTTATTTTCTTTCTATCTCTCCTCTATGTTTTTGTTTCCCTGTAATCCTACTTTTCACACTGTGTTTCATGTCATGACGCCCGAATGGACCTCCTATTTTGCACTATCACATACTTGCCCAATGTGGTTTTTATGTTTATCTTACACATGTCTCTTCCCAACTTCATTCTTTCTCTCAACTGCTACACTTTCCTCGTCAAAACATTTACCCTTCTCAATAATATTCATTGATTCCTTTCTTATACCACTCAAATGTCACAAATCTCTACTTCTTCTCAATGTAATTAATCTATCTGACACTTTCCTATGGATCATAATCCATTTCTCCTTGTGGCAATTATGATTTTTTTTTTCATCCTAATTGGAAACTCTGGTTTATCTCACTTTCTTTATTCCCCTGACTTCACCTTCTGCATCTCTGGTACTCAAATTTTATTCTCTTCATTCCATGTTGTTTATTTCTTCCCGTCTTTACCATATTGGTGTACTTCCAATTAAATCAATACCTACCACATACTTTCATTCAAAAAAACTCTTACCCATTCTAATTTATCTGTATCATGTACATCCTTTCTCTCTCTTTCTTCTCATATGTCTTATATCTGTATATATTTCCCCCACTCACTCCATATATTTGTGTTTGTTTATCTCCTTGTTTGATTTTGCCTGCCTGTATAATCCTTGTGTTTCTGTCTCATCCTGCGCCCCCCCCCCCCTTCATCATGTCCATTGTCATCCAACAGGAGTCATCTCATCATCATCATCTGCACTTTGCATGTTGCTCACCAATTCTCTTCCTCACACGCAAGGTATGTATATATATATATATTCCTATACAAGCTGCATTGATGTACATTTATGTATACATGAATATATATGTATCTTGTAAATATATATACACATATATGACCTGTCATCACATTACTCTGATAAGTTGCAGACATCAAAGTTGAAATGAAAGAAAAAGGTGATTTCCCTAAAACAGAAGACTTTTCTTAAAGATACAAATCAGACATTCAAACCACTTTCTGTCCAAATTTCAAAATCTTAAAAGGGGTTGTAAATTTGAAACATTTAGCTTTAATGAAGCATATCACAGCCAATTTTCTAAAGATTCTCTATCTCTGGTGATTTGCTTTCTTGCTGTCTCTATAGTAGGTAGGCCATACTTTGAAGTAAACTTGAAGAAATTAAATATCAGCAGAAATAGTACTAGGAGGACTGGAAATAAGAAGCAACGTTCATCAGGAATACTCAGTCACTTCACCAGGCTTTTGTTGTGATGAGTCATATTCATATATGTATATGTATATACATATTATTCACACACAATGTATACATAGCTATGAGCAGCATGCTGCACCGATATGGCTACAGTTGATGAGTTATATTTGTGGATTATTCATGGATGGGCTATTATGTATCTTGTCTTTGTGTCCATTGAAAATAAAGCTTTTTCTAAGGCTTTAGTCTTCATGGCATTGTTTCAGGGGAAAAGATTTACTGTCGACAAAATGTGTGAAATACAAAGAAATGGAATGAAAATTAAATTACATGTCCTTCCAAGAAGCAAGGTTAGAGATCACTTGCAATATTTTGATGTTTAGCTAAAGTTGAAAATATCATTTAACTCTTGAAATCTGCATGAGTAAAATGACTAAAATACATGTGTACAGTACATCTTATGCTCAGTATCCTTTCTCATACATCCCAAGATTCATTGCTGCACAATAATTCTTGTAAAGCTAATGTTAACTGCATACATTTAGCAGCAAATACTGATTGGTTGTCTCTTGACATTAATCCTGATCAAAGATAAACGATATTGAGAGTGTGGAGGTGATTAAGAAAGGATCATTGTGGGAAAATGTGCAAGATGCAAATGGCATTCTGTTTTTTAAATTCTTTCTACATAAAGTAGTAGGCCTTAAAGGGGAAGGCTAGTAACTGATCAGTGGGAATCAGTGGAAATGCTGGGAGTAGATCGTTCCAATCCTTATGGGATTCATTCAAGAGTTCATTGTATATCTATTGTTGTGTGAAAATGATTTGCTTCAGAATGGTCTCATATTCAAGTAATGTGCAGTTTAATGCTTCCAGGTTAGCGTCCCTGGTCAGTGACGGAGCATTAATCTGCACATTACTTGAATATGAGACCGTTCTGAAGCAAATCATTTTCACACAACAATAGATATACAATGAACTCTTGAATGAATCCCATAAGGATTGGAACAATCATCTCCCAGCATTTCCACTGATTCCCACTGATCAGTTACTAGCCTTCCCCTTTAAGGCAAAAAAAGTGCATGATGTAAATATAGATATGGTTATATATCTTTAACCTTTGTGATCAGTAGTGGACATAGGCATTACTCTTGACCCTAATAGATAAAACTGTCAGGTGTAAATTTATTGTTCAGGTGACCTATAGGTGTATTTGATTTTTTTGCCATCTTTTAGTTCATATCGGTCCAATGAGCCAAAAAATTGCAAAGGAAATGTCACTATAATATTTCTCTTGCTTATGCTGATGTGGAAACGTAATGTGATTGAAGAATGTCCACATAAGCATCATAGCAGTGGGACTGTTACAAAACTGTCATATCTTGTGGATAATTTTGACTTGACATTATTCAGTCATTATTGACTTACCAAAAACTGCATTTACCATGGCGATGACTGAAGGGCTGACTGAATGTTATCACAATATGTTGCCATGACAGCTGCACTCTAAATAAATTGCATGAATTGTAAGCTTTCAGTAGACAGTGCCAATGACATTGTCAGTATTCATTTTCTAGACTGGAGTAGAAAAGTACAGCAGCAAGCATTTGATTTTTATGCCTCCGCCAACGAAGTGGCCGGAGGCATTATGTTTTCGGGTCGTCCGTCCATCCGTCCGTCTGTCCGTACGTACGTCCGTCCGTCCGTACGTACGTCCGTCCGTACGTACGTACGTATGTACGTCCGTCTCGTTTTGTTTTTGTCGATATCTCAAGAACCGTGTGGTGGTTTTACATCAAACTTGGTATGAGGGTATATCCTGGGGGGATAATACTTTATTAGGATTTTAGGGTCACGGGGTCAAAGGTCAAAGGTCATAGGTTATTTTGTGAAAAAAAGGTTGAAAATTCATGTTTTTCTCCATATCTCGCAAATGGTTCAAGGTATCTTCATGGAACTTAATATATATGCTTGTTCCAATGGGCAGTGATTATCTAGGGAAGTTGGGGGTCATGGTTCAAAGGTCAGGGGGTCAAAGGTCAAGGTCAACTCCTCAAAATATCACTACTTTCCTTATATATGCAATGCCTGAAGGTTTTTTTTTTTAAACTTGATGTATACATGTATTACTCAATATATATTCTGTGGGAAGTTTCTTGCCAAAAGGTCAAAGGTCAAAAGGTCAAAGATCAAGTGAAAGTGCTGAATTGCACTTTTTCCTCCATATCTCAAAAGTAACTCAAGGTATCATCATGAAACTTACATATTTAGGCATGTTCAACCTAACAGTGATTCTCTTTGGAACTGTGAGGTCAAAGGTCAAAGGCCAGGTTTAGATAATGCTATTTTCCCATTTGATACTGAAATTATAGTTTTTCTCAATACCTTGAAAATTACTCCAATGCATAAACTTATAAAAGGGTCAAAAGTCAAGTAAAAATCATCAGTTCCCCAAATACCTGCACTCTGACATTTCAATCATTCATCCAATTGAACCTTGTTCTAGGAAAGTGAACATTCAGCACATTTGTGTCAAACCTGTCATTTTAATATTTTGCCAATTGTGTGAAACTGTCATCACACATCGTCAAGACATTGTACTATAGACTTATTAGGAGAACCATGCATTATGGCGGAGGCATATCAGTCGCCGTAGCGATATATCTAGTTTTTTTGAATACCTAGCTATTCACAAAGTTAACAAAATCAGACTCATTCAACTTAAGATGGATCAACTTTTGAAGAAGAAAACAGAAAGGTGAAGGTATAGGATTTGTTTCTTTTATAAAGAGGTAAAAGAACTGATGAAACACAAATACATGTATGAAGCCATATATGTCACACCTCATGGCTACAAGACAGTCAGAAAAAGACAAAAAGAGAAAGTGATTAAGCTTGAAGGAGCACTTAGGTAGTATAGTGTTTAACATGATAGAAGCACATCCTCACACTTCAGGCTGATTGGTCTGTAATTTCAGGGATGCATACTATATTGGTATCATTGTCAACTTACACTAAGCCTGGTCTTTCCTCACACAGGTCGAGATGCTCAAAGCAAGATTAGAAAAGAGGCAGTACAAGACGTCCAAAGTGGCAGAGCTGTGAGTATATTACTCCATTACATTTATTTATAACCTTATACAACTTGAACCCGCAAACCCTGTTAACTCATGGATGCTTTGATTCTTCAAGAAATTCTCATCAATATAAATGTCATCTTATTCCTGACTAAGGCTTTAAATTTCTTCATACTCCAAAATATTTGTCAATGAATGGTGTGATCACAGGGCCCTACAGAACAATGCGATAGCTAATGCAGGAATTTTGCATTGCAGTCAAAGGATATTTTTCAAGCCATAGTACACATGTACATACAAAGTACATGCACATGTGCATACATATGCTTGAATCCACACTGTATAAAATATTTATGTACCGGTATAGTAATAACATCTATAAAATTACATACATGTATATACAATGCACAATCTAGAGGCATATATATATATATATATATATATATATATACAACAAAAACACATGCATAAATAAATAAATGATTATATACACAATATCTTTAAAGTAACTTTTGCTTTATACATGTTGGTAGCAGAGGAGGATAGTGTTTTCACACACTGGGATTGATTGTAGAATGCCATGTATGAATCTGAAGAGGGCAGCAGACACCGATATTGTGCCTGCTACTCGGCATTTCCAGAGTATTTTGTCATTCCACTGCCACATGGCACACTCTGCCAACATGTGTATTAGTAATTGACCTTTATAAACTTAACATCAATTTATCACAAACCTCACTTCTTCCAGTGTGAGCTTTGAGTCTGTAATCAGTCTAGGTTTTTTCCTGGCCTTTCAGATTAGAGCCCCTGCATTGCTTTGAGGGACCAGCAAACAACAACAAAACCCCCAACGAACTTTTTGTGTTTCTTGATGTTGATTGGAAAGAAAGAGTACAGCAAAAGCTGAGTATATTTCTTGAAAACAGCGTGTTAACATGGTAGCTGAAAGATCTCGACCGAATGAAATAAATATTCTTTTTTTAACACCCAAAGATAAATACAAGAGCTCATAAAGGCTTATCAGTAGTACAGGTACTATAGACGTGGCAAATTTCAGTGTGGAAATTTTCACAGAGTCCGGGCAACAAGAAATCAGTGCAAAAACAAAAGTACGTAATTTTTTTGCTTGTTACGTGTGAAACTATTTTATGTTTTGATTAAAAAACACTTGAAATTAGTCTTACCCGACCGTGCACTAGAAATTAACTTTTTTCAATGAATACACTTTCATCGTTCTCTTTTTAAGCAAGTCACTTCATGTTACTTCCAAGCACACAGGGCTCAGTGATATGAAAAGACAAAACTTTCTCAATGACAATCTCCTAGTACCAATGTATTCAGGGAATAAAAACAAATGGATATGTTTGTAGACAGTTCACTTGCCACACATATATATTCGAAGTTTTATGCTATTTTTAAACAGTGCTGAAAAATAAGATATCACAGCCATAGTTATTAAATAAACTTGTAATGATGACAAGACTAGCAAATTACATGTAATCAGAGCATATGAAGAGACATTAAAATGAATTGTTTTCAGAGCATCTTGCTGCCACAAATAAATGCATTAAAACTCATGAAAGTAAATCATAGCTAGTTGTACCGGTTATTTGCAGAAGTGCAATTATTGAAGAGTACAGGAAGCTTAAATCAAACCAGGTTTCAATATGACATAAGAGAGGGTTGCAAACTTTGAACTTGGATCTTTCCCCAGGTCTTCAATACCATATTCTACCCCTGTGGCTTATTCTCGGTGACAGCTAAACATGTTTGAAATGAGTAAACTTACATTGAAACATCTATATCTAGCAATTAAGCTGCAAGCTTAATCTAGCATCTGATTATATGACTGTCAGAAGTAAAAAGTGGAAATAATGATATTCCAGTGCGGAAATTAGTGCATATTTATCAGATTATGTACTAAAAAAGTCTTAGAGATGTCTGTATGAATTGCATATATATACCACAGTGTAAGCAGCTCTCTCAATAGTCCCCCCCCCCCCCTTGAAATTGTTATGGCAACATATGAGCTTATAATCACTACATATTTAGACTATGGATTATTCTGTCCACTAGATGCATGCTATGAGTTTTCCTGATATTATCCTCATGCCTATATTTAGCTATAGTTGTTTGAACAGTGTGACTATCAATATAAATGCAAACGTTTATTAGGAATATGCCAGCAGCATATGGCATTGTTTTGGGTCAATCCAATTATACAAACACTCTGTAACTGTCTAGTGGTGCCAGATCAGATTTCATCAAATCCCTCCCCCCCCCCCCCTGCAAGAAAAGAAAAACAAACAACAAAACAAAAAACAAAACAAAAATAAAATCTTCCGAACATTGTTCAGTGACTGGAGATGACCTCACAATAATGGCATTTGTGGCAATACGACACAATGATGGCGTCAGTATAGGAATGACTGAAATATTGAAACTGGCTACGTTTAGAATTCAGAGCTAGGGCTAAGGTAATGATAACATAAAATGGCATAGATAATCAGTGTCTGGGCAGCTGGTTTCAGCTTGTCTCTATGTGCATTAATTTCCTCACTGGGAATCAGGAGCTGTGCTGAATTAGAATATAATTGCCTCTCATTGGTTCCAGTTTGAAAAAAAAAAAAGAAGTCATATCTAAAATACTATACTTCCGCGACTGAAGTGATAAGTTTCGGATATCCTTCTGTAGGTTGGGTAGTGATTGAATTTCACAGCATATGCAAGTAGGAAATTGGATAACATCTATATCTGTATCTGTCTCAGTTGTATTATGCATGTCTGTGTATGTAGATATATCTTTATATATATATATATATATATATATATATATATATATATATATACATATATATATATATATATATATATATATATACATATACATATATATATATATATATATATATAGGTATTTTAAAAAGGACAATTTGAATGTGAAGACAGATGAACACCACTTTCAAATTTCTGAAGTAAGGTCAATGATACTGCACTCATTACAACTACAAAAAAGAGATATTATCGAAATATCACATATATTTCAATTCTTTTCTTTGTTTTTCAGCAGTTTTATTCTCAAACATTTCAAATTGACATAGATGGATTAGGCTGATTTTAAATTCAAATTCTTCTTATATGCTGTATACATACATATTTGTAATATGTATCATCACATTATATGCACACATACAAACATGTACAAACATATATCTGGGATGATTTTTTGCATGCATTTTAATTTCGCAGATTTTGCGAAAGCCAAGATTTGCAAAATTAAAATGCTTGCGAATGTTCTTGTCTATACTAGCTATGCATTGAATGCCAGTGGGAATTTTCGAAAATTTCATGCCCCTAAAAAGGTCACTGCATGGCCCCAATTCGAAAAAAAAAACAAACAAAAAACAAAAATCATGCCACAAAAATTTCTTCCTATAGGCCTGCAGTATATTGCATCCAATAACTAGTTTTTGCATGAGCCGCTGTTCTTCTTTCATCACAGCAGAATCAATGCAATATTCAATTTTACTTTCTTAAACTTTTTTTGGGGGAGGGGTGGTGGGGAAATGAAGCAAAATAGTACTAAGCTGGTCTCATGTCATTCTCACAATATGATTAAATTCAAGCACTAGTTTACACAAGTCCTACATTTCTGTATGTGCAAAATTGAGAGACTCACTGAAAAGCAATCCTGGTTCGATGTGGATCTTGGCTGAAAGAAATATTTGTGTTTAAAAAAAAACATTTGTGTTGATGTGTGTGCAGAAGAATGAATGAAAATATAAAGAGAAAGGAAAACAAAGTAAGTGCAGGCACTGCTGTATATAGTAAACTGCATGCTTTACACAATTTTGGCCAAAAACTGAGAGGAACAGTCTAATGCCCAAGACAGCCCTATTGTCTGCTAGGTGATAAAGGAAGCAGGAAGCGGTTGGCAGTCATTCTACATAATCTGTGTTGGGCAGGCAACAGCCAGGGATTGAGATGTTGTCCCTCGCTGGCTGGCTGCGGAGTCGACTATAGAGGTTGTTTTTGTTGTTACAGTCTGTTTTTTCTCCCCATGATAAAAACCGACTTTACCACCAGGCAGGCAGACGGCTACTAGAGCTGTTCCTCCCACTTCCTCTTGCCTTTGTCTGCTGTAAGTGTGTCTAGGATAGCATGCTGTGCATTCGGACTGTATCAGTGTGTGTTTGTGTTTATATGTGTGTGTGTGTGTGTCTGTCTGTCATATGGGTCTTTGTTTATGTCTGTGTCTGTGCTTGAAGTGTTATATATCTTGAGTGAGAGTCAATCACTGGACACTTCTAAAGTTTGCTCATGATAAAAAGCAGTTCCACATGTAGCTGATAGTGAATTGGTGCCATATGGAAGAGTCAATGTGGAGGAGTTATGAGTGATGATATACATATGGTGAGAAAACCATATTATCTAATATATATCCTATACCCCATTTTATAGTTGTGGAAACAAGATGAATCATTGCTCTTCCGATCCGCCTTTAAATGAACAAAGCATGTGAACGTGTTGTCACGTGTGATAGGCTAAAATACATAGAGCCTAGGTATATACAGTGGAGACTTGATCAAATTTCTATGATTGCATTGTATAGGCCTACCACTCTACCAGTATCTCGATTAGCCATAAAACAAGGAGATTGATGACAATGCAAGATGCGATGCGTTTTTATCACAGGCAGTGCAATGAAAGTGACGCACGTGGCCAACGCAGGCACAGATCTAGGCTGACGTTGCGAGCAGGTTGCATGGCAATATATGGGGCTGCACTTTTAATAGGCTGGTGTCAGGAAGGGAGTGTGGAAAGGAAATAGATGGCAGTGTGAGGCTTAATAAGAGTGTCCTTGACTGGATGGATCTTGCTGGGCACAACAAAAAAAACCCCGAACTGGTTCAGTTCAGACCGACAGGCAGCAGCTGATTGAGATACCACGCTCCTCTCTAGCCATTCACCTCCAACATGGGATATACATTGATCATCCTCACCACTGTGAAATAGTGCTTATCTCAACCATTATATTGTGTCAGTGTCCGCCCAGACCGAGACCGTGTATATTAGTGCCAAGCTGGAGGCTGAGTGGATAAGAGGACCATATGAATCCTGATGTGTTCTTGTAGAGGACCTATATTGAATTACCAATTATGCTTCTCAATATGTTGGGTGAGAAGATCTGTCTTTGTTTTAAACATATATTCAAACTAAGGAATATTTATATATCTATGAATGTCACACATTAATGAAATGTGTTGTTTGTTGATGTGTATTGTCTATATTGGGGGAAATACGGTGATGCATATGGGGTAGGCTATAATCTTATTCATTTATTGACCATTCTCAAACTTAAATATTAATATTTGCTCCATGTCTTGTGACATACAGTTCTGTATCTTGCTGCAAGGATGCATATTACCTTTGTAGGAAAGTAGACAATGATGTATGTATAATATTTTGCCCTTATGTGTATGTATGTATGTACATGTATATATTTATCCATCTGCTATATATGAATATATAATTTCTTCATATTACGTTCAGACATTCTAATATCCAATTGCTGCACTGTTTGGGAAATTTGTACTTATTTGGAGATTTGGAATGGGAAGTGCAGCAGTCACACAAAGGAATTCAACTCTAAAATGAAAGAGGGAGTGTGAGAAAGGAAGTGATTATTTTGCTAAATGTATACATTTAATTGCTTCATGTAAGGATCAGACATTCTGATATCCAATTGTATATTATTTGGAGATTTGGATTGTTCTTGGGAAGTGCAGCAGTCACACAAAGGAATTCAACTCTGAATAAAATGAAAGAGGGAGTGTGAGAAAGGAAGTGATTATTTTGCTAAATTTTATATATTCAATTTCTTCATGTAAGGATCAGACATTCTGATATCCAATTGTATATTATTTGGAGATTTGGATTGTTCTTGGGAGGTGCAGCAATCACATAGAGGAATTCAATTCTAAATAGAATGAAAGAGGGAGGGTGAGAAAGAAACTGATTATTTTGCTTAATGCATATATTATATTCAATTTGTTCGTATTATTAGCCGACACTCTAATATCCAATTGTTGCACCATTTGGTAAATTTGCACCTTTTTTTTCAGAGATTTGGACTGTCCTTGTGAAGTGCTGCAGTCACACAAAGGAATCAAATTCTAGATAAATTGAAAGAGAGAGTGTGTGAGAAAGAAAGTACTGATTTCACTCAGTATCATAATCAACTTGACCATCCCCTCTCCATCACAAGTCTTTGCTGCTGTGCTACAGCAACTGTGCAGTCATTTGAATCAATAATTATAATCTGTTGTATGTCTTTATAAGAAAAAAAAAGACAATATTTGTATGGACATACCACTTGCATTTTGAGAGCTGATGTCAACATCAACACATCTAGCTTGCGATTGTGACCAGCATCATTATTCTGTGAAAATGTAAACTCTGAAACAGTACTGGTTGAGGTCAGGATTCGGGTTTATAACACTTTTGGTGCTCAGATAATGAGAAACCTCTTATGAAATATGAAAGAGCATGTAATTTCAAGAAGGATTTAATGTTTATTTGATGAAAATTGGCCTTAAAATAGTTGAGATATCCAAAAAAGCGATCCTAATAAAATTAACAGGCCACAACTTTTATTAGGATCTCTTTGTTTTTCCTTATTTTTAGATATCTTAGTCATTTCAAAGCCGATTTTCATCAAATAACCTTTTGATTTCCCTTAGAATTTATGCTCTTTAACATTTCATAGAGTGGTTTCTAACCATCTCACAAAATGTAACAAGCTGAATCCTCACCTCAACCAGTACTGCACAGTTCCTATAACTTTTCCTTCCCTGTTTTGTTATGTTGAGCATAAGTCGACCTGAACATATGACAAAACATATCTTATTGAACATATGACTGCACAGTGTTGAATTATGAATGTCAAAATTCCCTGCCACATCAGCAGCATACATGACAGCATTGTGTGACCCTCAGCTGAAATGCATTACCATCTGCAACTGCAAAAACCTGAAGCAATATGGTGTACAGAGAATGGAGGATATATGATATTATAGTAATCATATACCACTCCCTTTTCAAGATATTCTGGGGTCACTCTTTGTACTTCATGGTGCGATGATCTTGAGGAGGGAGATATCATTAACAATTATGGGCCAATAATATATTGAACTATATCTTTGGAGGGCATGACCTCCAAGTTTCCAGAATCTATTGGTCAATTTCGTTATATTTCTTCCTCTCTGTGTGCAAGTGTATGCAGGTGGGAGGATGATGAGGGTAAGGGGTAGGAGAGAGGGTTTGGGTTGTAGTATGCATTGCAGCAATTGGTGTCTTGCCTCCCTTTGTGTCATCTGTTAACCCATTGAGGGTGGGCTGCTTTTGCTGCAACACGCATTTCCCATAGACACCTGTCCAAGTATACTCCATACTCGTCTTCAACGGGTTAAGTTTATCCATGAGAAAGTTATCCAGAATTTGGTCAGATGGTGCAATCAATGAAACAGGATGTGTGAATGAAGCTGACTATTGATCATCAAGGCATACAAGGGAGTTTGCCATACCCTATACATGTATGTACTGTAACTCCTCCAGAAATCATTCTTTGCATTACACATGATGCAGATAGCTAGCTCTCATTTTAGGTACATACTCTTAGTTTATGCAGCAATAGAAAGAACTCAAATAATTCTCCTTGTACAATGCTCTCACATGATGTGTGTGGACATGGGGTTAATTTCAAGAGCTGATGTTAATTTCCAGTTCAGTCACCTGTTGCTTTTTAGTTTACAACAATTAGGCACCAAATTGTCCAACAGTCAATACCACATACATCCATTCATTAGATAAAAGACAATCAGTTTAGTATAACCATATCTACCTTAACTGCTCTTAACACTATAGTCCCTCAACCTGTTCAGGAAATTTATATTGGTCCATTCTATTTTTTTTTTTTTTTGACCATGAATGTTTAAACATAACCAACAAAACAAAAGAAGAGCAACAGCGATCATTGATAATCTAACATCAAGGATGCTCAACCACAGAGGATATAGCAAAAGAACTGTGCCTGTCACGGTCTAGCTGTGGGAAACCAAAAGTGAAACTGAGAGGGGAGCGTGCCTACCAGCAACTTCAGGTCTGCTTTCATAGTAAACTGCCACGGCCTATGTGCAGCAATATCATCACTGTTCATTGTACAATAAATTGAAATGAAAGAGAAAATTAAATGGAGCAGTTGCCTCCATGTATAGCCACTATATTGAATTCATATATATGTTGTTGCTGCAAGCTCAAAAGACAGCAAATCACTGTTAAGTTTCTCTTTACATAATACAAACCTGTCTCAACCATTGATGTGTGAAGAGGAAAGTTAGTTGCCATACCAACAAGCCAAGTTTCTCTTCTCCTATGTCTCTGTACAAGTCAACAACAACGTGTTTTCATTCTGTGTGTGCAGATTAATAGCATACTGCCAGCAGTATCGAGAGTACGACTTGTTCATCTCGGCAGCAGAGTTGGGTCCCAACCCGTGGATATCGGACGACACGGCTCTCTGGGAAGCTGCATCCACCATGTGAGTATAAACACTGATCATAATATCTCAAGTTTTCCCCTCACATTGCTTTTCAAGCAGGATTTCAGAAAATCTTGCCATGTGTTCACATGAGAACACAGATGATGTTGGGGGGGGGGGGGGGGGGGTGGATACAAGGGAGGGAGACAGTGTGTGTGTGTGTACATGCATGTTTGTGTGTGTATGCCTGTAGGATTCCGAACTGGATGTATTAGATTGAGGACTAGCAGATTGAGCTGCAAATCCCAAAACATGATTTCAAGGAGGTAGTATCATGAAGGGATCATATTTTAACAAGTAAAAAAAATAGCTGCACCTGGATATATCACTTCCCAGATTATCATATGGAAAATCCGACATCAACATAGGCAAAACTAAACCAACTAATTGCATTTGATATAGTGTGGCCCTGGAAATAACATCATTAGACCTCCTCAAAAGTTCAGGTTGACTGGTTGATTATTTCATACTGCATGTACAGTATACTCTTGATCGTTACAACAAAGTCCTTGGAACTGACGATTTTCTTTCATTAAATAGAAATTTCATTATAACTGAATAGTATAGTGCATGATAATGTATAGATGATAATTTTGAGACCTGAATGCTTATGACTGTGTGCTTAATTGCGTATACTTATTACTGTACTGCCATAGAATAGTGTGACATGTACGTTGGCATTCATGCGAACATGTACTCTGATGCTAGGTTCAGATTTTTTTTGAAATTTTTCTTTGCAGTCTTCTTGTTAAAAGGGTTGAAAAAAAAAAGAATCTGCATATAATTTTCATTCTGTGATATGTAAGATTTATTTTAATTAATGCGGCTGACCTGGATTTGTATGCTGATTACAAATTTTGTTATGATTAAGTTTTTTGTTTGAGGACTTTGAGGAAAAAGCTCATGCTGATCAAGCCATCCCAAATAAATATGTTTTGATAAATAAATGAATAAATGCATGAATAAATGTTGATTTCATTGTAATGAGAATTTCTTGATAACTGTGTTTGTTATAATGGGAGTGTACTGTAGTAAGAATGCAAAATGAGTTAAAGGACAGGCTTGAATAATCTAGTGCACTGAACAGTCAAATTGATTAGCATCATGGGGCTTGACATCATCATCATCATTACAATCGGTAGTTTGATTTGTTACCAAATTAGCACAAGAACGCATGTTGGTGCTATTGTGTTTACCTCCCTCAACATCGAGGGAAAACTGCATTGTGATTTAATCAGTGTGCGACGTATGGCACAGACACAAGCAGTTTCCTGCCAAATTAGCTCTTTGATGGGGCTGCTAAATTGTAGAGATTGGACAAGTGCACGGCCGGAACAGCTGCACAGCTCCTGCCCATTGGTTGTGGCTTGAGTATATGTTCCAGACTTGTTGGGTTAGTAGGTGATGAGTAAAAGGGAAGTCAGGTGTTACCTAAAATTAGCAATGCTGATGGCATTTTACCACCTCACAACATCACAAAGGGTGAGCTGGGGAACAGTGGCAGTTTCATTTACAGTGTACTCCTGTTATAACGAATAGGTTTATATCAAAATTCTCATTAAAATTAGGTTAAAATTCAGATCCCAAAATTATCATGTGTACATCTTTGTATACTTTACTGTTCTGCTATAACAAAATTCTGATATAACAAAAGAAACTGCCAGTCCCAAGGACTTTGTTATAATGAGAGTCACCTGTACTCAGCCGTAAATTGTGGGTGCTTTTGTTTTTGTCATGCCTATGAAACAACAGGCGGCTGAGGTATGCTTTGCTAGCCGCCAGGGTTCCATACGTGCATTTGGTCTTCCCATGAAGGAAAACTAGACTAGCTGCCATTTTGGTCTCTGCTGCTTCTAAACTCTTTACAAAATGGAGAGGTTTGTTTGGAGGATTTTTATGGCCGTCATTGGTGACTATAATTGATTATGATCTTCCCATTCATTGGCTATAGACTAGTTCTTGTCTTCTGATTTATGACCGTACAATTGCAGGTTAATGTAAATGTTGCGCAGAGGTGAAGAGGCAGTTGATGTTGATTGTGCATGCAGAATCATGACGTTGCAGTTTCAGTAACCTGTAGTCGTTGGTTGAGAATGAGAAGGGCGTTAAATTGCCTTGAACACCATGGCCCGAATTCACGAAGGTGGTACAAATGAAACCATGGTTCAAAGACCGTAATTTTTTAAAGGGTGCCAAGTGTCGCATATGGCCTATTTCATTACAAAATCAGTCATTTCGTCGACGAAATGACCATTTCGTGAAGGAAATGATCATTTCGTTGACGTAGTGTAAATATTTTGTAACGAAATGAACATTTCGTCGACGAATTCGACGAAAAGACTGATGTCGTATTGAAATAGGCCATGCGACACTTGGCGCTCGATCCATACAAATTGTCCATGGTTTAAACCATGGTTTCATTTGTACCACCTTCATGAATTCGGGCCCATGGGTTTAGTGGCACCTTAACGCCCTTATCATTCTCACCCGACATAGTTATATTGGCAGGACTGGAAATGATTTCTGTTGTTGTACAGTCGGCTCCATATTGTATGCTGCAGTTGTGACAGAGGTCAATGATATGCTGTAGTACTGTATTAATGGAAACTTAAAAGGAATCTGTGTGAAGCATTTCTTACCATCTCCCTCGATCATCATCCGTTTCAAAGCTTTAGTCACATTTTTTGGTTCATTTCATCCATATGTTCCCCTCTTTCATGTGATGTCCAATGGTGAGCAGGAGTCTGAAGGACGTACCGGTGTACAGGGTCAAGAAATGGGGCTTCTCCTTCGATGACTTGCTCAAAGATCCCTTAGGAAGGGAGCAGCTCTCAAAATTCCTGGCCAAGGAATTCAGCGAAGAAAACCTCAGGTTCGTGAATCAGACATATACATGACAACAGTGTTAATGTTACTACTGTCTACAGAAATTGCAAACACTGGCACACTACAATAAATTGCAATGATGTGCTCCATACTTTACCCTTTGGAAAAAGTAGGGAATATATATATCTATATGTATATATGTGTATATATTTTTTGGCAGATATGAATTCGCCAGATTCTAAAGCTTTAAATCCATGTATAATTGGCATACTTCATTGCAAGGAATATATTAAAAATCAAAATTAATAATCATAAAACTGGAAAGGTTCTATTGCCAAAGTCAGCTTTACGAGCACTTTTCATCCTTTTACAATTATCTCCAACTTTATACTGGTAATGCGATGATGCACCATATTTGTTCGACGTAGCAACCCAAGTTCTCTGTGAAGGACAGGGCTCTTACATTGCATTTGATCATGCTGCTTTTGGAGTCTGTTGACTCACCGTATACTTCCTTTAATGATTTGAGAAAATGTATTATGGCCACCTTGTAATATCATAGGGAGTATTATTATGTTGTTTTAAATCATTGTGTATGATAAATATTAAACTGACTCTTTGATACATGAAGTTATGTGTGACCTTTTGCATTTTTCTCTTCCATCTGCAGGTTTTGGATTGCTTGTCAAGACCTCAAAAAGATGGCATTCAGCCAAGTACCAGCAAAAGTGCAGCAAATATACAGGTATCAGGGTGTTAAGTTAAGACCAGGGGGACAAGGGGGAGCCACCATCAATACACTGTCTGGTGTAGTGCCTACACATGGATACAGTGTGCATTTACACTGAAACTTGGTCACACTTTTGAAGGCATCCCTTCACTTATTGCTGAAAATTCTTAATAATATAGTTTAAAGTTTAGAGTACTTGCCGTGCCTAAATTGAAATATCATTGATTTATATTGAGCATTATAGATATATGATTTGAACTCCCAGCTTCATGCAAATAAGAGTGCAAATGATTTTCAACAACAGCAGTTTGAAACTACGATCATTGTATGTAATTGAGTGTTGAAGTTTTGATGCATTAGAATATTGGCCAAAGTATTTTCAATATGAATACTAAAAATACATCTTGCATTAAATGAATATCTGAGGGTTAATGTGAGTAATTGACTTTGCTGGAATGCTAGTGTAGTATACGGCAGTATTGTTTCCTTGCATTAGCCACATGGAGGATATTACTATGCATTTCTTATTGTGCTCTTTATTCCATCTGGTCGACAGTGAATTCCTGTCAGACAGCTCACACAGTCCCATCAACGTCGACTCCAAGATCCTGGATATCACACGCAAGAATATGAAGAACCCAAACCGGTACACCTTCGACGCCGCCCAGGATCATATATACACGCTAATGCGCAGCGATAGTTACCCCCGCTTTCTCAGGTCGGAACAGTACAAGGAGCTGCTAAACCCAAAGAAAAAGGTGAGAGTTCGTCCAAGCCCCAGAATGTGGCATAAAGTGCTTGGCCAACAAATTGCCGAGACGTATTTAAGGCAAGAAAGTATGCTTGAGACAGCTTCATAGCTCAAGACACAACCAAGTTTACCCAAGGTGTCAGTAATTTCAACAATGATTTACTCGTGAATCCTTGTTGATTTCCATTACCTCAAAGCACCCAGATAGTGTTCACATCTGACTCTCCTTTCTGGCAAAGGCTGTGCTGAGTGCATTCTTAAAGGCTATGCAGTAAATATAAAGACTTTTGTATCATATGTGTAGGTACACAAAATGAAATTAGATTACACTACCTAAACACACTGTTAACTAAACGAAGTCTGAACTGGTATCGTAAAATTTTTAGGTTTGCATGTCTGTGAGGGGTTTCTTTGATTTGCTAGTGTTCAAACAATTAAAGGAATGGGGTGACTAATTTGATGCTAAAATTGTGGGTTGTACATTGCTTGTATCTAAACAATGCCCTCATTACAGTAGGTTTGTTCTGTCTTTATAAAGACAATCACTATTTGATTAAAGACTCGGAATATATATATATAGGGTCATATTGACACAAAAGCTGTACTTGAGAACTTAACCATAATTGTCTTATATTCTATGGGTCACATGACTTCTCTTCTTTCTGATGTGGAGAAATACATTGCTACTGAAGAATAATCTGTCTATAATTTGCATGAAATTGCAAATATTATTCTAAATCCATGCAAAGTTGGTCTAAGCATGCTCTGCAGGCAGTAAAGACGTGTAGCTCTCAGATGTCTATAAATAACCACATGATTATCTGTAAAATGGGTAAGGACTGCATGTGGCAATGCTGAACAAGGCCAGCTGCACTAAAAACAGAACAATAGGGCATGCAGAACCTGATAGGTTTTGACAGAGCATTGTTGAGGAAGGGAAAAGGGAAATATTATTCTGAGACTCAGTATGTGAGCTACTTGCTCATCAGGTGCTGGAGCTTAGGGATGAGGGGAATTTGCTACATTCCCAAAGTACTTGATATGCTTTTTTTTTTAAAATAAAAAGATGAAAAGAATTGTATTATCATGATCATAACCATGAAAATCCGCAACTCTTGTGACAGTTACTTCTGTGTTTGATTATGAATGTTCAACATCGTGAACAGTTATGAAGGTTTTTCTTACTGCATAAGCATAGAAAAAGAAGTGTCATATTCTGTTGTGTACACACTTGTACACAGAATAAAGTGTATCGCATTAAGATACATTTGTAGGTATAAAACAATGTGTAGGAATTCTTTAAGATCTGTAAGAAATTATTTCCTGTCACAGTCCATGTTTGTGTGGCCTTGCCAAGTGTGTTATCTATACTAACATGCGTGTCTTGGTTGTTGATACTTCAATGTATGTTTGCACTGTTTGAGCTTCTGTCCATCTTATTCAATGTATTTGTGATCTGAAGTTGGAAAAAAAAAATACACATAACCGGTGTGCTGTGTTTCTTACTCTGCACTCGAAATCATTCACTAATTTTGGATGATGACAATGTTTCTCTCAGCCTTCGATAGGCATCTTTCTTTGCTCATGACTTTTGTATTTGTCATTTCACTAAGCTTAACCAAACATGGGCTGTCATTATATCTTTGCTGCATCTCAATAGCATCTTTCATAGATTTTTCTTTCCTGTTCACTCTTGTCCGTAACATTTCAATTACTCTTTCTCTTTGTGTACTCTCAAGTACTCCAAGTAATCTCTCGGTTATCTACTCTCATCTCCCTTTTCTGAGTTTCACATCCTCCAAACCTCATCTGCTTTTCTCCCCTCACACATCTTTTTCTCACAAATGTACCTTTGAAAAATAAAATATTTTTGATTACTTTAGAAGGCAACATCCAGCTAGATGATGTGGGCAGTGTTTAAAATATCTTATTCAATTTCAAATACATTTCTAAATACTTTGTTACAAATGCTGTGCTTGGCAGGTCTCAAGGTTAGCGTAATGAATATATACATAAGCATTCTTTGACAACAATGAAACCTTTAATGCTGGGTGTCTCCACTCCATGTATAAAGTTAACTCTGAAAATCAGAGTAAAGTCAAAGTAGGTTTGATGTAATATTCGGCAAACAAACAATGAAAAAATTGCAGTGTTATAAAATTTAATGTTACCATAAGACACTGATATTGGTCAAAGCCAATAAATATGCAAAGTAAGATGAGGCCGTGCTGTCATAACCCTCTTGGGTTATCTTGTTGGTCTACATCCACATCTTCACTTAATTTCCAGTTTCTTTAGATGACTTTGAGAAGAATGAGGAAAATTACATTCTTCAGTTTAATTTATTGTTATAGAGCAATCATGTTTTGTTTTTGTTTTTCCAAAGGGAAGGAGTCTTAATTGCTTAATTCTTGAGAGAGTATTTTTTTTTAATGTTACATTATAATGTCTAAACCAGTGCAGGATATTGTAAACCACTACTTTGCCTTATGCCATTTACAATTGTGATTGATTTCTGTGTCTTGTGAAACTGAAATTTTGAATTTCCGCTACATTCTCAATTTTAATTTGACTTTGGTGACACTTTCACAGTCTTGTTTTGTCTTACTTCACTTTTTGTGTTAACATTATATTCAACATGGTGTGGAGTTTCCCTTTAAGAGCAATACAGTCCATACAAATGGTTCAATTCAGCAAGAATACTGCAAATTGCAGGAAATTGGATTATGCATGACAAAGCTCCCGTTTCAGTCCTGTGATCATGGTAGAGCCATGCATCTGATTCACAATGCTGACAGCTGTCTACAACATATGAAAATACATTGAGCCACCTCAGTTTTGCAGCAAACGTTCCTGCGTTGAAATCATACTGCTAATCACCTATTTCTCTGCACAGTTTAATCCTTTGCATCATGGTCACATTTACAGAAGTCAATAATGTCTTTAAAACCAGCCATTTCTGAGCTGTTGGAAAGTAACACAGTCAGTTGTGGGTCCAAACATTTTTCCTTTTCATGGGAATAATTTTGTTTAGGGAGCCAGATTTGTGAAATAACTTGGGTTTTATTTGGTATGGAGCATGTAAAATGAATCAGAAATTTCTCTGACGAAGGTGTAGAGGGTTGTTTATGATTTTTTCAGACATTCATTGACATTTGTTTGGTTTTGATAGAAGAGGTGAGCTTCCAGTTTGCGATTTTGTTGAGTGCGCATTGTGTTTTTCCATAGACACAGTAGATATAGCTTTCTGATTACTTCACATCGTCTTTGTCACTGTTGCTAAAGTGTGTAAGCAAGATGCTCTTTGTAAAACTTTTAGCTTGCAAAAAAAACCAATATGCTGCAAATTCTTCCTTTGAGACAGAAAGAAAGAAAAAAATTTCAGTATCCAACTTCCGAATTCCACAGTGCACTGTTATGCATGATGATGTACTGTACGAAATAACAGAAAAGTTACACTTTCCTTCTTTCTTCCGTTACATGTCTATATTTATTCCAACATTTCCAGGGATCGTCCAGTCAGGTATATTTTTTTTTCTATTTGATCAGAAAACAATTGTAGATGAGTGAAAGAGAGTTCTCTCTGGTCTATTTTAAACACTGCCTTCCATGGTCTACTGCTGGTTAGATATGTGTATTTAATTAACAAAATATGAATAGAGCTCTTTCTCTCTCTTGATGTGTTTTCACCTATGTCACTTTTTGCTTGTTCTCCTTACCTCTTTAATCGCCGCCATGACTTTCTCCCTATACCTTCCAATCTGCAAAACACACAAACACACACAACACCATTCCAAACACATAATCATCGTAAAATGGCCATGACTGTACTGATCAATCCTTTTGTTGCTTAAGTATTTAATTTTCTGAAAACACCCACAACAATGATATACTGTATTCTGTGTCTATCATTATTTTTTACAAAAACTATACATTTTTTTTTTCATTTTGTCATCTCTTTGATTGACATCTTTGTTTGATTTGCCATTAACCCATTACTTTCCTGTTCTGAAGATTTCTCTTATACTTTTATATTGTTTATGCATCAACATTGCATACAACCTATGCCAAAACCCTTTCCCTTCAACCTCCTTTTCTTTTCCATTTTGTGTATGAATAACAACTATTCATATTTTCTTTGCTTTCTGATCTGTCTTTGGTACCTCTCTAATACACTCTCCTAACTATTTCATCAGTTACTTATTTCATCTCATTTCATTGCATTTTACTTAATATTTGCATTGATCTTGTCCTATGCTTCCCCATCCATAATTTTCCTTGTCTTGTTTTCAATCGGATGTCTCCTGACATATCTAACTTTTCTACACTGGTGTTTTACCTTTTTCTTAAACCACCCTTTTATTTCTCTGCTTTGTTCTTGGTCACCATGGTAAAATCATCACATTCTTGCTCTAATTCATCTATCCACCAATCCCCTATTCGATCCCCAATTCGATCCCCAATTTGTTGCTGCCATGTTATTGTTTTCTTTTGTTTTGAATACCCTCTAAATCCTGTCACTCGGCAATTTCTTTCCCCTGACAAGCATTCACATTTTCTGCATGCACATCACATATTTTCCTGAAAACTGCAATCATGAAAAACATTCGCAACTGAATTTGGGATGCTGTTGTCTCATTGGGGATGGGCTAATCTGTGACAATAAATATGTATTTGTATTTTCGATCTTTATAACATTGAGATTTAAATGTCTTTTTAAAATTTGTTTGATCGTTTTATGTTATTGATATTTCAAAAATACCCCCACAAAAACAAACTTGTGATATGCAAACAAATTGTCTTGTTTTCTCACTCTGTTTCCAAAATATGCCTTGACCAACTGCTCCTGCATGGCTGTCCTGTTGTATTGGGGAATTGCTCAACCCCTTCCCTTGTTGCTAATACATGTTTTTACAACACACCTGGATGATTTTCTCACAACTCCTCACTGCCAACAATCAACATTTCTTTCTCTGTCAAACATGTTCTCCCCACTCTGACCTTCTCTTTGTAACACTCTATCTGCAACATACCACTTCAACTATACCTCTCACTACCGCCACCACCATCACCACCACCACTACCACTTGTCCCAACATTTCTTGCCGTCTTTGCCGTGTTGTTTCCGGCACAGTGCCTCAGCAACTGGGAGAAGGTAAATGAACTTTTTATAGGAAGTCCCTTTTACAACACTTTAGCTTCACTTTATCTATCATATCTCCATTCTTGCCCAGCTGGTACACTCTAACTCTTGTCATTTGTATCTCACTTTATAGTTCATTGTCTTCATCTCATGTCCACATTTCTTTGGCTTCTCATCTGTCTTCTCTTTTTTTTTTTGTGATTCATCTCACTCAAAGCAAATAATTTCATAAGACCATTCCCACCCATATTTCTTCATCTCCCAGTAGGTAAGAAATGCCATGCACTTCTGTAATTCACTCATCTGTGTTTTTTTTTTCCTTTCATTTTTGCATCCTTTATAATTCTTGTTATAGTTTTGATAGCATTCCATCCAGAAAGATCCAATTGTTGGCTAAATGTGGATCAGAGCTGACAACTCCTCTCATAATAATGCAATTCAACTGGACTAACTCCTAGTCTATGTTCCACAGCTTATAATACCCCATGCACCACAGCAGGGAACAAAAAAAAAATTTCAGTGTCATTGATGCAGTACTGAAAACCAATACTACAAGTTGCAGCAGAATGGGATGGTCCCATTCTAATACTCTATCAATAGAATTGTTCAAAATTTTAAAGGATTCACTGATGTAGTGGTAATAGGTCTGTATGTAACATTTTGTGTGTCATACCCTTGTGGAGCAAAGTAACATGGGGCATTTTATGATGTATGTTTTGAAATATCTTTCTGGAGAGAAACATTACCAAGAAGAGCCACAAAAGTGATAAAAGCTTTTGTGAACATGTGACCCACAGTACTAGAATGTTTAACAATGTCTAGCACGTAATTGATATTCATTCTAGCAAATGACTCTGAAAATTAGAGCAATTGTATCTTCCCGACAGTGGCATTACTGTGTTGCCTACTAAATTGTAAATTCCCCTGAGCATTTTCACTTTTTTTTTCTTTAGATTTCTATTCAGGTCTTCTTCGCAGTTAAAATTATGCCCAGTTCCTGTGCCTTGGCAAAAGGGGGGCAAATTAGAAGGAAACAAATCTGGCTTCCTTGAGCAATATCAGTATGAAGGGTATAAAGAACAACTCTATAAATGCCAAGAACTGCATGCTGAAAAAAGTTGGCACTGTCTCTTCACAAGTGTCATACCTCTTCATCTCCATGAAACCCTATCATCATCAGCCTTATGCACCTGTTGATTCCTTTACGTTGTCCTGTCTTTAACCCTCCACAATCCTTTGTCAATCCCCCTCCCCCTAACACACACACGCCCATCTGTCAAGAACATCATCACATTGCTACCACCAGCAACATGGCTGTAGTACTCTATGTGTCATCATCTCTGAAATAATTATGCTCTCCTTCTGCATATAGCAATTCTGAGATACCACACATATAAAGGCTTTCCAAATTCCTTGTGGCAATCTAGCCAAGTGTTGAACTTTTCCACATTTTATCTGTCAGGATTGCAAACTTTCAACTGAAATATTATTTTTCTGCTCTTAAAAAAAACAAACTCAAATTAAATGTGTCTTCACACTTGATGAGAAAACAGATACTATCTTCCTATAGATTGTGTTATTTTCGTCGGTGAACAATGTATCGTTACTTGCATCCTTTCAGGTTTCAAGCGCAATTTTATGATTAAGCCATAATCAAACTGTTGGGCACAGTTGTTGCTTTTTTCTGAAAGGTATGCAGTTGTGGATAAATATTGAAACCTATCCATGGTTTGGTTATTGTTTTGAGAGAAACTTTGATTGGAGTAGCTCAGAATTGCTATGACAGTGCAGCATTATGTCCCACTATCATTTGTGTCTCTCTTTTCTTTTGACGTATAAATGCATATTATGATATTTATGCTCTAGCTTGTTCACCTGTTGTGCCTAAATATTGTATTGTCTTGCAGAAAATCACCTACTTTACGCAAAGCAAATATAATGTAGAACAACCCAGTTATGTAGTAAGTGATATGTGATGAGAGAAGGGTTTTGACTCAAATGAGGCTTTGGTTGACAGAATTTAACTTGCCAAGTTTGAGTCTATTTCTATAATGCAAGTGTGTGTGTGTGTGTGTGTGAGTGTGAATGTGTATATGGTGTGGTTTGTGTGTGAAGACATGAAAAATGCATTGGGTTATAGAAATTTGCATGTGAAATGTAGTATATCATGGAAATGCCATTAATACCACAATATCATGCTCATATTTCATTTCCTTTTTTATCCATTTTTTTTTGTTTATTATTTTTTGTCATTCATGTGTGATCATATCCTGAGTTTTGCTATGCATAATGAATCTCATCACACAATATAGTAGCCCACCAAATTCTTGTCAGTAAGAATCGATAGAGGGTCGTAGACACACCTCATTGATCACTGGACCTAGAATACTATGTATGTAATACATGTGAGAATCGACCTTTTCTGAGCTAGTAACACAAAGTCGCATACAAAATGTAGAGAGATAAAAATGCCCCTGTCAAAACTACTTTCTTTAATTAGAAAATTTGCATGCTTTGTAGTGTTTGCAGTAGTAATTGTTAAATACCCGAGGCCTCATTGAAGCACCACAGAAGGCAGACAGAAAAACCATAACAATGCTATCCGACACTTTCAAAGACGGTGCTCTAGCATGTCAGCCCTGGATAGTAGCATTTCATTTCTGTGACATGTTTTCTTAATTTGATGAAAGCATTTGTATTGTTTGAGTCACTTTCTTGGCTGTAGAGCTGGTTCCAAGATCTGTCATTTCTCACAGATTTAGAAAGAGATAATCATGTTAGAAGTATCTTCTTCTGATGTAACCTAACTCATAGCATCATCACTGGGATTGGCTCAAATTTTTGTCATATTTTTACTTCCTGTTTATGTACACTTCATCTGGAGAAAGATATGTTTTGGGAAATCTGCAATGTCTATATATCTCACCTGCATGCATTTTTTTTTTAAAGGGAATAGGTAGCAATAAGAAGTTTGATATTAAGTTGTACCTATGTATGAATAACAAGTGTATAAATATTTTCCATTATTATTTAGAGCATTGCGACTCACTGCAAAAACCGTTGCAAATGTTAATGCACAGATTCAAAAGTGAACACTTTGCCATTAATAACAGCATATCCTACTAACCAAGTTTGGAATGATCAACCATTACAATATTGCAGCCCTAGTGAAATTTTCTTTGTTGTGTGTGTAAGTGTAGCCTTTGTACACCTTAGCAGAACAGCTACCACAAAAGTTGTTTCTTTATATAAATTCATTTTTCCAAATTCTGTTTCAAAGCCATTTGAAGATATGCCTTTTCATTCTCTATTTAGCAAAATTGTATTCAGATGCCGAGTACTAGTCACGTATGATGCACACTCTTTCTTTATGAAAGCTTTCTATAAAAGTTACAAAAATATGCACAGTAATGATATAAGTAAGCACAGTTGTATTCACTTAGTTCTCTTTCTTTGAAAAGAGAAATTGTAAGACTAATGATTTCAACTCGTCCTAGAACGATTCATTCCGAATTGACATTGACAAGCTTGAAGTGAACTTGTTCATTTTTTCTAAAAAAGCATTTTACTATCATTCTCATTCATCCTTCACAATATCCCCTTTTCCATTTCAAGCTTTCACTTACATGTGTGTATTCTTTCATATTTTTTTTTTCTTTGTGATTTTTTATTTTATTCACTTCAGACGAAGTCACTGATCCCAAAATTGCCCAGCCTGGCCACCAAGGCCGAGGTGTTGGACAAATGATGCCGATCGCTGACGCTTCTCACCAGCCGACACTAATCATGGTACTAAACTCCTACCAAACACCAAAACTAAATTTAAAAAAAACCAAACAAACATACCATCAAGTACTGCATATGTCTTGATAGAATGTGTGTTATTTACAGGCAGCCAGCTGTATTTTGTGCTTGCTAGTTTAATTTTGGCAGAAATGTGGAGCATGTTATAGCACCTTCACAATTATAGTATAATAAGTTATGTCACTGGTCACTAAAACGTTAACCTGCACCATAGAAGTACATATTGTAAATGTGGAATGATTAGCTGTGTGGAAATTTTGGCAAAGTTTTCCAAAGCAACAATATGGAAATATACTTTGTAGAAATCAAAACAAGCACAGAAATTCTCTCATCTGTGATTTTATAAACAAATAAAGTTCTCTTGTATAGTGGTCCAACACAAAAAGTAGTCGTGTGAAAGTTTCCAGTTTTACAGTAGTTTTCACCCAAGCATAATGCTGTATTAAAATTTTGTAACTAATGCAAACTAACAAACAGATGACATGTCTGTCTTAGAAGCCATGAACATAATTAACATAAATAATATAACATATTTGTACTTTTCTCATATAAAGGGGCTCTTCTGCTTCCAAAATTACACATTCTATTTGAAGTGTAAGGTTTCCTTGGGCAACAAATCCTGGTGATCATAATGAACAACCTAAAAAAAATGCACTGAATACCTATCTGCAGTTTACCTTCTTTGTTTTGGAAGTTTATTGTCAAACTGAAATTTATTTATTTCAATAAATCCTACTTTGTTATCTTTTAAGTTTTCATAATGTATGACTAATATGTACATATTTCTTCATCAGCCACATGATATTAAAGTGAATGTATTGTTAGATTAAAAAATAAAATAATGCTCATCATTCTGACATAGGTAAATGATTTGGTTAATTGAAATGTCTTAAACTGTGGGAAGCAGCATCAATTCTAAATAAATACTTGATACACTGGAATTACGGATTAAATGTTTTAAACTTTCACTCGACAGATATCTTAAACTGTTTGTATGTCAAACAAAAATTCTACGATAGCCAGAATTTTGTTTCAATGACATAAGCATCGAGGGAGTGTTAGAGTGACCACAATTCAAATTTTCTTACATTATGTGCTCCATGCTTCTGTCCAAATATCATTCTTTTTCAATATTTTTTTCTTAAAAGTGAAAAAGAAGTCTTCTTGTTAGGGGCGATGTCCATTGTAGCAGTGATCTTTGTTGTTACATGTAAATCATTCCATATAATATGTGTGGGTCTCTTGCAACCAAATGATTATGTCCTATTGGCATAGATTGCCAGTCGAAAACACCGGTATGCACCAAAATGAAATGTGTCATACAAAAGTGCTTATGAATAAACATGCGCAAACTGATCCTGTTTTAAAAAATAGCCGGTATATCTCACCAACTTTTCTGTATTTAAATAGGATGCCTTTTCAATTTGTTGGGTTTTTTTTTCAGTTACGTTGTGATTGCATACTTTTGTGAATTTCCCTTGTCACTCAGAAGTGGATGTATGGTAAAAGTTGGAGTTGTTGCAATAATGTCCACATGAAAGGAGCTAAATTTTCTGCTCGATATTCATGAAAAAGTGATTGACTGATAATTCACAAGAGGCCCACAGCTTTTTAATGTGTACATAATCTATATCCATTTTTGTTTAACAGTGTGTGACATATGACTGTAATGTGACTTTGTTCAAGTTGGTGGATATGTCATGTAATTGTTAAATCCCGTCATGTCAAGCAGCTCTGTCACCTCAGTCCAACCCCACAACCAACCCCCCCCCCCCCGAACCTTTACCATGCCAACTGGTGCTGCAGCCACTAACTGTACATTGTGCCATTGTTGATCATCAAAAACCATTAACAATTAGAAAATGTCACATAGTATGCTCTTGATCCATGCTTATCACGTATGATCTCTCACGCCCATTTTAAAGTAACCTGCCATTATTCCATACACCCCTGCATCAGAGTCGGTTAGAAATGCATTTTGACAATAAGCAGTCTTCATGCACCATGTGAAAGGATTTTTTTTTTTTGTCCTACCTGATGTGATTAAGATTGTTAGTCACAATTAGATGAGTGATGGTGATCAACTTTCCAAGTCTCAAATATTTCCACTAATGCTGTTAAAGTTTAGTAACCTACATGGGATAGTTGTGCATTAAGCGAATGAGATTTAATAATTCTTGCAACAGAACAACATCCGAAGGAAAATTTTTTCTGTAAATATCATAGTTATATCTGGTTTCATTCTATCAGAGGCCCCTAGAAAACCTCTCTCTGTGCAGATATGCTGCTAATCAGCCCCTTTAATCAATGTCCTGCTTGGCTTAGTGGGTGGCAACACATTTCATTTCCTGTGTAATGATTCAAATTCCTTATGGTGTTGTACTCCATCATAATGTAGAACGATTGTTGCTTGACTGTTTGTAAATTAGTTATCAAAAAGTTAATGCTTGTGTTGTTTGCATTGCTAAAATATATTCTCTCCTAAGTTCCATATATGAAGTGGGTTTTTTTAAGATTAATTTATCAAGACTTCAGGCCTTTTACACACTATAAAGGAATGGAACAGTTCAATGCTGCAGAAAATTCAATGGCAGGACAAGTTATGAAATCACAAGCTTGATAATATATAGTATTTACTGTGTCATAGAATGTAGAACTTCTTTTTTTTTTTTTTTTGATAATACTGTGAACTGCTTGCAATCCTTGTATTGCTGTCATGTGTGGCAGTAGCACTTTTTGTTTTGTTTTATTACAGTGTATGTCCTCAGCATGTTTTAGGTGGCATGTTGCAGTTTAACTTTTGTATCTCGTTAATAGAGTTCCTCATGTACTGCACAATTATGGATAGGATTTACTGGATTTAGAAGAAGTGCACATTGTGTGCGTGTGTGTGTGTGTGTATTTGTATATGTTTTATTGTTGTTTTTTATCAGAGCATGTAGTAGAGGTGTGATGTAAAAATGTCTGCATGAGGGAATATTGATTAATTTGCTTGTTTATCTCTCACTAACATGAATTCTTTTAGACCATACTGTGCTTTTTTAATGTTAAGATGCAACTTCATCATTTCCCTTTATCACTTGTGATATTCAGTATTTAACAAAACCTAAAGTGCAAGAGTAAAGAAATTATGTCAACCCCCTCCCCAAGTAATGATACCATTCTTTTTCCCACAACTCTCAATTTAAATCTATAACTTGATTTCCTCTACATTTACATTTGATAAAAAACTTCAAATACAAGAAAATTGTTTTTGACCTATAAAATATTAGTTTGCCAATATCATCTTATTGGAAAACCAAAGCATATCTATTGTAACATACATGAGTTTAGAAAGTAAAACAAAAGCATACATGAGTTTAGAAAGTAAAACAAAAGCACAAAAGTACCTTTGCCCATTAAGTATCAACTGCACAGGCTAAATTCAATTTTGTATCTAAGTTGATCTATCTACATTATTCAACTATTCCCTTTTTCTAATATATTCAAGAATATTACCAATTACGTGTTTACCATTTCTTATGAGCTCTGTAAAAATTCCGCCATCTTTGTCAAGCCGACCATAAAGCACACCTATCATTCACAGAAAACCTTGACAAAATTCGGTATAATCTAAGTTTGCATCGAGTCTTCTTTTGCAAATATATTGTGGCCTACACACATAATCAAATTCCTCACAATGTCACTGTGCAAGTTTTGTTCACAAGAAATACTACAACTTAAAAAAAAATGATTACATCAGTTGGGTTCAAGTGATATATCAAAACTTAACAATGAAGGGCTAAATTAAGCAAGTTTGGAATGAAATGTCACTTATTTTGAGGGCATGTCAATCCAGCTGGATTTACGTCTCAAGAGATAATCTTTAGAAACAATTCCTTTTCTTTCCTTTTAAGTATGGTATCAGATAATTCCAATCTCATCGCTACTACCACTGTTATCTTCACTGATATTACTTTCCATAAAAGTACTACCAGTTATAATTCTCTGCATGAAGGTCTGACGTCCACACAAGTGTCGCACTGAACATAATTAGTGTGGCCTATCATTCACATGCCAGATAAAAATGAGATTCCCTCATTAACATTTGCCGGACCAGGATGTCCTTTCTGGATTTCTGGTAAAGCAACAAGTGCACTTTCTCATAAAGGTCAACATCCTGTTTTCATTTAGTGCCCGCTCTCTTTATTCTTCAGCTTCTCTGAACTTTAACAAAATAAAGCACTATTCCTCTTGACAAAGAGGGTGCTTAGCAGTGCGTTTATTTTGTTAATTTGAAGCAACTAGGTAAAGCTCAACATTTTCAGCTCAATCAGTACGGCAAACGCTCATGTGCAAATTAAATTTCCTGGGAAAATCTAATTTTTTTATAGTAGTTAAATGAAACTTTAAATTGATTTCTCCCCACCTAGGTTTGACCATAAGGTACATGTCATCATTTTTTGTTACTGTATGAAAAAAAATGTCTCCTAATTAGGCACAAGTGGTAAGTAAAAAGAATGTACCCATTCATCATTTCAAAAACGAGTAATTCCCTGTGTTTTACTACCTTCATACCCAGCAAAGTTTCAATTTTTAATGTGTGGACAATTTCCAAACAAGGATGCCAAAAGTACATTTTACTGCAATTGTTTGACCTTTTGAAGGCATAATCAATATCAGTACACGGCACAAGGTATTACATGTGTCTGATGTACTTCTTTCCATTTAAAAGAGAAGAAAAAGTTTTTGACTTTTACTATATGATGAACATCTACGAAACATATTCCATCTGTGTGAAAAAATAGTTTCATTGCTTTCACAGTCCATAAAACAGATGGTCATTTTCAGTTGTGTTTACATATATTCTCTGCTGGAAAATTCTTTGGTATTCCTAACAAATAATGGTAAACAAAAAATCTTGAGTTTAACATCTTTGTTTTCACTTTAGCTTGAAAGTGATACATTGAGAAACTGCAGGTGCTGAATATTCGGAGGGGTTTTAGTTTGCTGAATTTAAGAATGGGAATTTGACAAAAAGCCAAAATACTGCACTCTGATTATATGAGTACCTCATGTGAGAGTGATACAGGTACATGCACGACGGAAAGGCAACAGCTGCAATATTTTGTGAGTTATAAGCATGTACCAGATAAACAAATTCAGTTTTTTTTTTTTTTTTTTTTTTTTGGGGGGGGGGGTAATTTATTACTTGCCAAAATCACCTTGATTTAACTTCCATAGTTTATACCACAAACAGTAGGCCCTATATATACCGCGTGGTATACGTGTACTATGTGAAATGAGCCAACTTTGGTATCTATAAATACTTCCGCACTGTATGAACATTACATGAATATTCACACCTGTCCACAATATCAACAGTTGACTCATCACTGTGAATTTGCCAGGTGTGTTGGGTCTCCCTTCCAATGCAATGCCACACCATATTACATTTGGGGTTAGAAAATTTAAAAATAAACAGACAAAAAGGAAGATGTTTTATCAAAGTTGGACATTAATAAATAAGGAATATACAGAACTTATCAAGTTTTCATGAAACCACAACATTGTAGCAAGCGCACATGCAGACAAAATGAGGTGATCATGTCCTGTCCTGAAAAGGCTACCATTGCGATTGTTACAATTGTGGTTGCTACATAATTTCATTATCAATTATCAATATCGACAAATTGGGTCACAGCAGCATCCAACGATCTTCCGCACTAGAGTGAATTGCTTGCAGATTGTTGGAAAATCATGATCGCTAGGACATGATCGATCATCAAGTAACATTCTACCTACATACTACCAGATGGAAAGGGTGCTTCTGGAATAAAAGTTGTATGCATTCAGTCAAAATTATTTTACACCTTTGATCTCAAAATACTAAAAAATCACTCAATATCCTGGCAAATATGCTGCAGCCAGACAAGTCTTTTGGTAAACCCTTTTGATGTATTGCCATCAAATTCTGAATGGTGGAAGATGAATTTTGTGCCCTTTTGAGAACTATGTTTTGGCTTTACTGTCCAATCCCATGAAAATCCCACCAATCTGATTGTCTGGTAAAGAGAACGTGAGTGAAAGTAAAAGTGGATATTTTCGGCGAGAAATTTTTCGCGCTCGGCCGGATAAGACAAGTTTCGCACGCTTTTAATTCCACAGAATCAAGACATCCACTACTAAAACATTATGGCAAGCAAAAATATTTGCATGCTTTTATTTTCATGCTAGTTTCTGGTTGCGCGAACTGTGTGAAAATTTCAACACCACGAAAATTTCAACACCACGAAAATTTCCACCTTTACAGTAGATGACACCAGAGTGAAATGGCCTCTAATCATATTTCCTTTTTGGTGCCTATATTCTCAACTATAGAGCAGGTGTGCACAGACATTATCATAAGGGGGAAATATGATGCAGAGGTTTGCATACCCTGTGGAAATTCTCTTAATCTAAAACATCCTAGGGACTGATATTGACATCACCTTTGGTGTGAATGAACAATGAATTCACATTATCATAAGTTATAAAAAAAACAAACAAACTGGGAGCCATTCAAGAATGATCCTGGCACAACTCATATCTGCAACATGGTTACCTCCATTCATAGCATTGTGCTATTTGGGCACAGGGTGCCAACAAACCACCTTTTCAATTTATAAGATCCATGTTTTGCATTGTATGTATGGGGGTAAGTATATATGTGTATAGAGATATATATATAAGCAACTGATCCTTGTTCATTTCTGCATGTGCTGCAGATATTAGTGTTGTGTATGAACTTGTCTGAAAATGTGTACCGGTATGTAGCTATTTTACAGTTTTGTGTGCTTCATAAAAAATATCATGCTATTTCCAATAACTTGTTGATGTTCTACATCCTCACCCCCACCGATGTGCACTTTTATTTCAGCAATGTAAAATTTTGTTGTATTTCCTCATTGTAGATAGAGATGCCATGATGCTAATATCCTGCTTTACGTATACTGTTTGCTACAAAATGAAATTGAATGAATCCAAAACACATTGCAGCTTTGCCTGATGTTGAGGTTTTGTCATGCAATATATTCATGAGTGTTTATCAGTGAACAATGGCAGATTGGTGCAGAACCAGTTTTCAAGCAGGGTGCTACATAATGCCACAGAGAAAAAGAAACTGTATATTTTTCCAGCAGATATTACATGTCGTAACTAGTGCATTAAAAAAAATATATATATATATTTTGTTGCATGTGTACGAATCACTTCCAGATACAAGTTTAATGTCTGGATTTATATTTCTGAAAAAAAAAATCACAGTAAGTCTCTGTTTTGAGAGCAGAAGTTTGTGTAGCACCCTACTTCTAAGTCATTTGGAATTTACATTTGTGTTGTGTTCAACAAACATTGATGTGAAATGATCCCTTTTATTCTTTCTTTTCATGTATATGTACTTTGAATTGAGTCATTTGTTGTACATTTCATTACTAAATACTTGCACTTTGAGCTGTCTAGGCTACAAATATTTACAAACTGATTTACCGCAGAAAAATGTTTAACTTGAAAAGCACTTCATATAGCTTAGATTTCAGCAGTAGATTCTCTATGCACACATGAATTTTGGTAAAAAGTAATCACATTCCTGTTTAAATTTGCAATATTCAATTATCATATGCTTTCAACACTGATTCTTGAATGTGTACTGCTGTTCAACATCCCGTCCCTCCCCTCCCCCTTAAAAAACAGAAATGAGACAAAACTGATCATTTTTAGAGTTTCACGCAAAACCCACTTGAATTTCAATTCAGCTTCAAAGCTTTGATTGTAGGAGTACTACCACAGCTTCAAGGAACCACGCTATTAATCTCTTTTTTTTTTTCTTCAAATATCTCTCACTTGCTCCTCTATAACTGCCTTCCCCCGACTCCCCACATGTCATTCTCTGTGTTTATCTGCTTGTGTGTGTTGTTTTATTACTCTTTTTTGATACAGCACCCTAACAAGCTCATGCAGCATCTTACCAACCTTCACATTGTTTAATTACCAAGTCTGTCTGTGCCGGATCCACTCATGGGCCCCCCTTCTTCACTCATGCTCTTCTTACTTTGCCTCACTGGAAGCTTGTCTCTCACCACCAGCATTATGAGTGCATGAGCATTGTGGATTTACATGAATTCAACTAATGAGACAGGAAATATCAGTCATCCTGGCGAGAAAAACTACCGACAAAAAATCACTTATTTTCCACACGAGAGAAAAAGTATCTGTTTCAGTAGCTGTTGCTGATGATCGCCACGATGATGGCCAGCCATTCACCACCTTGCAAGCTTGGATTAGTGTTGACCTGTAGCCAACTACCACACTGCTGTGAATAGTGGATTGAAAGGCATGCACAGGCATGCACCATGCACTAATGACAAAATAAGGAAAAAAACAACAAAAAAGCCCAAAACAGCTACAGCTTTTATCTCACAAGACTTCAGAGGAATATGGGAGAATGATGGATTCAATGTTTCTCTGATTCATGAATGTGTGTGTGCTTCATCAGAAATGGACCATTTGACCATCTTCTCGCTACGAGAAATGTTAAAAAAAAGGTACTCTTGCACGATTTTTGCATTTTTGGTCCTTCTGTTTGTTTTTTTAAAACTTTTATATCAACTTGATGTAAAATGTGGGGTGCGTGTCCCATCCCATGACTGTGAACTAAACTCATCTCACCATCACACTTCGCTCTCATCTACTTTTTTGTTTCCTTCTCTTTCTGATGTTGTTGGGATATCAGGCAGCCATTCATTCGCGTTGGCAGAGGGCGGCACTGCTAGTGCGGTCACACCTTCACACGAGGGTACCATTAATGGAGAATACTGATACCACAAGTACTATGCACAAAGGTCATACCTTGTGAGAAGAGCAGGGATGGGTGAAAAACACTTGCCTCCCAAACGTCGTGGAAAAAACAACAAAATAAACATATGAAGCTTATTGTTTTCCAGTGGATCCTTACTACGTGAATGTCATGTTGTGACAGGCTGTCTTTGGTCGGCGATGAGAGCAATAGTTTGGGTGATTGTACTATTCAGGAAATGGAGTTGTGTGTGTCACGGAATTGAGCGATGGGATATATCATTCTTCGTGGAAACCTGCAGACAGGACCGTTATCTCCTGATTTCACTTGACCCCTATCGCAGAAATGGTACATGGAGCATCATCAGTCAATGGGTGTGGCCGCCATGATGTTTATGGACCTCATCTCTTTTTGAGGGGAGAGTGTGGGTTGTGTCATCAATTGTCATTACCTCTGTTCTTTAGTTTGTTTGGTTTTATAATGCCAACTCACCACCTCTGATAATTCAGTGACTTAGGAAAACAACAAGCAAATGTTACTTCTTGGAAGCACTTGCATTAAATGTGACTTATGGGAATTAACACATTGAAATCACAAATACTGGTGTGGCTGACTTTATCAGACATATATTCATGTTGTGATTGGTGAGATTCTTTGATCTTATTTTAGTGACTTGAGACAGGAATTTATTTGCTGTTCATTTAGACAATAAGAGCTTGATACCACTATTCCTTAGCTATTGCCATAACATATATTCTCTAAATATTTCAGTTTTGAATGTTGATGCCTTGAATTTACAGAAATCATTACCTTCATGCAAGAGAAGTGCATAGTGAAATAGTTACTTCTCTGTTTTTTTGGTTGATTTGCTTTGTACTGATCATGCACAAAATCACTTTGCTGTATTACTATTTTGAGCAGGTTCCTTTAGTTACCACTGGTAAAATGATGGCATATGGCAAGGTGAATGTCTGACTTTAAATGTGATTTCACTGCAAAATGACAACTTGTAGACATGCTTGCAAATATAGCTGTGACATGAAAGTAGAACAAAAAATGAATCTGTGGACTTTCATTTGTGCTGCTTGTAACTTGAAGAAATTTACACTTTCCAGTTGGAAATAGAAGCAAAGTTTGGTGTGCAATTTTAGAATATAAATACAGTGCATCATTAGAAAAATCATGCTAATTTTATCAAGATGAAACTGAAACAGGAAGTTGCATATTTAGATTTGGAGAGATATCTCTGCAGCAAAAAGGCCAATATGGAAACAGAGGGGGAAAAAAGAGAACAAGTGTAATCAATTGCAATGAGCACAAATCATAAGAGATGGGAATTCTCTAGGCATTACAACTTACTGATCGACAGTAAAGCAAAGCCTGATCAAATAATTAAATGAAAAGACAGTCGGTTTTCCCCTGGTATCCATTACAAGAACATGACATGATATGGGCATAACAAAACATAAAAAGCTTTTCAAGTAATTGATGAAGTCTACAGGTCCTCGTCATGTCAAAAAGATGTCTATATGCTGTCAATGGGCAATTGAATAAGTCCTCATATATGACTTTTCCTCAAAATCAACTTTTTGGTAATCTGTACATGCCAGCAAATTACTCTGCTTAAGCAGGCATGAATGTAACATTCCTTATTCTCTGTTTCCTCCTCAAATTTCCAGTTATTTTAGTTTATTTATTGGTCACTATCATGATGCTTCGGATCATCTTCCATGAGCCAAGCGTGACAATTGTCACAGATTACTACTGTGTATGTTTGTCCACAAAAGATAATCCTGTTATTCACTTTACAAATCATAAACCATTTTTTACCCCACATATTATATATTTGCTACATTACATAACGGCCATGACAAGGAGTTAAATATTCTTCGTCGCATGAATTGAAGTTAAAAGTACGTGCAAATTGGGTCCTGAGGTGCAAAAAGAAGCTCTTTTCTTAAAAACCCACTGTAACATTCTGGTAACTATGATTTTTATACAACTTACTGATCGACAGTAAAGCAAAGCCTGATCAAATAATTAAATGAAAAGACAGTCGGTCTGCATGGTCTCCAGTTGGTTTTCTGGTATGTTTCTTGTATTTTCTTCCACATTATCATGAGTGAAACACAGAGGTTTGATTATTCACATTTTCCTTTGTGTGTGTGTGGGGGGGGGGGAGGGAGGGGGACTGAAGATTGGTGGTTTCTCACAACTAAATTCTTGTTATGATAAGACTTTAGATAGAACATTCCAACCTTTCCAATATTCTAAATGTGATCATATTCATGTCACCACTCTTTTCCTTTATTAAGCACACCCATATCCTCCATTGACTTTTCTGTTTACCTATGTAGTTCACGTGTTTCATTCAGAAAACTACTTTCAAGGATTAAAAGTCTCTGACATCTACTAAAATTGTAATACTGATGTCAGAATCTAAAGGATTACACACACACACACACACACACACACACGTGACAAAGTTTAACCTAAACAAAAATAGCAGGGTGTAGTTTAGCAATGTATGCATATAATGATGAATATCCCTTCATCTGTGAGGTGTTGGTCATTCATGCGTTGAAAATGCAGGCATATAGGACCACCAAAGGAGACTAAGAAAATACAATATCAAAACATGTCTTTACTCCCTTAAACTCTTTTTCATCAAAGGACAACAGAATCCACGCTCAAAAGAAATCTGTATTTATTGTCTTGTTACTTATCTATTCTTTTCACTATAATATCATGACCAGCCACATGTTCTCAAAAGCCGGTTTTCTGAGAAAAAAAAAGATCAAGTAGGCAGAGTCTGAACTTTATTGCAAAGGTTTCATGGGATAAAATTATGTCATTTTGTAGTGTAAAGACATCTTTTCCATTTCCAACTTGTCTGCTGAATGTTTGTAATGCAAGTAATTTTGTATATCTAGTGTGGCTTATCATTTTCCCTTCATGTGGAATGTGTGAATAAAGAAACATGCCATTGTAATGTCTACTGCCTAAGAAATTTGGTTGAAGGCTTGTTTGTGAGAAAAATATTATCGATAGTCAGATGTTGATTTTTTTAATGTGTATGAAAAGTTAAAAATGCAATGTTACGCTAACCAAAGCAATGGATTTTTGAGGAGGAAAAAAATTGTTTATCATTTACAGAAATATTATAGTTATACATATACATTACATGCATACAAAATCTTATGTGATTTATATTGCTATGGAATATCAATTATTGTGAATGATGGGAAACTTGTTTTGTTGGGACCAGGTAGTGTGGCTAGACATTGTTTATATATCCTCCTTCACTTTGAGGATTTAAGACAAAATATTAAATGGTTTGCTATGAAATAACTATTAAAAGGCATAATTGTTATTTACACTGTATATATTAAGTTATGTGTTCCAATCAAACTTTGCACACACACACTATGAAGCTTTTTAGTATATTGAAAAAAAAAAATGCTGTGCATTGATGGAAATATATGTAATCGTACATTTAGGTTGTTTTTAAGAAAGAAGTAGAAGACTGTTAATGCTCTGATTTTCAAAAAAATCAGGTCATTTTCCTTTTTTGTAGACATGCAAAAGGATGAATTGTACATCTGTGCGTGTCATTTTGTAGATTTACAGGAAAATAAATTGTTCGGACTACAAGAATACATGTGATGCACATATACAATTATGGTATCAGCACATTGACAGGTCTATCGACATAATGTACATACCAACTCAGACTAATTTTCTATTATCTGCCCTAGGAGATTTAGTTTGCACTTGTGCAATAAAACGGCTTTATTTCCTACCTCTCGAACATCTGCAATGCCCATTATTGGACTATATAAGACTTTCTACCATACCTGAAAGTTTGGGTGTTCATTATGCTGTATATGTATGTGTGTGTGTGTGTGTGTGTGTGTGTGTTAGTAATGATAGAGTGCTATATTTTCAAGTGTAACAATGGTGCATATTCAAGAATGGGAAGACCCTCAAACTGGGAATGTAGTTAATACATGGTCACAAGAAAGTTTGTTTACAGAAAAAGAGTCTACATTTTCTTGGTAGCAGAAATGAAAGAAGTTCAAATACAGAGCTATACCGGAAATGATGGGCAATTTGTCAATCAGTTGCAGAAATGAGAAGGTTATGATTTGGAATATATCAGGTGGGTATATCAAATAACATTTCTAAATTTTAGAGGCTCAGAATGGCAATTCACTGTTCAGTTGCTGCTATGCTTTAAGCACCCATGAGATGTCCATTCTTACAGCCATAATAACAAGCACAGTACTACATAAAACATTTGACGGAGACTGTGTGGACAGCAGAAACCCAGCAGTACTTCAGTACTTGTACCCTTTAGCCAGTCTGGGTAAACATCCAGGATATTTGATGAGGGCTTTTGCCTTGTGTTTGTGTTGCAAACGGAAACCCAAAGTCGTAGTATTGAAAATACTAGCGCTGAAAATATTATTTTCAGTCATTTCCTTCCGTATGCATGTTTTTATGAATTTCCAAATCTGAATATGATGAAAATAAGACATTCTGAACATATTTTTACCCTCCTGGCCATAATGGAAGTTTAGTTAATACACTAGCAAATATGGCACTTCATCAAGCATAGCATACTCTTCTTTTTCAAATCAATTCAATAATTCCTAATGCTTTGTTTATATATTGCTACAATCAAGTGTAAAAGGGTACATATTTTTCCTCACAGAACCATCTTATTCCTCTATTATGGTCATCAGTGCACAAATTTGGATTAAATGGCTCCCTAAATGTGATGGTTACTGTTAAAGTGGAAATTTTTGCGGTGTGGAAATTTTTGCGCATTTCGCGCAACCAGACGCTAGCACGAAAATAAAAGCAAGCAAATATTTTTGCATGTCATATGTTCCCGTATTTCATGTCCTGATTTTGTGGAATTAAAAACATGCGAAATCCATCTTGCCCGGCCGAGTGCGAAAAATTATACTCGCGCGAATATATCCACTTTTACAGCACTAGTATCATACAGAATCTTGGAACCTTAAAATAAGACACTGACCTAGGTATTACCCCTTGATCATCTGCCCGGTGTGTGACTATCAACATTAGTATGTTACACAGTCATTGTTTACACAGCCACAAAAATTACTCAAACAATAAATACTGCACATTTCACTTCTTCAGTGAACAAAATGGTAGTTGATATTAAAAAGAGAGCAATATCAGAGGATTTTACAAACTCGTCTTCATCTGTGCATTCATCTTAGATAGTCATATCCTACATCACGAAATGCTCTGGTATATTTCTTCATTGAAATCATGCAAGAGTCCATATTAAATCTTTAGGGCCACTCCTCACAGAGATTGCACTACTTTACTATACATTAGTCAGACGCGTAACACCACAATTGTTTCTCGCATGCACAAATAGATCTGCACATAAGTCGATGTGTGTGCATGCATTGTGTGTTCGTGCATAACTATGTGTATTATTATTTTCAACTTTCCATGATACAGTTGTAAATGAATAGTTAAGTTTAGGCAAGGAGGTTTGAGAAATGAAGTTCCAACTGGCTGTAAACATTCAAACAGCTTTCAGATTTCTTGTGATGTACAAAGGAATTCCACAGGTGCAAATGTGACTTTGATGATCGGGGTTCGATGCCGCCGTCTTTCCAAGCTAACAGATGATTCATCTGAAACGCTAACATAATGTCGCCTATATTTTGTTTGTTTTTCTATTACGGGAAATTAAATTTCAGCTAATGATAACGCATATGAAAAAGAAAGTAACTCCTGTCCACGAATATGTCAAAAAGTATAAATCTGAGCCGTACGTTGTGAAAATATGTGAACTGCACCCTTACTGGAAAGTCGATTTTATCATCTTTCCGATCACTTCCAACAAATGAAACTGGTATGGTATAATCTTTAAGTGTAGTTCTTTATTAAGTTATATGTTAGATTAGTGTAAAAACATGTAAAGTCGGGTTATTTTAATTCTTATTTCATCAATTTTTGTGGAATTTTTATTCGCACATCCCTGTGTCTGTACCCTTATGTACCGCTCATGTTTCATAAGAATGGACAGCGAAAAGTAATTACCATCATAAAGACATATCTTCCATTGAGAGTGACGAGTTCATGATGCAATGCCACATGAATCAATTGTCTTCCTATCTGTGAGGCAGCTCCAGTTCAGCACACACTTCAAATATTTCTTAGTGGCGGTATCAAACATGGGATCAAAGTAAATAACACTGTTGTTACTCCATCTCTTGAACCTCCTTGGTTTAGGTTTCATCACATGTGAGTCCTGGAAAGTGCTGTTCAATCTTTCTAGAAAAGAAAAGACTGAAAGTAAGAACACTGATGATAGTTACAGAGAAATGGTACTCTGTGGTGGAAGAATATTGACTTTACAGAGGAAATGAACTTGAAGGCCAAATACATACTTTAGTACAGAGATCTAAAGAGAACCGGTTGCTTTCTTCTTCTTTTTTTTGTGTGTTATTAGCATTTTAATATTAATATTCTGTTTCAGGGTCAAAGACACAAATGAACATTTCATAGACCAGATAATGCAGAATTCAAAGAACAATAAACAACAGTGTCCTCCATCAGGTTTAACAGCTTTCAGAAGAATACTTGATGACTATATTTACTACCTCCTTTACGACATCCAATTTTCTCTCTTCAAGGTAGGCAAGGTAGTGCTGCAAGTTATATTGAATGTAAAATGATTTCAGGGATCTTGGGAAAGGTATTTTGTCATGGGTTTGAAGGTCCTACACAAAACAAAACTAGAAAAGCACAGAACACAGACCTCCACCAAGCCAGCAACTCATTTCCAACCTTGTACGCATGCAATTTCCCAAAATAGAAGCATTTTGTTTACGTCATTGCACAGCGTCTAGCAATTGCCCGAGCAGAGTATGCGATTTAGTGCGCGTATGTAAACCATGTAAACCTCCAGTACGCACAGCTTGAACCCTAAGTTCGTTGACCTTATATGCCAAAGGATGAAAAATCCTTCAAAAATCCATACAAATTGCCAGATCACTACCAAAATTGAATGAGGTGTTGTGTCAATATCAACTTTTTATGCAAGTTTCATTTTAATCTGTACACAAGTTTTTAGGTTATTCTGCAAACAGAAAAACAAGCACCGTTGATCACTTAACCTCCTTCCTTGGCAGAGGTAACAGTTGAAAAGAACAGTGGAGGGGATGACCTACATACTGTGTGTACGCTTGATAACATGGAAGAGTCTACAATGAATTCCCATTCGATCTCCATCTCAAACAATTCTAGGAAATTCTCCCTCCCACAATGACAGCAATTGCTCCACACATAACTGTCCACCATTTATGGGATATCGTGTGTCATACATAGTATGAATCAAACATGATGCATCACTTTAAAAAAGCGTGCTAAAGTGACGGAATCATGTAGTAAGAGATTAATAATCATGTGACACAGCTTTAATAAATCGCAATAGACATACGAACAAAACTACAGTCATCCTAGTTAAGGTTTATAAAATACAGTGTAAGTTATAACAGGAGTGAATGGATATGCCATGATGAATGAATTTACATTGGTGTTTTCCGTCTCCCTCTTTCAGAGTCTTAATAGTCTAGACCATGATATAGCACTTATTTATAACTAATGTTGCATATATAGTGTAAGTATTGATAGATCATTTTTTTTTCCACAAGCAATTTACAGACATTTTTCCATGATTATGCTCAGATTGCATTTCAAAAACATCTTTCATTCAACAATAGAGGTGGGTTGAAAAGAAAAGAAAAGTGGGGCATCATAAGACTTAATTGACTGAAAAATTGAAGCAACATTTTTTTTCTTTTTTTCTTTTTTCATTAGCTAGCATTGATATTTTAACCATCAAACACAGAATCCACATTTCTGTAGCTTGGTGATGTATCTTACTGTTACAATGTTAATCATTCAAAGTCAGTGTTACATAGGACATACAGTTCTCTTTCATTTGAGTCCTACTCTGGTCATGTACTACTATCTATTGTTTGCAGAATAATCAGAAGCCTCTTGATGGCTAAATTCATGACTGATCCTTTAATAAGTTAGCAACCCATTTTGCAGGTTTTAAGTTAATGATATTGATTCTACTGGCAAGTTTTTGTAGTTTTTCATTTCAGTTTTGTGCAGCTGTAATAAATATGTCAGTTTCATCAATTCTTCCTCTCCCATTAATGTTATGCAGTAAAATTCTAAGGTGCCAATTTGAGACCACAAATAGACATTTTTTTTTCTCAGCAAAATTATTGTGGGACTGAAAGGGTTGATAACATTCCATCTCTGGGGTGATAAGACTTCATATCTCAAAATGATGAATTTGCAGGACAGCAACAAAACTTTTCACAGCATTTTCTCACAAGAACACCAATGTTGACATTAGATGATGTAGAAACATTGCATTGGATTACATTATCATTGTTTTGTTTTAAAATGCAAATCTGTATATTTCATATTCAAAATTCAGTTGGAAAGATATTTTATATCTGCCATCTGCCAGTGAGATAAGAGGGCTTGTCATCCCATGAATGATATAAGAAACTATGAAAGTCTGAGTTGATTCAGTGAGGTAATCTCCACTTTGCAATAACCTTACAGGTGAGCATAAAGATAACTTGTCAAAACTCATCAAAAAAGAGGAGGAACTCCTCAAGCACTTACATAATCAAGAGCATATCATAAAAGTACACTAAAAAGGTATTCAGACTGGAAGTGACATTAAAACATTGTGTTTGGAGAAACTGTCGAAAAAGCGCTACTGCAATTAATTTAATGATTAATTAAAGTGCCTACTTATGTTTGCTCTTCGTGAATGCTTGCTGATTTTATTACATATATTTCTTCTTTTATCAATATCCTAATGACTAATATGAAACAGTTTGGAAAATGAGGAAATTCAGAATTATGAAATTGCATACCTTGGGGGTGTTTCATAAAGCTGTTCTTAAAGTTACGAACAACTTAAGAACAACAGGTGATCCGTTCTTGTGCTGAATTATTGAAATTCTGATAAGTATAGCACATCAGAACTGATCACCAGTCGTTCTTAAGTCATTCGTAACTTTAAGAACAGCTTTATGAAGCACCCCCCTGGTATACATGAGATAATCTACTTGAAAAAAAAACAAACAAACAAAAAAAAACAAACATATTCAAAGAATCTGAAATGGATTCTGGAAAAAAGAAATTAAAGCTCTTGAAAAGCATGATCCTTTCCAAAAAAATACAATTTCTTTGAATTTCCACCTGGGTGTTACCATACTAATGGGAAGACAAAGGCAAACTACACTTTAACCTTCCACTTACAAGATTCTAAAATTCATGTACATGCTTTTTTTGTAATAACAAAGTTCATGTTCATGGCTTTGGATGAAATTCTACCAGACAAACACACACACACACACAAGCACTTCCAATCTCAAGCCTAATTTAGTATATCAGACTTCACTTACATCAACATTCTCGGAAAGAAGTTTTATAAGTTAACAATTCAGAAAAGTAGAATCACAAGACACAGGAAATTTATTATATAGTGTACCAGTAAATTAATTTGAAATGCTAAATACGGACGAGTTCCAGTTTCATCATTTTTTACATTAAGTAATCATTCAAGTATGACCTACTTGCATATTGGTATGATACCAGCCAGTGACATATTTTACAAGCAGACAAGGGTGAGTAGCTGAGCATAGTTACAGTTTGTTATGATTTGTTATACTTCGTTATAATTCTTACACCATATTGGCTAAGGTGGCAAGAGTAATATTCATCAGTATTCAATAAAAAAAAAAAGATCTACATACAGGGGAAACTGGATATAGCAAACACTGCTATAATATACCGAGATATCGGGTATTACGAATTAAATTTTCACGGTCCCAACTTTCCTTCCACACAAGTCTAAGTAAAACCCTACTCTTATAGTGACATCAGCTGTTACAAAGTAACTGCTATAACAAGATAGAATTTATTTCCCAACAAAGGAAAAATAGTTAATCAAACCTGTTATAGCTACGTAAAGCAAAATATCTTATGGGCAAAGCTTTACTTTGCCTGTGCAATCATGTTCGAAGATTCTACAGCACAATATGACGCAAATTGTGTCTTCTATATTTTCTACATTGCGCTCCACCTAGCGCTGCATTTGCATGTGTGTACACATGTATACATGCACAGTGTGCTACAGTATGTAAGGCCCGCGTATAGCCCTATGAATACATATCATCATGACATGGCAGGTGTGAGGCAATCTGATGTTGTGATTGGCTTTCTACTAGGGGAATTCCCAATCTCAACACATGCATTCATAATGTGCATAGACACAAAATGTATCACACAGCATTACGCATTTATGTTCTTGAATCCTCCACGCACATCACACGCTTGCCAGAACCATCACGTCATATACCAATTCACATACGATCGTGGCACGATCGCACACAAAGTATACTTTAACAAATTCAAAATTCATTAGGAAACACATTCTTAAATTGTATTTCATTGCAGAAAACATTTTTACACAAAAAGGTGAGTCATTCTTTCACACACATTGCCACGTTATCAGTATTGATTGAGATGTGATCTGTATTCCCACATGTAGGATCCTACAAATTAGTGTCTATACAAATGGTTTTTTTTTTTATGCCAACTGATATAACAAGATATCAGCTTTAACAAGAAAAACTATTTGGTCCCGACCCTCGTTATATCCAGTTTCCCCTGGACACTCAAAATCATTAATTAACCATTAATAGGAAACACTTTTTGCCAAAGGGTACAGTCCCACATAAAAGTTTTATCTCTTTCTTCCATGATATATGTTTTTTACTGATGCATTGCTACTGAGTTGTTGATAGACAACAATAGTGGTGTAGATTGACTCAGTGGAATTCTATACACACAAAGCCTAGAGGAGTCCTTTATGTCACTAAAAAGCACAATGACAACCTTGTATCCAAAACAAATGAAACTGCATAAATCCAGTCAATTGCACAGGAAGTGTTATCTTTGATTAGATATAATTTATTGTTAATGAAACAGGAGAAATCATGTTAGAGTGGAATGTTGAACAAAAATGAAAATAAAAATTGTCAACTCTGTAAGAAATATGAGCACTTGAAATTTCAACAACCACAAAATACTGTAAATACCTTGAATTTCTCCATATATCTAATGCCCTACTGAATTAAATATCACTGGCATAATCGGGCATATATACATGATGGTTCAAAAACTTATAAAGACATCATTACTGACATGCTGTTTACATTTCATTCGTAATGAAATTGATAAATTGGAATGTCATTAGTTTAACTGTGCCTTTGCGGGCAACAACATGTATAATGCATCTGTTTATATCTGTTCAATGAATATACTGCATTTCCACAGAAAGGTCAAGTGCTCACAATGGGTCAAATTGTTTGAATTTTTAATTACAATGTACTATCAATGTAAATGATAAAGCTTATTTGTTTGATATGCCATGCAATAAATGCTCAAAGGTGGATGTCACATTCTTCTAATGGCAGTAATATGGTACCTTCTTGTAAATCTTGACCTAAATTTCTGATCCCCAACAACATAATTTACCAACAAAAGAAAAACAGAACGTTATCAGAGTGTAAAAACACATGCACAAACAGACGCACCCACGCAAATTCTCAAGAACAAACAAACAAACAAACAAACACTCTGAGGTAATGAAAAGGAGACTGTCTGACAGCTGATGTGAAAATGTGCTACCTTAGTCTGACCACATAGGAGTCGCTGAGAGTGGCATATCGCACCCATCTGAAGGGCACGTAGGCATTGTGTCTGTCAAACACCTTCAGGTAGCGAATGGCCAACTGGGAGGCTGCATAATCTTTGATTTCAAACTCCAGGCTGACGGGTCCTAGCTCCATCAAGGTGCTGCTGCTCAACTGTTCCACATGAATCTGTGAGCATTCATGTTTACATGAGAACAAGATTACAGACAGATTAGCTCCATGAACTTGATATCTGATACCCATTGCGATTACTGTCCATTTCAAGAAAAAAGAAACATAGCTATGTCTTTTAAGATTACTTTGATAAATGACTACAAAATAGAAAAAAGTTTCAGTAAATCAGATATAAGTTATGGAATTTAAGAGTTTTTAGGTTAAAGAGAGGTTGCCATTGATAATGAATAGACCAAAACCATGATTTGTATCATGCTACCACACACAAACCTGTGGGCATTTAGTGAGGCTTTGTTATGATCAGCTGCTGTGGATACATCATTATAATTGATAACACCTGTTTAATGTCATATCTTTATGGATTTATTTTTTTTTAATAATTCTATTAAGTGAGGTTTTGTTATGATCAGCTGCTGTGGATATATCATTATAATTGATAACACCTGTTTAATGTCATATCTTTATGGATTTATTTTTTTTATAATTCTATTAAGTGAGGTTTTGTTATGATCAGCTGCTGTGGGTATATCATTATAATTGATAACACCAGTTTAATGTCATATCTTTACGGATCTTTTTTTTATCATTCTGTTGTTTGATTGTACTCTATAAATAAAACTCAAATTGACCATCAGGTCGCATTTTGCTTCAGTATGATTAAGACAGCACTATGCAGAATAGACTGAAAATTAGTTAGTTGCATTGTTTTAACTCACCCTAAAAACAATTGCCCTAACAAGCAACAAAAAAGATTGTGTTGCTTTATGGCATCTTATGCTTCAGCTTATATAATCAACAGTTAGCAAATAATCATTAAACACCGACTGAATTATGAGCATGAGAAATGGACACAGAAATCGGTGTCATTTCATGCATACAAAATATGCAATGAACAGACGCATCATACTCTATATTTTGATGGGATTGACAATGCAATCTACATCAGCATGAGGATTTTTGTGCACAATAGTAGCCAAATGGCTGTGTCAAGCATATTCCACTTTAATCAAGCTTTATGTATTCACAATATAATACATGTGCCACACTATGCCACTGGTACACTGTTCGAATATAAGTAAAGTAATTTTCAGAAAAATGTATCACATATGACAGATATATAATAAAACATTATGATCACTTGCTCACCCTGAGTTTGGCAATGTACTGCATACCACCAGTCATCTTCTTAATGGTCCATACAGCTGTCTTGTCTGCCTTTTTGTGCTCAACTGTCTGTGTCTGTGATTGCAAACTTGGAGCTACACTGTATAGTAAAAACACATCACAATTTTTCAAACGAGTGAGATACACCAATGCAAGAGTATAAAAAGAAACAAAGAATAAGCTCTTTCAAAATTGAATATCAGGGTTTGGGGTTTGGGGTTTGGGTTTTTTTGGGATTTTTGTTTTGTTTTTTTAAGTGTGTGGCTGACGATCTTCTTCACTCTCGTATACTTAAGTATGTGAACAATCAACAGCAAATTGTTTAGGCTGCAAATTATAGAATGTGGCTATTACAAAGACTGGGGACATTTGACTTCAGAAGCTTACTACTCTGCTTGGGCAGGAAGTACCTCACTTTTACCAGAGAATTATGCAGGTTTATTGGTCAATATTTACCTACTGTCTGTAAGACATGATACAAACTGACTGCACACTTGGATGTTTAGTAGAGTGAAACTTGGGCCTCTAGTGATCCACGCAAAACTCACTGGGACATGTTACTAGCCTACTAAATGAAATATAATAATGTTCTTAACATTAAGAAGACACTATTTTCGCCACTAACACAATTACATCTTCATGTTTGGAAAGCAAAAGATGAACATGATACATACTGTAAAACCAGAAACTTTTGCATACTGGAGCTGATGGCCTTTTTGGCATCATGAAACTTTTGCGAATTGGTGACTGGTATTCATTACATTGTGAAGACAAAAACTTTCACGTGCATTTCACTTTTGCAAATCCTGGCTCCTAGCTAATTTCATGAATGTTTCATACACACAAAAATGTCTGGTTTTACAATATTGTTTTCATCACGTCAGCATTTAACAAACATGCCTACCATTGAGTTGACATCTGCTATATCATGCAGAGTTAGACGTCATACTCGTAGAGAGGGCCACGAGATATGTATATTCACAAATGTCAAAATGTGTGTACATCTGTATATATGTATGAATGCATATATCATGTATATACATGTATGACAGGAATGTTTGTTTTTTACAGAGAATTTCGAAATATGTTTTCGTGATGTTTGCCTTGTGTCTGAAACACGTCTTGAAAGTTTACCTTGTCTATTTATTGCGATTGCATAAGATATGTCGAGGTAATTGTATATTGCGCAAAGCATTTGAAATTGTGAATAAGGACATATACCAGTACAAAATTATAATATATGCCTACGTACAGGCAATGCATCATCACTCACAGCCCTTTATGCCAGTTTGTATAACTGTCAACAGCAAGTGGTACTCACTCTGTTGTGGCTTTGGGAAGTGGCAGGATTGCTGTAATATTGACTGCATGATTCTTGGGATCCATGTTACACATCAGAGCCAGCTCAACATCAACAACCCTGTGGAAGGGAAAGAGATTCATACAAACAAAGTCTTTGAATCAAGTACTGACCTATTTTGTGACTGGGAGATGGAACAGTATGCATATAATGCACAAGCTTGATTGAGATGGTGAGAATGAAATGCATAGTGTAACTTTGTAAAGGTTTTAACCCACATTGCACAGACGATTTGGCTCTAGACCATTCATAAAGTTAATGCAATTGCGTACCTGCCGACCCTGAGACTTAATAAATCTGAACAAACAAAGACAAATTATTTGAAATCTGAACTTTCATAAATTTCATATACTTTACTATTAACAGATATTTCCAAAAAGTCAGAACACACTGAAATTAATGCGTTTTTCTTTCAGTGAAAAATCTGAATATTCAGATTAAAACTGAACAGTTGGCAGGTATGCAATTGATTTACAAAACAGGTCCGTGCATCACATGTTGTGTAAAATCAGTGCAGATAATAGCTGCGGACATACAATGATATATTCTGGGGCACAGAACCTCTCTATGCATTTGACTTGCCTGGAAAATTTTTGAATAGTGACACCCCTAATAATCTTTAAATTTGTGGCACTCTTGCATATAGTAGGCCTATGTGTGTGCTGGATGAGTAACGTGAGAGTACCAAGACACACACACACACACACATGGTGTTGGTGTCCGCAAAGTACCAATATGGCTTGTGTGCATATAACTCACAAAGTTAGGTTCATTGTGTATGAGAACAAATACACACTTCGGCCCAAGTAAGTAGGATTATGAGTAAACTGACACAATGCATACAATCTATTTAAAAATCTCAACATCTGGACTAAGCACCTCATATTTTAAGGTATCCAAAATTACATCTTTTCTCTTGCTTAGATGGAAGAGATAAAATGGGCACAGATATCACTGGCTTACAAGACACATGTCATCTACACTTTGTACCACATGTTTTGCTCAGAAAGGAGAGGTGTCTTAGTCAGTAACAAGTCTGCCTAGCATTGCAATCAATACGTTTGGTTTGAGCCTGAGCAAGTCTGATGATTGTTGAGTTTTATCATAATGTCCCCTCTAGTATGGGCAAAAACATAGGACATAAATTGGAAATCTGTGTTCGATAGTTACTTTCCATTCATGTTAAAGATTCCAGTTCCTACTTCTTGCACAGAGCACAGCGTAAAAATCATGAAGTGGTCCATACCACGCACACAATGGCAAATGGGTGAATGATATTGACCCCTGTAGTTCATCCTATGTGACTTAGATTAGGCAGCAAATGGAAATAGTTCAGCACATTTTGCCATATGGACTGTGTCTAGCCCTGCAAAAACTCACTGCTTCTCTACATGCTTGGTTGATACAGCCGACACCCTGAATGGGAGCACACTTGGTAACTGACTTGACATGCCATACTTCATGATAGTTGTCTGAAAAGAAATCCATAAACAGAGAATTTCAGAAGGAAATCAACATAATACACACATGAATGAATGTTCTACCACTCATTGGTACAGCCTTATACTTCAAGTTGGCAACATAATACATTTTACATTATCTCTAATGCCATCCACTACCATAAAGAGGCTCAAAAATGAATTCACATCACCAAGGCTGACCCTTTTTGAGTTCTATTCAAAAATAGCCTACACTCCTGATATAATGAACACTATTGTAACGAAACTCTCGCAACAATGAAATGAACAGAAAAAAAAAATCAGGTCTCCAAATCACTGTCTATAATATATCTTTGTATACTATATTGTTTGGCTGTAACAAAATTTAGATATAAAGAAAGATGATAGCCTGTATATCACTTTCACACCTAAAACAGGCTAGAACATCAATTGCATTGAATCAGCAAGTGCCCCATTCGTGTTCCTTTTTTCTGTATGCACATACACACCAACCCACACCCACACACAAACCACACACATGTACCCACAAACACACACACACACATAATTATAATAAACGTTTTATCCTTTAGTAAAAAATTTTAAAAAATGATAAGCTAAAAAAAAGGCTTGCAAAATTAAATAGAAGTAGCTCAAAGAACTGAAGAAAAGAAAGGAGTTATATGACAGAATAATACACTACCTGTGTAGGACTGCAGTTCGATAAAGCATAAACATTAAACATAAATCTCACACTCACCTCCCCTTCCTGTGGCTGAATAGTGAGCACTCTCTTCTGCTCAAACTCGCTCAGGCTGATGGTGGGATGGAACTGGACATGGTCTAATCGCACTCCAGGTCCGCTACTGACTGGACTTCCCCTTCCAATGACCAAATCTTCACTCACACCGATGACGAGTTCTGGGAGAACATTGCTACAAATAGGTCACAAATCCCTCATGCAAAGGCCACAAATGTTCAAATTCCTGATCAAGGTCATCCATGCATCCGAAGACTTCACTGATATCTGCTAACACTAACTAGACAACAAATATCGAAATTACTGAGACAAATTTTCAACATACTGTTGTAGTATGGTTTTCAAGTAAGCAGACTTTTTCTAATCAAATACTGGTAGGCAGTTAACTTATGAATAAACAAATGACTAAAATCATTTTCTTGTACACACAGGTAAAAGGTAGGTATAATAATCAACTGCTTCCTACAAGTTCATACCAGTTTTACCATTACACTTCAGATTGAAAAGGTATTATCCACATCCGATTAGCGTTTTAACCTCATAATACAAAACAAAAACAATTAAAAAATTATATTTCATATCTTGAGACATTCTCCAGGCCAAAATGTAGGCCAAAAATAAAGTGACATTTCTGATCAATGCCTACTTCTTGATCCACGTCCCAAATTTTTTAAATGTTGTTAAGTGACAGAGGAAACCCTGAAAATTAAAACAAGAAATTAACTGACCAGGAAATAAATATTGAATACTCACCAGGATTTCCAATAAGGAAACTTCTTAGTTGAACACTGCCATTTAACTCACTCTGGATTACAGAACCCTATGAAAAACAATAAATGGCAACAGGAAAACAGAGTTTGTGATCTTCTTGAAATCAATCACATGGTTGGTCCACTTTTTGCAGCAGAGCATCAGTTTGATTCTGATAATGAATATGAGGAGAATTTCAGAAAATGAAAATGAGAGTGCCAGCACAAAAGTATGTACAGTTATAGACATTATGTAATTCTACCAGGGAGGTCACCTCCTTGATTCTACATAAAATCACTGGAAAAGGCTTGATTTATAGCTCCATTAGGAAATTAAACGAGATGCACTATACATACAATTCTTGTTAAAATTGAGAATTATCAGATTCCATAAGTATGCAGCAATAGTTCACTGAACCAGGAGGCACTGACTATAAACATGACTCTCTTCTGAAGAAACACCATGTACAATACTAAAGTTCAATTATACAACACATGCCTCAACTGAGTTTGAAATTGAAAAAGCATGCAGTTATGACTAAGTTTGGTCATGCTTCATGACACTGCTATTTTGATAATTTACTCAACAATTTCTTCTCTTTTCTCTATGGGATGTGAATTCATCAGTAATCAATCTATTCTAGGCTGTGAGAAGATAATGACTTCCACTGTCAATCATGGAAGCGCTCACATAACTTGTCATTGCATGCACTCTCCTTCTCACAGGTTATTCTGCTATTCAAAGTTGTTTTTAACATGTTTACAAGTCAAGCCCCTATCACGGTAGCAAATATCTACACCTTGGTCACAAACCATCCCACATGTGCAACAAAGCACCTAACACTGACAGACAACATAAAAATAAATGAAGTATACTCACATTAGCTGTCATTAAAACTGTGAGCCTCTCAATGACATCCACAAATATTTCATTTTTCTGACCTCCAAGGGCCTAGTTTGAAGAAGAAAAAAAAATACATGGGTTCTACTACTACTCTCAGATTTCCAAAAGCATCAACAAGATACAAGTTACAGTGACATGACATGACTAGGCACTGTAATGTCATCAGGCACTAGTATTCCTAAGTGACATATAAATCTCATACATCAAATGAATGCAATTGGTTGCTCTAATGAATATATTGTTTTACAATACTAGCTCAGAAAATATATAAATAATGAGAATATGGGACGCAGCCAATGATTACAGGCCTTACTGCATGACATATCAACTGTGGCTACTAAGAATCTATGTTCCAACTGTCTTTACTTGCATGACAAGCAGAGATTCCCTTGACAAGCTTGATTTATAGCACTCTCATCACATTCGATTGAATGGGATGTTCAATACATTGCAATCACATTGTCTGCATGACTCCTTTTAGTTTCGCTCATAATTACTACACAATGTGTTTTAATCTCAATGTACTAATTCATTAGCAAGTATATAACATAACCACGCACAATTCGAGATTAGAAACTACATTATCATCTAAGTACCTTAGTATGTTGACCAAGTGAGAGGGGCTTGTCCGGACAATTGCTTGGAGCAAGCTGAAAGTCAGATCCAAACTGAAAAAAAAAATAGATAAACAATTAATATGCACCAAGGATTAATTATTATTTTGATTTACTGATTTCCTACAGATCCACAAGTGATTTCCACATCTAGTTCTTCCAAAACCATGACTGATTCTTTTTGGATGGCAAACATAAAACTTTACAGATATGAATGAAACTCTGTGCTTAATTTCTACATATTTCATCCTGAGTATTCTTCCATACAGTCTGTATGAAAAACAATCTGATCAGCCACACCTAGGACAGTGTTGTTCAGTCGTACTGTATAGTTTAGGCTCAAGATATATGGGAATAAATATTATCAAGATCTCTATGTTCAAGTAAACACAAAAAATAATGTCTACAATGCCTCAAAAGCTTACAATTTAGCATTCGTTTGTTCACTGAAAACTTTGTAGTAGTAGTATAATTATGCTGGGGTGGAGAGAATGTACACATTACCCAGTTGCTGCATACATATGGCATATCTTTTACAAGTTGGGACTTGTGCAACAATTTCCTCAGCAGTTAAATAATGTTAGTGCATTCCCACCTTGCAGGAGATATACAGTACATATCTGTTATGCGGAGGCAACAATATCTATTTGAGCGTTAAATTTTGTGAACATAAAATCAATTCAAAGTATTCTGCATCAGTACATGAAATGATGAATTATTACAAATCATTGCACTGTAGCTGCAAGATAAGTACTACGTTTGATGCTATGCAGATATTTTCTTACACAAATATACTGCCATGGCTGCTTCAACTTTGACTGAAAGAAGATCAAAGGCGACACCTTTGGTTCTTGACATCGTTGGATGCATTTTACTTTCATTAGTTTGATTTTAAATAAACTACAAAATCTGTAATGTCTTCAATGAAATGACCAGAGAAAATATTTTAGACCAGAGGAAGAGGCAGAAATATCATACCATGTGCAAGGAAAAATAAAGTCTTACCAAACCGGGTCCCAATCCCAGAATTCCTTCAATTTGTCTATCTGGTTTGACCGCAACTGGCTCTCTCTGAATGTATGGCTTCACACTACGGGTTGAAGTCGTCTGAATGATTCCATAATCCTTTAAACAAAATTCACATGACAAAATTATTGATGGTTCTGGATGTCTGACACATCTTTTTCACGCTTCATTAAATACGATGATTACCATCTTACCGTCTCTGCAGGGAGACATTTTGTACCTTCAAGGATTTCTAGCCACCTTTTGCCACAACAGTAACAAGGCAAATCAATTTGTGCGAACACAAATTTGAAATAAACAAGAACGATTACCAGTTAAAAGAAACAAGGGCGATTTCATTTCATACGAATAAAAACAATTGGGAATTTGCAATCTTGCTATATTGTAGTCACAAATTAGGCATCTTACTACTACCTCGCATATTTGACAGCAATAATTCAGAATTTTTTTTCCTGCAAAATACAATGTATTTCACAATTCTGAATACTAGTGGAAATAAATACACATACCATTATGTAAAGTTACTAAAGATGACCAAAAAATATTTTGAACACATGAAAAATATTTTGAACAAATAAAAACATGTAAAATAAAACTCTCTGCTATCAATGTTTATGAGCCACATGACAGCAGTGTGTTACTTACTATGACCTCATCAAGAAGCTCATAGACAAGAGCTGTGTTTTGTATGACTGCTTCTTCACACACCATTCCACAGAAGTCTTTGACTAAGGAACAGATCCTGGAGGTAAAAGATGAATAAGATTGGCACAATGCTCACTTTCTACAGCTATAAGTACATATGTTTACTAGATTATATTATAGATTTGTACACAAAAATGTAGATTAGAATCTATTATGCTAAAAAGAAGAACTCTCATGCACATCATATTATATATTTATATTACATGATATATATGTGTATTAAGATTGTGTGAATTGAAAAAATGAGAATTCCCAGTAAAACCTCTAATCAGGGTTAGCAATTAACACCTTTCTCATCTCTGAGTTCATTTGCATTGTGTCCACATTTGCATTCAAATGTGGACACGTCTTTACATGTGCTATTCACTATCTTTGTGCATCACCTCTACTCATTCATAATGACACATTGTTTCTACCCTTCTTCTCATCCTCTCTCTTTATACTTCTCCTTTTCTTCCCCTAGGGTTTTTGTTTTCCCTCTTCTTGTTTTTGAACTGGGTGCATGTGGATAACATCAAGGGTATACAAGGTTGCATGTTGATGAATATGAAAATTGGCTTAAAACAGCAACAAAACTATTTCTAGCAAGCAGTTCCTTTCAATTACCTTTCAAGGAGCTCTAACGCAGCAAATGGAGGTTCATCTGGTGAAGCAGTACAGATGAAATATAAACCATTGCACTTGATGTGAACAATGAAGTTGTTTCCTATTTTCTGAATAGCAAAACAAGAGCGACATAAAAAAGATTATAGGCTGTGATGTACATGCAACCGGCAATTATATACAGTGCTGTGAATGAGGAAAGACATGCTGCCTTAAATATATTTTATGTATGTATGACTGTCTTTGTACTTGGAATTGACTTAAGGATTCCAATCGATTCATATTGATGAGGTATCTTTCCTATTATACATTTGAAGGGGTCGCTGCAATATAGTGCCAACCCACACTTTTGTCAAAATTGAGTTACATGCATTTTGATAATCCTCAGCCTTCACCCTAACCCCCGTGGAAATATCATATTTGAATTCAACCTATAAGATGGTAAAAAAATGCATGCATTCATGTTTTATTAATGTACAATGTATGGACTTTCCAAACATTCAACAGCGATTATCTCAAAATGACTATTGTGTGGGTTAGCACTATATTGCACCGACCCCTTCATTTAATTAGCACAAAAATGACAGACCCTTGATATTCATGTAAGGCAGTCATGCAATGGACAAATTGTAAGCTGATGGAAGGAGATAGTGTGTATCATGAGCGTGAAATCTTGTTGGCATTGTTATTGTTGTTCAGATTTCACACGTATTAACACATGAGCATACACTCTCATTATTGAAACCATCCACAAAGTAAAAATGAAACTGTAACAGAATAGTGACATCCCCATGTAACTTCACAAAACTCACAGAGTACTGGTTTTGAGGATGGTCGTCATATAATATTGTATACCAATAACTTCAAGGGCAAACAAAGCAGAGCAGAGCAAAGCTATCACCCTAGTGGTAATCCTTGGCAAATTTGGTGATAATTTGGCTATGCATTTTCAAAAAGCTGAAAATGTAAAAATGCCCCTCCCCCCCCCCCCCCCCACCACCAATTTGGTCCTCCCCACAGGGTGGGGTTGGGGTGTATCCCTGGATCAGCCATGAACAACTTGAAACTAAAGTCACCAGTGTCCATATTCATATCACTAACTTAGCTCTATCAATTCTGGTTCTACTTCAGAGCAGAAGACTATTCAAAAAGATTCCCTAAGTTTTTAGGTTTTGAGCATGGTTTACCAGGTTTTATTCACTTCATTATTATATGGGCCGTGACACGAGAAAAGGGCCCTTAGAGCCGCTGCGCGCAAACGCCACAAAACGGCGCGGAAGTTTGACAAAGCAATACGCGCAAAAAGGGATCAACTAGCTAACTGTGCGCACATGCATAGACGCATCAAAAAGTGAGAGGATTTGGACAAAACATCCTTTTTTTAATGTCATAATTGGGGCATTTAGGAGTGGAATTTTCGAAAATGGCCTGCATATCTAAATACGACGGAGTTCCTTCTACAATGTGGAGGTGAAAAATCATTTTCAGCATTTAATGCCCAAAGGGCCCTTTTCTCGCGTCACGGCCCATATATATATACTTTTTTCTTTTCTTTTTTTTTGGTGGAGGGCATATGAGATTCCATCTCCCTACAGATGCTACCTGTCAAGTTTGGTGAAAATTTTCAAGAAGCAAATATGTAAAAAGTTTACACAAGATGCACATCACATGAGACATTGTACCATGAAGTGACTGCAGTTTAGCTTACTTAACTGAGCCTTGACTCAGGTGAGCTAATAAACGTAATCAGATCGTTTTGATACAAATATGAAAGAAAAAAAATCAAATTTGTAATTGCTGCATCTGTCATTTTGGTAATACATTGCAGTAAGTACTTTGTAATGAATCAGTAATATCACTGCCTCACTTACAATCACAGGAAGCAACTCTTCTGAATTTCCCTTCTTAAGGTGGGAGCGAAACACATTAGCCAGTAGAGGAATCCCATCGTCAGTGTCTGATCACACGATATAAAGGAAATCTTGTAGATTTGCAGTCTTTGTATAGACTAACTTCAAAGTTTTCTAGATTAACTATTCTATAAAGGTTTAAAATATCGGCAAGAATAGATAGAATTATATCCCTCACAAATTGCTTCTCGTCCTCTGATTGGTCGAGAGCACTGTAAACAACAAAACATAATTCTACCATACAAATGACTATACTCCCTAGGGAAATGGTAAAAACTATACCACGCTGGTGATTTGCGCGCCTTTTTTGCTTCGCGACGCGACGCGAAATATTTCACGTGTAAATGAATGGGTATCGCAGCACCTTTGCTTCGCGAGAGATTTCATGTACAAATGAATGGGTACCGCGGCGCCTTAGATCACTGCACTTCTCGAGAACCACAAGGCACGCATACACTCAATGCGACACGGGTTACGTTAGAGAGACTCAGAGAGACTCTTATAAAGCCCTCATTCTACCTAAAAAGAAAAAATTGTATTACGTTACAACGGAGTAGGCGATATAATTAGACAACAATAAGCAAGCTAGGGTTCTTCGACGTACCGTAGGCCTTTGGGGAGTTCATGCTTCGTTGTTTGAAAGTTGGTCTCGCAGTTCACTAACTCGAGCGACCCACCCAAAAGATGTTGACAAACGAAACTGCAGTAGATAGTAGGCCTGCTTTAACGTTAGCGCTAGTTAAGCCTAACGTTAGTTCTACCTGTCTAACAGTAGGCCCTATTTCCCGTAATCTCATTCCTAATAATTATTTTTTAGAGTGTCTAACGAGTTAGTTACCGTACGAACCGTACGAATAACACGAATTTACAGTGGCACTCGATGCTTTAATCGCTATAATTTTTCCAGTGCCTAATCTAACCTTATACGCTGTTACTGAATGCTACCCAAATTTACAATGTATACTTGCATTTTAACAGGAAGTGATAGTCCATATTCATGTACAGACAGCTAGGTAGAAAGACGACAGAAAACACAATCAACTGCAGCTCACAGTCACATCGTTTATCAGCTCGAGCACGCACATCACCGCACTGGCAACCGAACGTACTTGTTGACAGATCGGATACTAGTAGTATGAAGCACATAGTGAGTTTGCAGTTTGCATGCGCATGTTTACCAGTACGTTGTACAGCAATGCACCGAGTACACTTCAGCGGCTGAGCGCGCAGTTGTCTCTTCATAGTACGCGTACGCGCTGCCCTCCTGCTGAGCTGCTTTCCCGAGCGTAAATGACTAGTCAATCTTCTTGAAAAGTAAAGCAAGATGCCCTTAAAAAAGGGGGTAAATTACAGAATACCAGCAGTCGAATACTCTTAAATTCATTGGGAGGGATATAAAACAAATAAATATACCAGGCCAATTTTTCGAGGCACTGGTTGAAACTATGTGCCTTCGGTGACTTCAGTAGCACTATTTTCTTCGGGGCTGCGCCCCTCAGAAAATAGTGCTACTGAAGTCACCTCATGCGCATAGTTTCAACCAGAGCCTCTCAGGCCTGGTATATAATTGTATACTGTTTACACAAAAGGAAAAAATCAATAGCATAAATGACACCTTTCACTAGACCTACAACATACAACTTTACTCATAGGATTTTTAATTGTCTAACACTATCAACCCTTAACAAGTACAAAGACCCTCTGTCTGTGTTTCCTGGCATACTCTCTTAAAATCTGGTTTAGAATGTATACAATGCAGGGCTCTTCAGGACATAAGCATAATCCACTTCTAGATTTGGTTTCCTACTCAAGACTGATCTTAATATTCACAATAAACACCAGACATTTTTGAGACTCTGTGTATCATTAGATTTCAAAGAACAGAAGCTAGTTAGATAGACCTGTCGGTCCTGGCTGAGCTGTTCTCTAGACCTTCCAAGCTCTTTTCAACCAGTAGACAAGTCTAGGTCACGAAGCTCTCACAAGTACTGGTGGGCCGCGCCGCATTGTATAGCTGGACCTACCACTCATCGACCACTTTTTGAATGAATACCTTGTATCTCAGAAAATATCCCTCATTTTCACCTTAATTTCATCCACTCGAGGCAGAAAATTCCACAGATTCATATCCCGGGCTCAGATTGTTAATTCGTACTGTACACGCGCAGTTCTCGGCTACAAACACAAGTGACATTTTTCACTGTACACCGGCGCAAGCTCATTTTAATCAACCACCCGTTTTCCCATTGAAAAGCACGTAAATCCAGGGAATGGGCAGATATGTGTTAACAATAATTACGTGTATTACTAAATGAGGATTTTACAATTCTTTTTCCTCCTGTTTCCTCAGTATACTCGGGTTATTTACCTGTATCCCCCTAATTTTTCTCGATTTGTATTCATGTTCAAACGTTCCAGCATATTGCACCCTGTCCCATGCGTATTTTCGATTTTATACATGAGAAAGCCATTGCGCGAGGGTGGTCATTCTAAAAATAGGTGGTTGATGAGTAGTAGACTTAGCTTAGTATTATGCCACAATTGAAATTCCAAAAAAGTAAATACAATATTTCACTATTTGATCTAGAACAGGGCCTTAAAAAAAAAAGAAATGAAAGAGCCAAAGTGGATCTCTTCAGGGTGAAAACGGTCGAGCAGCTAGGTAGAAGCATGGCTCCTAAGACCGTCGACAAGAGCAAGACTAACATTGTGAGAGGTAAGGTTTATGACATTTTAATTTATACAGTGACAGTGTGACAGTGAGTGAGTGATTGCTGATCACCACTCACTGATCAGATGCCATGGTAATCATGAATAAAAAAATTTAAAAAAACAGGCCACAGCACATGGGATGTGTCTTTCTGATGCATCATGCATTACGCATATAGAACCAGTCCTATCCTAATATACTAGCTCAGCTCAAAATGCAATGGTACTTGAGCTTGTAGCAATGTGTAGACAGTGCAGTGGAACAGGATATTCAAAGCCACATGAATATAAATAATTGGGGCTACACTGTAGTGTACAATTGTAAGTGCGTCGCTCTACTTGCTATGCATTCACGACTGCACTGCACTGAGACACTGCACTGCGCTGAGCTACACAGTTTGACACACACTAGAGTTTAGGTTTTATTATTCTTAGACAAGACAGACATCCGGTTCAATCTTCATCTTCGTCTAAATCACAAAAACTAATCACAAAGGATACATTCTCTATACAACAAATCAGTCCCTCTGCAAGACAAAATCAAAATCTGAGACAACATCCTGCACAATCACGGCTGAAATCCACCACCGGTTCTACCCCAGCACGCACCGGCACCTGTACCTCCACGCCGCGACTGTCCCGTATATCATCAGCTAGCGTAGCTGGCTCGCTCGCGATCGCGGAGCTTGGCTGCGCACACAAGTCCGTAGCAGACGCTCACAATAATACGATGATCGATCGAATGCCCTTCCACTGCCGCACCGCGCAAACAATTTGTTGCTGTTGTTGTTTTAAAGAATATTTTATTCTTCATCAGTGGGAAACATAATATACAAACAGATTTATACAAAATTCTCTGGACCAATTCCATAATCCTTTACATCAATGAATACAAAATTTATACCAAAACTTTACATCAGTTTAATATGTTTTGATACACTCTGATACATTTTTTTCACAATTCATATACACAATCCATACATAAATGTCTCTTTTTTTCTAGTTTTACACTACTAATCCCTCATTCTCTTAGCAATTTTATTCTTTCATTACATTATAAATTCTATTAGCTAAATTACTTACCCAAAAATAATTTCTTTTCAGCTTTCATTCAATCCAACCTAAAATACAGCTGTATCAATATTCATTGATTGAAGTTAATTGTTAAAAAAACCAAAAAAAAAATTCAATCGCACATCGATCGAAGGGTCTTCCACCACACATGCTATCGGGAGAAGAAAAAATAATTTCTGTATGGATAAATTCACATTGATGAGTTTGTTTTGGTTTAGCCTTTCTTTAATTGGTCAAACGAGTAAAGGTAAAATTGTTTAGCAAATTTCACCAAAAAAGTTCAGTACCATGTACTATTTCAACAGTTCAATAGTATTTAATGTTTATTTTGTTGTGATATACCCAATGACAATGTACATGTACTGGTACAAAGAATTTCCAGTGTGGACAATAAAGTAATCAATTGATTTATTAATCAATGAATCAATACAATAGTAGCGATCATCAATAGTCTGGGAGGGGTGTGTTTTCAAAACTAACAAATCAATTATCCTTTAACCTTTGATAGTTTGGTTCGACTCACATAGTATCAGCCATGAAGAAGAGTGACCATCATACTATCTATCATCTATATTGAAATTCAGAAATCAAATCAAATCAAGTAAAAAAAAATCTATGTGCATGTGTGTGTGTGGGGGGGGGGGGGGGGATGCACACCCAACCTCCTAGTTCAGCGACCCTGAGGAGCATGGCATTGGAAATAGACACACTGATGGCCCTTATGATGACTGGAGTATGAAAGTCTGCAAAGGTAGCTAGTTTAAACTTTCTTACTGGAAACAACAATAAATTGTACAAAAGCATGCAAGCTCCCCCCCCCCCCACACATCCACATTATGTATAATTATATTAACACACACACAAAACTCAATTACAAACAAAGCATTAACATGCAAGGAATACAAAAAAAAACAAACATACACACATACACAAGCGTGTGAATGCACAAACATGCACACACACACACACTTTTCATTTTCAAATAAAATTTATCCACTTCCAATCGAATAATACAAAATACATCTATCCTTTTAGTATTTACTGTACAAACATAAGGCAATAATCATTTTAAAGAAAACTGAAAAAAATATGCATTTTCATGTTTCAATATGACAAATTGAATGGCAATAATACTGCAATGACTGAAAAAAATGGAAGTATATTGTATCTAAATAAAACCCATCCCCCTAACTATTCCACTTCATTACCCTTCCTAACCATATAATATACTACTTGACTATACACTACCCTCCCCCCCCCCCAAAAAAAGAGACAAAATAAAAAATAAAGGACCCCCAACACACACACACACACACACACACACACACACACACACACACACACACACACATACAATGCATGCCACAGAAAACGAGAAGTTTTTTTTTTTCTCTTTACGAGGACATACCTCACAATGCTATCTACTCTGATTGAAGCCAAATAATCTTTGTGGCCATTATTTTTTCCACAGCATTATCAATTGAATGTGTCAGAAACAAGTTAATGCTTTCCAATAAAAGTTAAGTAATTACATGTATAAGTTTTGGATACATGTACTTTCAGCATCATTTGGAACAGCAAATCTGGAAACATACAACAAATTTGTGAAGATGAAGAAGAAAGACAAAGATGAGGAAAATACAAACTTGACATGGGAGCATGACCAGAAAAGAAAATATTTAATCTTATCGATTCATTTTTTACATACCAAAATATGGAAGTCATCAGATAATCTATACATGTACAATGTACTTCCCTCTCTATGCAAATTGTGTTCAAATATTACTTGCACCATGGTAGGTCCATGCCTGCACAGACAATTTGTTAAGTATGCCATTATGTCATCTGGAAAGAAAGTATAATTTACCTTGAAGTAGTCATAAATAACCCTGATTAAGAAGAAAAAAAAATCTTTTCTTTTCCACAAAGGAACAGAAATGTAAAGAATCTTTCATATAGTATAACTATCCTTTTTTGGCCAATGTGAACCTTTTAAAACATTGTCACTAATGTATAAGCTTTGTGGCACATAATATCAATAATTGCTCCATCTATGAATCATCACAGAAAGTACAATATCCATTTCATTGCTTAAGAATATTTTGTTGTATTTCAATGTCCAAAAATATATACATACATTCTGTTTAAACCTTCGTACAAACATTCAGTTCAACTGATCCCAGTGCTTTAAAAACTGTCATTACCACTTTGAAATACACATTGTATGCAAAAATGTTTCCTTTGGTAGACTAAGAATAGCACAAAATACCATGGTATATGAAATACTGATACTCTCGGGAGACTCGGGTAAGAGTGAATCACCTGAAAAATCATTCTATTCTAAAAAAATAATTCTGACAATATTCTACTTTTTTTGCAACATGATCATCAGAAAATAAAATCTGCACTTTAAAAGAAAATATTTCTGTAAGTGGGTCTAATTGTGTGCCTCTATTTTTTGTTGTTGTTTTTTCCTGTGACTGTCTCATTACCCTCTAAAATTGGTACTGGAAATTGCTTTAGTGCCACTAAACGACCCTGTGACACATATCACGGAGATTAAACAAGATGGTAGACAGAGATTTAGGTGTATTTGCAAGGCAATACTACATCAGAAATGAAGTATAATGAATAACTACCAAAATCCACTGTGTATTCCACAGCCTTGACATACCAGTTGGTATACAGTTCACAAAACACACAAGAAAAGATGTCAGCTAAGGAGAGAAATATTTCATTAGATTAGAGAGACTACTAAGCAAATTTTTGAAAAGAAACACTCCAGTCAAACAAGTCCCCTAGTAATGTGTAGTGGAAACAATCAATTCAAATACTCTAGTAATTCACAGATTATTAGTTGAACCAGCATGCTGCATCTTGGGAAGCACTAATTGTGGCAAGTAAATACAGTTGAACCTCTCTTATCCGGCCTCCCTTTATCCGGATCTCTCTATTATACGGACGCAATCTCGCCGTGATTTTTTTAAAAGATAATTACGGGAGGAAAGGGGGATTCCCAACTCCTTGAGAACTCCTACACAAACACACATGAATTACATATACTTGATACATTTCTTAATAGTTATTTAGGTAAATAATCCCAAGAATTTATAACAGAAAATGATTTCATTCTTGCAAACACGAACCTCTATTTTGGGGTCTGTTACTGAGTGTAACAATGAAAAGGTTGCAGTATACACATTACTACATGTGGTACTACAATGGGCTACTGTACATGTGTATGTATATTATGTACATATGTATAAAGCATTGAGTCTCCCGTATCCGGCCAAATCCCTTATCCGGATGAGCCCCGGTCCCGACTTGTCCGGATACGAGAGGTTCAACTGTAGTAGCAATAAGTGGATAAACTATGTCACAGTTCAACCATCATTATCACCTGGAAGGAAAGGGAAGCAATGACAAGCTCTTTCTTTACTCATGACACTTTTTTTCTTTCTAAAACTACACTGATCCTCCATCAAAGCATTCTCCCTGTGAGATTCCATAGGACAGGGAACCCTTCTGTATCTGGGCCCATATCAATCCCTCTGATGAGAACACTGGGGCTGTCTGACCATCGGCCCCCAGAACAATGACACCACAGCCAAAGGATGTTCTACGCTTTTGGTACTCCAGAGCTTTCTGCGCTGCTTCCCGGCAAGATAAGCCTGGATGTGGAGAGAACATAGATGAAATACAGCATTGTATTATTTCATTTCTCCAACTCACTCTTATGAACGAACCTAAACATATGAATATGAGCAATTGACAGTTACTTTCTACTACTGATTAAGTGCCACGAAACAGTAAAGTGTGTATCTACTTGCCTGCGGCTCTATTTCTGGCACCTTTCGAGAGACTTATGATGAGATATTTTGCAAATTAACAAAAAAGAAAAGAATAAAAAAAGAATAAAGGATCAACATCACATTGCTCATATTATAGTCTGTTTCCTGTGAAAAAGAGCAAGCTTAGCCTGAAACAATTTGTACAGTTGCGGTTGTTGTGGTGCAAGTGGTGTTACTCTGTGTATTCTGATCCCGTAATGTCTAAATTGCATCAGAGGGCTTCCCATTTCTGTTTTTGCTATACACTGTATTGTACAAGTATGTCACATAATTAGAATGTTTACCTCCTGCTTAATTTGTATACCTATGAGCTTGCATTCAATGTTGGTGTGGTATGTACTAGACCACTGTGGTATGAACTCATGATGAAGTCAAGCTCAGTGGATGCAAGATTAATATTCGATAAAATAAACTATTAGATAATTTATCTCATTTGTTTGTGGTGATGATAACATTTTGCTTTAGGAGTTTGGAGGGTAATGTCCTGTGGGTGTGTCACTGCGGAAAGAGCTCATGTGGAACAAGACGAGATTTTCATCATATCATCATTGCACTAACCTTGTTCCATGTAGAGGACGATACGACCTGCCATGACTGCCCTCATGATGGCCTCACCAATGCCCGTTGTGCTCACGCCCCCAACAGCACTGTCACAGTATGCCCCCGATCCTGAAAATCAACAAACAATAGACAAATATGACGAATATTGAGTCACTTTCATTTTATCTCCTTTCATCTGGCATGAGGAGCAGTTGTGGCTTAGTGGATAAGACCACAGATAACCAATCCTGAGATCCCAGGTTCAAGTCTTTTGGCAGCAGTGGCTGAGTTCTAGGGAAAAGCACTTCATCCTCATTGCTTTGTCCTTCAGAAGGACAAAAAGCTGTCAATTCTACCTGGTTGCATGCCTAAAAGTATTCACTGCTTGTTGACTACAGTTGGTAGTCGCATTAGAAAAGTCATAATTCAATATGATTCAATCTCATTTCAAACTTTGACTGTTGCACAAAATCAACTGGGAGGCCTCTGATTCTCATGCAGTTATCTTTGTTTCCAGAAGCTTGAAAGGATGAATTCATACCGCTGACATATGAACATCTACAGGAAATATGTAACGAAATCAAACATTGTATACCACTTACCAATGAGGGGAGAATCTCCTACACGACCAACTCTCTTCCCTGTTATCCCACCTGTAGATGTAGCTGCAGCGATGCTTCCACTCTTGTCCATGGCCACTGCACCTACAGTGCCAAGTAAATCAGTGTGTCTCCTTTAGGAAAGGAAAAAAAGAAAGAAACACAAAACAATAAAGCACAATACAGATGATAGCGGTATTAAATCAAATATGAGTATTGCCATGGGTATTCAGTAGCACAGCTGAATATGGGCTATTCAGCAATCTTCTCAGACCAAAAAATGAAATAAACAAAAAAAAAAAACGATCACTAGGCAAGAAATCTAGAGCAAATGAATTGTATGCCTTCTACACTCTGCTTAAATATCATTGCCCTAGTTTGTGATGCACTACTATTACATTTACTCAGTGTTTACTGGGACAAACATATAATTATTCCGTTGAGGACGAGTCCAGAGTATACTCAGGCAGGCGTCTATGGGAAATATGTGTTGTAGCAAAATCAAACCGTCCTCAACGGGTTAAAGAAGGGTAATTGCATATTACATAGCCTTTTCAACACTGAGTTAAACTCTTACCACTGAATGAAGGAGGGCTTTTCTCTCAAGTCTTGATACTGAAGATTTGTAGATTTGGGGTAATACTTGTAGATTTGGGGTAATTTTACTAGAAAATGTCATGCTATCAAAATCAAAACAAAACCAGAAGATCATCTATTTTCTGGAGGGAAATGGCCCTTTCTTCTTGAAGTAAAATGGAAAGAAAATGTATACATATACACGTAGTTTATGTTGGATTGCAACACACAAGACTGTCTAATCTTTACTGCATCTGCAATCAATCAAAAAAAAAATCCATCCATTACAATACATGAGCAAAATAAGCACCAAATCCAACTGAGAAAAGTTCCCTAATAACTCCTCTTTGGCTTTGTATATTCACTGTTTAAAATTTTGACCACAACTAGCAAATGATATACAAAGTGTATGTCAGATAAAGCAAGTCAGATGTAGCAAGATCTCTGTGATGTAATAATGATCAAAAGGAGTCAAAAGTAACCTGAACTTTCGATTCCAGTAGAATCTTTGTCAGAGGCAATATGACAAACATGCAGGGAAAGCAATCACATGGATTACACACAACAAGCACAGTCTGAGGAAGGCTAGGGACACAGAACACTGAAAACAAAAACAAAAAAAAAGGGGGGGGGGTTAGGGGTAATGAAGGGGAGATAGTAGCATGGAGGTGAACAGACAAAGGCAGAGGTGGCCCAGTGATGATCCCAAGGATCATAGGGGGCAACCTGTGAAGGATAAAGATGAATAGGGAGGCAACATCAAACAAGATAAGGAACAAGAGAAGGATAAAGATTAGAAAAAGAGTGAAATAGCAACAGCAAGAGTAAGGGGGGGGGGGGGGAGGGAACAAGCAGCAAGCCCTAAATCTGGTATACGAAGACGTGGAAAAAAAAATGAAAGTGACAGCCAACCAACTGAACAAATGCAGAGTACACAACATATCGAACATATAAATAAATATACATATAAGCGAGCCATACTACTTAGTATATAGGAGTGGATTGATATAAAAGTAAAAATCAATATATATATATATATATATATATATATATATATATATATATATACATACACACACAGAAAAATATATATGATAATGTGCAGGCAAGGAATGAAGAAAGTAAAGGATTTTACTAATGATCTTTATGAACCTATTGTGTCATGCAAAAATCATATGGGACTTTACAATACCTTGAATGCTAGACAGCTAACTATCTCATTTACAGGCAGAATATAGTATCACAACAGTACCAAAATAATTTGAACAACTATCATATGAACATCACTCGTTGAGATAAAATAGGCCTATTAATCTGACATGTGACAAAGTTCACATCCATATCGTAAAGTTTTATTGGTATATATGACGAATTTGTTTGAGGAACAATATCAATTCTGTCTATCTGAACTCAAGCTAAGACTCAGTTGTATGATCTTATGGCTGTAATCATTAAAGCATACTCACTTCTCCTGCAGAATCTCAGACAAATATGCTGTGTCCAGGATTTCTTGTAAGTGCTCTTTTTTCTCCTTGGTCATTAGACTCGAAGGATCCACTCTCGAGATCTTGTGCTCATCAATGAAGGATTCCAGTCCTTTGCCAATCAGAAAATCATGCTCTGTCTGTTGAGCCAACATAAGAGTGAAATTCAAACGAATGAGATATGAAATGTGCAGTTGCAAAGTAGTTAAAATTTGAAAGTTGTAAAAGATGATTCATATCAAATTCTGAAAAATATTTATCGATACAACGCATTCGGTAATTATGGGATTTTACAAATCAAAGTGCATCTGTGGGATGAAAGAAATATATATGCGTATATAGCCATAAAGGGCTTTTTTTTTCTGATGTTACCTGCATAACTTGTCATATCACTGCATCATGACCCTGACAGAAGGATCATGTTTAATAGGTTGAACAGAGTGACAAACAAGATGAAGCCCATTAATAATGCACAGTAGACTATTAACATTTGGGAAAAAAAAAAGAGAGAAAAAAGCAAACAAACATATTTTTGTGGAGTACCTGGAAATCATGTGACTGCACTATAGATATCAGTGTATGTGTCTGATTAGCACCAGTTACCACTGTAATTCAGTTCTCTGGTTAAGTCTGCTGGTGAACAAAAATTAGCCCGGACAGTTTGCAGTGACTACAGATCAACTCAGACACAACCTTTATTGCTCTATCGTCAACTAGTGAACATGCACCTACACACTGTATGCTATGATGGACAAATCCACAGGAAAGATTTGGTGTAACTCTGGAATCAGGACAACATCTCTATGAGCATCACTGTGTGACTGATTCAAACTGTCTTTGCTTTCTCTGTCTCTACTTTGTAACAAGGCTCATGGTAACTTGTGATCCACTGAACTGTGGTTTAATGGTGTGAGCTCTCTCTGTTGATTGTGCAATCAAGGGACACAGTGTGTACGGTAATTGAGCAAGCCGATTACAATTTGGCCAAAACAGGTGAGAGAGTAATTCCAAATGATGAAACTATGCATTACATTGATTTAATAATCATTTTCAAAGGCATTTTAATCACCCGTTACTGTTAGGTAAATATCCAGGTTGTGTGTCAAGTCCAGCTAGAGGGTAAAGGTCTACAGAGACCTACCTACTGGTATCCATTTGTGTCAGCCTTGTACTTGACCACAGTAAGAGAGCATATCAAGTAATAAGTACAAGAACTCTGCAGGAACTGAGTGACTTGGCATTCTGGACCTCTAAAGTATAGACATATCATTTGATATAATACAACCCAACATGATCTAAATCACCTTGTGAATTCTTGCTGCCCAAACTACTCAGGATGATTTTAATTTTTCTATGCATAAATTTTTCAGTGGCTATGGTTTGACCACATCCCCACTTTGACGGTCTTGGTCAAGAGCAAAGTGTGCCATTAAGACACTGACATGGCAATTACTTGCTGCAGATTCACTGTATTGCTCATTCCTTTTGAGATCGCAGAACAGCAATTCACAAATCACAAAAGATAGGTTACAGAGGCTTTCAGGAGTCATTCTCACTTTCTCCATAATACACCTGGCCAACTTGATGGGATTCTTGACGTCCCTCACACCAGCTAATGCTCCTGACTTTAGGGAATTCCCGTCCATGATGATTGCATCCATCTCTATCTCTCCAGCAGCATTGAGTTTGGAACCACATCCTGTCAACAGCCAGTATTAAGATTCACCCACAGTAAGATAGCAAAAGGAAGTTGTGTGGGAGACTTGGAAAAACTTTACTGACCATCAGAGTTGCCCAAAACTTACAGACCTGTTAAACAAAACTTCTCTAGAATCAGAAGTTATAGAGCTAACATCATACTATACTAGGATGTATACTTCCTTGTTTTTGCACATTTCATGGCACCACAGCATCCCCCCCCCCCAAAAAAAAAAAAAAATAAAATAAAATATATATATATATATATATATATAATATATATATAACTGGAATATATCTGCTTCTCATGCTATCTCTTCATCTGCTATATGAAGATGGCAATCAGCTCACATTTGATGAACTTAATTGATCTTGACCACAATATGAAAAGTGACTTTTAACCCTCTCTGAAAGAAGAAAGTGCTGCTTAAAGGGATGGTATAGTTTTGGTGGAGATGAGGATACAGATTTCAACTTTTAGTGAGATAATTAGAAATCATTTATATGAATATTATAGAGCATACGCTTCTAAGAGAAATTAAACATTTACTTGATGAAAAACAGTTTGAAATGACTGAGATATAGTAAAGCAAAGTGAGCCAAAAAAAGGTGGGTCCCACCTCTTAAAATTGTATGCTCTTTTATATATCATATTGAAAGTGGTTTCGTGTTATTTTTTTTCTATTCATATTAATTTTTATATATTTTTTCCCTAACAAATTTGCTCTCAGCCAATCAGATGTACTTAAATTATAAGAGTTTGTCAGAAAAAAATATCTGACAAAGCAATTGATGAAATGTCTCCCCCCCCCCCCCCCCCCATCATTCTATTCATTTTAATTGTCCAGTAACACACACAAATAAAAACCCAGGAAATTCAATTCAATGTCGGATCTTTACATATATACAATGTAATTAAATGATGGCGCTTAAAAAACAAAAAAAAAAAACCACATATTGCGTTCATGCATACATTTCAATTTTAGTCTAACCTGCATTAAACAACGGGTTGTCTTCCAAGACGCACACGGCCCTTTCCACAGCATCCACTGCTGTCCCACCTCCCATCAACACCTTGTACCCCTCTCTGGCAGCCTCCTGGACACCAGAGTGGTACCTCTCGCATCCTCCATCAGGTGTCGTTAAAGCGCCACCATGCACTATTATCGCTGGTTCGTGGGTCCCAGTTGATGACATTCTCAGTTTTTATCTAAGATGACAAATGGATTGCAAAAATACAAAAGAGTTACATTTCATAATACTGCTCAAGGCTAATACACAGTTTGATAAAGTTGAACGAGTAAGTTTCAATAACTTCCATAAATCATTTCCATCACCAAATCTTGAACACCTCTCTGAGATTCCATTAGCAAAACAGCCTTGCATGTGTAAGAATCACCTACATTTGTAGTCATCAGCTGGAAATCAAGCAGCATGTAATTGTTCAGACTGCAAAACAGGCTCCTCAATGTCGAGATACATGTACCTTAAGTAATGTTATTAATAACTTTGCTGGTAAGCACAGTATAGATGGGAGCAAGATATTTTTTGAGGGTACAAAGCACAATCTGTGTGTGGGGGGGGGGGGGGAAGAGGGGGAGGATCATTCCATAACAATGATCACACATTAAACTCTGTTGCTATAGTTGCTCTAACACGATAATGGTAGATTTCCTTGTTCAGAAATAGTAGTACTGATTGATATTGAAAAACATAATTTGTAGCCAACCAATTCTTCTAGCTACGAGTGTATTTAATACTCCAAGACAAATTGTCACTTGATCTTAAATTCATAACTGGATAAATCAACAAGCTATAAAACAATCAAACAGAAACAAACATAAATACGGTCTGGGGGAAGCATTTTATGAAGAATTGTGTCACATACTATTTTTCTGACAAACTGTTAAAAGCTAGTGAAATTCTCACACCCGATTGTCTGAGAGTGAATCTGACAAAATGCATCTTGAAATTCCCCCCCCCCCCCCCGATTTTAGGAACTTTTTTTCTTAATTTTCTATTGTGATACCCCATTGCCTTTATCTACCCCCCCCCCCCCCCCGATATACATGTACAACATGTGGATTGAAAATGATCAGGAATTTTATCTAATGTTAGGCCTTAATTTTCATTACAATTTAAAAGCAATCTTTATCATGATTTTTATTTTCTTTAACTGACCATTGTGACTGAATATTACTACAAGGTGGTAGTATTTGGTAGGTGTTCTTAATTATTTAAATATAGATCATTCCTGCTCTTCAGTCTTGATCAGTATTATGATGTAAACTTTGTGAACCTTGAAGTTGATAATCTAATACCTGTTACAACTTTTCACAGGGAAGGTATAAGCCCTACTGCAATTACTAGTACTGGGATATGGTACACAGTAAACATCAAAGGCCGACGGGCAGATTGTATTGACAGGGGATAGCAAATTATTTACAGATAAACTTTCTCAGCTCAGACACAATAACATGTACATGGACACTAATACACACACGCACGGACGCACACACAAACACCTCCTGATCCTGTTGTCGGTCATATAATCCTCTCTAGCAAGGCAAACTTGTGTGTCTCGAAGGAAAGAAAGGACACCGACGGAGCATCTCAGCTGACCGACCGGGATGGGCCCCGCTTCACGGGTCCGGATATGGCCGTATCGTACGGATCGGTGGCTACACTATCACTCGCAATCAAGTAGAGCTATAGTATTGTAAACATGATGGGAAACTAACCCTACTGAGTCGTGAGTTGCCTCTGAATGTCAAAAGCTTTTTTGTTTAGCCTGTCCCTTTTCCTCTGAAGATAACGGCGGTAGGAGGAGTTCACTTTATACCCAATGATGAATCCTGCCACAAAGCTAAAAGTCACAGCAATGACCAGTGCCCGGCTCCGAACAATCGCCATACTACAGTCTACAGATGTCACCGCACGGACCTCGGCCTGCCTCTAACCTTTGTCGTATGTAGTCGTTTTAGTTTTGACGCACGTACAACGTGATGTATGTCAGTAGTACAACTATCAGTATAATCCTGTCAAAAGAGGCAACTCGCCACCACCGAGCATTGTACGCCGCCCGCATAACAAATAGATCTACGTTAGACAGCCTATGACAATACAGTCATAACAATACAAGTGTATTGATACGGTATGATCTCACTGTGCATGCTGTGGCTATGAATTGTGTTGATATTTACATGGGTTGATCGCGAAACTTTTTTTTCCCCTTTGGTTGTGGCACCAAAATTTGGGGGGGGGGGGGGGGGGGGAGGGAGTGGAGTGCTGCAGGACGGAGTCAAGGTCACGTCAATGGACCCCGCCCACATGGACTGGAGGAATCTAAGGACGGAACCCTTGGAAATTCATGGGTGTTGTAATGTGCTTTTTTTTTTTTTCTCGATTTCCTTTTCTTTTTGACCAGCAGCCCCCAACCAGTTTTTAGATGACCCACCGCAGATCTGCATGTCATTTTCTCATACAAGTAGGCCTATACATTTTGACACGGATAAATTCATCTTTATAAGTTCATTTTGTCACAGTACTGAAACTTCAGTGGGTTCCGATGCCCCTTCTCCTTTTTTCCCCTTATGTCACCGCTTATATACATGTAGCTATTAAAGTAATTGTTAAGATATTTGAATGGTAAAAATATTATAATTTGTCATTTGTTTTTGTGGTGATAAATATCCTAATTCGGAATTTATCTCTAAAGTGATAGAACAGTCACTGCTGATACGTGTGTATTGTAACCATAAGCATTATTTGGGAAATCAGGAAAAAAAAAAACCCACAATCATTGTATATCTGGTCTGTATGTTTGATATGTACATATATATATATCTTCTTAGTTGGAAAAATATGCAATATCATTATGTATGCCCCCCTTTTTTGGTTTGTGCATCTCATTTATATACCCAGATACATATGCATAATGTGTCATTTGTAATTAGATGGTGAATAAGCAATACATTATAGCGTATCAATGGACTTGCAATCTTTTTTGATACAATGCACAAGACTTAAAGATTGTGTATTTTATATATTTTAGGTGGTTATGACAATGTTTCCATTGCTCTTATTTTGATATAATTTATCATATAACTTTGATTCATTGATTGTGGGTATGCACACACGCACATCCACCCATCCCCACACACACACGCACAAACACACACACACACGCACACACACACTCACACACACACACACTCACACACTCACACACATACCCCCACACATACTCACACACACTTACCCCCTTTCCATACACATGCGCAAACAAGCACACATTCTCAAATACATAATTCAAGATTTAATATTGATTTTGTTCCTCGTGCAATATATTATTTTTGTGATCAAACATAGGGTATATTATATGGATTATTCTTCTTATGATTATATCTTTTATAATCATATTTTTATGCTTTCGTCATTAATTCAGTTTATTTTTGATTGCTTTGAGCGTATTATATATATACATTAGATATTGCTCTTTTCAATAGTGATTACATTAATGTTTATTATAGAAATATGTGCAATATGCCATCAGCTATATAAGTGTCTGAAGTTTTAAATTGTTGATCTAGGGAGTATATAGATAAAAATGTAATTAGTAATTTGTAATTTAATGATTGAATTATGTTCATATCATTTTTTTATTGTTTATCATTAATAGTGATAATTATTTAGTAATAGTTTTTTTTTGGTATATTTTAAGCTTTTCAATGTTTAAGTTTAAGTTAATATTTTCAGTTTTAGTTACGTGTATTTTGTAGGAGATTCAATTTTCTTGTTGTTTTATATGAATTGATAATCATGATTGTATCTGTTATCTTTGTAAACATGTGCAATTCAGCCACTGGCTGCGATACATGACTGAATAAAACCTTTATTGAATTGAATTGAATTTAATTTAATTTAATTGAAATTTCACTTAGGCCTATGTTCTTTCTGTACAATTTTGTAAAACGTATCCAAAAAAAAAGAAGAAAAAAGTACCCAATGGGTCTAATTCTCACATTATATGGTGCACAAAAATTTGATCAACGTACCCCCACGCGCATAATTACAAGGCATGTGGGGCGCTCTATTGGCTAGTCCACTCGATATCTTTGTCATCACTCAAAATACAACCTTACAGCTTCCTATCATACAGAGCTACCAAGTCTCACGCATTCTGCGTGAGACTCAAGCATTTAGGGTCCGTCTCACGATCTCACGCATGACGCCCATTATTCTCACGCATCGAGCGATGTCTGCAACTTTGGCCTATAATAATGAGCATATCACTCAAAGGATTAAAGTGATAGTTGCAATTGAAGGTAAATATTTCCCTTTTGTCTTTCAAAATAAGTGAAAAATATAGTCACTTAAGTATGCACCTGATCGCACCATTAAGAGCTAAAAATTGAAAAAGCTCCCTAACGGACCGTGGGAGGGGGAAAACCCCCTCCCACACCCTCGCTCGCGCGCACATTCGCGCGCCGAGATGCCGAGTCATGAAAATCTCACTCATACATTTTTTTTTAACTTGGCATCCCTGATCATATTGTACATTGATGAGTCCCTGCAGCTCCCTCTATTTTTATTGATCAATACATGACTATACAGTATTACTCTTTGCTCAGTAAAAGTTTCTTGTGTTATCGGGAGATCGGGGTCACTGATTCAGGAGAGAGGGCGATTCAACGTGAGTCGACATCCAGCATTGATAAGGGCGCTTGAAAAAAAGGGAGACAGAGCAGGGGCGAATCCAGGAATTCCGTAAAGGGGAGGTGCCTTTACAAAATTAGGCTGAAGGTGCCGCACGTCCTCCCCCCCCCCCCTCCACATTTTTCCTTTTTGTTTCTTTTGTTTTAACCAAAAAATAAAAAATAAAGCGAGGGCGTGCTCCCGGCACGCCCCTCTGGATCCGCCAATGCAGAGTGTAGTGTACCGGATGCCTTGACCATCTCTTAGAAGGTTGTGATCTTGGGAGTGCCTGGGACGACTTAATTGACGACCGGTGGGTTTTCTAAAGAGCATGTGCCCCTACAATAGCGATATTTCTAGTTCGTTATATACAATACCGTATGTCCCCCCCCCCCAAAAAAAAAAATAAAAAAATAAAAAAATAAAAAAATAAAAAAATAATAAAAAAAATAATAAAAAAATAATAAAAATAAATAAATAAATAAATAAACAAATAAATAAATAAATAAATACAACGGGACCCTCCGCAATGATATTTTTAAAAGTAGTGAATCCATCTAAATACAAATTCAGGGTATGAAACTATAACTCAATGACAGTGCCCACATCTTTACAGAAAACCCCATTCGATTTGCTTCAGTGGTCAAAAGGAAATGAGGAATTTTGTAGAGGATGTCAGGAATCTCTTCCCTCCAAGTTCTGTCTACTGTATTCACACACAAGAGCATCGAAGTGCTAAAATTGGAAGAATGGGCAGACTCATGACATGCTTAACAACAATCTACATTTCTCTGTGACTCCCTAACCAAATTGAATGGGGTTTTATGCAAAGTAGGGCTAAGATGTTATATTTTAAGACCCTGAAGTAGCATTTAGACAGGTCAATCATATTGGGTGTTATCAATTCGAAAATTTGATTGTATAAACTTTTTTTTGGACATATAATTCACCTGGTGTACATGCTCAATTTGAAATTATTTGTATTAAGTTTTTTTTTTTTTTTTTGGTTTTTTTTTTGTGTGTAGGCCTACATGTTTCAACTTCTCCCTGATGTGCTTCCTTAAGTTGGTTGCAGAGGCCCAAGGGCCATAGTGATTTTGATTGCTTTTTCCATCCGGCAACTTGGGGAAGCTCATGAGGGAAAGCCTGACATCTTGTACCCTTGTAAATTTGGCTTGTTTTGTTTATCTGTTATCACTTGTATTGTCTTGCAAATGCCGAATAATGATAATAATAATAATAATGATAATAATAATAATGATAATAATAATAATAATAATAATAATAATAATAATAATAATAACAACAACAACAACAACAACTCCAACCGACAGGTCTATTACAAAATAGTCCAAGAGCCAAGACCAGATTGTTGTGATATTGGTATCGCAGATTTGCTCATGCATTTTGAAATGGCATGTATCTGTAGATGGTATTTTGGTATGATAGCGATTCCAGAGAAGTATATTAGTCCCAATACCAGCCATTAACCCTCAAACACCAAGCAGTATTTTTTTTTTTTAAGTGAAAGCTCCCTAATCCATGGAGGGCACAATCTGCTCCCTGTATAATGTCCACATTTTCCACCGATCGCTCTGAAATTTGGCACAAATATATAACAAGACATACTCTACAAAATGACACCATCTTTGTTCACTACAGGAAACCACAAACAGGGAGCAATTTGTCAAAATACAAAGAAAACAAAGAGAATCCCATGAAATCGTATTCAATTAACTTATAGTTTTAAGACATACGTCGGGCTGTTGAGGAGAAAATGCAACGATTTTTTTCCAATTTATTTTTATCTACATATATATTAAGACACATTTGAACCTCATTTTCACCTTTTCAGAGTAATTACAGGTCCAAATCTTACAAGAAAATGGTCACCTGAAATAGAGCACCTCCATAATATCTACAACACTGGCGTTGAAAAACAACTTCAACAGCTGAACCCGTCAAAGGCCAGCGGACCAGATGAGATTATACCTCCTATAAAACTCATAGCCCATTGCACCAGCCTTGTCCTTCCTTTACCAACAAAGCTATGACAGCGGTGTGATTCTGCCTCAATGGAAGCAAGCCTTTGTCACGCCAATCCACAAATCTAGAGATAGAAGTGATCCATCCAACTATCGTCCAACTTATTCAAGCACATAGCAGCAAACAACATCTTTGCAGACTATCAGCATGGTTTTTGACAAGGCTTATCAACAACAACACAACACTCACTTCTGTTGTCCACGACTGGTCTCAGACACTCCAAAATCGCAGCCAATCTGATGTCATCTTTCTAGACTTCCAGAAAGCCTTTGACAGGGTGCCACATTGTATGAGCGTCTTTCTATTAAGCTACGATATTCTTTATGGCATCATTGGAGAGTCTCTCAACTGGATATGTGCTTTCTTGGCTGATATGCTACAAGTTGTAGTCGTTGATGGAACCTAATCATAGTGGAAGGAGGTCTCATCAGGATCGAGTCCCGCAGGGTTCTCTTATCGGCCCTACCCTCTTTCTGCTGTTCATCATACGACATCCAGGATGGCATGTCATCACCCATTCGTCTGTATGCTGATGACTGTGTGACTTATCGGGAAATAAGGTCAGAAAGTGACTACAACACCCTGCAACAAGATCTTCAGACATTTTATATCTTTATGGTCATCCAAGTGGCTCATGAACTTCAACATCAAGAAGTGAGCAGGAATGTCCATCACTCGGAAACGCAATCCTAAAATCTACAAATACCACCTTCAAAGTGGTGTAATTCCAATAGTCGTGGAGTATAAATACCTTGGGGTAACTGTAACACCTGACCTACGCTGGAATACACACTGCCAAAACATCAGGTGCAAGGCCAACAAGACCCTGGGAATTATACGCCGCGAATATTGCCATCATGCTCAATGGAAGTGAAGTGTAGAGCCTACACAGCATTGGTTAGGCCTAAACTGGAGTATGCCTCTGAGGTTTGGAACCCTCACACCTTGACGTCCATTAACAGCCTCGAACAAATGCAGAAGACAGCAGCTCGGTTTGTTGCTGGTGACTATAGATGGTCTACATCATCAACCCGTCTGGTGTTGGCACACGGATGGAACATATACACCACCGGCGACTCCTGGACCAATGTGCACTTTATTTTTACATAATCCACTATGGAGTGGTAAGACTACCAATGCCCTCAGCGGTATCCCCTGCAACCTATACCATGCAAGGACCGATCATGACCTCAAGTTCAACATACCCAAGACAACCATTGATGCATTCGAGTACTCATTCTTTCCAAGGACAATTTGGATCTGGAACGGCCTACCTAGTCAAGTTGTACATGCCACCACCCTGACAACATTCAAAGAAGCTGCTCTCCCCTGTATTACAACCTTGCAGCCTCATGGATCCCTCATCCTTTAAAGAAGAATGCGTTCAGATTTTACTTGCACAGCGCACACTTTTATTGTAAATAGAGATCATCACCGTGGTACCTCCCAATAGCACACACGTAGTTCATCCCAGTATAGCTTCTTGGAGCTGCAAGAGGGATAACAGTATCAAGTATCAAGTACAATGTACCACATAAAAATCAAGACAAACACAAGATGGCGCTCGTAGCTATTTCAATAATCATTGAATATTTCGTTTAATATTCTTTTATGTTGTGAATATTTTGGATACATTGTTCTGAGGACGCTTCTCAGTAACCGCATATTAATGTAATAGGCAGTTCAAAATATGTTTTACTCAAATATATTAACTTGAAAACATGCACAATAATTGCAGTTGTCATATAAAGAATATACAGTACTAACAAAATCTCCTGTCTTCAGTCATAACTATGAATAAAAAGACATTAAAACTGGTTCCAAATGTGAAACTGAACTTATTCGTGTTTATTTTTTTTTTGTCATGGTAACCAAAATAGTTCAATACAAATTAGACATAATTATCATCTTATGCATCATAAGTTTTAGAAAAAGACACCAAAAGGAAGTAGAAAACTTATGGTGAACAGATTTACGGTAGCGGAGCATCTCCTCCAATTTTGGGCCGCCTCACTATTTTGGGGATGATAATTATCCACTGTAAGTCACATAATCAAATCCTCATTCCACACACTGGAGCTGTTTCATTCTTAGAGCTGAAATTCAATAATGTGATCCACACTTAGGGGATATTTAAGGGGAAAGGGTTTAAATAAAAACATTCAAGGACAATATCAATGGCAAAATTGTATCTGTTACCTTTTTTTTAAAAGTCATGATTACTATTCATAATCGAATAAGTTTGTCCTTCTCCAAACATTCAGAGCCACCGTTACCACCAACATTTCGATATCATTGACCTTTGACCTAGACACCTCAGCGAACAACTCACAAAGTACCAACACGCCAATAGCTAAAAGATGTCTATGTATGCATGTCACAGCAAAGAGTGCAAAGAGAGATTTATAACCGAACGTCCTTCTTAGTAATTCAGCAAAACGGGTGAGTTAATGATACGAAAATATACAACACACTTGATAGAGCAAATTTACTCCAACACTTATAACGGGAAAGGATAAAGTGACATGAAATAGTATAGATGGTGCCATGACGATCATACCAAAAGATAAACGAAAAACAATCATTCAAACAAAATGAGCAAAGAAAAAAGAAAAAGAAAAGAAAACAGGCACGCATATGTATACACTATTATGGGCGTCGATCCAAACCAAAGAGTTTATGCTTCTGTTTTGTTTTTGTTGGTCACCGCCATGCAACTTTAGAGAGTCAGGCAATTGCCTTAATGATATATATAGCTGCTGAGTAGCAAGTGTCGCAAATGCAGGTAACCGGCGGAGCAAATCAGTGTTTGTTGCGGTGTATTTTGTCAAGAATTTTCGGGGCAATTGCATGTTGGTGAAGTTTCATATGTCTAGAACTAGGGCGAGTTATAATGAGCCCCTCTGACACGAGGCAGCTTCTTCATTTTTTTTAAAGATTTTAAATTCAACGATCTATAGTGTAAATTTTTGAAGGGAACTTTCAGAAAATTTTCGATTGAAAAGTTAAGAAAATCGAAGGAAATATTGAAGAACACGTAATTGCTAAACTGTAATACTTTGCTCCTTGCCATGCGTCACACTAGGACGACCAATTGCGAGAAACAAAAAATAACAAACAAACAAAAAATGATAAAGAGAAGGATAAAAACAACTACAAGTCAATCTTTGGTCGCTTCAACCACTGGAATAAAATGTTATTGCCGAGCAACGACCAACAATCAATTGCAATGAGTAGGTCTACAATCGTGACTTGATATGATTATTACAGTATGATATAACAAAATCTTAATCATATTCATGATTTGCTAATCCTGTGACTATCAAAACACAAAATACATTATCGCAGTACACGCATCAATATGTGAAACATACTGAGACAGCAAAGGGGTATAATGAAAATATGAAGTAAAATGATTTTGCCTGTATCGAGCAGGGGAAGAACACGTCTGGCTTGATCAACACAGTTCTGCAAAATGAAGAACTTGTGCTGACCCACGCCAGATGATGTTCATTCAGCTCTCAGGTAAGAAAGGGATTTGTTTACCAAACAAACGCCAGGTGCTATAGGTGATTGCCTGGTGGCCTTTTCATCGGGAGCAAAGAGTTTACCAAGGAGGGAACTTGAAGTCGGACTATATAGAGCAACAGTATGTTCTCCAACATACCCGTGTTACAATCATACTGAGCCTTAATTAGGCTAAGTCTTAAATGAATTAATATTCACTTATCCATGTTGTCTTCAAATATCTCATTCACGTGTAACATTTGTGAACTATTCTCTGAAAACAACGTTAAATTGTAACTTCTTGCTGGCATATTAAAGGTATTGTTTACCATTGGGAGCAGTAATAAAAAAAAATTCTAGTTATCACATTATTTGTTTATGCGTAGGTCAGTTGGCCCACTTTACTTGATGGATGTAACATTAAAAACTCGGAAATGCACTTAGAGGCATACAAATGAACGAATTCATGCTATTTTAGCTCAATCATTTCTGGTTTTTGTGGGAGAAAACTTATATTCCAAAATATATTTTAAAAAGTGCTTATATAAAAAAGACAAACATTACAATGAGCGCAACTACATCATGCAAGATGCAATAAATATATAACACATGCATATGGGGGAATCAACTATGGGCCATAATAGCCTTTCAAAGGCTGATTTTGCAATATTGTAATGCCTACCAAGTTTGATGACAATAATTTGACAATGACGCGTCTTTCAAGAAGATGAAGAAAACGTTCATCAGTTGGGGATGATCTTTTAGCAGGAGGTTCATCTAAGAGCGGCGAGCTTTCGTCCCGACTTAACGTACAGTGGACTTCATCAGGCTAAGTGGTTTCACCGTTTCTCTTGCCCTGTCTGCCTGTTTCGCCTATAGAATTATATACTAAAGGTTGGTATTAGACCTCCTATTAAAAATGAAAACGTGAAATTGTCCCCTAATTTGCCATCTCCCCCACAGGAGAGGGGCATGCATGGTGCCCAATTTTACTTGCAACGTTAGCAGTAATGGCTGCCAAATTTGGAGACAAATTTGACCATGTCTGTGGTGTTTTCAAGAAGATGAAAATGTAAAAACTAGCTCCAACTTTGGCTCCATGCACTGGCCAATATGATGGTGTATGAATGCATGAAAAACTTGACAGGGGATAATAACACCGTGCACCTATTAATTAGCGATATGCCAAGTTTGATAAAATTATTACATTTTTAGTCATGCCTTTTTCATGGGAATGAAATATTGTAAAAAAAGGAACTTAACTGTGCTCAACTGATGATTATAGTTCCACCATGTACAGCCCCCCCCTTCCCATTCAGTCACAAATCTATACTATCTATGTATACACTATTATGGGCGTCGATCCAAACCAAAGAGTTTATGCTTCTGTTTTGTTTTTGTTGGTCACCGCCATGCAACTTTAGAGAGTCAGGCAATTGCCTTAATGATATATATAGCTGCTGAGTAGCAAGTGTCGCAAATGCAGGTAACCGGCGGAGCAAATCAGTGTTTGTTGCGGTGTATTTTGTCAAGAATTTTCGGGGCAATTGCATGTTGGTGAAGTTTCATATGTCTAGAACTAGGGCGAGTTATAATGAGCCCCTCTGACACGAGGCAGCTTCTTCATTTTTTTTAAAGATTTTAAATTCAACGATCTATAGTGTAAATTTTTGAAGGGAACTTTCAGAAAATTTTCGATTGAAAAGTTAAGAAAATCGAAGGAAATATTGAAGAACACGTAATTGCTAAACTGTAATACTTTGCTCCTTGCCATGCGTCACACTAGGACGACCAATTGCGAGAAACAAAAAATAACAAACAAACAAAAAATGATAAAGAGAAGGATAAAAACAACTACAAGTCAATCTTTGGTCGCTTCAACCACTGGAATAAAATGTTATTGCCGAGCAACGACCAACAATCAATTGCAATGAGTAGGTCTACAATCGTGACTTGATATGATTATTACAGTATGATATAACAAAATCTTAATCATATTCATGATTTGCTAATCCTGTGACTATCAAAACACAAAATACATTATCGCAGTACACGCATCAATATGTGAAACATACTGAGACAGCAAAGGGGTATAATGAAAATATGAAGTAAAATGATTTTGCCTGTATCGAGCAGGGGAAGAACACGTCTGGCTTGATCAACACAGTTCTGCAAAATGAAGAACTTGTGCTGACCCACGCCAGATGATGTTCATTCAGCTCTCAGGTAAGAAAGGGATTTGTTTACCAAACAAACGCCAGGTGCTATAGGTGATTGCCTGGTGGCCTTTTCATCGGGAGCAAAGAGTTTACCAAGGAGGGAACTTGAAGTCGGACTATATAGAGCAACAGTATGTTCTCCAACATACCCGTGTTACAATCATACTGAGCCTTAATTAGGCTAAGTCTTAAATGAATTAATATTCACTTATCCATGTTGTCTTCAAATATCTCATTCACGTGTAACATTTGTGAACTATTCTCTGAAAACAACGTTAAATTGTAACTTCTTGCTGGCATATTAAAGGTATTGTTTACCATTGGGAGCAGTAATAAAAAAAAATTCTAGTTATCACATTATTTGTTTATGCGTAGGTCAGTTGGCCCACTTTACTTGATGGATGTAACATTAAAAACTCGGAAATGCACTTAGAGGCATACAAATGAACGAATTCATGCTATTTTAGCTCAATCATTTCTGGTTTTTGTGGGAGAAAACTTATATTCCAAAATATATTTTAAAAAGTGCTTATATAAAAAAGACAAACATTACAATGAGCGCAACTACATCATGCAAGATGCAATAAATATATAACACATGCATATGGGGGAATCAACTATGGGCCATAATAGCCTTTCAAAGGCTGATTTTGCAATATTGTAATGCCTACCAAGTTTGATGACAATAATTTGACAATGACGCGTCTTTCAAGAAGATGAAGAAAACGTTCATCAGTTGGGGATGATCTTTTAGCAGGAGGTTCATCTAAGAGCGGCGAGCTTTCGTCCCGACTTAACGTACAGTGGACTTCATCAGGCTAAGTGGTTTCACCGTTTCTCTTGCCCTGTCTGCCTGTTTCGCCTATAGAATTATATACTAAAGGTTGGTATTAGACCTCCTATTAAAAATGAAAACGTGAAATTGTCCCCTAATTTGCCATCTCCCCCACAGGAGAGGGGCATGCATGGTGCCCAATTTTACTTGCAACGTTAGCAGTAATGGCTGCCAAATTTGGAGACAAATTTGACCATGTCTGTGGTGTTTTCAAGAAGATGAAAATGTAAAAACTAGCTCCAACTTTGGCTCCATGCACTGGCCAATATGATGGTGTATGAATGCATGAAAAACTTGACAGGGGATAATAACACCGTGCACCTATTAATTAGCGATATGCCAAGTTTGATAAAATTATTACATTTTTAGTCATGCCTTTTTCATGGGAATGAAATATTGTAAAAAAAGGAACTTAACTGTGCTCAACTGATGATTATAGTTCCACCATGTACAGCCCCCCCCCCCTTCCCATTCAGTCACAAATCTATACTTATACACAAAAAGCTGTGCCTTGAATCTATTACTTCTGCATGGTTCAGCTATAGATCTCTTACGTTTCCTTACAAATTTAGAGGAGTTTTTCTTGATCCCTTAAAGGGGTCGGGGAGGGGGCGTGGTGCCCAATAATTGCAAATTTGAGCAATTTGAGATCCTGTCACATCATTCTGGGACGGCCAGAATCAAACTTACTCAGTTTGGTTTGGTTTTGTTTTGTTTGAATCCTTGGTTTGCTTTGATTTTATTGGATTCCTTGATAAAACACACACACATCAACCTCAACACTTCGTTTGCAATCTGTTTGACTATACAGGTCCGGTGAGCGCAGAGAATGAGTAATTTGACGTTCAGAGCTCTTTGGAAGCTTGGACTACTTGGATGACAACTAGATAATTTTTGTCGAAATCAGACGAGCTCCTTTCAATGCCCAGTGAAGCACTGTAACGTGGCAAAAGAATTCGATATGCACATTGATGATGTTAGCTTTGAGAGCATAGATTTTACTTTTGTTCTCCATCTGCAAAAAGTATTTGTATGCTAAATAGGTAAAGTATTTTCATAGATTGATAGATCTTTAATTCTTTCTGTTTTCATAAACTTTATCCTTCTGGGAAGGTATAACAATGACTATTCAATTTTTGCTAGAAAAAAACACATATCTTTTGTGTTAGTTTTTTTTTCAACACTGCAAATAAGAAATAATAATTGGTTCTTTATTCTAGTTATGCTAATTCAGATACAGAGACCGGGTGTCTCTTTAATCAGATCTTTTCTGTTTTGATTTCACGATGGCAATATACAAAACGGAAATGATCTATCGTGTAATTATAGGTACATGTATTTCATGTATGTAATGTGCTCTGTTAACGAATATGACACTTATAGTATAATGTGCAATTCATGAAAATTAGATGATCATTTCCATATAGATTCTGAGTTCAGTTGTCAACTATTTCTGCCACTTGGTCTACTGAGAATTTATACCAATTTTTATGATAAAACAAATCCTCCTTGTGAATTTGTGATTTCTTTTCTGTGACCATGCACCACCAAACCAACTAAAATTCGCATGACCAGATTTTTCGTGAGCACTCAAAACAGGTAAACTGTGTGAACCTGTTCAATTTTCAGATACCTTTTAGAATACTAATTGTTTTATGAAAGAACGATAATCTATTGTTCTTCTGTATTATTTCTTATAAGTTTGATATGAAAAAGAATGGGAAATTGTCTTTATTTCTTCAACATATTTTTCGGTGTGACGTGCAGTATAGCTTTCTTACAGCTTCTGAACTAGAGAGACCCTTTAAAGACTCTTCACTTTCAACTCTATAGTATTTCATTGAAACTACGATGCTATTGTATTGAAAATTTGTTTCAGTCATTAAAAGAAGGAACAAAATTTGTGTGCAAATTTTCTGTCTAGTTTGATTATCCCGTCATAGGGGTTATTGATTTGCTTGGGAGTTTTATTTCCTGTTCTTTGTGTCATTCATTGTAGGGAGCACCATTGGGTGAAATTAAGCACTTCAACATATTATGCGACTTCTCGAAACCCCCTTTCTCAGTATCAACCGCACTTAGAGTGCGTATAGGCATGATTCTCTCCAATTCTTTGTATTGAATTACAGTACTCAGTATTTGTCATTTGCTATGTCACATTTGATTGTCAATATGCCCTTAACTAGAAATTCATGTCTGGCAACTTTTTGTGTTGTTTTGTGATGCATATTCACATATTATATTTTCACTTTGCATAGATCGCAAAAACTCTGTTTGGATGGAATGTTGTGTTTTGGGGTTCTTTTTGCGCAAGGAGGTAGGACATTTATTTTCTAAAAATGCAGTTTTCAATATCTAATTATACCTACTAATAATCTATAGGTCATATCTTACTTTAATCATATCCATTATTTTGATTCTAACCTAAACTAATGCAATATCTACAAATCAATTTAAACACACAAACACAATACTTCTGAAGGCATCAAAAATGTCATCAAATCAACTAGATTAGGACAGTATTACAGTTTTGAAGCATAACGTTAATATGCATTTGCATCTATATCATCATAATAACGATAACGAGGATATTATAATGATGGTACAATCATGCCTCAGATAATCGACCCATGGTATAATAATATGTACGTTTAATACGTTCCTGTGCGCATTCTTTGAGAATTTCATTTTCATTTCATTTATTTCATTCTTTCTTTCTTTTCGGCGAACATAACACGAAATGAATCAGAAGATATAACAAAGGCATGTATTCGACTTTACATGGTAGATAATGGTCAACAAATACAGAATTATACATGCATACCGGCAAAATACAAAGTTATGTCTGGAGAAAAAAAAAGAATTGAGAGATCCACTGAAAAGCATGTTTTGTATTCTTTTAGAATCTGCAACTAAACATTATGTTTGAAGTTCTTTTTTTTTCTTTTCTTTTTTGCTGTCAGTGTACATAAAGTTTTACTTCTGTTTACTGACATTACAATATTTATTTACGGAAGACATTTGCTATAGAAAGTATCATTGTAAGCCACTGCACACTTTGTCAGTGTTGTTTCGTCGAGCAGTTTCGAATAGCCTAAAATGACGACATGGACAGCTCACCAACCGTGTATATTATACTTTCATAAAAGTATAACTCTTCAATTTTACAGTTTGGCGTTCTGTATAGTTGCCTTTATTCGTTTCATATGGGTTGGTTGGACCGCACCTGTTGTCATCAAGTAATTATGTGGAATTAATCTGAAAGCATACATGCCTTTGTTCGGGCAGTGGAACAAGATTTTACAATCAGCAAAAGTTGAAGTGCATGCAGATAATATATGAAACCGTCCTCGTTGTTTAAAAAAAAACACAAGTACTGACATGTTCACCAAACTCTTCCTGCACATGGAGGAGAGAAGGACTCAACATGAATATAATAAATTATTGTAGGGATATCAGCACCCGACTGCGTGTCTATTGTTTTCAGTTTGCAATGCGGCACGTTTGGATATGGTGATGATACAAGGATAGTGTAAATAATTTTTCTAAACAATATAAGTGCTATCTAATCTTTTCATTTTTCAAAAGACTAATCTCTCCGATGTCTTTTTGCTTAACTTACTGTGGATGCATAAACGTTATATGATTCCTTCTCTAATCACAGATGACAAAAAGAAGGCATTGACTATTTCCTTTATAGTATACATTTGGAAGTTCAACTTCAAAACACAATAAATTCTGACGCTTGGAAATTATGCGCATGTTATCATGATTATTATTATTATTTATTTATTTTTTTTTTTGCTCGCTCGATATTTGATTTTTCCTCTTTATCTATAGATGTCACTGCGGTGGCTCTGTGATAGTGATACCGAATTTGATGCTCTTTCAGTTCATAAAAGAAAGAGATTTTTCGAAAACATCAGTATGATAACACATTTGCAAAAGTGAGAAATTTGACCTAACAGAGACCACTTTCATTGAACTGACTTTGCCCGGAAAAAAAGATGGATTAATATATCCAAAACGGATTTTGTTGATATTGTGCTGTCCCTGATTGAGAGAGTCCTATAGATTTCAATATTTAGGTTATGACATCGCGACACAAGAAATTACAAGCTGTTATGATACGCGGCTTTACTATCATAACATCACGTCGCAATTCGAATCGTGGTATGAGAAATTCCGATGTACGTATAGTAATGATATTTCATCCCAGTTCCTCTTTGCAATTTCCTGCATATCTTATGTTTCGCCTCTACAAAGCGAATCATGAAAACATGGCACTCCTGACAGAACTGACTATGTATGCTGTTCTTGAATACGCCAAGCTGTGACGTGCTTCATTTCATATTTTGCCAGTGCACGATAATCCCACTTGTGCAATAGAGTCTTTGCGAAAACTGCCGCAGAAAGGCTACATCCAACGAGTGAGGTAATCGTTGCTGGCCAGTTCCTCACTGTTAGTCAAATCTCTCCAATTCCCAAGCGAGCAAGCGCAAAACAAAAACGGGGAAACCCAACGCGCCGCCACCTGCTTACATGTGATCTGCTATCAATGCGTTAAAAAATGAAATGAAATGTTCAGCGGGGGAATTACGCGACTGCCATAGAGGTTGCAAAAGCTAGACGGCGGACTGCATGCACAAACACACTGTGCGGACATAGGGCTCTGTTCGCCATTTTTTTTTTTTTTTTTAAAGGGCACCTTCATCGCCTGGCGCTGTTCGTAGACTGAAGAGGAAAAAGAATGAACAATATACCGAATCACACGTGTGTTTTTAATAGATGTGTGTGTGTGTGTGTGTGTGTGTTTTAGAAGTTCGCATGTATTATGTTATTCATAAAAGTTGTTGTTTCACTGTAAAATTTTCAACATTATTTATGGCACAATATGACGTTATTATATTACTCTGAAAGATCATTTTCGCGGAAAATTATGCTATATCTAGAACAATTCTGTAGAAAGGTTGAGAGAATCTATTCATTGAACGATTTGTGTGGAGTCACATTTACTACACATGATTGTTATCTTATTAATGAAATACTTTAGGTAAAATGCATGCAGTTTATTATTAGATTCCGTTAATATCTCATACACGGGCCTTGTTTTATGATGAGTTATGATTGATTATACAATTGATTTTTATCATAAGTCTATGGCAGCCTGTGCGGTAACGGAATTTACAATCGACTGTATCTTTTGATAAAACGGGGCCCTAAATTCATAAGTTTAGGGATGTATCTTTGTATTTAGGAACTATATAGGTAGCATGTAACTGTATCGTATCATCCTGTTTCAGTAATACTATGTCATCGTGCAGAAGCATTCTAGAAGTCCAGTACTTTGTCATGTTAATCAATGACAAAATTCTATCCGTGTGCTAATTCTTATGTGAAAGATTATTATTCATTCATTCTGATTTGGGTGTGTGTAAATAAACGCAAATGTATAATATTAATTTCTTGGATCCAAACAATGCTTTTTAAATGAGATAATTCCATAGAATTGTGTTTTGTTTTCTCCTCTCAAAGTGCTCGTTTGATGCTCCCTTAACATTATTTCCCTTGTCATTTTCTTTTCATGTCAGTGTCCGATTTATGTTACGTTTCTATAAAAAATCTCAAGTTCTATATAGACTGTTGTATCACCAGTTCTCACTTTCTCATAAGTTCTCATTTAGTCTTCTCATAATTTTATCTTTCAATATACTGTTTTATCTTTATCAACCCATCTCGCTCATAATCTATTCATTTATCTATTCTTTCAAAATCCCTCGAAGGCTTATTATGAATATGACTGTATTATCAAACGTAACATTGATATGACTTTTATTACTCGAAAATGACGGATGATATAGGGTCTAAACTATGCACTTTAGGATTTCAAGATGAAAAATGAAATTAAAATGAAAATACGTGAAAAGATAATTATAGTATATAAATACAGGCGAAGGGAATAACGGGGAATTCCTGCAGCTCATGCCCCTCAATAGATGCTTATAGGAGACCGCCCTCCATGCATGGTACAGTACATGTTCTAGCATTTTGTATCTCTATGGCGCTGCATGCACGCTGACACCTCCACAGCGCTGTTGCCGACCTCCCTGTAGATCAGGGTTTGCATATAATTAGGAGGGTCTGCAGAGTATCGCCTGTTTGCGACGATGATCCGGTGCAGCATGCGTTTTTGTGCACTGCTCTGCAGGTTCACACACTGTTATCGTATTGCTGCTATATAGTGTATCAACCAGCGTTTGTCATATTATTATCTGTCTGTCAAGATTTAGCATAGAAAGACTGCGATTGGTGGTGGATTTTTCTTTAAGCAAGTGGTAATTTCTGATCATTATACGGTGAGTATATACTTCTGTTCAATCATATAAATTTTGTTGGAGATACATGTATTCCTATATGCAGGCCTATATCTTATCATTAGATAATGATCGTAATCATGTTATCTCTGATGGGCAAGTCTTCATATCGTCGCTCGGTGGTACAGCTTGTCCTTGGCTATCTGATCTGTCGTTGCTGTGATTCAACGCAATAGCACATATTAAAATGTATGTTTTGGGGGAATAAGTGAACTACATGAGCTGGATAATAGACTCATAACATCATTCACTTATATACGTGATGGGCCTACATCTTATTACTACCACCCCTCTCCCCTATATCCCTCTCTCCCTCTCCCTCTAGGCCCTGTCTGCATGCTCATTTCTTATATCCCTCCCTCTCTTTCCTGCAGACGATTAAAAAAAAAATTCTTGTAGGTGTACATTGATTGTGTACTAGGTCTTATTGGTCTATCGGTTGGCATGGTTGGGGCCTCCTCTAAGACTTGAACAAAATCAGTATATAGGCCTATATTAGATTTACACCTGTAAGCCTACTCATCACATCCGTCCTTGATACACATTTAGTCCAGCCATCTAATCCATCTTTAACGAACATACATTAAATATGATATCCAACTTTTCCGACCGAGCTGCCTTTGATTATAACCAAATGACAGGCGAAATACTAAACCACCATACAATAATCATTATGTGAACTTTGTGCTGTTATTAAGATATCTATACAAATACCGCCATGCCTATGAACACAGGATCGTTCTAACGCTAAAACAAACGATCAACAACAACAAAAGAAAACCCAGTATGCGTGTTAAATGCAGTCGCTCATTTATAGATTACCTTTTTAATTCTAAAGCATTAAGCATAATAAAGCATTGTGATTAACCATCATACTATATACAATAATCATTTAATGTGAACTTTGTGCTGTGTTGTATCTATACAAATACCACCATGCCTATCCCGAACTGGTCCGCACAGGATTGTTCTAACACTAAAACAAAAAAAAAAATATTGTGAAAAAAAAACAACAACCCCAGTATGCATGTTAAATGCAGTCGCTCTATTGTGTAGATTACCAGTTTTTGTATAATCTTTTCATTTTTTGAGCGCATAGGGACATTATCACTTTGTGTTATGCGCTATTATAAGCACTGTCAATTATTATTATTATTATTATTATTATAAGCAAAATTAAGCATTGTGATTGCCGGTCACATGCCCATGGTGTCATTAATACAAAAGCATGAGACATCGATAGCCTCTCGGACGATAAATCAGATTTTAAAAAAATGAAAACATCCTCTTAGCATAAGCCTCTAACAGGTGTATCAAACCAAAGTTGGTCTTTACCAGGGAGGTGAGAAGAACCTCCCTGTCTCTACAGATCACAGCAGAGGGGGTGTGAGATGGGTCAAGCGGAATAACGCACAAGCGCATTGTTTCTGTTACCACAGTGAATGTGTATAACGGAGAAGGCTGTTGTGGTCGTCTCTGTATACAGAGTCACTTTCTTTTGTGTTGAGAGAACCAGCGTTTGTTTGTTTGTTTTTTTCTGTGGAGCTTTACTTAACGGACCTGTAAGAAAACAGCGGTTTCCTCTATACCCGTTACTCAGCATTCTGTTCTTTAAACACAGTGCATGCAATGGTAGGCACAACCCCCAGCAAAACAAGACACACAATGACTGTCTGACTACTTCTTTGTACTGCACTCATACGGTTCTGAACCTTGCTTACCAATCATCCAGCGAAGAAGGTATATATACTGGAATTTACAACCCTACTCTGGAGGCAAAAATCTTGGGATTTTTGCAAATCAGTTTGCGTGTGAATTGAAGCAAAAAAAAAAGGAGTATAAATGATAAGAAATTGATAGACAATTAAAAAGATAAAAATGAGAGGAACAGGACAGTGAAAGTTTCAGCAAATTTTGATCAAACTAAGGAAGATTATGTTGCTGTTCTTTAAGTTACGATTAATCAAGCACAGACTGGCAACTCCGTGATGTTGCACGTGAACTTTCCTTCTGCTGTGTCCATGCATAAGATGTCTCTCCCCCCCCCCCCCCGTTTATGATGACGGAATATGTCTTTGAATGCAGGGATTACATAAAAAGATATTTGCACTTATTGTATTTATCAAAGTGGGTATCGCATTGGTCTTGAGACTATAGATGGCGACCTTGTTGTGACTGCATGGGTCTCCACCGGTTGCGGAGACGTCTCCTCCACGTCTGTCAGCCGGATATCCGGGCAGTCACGGAATAATCAAACATGTTCGATTTTTTTTTCTTTTTTTTTAAAAGACTTTTTCCAGTCTCCAGCTAGTCACGGAGACATCTCCGAGACTTCTCCGCGACGTCTCCATCAGCTGCGGCCACATCGCGGAGACTGATTTTGTCCGCGACGTCTCTGAGATGTCTCCCTAACCTTGTGGAGACCCATGGCGACCTACCGGTCTCCGTAACAATATGATAATTATAACATAACATCTTCGTAACATGATTACTTAAGAAGACGTCTAGGAGAAGTCCCCGCGACTTCCGGACGAACAAGTTGTCACCTTGTTTGAAGTCGTCTTGGACATCACCCTAGACTTGCCTTCATGCGAGAGCGCAGGTCATTTGTTCGTCTTTCGTGTTGCACGAGTCGTCGTGACTGATCAGTCGCGGCGACGTCTCCTCTAGTGAGATAGGCCCGTAAGGGTGCATGTGATGGTAAAATCAAAATTTTTCTTATCATAGTACAGAACAAAGTGGAGGGAGGGAGGGTCGAGCTCGAGTAGACAGCACAGGATTTCCAGTTTGTGTTTGATTGATCATAATTAACTTCAACTATCATAACTTTCTCAGTTTTATCAAAATTTGCTGAAACTTCCATCCTATGTTCCTGTGTCTCTATTTTTGTGCCGTTATTCGAGAAGGCGGCTATTATGCAGGAGATTGAACTTCCATTTTTCAGGTGCTATTCCGCATTTTCACTATACAGTGTTATCGCTGTATTCTTAGCTTTATGAAATGTTGACTGCTATTGACTGTTGAACATCACGTGTCCATAATTATGTTATAGCTCAATGCTGACGCAGTACTGTTATTACCGACACATGGTATATTCTACCAAAAGATAGACAAGTGAAGGTAATGATTAACCGTAAAAGGTATGTAGTTCATCGTAAATGTTTGCGTTTTCCCCTGAAAATTTGAACAGGTTGAATTTTACGGTGGGCAATATTCCTAAATGAGTTTCAGCATCGCTACTCCGACAGTGACACAATGAAGGATCAATCCAGTTTGTGCGTAATTATAATTACATGTTATAATCACCTCCCCTGCTAAAATACCCTGCCCAAAGATCAGTTATATAAAGCTTATAACTATGTCTCTCCATCCCTCACCCCCCATCTCTCCCGCTTCCTCCTGCAGCTATAAAATACACTGCTTAAAAAAATACTAATCTATTCTCTTTTAAACTCTCATCATGTGCTGCGGATATTTGAGTTTTGATGCATTCTTTTTACGTTTGTACCTATAGTGCAGAAGATATTCAAGCCATTCAAATCTTAAGTTCATTGTTAAAACTGATGTCGTCTTTTTATTTGTCCTATATCTTTAACAGGACAATGCCAAATAAGCCGAAGGCCTACGTGAAACTTACGCTGCAAGTTGCGAATCAACTCGAATCCACTCCCGACGGGCTGATGAACTTTCGCAATACCTGCCGCCAGTTTAAGTACGTGGACGCATTCGGACTGGACAAGAAAAGAGCATTCGACGTCATCGAAAGATTAGAAAGGAGACTGATTCTGGGACCGAATAACTTTGAGAAGTTTGTGGAGCTTCTGGAAATTATCGACCGCGACGATGTCATCCGCATGCTGCCGGGCTATGAGAACTACGGGGCTGCCGCTGGTATTACTTTAGGTGAGTTGTATGTTCCGGTAGACAGACTAGTTTCTATAGTCTTCAGATTCATGAAATTCTTCCGTCGAGATATTTTCATTGCAACTGATTGACAAATTGCCCTACATCGACGTAAATAAGCGCTGAATTGATCAGTGTTGAATTGATCAGTGTTTTATTAGTAGCCATGATAAAAGAAATCATGGGTGTACATACTCGTTCGAATCCTGCTCCAGTATGTATTATTTCAGTTATCTATTCGATGTCGGGGGAAAAAAATTTATGATGGAAGCGCGTTATTTTCATCAAAGAATGACGTTGATTACTCTTGTACCATATTGTATATACACATAACTAAATTCATATAAGTTTATGATCTTTAATAATTTGAAGAAAATCTGATAAAATTGTTGAAAAGGTGTAAGTGCATGTGCTTGAGTTTTTGTATGTGACTTGGAAATGTGTTTCTCTACTTTATTTTCGTGACAACCATATCCAACGCTCTTATAATGATTATAACTGTATTACAGATATTGTAAAGTATTTTCCGTTTTTCTCTCAGCTGACGGTCCAGCTGACACTCCGCTCCTGGGCGAGAACAACAACCTGTGCGTAAAAGCATCGCTGACGCAGCAACCGTGTGGCCCCACCTTCAAAAATCAAGGAGATGCGGGAATTTCAGAAATAAAGCTCTATGAGCTCGCCGAAAAGATTCGTCCCGACGAAGAATTAGGCCTCGCAGTATTCTTGGGTATTCCAGTAGCGAGGTACGAGCAGTTCGATCCGAAACACCGGGCGTACAAAACGCTGATAGCCTGGAAGGAGAATGTGACGGCCAACGAGCAGGCCAGCGAACTGGTCAGAGCTCTGAAGGAGGCAAAGTTGCCTCACTTGGCGTGGGAGTTTTCAGGTAAAAACCCTCAGAACACAATAGCAAACATGGGTGCAATATGCATTATGGATAGCAAGGCTCGGCACTAACCGTTTTGTCTGGTTGCCCATTCGGGCCACTAAAATCTTTAATCTGAAATTTTGGTGGCCCGAAAAAAGATATGTAGTTGCCCGGATTAAAAGCAAAAGCATAACACTCCATTTTGAATCTATTTGCTCAATCGGGCCCCCAAATGATAAACTTGATGGCCCAACACCAATTTCTAGTGGCCCAGGCCACCGGGCCACTGGGCCACCGCTAATGTCGAGCCCTGTTGTATATAGCCTCATACAACTTTGAATGCTGTGTTTCACGTCATCTCTGTCACATGGTCCCTCTGTTTCTCCGAGGGACAGTCTTAATGTTATCGTTGTTTTACTGTTTAATAATCGCAGGGTATCGGGTTGTATGCAACAAAACATTTCAATGTATACAATAAGAACGCCAGTTCCAGTCGATTATAACGGATGAGGTAAAACCCCCACAAAATAACGGACGCCCCATCAAAATCTGACAGAAATTAACAAATGTTTCTTTACTTATAGTTTTCTTCGTTTCGTGATATTTTTTTTTTATTTCACTTATCAGTAAATCCCAAATCCTATATAGTGATATCGGTCAGAATCATCATTGCAATCAGATGAGTTGATGATGTCCTCACCCCACAAATCTCCACATTATGATGTGATCTCACATTTTCAAAATGAAAGTCAAAATGTTCTAATGAAATGCAGTAAAAAAAAAACCTTTGCATCAAATATAAAATTGTTCCACATTTGTTATGTTATAATGATTAGAATAGTAAGATTTGAAGAAGGAGGTATCAAAGAAACTGATCCTTTGAACAATTGAATGAATAATATTCTATTGTCGAACAAAGGGGAGACTGCATGGTTAGGTTATGATCATCGCCTCCACATAGTTAAAGCATGTTATTGTGATTAAGTATGGCTCTTTCATGAAAACATATTTAACGATTAATATCCTCTTTAACTTACTTTTGTTTCGTATATTATGATTTTGCTTACGATTTTCCTTTCTCTTCGTGTAAATTTGAACAATCATTAAAGCCAACTTGGCCATGGTGAGGAGTTTCCATTTAAAAAGTTACATGGAAGATGTTTCAGTGTCTATAGCGTGACAATTAAACTCCCAGACAAACCTCATTTCTTTCCTCCTGCGTTGTCATCGGAGATCTCTTCCTGAAACTTTTTTCCTTTCTACTTTCCTTTGTTTTCCACACATATTTTGTATTGTCACTGTAACCCATAACATAATAGTGTGTAACCTGACACCAAAGATAAAGACGAATGAGATATATAGGTATAGCTATTAAATTCGATTTGATTGTTCCGCTTTTGCGTGGTCTTCCAACTTACAGATCCAAAGGCGTCAGACCAGAGGGACGTCACACAATCGCTTAGTCGGGAGTCGCCACTGACGGATAAGCATCTTTTCATGCTTGGAAGCAGCATGGGGGAAGGTTGGTGGGCGTTCGGAATCAAGCATCTCGATATGAGTGCCGTCGACATAGACGGTTTCTGCAAGAAAATACCAGGGGTAGGTAGTATAGCATCTAGTTTATGCTGTGTTAAGGGATAGGAAGGGATAGAAAATTATTTGTCACGGGCATTATGAAGATATACAGAGTTGCAAACGAAATGACATGTAGTGTTGACCTATCGGGCTTTATTAGTTTTGTAGTTTCACAGTTCCCTTTGCAAAATACTTTGTTCCATTTTCAAATTCAGTAGGGGAGTGGGGGGGGGGGGGCAAGGGGGAGGTGCAGAGGGTTCCTTCTTTTAGAACAGTGTTGTCACAATGGGAACACCTTTAAAGGTGCACCTTTGCCCTTTTCTGGTCTTTGGCAAGTGTTTGGGGTGCAACTGAGTTGCAACAGTAAACGTGCCCCTCGTGTTACACTGGTAATGGTACAACATTTTTCTTAGAGTGTAATTCTAAAGAACTTGGTAGATCTCATATCAGTGAGAAATAAAAACAGAAGAGTTTTCCGTATCTTTTTTTTTTACCTGTTACGCCATGTTGTCTTTTTGTATAGTACCCGTCAACCACTTACATTATTTTCACAGTTGACAAGAATTAATTATTCGAATAATGCTATTTGCGCGATATTATACGAATTAGATTATTATAGTAAGCACATTAACACGTTTCTTATTGTTAAACATTTCAGCAGGGAGAAAAATGGCCTCAAAACGACATAGCATAATTCCAGAGCATTGTGAATTACCATATAGATATTTTCTTATGCGCATTCTTTTACTCTCTTAAAAAAATCGATTGAAAATGTTCAGTCTTAAAGGAGTGAATACAAAAAAAATAGTGAATTTAGAGTGAATTTGGAGTGAAAATGCTCACTTTCACTCGTTTTAGAGTGACCTCAGGGATCACTCCAAAATCTTCGAGTGATCCCTAAGGTCACTCCAAAATGAGTGAAAATGAACATTTTCATTCACACTCAAAATTCACTCCAATTTCACTCTAAATTCACTATTTTTTGTATTCACTCCTTTAAGAGTGAATATTTTCACTCGATGATCTTTTTTAGAGAGTATGTCTTTTCTCCATTCCCCCTCTCTCTCCCTCTTGATCTCAAATTATTTCTTTTTTAACACCTCCTGTGCAGAACAGAGAGTTTGAGATGCTTCTAAAGTGGAAGAACAGGGAATGTGGAAACGCGACTGTTGGACGTCTACTAGATCTTATGGAGAAGAGCCAAGAAATCCCAATGGACTGCTATAAGTTTCTACACGAGCAGTTATCTCCAGGTGCGTTATCATTATACTTGATTTCCTTTCACGAAATCTATCCCCATCTCTCTTGAATTGATCTCAGACCTATAGTATTAGCACCTCAGTGAATTAGCAAAAGTAAACACAATTAAAAGGAAAATGATAACACTTTCAGCGATACGTTTTACTGTGGTTCGCTTCAATCAGGTTTAGCAACAGTCTAGTTGATTAATAGAGTTGGTCTTTTCTTAATCGCCCCGCAATTCTCGCTATCGCCAATGACGTAAAAAGTACCCGGATGTTGATTTAAGCGTCATTTACGGTGCATTATGGGATAGTCCGGTAGCAAAGTCACTTCCGTTCGTACGCGCGTGATACGTGACTACAGTCAGACCGCAACGTCCTGAAAAGCCTTCGCATTTATCGTACGCGTATGCATGGACCTCGCGGACATGAATACATAATGAGCTGGGAGACCACATTTTTAGAGTGTCTGTAAATCTAAACGACATTATCAATCTTCATGATTTATACATTGATAAAAAGCTGAAAAGTTGTACTTTGATGAAATTTGACCACTTAAAAGGTTATGACATATTAAATATACTGAACAAGGAAATTAGAAAACACAAAATTTGCATATTTTTCATTTTTCTTAAGGGGTACACTAGACCAACGAAATTAAGGTGGACCAAAATAGAAGAGGTATAAAATGAAAGAGGAAATATCATTCTATGAAAACATAATGACTTTATGTGGACTGATCCTATGAACGGGTCAGGTTGGCGAATAAATCATTGCGTTGTACAGTTAATTTTTGACGAGATGTCAGTTTGCCGCGAATACGCGCTTCTGATTGGTTAATTCCCTCTGAGTGGAGAGTTGAACGAACCTCGCGGAATGACAGTAAACGTGTACTCTTAATACACTGTGTGTAGATGACAGTGTAGGACCCTATGGTGTGTGTGTGTTCGCGCGCACAATACGCGCTCAGGTTCAGGCAACTGCAGCTAAGATCTCCACGTAAACAACAAGAACAACACTCCACTCTGATCGAAATCTCAACTTTGGCTTGAACTTTGTTTGCACAACTAGATAAAGTAGCGTGCATTAATAAATAGCATACAAATCAATAATAAAGGATCTAGCATTAAGTTTGCGCACATGAGTTCTTTGGGGCTCTCTATTTGGTATTAGAATAATTATTCCTTATTAATCCACTGTCCCCATCGCTGAGTAATTTATCTAATGATACCCTGGGAGCGCATGATCATTCATGTATCTCAAATTGCCACACTATTATTTTTACTCGACGAGACTTTCAATTTTTATTGTTTTCTAAGCGAGGGACCAATTCAGTTCTTACTGTGCTATCATAACAAGTATATCTAAAACGTTTGCTATCATTCATATGGTGATTCAACCTATGAACGGGTCGGGTTGGCAATAAATACAAAGCCTTGTTCTAATTTGTCTCAGGGTCGTTTGGAAAATATCGATATAATGCAGAGATATGAATAATGGTATCATAAGCTCATTTTATATAATGTAAGCATTAAAAGGTGTGATTTATTTCAAATATTCACAAACCATGTCAATTAGTCATGGATAGTAGATCTTCATGTCGTCAATAAGTGAATCTCGTAGACCATGCACTTTGTCTCTGAATTATCTCGCAAAATCTCGGGTGCTGAAAAGGACATGCGCAAAAGCCTGCGCGTACGATAAATTTTTGATTTGAGCTCATTAACAGCAGCGTTGCGGTCTGACTGACTAATGCTATTTACACACACAACCGACTGTATTCTACGTGTACTTCCGGTTTTCTCGACTTGAATTACAGCTTTAATATGATTTGAAATTTCTCCATTCTTAAGAAATTGCTGTTAATACGACTATTGGTTGTTGCTGCGAAGCTGCCATGTGTTGTTCGCACGACAATAAATGAAAAAAATCTGCAGATATAGGACCCTTACTGGCATGCGAGACGTGACGTGGCCGCGTGGGTGAAGTTTGCGGGTGACTCCACAGCGCAGTACGTGCACGCGCGACTTACTAGTAGTGGTAGTACATGTATTATAGTAGCACTAGGTAGTAGGCCTAGTGCCTACGCTTCATTGTACGTACTTACTTGGAAGAAATTGCTTCGGAGACAGGATAAGTTCGAGATCACTGTTCGTTCCCGATTGTGTTCGCGACATTTCGACAGAGAACAAATGAAAAAAAAAAAAGATGGGCATTCAATGACGATATACTGTATATCCAGGTGGGTGAATATTTTCCAGCATATTTTCAGCGTATGCAGAGATGACTGATCTGTGATGTGCACATCGATCGCATGATCAAGCAGTACGCCGTACCGGTATGTGTTATGTACAATGTAATTAGCTTATGCGCTGCGTGCAGTGGTGCATGTTGACCGAAATATCGGTCTGTATCTGTCCGTCGGGGAATGTTCCGCGGAGACTGCGTCTGGCTTCACCGATCCCCTCCGTCAACTGGCAAAATATAAAAGAGTCCTCCGGACAGACGGATCTTTCTGTCTATGGTGCATGCTAATGCAAGGCCGGCCACCGGCGGGGACTACAGTGTACGAGTATGACAGGCCTGGCCAGCGCCACTCGCTGGCTCGGGCGGTACACATGCAGCGGCCTACAAGCTACTGTACTACTATCCGTGGTCGGCGCTGCGCTATAGGTAAGGTACACGTACGCGCACGCTAGCGTTGTGCAAATTATGCCCCCTGCCGGAAGTGCCCTTGCTACCAAGTGCACTAAATCTTGACGAAAAAGCCACATCCGGGTACTTTTTACGTCATTGGCGATAGCGAGAATTGAAATGATGTCATTGATTGAATGACTAACTAATCATTTGGTGTTGTTGGTTTTGATTTTTTTTTTTTTTGTGTGTGTGGTGTAGTTATGGCCAGATGCAAATGATATTACGATCTGCTATTTTCTACTCGATCACACGCGATACATTTTTTTGGTCCCACTCTGATTTGGTATTAAAAAAAATGAAAAGCATAAAAGACTGTTCGTTCAATTCATATGGACTCAATATGTTTTGTGTCGACAGTGCAGGGTAGGTCTATAACTTTCAAGCTCACAGAATCAAAAAGAAAGAAGTATTTTTTTAATGTTTTTGTTTTTCAACTCCAGATATTAAACAAGAGCCTGATGCTAAACCAGCAGAGACTGAAGTTTGATGACTGGAATCTCTATGCCAAGTAGACTGAAAGGGCCACAAGCACCATGACATCATCAGCACCATCACGAGTCGTGACCATCATGAGCTCATGCATTATACTGATTCAATGAAAGCAGTTACGATGGGAAGCAGAAATATTAAACCCTTGATGTTTAATCCTCAACATCAATAGGGGACGAGTAAGCATACGAACTATACTTGAGCATTCCAGGCAGGTTCAATCAAAATCAGTGCTCTGTTTGCCGTTGTTTTCATTGTTCGACGAGCAATCATGTAAGCTGCAATCGTTTAGAGATGGTTTTGTTACCATGTTTACAGTGTATTTCATTCTCGTGTTTATAATGTAAAATGTGCAATGTATTTAATAATTTTCGGTCAGCATTTTGTGTTCATTGCTGCTTACTAGTAAAACCTGCTTTAATGGTTTCGGGATTTGAGGGGGAAATGACACATTCAACCTGTATATAGAAACCTTAACTTATCTAACGAATCATGTACATTTTATTGTGCTTTAACGAAACAAGTTTACTGCGATATAGAGCATCTGTATAAAGTGCACAGATCGAATTCTGAATTTCGTGATGTCTATGCGCTTTGATTCGTGCGTGTACACATGTATGTATCTACATGAATGACTTGTGTGTCTAATCAACATCGCAGAATCTAAAAGAGATAATAACACACTTTATATACAAGTCATTCATTCTACAAAACATGTGAAGTTCACACACTAACAAGAATACGACATCACTGTAGAGGCAGGGACGTGCACTGCAAAAAGTCCGGTGCTAAATATGAAACACCGAGCTGGTGTTAAATTTCCGGTGCTCATTCATGGTGTTAGATTAATACCTCCGGGTGTCATTTCAAAATTTAAAATTGTTTTTTGAATAGTTTCTTAGTTGCTGCACTTCTTGTTAATTTTGAACTTCAACAAGACGATAAAAAATTTTCCGATAAAGTACTTGATTTTTGAAAAAATGTGTAAACAAATTTACACCACAGTAACACCAGTTGGTGTGGTCCCCTATTGAAGCTGGACGGGTGTTATACCATTGCAATTAACACCACCAATATCAAATCAACACCATGCGGTGTCATTATTGAATTAACTCTAGCGCAGTGTCAAAAATATCACCAGCCACAGTGTCAAATTAACACCACGAAGTGCCAGGCGAACACTTTTTAACACCGTAACAATACATTTTCAACACCTGTGGGTGTGGTCCTCTATTGAAGTTTGATCGGTGTTAGATTTAACACCCATGGTGTTAAATCTAACACCGATGTTTTTACAGTGTGGGAAGCACTTCCCTGGTAGAGAATATCTTTTTTTCTTTTCAAGTTGACTACTTAAAAAAAGGATCAATCAGTATCAAACAAACAGAAGGGAGAAGCCTTTTTTCTCTCTTTTTAAACTAGAATCACACATCAATAAATGTATTTGTCATGTCCGTATGTTGATATAGCGACTCATCATGTATGTCAGTCATGTCAACAGCATGTCATGTAGTAGATGATTGTCATCGCCCTACATGTTCCGTATATTCGCATTTTCTTCATAGATTGGAAATTAGAATGTCCTCGTATTAATATGGTAACATAGCAATGACGTTTTGTGGGGGAAGATGGGTTATCATAGCTACTGAATATCGACCAAAAGTATATGATCATACGATATATTTGCCTCTGTGCGTGCGTGTGTGTGTTTGTGTGTGTGTGTGTGTGTGTGTGTGTGTGTACAAATCAGTGGAATACCTGATTTGATGAGGATCACATCATTGTCACCGCTAATGAGAATAGACGTGGATGCAAATGATATTACTGTAAACTTAAAAAAATTCCATGACTCTCTTAATTTAGGTCCGATTCCAGTGAGAAGTCTTCCAATTGTTTTTTTTTCTTTCCTATTTCACTCTACGTGTCATCTATAAGTGAAGTTGAACGTGAGGTTGCATTGCACTTTAAAGGTCATAATTATGATAAAGTTTGCTCACGTGTCTCTTTTTACCAAGAACAGTTACTGGGCATTTCGACCACATCTGGGCCAGAGATACACTTGCTTGATCTAAATGTCATTTTGCTTTCGAGGTCAGGTGTCAAGTTCAACGGTCATTTGTTTCTTAAATTACGTTTAACATGAAGAGTCCCTTGTAGCAACAACTGATAGCCCCCCCCCCAAAAAAAAAAAAAAAAAAAATCGGTCAGAGCAGTGGCGTAACGGGGGGGGGGGGGGGCAGCAATGGGGCGGTCGCCATACATTGTCATAACATAATCACGTGATTACCAAAAAGAGCCTATTTCATTATTCTTGATGAAAAGCAAACAATGAACCAAATGACAGATATTATTTTCAGACCTGTGAATGTATTCTTTAGCTCAGATGCAAATTAAGTAATTTCATTCATAGACTAAAGTCCGCGACCCATCTCCCCGGGCAAGTTAAGAGGCAATGAACGAAATTCCTAACCTCATCACCTTGTTGTACAAAGTATATAAAGATTAATTTTCAAATTGCATCAGTATCTATGACTTTTCCATCATTTTGTGAAAATGATTTGTTCACTTGTCGATTATTTGCTCTACCCTAACGTTTCTTTCAGTATTGGTATACACACAAGTATACACTGTTTTTCGTCAACGTCGAAAACTGTGATGTAGCCAAGTATGTGTGATGGTGATTTCATATCTTTTCCTGAAACTTAAAAGAGAACGCAATCATGGATGAAGAATTTTACCAATCGCAAATGATCTTATCTTTTTTTTATTTGTCTTATATTCCTTGATTAACACATCTCACATTCCAGGTATTTGTACTGGATTTTGCTAAACCAAGCAGTAAACGTGTTTCAGGATTATCTTCATCCGAGAAAATAACTTGATCGTTAGTTCTAGAACAGTAGTTGTACCTTTGTTCTAGTGCTGGCAGGTATGTGATAAATCGTGTAGTACAATATAATGATTATGAATGTTAATGTATTCGAGTACCCATCATTATGCAATTATTTACTTTTGCGTGTACTGAGAATATGTGTTGTATATCATGTTTCTGCTTGATGTGCTACATCTTTATGTTGTGTGTGAACAATTTTTTTGTGTGCATATATCGTTTTAAATTACCTTTTTGAATTATTCACTCTTTTTACTTGTTTTCTCTATGAGGACTTACTACAGTACGAACGTGCTCCACGTAAACAGTATTCTGACTTTGACATTCATTGGCTTGAATCATTCCTGTACTGCATTCAAAAGTATTAATCATGTTCCGAAATAATACCAATTTGTGAGTATTGCTGTTAGAATTGTTATTATACATTATTGTCATGTCTCGTATGTATATATGAGTAAAAAAGTTCCAAATTTTACATTCTTACTTGTTACAGTGACAAAGCATTAGGTGGGGAAGAACAATTCACAACGTCTACGCAGGACCTAGTTGATAAACACACACACACACAAATATATATATATATATATATATATATATATATATATATATATATCAAGCGTTAATTTATCATCCGCTTGTGTATGTTTTCTGCTGCGTTATGTGTGGACGACTAACCAAAACCCAGTGAAAAGTTCACAAAAAGCAGGAAGAATATGGCAAGTACAAATCAATAGTAATATATGGTCATGTCATAAGAAATGGATCGAGGACATCCTAAATGATATGACATAATTATGATAACGTATATAAAATCGTATAAAACTGTTTTTAACTTGAATTCTACGTTAGATGAACTACAGAATTTCTTATTATTGATACATTTCTGTTTATGAATAAATACATGATTGATTTAATCACTATGAAGTCCATGTCCATGTTTTATATAAAGTAAAGTCGTGCTGTAATTGTATTAACGAGTCTATGAATGTGAACGTTTACAGCTGACTGACAGCGGCCTGACTGAATATGATTCAACCCTGCAGTATAAAAAAAATAAAAAAAAATAAATATAAATCATGATTTCAACCGCGTTTAAATCAAGGTGTGTATATATATATATATATATATATATATATATATACATACAGGGTGCGGTTCCACGATGTAACGGCACGTTGTCAAATAAACCCCTGGACAGTCTAACGGGTTTTTGTTTTTTGTTTTTTGTTTTTGTATTCTGATTTTCATTTTCATTTTTTTTTACTAGTTTTCTCCCGTTTAATTTACAGCTAATCGTACTTTACACGAATGAATCATGAAGGTTTAGAGAACATGATCTGGCAGGTAAAACAGATACTTTAATCAATTATATGTAGTTAATAAATCCTCAGAAGTTTCTGCCACGGACAAAAGGAGCTCTGGCACATTTTGCCCTCGACCGTTTTTATCTCCATTTCTGACACATCTACTAATTACTATACCTCTGTCATCTTACCTCTTAACGTTTGCACCAGACATTATGGCTTCTGGTTTTGTCTTGTTTTGTTATTTAGTCTACATTTACAAGTTTAATGCTGATGCTTTCAGCATCTCTTCTGTGAAAAGGTTCCACTGCAATAAAAACAAGTTAAAAATGCATGGAGACCAGAAGCGGATCTAGAGGGGGGTTTGGGGGGGGGGGGGGGGGGGGGGGGGGTTGCAACCCCCCCCCCCCAAAAAAAAAAAAAAAAAAAAAAATCCGGGGACCATTTTGTTTTTTTATCTTATCTTTTTTTTTAAACTTGTAATTTTATTTTTTATTATTATTATTATTTCTTTTTTTTTGGGGGGGGGGGGGGTGGGCGAACAACCTCTATACCAAAAATAGTGGTGTTTTAGATGCAAGAAAACGCCATTTTCACACAAAAATTTTCAAAAATTCTCCCTACTGTGGGAGGGGGGACACCCCCCTCCCACACCCTCCCCCCCCCCTCGCTCGCTACGCTCCCTCGCATACCGCCCCAACCCCCCCCCCCCCCTTTATAAAAAGCTACATCCGCCCCTGGAGACTGGATTTCAAACAGTCTCCAACAGATTTCAAACAGGGCACCTTGCTAAAAAAAGAGTCTGGATATAAACAAAACTCTCTTCTGATGAGCTTATTTTGCTGTTCCATGTTTTCTTCCTAATATTTTGTTTTTGTACTTTGATGGGATTTGGGACCTGATGAAGCAAGATAATCATGGTCCCAAGAACCTTTTCCTTTTTTGTATAATCATGTACTTGATGTCATTAATTTTTCTAATGTTGCCTAATAAAATTGAAAAAAAAAAGTGATATGAAAAGTTAAATATCAATTAAAAACAAATTACCTGAATTCTTTACTACATCGTATACCTGACGTTTATTTTTTCCCCTCTCTCTCCTGATATTCCCCCACACATCTCTTCCCCAACCCCCTAACATTTTACTCATGATATTCTTATCCTTGCAATTTTAATCCTTGAACATTATTACCCGTGACATCTTTCCTGCGACATTTTACCTGGCACCTCGGGTAGCCGGATGGTCATCTTGTAACATATCAGGCAGGCTGTAGGACATCAGTTTTCACCATGCAACAGATCAGACTATTAGGCAGTTTGAAGATCTTTCAGCATCATATTTGGTTGTTGGGAGCTGGATTAATTGTATCGTCGTAAAACAGAAAGAAGGATCTTTCAGTACTGTCTAAAAGTAATCATCCCTGTTTGCAACAGGTTGCTTATTTGAGAAAGGAGTCGTTTCATTCACTGATGAAAAGGCCCAATCAGGTACGAAGAATACCCTCACTTCCCTTATCACTTGTAACTCCCCCCCCCCTTTTTTTTTCCTGAAGTGGGACTATATATTTAAACACATATTTTACATGTGACGCTCTGTATCTGTTTTATTGATGAATGAAACTGCCCTTGCCGCAAATAGGCACCCTGTCGCAAACAGGGATAATTACTCTGTAGTAACCAGTCATGGTGCAATCATAATGTTGTCCTGCAAGGGATCAGACGGAGGGCAACAGCAGGATCTAGAGTCATCCTGGAATGGTACTGATGACGCATTGAGTCAGCTTGGAGGATCATCCCTCGTCAGGCTATAATGTCTGATATTTTCACTGGGCTCATGTACATGTCATGTCCAACTGCATGCATCTGATCTGCTTTGTTTATGTAGATAATATATTTACCATTTTAGTGTAATTCTTTATGTTAACATAATTATGCTTTGCTAGTTTCGACCAGGTTTCGTCTCACCTCGCTGTTTCGACCAATTCTCTTGCCAACTGGTCTACATATTAAATGGGTTAGTCAAATACCGGTTAGTGATTGGCTAAACACAGTCACGTGATGGAGGCACATTGGTTATATTCGCCCATGGGCAGAACATTTTTGTCATGTTCTCCCATGGGAAAACATTTTCACGTAACAAATGACAAACGATACCAAACGATTGAACGATCATATTTTCACGCAATCGATAGGATGAATTTGCCTATTCCATACAACGTGAAAAAGCAGATAACCGATTATTGTAATGCGTACGAAAGTGTGTTTTGAAGGACCCGCACACAGTGTGATTTGACTAACCCATATAATATAACAGATGATGACTTTTGTTGTCGGGAACATGTACCAAACGTTCCACCCTCAGGGTTTGAAATGCTATTTCGGGAGGCTATAAGTCCCTCGACTACGTCTCGGGACTTATATAACCTCCCTCAATAGCATTTCAAACCCTTCGGGTGGATTATTCGGTATATTCCCTCCCCCGCCAGTCATCATCTATATCATGTACTCATCCATCAGCTGCGTACTCCCATGTGGGAGCGCACTACGAAGTGCAAGTGTAGTACCGTTACATCATGGTAGCTTCAGGGTTACATATTGTCTTCTTCAGTTCTTCCATGAAGCTACGGTTTGTAGCTTCATGGTTCTTCTATTCAATGTGCTACTATTCCATCTAACCTTAAATACATAGTATAACAGCAGGTACACATTGAGATCATTCAGGTACATTGAGATCTCTGGTTTCTCTAATGCCTTGTGGTCAAGACATTTGATTAATATGCCAGGAACCTAAACTACAAAATGTAATATGAATATAAGTGTATATGAATAGATATGTACACTGTAATATTATAGTATATGAATATGCAAATGAGTGAGCTCATGTCATCACCTCACATCTTGCCATATAGTTTGTACACAAAAGCTTGAAATTTTCAGTTTTTTCTCAAATGCAATTATGCCCTAGTCTCAAATCTTCATGTTATCTGACTGGTCATTATTTTGAAGCTCTAGTCAGCCAGGAATAATATTAAGTGTTTTACATGTAAACAGCAAAAAATTTGAATTTCATCATTTTTTTTTTTTTTTTTTTTTTTTGGGGGGGGGGGGGCACATAAACAATGGAAAATTGTAAGGTGATGACATCATCAGCTCACTTATTTGCATATTCGTGTATGAGATTTTATGAGAACCAGTTTGCAGAAATTAACAAAATTCCACAATTTCATAATTCCCTACCTTTTATTCAATTTTGATATAATTTTCTCCGTCGCACTTGTTGAGACATAACTCTTTCTTATTAACTTAGCTTAAAGCTGGCCTTGAATTCCCCTTCTCTATTCAGCTGCCTCTTGTAACAATAAATGTTTAATGTCCAAGGTTGTGGAACATTAAAGGGAGTTGCGAAGAGTGTTGTCAAGTAAAGTCACAAAAGCTATTCAAGGGGTATCATCACTGCATGTAGGCATGTGTGCTGTGAAGAGTGAAAGCTGCATAAAGTTAGCATAGTGTGACACTGATAGATTGTACAGTATTATGATGTGAATCCCAATCTGCCATTAGTGTGAATTTTGTTCAAACCTTGTACAAAACATCACAGTGACTTTAGGGGGAGCAAGAGCAGAGAAAACACATCTCATATCACTAAGCTGCATTTATTGAATATTTTGATCAAATGCAACATGCAGATAGGAGCAGATACACATGTTAATATGACAACCTTACCCATTTTACAAAATATGCACACAAGAAGTAGGTATAAAAATTGAACACAAGTTTAATAAACATTGAGAGCATACATTGGCCATCAAATTACTGTGAGAAGTATCATACAGCCAAAAGTCATCAAACATTTTGCAGACTCCTGTCCCAGTAGCGGAAGGTTGTACTTCCTGGGCACCTACAAACAGCTTATTTAATCAACCATTCAATTTAGCCATCCTGTAAGAAAGAAGTGGGTCACATTGTATGGTGACACCTCTGGGTCAAAGGCCAATGTACTACACTATGATTTGTGCATGAATAGTTGGTGGTGTCAACGAAATTAGTATCAAATCTTTTGATTGATGATCTACTATCTATAAAAACATACAATAGGAGAAACATGATTTGAGCCATGAAGTGGGGCTGTCAATGAGTAACAGGCCTATGCTTTACCAATAAATAAATTGGCATACAATTATTACAACAAGCAAATTGACTACCAGTTTCTGCCACATTCTTGAGCTGTTAAGCATCACATATATGCTATCACACTGGGTCATTGGACAAATTAATTGAGAGAGTAATAATCACCAGGTCCATTCCTGCACTGGCCACTGACTCATAAGGGAGTGACACAAGAATTGAGGAATTACTGATCTTTGACCAGAATTCAGGAATTTAACCTATTTCAGTCTACATGAACATTGCATAAAAGTCTGCAGCTCATGCCACACATTCAAATTCATTTTACAAATTCAAGGACTCACAAACAATAATGACAAAAAATGTCTCACTATTTAAATCTTCTGTCACTCTGCACAGATAAAGAAACACATAGAAAAACCAAGAAAACAGAAAAACAAGAAGACTTTGTCCAACACTTCTTCAGTTTTGTTCATACATAGAAATGAGACACTGAGGAGCTGTTTGTGGCTCAGTGGTTTAAGACCATGGACCATCAATCACAAGGTCCCTGATTCAAGTCCTGTTACTGCAGCAGAAACTTACGGGACCTGAAGAGATTGGTTCCGTGGTTGCTCACTTTCAAGGCATTCGCTGCTTCCTTAATGGTCATGCAAAGCAAAATCAACTGAAATCAAATCACATTGTATGGAGGATACACATGGGAGAACAACAGAGTATAAAAGTTTTATCTAAACTTTCCAAGGTTTGCACATTATGAAAATACTAAAAGAAATAAAACGCTTCCTGTTTACAAATAAAAATTCTCCCCTTTGAAGAGGCTACCATACTGAACAAACAACAAAGGAAGCAAATGTACTTGGGAATGTCTAAAGACCTCTTCACCTGCTAGCATCTCATTATTTGAGAGACAAATCCCAAATAATCAAATTGTACGACATATCATGAAGAGGTCACTTACAGCATACACACCAGTATAAGTGGAGGTCTCCCAAACATTTCTGCAGGGCAAAGGTGTACCATTAGGGCTTGGCTTTCAGATTGTATCAATGTAATGTGGACATATACACACTAGAGTTTTTGAAATCGCACATCAAATTTTGACACTGCTCCCTTGGCATAGCACCAAAATTTGTGACATTACAAAACTATAATGACCTCGGTGTAAAATGGGAGCATGAGGGGATAGAACACAAAACATGTTTACTGTTTCCTGATCCACCAATCAGAATCAAGTTGACACTGACAAATCTCTTCATGAATTCATATTATGCTCTAATATGAGTACAAATCAGAATGGAGAAGGGAGAGGGGAAAAAATCTTACATTAGTCATTCAAGGGCAAGCCCCAGCTCCATCAACTATGATGACCCCCCCCCCCCCAAAAAAAAAAAAAAAAAAAAAAAAAAATTATTAGTTATGGCACTTTGCATGTTGTAATACTTCCTGTGGTCTCTATAGATTTAACTTCAGAAAGGTTACCTGGGATTGTCTAGAGTATACCAGTGAGTGGATGCAGTGCTATGTGAATGGGCAAGGTGTGAAAACTTGTTCCCTTGTGTCCTGCACACTGTTGAAATAGAAATGGTGCATGAAAGCTACAACCAAATCAATCACCAGTCCCACCGTTGACGGGGGGGGGGGGGGGGGGGTGTGCCCAAACCAACTACATACATGTATGTACTTAGTAGACAAACTTAAAACGATGGCAGGCATCTGCTCTGAAGTCACTAGAGAGTTTCTGTGCTACATGACCAGATTTATAGGAGTCATTTTTTCCCCCTTTCCTGGACAAAGGAAGCTGAGTCAACTGAAGTGCTTAAAAACCAACACTGGGGAAAAACGAAAGATCCATTTTAGCTGAAGAAGATGAAACTACAACTCGTCGTCATAAGTGTGTGCACAGCTGCTCACAAAAGAAAAAGAAAAAAAAAATCATGCATTTATGATTTGTAATGGTCAAGTTACACTAGTCATCCTCTCCCCCCCCCCCCCCCCCAAAAAAAAAAAAAAAAACACACACAAAAAAAAAAAATCTCTTTTTCTCCCTCCCTAATCCTTTGCATCTACATTACAAAATACAGCAGTGTGGGCATTATCACTGGCAGGATAAAGTGAAAACTGTCTATGCCACATCTCGCATTGTATCCGTCCTACCCACCTTCAATGAGAATATGGTACTGCTATTTCTGAAAAGCATGACAATCATAACAAATGAAAGAAATCAAATAGCCATCTCCTTGAGGATAAAAAAAACCCAAAAAGTGGAATCAAAGTAAGGAAGGCGAAAGTTAAACATATCATTCGTTTGACTGAAATTTTGATCATGATCTATACTAAATTAACACATACTGGTTCATCTTCCAAGCAAGGAATCATGATTGGCATGCAAGTAACATTTACAAGGTCGGGCTAATCTGGGCTAAATGATTTTTCTGGATGTACATGTAGATTCATTTGGTGATCTTCACATCAGGTTTACCCTGTACTTTAAGTAAAAAAATAAAAGAAGACTACTACTAATGAAGAAGCAATCTACAAAGGACCACAAACATGGCAGCATGAATCATGAAAACATCTCCTTTGAAGACAAACAAATATCAGAGGATATATGCCTGATTACTGTAGGTTTTCTTGGCCCACTACGAATGGGATAGGCAAAGAAGAAAAAAATGTTCTCTTTTCCTGCACCAATGCAAGCTAAAGCTATGGATATACACCAAACTCTAAATAGAGTGGTACTTCCGCTATACAGTGAAATAACAATCTAGGCAAAAGTTAAGAGATACAATGTACAATATACAAGGGTGGATGTACAATTACAAAATGTAAAAACACAACTCTGACAGACCTTATTTTCTGTTTGGCAAGTACAGTCTACTAAGTTCTGAGTTGACAATACAGTTGTACGTGACTACTAAGAGCAGAAAGAACAAAGAGCGGAAAAGACAGAGAAGTTGAGAAGATGAGGTAAATTGTACGAGTGTAATGCGACAGTACAAACGTCACATTCAGCTGATGCCATCGTAGTCTCAAGCAGACATGTAGAAATGCATTTTTACCATAATACGGACAATGAAGAAATATGCTTACATGCAATCATGCAACAACAACAACAAAAATGCCAGTTCAATCCATGTTTACAGGCAGGGAGGGCATGGCAGATTTTTTTCCACTCATATACTGCCATTTGGAAGAGCAAGCCTTTTTACCATTCTACGCAATGACAAATCGGGGAAACACAAAGAAGCTCTAATCTTGTCCCAGACACTAATGTTTCTTTTTTTTCCTCACAAAGTGGAAATGATAAAGTGAATTCATAACACAAGTCCATATAACATAGCACCAGAGAAGTCACTGACAATGTATCTGCAAATACATCTAACTCTAAGACCATCATCATTATGTTACAATTTGTTATGTACATTTCTACATGAATACAGAATGGTGGGCATCAAGGTACATATCTAATATACACTTGCCGTTCTTTTCAAAGATTTACAATTAACAACAGCCTTAACTGTACTGACCATGGTCCTCCATTCAGTCATAGCTCGCTGTTTTTTTATTTCAACTTACAGTATGCTCAAGCATATGTTAGTCTGAGACAGTTTGTAATATTACTGCAGCTTCATACCATTCACGTGCAATAACGGTTGTGACTTTACAGCCAGGATTCCCTCTACGAGTGCAATTACAGTTACGACTCTAGAGTCAGATTCCTTTTATGAGTGCAAGTGTGTAACAGAAGGAAAAAAAAAATATAAGAAAAATCTGCTCTGTGCATAGGTCATGCACCAGTGCAATAATAGGCTTGGCAAAACATGCCAGTGGTATCACACTACTATCTATCATGTGATGCAACACATTTTCGGCATGAACCTGCCATGGCAAACACCGATCCATATCAATTCTTATTTCGGCAGTGGCCAAGTCAACGAGGATAGCTTGCACTCAATCTTGTGTCTATCACGGATCTCTGTCTATGTCATTTCAAAAACTAAGTAATCAAAACCTGTTTTAATCTCTACTGATGCAAGTCCACCTTGGTCAGCATGATACAATTTCCCCTTGTGTCAATTGTGGGAGAGCATACTGGCATAAAAGAGAACCTCCATCTCACTTGGCTAACTGTGTATTGAGATTGACAGTGGGGACTGACTGCTGAGTCACTGTGGAGTTGGCAGACACGATCATGGGGGAGGAATTGATACCCGACACAACGGGCAGCATGGAGTTGACTTCAGAGGTGGGATGGGCCCTGCTGGTACCAAGGGAGTTAACGCCAACCTGTGACGCCTGCTGATGGCTCTCCGTCTTGATGCCACATTCAAGTTTCTGGATTTTCTGCGAGACCATCTCCATGGCTCCTGGCGTCAGGTACCCCTTGCTGATGAGATGCATCAAAGGCCGCACATCCGACTTAGACTTGACCCCGTTCAACATGTCAGTGTTTACCTCTGAAGGGCCTATTCGAGGCATTTCAGGATGAGATCGGACACGATCATACGCAGCCCTTGATGTGATGTGAAAGAGCAGCTCGCACGAGCGCTGCTCCATCTTCTCCAGTTGCTTCTCCATGCGCTTCCGTCGCTTGCGATTATTCTCCTTGCGCCGTCGCCACAGCCGCCTGCGGTCAGCGAGCTCGGCTGCCTCCACAGTGAAGCTCTTCTGAAGGTGTGACCAGGTCTGATTCACACTTGCAAGAGTAGACAGCACCTCATTGTACATCTGATCCGTCCTGTCAAACAGCTGTTCTATATAGGACAGCTCGTTTTGCCACACCACTCCATTTCCGTCATTTGATGTCAGCAATGTGCCCTTCTTGTGCAGGAGCTGTTGCCTCACGCTGGCGATCCGCGTCGCCATGTTTTCTAGTTCCTTGGACGTTGCCTCGCACCTTTTGACATCTTCACTTTTGCACTTAATAGGTATGGTGCGATAACGTGCCACATTCTGTGCGACACCGCTGTTTGGATTGACCAGCAGGTTGTGGACACGCGTCTCCAGATTTCCGATGTAACTGTGAGTGTCCCATCTCCACTTTTGCTGCTCAAGCAGATAGCCATGAAATTCCTTCTTGGAAGCAAACTTGTTAAAGTCACTGTTGTAGAGCTGCATGGCTACGTCGTTGTAGAAGAGCTGGCGTTCACTTTGTGGGTTTTGGTGGAGAAACTCGTTGGGGCACTTCTTCTGTGGCAATGTCCTTTGGGTGTGGTTGTTGATTTGCTGGCTGTTGACTGGACAGGAAAGAAGAGGTCAAAGAGCAAGTGTCATGACAATGTAGTTGAATAAAATGTTTGTTGCAAGGCTTCACATTCCATGTAGTAATTCACTATCAAAATGTGTTTACCTTGAACTATATAATGCCATCAAATTACAAACGATCATGAAATTTCCTGGTCAAGAGATAGGAAAAGCTTTTTAAAGGGTGTGTACAGTTCTGGTCGAGGTGTAGATTTAGCTTTTAACATTTTGCGAGATATTCAGAAACTACTCTATGAGATGTCAAAGAGCATGCAGTTCTAAGGGGTATCAAAAGTTTATTCGATGAAAATCGGTTTTGAAATGGCTGAGATATCCAAAAACAAGGTGAAACAAAGAGATCCTTATAAAGTTGGGGCATGTCGCTTTTTATTATTAGCACTTTTTGGGATATCTCAGCCATTTGAAAACCAATTTTCATCAAATAAACGTTGAATCCTTCTTAAAATTACATGCTCTTTCATATTTCATAAGAGGCTTTTCATTATCTCACTTAGGAATGTTCAAAACATGAATCCCTGCCTCAACCAGTACTGTACAGTCCCTTTAAGCCTAATAATGATGTTTGAACACACACAAAAAAAGAATCTCTTCAATGCTACTATAAAAGAAGTCTTAGTTTTTTGGCAATCATTATTTCAATGACACTGTCAGAATCGCAGTAAACCTTTCAAAAGCTGGCCACTCTTTTAAGTCAATGCAAGGAAAAAGTTATGATATAGGCCTATTATCTTTTTCATTTTTTTTTTTTTTGTAAGTCAACATCTGCAAATCTACAAATTGCATCATATGTCAACACAATTTCTTGGTCCAAAATGGCAGAAACTCTTGTGTTAATTGCCTTGCATGAGTCAACATGCATCTTTGTTTCAATATATAACCAAAAAAAAACAAGAGACCCGCGGGTCTAGCGCTCACCTGAGTATCGCAAGTTCACCTTTCACGCAGTCACTAATCTAAATTATTCACAGCTCTACCAAAATTTGACCAGGCATTCTCAAGTAGAAGATGAAAATGTACAATAAGGGCCCAATTTTTTTAAGATTCCTTAATTTGGGGGGATTGGGGCCCCCTGGGGCCCTCTGGGTGGGGCATGGTGCCCATTTTGATAAATTGAGATCCTGACCCCCTAGGGATGCTACCTGCCAAGTTTGACAAAAATCCATCATGAGGTTTTCAGGAAGAAGATGAAAATGTACAATTCAGGCCCCCATTTGGACCCTTCCAACCACCACCCCCCCCCCCCCTACCCAAGAGGGGCACCCCTGGATCTCCTATGAACAAACTTGAAACTACAGTCATTAATGTACTCACTCATAGTATTATCTCAGCTCTATATATAACTTCTGATTCTAGAGAAGATTTATAAAGATTCCTTCATTTGGGGGATTTGGGACCCCTGGGGGCCCCCTGGGTGGGGCATGGTGCCCATTTTAACAAATTGAGATCCTAACCCCCTAGGGATGCTACCTGCCAAGTTTGGTGAAAATAGGTCATGGGGTTCTCAAGAAGAAGATAAAAATGTACAATTTAGGCCCCATTAGGACCCCTCCTCACCCCCTCCCCTGGGTCCCAAGGGGGGCACCCCTAATTCTGCCATGAACAAACTTGAAACTACAGTCATCAATGTACTAACTCATAGTATTAACTTAGCTCTATCACTTCTGGTTCTAGAGAAGAAGATTTTTGCAGATATTCCTTAATTTTGGGGGGTTTGGGCCCCCTGGGGGCCCCCTGGGTGGGGCATGGTGCCCATTTTCACAAATTGATTTCCTAACTCCCTAGGGATGCTACCTGCCAAGTTTGGTGAAAATGGGTCATGGGGTTCTCAAGAAGACGATGAAAATGTACAATTTAGGCCCCATTAGAACCCTTCCCCACCCCCCTCCCCTGGGTCCCAAGGGGGGCACCCCTGATTCTGCCATGAACAAACTTGAAACTACAGTCATCAATGTACTAACTCATAGTATTAACTTAGCTCTATCACTTCTGGTTCTAGAGAAGAAGATTTTTACAGATTCCTTAATTTTGGGGGGTTTGGGCCCCCCTGGGGGCCCCCCTGGGTGGGGCATGGTGCCCATTTTAACAAATTGAGTTCCTAACCCCCTAGGGATGCTACCTGCCAAGTTTGATGAAAATCGGTCTTGGGGTTTTCAAGAAGAAGATGAAAATGTAAAAAGTTTACGCACGACGCACGACGGACGACGCACGACGGACGACGGACGACGGACGACGGACGACGGACGACGCACGACGCACGACGCACGACGGACGCCGGACGAAGGGCGATCGCAATAGCTCACTTGAGCCTTTGGCTCAGGTGAGCTAAAAAATGACAAAAAGAATGCTTGATCAATGACAATGTGGTTCAATTCTCTGAACTGATGACCCATAAACTATTGTAAGCCTGTAAAGTAACTGTATATGTGTGATTGTATTATATATAGTATTTATAAAACAGGTAGAGAAAATCCTGCCACCTCATTGGTCAAGAGGGGCATGTTGAGTTTTACCGGCTGCACATTGCATCACTGATGATAGCCAGTGTGCAAATGCTATTGAGCACTTGTACGTACTACTGTATGTAGCAAGAGTTTGCGCACAAAGCTAGTGTTCCAGCACTCAGTACGAGACATCTATTGGCTAGCAAACTATGCATCCAGTAATTGTACGAGACATCTATTGGCTAGCAAACTATGCATCCAGTAATTACTGGATGCATGGTTTTCATCTATGGCAAAGCCAAAAAGAAATGCATCCAGTAAATTTGCCATCAGGTCACATGATCAACTAGAGAAGCACTCTGAGAGCACAGACCTCCGCCAAGCATGCAGCTCATTTCCATCACTGATCTTGTTCTTCCATAGAGATATCAGCGATTTCCACCCATTCGTACTTATACTATAGCATGCTGAAAGTGTTTATAATAGTGTGCTGAAAGTCTTCCCGATTTCCCAATATAGAAGCCTTTGTTACGTCATAAACCCTCAGCTGCACAGCGCGCCTCACCCCAGCAAAAACTAGAGCATGCACTTTAGTACACGCATGCAAACCTCAAATACGCGCAGCCTGAACTCCCAAGTTCACTGACCCTCCCTGCCAAAATATCAAAAATCCTTCATAAATTCCCCCCAAATTCTCGGATCACTACCAAAAGTTAATCGTTTGTTACTCATGTCATTCTCAACCTTTCCTGCAAGTTTCATCCCAATCCGTTATCTACTTTTTGAGTTATTTTGCGCACAGACAAACGAAAGAACGAACGCACAAACCAACGGTAACTAAAACATAACCTCCTCCCTTGGCGGAGGTAAAAATGGATTCCTGGCAAAAAATTGTCTCCCTTTCTATAAAACAGATGATGCACACGTCTTTTCGTGCATCAGTAGGAACAGTGTGCATGCATTAACAATAGAATATGGCCTAAACCCTCTCAGCTTTGCTTCGTGTGTTAAGCATTCCAAAATTACCTTATGCACACAATTCCTACTGATGCACTCAGACTATTGTGTCATTAGTATAATGTGGCTTTGTGTTTTTCTTAGAGTATGTGTCACAACCCTTGACATGTGGTGTATGGTCAGCTGTTTTTGCCTGTTTAGAAGTAAATCGGAGTGTAGGAGGTATTTTTTTTATAAAAAAACCTCTTTTTATTTTTTTTGTCACTATCATCGAATACCAGAAATAATGATAAAGATTCATAACAAGCAATGTAGTTGTTGATTACAATTGTAGGAGTGGTTCATGGTTTGCATTCAGATCATAGTGTTATACCTACATCACACCGAAACTCTTTCATTCAGATGTCAGTTTGTTTCTGAATTTTTAAAATGCTTAAGTTTCCCCTACATGTCTACCTTAACAGCACATCTTGGATTACCATTTATGGAGCATTTTAATATTTGTGTCTATCAAGCAGATAATGATTCAATCTAACATCTATGCCTTCTCAATAGATCCACTGCCATATCAAGTGTTCTTGGAGTAATCCTTTTTCATTTCAAAATTACTGAATACTGTCTCGGTGCCCATTCGATGTTAGAAAACAAACTGAAAACAGAGTGGAAAGTTTTAACATTTCGACCATGCACAAAGCTTTGTACACAGCTTTGATTAGTTATGTTTGGATCACGTAAAGCAAGTCAAGAATTCCTTGAACTGCTCAAGACAGCCATTATTATCACAAATTCACATATCTTATTCTTAAGTTACGCTGTCAGTGATTCTTTTAATACGTCCTGAGAATAAAGCAAAGAGAGGGGCTGATGGATCCGACACATCATGCAAATAGCATCCCCACATGGTTGAGACACAAGACATGGGATTCTTTCTATTCAGACTGTGAATGATCCTGTGAAATATACTAGCATTGCAACACTGTGTTTGTACAGAAATCTGAATAGTTTGAAGTAATATGACTCGATGTTGTTGTACTAACACAGAAAGAAAGCATTATTTTTTTAAAATCTCTTATGATAATTTAGTTACTGCAAAACTTCGATGTTGATGCATATAGCATCCTAGATGTACATATACACTTGTGTATGTTGGATATATGGCAGCAGGAGAGGCCTAAAAACAAAAAAGCTTTTATACTGTATGACTCCCGCAATTCTTTGTATCACATGGGACTAATAGCATTCTACTCACCTTGAAGAGCCTGCATGGACACACTGGGCATAATGGGTAGACTAGGCACGTTGAGAGGCGGATGGGACATCCCGGGCAAGAGGCTTGGTTTCACTTCCTGGATGGGGGGCTTGATTGGGGTGGGGATCATGGGTTTGATGTCAGTCCCAACCCCGGTCTGGGGGACACTGACCGTGGGCCGGACCTGGTTGACCAGACAGTGGGAGAGCGGCTGAGGAAGAGTGGACATTACCAATTAACTTGAACAGATATCGACGACGACACTGCGGAGAGAGAACAGAATAAAGAATAAACTGTAAGTCCTTTGAAAAGGACAGAAAGCACAATTTATCATGCAATACAGTTGAACCTCTCTTATCCGGCCTCCCTTTATCCGGATCTCTCTATTATACGGACGCAATCTTGCCGTGATCTTTTTTTTAATAATTACAGGAGAAAAGGGGGATTCCCAACTCCTTGAGAACTCCTACACAAACACACATGAATTGCATATACTTGATACATTTCTTAATAATTATTTAGGTAAATCATCCCAAGAATTTATAAAAGAAAATGATTTCATTCTTGTAAACACGAACCTCTATTTTGGGGTCTGTTACTGAGTGTAACAATGAAAAGGTTGCAGTATACACATTACTACATGTGGTACTACAATGGGCTACATCAGTACATGTGTATGTATACGTACAAAGCATTGAGTCTCTCGTATCCGGCCAAATCCCTTATCCGGATAAGCCCCGGTCCCGACTTGTCCGGATACGAGAGGTTCAACTGTACTCTGATAAACTTGTGTGTATAAACATGTGGATAATGCAAATTCTAAGCATTATCAATCCATTCCTACGGCAAGTCTCCAAGAACCTTCAATGCCACAAAACATTACTCTTGCTCGTCTACAAAAAACAGACAGGTCGGTAATTCGGTTACAGCTCGTTATTCCGAAGGTTCGTTATTCCGAAGGCTCTTTATTCCTAAGGTTCGTTATTCCGAAGGCTCTTCACTCCTAAGATTCGTTATTCCGAAGGTTCATTGTTCCGAATTTCATTTTAGGATTAACCAATCTTCAGAATAACGAACCTTCGGAATAACGCCACAAATTTTCGGATTAACGAACCCTTTTTCATTTTCGGATTAACGAACCTGTAGTTATAGGGAATTTGCGTGTTTCGGATTAACGACCCTTCGGAATAACGAACCTTCGGAATAGCGAACCTTCGGAATAACGAATAGCACCCGGTAATTTGCATGGCGAAAGCAGTCAAGCAATACATGTATTCCCTTTCCACGGTCAACTGAATGTGACATCGAAAAAGCAAGATATCGATTAGACATGATATATGAACAGAGCGTGCACTGGGCTCATAAATTCGTTTGTTATACAGTGTAAGGGCACCCGAATGGGGTCAGCCAAAGTCAAAATCTGGTGAGCTCAGCCTTGATTGCTATGTACATACGTAGATATGTATAAAATTATACGTCTTCACGAGTTTTGCAGCAAAACAAGCATACTACAGCACTGGAAGAGGTAAATTATGCAATTATATACTCACAATCTGAAAAAGAAAAAGAACAGACATTGATAGTAGAGACTCTTATCTTTCAATAAGGATAATTTTCCACTAAGTAAAATACTAACAAACATGAATTCAGGCTACTCTACAAATGCATACACTCTTGTGTACATTTTTGGAAATGGGTATACCAGGTTCCCATTTAAGACTTCATGCTATGGGATCTGGTATACCTACATTGTAGGTATTGGAAAGAGCGGGTTAAGATTTGCTACAAAGCCAATCTGGCAAAGTTTTTTCAAACTGCATCTTGACAAAGTTTAACCTTTCCTTCTACACCCAAGCTAATAAAAACAATGGTTGCTACAAGCAGGGTAGGATACACAACTGAACAAGTAAGCCTTCAACATGAAGGCAGGACTCAAGATATGGCCATTATGGGACGATATGGCATGTTACGCCAATCTCTTCACTGAATCACTCAGAGACTGACTATTCTGCAGCAGAAGACTTCTCCAAGCTTGGTAAATTATTCCCCATCTTAAGTGAAACAGATGGGAAATCCATGCGATGGCATAGATATCACACGCTACACACATTCATATCTTCATACATAGAAAAGGTTCAAACTGCACTCTTTTTCTCACCCACACTCGAGCCCTCAAACTAAATCTTTCCCCTGCTCCTCCATTCCCCTCTTTCTGTTATCCCTGACCAGCTCATCTCACACTCATTCTGGATCTCTTCATCATTCCCTCTGCCAAACATATGGTTAAGTTGTGATGAATAATTTGAAGCTTCCAACTAATGCACCTGTTAGGACCGCATGTACCATAAAACACTCAAGTAATTGACTGCTCTCTCAATGATGCCAATATGACACCTGCTGGAATTCTCCATTATCTGGCTTGCTGGCACAGACATTTCGGTAAATTGCATTGCATTACATGTTGTCCTATGCAACTAATACTTTGATACCTGGTAAATACAACGTTCAAACAACTGAATACACACCTACATTGTACACACACACACACACACACACACATACTTGATCATTATCATGACATGATGCGATTACATGAATGACTCCTGACTGAATAATAATACTCTTTGTGATTAATCATCCCGCTCGCTATGATTGGAAAAATACAGTCAAGCACATGGCATCTAATACTTTTTCAGATTTTGTAACAAGTGCTTACATTGAATTCATTGCATTGAGACTATAATATTTGACATCATATTAATGACAACTGATATCCATCAGCCTAGAAAACACTTTTATATTGACCTTAACGTTAGATTCCTGCCAATCAGATTCATCCTAACAGCCCACCACTTACAATATTAGTCATCATAACAGTAAGCCTGTATAACAATAAATTTTGATGAAAGTCTGATGTATACCTTGTCATTTATAGGTAAGTAAGTGACATCCAAACCGAGAGAATGATTGAATTTTTATACCTCGCATGCATTGTAAAGACCATGGTTGCAAAAGACTTTATGGCAAATGTTGATGTCAAAGTATTTTCCACAATGAGAAGACTTTTATCAGCATGGATGACTTCATTTCAGAGCATCACAGGTAATTCATTTCAAACTTCTATTGAATAGGCAAAATAATTAGTGGACCCCGTCTCATAAAGTTGTCATAAAGTTGTTCATAAAGTTATGCATGACTTTACAAAAAACTGGAATACTGTAAATGCAGAAATTTTCACGGTACATTAATTTTCGCGTATTTCGCGCTACTTCCGGCTATCGCGAATTCTAAAACCCATAAAAATATCTTCAAAATTACCTCTGCACATTTTGAATGGGTTGACAATTGCTCATTGCGAATTCAAGAACCCGCGAATGTTTTTGAGCCGCTCAGCGCGAAAAATTAGTCACGCGAAAATATCGACATTTACAGTATGAAGTGCCAATATGTGTGCCCTTTTTTCCTATATCTTAACAAAGTACGACTGTAATTTGTATGTAAATATTTCATCTATATTGGGGAAAAATACACTTCAACTAAAACATGTCTTAACATAAGTGTGAGAATAATCATTGTCATACCTGCAAATTTAAACTTTAGCTATTGAAATTAACAATGAGTAGGAAACCAACTTGGCTTGCGTTCGTAAAGTCTTGCATAACTTTACAAACAGCTTTATGAAACAGGGCCCTGTACTTCTTATTCTGTCACTCACAAAACCGTCTTACAAGTCGTAAAGGACAAGTTTACCTTCATTAACATAAGGATTGAGAGAATGTAGCAATATTAGTAGAACACATCATTGAAAGTTTGAGGAAAATCGGACAATCCGATCAAAAGTTATGAATTCTTGAAGTTTTTGTGCAGTCACTGCTGGATGAGAAGACTACTGCAGTGTATGATGTCACATGCGTACAACAATATAAGGAAAATATAAAGAGAATTTCACAAAATTTTATCTTTTGAAAAAAGTACACATTCCCTTGACTCGTTACTGACATGTGTTATGGGTAATATTATTCCCATTGCCTTTAGAAAGAGGCAAGTCAAGTGCTCTTTCATTATGCGAAAAAAGTGAAAATATGTTGAATTTTCTTTACATTTTCTTTATAATGTTTTACTCATATGACATCACGAGCCTTAGTAGTCTCCTCATCCAGCGGTTCCAACACAAAAGTTTTAAAGATTCATAACTTTTGCATCGATTGTCCAATTTTCCTCAAACTTTCACTGATGTGTTCTACTACTATTGCTGCATTCTCTCCATCCTGTTAATGAAGGTGAACTTGTCCTTTAACTTGTGAAATAGGCCTATATGGCATATGCACAATATTGTGTGTATGAAATGATCTTTTTTGCAATGATAGTGAAATCTTGTGCAGGCATTTGTTTCAGTCTGACACACAGTTTCATCACATTAGCACTGTCAATCTCAGCATTCTGGAGTTACATTTGACATAAAGATGTAAGGTGAAACTAGAAATGTCGCTTTGGCGACTGGTATGCCTCCGCCATAATGCATGATTTTCCCAATAGGTCTAGATAGTACATGAGGACAATGTGTGATTACATTTTCACAAAATTGGCAAAATACTGAAATGACAAGTTTGTCACAAATGTGTTGAATGTTCACCATCCTTGACTTAGGTTCAATTGGATGAATAGGAGAGCATGTATCTAGGGATTTAAGGACTTTAACTTGACTTTGACCCATTCATACATTTAGGCATTGAGTAATTTTCAAGGTACAGGTGTGGAGAAAAAGTGCAATTTCTGAATTGAATAGCAAATTGTTACCATTTTCATCTGGCCCTTGACCCTAAAATTCATAAGATAATCACTTTCAGGTAGAACATGCATAACATGTACTAAGTTTCAAGATAACTTGAGCCACTTCCGAGATATGAAGGAAAAAGTTAGTTCAGCACTTTCACTTGATCTTTGACCTTTTGACCTTTGAGGCAATAAAAGAAGTTAAAAAAAAACTTTCCAGAGAATTTCTATTAGGTTACACATGCATACACCAAGTGTAAAAAAAAAATAACCCTGCTGGCATTGCATAAATATGAGGGAAATAGTAACATTTTGAAGTGTTGCACTTGACCTTTGACCCCTAACATTTGACCCCATGAACCCTACATTCTCTAGATAATCACTTCCAGTCAGTACATGTATATACTATGTTCCATGAAGATACCTTGAATAATTTTCCAAGGTACGGAGAAAAAAAAAGTTTTAATATTTTTACTTGACCTTTTGACCTTTGACCTCATGACCCAAACTTTCACCAGAGAATCTTAATTGGGTAATACATGTATACACTAAGTTTCAAGAAAATATCTTCAGGCATTCAATAGATATGGTGGAAATAGTGAAATTTTATGTATTTGACCCTGACCTTTTGACCTTTGACCTTTGACCTCATGACCCAAACTTTCACCAGAGAATCTTAATTGGGTAATACATGTATACACTAAGTTTCAAGAAAATATCTTCAGGCATTCAATAGATATGGTGGAAATAGTGAAATTTTATGTATTTGACCTTGACCTTTTGACCTTTGACCTTGACCATGTGCACCCAAAAGTTGATAGGCACAACTTCACCCCCTAATACACATTCATGCCAAGTTTCATTAGGATACCTCAACAGGTTTTGATAGTTACCTTGTCCACAAAATTCATTACGGACGGACGGAAGGACGGACGGACGGACGGAAGGACGGACGGACGGACAACCCGAAAACATAATGCCTCCGGCACCACTTCGTGGCGGAGGCATAAAAACACAAGTTCGCATACACCCAGGTAATACGATCACACACACACATCAACAATGCAGTAAATAAACAGATAATATTAATGGACACAAGTGATCATTCTTTGATTTACAATAGACTTTAAAACTTCCATGACTTTACAAGTTTGAATAATATCAGATGTGTACATGTACATCAATCAAATTTCACTACAATCATCACAATGTAATGTGTTAGAGATGAAACCAAGCTACGTAGGTACATTGCAAGTGTGCATTTAATGCTTACTTCATGCTCTAGACACTGAAAATCTTGCAAATCAGTATGATTGCTTCCAGATGATACAAATGTCTTTAGTTATTCTGACATAAATATGCTCATGCAGCATGCAGCCACTTGTTATATTCCTTGTTTCCTCAATTTCCCAGCGCTTCATATCTTGTGCTTCTATAAAATGTGTCACTAGAAACCACACAGAACAAGTACAACCACAATGCATACCGGTATTGCATGGGGTATGTACACACACACACACACACACACACACACACACTAAAAAAGGAATCTGGGCAAGTGCACGCACACACACACACACACTCGTACACACAAAGCTTCTATTTTCAGTTCAGTGTGGGGTGCTTGGTGGGGGTAGGGTCAAATTCTCCCTGCAGACCCCTAGTAAGCGGCTGGGGGTCTTAGCAAGTACGCACTGAATTAGGAATGATTTCCCATCAAAGACGCACTACAGTACTACTGTAGAGGACACATGGTTTGTAAGTTCTAAGTGAAAATAAGTTTCTCTTCAAACTGTAGCACATCTTTTCTCATCAACACCATGAATTACTTTGCATGTCTGCTATTTCCAGGGAGAAGGCTAATGGTGTGAAAACACAAGCTACTGTATTTATATGGTGCAAATTCAAAAAAACCCCAACCCCTATACAAGTATTTACCATAATTAGTTGTACCGACATATAGGGCCTACATTATATGTGGTGATTTTATTCATATTCTCTTGGCACATACCTCAGCCCTTGTTGCACCTTGTACTAACACAAGTAATTGTCATCTCTTCAATGGCAACATTTTCTTGACTCTATCAGTCTTGTTGTACATTGTAGATCCTTAAAACCCAGTGCAGAGCTACATGTAGGGCCTACATCATAAGACATAGCTATCCCCTTCACCCACCCCCACCCCTGAAAAAAAAAAAGGGGGAGGGGTACAGGTTTGGAAGGGCAAAGGAGAATTATCGTTTAGCTTGATTGGAATGACTTCTCACCTTGCAAATGGGGAAATGAAGATTGTGATTTGGGAAATCTGAAGTGCAGTTCCACCACAAGATACAGCTGTATTATGCCACACCATATTGTATGGCACTATGGTGTGCCTCATTTAGTGTAAGCAGCTGTACAATCAACATCTAATTGACCTGTGCATATACAATACCACGAATTCATTTTCCTATGTGCTCCACAAGCATCAGACTTCCAATAATTCCTAATAATGGTGCTCTGTGTATTTTTTTGTAAACTGAAACTGAAACTGAAACTGGAACCTTTTCATTTTCAATCAAGATTTTCATTTGTTTTACTTGAACATGGACTGGCAGTTCACTTGAAGACAAAAAAAGGTTGTTATAAATGGTAAAGTTAAATACCTCTGTCACCACAGAGATGTATAATATAAATTTCACTCAAAGCGGCATACAATACACATGTAGGACAACTTCCATAATAACTACATTTTTAAATGTTATAAGGGATGTAAAACACTGCATCAAATAAATGAACAGAGGAATGTAAAATCTGTTTGGTCACTACTCACTACAAAGAAAATCTTAATCTCAAAGTAACTACTAATAGGCTAATGAGATTGAAAATTTGAACATGTTCATGAATAGTAATGGGATGACAAAATTCAGTGTCTTTTTCTGTACAGATCTAAAGGTAACAAGCATGAAACAATTCAAGTTCAATCAAAGACATAATAGGATATTACTTTCTTTCACAGATACACGTACGGACTGTAGGCCTACATGGTGAAAATGATCACAACACTATTCTTTAAAACATGAAAACACCTACAGCTGTACATGTTTTCTCTATGATGATATGCAATTACTAGCTCATAATGCATGTTGTTGAAATTTGTAAGCTCATATTGGTCTGAAATGTTTCAAAGATATACATACGCATTACAATGAATTGTACATGTACATTCAATGTTTTTCAAATCAAATAAGATAATGAAAAATTTACCATCATCTACATGTAATTCTACTTTAGGAGAAAAATGCATGGGTCAAATGATTTGAAAGGTTTGCACTAGTAGTAAATTTGTACTACAAGTAAAAACCTACTGCACATCCCTACCATGGTAATGAATTAACACTCATCATACTGAAAATATCACAATTTTTTTTACTTTACCACGTTTTACAAGAGGCCATGTGTTTTGAGGAGAATGTCAAACATACTATTATCATTATCATTATCATTATCATTATTATCTATTTGGCATTTGCAAGACAATACAAGTGATAAGAGATATACAAACAAAACAAGCAAAATACAAGGATATGTCAGGCTTTCCCTGGTGTGCTTTCCTAAGTTGGGCTTCTGACAATGTTGCACTTTTAAACTTGAGTTTTCATTTCATGTCATCATGAGAATTTATCGTACGCGCCCTTGTAAATGTAACAGCAGCAGCAGGGTACTATGAACCTACTTGCCTGCTGCCCAAGGCAACTAAAAGTCACTATCAGGCAATAAGTTAAATGGACACTTGCCTCTTAAATAGTCTAAAGAGTACAGAGACTCAAACCCAAAGGCCAATTGGTGGCAGGCTGGTTATCTTTTGTAATGCTATGAACATTAATTAACAGGTTAATTTGATAATCATCTTCAGACCAGTTCATAGAAATATCATACAAATGATAAGTATTGTACACTCGACAAATATCATGACCAGATCGAATTAGTTGCATTCTGCTTGGCTAACAATGGAATTAAGAATCTTTGAACAAAATTCAGTTCATGCACAGAGGTATATTTAATTGAATAGATGCAAAGTGGCCCTATGCACAGTAGTAATCATATCACAGTCAGATTTCTTTTATACCAGAGACAAAAAAAAAATTAAAAAATTATGACAGGTAAACAGGAACGAGCAGATGACCAACTTGTCATCAACATGAATCTTATTAGAGTCTATGTTGGAGTCCACATTATTATCCGCAGCAATCATCAAAATGTCAATGTGCGAGGAAAATACACTTGAATACTTACAATTAATCATGCTCTGACAAGTAATGGCCCAATACATGTACATGTATGATTGGTCTCTGTGTATGTATACACACAAATACACTACAGCTCCCTCAGAAATGGCTCTTCCTCTCCTGCGCACACAGCACACTGTGACTATCAACGCTGTACTCTCTTCAATATGCATACACACAGACACACACACAGGCCCATATTCAAGCGCGCACACACACATACACACACACACACACACACACACACACACACACACACTTCTGGGTTGGGTCTGATTGAGGGTGTAGCCCATTCCACAGCCACAGCGAGTCAATGCATACCCAGAAGGGCAAGAGGGCATCCTGTGGGGGGTAAGCAAGGGGGGCCTTGAATTTCCATTAGCTGCAAACAGGGAGGGGTCAAAGAGCATCGCAGCAGGAGCAACCCTTCAGAGGTATTATGAAAGATTGAATCAATGTTTTTGCTCAGCCAGACAGCCAGTTGGAGAACATTCTGCCCGAGTACTAGGTATGTGATCATTGCTAAAGCGTGGGAATACTTACAATTTCTTTCAGGTGCAAATGACATGCAAGTTTATGATAATAGGCCCACGGTTTGCACACACAGGAATAGAGAGCAGCACAAAGTGTTACACGTGCCAGAGTGAGAAGACACAAAACATATACCACTGTATATCGCATGTCAGTGAACTCTGTTCACACTGGCAGTGATGGCCCACTCATATCATGGGTTGACACCATGGTTACTAGATGCTCTTCACTCTGCAAAACTTAATGATACACCTGGTCACCCTTGATTACATTCAAATGGGGCTTTACCATAATTCTCCATTAACCATAGAAAAGACAAATAAAATGCAAGTAGCATCATCACAAATGCAGCTGCATGAAAACATAAGGCAAAATGGACACAAACACAATACTCACTGAGGGATCATGGGGCTACTCAGGGATAAAACAGAGACTGACAAGGAAAATAGAATGGAAGCATTTCAACAAATTATAATGAGAAGATGGCAGCTATTGTGTACAGTATTAAAATGCTGGATTCCCACCGTTGTGTGATCTGTTACACACACCACGATTGGCCAGCAGTAGATGATACTGTACGAGCTGAAATTTTCGTTAATTTCGCGAATCGCCTTTGAACCGCAAAAATAACAACACGCGAAAATAACGTGCGAATAAGTAAGTTCAATTAGACCCTCACAACCGCAAAATCAACAACACGTAAAAATGTCCTCCAAGTAGCAATTTGCGAAAATATCTGTATGTGAAAACTTCAGCTCGTACAGTAGTGGAATTTTTGTTTTTAACCCGTTGAGGACGAGTCCCGAGTATACTCGGGCAGGTGTCTATGGGAAATGCGTGTTGTAGCAAAATCAGTCCGTCCTAAACGGGTTAATGTCTATCCCAATCTCTGCCACTGAAATTGTGATTTGAACCATGGAGTATTGTGGTGATTGTAACAGCTGCCTCAGTCAGGGTTACCAGATTGCTAAATTTAGTCTATTTTACAGTCAAATTTAGCCAAACTATTTTTTTCTCACAGCCAAATTTATATCTACTAGCATCCAAGAACGAAACTAGGTATACCCCTTCGCTAAATACAACTTTCATATTAAACTTCTGCATCTGCTGTCATATTGAGATAAACACAACCCCATTTACACACTGCTATCAGTATCATTTGTTTGTAGGGTTTTTCGCCACTGTTCACATTCCGGTAAAAAAAAAGACGACGACAACAACACCAACAAAAATCAAAACTAAATCTCTCAGCTGCAAATAAAGTGCTTTGAATCTCCAGACTGGCATACCTAAGCAATGAGCAGAGCATGACCCCGGCACTCTCGCGTGTAAACCTTGTGTGGTGAGTTGCATTATGGGATTTTAAAAAAGTCCATGAACTCAAATTTTAGTAGCACCAACAAACATCACCACAAAATATATCTACCTCACACATGCCACACTGTGTCAATACACTCAAATGCACATGATGCTACATGTAACAGAAAATAAAGAAATAAATCTTACAAAGTCATTACTTGAATCTGCTACCATTTCTAAATTTCATCCCAGTGAAACTGCAAGTATCATTTGCAGTTATCCAGTGTATGCTACTCAAACAAACCTAGCTACAAAACTACTCTGCTGATTTGAAACTAGCTTATGAGCACCTGACCTGGATGTACCGCAAATACAATAGTGACTTTGCAAAGTTCATCAGGTGACTATAAACCATCTACAGTGTATTAGTCTACCATCCATGTATATTGTAATTGAATCATAATGTACATAAATGGAAGAAGTTGAGATGCCAAGTACAATGTTGCTGTGCCCCCGGGTAGTTTTTATTAGTGATAGAAAAGTAACAAGCACTCCTTGCTGTACTTTGACTGAAAACAACATCAATATATCTTTTTTTGATGAAGAAAATTCCATGGCATTGTATAAGTTCACTTTGTTCATTTTGTCTACTACAGCAATTCTGCATTTATCCTATTCATAAAATCTGCTTGATCACTACCAATAATACTGTCAAAGGCTCATGGTAACTTTGATGGTTAAGAGTAATATTATATGTATATAACTGAGTAGTGATTGAATGGCAAGAAAATTGATACTGCACTTTGCACTTTGTATTTCTTTTGATTGGTTCCATAGTCGTGTGACTGCTACCCCTATTTGGACTAGACAATTTTTGTTTTATTTTAGAATGTAACAATACATGTGAGACATCTTGTACAAATTTGTAATTTCTGTGCCTGAAGGCCACAATACCGAATTTATATCATTTGACTGTACATTTGTATGTAGCACAGTGAACCAATATTTGGAGCATTATCTGTCAATATGACATCCCATCATTATAAACATTACATTTCTGTCTGCATGCTCTTACACTTCAAAGGCATAATTTACCATTTGCAGATGAAACCATAAACCCAGCATTAGTGCTTTAAAATAGTTGTAAAATGTGAGTTAGGGACAGAAACAACCACTGTAAAAGCTTGAATCCGTATAATTGATGCTAAGTATTGTTAAATACACAAAATGTGAACAATAGTTATAATAAGAATGCTTCCAGACTAAACCGTCTACAGTTATGGTTCACTGAGAAATATACTGAATCTCCTTATATTTCAGGCTTATTGCGAAAATTTTATATGGTAGGATGTTTTGTAATACAACAGACCAACACATATACATCAAATGTGATATCTTGAACATTATTAAAATCACTGCTCCCAAAAGTAAACTGGACCTTTATTGATATGTAAGCAGGTGGAGCTCAAATGCACTGTGCATCAAGTTCACCTGGCCTCTTTTTCCAAAACACAGTGTAAAAGCTTTCCTAAAGTCTCTAATTAACAAGAGTGAAATCAAACAAACAGAATGACAGATATCTCATCAAAGTTGAATGCACAACATGAAAGCACTGACATACTAAAGCCTCATATGCTGTCATATCTGTAATGTCCTGCGAAAGGCAAAGCCGTCAAAGGTTTTGCTGCTACTCCAGATGAGTCCGTGATGTCTTGTACATGTGACAGAGACATAGATTGCAACCATGTACACGTATACAAAATTACACTGTACAACACAAGATGAGGTAATCATGTCATCATCTCACAACTCTAAGCTGTACACAAAAGCATTATTGAAAAAATGTATATTTATATCATCTTGGGTCAATAATTCAGCAACTTTTCAACTCCTTTTCCATAATTTTTTTTCCAGATTATTTCTGTACAATTATAATTTGAAGGGGATAAAAGTTTTCCTGCCAGAGGGGAAAATTTTCTATACACCTACATTATGAAGCAGTGACATCATCACCTCATCTAATTTGCACATACAATTGTAGTACGTGTACGTGACTATGAATAAATTGGATTGCAAGGAATAGGATACCATGGGAATAGTGCATGAATTAGGGCCAATACTGCATTCGTATGAATTCAGGATGATTGCAACATTGGCCGTAAAGAGTGCAATATTTCCTGACATTACACCTGTAAAGTCATCCAATATAATCATTTTCAGCTAAAGTCAGTATCTATAGATACTAAGGCAAAAACTGTAAAAATGGGTCCTACTTACTAGAATTTGAAGTAGGCTCTGAACTTCAAAAGAAAAAGAAGCAGTGACTTGAACCTGTAGCAAGATATTGCGTGCTTCATTAATAGTAAGAGTTTGCGCACTTTGCAAGCGTTCACGCACTCAGCAAGTGTTTGTGGAAGCGACAGGACAAAATATGGTGAATCACTGCACAGCCATTTACTACAGTAGCCTATACACAAGCTTATGTGTTTCATTGAATATAAATGCTCTGATACTGTCCATGAAAATCAAGCAAACAAAAAGAAACAAGAGACCTGCGGGTCTAGCGCTCACCTGAGTATCGCAAGTTCACCTTTCACGCAGTCACTTATCTAAATTATTCACAGCTCTACCAAAATTTGACCAGGCATTCTCAAGTAGAAGATGAAAATGTACAATAAGGGCCCAAATTTTTTTAAGATTCCTTAATTTGGGGGGATTGGGGCCCCCTGGGGCCCTCTGGGTGGGGCATGGTGCCCATTTTGATAAATTGAGATCCTGACCCCCTAGGGATGCTACCTGTCAAGTTTGACGAAAATCCATCATGAGGTTTTCAGGAAGAAGATGAAAACGTACAATTCAGGCCCCCATTTGGACCTTCCCAACCACCCCCCCCCCCCACCCCTGCCCCCAAGAGGGGCACCCCTGGATCTCATATGAAAAACTTGAAACTACAGTCATTAATGTACTCACTCATAGTATTATCTTTAATAGCTCTATAACTTCTGATTCTAGAGAAGATTTTTAAAGATTCCTTCATTTTGGGGGTTTGGGCCACCCTGGGGGCCCCCTGGGTGGGGCATGGTGCCCATTTTAACAAATTGAGATCCTAACCCCTTAGGGATGCTACCTGCCAAGTTTGGTGAAAATGGGTCATGGGGTTCTGAAGAAGAAGATAAAAATGTACAATTTAGGCCCCATTAGGACCCCTCCTCACCCCCTCCCCTGGGTCCCAAGGGGGGCACCCCTGATTCTGCCATGAACAAACTTGAAACTACAGTCATCAATGTACTAACTCATAGTATTAACTTAGCTCTATCACTTCTGGTTCTAGAGAAGAAGATTTTTACAGATTCCTTAATTTGGGGGGGGGGTTGGGCCCCCCTGGGGACCCCCTGGGTGGGGCATGGTGCCCATTTTAACAAATTGAGTTCCTAACCCCCTAGGGATGCTACCTGCCAAGTTTGATGAAAATCGGTCTTGGGGTTTTCAAGAAGAAGATGACAATGTAAAAAGTTTACGCACGATGCACGACGGACGACGGATGACGCACGCCGCACGCCGGACGAAGGGCGATCGCAATAGCTCACTTGAGCCTTTCGCTCAGGTGAGCTAAAAACATGTTAAAGCACTGCAAAAAAGCCTTATACTTAACAGTATATAATAACATAATTCCTGTACTATGTCCAGCGGCTTTCTTTATTTATGTCCAATCTTGATTAAACCTCTTCCATACTGTACACGCGATCTTCTTCTATTCATCAAAGCTACATTGTAACTTGACCATGGAGAGAAAACGCACACCAATGAGTTACTATCGTAATGTGACTACCAAAACTAGGGCTTGCAGTCTGAATACTGGAAAGACATTGCAATAGTGACACTGCAATTACATGAACCCAAGGTAGGAAAGACTATAAGATGTTTACACTGAAATACATAGAGTGCATTATATAACACCTACAGCTATAGATAGATCCTTGTCATTTGATCGGTTGTTTGACATTTATCATGCGTCCCATTTTACTATTACGTCATTACTTGTGCAATTGTGGCTCCATTTACTGTGCAATCTTGGATCCTTACGATTTGCTCCATTTCAAGCACGCCGAGAGTCAGCCCGGCACACTACGCATGTAAAATGCTTGCTTTGCAGTGTGCATGCGACAGCGCGCTAGCGTGAAGCGCTCAGTGCGCACTCTCTTGATCTCAGATCCCGCACATTCTCGCATTTCTAAATTCATAAAACATCAAATGAAAAGGATCTATTTTAAGTGTTATAAAAAACAAATAATAAATGTTTTTCATTCGTACAATGGACAGAATATTTCATTCGGTGAAAGATGAAATTATTGATCCATTCAACGATGCTGCGCCTCGTTGAATGACTCATTTCATCTTTCACCTCATGAAATATTCCGTCCATTGCACTCATAAACATTCATTATTTGTATAACAATATTGTATGAATTCCTAACTCCAGAATGGCACATAAGTGTTTCAGTAACAGCAAGACTTTGCATGCAAAGTACAGGGTAAAGTAGTCATCCAGTGATGGTTTAGCTACGTACACTGCACTTTGTACATTTTATCAAGGAGCTGTGTTTGAAGCTCCTTGATTCTACTGAATACCGTAAAGTCCCCTGCATAAGACGCACCTTTTTTTCGTTGAAAAACATTAAAAATCGGGGGTGCGTCTTATACAATTTGTACACGGGTACAGTCGAATCACGGGAAAAAAATCTGTCACGTACATCCAATTTTATAAGGTCAACTTGGGGCCATGTATGCCCATCGATGTTCAGAGGGTAAGCAATCACTAAAACTTACGGATATATGAGCAATCTTTCAATCTGGACACACACAACAGCTGTAAATACGTGATAAACTTACATCAGCCTTGTGTACCGTAGTTACGATGACCGATGTATCAATCTGGCCATAGACAACATGCAGCTGTAATACGTGATGCGATGTAAAGCTACCAGGTACCGATGTATATCAGTCTACCAAGCTACCAACAGCCAACCTAGTAGCTGAAATACGCGATGTACAGGTATCATTACTAAATTACCGATACCGTAAAACTTATCGATGTACTAATATCAGTCTGGCCAACGGTGTATGCATATCATGCATGGCGTTTATTTTGCATGCTCTTCACGATCGAGGCCAGGATCGAGGATAGCATAGCTAGCTAGCTAGCTAGGTACTGTACAGCTAGCAAGCCTTTTGCAAAGGCAGCAGCTGAAGAGGCTCTCACAATGGACTCACGTGCACACAACGATCGGATCGGAGCGCGCTTGCCCGTTGCACGCTGTGTGTGCAAGTCCATTGCTCTCTGTGTGCGTGTGCTGAAATTATAGCGAGCTGCCTTTTGCAAAAGGCTAGCACTGTGCATACAAGCATGATACAGTACAAGAGACACACGTTACCGGTAATCCCTCCAGGCGAAACAACAGTGAGTGTAATTACCGTACGTACCGTATGTCTCGGTGTACGATCCCTCTGCTACACTTGTTACTGTTTTTCTTATTTTTCGTAATGAATCTTCCAGTCTGACATGCGTCAATACCGTATTCGCTGGCGTATAGGCCGCAGTATTTTTCAGAAAAATAAAAATGAAAAGTTGGGGTGCGGCCTTTCTGGCGGCAAAATCAAAATTGGTCTCTGCAACCCGGCAAATCGGGAGTAAAAACTAACACATTTATACATGTATGGGACTACACAATAGGCAACCAAGGAGGCAACCAAGGAGGCAACCATCCCCCGATGATATGAATATTGGTATACAAATCTTACAAGCAAAGCTGCATTCCGTGTTTGTTTCACAACTTGACTTTCCTCATCAGTATGTCCTCTTTGTCTTTTCTATGAAATTTTAATGAGGCAAAAATAAAACTTAAAGGGAACGCAAACCCAAAGAGCAATGTGGATTGAGTAGATTCATTAATATTAGTAGAACACATCAGTGAAAGTTTGAGGAAAATCGGACAATCGCTGCAAAAGTTATGAATTTTTAAAGTTTTGGTGTTGGAACCTCTGGATGAGGAGACTACTAGAGGTTATGACGTATGAGTGGACAACAACATAAAGAAAATATAAAAGGAATTCCACAAAAAGTTACTTTTCTAGCAAAATGAAAGTCCTTGACTAACCGCTTTCAGAAAACAGGGGGAATAATTGCTACCCCTGACATATCTCAGTATCAAGATGGAATGTGTAATTTTCATGAAAAATGAATTTTTATTGAATTCTCTTTATATTTTCCTTACATTGTAGTCCACTCATACGTCATAACCTCAAGTAGTCTCCTTGCCCAGCAGTTCCAACACCAAAACTTTAAAAATTCATAACTTTTGCATCGGTTGCCCAATTTTCCTCAAATTTTCACTGATGTGCTCTATTAATGTTACTGCTTTCACTCAATCCACATTGCTCTTTGGGTTTGCGTTCCCTTTAAGCTCAAAGCATAGCGCAATGCCAACCAATAAGTGTTTGTCCGAACCTGTCTATTACAATGTACCTGTCTATGACAATGTACCGTAGTACCTGTCTATTACATGAATACATGTACCTGTCTATTACAATGTACCTGTCTATGACTGTACACAGACAACCACCTGTCTATTACAATGTGACTGGACTAGCGACTCGCACAATCGAAGATCGTTGTACGATCTGTGGCATATGTTCTCTAGATATCCTGTCCCTTTCTCTCATTTTCTCTCTTTTGCTTTCGTATCATTATACCTTATTTTCAGAGTACAATCGTACTTCTGAGCGTGTTTTGTTCATTTTTGTTAAGTTATTACCGCATCGGCAAAAATTTGGAGGTGAGTTTTTGTCCTAGTTTTTCGATTGAACGATGTATCTACATGTGTACGTGTGTGCGAGAACATCGTATTTTGTATGGTACCCACTCATTTATTTCCGTGTAAGTATTTTTTTTTACCGTAAAGTGTCTTCATCGTTCGTCTTCAAGCATCAGGTTTTCACCCTACTTTTTAGTATTTTTATTTTTAGGTGATCCGAGTATCCTCTCGGATCACCTATTGTATCTGTACGGATTCTTTCTTCTTCTTCTTCTTTCTTTATTTCTCCCCAAAAGTTGTGCAGAGGTTAGCTCAGAAAGTACTATGCCTATCAAGTTCAAACTTATACCATGTATGTATCGTGTCCCAGAGACGGCAATCGAACTAAAATCAAAGTGATCAGTCGACCGTGACGTCACTATGACGTCATTATATGAAAACACATTCTCAATCATATCTCATTAATGGAATGAAGTTTTTCAATGAAATTTACGTCACATATATTTCAAGTTATGCGCATTCTACTCATATTCTCAAAATTCACATTTTCTCTTGGTACGTGCGCGTACGCGCGCGTTGAAATATTTGTATGCTCAAATCGAGCTCAAATTTTTTTTGCACACGTTTCAGACCATTTAGAGCATTTTTTGAAAAATTGAAAAAATCGGACGGACGCGTACGCGCGCGCGCATATACGCACGCACAGCTCATATGCAATAGAAATTTTCAGTTTTTTCACACGGATCGGATGTCCACAATGTCAAGGAATATTTCTATCAAGTTTCAAGTCGATCCGACTCAATATGACATCATACGGGCCCGTCAAATTCAAAATTCCGCGCGTGCGTCAATGGGGATACACTGTGCAACTATGCCAAAAAACCGCCAATTTTAAATCGGATTTTACTCGTCAGGATGGACGATGACCCCCCATTTTCTTGACATATTCTAAAAGCTGATGAGTTGTACATGTCATTTCATGGGTTGGCGATACTGAAAAAATGATTAAAAGATATCAAATTTCTTAATAAAGTAAACAAAGTAAATTTTCCAAATGACGTCATCAAATTTCAAATTCACTCGAGCGTATCTCACTTAAATTTCGCCAATTTTCACCCAGATTTCAGTATGTTGTAGCTTATGAAATGTTCTTTCATCAATGTGATAACAACATTTTGATTGGATAACGTCATCACCTCGTAAAAATGGATTGAAAGTATCCTTGTAAAATTTGACCAGTTTACGTGTTATCTCTATGGGAGAGCAGTTTTTCTGGCAGTGAAAATTGACATGACTCTCTTTTTCGAGCACTAGTTCACTTATGCTTCGGTGAATTTCTCCCAGATTTTAGTATGTTGTAGCTGAGACTTTGGGCTATCGTAAGCGTGACCTCCATTTTTTCATACAACGTTGGTATCACATCGAAAAACTTGGTTGAAAAATTGCATGTGGCTTCGATGCAGCGTCATTTTGCTTAATACACAGGGCCTATGGAGCATGAAATAGGTCATTGCATAGCGCATCCGACTCGTAATCCTAAGGTCCCTGGTTCGATGCTCACCCCTGCCAGTTTTTTTTTTTTTTGAACACTTTTTTTCCTTTTTTTTTCTTTAGTTAGTCTTAATCTCCTTTCCTAACTTTATCTTTTTCTGATTTTTTCATGCTTCTCCTTCAAATTTCTATAAAAATAACATAATTTTTTCTATATTTTTCTTTCTTTCTACTACTTTCTGTGCAATAGATGAACAACAACAACGGCTATTAATCCCATATTTTGCACATGTTTTGTTCATGTCACGTACATTATTTCATAAAATAACAATTACTTGATCGGACACCATCTTGGGTATGTAAATTAGGGTCAAAGGTCATAAATGTTTTATCCTGTATCTTGGTGAATACATGTCCTATCTCTCCCATATTTTGCACACACAAAGACCATGTTACAAGAATCATTTCACAAAATAACCACTTTTTGCTCAGATGCCATCATGTCTGTGCAAAGTGGGGTCAAAGGTCATATATTCTTTCTGTATCTTCATTATGACGTGCTATCTCTATGGGAGTGCAGTTTTTCTGCGAATGAAGCTATGACAATCTTTTTCGAGCAATAGCTCACTTATGCTTCGGTGAATTTCTCCCAGATCTTAATATGTTGTAGCTGAGACTTTAGGCTGTTGTATTTTACCCTTCGTTTTTTTCATACGATGTCGGGATCACGTTAAAAAACGTGGTTGAATTTAAAGCTTATCTTCAATGTATTGAGATGTTTCTTTTCTTTCTGCAACTTTCTTTGCAATAACTCAAGAAAAACAGCATCTATCACCCTCAAATTTTGCACATGTTTAGTTCATGTCACGTACATTATTTCATAAAATAACAACTTCTTGATCAGACACCATCTTGGGTATGTAAATTAGGGTCAAAGGTCATAAATGTTTCATTCTGTATCTTAGTGAATACATGTCCTGTCTCTTCCATATTTTGCACACGCAAAGACCATGTTACAAGAATCATTTTACAAAATAACCACATTTTGCTTAAATGCCATCCTGGCTGTGCAAAGTGAGGTCAGTGGTCAAATGTACTTCATTCTGTCTCTTTATTATGACGTGTTATACGGAATATGGTACCAAAGATGGCAGATCTGACTCGCTTTTCTAAATGAGATTCCGAATATCACACGGCGAATGTCCCTAAACACAGATGAAACCTGTATGGTCATGCCTAAATTATATATTTGTTGCTGTATCTTCGTTATCTAGTGTATAAAGAATTTGGAACCAAAGATGACAGATTTGACTCCCTTTTCTAAATGAGAATCCAAACATCACACAACCAATGTCTCTAAACACAGATGAAACCTGTATGGTGTTGCCTATTGCGATCAGACCTCGAATCATTGATTAAAAAAAAAAATCGGATCACCTTAATTTGTCAGTGATGACAAATTACAATCTCTAGTTTATTTTTTGCGTTGCTCAAATCGAGGGTGCGGCTTATACGGCGCTGCGGCCTTTGCACCGGCGAATACGGTATGCGAGACACCCTATGTATGATAGCAAAGATCGTGCTGTACACTCATGAGTATGATCTTTGATGATACATGTAGGCCTACCACGATTGAAAGTCGAAACAATAGCAAGTGAGTACCGAGACAAGTCTCGCATTTTGCGTCGTCCATATTTTGCCGATGTCCGATGAATACCGTTTAAAAAAAGTATAAACGGAAATGAAAAATAAAGCAAATACATGCTGCATTCTAGGGAAATTTTGAGCTGAAATAATATGTATGACACACACAATATTTGCGTGGAAATTTTCGTGTTCTTTTTTTTTTTTTTAATTTTAGGTCCGAAAGTAGGGGTGCGTCTTATACGTACACGGGTGCGTCTTATACACGGAACTTTACGGTACTTAAAGAACAGCTTTGCTTTCTCCACTGTGAATACCCCAAATGATTCTGTGAAATATTTTTCATTTACATTAATTGGTAAATACTAGTCAGCCACATATACAACTGTAGGACTTGCTCGAAAGCCAATATTCCAGTCTGAAGAAATATTCCAAGCACACTGAACACAAACTTAGAAGTTGTTTTACAGTACAACTTTATAAGTGATTGAGCTTGCACTTGTAACTGAATGAGTGCGCACTGCTGAAGTACTGTATGCAATTGTGAAGTCAAAGCGTGATTATGGCAAGCCAGTCAGGCGCATACCCGTGTATCTCTGAGAGGTCGTTGGTACCTAGTCATTAGTATACAGTGTATGCGGTCAATGGCAAAAACCTATGCCCGCTGGTCATGTTAGGCAAAATGAAAAACTGGTCACACAATTGATCTCAGCCAGTCATTTGATAGGATCCACGCTACTATTTTTTAACAACACACACATAGACCTCTCTACACTATACCCTGTTACTAAAAAAAAAGAAAAGAAGAAGTATACTGAACAAAAGAGCAGGACTTTACTCTTTATATTTAATAAACCTTATCATTACAATGTAAATGCACTACTTACTGTGTAAAATTATATATGATAGCTCTAATTGTGAAGTATACACATGTTCATGGGCACTCAAATTCATGGTAGACTGTAAACATTGTACAATTGTACTGTAGGAGCTCTTGCATGATTGTGCACATGTATACATTGTACAATGTAGGGGGCCTAACAGATTATATACATAGAACGTGTATAATATACAAGATACATGCATCACAGGTGGTATGCTGGGTACACGTTGTACATCACATGGAACAGTCAAGTGCAAGTCTGTTACATCAGTGACCATGATTCCAATATTAGGGGGAAAAAAAATCTGGAGAATCTGAGAAAGAGGGGAAAGGTTCTCATATTGTCACCATCAGTCCAACGTTTGCTTTGAATACGATGCAGTGATCGATGCCCACTGATATGACTCATCCCACCAGGCCAGGGAAATCAAGGGAAATCCTAGCAAAGGAGTGGCCACATACCATGCTACACAAGACTTATTCTGGTGATCCTAGACACAATATGTCACACTTCATTCCTACATAAGAGCTGCATTAAACTGCCTAGCCTCATGCACATCAAGGTCCTCCCCCCCCCCCCCCCGAAAAAAAAAGAAACAAAAAAAAAAAAAATCACATATAAATAACAGGATAAAATCAAAGATTAGAAATTGAACTATACACTGGTTGATTAAAGAGAACTTCAGGCGTGTCTCTTGAGTGCCAACAGATTTGTATGACACAAGTACTTTTTACAGTCATTGCAATTTGAATGGTGAGGTGAAAACTTACAGTATTTGTAAACTCCTGTTCTAAATTTCATTAGATTTCATCGCAAAGTCCAGGAAAGGGAATGACTGAGGGTGAACTTTGCTCACACGTATTCATGCTTTGTCCTCCAGAACAGAAATTCACAGACCACAGCAGTTCTGGTGGGTTTAAAACAAATTCAGCATTTATAACTTGAGCATACATTGTAATTGTATAAATATGTGCAAAATATATACAGTACAGTGAAAGTCATTGTCTACCAAAGAAGACAAGAATCCTTTAGAGAAAGCTGTCATTCACAATGGATTGCAATACTGCTAGAATTTTGGCAGGTGTTATATTTGAATGCTATTTCAAGTCTCTACTCCTAGTAGTTTCCTTCTACTGCGCATGAGTACTTCCCTGTTTCCCACCATTTGCTGTATTATTGCTGTCTAGTTCTTACACTAGGTCTATTGTGCATGGTCTCTACACTTTCCCTGTAACATTACAGTAGTCTCCACAAAATGAGATACTGCTTTATTGGGTACTCTGCTTAAAGGCATAATTTCCCATTTGCAGATGTAACAAAATCCCAGCATTAGCGCTTTGAAATAGTTCTAAACTGTGAGTTAGGGATAAAAACAACCACCGTAAAAATTTGAATCTGTATTATCGATGTTGAGTATTGTTAAATACACAAAGTGTGAACAACAATTATAATAGAAATGTTTCCAGAATAAACTGTTTACAGTTACGGTTTATTAAGAAAAACACTGTTATCTCTTCATATATTAGGCTTTATTGCGAAAATTTTAAATGATAGGATGTTTTGTGGTACAACAGACCTACACATATGCATTAAATGTCATATCTTGACAATTTTTTGAATTACTGTTCCCAAAGGTAAACAAGACCTTTAAACGGATGCACAGGCTGAACAAGTACTGTTAAAGTGGAAATTTTCGCGGTGTTCAAATTTTCGCGCATTTCGCGCAACCAGAAACTAGCGCGAAAATAAAAGCATGCGAATATTTTTGCTTGCCATATGTGCCTGTGCGTGATGTCTTGATTCCGCGGAATTAAAAACACGCGAAAATATCCACTTTTACAGTAATGGTGCAAGATCGTCATATCAAAGTTGCCTTATTTATGCATGGCATGTACAAACCTTCACATCAGCACTACACATTACCCAAACTACACACACAGTGACACACTAATCACTACACATTTCTAGCTGGCTCTTGAAAAGAAAAACAAAAAAAAATTTTTTTTTCATGAATACTACAAGCTTTAAAAGTGTATTGATACCCTAAAATGTAACTTTGTGCTATGGAAGACCACTGTCTAATATTGTTTCCTGAAAATATGAGAGTGTGAAGCTCTTTACAAACTAGAAATAATAAGAATACAGTGCTCACCGCTTAAACGAGAGGGGTTGGGAGATGGGGTTTCTCCCGTTTAAGTGGTGCTCCCGCTTAAGCGGTGGCTGATATTGGCCTGTGCAAACCACACAACATGAAGCCAAGTATGTGGGCATTACACTAAATTGCAGTTATTAAACCCGCCGACAGCCACAGCCAACAAGTAGGCCTACAGGCACGCTACGACGTGCAGACACAAAACGACGATAAGAAAATACACAGCAGTCTCATAATTTTAGCAATAATGCATCATCGGAACAAACCTTTATTCATTTGATCCACAAAATAACCATGTTTAGAAATCAAAGTACATACAGATAGCCACGATGCCTACCCTATTAATGCACAGAAAGAGGCAGCTTTGCAAACTTTCACATGCTGTTATGTCGTTAACAGCATGCACATTACGACGACGTTTATTGCGACGATCGTACGAACATATATTTCTCATATTTATGCCTCCCCTGTTAAAGCTGCCATACACAAACGCGTACACACTGCATGCACACTATGTATGAATGGGGAGAGTATGAGCCGCACACGGGGAAAGTGAATCTCCTTATCACACAGAAGGGAGTGGTACAGTGTAAGTGCATAGGTAGAAGCTGACGACACTCGATTTTAAGATGACCACCTCTGCGGTGTATCTCACTGTCAAACGGCAAATGTTTAGATTGCAGTCGGCATCATCTATCGGGAACTGGTTTGAAAAAAATCCTTCTGGTACGGAAATGAAATCCCTGCAATTATTTAATTTCTTATTATTTTCAAACATTGATGACGAACAATGAAAGTGATTCAGCCAGATTTGTCCCAAAAAAGCAGTTCATGGTTCTGATTATTAGAGCAGTGGAAATAAGATGTGAAAAAATTGTTACATCAAGTTTTGTTGCACGTCTGCACGGGTATGCGGGGTTCCCGCTAAAGTGGTTCCCAATTGGGGGAGCACTGTATTCTGAATTAGCTTATGTGTCTTGAATTTAGACTAGTCAACACAAAATTTTGATAAAAGGTCAATTGCACAGATCATTGGTGCTTTATACGGTACCAAGATTGTAGGCACCCCTGTCATAACGAATACGGTTGTAACGAAATTACGGTAACAATGAAGTAAAAATTCAGGCTGCAACATTATCCACTCTATGCATTTTTATTGTTTACTAGTTTGGATATAATGAAATTTCGATATAATGAAAGAAAACTGCCGATCCGTAAGACTTTTTTATAACGGGAGTTCACTGTATCACAAAGTTAACTTTCAGGGTATTGATAGTACACACTTTACAATGTAATTCAACTGGCCAATACCACCTGATTTCAACTTTGGTATTATCACTATTGCTGGTATTATAACAACACATGTACTAGCACAGTAGCACTCACACCAAACTTGAAATCATTCAATAAACAATTTTGTAGATTATAAAGTTCTAGAGGCAGTAGCTAAAAACATGAGGATACATATGAAAATTTTAACTTAGATTCTGACATGAAGTGCTATGTGGCCTTTTTTACGATCAGTGGTGTAACTTTTGTACTTGGAGGGTCAAAATTTCAAACACAATATTTTTTCATTATTCTGTTTGATTCCTGTTTGAAAGTATTCAAATTTTTGAAAAAATAACATTTCAGACCTTAAAGCTGAAGGGTTATTGGTGTAATTTAAGGAAAACCCTGGCACCTGAAGTAAATTTAAGCAAAATTTTGCTTTCATGAATTGCACCATATTGACAAAACTCTGTAGTCAAACTTCACCATGCAAAGTTTATATGGTTAACAACAATATATAGTTTGTGAATCAAAACTATTTGGGGGTTGAATATAAAGTGAATTAAAAAAAAATACAAGAGATTTATAAATTTTTGCTAAAAAATACCAATTGACATGTAATTTTTAAGATTTTAACTATTTATTAGAGGGCAGGCCAGGTCAAACTCTTACTATAACAAGTCTTTAAGAAGGGCAACCTTCCTATGTAGGTTAAATGAAATTCCAATCATTTCTTTAAAACTTGGATTTTTCACACATGGATGTTTCGGAGGTGACAGTTAACATATTAGAATGTTTCGGAGGTGACATTAATATTAACACTCACTTATTTTGAGAATAAGTGACAATAACACAAAAACTTCTTCTTTTTATCAATGTTTTTAATAATCATAACTCGAGAACAAGAAATTAACTCCTGTTTCAAGCAGATAAACCACACAGAACAAGTGTTTTTTTACACTTCATTAATTAGCATGGGTACCGGTAGTTTGCCTTCCATTTGGACAAAGGATGTAAGCTAAATATTGTAATCTGAAGAAACATGGCATTCCATTTTCTACCTTAACTTGAGATGAGGGTCTGAGATCATTTTAGTAATGTTTCTTTGCTCTCTGAACATTTTATTCCACAACACCAGGGAAGAATCACTTCGTTTCGGAGGTGACATTCAATGTTAACATTGTGTTAAAATATTAATTTACAGTAAGAATATGATGGACATAAGCTAGATATTGTAACCTGAAGAAACATGGCATTCCATTTTCTACCTTAAATGAGGGTGTAAGATCATTTCAGTAATGTTTCTTTACTCTCAGAATATTTTATTCCACAACACCAGGGAAGAATAACTTTGTTTCGGAGGTGACTTTCAATGTTAACATTGTGTTCATGTATTTATATAGTACAATTGTATGTCCCCCCAAAAAAATTTACAATGAGACTTTTGCATTGATAGCACCCAATATGATTAAATCAACTAAATTCTACTTTGGGGTCTTAAATTATAACATCTTAGCTCTATTTTGCAGAAAGCCCCAGTCAATTTGATTAAGTGATCTCAAAGAAATGTGGATTGTTATAAAGGATGTCAGGAGTCTGATTCTTCCAAGTTCAGCACTTGGATGCTCTTGGAACTGCATATTAATGTGTAAACACATGCAGAACTTGGAGGGAAGGGATTCCTCACATGCTCTACAAAAATCCTCAATTCTCTTTGACCTCTGAAGCAAATTGAATGGGGTTTTCTGTAAGGCGTGGGCAATGAGTTATAGTTTCAATCCCTTACATTGTATTTTAGATTGATTCACTATCTTTAAAGTTATTGTTGCGGAGGGTACCACTGTAATTTTTTGGCGGGGACATACGGTATGAATACCAAAAGCAAAAATTCTTATTTGACTTGTGTACGTTTTTGTTTGCACATAGTTTTGTAAATATATTAATTCAAGGATGTTCATGAATTCTTCATCATCCTTGATAGCCACCATACAAATGTTATAATACTGGTGAAAGGTGTTTGGTTCATCTGGGACAAATTTTCTATACACCAGATTCATTTAAACTGTTGACATTACTAAAATATATTTTACATATCATATTGAATTGATTGAAAATTACCTGCAAATCATGCATATTTAACAGTCACTTTTGAGAGTAAAAAGTATATGATAAGAAAAAACATTTTATTGTTTTTGAGGTGACACAACACAGAGACAACCCAACTTCTCAGGTGTTAACTATTTAGTGAACATTCATGTCTTTCCTCATGGCTTTAATTTTCAAATATAAGCTCTTTCTTTCAGTTCTTACTTGTTATTTTGTTTGGTTATTCTCTTTCATGATAATGGATACCAGCTCATATTTTGTTTGAGATTGTAATTCATACTAATCTTTAACAGGTTTTTACAGTTTGGTTAAGACAACAGTTTGTGTTTCCCAGCTGAAGAGAGCAGCATAATGCTTTTCTGTGAACTTGAGGGGAAAATTTGTTTTTGTTCAGTAATTTTCCCCATCAACTTCACAGAAGGTCCCGGACACAAACTGGTCTCAAATAAACCTACATGTATAAGGGACCGAAACTGGAAAAGGACAAGTTCACCTCAATAGACATGAGGGTTGAGTAAATATAGCAATATTAGTAAAACACATCAGTGAGAGTTTATTAGTAAAACACATCAGTGAGAGTTTGAGGAAAGTAAGGCAATCCGTTCCAGAGTTATGGATTTTTAAAGTTTCTGCTCAGTCAAAGCTGAATGAGAAGACTTCGAATAGCTTGTGATGTCACATGAGTACAAGGATATAGAGAAAGTATCAAGAAAATTCAACATTCTGTATTTTCACTTTTCTTGCATAACAAAAGAACACATGACTTCTCTCTTTTGGAAGGCAGGGTGAATAATATTGCCCTAAAATACATCAGAAGCAAGTTGAAGAAATGTGCACTTTTTTCAAAAAGTAAAGTTTTGTGAAATTCACTTATATTTTCCTTATATCGTTGTATGCATGTGACATCATACACTGTCGTAGTCTTCTCATCCAGCAGTGATTGCGCAGATACTTAAAAAACCCATAACTTTTGAATGGATTGTCCAATTTCCCCCAAACTTTCAATGATATGTTTTACTGTTGAACATTTGCATTCACTCAATCCACATGTATATGAAAGTGGACTTGTCCTTTAAGAAACCATTTTCTTTTCCTTGAAATTCCAGTACTTACAGTGTAAAGTCAAATTCTAAGATAAAACATCATAACAAAACAAGGTATACACCTCATCAAAAGTACTGAAATAGAACTACAAATCTTGTTTTTTTTATCTTTCCCTTTCCAGTCCTGGTGACTTGTTCCTCTTTTCACTTTAGTTGTCACATAACTTCAATAATCTTAAAAGATACAATGTCATAAACAGTTGGTTCAACTAGGAAAATGTAATGATTATTGTCATATTAAAAAAAAATCACATAATTTTGTTTATGATTACCACATTGTACATGGAAAAACAACAACTATGAATTCAAGAACAAGTTGTGCACCAGCTATAGGCATGTGGCCTTTTTGTGGAGTTTGATTATTTGATGATTTTTTTTTGTTACATTCTTTTTTTTTTAAGATTGTGGACTATGGCATGCATGAACTGCCACATGTATTACTTTGGTATCAAGGGAATTCTGGTGAGCTATGTATATACAAAAGTCACTTCTGTTGTGATGATTTTGTAAATATTAAATGTATTAGAAAATGTTAATAGATAGTGAAAAGGAACTGAAGTCTTACCTTTCACTATCACATAACAATATGGTGTTAACAAACAATGTCACCTCCGAAACACAAGAAAAAGCAACCTACAAGGAAAGCTGTGATTGGTAAATCTTCACAACTAAATTGCTTGTTGGAAATCAAGCTTCTAAGATGAAAGCATCTATATGTTTACTTAACTAAAGCAGGAGAAATGATCTTGATTACAATACTATATATACAACAGATGGGTGTATTTTGTGCATTCTCATTGTTAAAAAAAGTGAAAAAATGTAAATTTGCCCTAAAACGTACAGTCTTGCAATAAAAAAAAGAGTGAGAGTGTGGTAGTTGATTTCTCCACTTTGAGACTTAAGTTACTAAAATAAATGAAACCATTGGTGTACATGATATGGTTTCTCTTCAACAGAAATGAACAAAAAATCTTGTTAACAGTGTTTTGTCACCTCCGAAACAGTAATTTTTAGTTTTTATTGAATCTTTTATTAATCCCTAGAAAATTCTCACTTCCTGTTGCCATATTACTATTGTCATCCAAAAGAGATTCCTGTCAATTGGACAGAATCAAACAAAATTGCTTTGTCTTCGAGAAATTATCAAATATAATATGCCTGTTGTTTCGGAGGTGACAATTGTTTCGGAGGTGACAAGTGTTAACGGAAAATTGGAAATTGCTCCGAAATGAAAACAACAGGCTATATTTCTACTACCTTGCTTCAGAGATAATGTGAGGGGATATGTTACATTTTTGCAAATGTAATGTATAACTAATGTCAAGAATAAAAAAATTAAATACATAAATCTGTTGTCTCGGAGGTGACAGAAATGTTAACGGAAAAGTTACATAAATTTATAAACGCTCACCAAAAAATGATAAGTTATTTGAATTAAATAATCTTTGGATCAAAGTTAAGTCAGATTGATCACTATTCTGTTTTGATGGAAATTAGCAAAGTTGAATTTTATAATTGTGAACAAGAGCTAACTCAAAAGAGGGGTTAATTGTTAACGGAAAATGTCACCTCCGAAACATAAAGTTTGGACAATTTCAGTATTTAAAGAAGACAAAGCAGAACCTGGTAAACATAATAGTTCTTAAAGTTGGATACCTGTCTATCACAACAGCAACAAAAATAATAAAAAGGAATAAACAATTTAATATGCCAGCTCTGACAAAAATACTATGTCAGAGTGAGTACACCAAAAGTGTTGGATTTCAAGCATGTAAGTGCCTGCCACATCTGAAAGAAAAAGAGAGGAAAGTTCATTAAGGTACCCAAGGTAGACACTGTGGGTGGTAAGTTTATGAGAAAAAATAATGCATATCTGTCAGTGTATAAGAAAGTTATACACCAATTAGTGCTAATACTGCATTTTACACCACTGATTGTAAAAATGGCCATGTGCAAAGGGCCTCTAAACTGGCAGTATCATATCAATGGCCATGTTTACAAATTGTACAGATGAGGAACAAAACCAATTCCCAATTTCTCATTTTGTCACCTAGGCATTCTACATTCCAACTTTGCATTGAATCAAAGTAAACTGATTTATAAAACCCAATACAGTTGTATGTGTCACATACTTGTAGTACAAGCCCAAATGTCAAGGCGTTTTGCAGTGGCAGACATGTGTCTGTTGACAGTCATTTCTGACTGCTATTGTTAACATTAATGTATCATTTTAAAGCTTGTACAAACAAACTTTAATTTTACGTAATGATCCAAGTGAGGGCGCCCTCATATCCCAAGTAAGATGCCCTCTTATGCCACACAATTATCTTTAGACTTATTTCTACATGTTACCAATATGTTACATTTCTTTATACTTCTTATAAACGTAATATCCTGAGAAGGTCTACAGATAATTTATTCAGCTCTCAGATGAAGTAGCTTTTTTTTTTTTAAATTAACATTATTTTTCATTTCATGAAACAAAGTGTGTGACAATTGTATCAAACAACATCCATTTCACACATCTTATGAACAAGATGTTGGCCTGATAGTACACATGTATTGTAGATAGTCATAGTGTGCTTATATCTACTCAGGGTGAATATATACTTACACAAGTTTGTATGTTATTTACATACACTTGTAAATATAGTAGGCTGGTGACATGGCTCAGTCAGTAGCGCATCTGCCTTCAGATCCAAAGGAACCAGGTTCGATTCCAGAGTATCACTGAGCAATGTTGTGTGTACCATCCCCTCTAGTAAGAGGCAAAACACTCTGTCTCTTGGATAGGACATTTAATGGAGGTCCCGTATGTTTTATCTAGATTCATGCACATACAAAATCCCACTTCATTCATTCATTAATCGCAAAGAGCAGGGTGCTACCCAGGTGAAGTGGTCCCCCTAACCACCCACACAAGAAAACAGGAGAATGATGCCGCCCCTCATGGTTTGCCCCAGGTGACTAGCAATATCTACTGTAGTCAACACACAGTATCAACCAGACACATTGTGCCATACGCTTGAATGAATTGCACAATGATGCCATAATGTTAGGATAATCTTAGGGTAAAAATTGTCAATGAATATTTGGCATGCACCCTAACCACTCCAGTTTGGTAAGCTAGACTACACAATCTTTACACTCTCCTAACAGACTCGTTCGTAATCCCACTTTGCGCATGAGCAGAAAAAGGTCATTTGTACCAACATGCATGTTGGTTTGTAAATTCACTGAGATAAGCATCTGTGATGTCATGATTATTCATGATCCTTATAAATGGTGCTTTCCAGTACATCCACCAGACAGAAAGCCTGGTATTTGGCAGTATGAATTTAAAAAAAAAATTTAATACATTCTGGGGAAAACAGTGAAATACATGTACAGTATGCTTTCCCACCTGCTAATTGACAAGTCATTCTGGTTACCTCCTTTGCACAAGTTTTTCTTTGTTTGAACACGAATTTTATAAGCTTTAAATGCATTATGCTGCCTTCAGATCAAGTGAAGTGCCTGGCCAACTATGAAAAAAGAAAGGTCATTTTCACCACTGTACACATGAGCTCATTATGAACTGGCTTGTTCAAACAAAACTGAATTATCACTGTAGTCATTTTCTTTATGATAAACCCCTATTGCAGTGAAGTTTCAGATAATGACAGTCGATTCTAAATGTTAAAGTGATAAACAGTCAAACATACTTCAGTTTCTAGATTGTGCAGCTTCAGGCAGCAGGCTTACCCTATTGCTCCTAGGGCCCTGCCCCGCTGGTCCTGGCTAGAGGCCTATTGCACCTCTGGGTGAACAGTTACAACTGCTGTAGTACCTGTACTGCACTAACCTTTGCCAATCTGAAGTAACCAGCTGATCTATCGGCACATTTCTAGATACTTACGAGGCTGAAATTATCAAATCATACCCTTCACAGAATTTAAAGATGTTGAAATTCCTATCCTGAATGTTTTATTTTCATTTTTTGGCTGACAAATTAACCCACATGTACGAGTTTTTCTTTTCCCATGTGAGATGAGTCTTATTACGGTCCAACATATGCAGATTCATACAATCTCCCATAAAAGGCCTATGGCAGAACTGTCTGCACACAATACATTGCAGTCTGCATGCAAATGTACATGGGCAGGACCACCACAACCATCACAACCACAACACCACAATCACAAACATTAGAAACAGGTACAGGTAAATTTGCCTATTACGCCCCCTCAGCCTGCACCTGCTCTCAGCTATTTGTGAAGTGAAATGCGCTTTTGGGATGGAAATGTATGCCACTATAATTGGAGAAGTATTGCTTGTGTTTCAGAACTTTGAATGGGACTATTTCAGTTGTGAAATGTTTGTATGTCATGAAATATGAAATTCATAATTCTTTTACGAACCTTCTGAAGCACTTCGCTGCAAAAATTATGAAATAATTTCATGACGGCAAAATTGAAAAAATTGTTCAGACACCCTACAATGTAGTACTAGGTACAATGTAGACAGGCTAGAGTCAAGCAAACCTGACATCTGTAAGGAATTCTTTTGTTAAAAATCAAGTATATCATAGTCATGACTATAAACTGCAACGAATCTATTTCCAAAGGAGCAGATGGCTTGTACATGTAGATCCACAAATACTCTGGCCATACACTGTCAATGTGAATTTCATGTAGCGTTTTTGTCAGATTTTTTTTTCTGACAATCTGTTAAAAGCTACTGAAATCCTTGCATCTGATTGGCTGAGAGCAAATTTGTCCAACAACTTTGTCGGACAAAACGCTTCATGAAATGCCCCCAGGTCATGAAATTTTTGCAATCTCATTGGTTGAGAGCCATGCATCAATTTTTACTGGCTGCACATTCAATGGCTACAACAACAATTATTGCTATCACTGGCACTACACACTGTAAACATGCTATTGCACACTTGTAGTAAAAGAGTTTGTGCACTCAGCGAGCATTCGCACACCAGGCAATAGATGGCTAACTGTGCAAAGTGTTAGCACACTTAGCTAGAGATGGCTAGCCACGCATCTAATGAATTTACCATGCAGGTGACAGCCAGTAATCATCATAGAACAGGTCAAAAGAATTCTGGTCGAGAGCTTTGTGTTGATTTTTACAGGCCGCACATTGCTTCACTGACGATAGCCTCTGTAAACATGTTAACGTTAATGTGCAGTTGTAGCAAGAGTTTGCGCACTATGCGAGCATTTCACGCACTCAGCAAGAGATGCTATTGGTTAGTGTAGCTAATCATCCAATATGGTAATGCTGTATGCATGGGGTTTGCTTCTATGGCAAGCCAAAAGGAAACGCATCCAGTGAATTTGAAATCAGGTTACATATTGGATTTTTAGCAAAAAAACAAAAAAAAATCTGTCCCCGTTCTATTAAACAGATGATGCACATGTCTTTTGGGCATCAGTGGGAACAGTGTGCATGTGATTAATATGGAATTCAGGGTGCTAGTTAACCCCGGGACGCTCCTTGTACACAGTCATACTGTGGGAGCGTCCCGAGTCAATAGAGTGCTATATCGGTAAGGTTGAAAAACATACTCACAGATTTTCGCGCCTCCGTAAGTTACGAATACCACTAGAAAATAACTTACTTTTATAGTATACATAAGTTTCTTATCTAATTCCTACCCTTCGTTCACTTGTTCTTGTTCACACTGGTCCAATGATCTTGAAAAAAACATTTTTTTTAACAGGTCCATCTCCTAGCTCCCCGTCCCATCCGCCATTTTCGAAATCAGTATGCAGCACACTGCGCATGTGCGTATAAATATGCATAAGTGACGTCACCCCACAGAAGTTGAGTAAAGTGCAGTGACATCAAACAGTGTAGCCGCGCGTTGAATGGCAAATGAATGAAACCCTTATACACGTAGTACATTGTACTACGGTCTCGTTTATCGCAAGGCAAATAATCCATATACAATTCAACATGGATATTGCAACAGCTATGCAGGATCAGGAGGTGGATAGGGAGTTTGAAATCAAATTCAAAAGAGAACAAGAGCAGGTCATGGTGATGACAATAAGTTGTTTCTTTCCTTTTTTTTATCATTTTCTTCCCCTTCTTCGTTGTGCCCGGCTTTGCATCGTACATGTTTCTCAAAAATATTGAGTCGCTCCTCCTCATAAGGACCTACTCGTGAATATTCATGAGCTGGCGGAGTCACAATGCTTTTAGCCTTCTGACAAGGCCTGCACGGCTGGGATCGCTTCTTTTTTACTCACCCAATTTAAGCAACGCAATACATGTATACAGTGAAAGGGTTTGCCAACAGTAATAAGGCCTTGCCATAAAGCTACACTGGATTGACGGCCAGCACATGCGCACAAATTTCAAATCCATTGACTGTATAAGATGTCGTTCTCCCAAGTTCCTCTCGACCGAGTCGCATTAACTCCTCAATTCGAACAGAAAGGGACTATTGGCAGAACCAAAATTTGAACGCAGTCTGTTGTCAACATTACAACTTCAACTGTAAGTCTTCATATTACAGAATTTTTTCGATTTCATATTGCTTTTTAGGCACTATACTGCGTCTGTCATGATCCTGTTTGCTACAATGCGCAGCTCCAACGCTGCATGTTGGGGCTGGTCACAGTTAGGTGCTAGTATACCTTTGCACCACCTCGTCAAATGATCTCCAAACAATCACGAACTCACCATAGTAGTTATTCAGTAACCTAAAATACTTGCATCTGAGTCCCCTAAGTCTAATAGAAGTTAAGTTTTAACACTTTTAAAAATGTCAAGTGTCGGAAAATCATTAGAAAATCTCGATCACTTGAAATGCTGCTCTGTACACATGCAATCAGCACAGTACAAATACATACAGCGCATGCAATAAGGGTCAATCACTTTGGTCTGAAAGTAGCGATCACAGCAGCATTTTCTATGGTGTCTTTGAAAAGCTAAAATTGTTTTTTCCTTTTCCTTGGCCAAGTCTTGCGATAGCAATTGTAGCTTCTATACAAAGCAGTTGAGAGCGTGCAGGAGTGTGTGCTACCACATATCATCTTTCTCTTCACTATATTTTCTTCTTTCATTTTCAGGTATTCCTAACTTTCCTTTTCCTTCCCATCAATCATTTCTTTGTGGGTTTTGTCTTGTCTTGCTTTCTCAATTTCCTACTTAATTGTACTTTCTGAAGTTGTTCTTTAATCAATTCATTCATGGGTCATGGTTTTTCCCTCTAACTACCTTTCCTTTGTAGATCCTCTCCAATATCTTTTTCTCATGTGTCGTTCTAATGTATGCTTTTCTCTATTTCCTTTTCAACATGTATTATTCTTTCTTTCCTTCCTATTCACCTTTGCTTTCATCCAGTTTTGATTCATCTGTCATTCTATTATTCTACATAGTAATTTTTGTTTTTGTTTTCAATCTTTTTATTCATTTGCTTTCCTCTTTTCTTTTTAAACATCCATCTCTCCCTTGCTTTCCTTTATAATGCAAATTTCTCTCCTTTCTTTCCTTCTCCATTATCATTAGTTTTTATTGTAAGTGTACTCTCTATTGTGTAAACCTTGTTTGATTTTTTTTTTTCCTGGTGTAACTTTTAAATATCTTTTCTTTCAATTCCTTTCCCGGGAAGAGTTCCTTTTATACCCCCCCCCCCCCCCCGATAAATTGAAAAAAAAAATAAGAAGAAAATATATTTTGTTACAAGACACATTTATATAGGTAGGAATAGTGGCAAAATTAATAAAATCCTACAAAAATGTAATAATAGTGATAATTTACTCACCAACTTCATTTCACGTACGTGGGACTAACATTACGTATGCTGCTACAGTGCTAGCGATTAATCCTAACTTTTGTGCGCACTTTACAGCCAATTCGTTGTCGTGATCAAGTTAAAGCGATAATGCCACGTCATTTCCTGAATTAAGCTCCTGGTGGACAGTAGTTTAAAAAAGAAAGATAAATTCTGATGTTAAACCAGATCGAGTCGTATTGCTAGCGAAATGCGATGGGTGGACACCGTTCCACTGTACTGTGCCTCGCGCCTACTGCTGCATACTGTGTGCGCGTGCATGCACGCCTTGTGCACGTACCTACATCGCTCGTTTGAAGGTACTGTAATTAGCTCACCCTTCACATGCCACAAATATTAGACAACTCGGCCGTGACCATGTACAACTTGACAGTCAGGATGTAAAAATGTTATTTCGATGGTTACGTTTACATTAGAACTAACAATTAGGGTTAGTGTTAGGGTAACGTTGATCGCAGAGTCCTAAGGTGACGCGGACCCGAAGTCCTAGGGTTAGGGTTAGGGTTAGTGTTAGGGTAACGTTGACCTCGGTGTCCTAGGGTGATGCGGACCCGAAGTCCTAGGGTTAGGGTCAGGGTTAGTGTTAGGGTAACATTGACCTCGGTGTCCTCCGGTGACGCCGACCCCGGTGTCCTAGGGTGACGCGGACCCCGGTGTCCTAGGGTGACGCGGACCCCGGTGTCCTACCCCGGTGTCCTAGGGTGACGCGGACCCCGGTGTCCTAGGGTGACGCAGACCCCGGTGTCCTAGGGTGATGCGGACCATGTATAGTTTGCGCAGTGTGATATTAAAATTTTTTTTGCTGGTGGTAAACTAAATAAAGGTTAAGAAAGTCTTCCCATAAAAGGCATAGCCTTTATTTAGTTTAATGTTGGTGAAAGGGAATACTAATTTGTTGGATTAGGGCTAGGGTATAGCGATTTAGATGCTGCTGTCTCGTCAGACATCTTGTACCAGACTGAAATTGACTGAGGACATGCGTGCGTACAGTACACACGTGTACTTTTAGACCAGACTACGTAAATGTCAAGTAGCGCCATCTACGACGAGCATAGTACAGTTTTGATGCATTGTTTATTTGCCACGAATCACCTCCGCCTCGCAACTCATCATGCAGCACGATCGTGAACGCACTGGGCTCAGATACTCATGATAGTGAGTTCGAGTCCCAGACCCGGCACTTAATTTCAACATAATGTTTTCTCTTTCTTATTATGTCATGTTTATCTTTTACAGGTTCATGCAGGAAGTCAACTGGAGATGGCAATCGTCAAACGGAGAGAAGGAGAAAGGGGAAAGAGAGGGAAGAGGGAGAGGGAAGAGGGAGAGGGAAGAAAGAGAACAGAATAAGGGAGACATGAGAGAGGAGAGAAAACATTTTTTCAACGATTTTTTTTTTTTTTTTAGTAATGACCCCCCAAAAATTCCACGCCCCATTTTTACTCAACCCCCATCAAAATGTCGCCCTCTTTTAGACAGTTAGGTAGAGCTCAAAATACGCAATCTTATTGGGGGGGGGGGTACAAAAGGAACTCTTTCCCCTTTCCCTCCTTTTCCTAGCCTTTCCCTTTATATTCTTTCACCCTTGTCTATAACCACAGATTTTTCAAAATCTTCTTTCATTAACACAGGACACACACACACAAACACAAACAACATGAGCAACAACCCTAAGCACACACGCACAGACACACACACACACACAAGCACACACACAACATGAACAACTCCAAACCTCAATTGCCACCGCGACTCGGTACAAGCTGAGAGAAAGGCGGGAAAAAGTATTATCTACTTAAAGATACCATCGAAGAACTAGCTCTGCTCTGATACATGTAGCTACATTTAGATCAATCACGGTGCTCGCTGCTGTGCTGCCATGAACGTGTTTTGTATACCGTGCTGTGTGCAACGCAGTTATCGTAGAGCGAACTAGCTGCGATCGACATATTCCAACAAGTGTACATATGTCAAAATTCATTTCTATTAGGCTCGAGTCTCGCTCAGATGCAAATATTTGTGGCTGTTGGATATTTAGAGTGAGTTTGTGCGTGTCTTGAGATCAATTGATGAAGAGGTGCGAAAGTACACTAGCGCCCATCAAAATGTAACATTAAATTTATAATGCTCACACGAGAGTCACAGAATATTCCTTTGGGCGCAGCGCCTTCTGATGGACACTCCTGAATCTCCATCGGACTTCACTCGTCTTCAGAGCGAGCCCAGCCATGATTACGACTTTTGACTGCAAGTGCAAGTCGTGCAACGCCAACACTGTTAACCAGTGTTAACCGTCTAAGCTAACGTTATTCATGTTCACACAGTCACAGTCTAACTTCAGCTGAACTTAGAATTTATAGATCTACTTCTAACTTTGATGATAAATTTGAAAAGCATAGAATCCTTGCATGAGTCATTCAATTCAAAATGGGGCTCCCCTCGACCTCTGCCCCATCCGCAACATAGGTCTAGCTTGTTACTGATACTGACACGTATATAATAAAATTACTCTGCTCTGACAACAGTACATTTGGTATTCGCAACAGCTACAGTGCAGTACCTAGTCACCGCGCTCACTGTGTACTCTGGTTAGAATATAGTAGATAGTGTATTAGGGGCCAGTGTACGCTGCCCTTCCGTACACTGCAATTATACCACGGGCAAGCAGCATGCTAGCATCCCGCATTGTCCCTAAAATCGTTACAACAGACAATACTCTGACGACTACAAATGGTTTGCATATGGTCAAATATAACATGAGAAATGACTTACCTAAAATACAGGTAACAGAGACAGAATTAACACATACGAGACACAATTTCGTTCATTTTGGAAGGCAAAGTTCGCTGCATAACACTGCTGACTGATCGCCCATCGGAGGTCGATTTCCTCTGGGAATCCTTGATAGCTGATTGGTCAATCAACAGGTCGACGAGGTCATTTTCTGTCTACGAGAGATTTGGTCTTCATTCAATGCTTACGTTACGTACACTTGCAGAGAAAGCAGTCTGACCAGTGTAAAAAATGGGATAAAAGCGGCCTTACAGTTATGCTTAATTGTCATGAAATTATGTCACATCGTGTCACTAATTGTGGTGCCTTATCAGCTGAAAAGCAAAAAAAAAAAAAAAAAGCAAAAAAAAAAAAGCAAAAAAGTGCTCACAATTTTTTTTTCACTTTGGTACGAATTGTGGTGCCTATATCATCGGCTGACAACCCCCCCCAAAAAAAAAACCACACACACATACACACACACACCCACACACACACACACACACACACACACAAAGAAAAATGAATTGTGGTGCCCAATCGTCCTTTCATTTTTGGCTACAAATGATATTGTACAACATGGTCCTCAAAATCTAATGAACTGCTGGCGCTCAATTGGCAAAAGAAAACCAAAACCCCCACAAAAACAGGGGCCCGTTGCATAAAACTTACCATTGAATTTCAATGGTAACTACCGTCAAAATTAGGTGTCACAGCCAATCAGCATCAAGGATTATAAAATTTACTGCTAATTTGAAGACTTACCGCTAGAAAGGAGCGGTAAGTCCAGCGGTAACCTGGGTTTTATGCAACAGGGCCCAGGTCTTCACAACTTTTTATTATCGTCGACAAATCAGCTGACAAGCTAACAAACAAACCAAAAAAAAAAGAGAAAAACCCACAGTAAACAATACGCCTAGAGATTTCCTTTCTGTAGCAATTATGCTAGAACATATACTAAAACACAACAGACAAATTATGCTTAGCAAAATACTACATGTTGAAGCATCTAAAATTATGCCAGAAAGCATAATTATGCCAACTCTGGCAACATAGAGAGAAAGAGAATTAATACCAAGACACATACAACACCCTCAAACACAAAGTGCAGAATATAAAAATCCAGTACAAACAGTAGCACTCTTGAGATAATTAGAAAGTTGAACTGGTGGTCAGCAAAGACAGCGATTCCGATCGAGGGGGGGGGAAGTGGGAGGGTACCCTGGGATCTTTTTTTTTAATTATTTTTTTTAGTCAATAAAAGTTCTAATGCTTCTCTTCCTGACATTTCAAGCAATATGAATGATTTCATATGGTAATGCTTCAACCAAGGAGGTCACTGGTGTGAGATCAAGGATGTGTCTCCCACCTCCCTGGTGAAACGAAACCTCCTACCTTGCCTCTGCCTCAGCCAGGGAGGACTGGTGTCACACCTCTATGCCTCAGCGTAACTCCTCTCTTCAACATAGCCGAGTAATAGACGAAATTCCCTGAAAGGAGACTATCATATCCTGAGCGTTGGACTTGTGTGTGCGATGAATGTGTAAGACGTCTATGTGTGTAGAGCGCGCACCTCTCGATGACTATGATCGTTGATGAGAGCGCGTCGAGGTGGAAACGTGTACGGCGGCGAAGCGCAAGTGGCAGTGCATGCACTCGCCTTGCGAGAGATGCGCGCGAGGCGAGAGGGAGCTGAGGCATAGCATTAGAATTTTATAGAAAGAAAGCAAGATGCCGTGTATAGCGTGTACTACTGTGCCTGTGCAGTATGCGTACAATTGTAGCGGGCCGCGGGATTCCAGTGATCGTGCGTGCCGTGTGAACGTGTGTGTGTGTAGTGTGTGTGGGTGCAAGATCGAGCACGAGCTCTTCCAGGTTTACATGTTGTGCATGTGCCAGGGTTGGAGTTTTGGGCACCTTCGAAGAAGTCAGATCGTTTGGACTGTAGCCTACTTAGTACTTGGCTATCTGAGAATAAATTGGCAGGATCAGGAGTGTGATTTGTGCTAGCAGGCTCCCAAAAAAGATGGCGGGGAAGACCGCCCCGAACTCTTCACTCAGACTGGAATGGGTATACGGGTACAGAGGCCACCAATGTCGGAACAACCTGTTCTACACTGCCTCGAAAGAAGTGGTTTATTTTGTTGCTGGAGTGGGAGTGGTTTACAACTCGAAGGATCACAGCCAAAAATTCTTCCTTGCACATGATAATGACATCCTTAGGCAAGTTGATTCCAACAGGTTTCTCAGACCTCCCTTGTTTTTAAATATTAATGTCAGTAGACTGTTGAGTATGACAAGCTTCACTGTTTTCATTTTCAGGCAGATGAAAGCCAGCAATATTTTTGTGCATCAAGACATTTGATTTGTTGGCTTTTGATTGAGTGTAACTTCTTGTTAAAAATAATTCCAAAGCATATAAAACTAAAGTAGACATTAAGTTACAATGTAAGTATGATCTGTGATCATACCTGGGTATCTCATCTAATATTAATTTTGACAATCCAGGAGTTTAGGAGTAGAAAGCAGTTTGACCCCAAAATGATTTGCTTTCAAATGACATAATAACAACAGCATTCTTTACAATACATGTTTCACTTTCAGCTTCTCAATGGCATCGTCACGTCATTACAGTTCAATTTGAGCTGTCAAAAATTAATTTACACTCGTTGCAGGCGTAAGTATTACCTTTACCTTTTAAGTTTTGTAATACCGGAGATACTGGAAGATTGCTGTGTAGCAGCAGTCGAGCTTCCACTAGTTCCAGGTCTATCCCCATCTATCATCAGCCCACTTGATATTGGTGGGTGGTTTTTTGTCCAATTCAAAACTAACAAAGGAAGGCAGGGCAGACAGGCTGTTAATACAATTGTAATTAAATTTACTGCTCATCACACATCAGAGTTGACTATTGGGAAAAGTAGGGCGTAGGGGGACAGGAATTGTTGGTCTTCCCAGTGCCGATCAAGCCTATTACCTAGTAGTCTTAAGAGCATCGCTAGATTGAGCTTCCACCACTTCTTCCGGCAGGGAATTCCAGTCCTCTATCACTCGATGTGTGAATGTAAATTTTATCCCTCCTTACATTTGTTCTGCATCTCAGCTTAGAAAGTTTATACCTGTGGCCCTGTGTAGTTGTGTCTGCCAGTACAAAGAAGTCATCAGGGTTTATTCTGTCAGTGTCATACTCATGTATGATCTTGTACACCTGTATCATATCTCCTCTTTGCCTTCTGTACGCAAGGGATGGTAGGTTGAGGAGTTTATAAAGCCTTTCTGTACATTAAGGCAGGTGTCTATGAATCATTAAGAGAGGGGATCATCCTGGTTGCTCTCTTCTGCACTCTCTCCACTGCCTTGATGTCTGAAGTGTAACGGGGAGACCAGACTGCATTACTGTACTCGAGTATTGCTGGATGCGCTCAATAATACTGTATTAATTACTATACCCCAACTCACTCGTAGAACACTTAACATCATTGGCATGCATGCAATCGCCTAGTATAGATTCTACATGCACTCCTCCCTGATAAAGTTAGGGATCCACCACCGTGACATTGCCAGGGTATGGTGGCTTTAAACAGCCGAGAACCCCAGATCAATGGTGGCTGTTTTGCCCTTCTGGCTGGTTGTGTTGGTGATACGTTCGCCAGTTTCACATACAGGTGGCAGTAAAAAAAAAGTGATCCATGAAGAGCAAAACGGCCACCATTGTCCTTGGTTCTGGCCATTTAAAGCCACCATACCCTGGCGATGCCATGTCGGTGGCTTGCAAACTACATTAAGGAGTGCATGTACAAATGTAGCGGTACATTGTATACCAGGCAGGAATGCGCGCATGCCAATGATGCTGAGCGATCGACGATCGAGTCTCAGTAATACAGTAATTTCGAGTGCATCCAGCAATATTTATGGCTGTAAATTCATTTTTGATTGCTCAAATTGAACTGTTATAACAGTGATGAGAAAGTACTTTTGATTTTAGTGATTAATTAATGCAAAAAACTTTTGTCGTGTGAAATGTAATGTTAACACAACAGTAAATAAATGCTAATGATTGTAGGCCTCCATGTACAAGGTATTAGATTATATTTTTCACAGTGTATTAAAACCCAGGGTATGATGTTACACTGGGTTATGGAGTGCAGAATCATTTATGGAAAAAGTTGAATTTCATTGACATTGAGGAGAAGCTTTAATGCTTATGAATACCAAATGTTCTGATGAAACTTGGTGTGAAAAGTGTCAATTTGATGTTACAACTGTGCATGGCACATAAAGCTGTGGATTGCCTCGATGGCAATCAACTTCTGTCTAAACCTGTTCAGAAGACCTATTGTAGAGTACACATACATTTGTAGATCTCTGAGGTTACAGTAGATCTCAAAGTTGCGATGGTAAGTTTACAGTGGTTTTTTAATGTTGCTACATTTTGCTTTCATTTTGATGAGGGACATGCCTTGACTGATCTGTAACACTTCAAAAAAAAAAGAAAAAAAAAACTACAACAGTGGGAATGATGGCTCACTAGCTAAACTTAGAACTACAGACTGAATGTAATGATATCAGGATGAAAACATACTGGTATTTTGTATGTAACACTGCGTGAAAGTGGGCACACAGAACATGAATTTTGTAATACACTATATGCATACTTGGTTACTGGATATTCTATTTTGACTGTCAACTGTTCGCTTTATACTTTTAGCTGTAGGAATTAGACATGGCTGTTTTCTATCAATTACTCGTCATAATGCAGTGCCAGCTTTAAAAAAAAAGAAAAAGAAAAACTATATATCTCATTTCAGGGTGACCAGATTTTGAAAACGAAAATACAGGACACTCCATGTGAGGGAGCAGAGCGAATGAGCAGGGGGAGGGTGTGGGACGGGATGTCTCCCCTCACATGGTAAGAACTTTATAAAGATGGGGCAGGGAATAATTTTCCAACTCAAATTTGATTAGCAATTTCAGCTGATGAACAATATTTCAAATAGTAAGCTGTACACTTCTATGGAACAAAACTGCTCAACACAAAAGTTAGTTTGTGTATCAGTGGTGTGAAAATGCATAGCAAATTGCGATGCGATACCAGGAAAATTCTTCCTTGTGGGGTACTAGAACTTGCATTTTAATGTACTCTTCAAGTACAATTTACTGCTTCATACAGAACGTAGATGTGCAAACTTGAGTGGTACTGTTAGTATTACTTAGGCACACGATATACTATATCAAAAGTGTTAGCGCTGAGTATTTCAAGTACTGCAATATACAGTAGGTGTTGGAAAAAAAACATTCCACACTTATGTACTTTTTTAACTTGAGCTGAGACATCAGGTTGGTGAGTTCCCATTCCACAATCGTATGCGGCCAGCAGCCAGCTAGCCAGCCAACCAGCGTGCACTGGCTGGAGCAGCAGTCCGCTGCCTCCTGATGATAGCACACTATCCTGGGTACCCTGTATATCTTGTTGTAAATACTTCTTCACAATACAAGTACTAGGGTATGTGAGGCAGAGAATATGCACGCTCTTCGATCGCGACATGCACACAGGCTGTATGCACATGTTCGCGTTTACAATTGTACATGTTGTGGGTAGGATCAGGGCGTGCTTGCTGCAGCGGATGTCCTAAAGTGTAATGTACCGAGACTCCGTCATCGTGATGCCATTATTCCTAATCAATCAGAAGTTACCCAATCAATTGTGACTTTGCTGGTTGATTTTAAATCATCTTATAAGAAATAAACAATGAGAAAGGAGTGAAAAACATTGTAGAAAAATAAAGTTAAAAATATATATCCATATATTTTTGACACAATATTCTGAAATATGGGACAGGCAGGTGTCCCGGGAAGGATTGGCTGGGACGCCAGGACAAAGGAGCAAAATATGAGATGATCCTGGGAAATATGGGACATCTGGGCCCCATTTCATAAAAGATGTTAGGATGCCAACTCTTGCTGGAATGGCAACTTCCAATAGCAACAACCAATCAGGAAGCTGGATTCTTGTCGTTACTATGGCGATTGCCATTCTAGCAAGAGTTGCTATCATATCAACTTTTTATGAAATGGGGCCCAGGTCACCCTGATACATTTGTACTGTATGTACACAATATACTGTATGGCAAGTCTCTTGTGTTAATATCGTACAAGTGGAAATTTGCAAGTGATTAATTTTTCCAGGACATTTTTATAGGAAAAAGTTTGTGTGTTTATTTGTGTTTGCCAACTGTTGTTTTCATTTTGATGCTGCATGCTGCATGATATGATCAATACTGATGTATTGTGAAGCATACAAATGTAGACCTTTATTAAAGAACAACAACATGGATCTCTCTTGTAAAGCAATGTTTCACTGTGACTTTATAAATACAGTTGTACCTCCGTGCAAGAGGGAAAGTTCGTAAATTGTGTGCTACAATGTGACTTCAGACTGAATGTAATATCAGGATGAAAACATACATTTTGTATGTACAGTAGCACTAACTGAAAGTGGACAGAGAACATAGATTTATCAATACATTACTGTATACAATATGCATGCTTGATTACCAGATATTCTATTTTAGCTGTCAACTGTTTGCCTCATAACTGCAGAAATTAGACATGGCCGTTTACAGTGTATCTGTACATGTATCTTGATGATGAAGTGCTAGCTCAAATGAAAAATTATATCATAATGTAGTTGATTACTGTACAATATACATGTGCACTTGTTCATTGTACATGCCAATGTAGATGTTGAATACACAGTATGCCATGTCTCTTGTGTGTACATTGTACAAGTGGAAATTTGCGAGTGTTTAATCTTTCCAGGTCATTTTGGTAGGAAAAAGTTTGTGTGTTTATTTATGTTTGCTTAACTGTTCTCTTCTTTTTCATGCTGCATGTTGCTTATGATCAATACTGGTGAAAAATGAAGCATAGACCTACCTGCAATTTGTAAAGAAAAACACAGATCTCTCTTGTAACGCGAAGTTAAACTGTAACTTACAGACATCTTAAGTTGCAAGAGGGTAGTTAGTAAATTGTACACTACAGTGTGACTTGTAAAGCCACACTTTTACAACCGCATGTACAGTACTACACGTTTACATGTGCTCTGTTATGAAAGTGCATCTTCAGGGCTCGACATCAGTGGTGGCCCGATGGCCGGGGCCACCAGGGCCACTAAAAGTTGATACTGGGCCACCAAATTCAAAAAGGCTGTCATTTGGTGGCCTGATCAGAAAATTCAAAAATGAATTTCTATATTTTTCTTTATTTCTGGCCTCTATATTCTTCTTCAGGCCACTAAATTTCAAATGCAAAGACTTTAGTGGCCCAAATGGACCACTAGAGAAAAAAGTTGGCATCAAACTCTATCTTGTGTACATTGATGATTTTTTTCTTTACCAGGCAAAGGTGATGGCCATACACATTTGTAGCACCTTGCAGTGGTAGCATGAACACCTGGCTTACAGTCTGTAGCTGTCTCTTTGCCCCAATCTGTGTATACATTGTATGATGTATAGGCTGTGTCATGTGAAATTCCATTAGATGAAGGTGTGAAAGGTTTTTACAATTTTTTTTTTCATACCCTGTGTCCATTGATAGAACACATCCAGTTTTCATCTCACCTGAGCCCCCAGCTCCAATGGCTACGTGTACAGTTTAGCTTCAGATTTTACCCAGACTTGGCAAGAATAACTCACATGGGTGAGGAATAGAAAGTTGTGTAGATGTTGCCGGTGTGTCCCACGGGAAAAACTGTGTAAATGTCAAACATCATCCTCAGAATCCAGAAGAAGCACAGCCAACCAAGTCTACTGTACAAATGTACATGTATGTACGTAGAAACTCAGAAGTAAAGAATATCTTATTATCGATTATGACAGTGACAGAGGATTGCATGATTGAGCACCTTAAGGGGAGATGATCAGCAAGTTAATGGTGCAGTTGTTAAAAGTAATGTTTTTTATTTCCTCCTTTCACAATACATGATCACATTTTGACCAAACATGGAACTGTTCATGGATTGATTGATTGATTGGCTTTATTGAACACAGTGGAATTTCTTTGTACTGTGGATGTCACAATACACAAAATACATTGCAAGTATATGCAAAGACATGTAATATTCTCATCATTAACCCTTTACATTGTATGTGCCCAGGCACTAACCCATTAGTAACTGAACCGACCGAAACCACCAGTCTGCTTTTAAAAAAAGAAATAGTTTTATGCTTACCATTTTTATTGTTTTCCTATAGAATATATGCATGTAATTACATAATTTGAAAGAGGTCATACATTTGTAGGTCAACAAAAGTACACTGTATGTCAGAATTACTTCTGTGACACACCATTCTCTTGGTAAAGTCTTAATAGGATTTTGAATGAACATCTATGAGACAAAATAAACATTCAGTGAGCTATAATTTTACATAATTAAGAAAGTTGTCGAAATGAGAGTAATATTGCTGTACCCTCTAGGGAACAATAGGCCATTATATAACATTATAGAATCTTCAGTTGCTAAAGGGTTAACTTGCCAAGCTTTTTCATCATTACTCATTACTCCAATAAACTTGACCTACATACAAGTGTAGAATAGGAATTTTTGTAAAGTTAGCAAGCCCACTAAATTTGTAGCAGTGTGTCTCAGTCCAGCAAGATGACCATGATGACCCAATAGAGCTTTCACTGGAGGGGATTACATGTATGTAATCTCTATTCATTGACAGTATAGTTATCCAGACATCTATGATGGTTGGTGAAAAAAGCACTTGTATGCATGCCATTCGGTGAACACAGCACAGTGAGGGAGACGTAAAGTCGTTCAGACGGGACATACAAAAGTTGAATACATGTTCCTCATTGAGATCTTTATAGCACAGCTTCCGACAGTGCTCACATACTTCATTTTGAGCATCATCTTGTCTTTATTCAATAGCATATTAAACTTGGTTTGCATGGTGGGATTGTACCTGGTAAAGACAGCCTGTAAGTTTTCATTTGACCCATGAAGAGGCAGTGACAATTTTATTTATGACATACCCTCAGGGAGCACCAGAGAGAGGTTGCACGAAGGTCAAATTTGTCTTTAACAGTCATGTAAGCATGAGCTCTGAAATTCTGTTATATCATTTCAATACCAAACAGTACAGTAGTGAATGTATCATCTTCTGGTTGCTCATTTCTGTATAGAAAATCAAAACTTTTGGGAGTGAAGTTGGGTGATGTCATAATTTGTCCGCCCTGTTTCATACACTCCATCTGAAATAAGCCATGGATTGACACAACATGGATCTTGTGTGCTGCAAAAGTTGTAGTTTGTACATTGTAGATGCATGTACAGCGTATGATGCAAAGAAGTGGGGGACCCTTTTTCTCAGTTCCTGCAAGCCTTGCAGTGTACATTAAAACTGTAGTTCCTCCATTAGGTAACTTGCCAGAACTTCCAGAATTCACACACAAAGAGAGTTGCGCAAAATCTACTAGGGTTGCAGCTGCTATTGGTCACAAAGCAGCTACATATCTACTCATTAATATGTTCCTGGATGCACTATTTCCTAACATGCTATTTTCAAGTGAAAGAGTTCATCAAGTTTGTTTGCTGTTGTGCTTTTGTTTTTTGTTTTTTATTGTTTTAATTGTACCTTGTAGTTGTACTTGCAAATCTTTATAATGTGCAGTATGTGTTGCTAATCTGAATTTCTATGCAGAATCCAATTTACACTAAGTATAAGTAGTATTTATAATTCTTACCTGGTATATCATATTGACATGAGACAAATTCCATTCTGATGTACAATGAAGAGTGAAAGCATTATTGATATGAAGTCATGCTTAATTTTCACTCTTTCTCATGTATCATGTGCAAGTCAGCTTTTTTTTTCAAATGACTTTTGATCCACTTTTATCTCAAGAGTTGTCTAGATATGTCAAGGTTGGTGATGACATCTGTAAATCAATAAAATAGTTTTACCTTGGTAGTAATCATTTTCTGTTGCAATTTAGAAAAAAAAAAAAACTTTTCTGGATTTGCATGATATGGGAGTTGCACCTCCAGTGGCATCGTTGAATTAATTTGAAAGCTTTGCACCGAGAAACTTTCAATACTGTAAGATGCTGCAACAGCAACAAACACAAATAGATTAGGCCCCTAAACATACAAAGACTGGGATTCATTAAGGATGTGTTAATATTGTATGTGATTCTCTCTGATCAATTTCAAGTACATCGTACCCAGAATTGTACAGTGTCTATTCAGGAGCAAGAACTAATGGAGGTGACTATTTCACTATGAAATGAAACAAAAAGTCATATCAATGAGCAAAGTAGAATTTTGAAGCATTTTTAATTAGCAAACCCAAGATTAAAGTGACTTGGGAAGAGATTGTGCAGTGTCTATTCAGGAGCGAGAACTACATTGTAGTTTAGGTAAATATTTCACTTTGAAATGACACAGAAATAAAAAAAAATGTGAAAAAAGAAGGATTTACAATCATTTAGCCAACCCAAGATCAGAATGACTATGGAGGAGTACAATGTGTACTTGCTTTGAATAAAGCACAGAAGTAATCCATCTTCCAGGTGACAAACTTCAGACTCTTCTGTCAGTTTTAAATCATACATACAGCGGAACAGACTGAGGATGCTTACATTGTGTGAAGAGGGTTGACTGAAGCAAAGATGGTTGTTCACAGTATACAGTGTATGTATACATGTACAATGTATGAAAAAGAGTTGGTACAGTCATGGATGTTTATTGTTTGTGTTTACACTTTCTTTTCTCTGTGCAGCCTTGCCCTTCACCCTGAACGATCCCTGATAGCTACAGGCCAGTTTGGGAAGGACCCCTACATCTGTGTCTGGGACTCTGTTAGTGTTCAGACAGTGTCGATTCTCAAGGATGGACATACGCACGGCATTGGATCGCTCGCCTTCAGCCGGGATGGAGCGGTGAGATGATGGGAAATGTGTTAAGGAATTGTAATCGTGTATTAAGTAATCAAAGAAATGTTTAATGTTGACCTTGTGAAAGTACAATGGACTGGTACAAAGAATGAAGTTTAAAAATGTCAGATAGACTTGATTTTACTTGTGGCCTTCTTCAATACAAGTACGTGTTAATTCTTCCAGAGGACCCTACATGTATATTGTAGACTACCGGCCCATATGAACAATTGTCTGAATTGTTCAAACATGCTGTGCAACAGAGGTGTCTTCGTGGGAATAGTTACATTGTGCTCTCAGTTTGCAGATTTTCTCACCACATTATGTACAATGCACTTTCAAATATTTTAGAAATCGCACCTTTGCTTGCTCATTCATTGTGTTTAAAAAAGATTCCAAACTGGACAGGGTTTGAATGCCTGCAGTTTGCATAGAAGACATTGAAACCTTATAGTGATGTGTACTTGAGGTTACATGTAGCTGTACTGGTTTATATATAATGTGTGTGTGTGTGTGTGTGTCAATACTGATTTTTCAATTCATTGGCATTTCATCTCTGTAGTATTTTGAAAGTGTTTGCATTAAAAAAAAAAAAGATGTGGAACTGCTGAATCAAAAAATACACTTTTTGTTCAAACATCCTCTCTCAGATTTATATTGTCTTTGTTTATTTAGCAATCATTGATTCATAAAGCAGCCAGTCACCCTTTCATCAACAAGTATGAAATGCATTCTCACAGAAAAGTAGTGTACATGAAATACTTTCCATCAGGTGTATTTTTTTTTTTTTCATCTTGTGAACTGAAGGTAAACAAACATGAGGATAAAACTAAAAGTTACTTTGAGATTGTTGTTTTCCCTCAGAAAGAAGTGAGTTGTCTCTGTTTTTTTAGGTTGTAGGATGTGTTTGTTTGTTTTTTATCGCAACAAATGATGGTTACAAGTATGTTAGTATGTAAAGCTAAATAATGCAACTGCTAAGTTAGTATGTGACATTTTAAGAGCCTTGTTCTTCACACATTTCTCTCTTGTTCTTAAACCATCGATTCATGAATTCACTAATTCATTGTAGAAGTGCAGTTTGCAGATCCTGTGTGTAGGATATACACATTATGATGATTTGAGAGGATGTTATGTCAGTGGTGCAAAAGCAGCCATAAATTGCCACAAATTCTTAGTTCACATGAATGTGATTTGAAATAGAAACTTCATTTCATTTTAAACTGGGAACAGTCAAATACACATGAGCTATTAAAAAGTTGGATTTTATATACCCTGGAAGGAACTCCACAAATGATTTGAAGAAAAATGATTAAATATATGAAATATATTTAACAAAGGTACAATTCACACCATATAAATGCTTTTACTTTTTTTTTTCCTCAGTGAATGAAATCAGTTTTGCAAGTGTAAGCAAATCATGAACTACAACTGCACTTTAAAAATGTATTCAGTATCAATATTTGCATTGAATGTTATCTTGCAGAGACTTGTGTCTGTGGGACTGGATCCCAACAATATTATGAATGTATGGGACTGGAAGAAGGGCAAGATACTGGCCACTGTCAAGGGCCATACTGCAAGGGTAAGTCACTTACATGTACCATGGTTTTCCCTGTATATATTTTACTCTTTTGTATTGATCATACAAAACGATTGTTATTTTTGTTTGACCACTATTATAGCACTGCCAGGGTGGTCCACAACTTGAAATTTGAGCATGTTGCAAGCTCAGAATCTGAGAATATTGCAGAAGTTGTATGTACATCACGAGCACGTACTTGTAGTATGCAGTATTTCACAGCTTATCTCTCTTTGTGCCACTTACATTCAATGTTCTCTCTCATGTTTTGCACACAATTATCTAAGTGGTACCAGGAAGTTTGATGTTTCTAATGTTTTTGCACATGTTTTTCACATGTTTGAATACATTTTATTTTGAGCTTGTTGCAAATTCTTGAGGATGTTGCATAGCATGTTGCTGGCTTTTGAGGATATTGCACAAGAATTTGAGCATGTTGCAGCGATATGTTGAAACCCCTCGTGGACCACCCTGATAGCACTGACATTTGTAAATGAATTTTTTTCAGACATGTGACATTAATTATGCATGAAATTACTCCACTTTTGCGCACAAGGGCCTTTCATCAATGCATCTGGAATTCTTCTTGAGACTAATTATAAGAGAAGGAGAGATGGGGGGGGGGATATGGAATACAGTAGCACAGTCTTGTCTTATTCACACAGAGCTACCTCCAACAGTAAAATCTGAGGTATAGAATATCATAAGCCTACTGGTTTGTGTTGCTGTTTCAGACCTCTGAAATATTTTATCTTGAAGTGTCTTGTGTCAAAAGCCCTGTGACGCTGCTTACTCTTTGCATGCCTCTGAAGTTATTTGCATTCGTGTCTTTTATTTTCTTTTGATATGGTATGATTTTGTCCCGAGTGCAGATATTTGATTGCCAGTTCAGCCCGCACAAAGAAGGTGCACTGGTCAGCTGTGGCATGAAACACATCAAGTTCTGGACGCTGTGCGGGAATGCATTGACTGCCAAGAAGGGGATCTTTGGCAAGGTTGGGGAGATCCAAACCATGCTCTGCCTGGGTTTTGGCTCCGCGGACGACATCACGTACACTGGAACGCTCAGCGGCGACATCTATGTATGGAGCGGGGTCAATCTGCAGCGAGTTATTCAGGATGCCCATAGGGTGAGGAAACATGGAGTGTTTCTTTTGTGATTATTTCTTGTAACACTGGAGATTACTGACGACTGTTATTCACATTATTGACGTTCATGCCAAGACATCTTTATCCATCTTTATTGATTCTAATGTCTCCTTAATGATACATTGTATAAGGTGGTATGTAAATATAAAGTGTTGTCATAAAGGTTAGTTCATAGGAAAACTGATTGATAGTGTTTATGATACACATTTCTTGCAGAAAGTGGTATGTAATAAAGTTCAGAATACAGTAAGGATGGTTAATTCCTTACATCACATTTTTCACAGAATGTGCTGGCATAACCAAGTTTGAACTGTTCAGATTGTGTTAAATATGCTTCATATAACTCTTTCAATGCTTATGCACGAGTTAGATAAGTAAGTGTAAAATTGAATGCTGTAATTCTGGATTGCCTGCAGGGGAGCATCTTCACTATGGATGCTGCTGATGAAGGTTTTGCCACTGGGGGAAAAGATGGATGCATATGCTTGTGGGACACGGACTTCCGACACATCACAAAGATTGACTTGCACAAAACCAACCAGGGATACCCAGGTTTGCTCCAATAACATCCTGTTGCTAGTATCTGTTCTCCTACTAGTCGGGGAAAGAAGATAAATGTAGTTACTAGATACGTTAGATGCATTACATACTGGAAGTGAGGTGATGTTGAGCTATAGTCAGTTACAGACTTCATGATCTGAGGTCTTCTGCACATGGTGATTAGCAAGAGCGGTCGTTATTAAAGGGGATAGCTGAACGAGGGAAGACTTTTTTCATCTGGTTTCGCTTTAAAACATATGCCAGTGGGATATCTATGGCATTGCTATCTATGTGAAGAGAAAATGAGAAATAATGGCATTTATGAAATTCTTTAGGGATATAGATTACTCCTGTATTGCCCAATGTCCTCTGTATTGATGATAGCAAAGTATCGCCCACATGCACCCATATGCATGTGCAGTAGGTAGATACTAGCTATGCAATCATGCATGTGTGAGCGGTATTTGCAACTGGGTACACGCAGGGGCCAGTAATGTATTGCTCTATGTTACAACGATGCCATCGAGTGATGCATTGTTGCAGAGCATCAACCCAGCAAAAGATTGCAAAAATTGTGTCCTTATGTGGGGTCAGTAGGAATTTTTAAGATGAAAATAGTTGTGACGTATCCATGCTTATGGGTGATGTATCTGTCAAGAAGCAGAAGGGAAGTCGTTGCCCAGTGGTACCCTTTAATCGTTGGCGTGGGATGAATATTGTCTGAACAAATTTACTGTAGTTGACTTTGTACCGGCAGTGGCTTGAATTGGAGGGTAAACATTATTCCTCGTGTGTATACATGCTCAAAGGAACAAATTGTTTTGCAATCATTAACTCTGCAAAGAGTCATCTTCATGTCCTTTCAAAGCTAAAAGGTGTGGGTGGATTGTACATATCGTAGATCTGTACTTGACCGCTTCTGTTTGTTTTAAAATAGATAGTTCTCATTTATGAATCTGTGCATGATACATGATTTCACTTTATGTGTGCAGTGCGTGTATCTGCAAACAACACCACAATATTCTTGTGTTATGACAGAGATATGATATATTCTCATATGGGATTCTTTACCTGTTCTTATCTAGTGTTAGAATTGCAGGTAAATGAAGAAAAAGCACTCGAAGGACCTGTTTATCTGGTGATTAAAAACCAAGTGTCGTACAAAGTTGTTGAGTTCATAACAATTGTGGATTTTATGATAGATATTCTGCCCTTTTTATGGTTTACGAATATGAGGAAAATCAAAATCTACTGTACATCTGTCGTGTAACCATTTTATCTTTTTCTCTTATTGCACTGGGTTTTATCATGCTGATGTCCATGAAATTATTGTTGCTTTCTCAGGTCTTTCAATTAGGAGTGTGAATTGGCGTGCAGAACACATCCTGGTTGGTACGCAGGACAGTGAAATCCTGGAGCTATTCATTCGGGAGAGGGATAGGCCCAAGGTTCTGGTCCAGGGCCATGCAGAAGGCGAGCTCTGGTCACTCGCTGTCCACCCCAAGAAACCAATGTTTGCTACCGGCAGTGATGATCAGAGTGTCAGGTAGGTCATGGAGCTAACCACTCCTCAGACCTTGAAATAGTGAGCTATGAATCTGGCCATTCAGCAAGTTCGTCAGTCATTCATGGTAAAAGGTATATGTTTGCAGCTTTTGCTCACTTAATATTTATATTTCGCTTTACACCACTTTGAACAAAATGAATTCACATCAACATAGAAATTTAGTAGGGAACACATTTCATTCTTAATTTTTAACCTGAGATTTGTGTGCTACCATTATATAAAAGTCTTTTAACTTTGTGAATTCTCAAAAAACATGAGTGCGTAAGAATGCATGTGTGTGTGTGCAGTGACATGTGTTGAAGTCTGTGTGAGTTTAAAAATTGAGTAGAGTTATATTATGAGTAATCATAATAACAGCAATGGAGAAATTTTCATGTGCAACATATCCGCTCATGGGTGCTCAAGGTGTTCACCATCAGTGTTCATAAGAAATACACAATCTGCCAGTATATTACGTACAGCTGCAACATGGTTGAGCAGTGTGATGAGTTTGCTTGTGGAAATCATCCTGCAGGATATGGAGCAGTGAGGACAAATTGCTGCTTGCAAAGACAGAGATGGAGCAGAACGTTCGCTCAGTGGCTTTCAACCATGATGGCAGTCATCTGGCCGCCGGCATGTCGGACGGATCCTTCACAGTACTCAAAACAAAGTAAACCTCATCTCTGTTTCTCTCTTCAGTACTTTCATTAGAGGGACATATCTAACTAGTTTGTCAGCTTGTGTCATACCCTGGCTCGGAACAGACACATAAAGCATAATGTCAAAGTTGACAAGGAAGTAGATAAGTGATGACAAATTGTTATTGTAATTGAAATTCTGATTCTTAGCTGCAACCTTAGGGTAAATTGACACCATTTATATGACATTGAAAAAGATTCTAGCTGTGTGATTGGTTGACTGCTCATCACTTGACATGAGGTTAAATGCACCATTGCATGCTGTCGCTGTTGAGCGAGTCATTTTTTTGTTGACCAGTTGTGGATATTGCACTGACAGCACCCATTTACATTTACTCTAATGATAGGCTCATAGTCAACACATAGTTTTGCACAATATGTGCATTATTTTTATAATTGTTTTGCTGTATGTACATTTTGTTATGCTCACATGATATCACATTGATTTCATTTTCTTTCTTTTTTTTATGAGATTTGGAAAATAAACTTGAAACTTGAAACAATAGCACTGCTCTGACATCACGATATACATACTTCTGCTAAGTGCACCAAATCAGTTTAATACTAACGCATAGTCAATCACTTATTTACTCTCGCCAATTTCAACTAATTGCTCTTGCATGATTGCCACAATTCAGTTGTATAACCATTCACCTTTTTATGAAGAATGGTTGGCATTTCTTGTATTATATTTGAAAATCATGGTTGTCCACATTCATTTATGTCCATGGTGTTGTGTAAAAAGAACAGTGTATGGTCTTTACTTGTACAATGGAACAAATTTTCACAATTGGTAAAAGGCGAGGCACTCTTCAGTGGGTGGAAAGATGAGGCGCTCTTTTAAACGAAGCTTTTTCTCCTTACACAGGGCACCTAATTTTTCACTGAATGTAAAATCTTGTACCGTCACACATGTGACCACTCACTATTTGTAAACTATCGCATACTGATGATAGATATGAATGATGTGATGTCCTTTGCTGTTGCAGAGATCTTTCAGAAATCATTCACATCAAAGACCGAAAAGAAGTGCTGCACGAGATGAAGTATTCACCCGACGGTCACTTCTTGGCCGTTGGCTCCAACGACAACTTTGTCGACATCTACGCAGTGGAGCAGCACTACAAGAAGGTCGGACAGTGCTCGGGCAGCAGCAGCTTCATCACACACCTGGACTGGTCTCAGGATAGCCAGTACCTGCAGACCAACAGCGGTGCAGCCGAGAGACTTATGTACAAGATGCCAGGTGGGACACAGCATTGATTGGGATCCCAGAGACTTTGTGCACTTCGTGAATCTTGTCTCATGAATTGCTAGAAGATAAGATTTTTGAAGTCCACTTCTAGGCTTGAACACTTGATTTGTAAGAGTCATAAAAGTCACAAATTACCAAGTACGTCTATTGTTTTGATGTAATCCCTCTGAAGGTTTTGTGAGTATACCAAAGTCACATTTCATGCTTCATGTGCATCTGTTATTGTCTGGGTGGTCTATACCATTCATTAGTTTTTGTCACCTCTTCTTGATTGCCTTCCATGTACAGCTGGAAAACATGTTACGAATCGTGATGAAATCAAAAAGATACATTGGGCCACCTGGACGAGTGTTCTCGGACATGAAGCGAATGGGATCTGGCCCAAGTACTCTGACACAAACGACATCAATGCAGTGGATGCCAACTTTGCTGGAGAGGTGATGGTGACCGGGGATGACTCTGGCTTAGTGAAGCTCTTCAGGTTTCCTACACTGAAAAGGGGTAAAAATTGTTGTTATTATCATTATTTTTTTTGGTTAAACAATGATAGTATTTCTTCGTCATATTTAGAACGAGTTATGAATATTGGCAGTGTTCTTGTTTCCTTACCAGCTGATGTCGTTTTGCTCTCTGCAACAGTTTCCAATGTGCCTGTTTCTAACCACCTCTCCTAATTATCACTGCTGCTCACTAAAATTCATAAATGGAAAACACATTTCCCATTTGCCTGCAGAACTGCAAATTTTAGCTCTAAAATGTACACATATATGCTGTAATTTAGAGAGCACTCTGTGCATCATGGGAAGAGTGTATCACACAGTAATTGTTTTGTGTTATATTGTATTGTATTTGCATAAGTGAAATCATGCTGTAACGACACAATTTCAGTTCGGTATCAGCAAAAAATGCAAAATATTACCCAAAAAATTCACTGGAAGTACTGCAGTTTCAGAGCTTACCTCATCATGGTTGCTACATAATTTTTGTGATCAGTTATGGATAATAAACAAGGTGGGCCATAGCAATATGCACCGATCTTCTATGCTAGAGTGAATCACATTCACCCATTGGAAAATGTGACTGCTAGAGCACAATCGATCGTCACATCACATTCTTCCTAACCACTACTGAATGGAGAGGGTTCGTCAGGATTAAAATTTGTATGCATATGATTGAAATTCTTTTACACTTTTGAATCTCAAAATACTCCCCCAAAGATCATTATCCCAGCAAATGGCATCAGTCAGACAAGTTTCTTGTTATATCTTTTCGATGTATTGCAAGCAAATTCCAAATGGTGGATGATGAATTTTTAGCCCTTCTGAAAACTGTGTTTAGCTTCAAGTTGTGCTACGAACAACTTCAACCAACCTTAATAGGGATAAGTGCCAAATGACCTTTGGTGGAAATCATGTCACTGGCTCTAAAAGCAGGGATATTGGTAATACCAAAAGTTGAGGAAGAAGTAACTACAGTTAAACAAATGTTCAAAAGGTCAGGCATCTCACAAAAGATTGCTTATATATGCTCTCCATCCATTACCTCCCATGTTGTATTCCAGGGGCAAAGTTCAGGAAGTATGTTGGACATTCTGCACATGTGACCAATGTGCGATTCACCCAGGACAAGCGCTATGTTGTGTCAGTTGGAGGAGGCGACCATGCCGTCTTCCTCTGGAGATTCAACCCAGAGGGAGTTGGTGCTGAGGATGACTCCGTCACTGGTCATGATTCAGGTATGACATACACTGCACTAGAAGAATTCTTCAAGTACGATAGAGTCCTGCTTATAGAAGTAATACACTTGAATTGAGAACTACACTCGAACTACCTAGAAAGTCATGCTTATGTGAGTGGAGTTGAACAAGTTTTATTGAGGTTAGCTACATTATGCTCAGCCAAGAGAATGGATTTCCTTGAAATAATAGACAGGCAGAAAATAAACCAAATGTTTTGTAAGGTTTTGTCTGTTAAAGAGAGATCCTCCTGCCCTCCATGGAGAACTCAAAAAAAAAAAAAAAAAAAGAAGAAGGAAAAATCCAATTATAATGGTCCTTTTGGTGGACATATCGCAAAACTTGCACCCTATTGCATAAAAAGATACAATCAAACACAAGTCAGAAAATCAAACATGAGTTAAGTGTTGGCCAATCAGTATTAAGTATTCAGAGACTCGTGTTTGATTTTCAGCCTTATGTTTAATCTCAACTTTTATGTAACAGTACTCTGAATTTTTCTAATAAGGGAAGAACTGACTAAAGCTGTATTCATCTGTAACCTGCTGCCTTTGATGCTCATTGAAAATGGTATGTTTACATCACAAACACATGCCAATACATTCTGCAGGTTACCTGGACTCCAATAGTGAAGAAAGCGATTCAGACATGTCTGACGTCGGCGACTTGGACTCTGACATTGAGAAGGAGAAGGAGATCGATTACGATAGGACCGTGTACAAGGAGGACCTGGGCCAACTCAAGAGGCAGAACAAGACCAAGAATTCTACGGGGGAGAAGAGGCTGAATGGTCCAAGTGAGGGAATCAAACTAGAGTTTGTTCACGGGTGAGTGATTATCTTCCATTTCTATGTTGACTCAGGAAGACAGGGTCAACATGCTAGTTTTAATGTGACTCTTGTTTCATCCTCTACTGTCACTAATCGGATCATGTCTGTTCACTGTATTGTGCAAGTCTTGAAATAGTATATGAAAAGGACTAACATATAGAAGTCACAACATCTTCAAGAGCCACCCCCCCCCCCCGAAAAAAGAAAAACACCTGATTATTTTCATAAGGATCATGACTTTCAGTGGATATTTTCTTCACACCGTTGGTGTCAGAATCCTATATATTATGATGACATTTCCTGTGTATTTGTGTGTGTATGATTTTGATTGTGAATTTTAGGAAAATCCCAAACTTCACAGCCATTGAAACATCTATCTTAACAATAGTTATATCAGGACAGTACATAAACAGTAAGGCTTACTTTATAGGGAACAATGCAGATCTTAAAGTCAAAGTTATCAGAACACCACATCACAATGCCCCTCCCCGGCCATAGTGAGAAAGCTTTCTGTGAGCATTTTGATGATGATGGTGATGGTTTTACTTACCTCATGCTGTTGTTGTGACTTCCTACATGGTTGCATGTGGATTGCACTTCTGTGTGCAACCTGTACCTTTGATCACTTGATAACATAGTAGCTTGTTGTACTAGCATCACCCACATCATGCGTATTCAGAGCAAGATGTCACTTTCTCTACTATGTTCAGGTACCGTGGCTACGACTGTCGCAACAATTTGTTCTACACCCAGACTGGGGAGGTCGTCTTTCACGTGGCAGCTGCTGGAATTGTCTACAACAGGGACACCCACTCACAGCGTTTCTTCCTCGGCCATACTGACGACATCCTGTGTCTATGTATTCATCCACTGAAGGACTATGTCGCCACAGGCCAGGTGAGTGAATGGCCTGACGAGCAGGATGTTAATATCATGTATGCACTTGAGGATGTAACAGGACAACCCCCCCTGCTAAATACTGGTTAGTGAGAGGGTTGGAGTAAAGATTAGGGTAATGGTTAGGGTTAGGGTTAGAATTTTGGTGAGGGTCAGGGGAAGGGTCTGGGGTAATTGTCCAGGGGGTAATTGTCTTAGAACCCTTTAGGAAACTACCCAAATCTCTATTGCAAGCTGTCTCTTTGATCAGAGAGATTGTATGTGGGGAAAAGCTTAGAATGACTGCAAGAGCAAGCATAGGAAGTGGAAAAACTGCAAAATGAGTATTAACTTTGTTTAAAAAAATACTAATTTCAGACCTCATATATGAAGAAGTCCTGCTTATTCTAGCAATAGATATCTTTAATGTATGTATGCGCCTGTAAATACCTACCATTTTCAGTTGCAGATTTCAGTGGAGCTTTTTTTTTCTAATTTTTACATTGTCTTGATTTCAAAACCAGAGTTTTGAATAAATCCCAACACAATATTTTGACAAGTGTCTGTTGCAGTATAGGTTCATGTGTGCACTGTGTGGTGACGAAGTTTGTTGTGTAATATTTGAATACTTTCACTCTTCTTCTCAACCCCATCAGGTTGGCAGAGATCCATCAATCTATGTGTGGGACTGTGAGACACTGAAGCCTCTTGCTCTTTTAAAGGGACAACATAAACGAGGTGTCTGTGCCTTAGACTTTTCAGGTATGTCTCATTTTGTGCAATTTATGTGTAATTGTTTGCCAATTTGAAGTATACAAATACCACATGTGTTGGCTTGCAAGTGTCATTGTGTCCCTTTGACTTTTCACTCATGTTACTCCATGTGTATGTCGATGATGTTAATTGCATGAGTCCAAAAGTTTGCGTGCAAGTGCTATTACATTGTCAGTCAACCACTTGGGGGAGTGTAGTAATGTGCCAAGACATATACCAGATATGCTGTCCAATCTCTGCCCCCTCCCCTTGAAAAATAGGAAATGAAAAAGAAAAGTTTATGAATAGCTATGATACAAAATTGTTATGATTGCGAGATGGACAAATTGTTAAATTTGTCCGTTCCCACAAAAGTTGTGCTTGTTTGTTTAAAGAGATGTGATCATCTCATGTGTTTTATCTGTGTGATCTTACTGTGAAAAATTACAATTCACATAGTTGATTAGGTCAGACAGGAGTATACCTTGATTAACCTGTAAATTGTTGGTTCTAGATAATGAAATGCCTGGTGCAATGTGCAAACCCGACGAAGACATCATACAACATACAACTCTGTGTTTGTTTGTTTGTTTGTTTGTTTGTATGTGTGTGTGTCCATGTGATCCCTTGCAGTTGATGGTAAGAAGCTGGCCAGCGTAGGACTGGACGACAATCACAGCATCGTGGTGTGGGACTGGAAGAGGGGCGACAAACTGGCCACCACCAGGGGCCACAAGGACAAGATTTTCGTCATCAAGTGGAGCGCCCACAACACCGACAAACTGGTCACTGTGGGGATGAAGCACATCAAGTTCTGGACTCTTGCAGGTGGAGAAGCTGTTCCAATGTGATAAAAAATCGCACGTGATATCATGGATGCATCGTTGTAGACTTTTTTTTCAAACTATCACTATGCACAAAACGAGCTATGCAATGCAAGTTTGTATTTATCTCAATTAATGACTACTTTCTCATGGTATTCATGGATATGAGCTATCAAATTGTAGTTGAAGCATTGAAATGAAGGTTGAAATGCAGATGCTACAAATGCAAAGCTACATTTATATGTAAATGTATATATTTCCTTTCTTACATTACGTGTGTGGCATTAAAAATTCTGTGTAAGTGGACATAATGTAACCATTTGTGTGTATGTTTGCTCCTTCACATAGAAGAAATACTGCAGATAATGGGGCAAGATGTTACAGATCGTTATCAAGTAATGTTTCTAAGAAGAAACATGCACAAAAAATAGAATATGCAAAGAAAAATCTTGCTGCCAAACTAACCAGATCTGTATCAGTTGTTTTGGGTTACATGCTTGTGTAAGGATTGATCTATATATTCAAATCTGAATATGTGATCTTTCTACCTAAAAGGTGGAGGATTCACCCAAAAGCGTGGCACGTTTGGCAATGTTGGCAAACCAGACACCATGATGTGCGTCTGCTATGGGCGCTCTCCAGAGATGACGTACTCCGGGGGTGCAAACGGCAACATCTACCAGTGGCAAGGCACCACTCTTGTCAAGATGGTGAAGGCACACGAAGGACCTTGCTTTGCCATGCATTCACTAGATAAGGTGAGTGATATTTGAAGTGTTGGGATTAATTTTTACAAGTCCACCTTAATATTTTGTTCATTTCAGAATAAATTCTGATATGAGTTTTTCTGGTAAATTCCTCCAGTCATCAGCCGTAATCATCCATGTTGTAGGTGCACAAAAGCTGTGTCATTAAGTGTAGATCTGAGGTATTCTTAAGTCCTCTTTCTTCATGTAATCTACCAAGCTTTGTAACTTATACTTTTATCTGCAGCTTATGCTTCATGGTTATGACTTGATTAGTGTGCCCTGTTTATTGTTTGCTTAGAAAAAAAAAGATAGCACATCATGATAAATCTTATACATGCCTTTTTTTGTGTGGTTTATTAAAAATATCACCTTCATGACACTGCCAATATCTAGGCAAATTGTTTCAATAATTGTGGAACTAAGGGGATCCTATTATAATCTGTGCATACCAGTTTAAATATTAAGAAGCCTATAAAAGCTGGTGAGAGAGTCGCTTTAGTATCAGCAGAAAGAGTATGTGCAGTGTTCTTGGTCAACTGTATCTTCAAAGCTAACCCATTTACTGACATATGTGCAAAGATTTAGAACACTTCAAGTCTGTCCTTGTGATGCAGGGCTTTGTCACAGGAGGAAAGGACGGCATGATTGCTCTCTGGGACGAGGCATTTGAGCGCTGCCTCAAGACGTATGCCATCAAGAAATCCAGCCTCTCGCATGACTCGTATGGTACTCTGACCTCTGACATGCCGGCCATCCGCTCTGTGGTTCTTGGCCATGGCCACATACTGGCCGGCACCAAGAACAGCGAGATTCTGGAGATTGAGAAGAGTGGGCCAATCAAACTACTTACTCAGGTCAGGAAAGATGTCACAAGACATCACTCAGATGCGTAAATTCCTAGTATTTTGTATGAGAAATGCTCTCACTGCAATGCTTGAGGGCACGTCAACCTGGCTAGAAATTTTTGTGTGATGAAATTTCAGAAGTGGAAACATCATATTTGTAAGAATTTAGCACAAAATCTTGAGAGCCTTCAGGATATCAGATTTGAAGATGTACAATATGAAGGTATTTTGCCTTGGTCTAGGGCAATTACCTGGACCCTTCCCCTTCCCCTAATCCTGATCCTGAACCTAATCCTAACCCTAACCCAAACTCCAACCGTAAAACCTAACCTAACCCTAACCCTAATCTTTACTCTAACCATATCACTAACCATTATTTAGCTGGGGGATAATTGCCCGGGGGGGGGGGGGGGGGGGGGGGGGGGGGGGGGGGGGGGTAATTGCCCTAATACGATCTTGCCTACAAGCTATCTGCTTTTATGTATTTTTACCTGATTTAGAACCACATTTCATTTTTTTTTTTTTTTTGAAAGCAATTTACCTCCAAGGAAACATTTGCCCTGGGCTCACAAACAAACAACAGCATGTATGTGTGACTCACTTGATACAGACATTTCTCCTCTGCCCGATAAACACATTTTACCACTACAATCGTATGTTGCCAAACCACAGGGCCACATGGAGAGTGAAGTGTGGGGACTGGCCTCCCACCCTACTAAGGACATTATGGCATCGGTCAGCGATGATGAGACGCTGCGTCTCTGGGACATCAGCGAGGCCCATAAGCTGATCAATGTCAGAAAGCTGAAGGTGGGTGCCCGATGCTGCGACTTCTCGCCAGATGGCAAGGGGCTAGCCGTGGGCTTCAAGGATGGTGAGCTGACAGCTGCGATGTTCTCATTTCATGTTCTAGTACTTAGATATGTTAGATATACACCGAGATGAGTTTGTGTTTAAGTTTGTATGTGTCTCTTTATTTCTACCTATATGTGTCTCTGTCCAAATCAATTGAAGATTATTCAGCAAGTGCCTTCTTACATGTGCAATTGCATCATATTGCATTTTTACATAGGGTCTAAATCATGTTTCAATTGCGTCTGCCCTCGCTCAGGTAGCTTCTCCGTGCTAGATAGTGAAACACTTAACGACATTGCTGGCTTTCACCACAGAAAAGAGGAGATCTCGGACATCAAATTCTCGCCAAGTGAGTATTGCTAGGAAATTTTAAACTGATGCTTTTCTACATATGATTTTCCAATTGCATAGATGAAATGGAAGTATACACAGCGTGTATGAAATGCTTCTTTGTGAGTATGTGATAGCAACATATGATTTTGAATATGACAATATGAAAACATGACCAGAAGAAGTTGAAACACTTTTCACTTTTGTTTGAATTTGTTGAAGCAAGTATAGAAATTCAGTTAACATGTGAGAAAGATATTGTTGGTTGTTTTTGAGGGAAAACATGAAAAGAGATTGAACATGTCAGTATGTAGAACCCATGATCCATCTCTCTCTCTCTCTTTCTCTCTCTCTCATATATATATATAGCACCTTTTGTTGCTGAGGTTGCGTTTCTTTTTCCAATCACAGCACACTGAGTCGGAGTCAAATAATTTTGTGTTTTATTTCATTTTTATTTAGATCCAGGAAAGTACTTAGCCGTAGCATCCCATGATAACTATGTCGACATCTACAATGTGATGAACAGCAAGAGAGTGGGGACGTGTAAAGGGTCATCGAGTTATATCACACATACAGACTGGGATGGACAAGGTAGGTTTTCACAGTTGAGAACTTGTTCCAGATATTCTAAGTAGTTGACAACATTCATACTTTTTTTTTTACAGTTTCTTGTGTTCATATGGTATGATACTTTGTGCTATCTTGCCGATAATTACTGATATTGCTCTGCATTGTCTGGGAATGAACAAGTGAAATTTAGCAAACTAAAAGAAGCTTTGCCCCTTTCAGCTATTTTGAAACCTAAAGAACAAAATTCAGCTTTAGACTCAAGGCAAGTAGTCAAGTGGAAAATGGACAACCTCCACAAATACTGTTCTCTAAAGAAGACTTCAAAAAGATGACCAGTACTTTGCATTTATTCATATTGAGCAATGTCAGAATAGAAAAATGTGCCAAAGAATATAGTAAAAATAAAAAGGTTTAGCACTGAGAGCCTGCTTAGGTATCAGGAAACTTGTTTAAAAGCTTATAATTTGACATTTTGTCTGTAGATGTAATGCCTTAATTTGCAAGAAACTATACCAGGTGTGTTCTTTTTGCAGCATACTCGTGTCAGTGACATGAAAATGATGTATGATTTTGTGTGTCCTTATTAGGGCCTATCCAAGACATATTAAAACCTCTGCAATTAGCTATTTATCTCTTTAGATCATACTACGTCACTTTATATTGATGTTGTATCATAGATATTCCAGGCTGTAACTGAATCTAGGGTGTCCCCAAATAACCACCATGTTTTGAAAGGTCAAATGTATGCAGTGGAAAAAAAAATCTTACTCTCCATTTCCAGTGCAAAATGCATTAATGCTTTACTGAAGTAATATTTGTTGTTGGTATGTCAGGCAAACTCATCATGCTGAATTCTGGGGCCAAAGAGCAACTGTTCTTTGAAGCACCAAGGGGCAAGCGCCACGCGATACGCAACATGGAGATTGAGCGATTGCAGTGGGCGTCATGGACATGCGTACTGGGCCACACGTGCACAGGAATCTGGCCAGCTAAAAGTGATGTGACAGACGTGAATGCTGGTTGCCTGTCCCATGACAGAACGACATTTGCCACCGGGGATGACTTTGGCTTTGTGAAGCTGTTCCAGTGGCCAGCTGCAGTAAGTATATCTTAATTAGTTTGTGCTATTGTTTGCCGCTGCTTAAGTAATTAGTGTTTCTCTTGGTGCCCATTTCTGTAAAGCACGATCGGCATGAAAATTTTGTGAATTGGAGCCGATGGCCTTTCTCGCAGCATGAAATTTTTGCGAATGGCAACTGGCATCCAATGCATATTGTATAGGCAAGAACTTTCGCGTGCATATTAATTTCGCGAATGTCGGCGGTCGCAAAATCCCCGAAATTAAAATGCACGCGAACATTCCTCGTTTTACAGTATCTGAGTTAATGTTATACTTACGAAAATCAAACTGTATGTGATCATTTACTTGAAGAATTAAAATGTGGGTCTACACGACCTGTTACCAACGTGAAGATTGTGACATTTACATGAATGAATTGCTGCACAATGTGTCTTGATGACAATTAGCAAGAAGTACTGTTCATATTTGTTTTTTCATTGGAAAAGCAAGTGTGAATTGTTACTCAAATGCATACATGTGTGCCTGTAGGACTTCTTTAACCCGTTGAGAACAGGCTGATTTTGCTACAACACGCATTTCCCATAGACCCCTGCCTGAGTATACTCGGGACTCGTCCTCAACAGGTTAATGGAATGAGCGTGTGAAAAAAGTGAAATAGCACTGATTATAAAGATGTAAAATCCATTTTGTGCCTGACATTGTTTCTCCACGTAAATTTGACTAGTAGAAAATGTAACATTTTCATAAAAGACTAAGATCTATTCCAAATTGTACATTTCACAGGGAAAGAATGCCAAATTCAAGAAGTATGTGGGACACAGTGCTCACGTGACAAACGTCAGGTGGGCACATGATGACAAGAAGCTAGTGTCTGTAGGAGGGGCTGACACGTCCGTGATGGTGTGGTCACATGACACGCAGGGCCGTGGTGGTCCTGGTGGCGAGAGTGATGATTCAGACACAGACTCTGAAGAGGAAGGTGAGTTATTTGTATGGTTTATTTCTACTTCAATTTAGAAAGGAAAGACAAATAAACAGAATATTCTTTAGGCCTGATACTTCAGACTGAGACGAGAACTGTATAAGCTGTTTTTGTTTCCAAATGCAAGTGTAGTCATGCTCAAAGACCTTTACACTCTATTTTCAATTGGTAATCTGTTGCTGTTTATTTTGTAGGTTTCTGTTTATTCTGAATGTTTGTCTTGCTTCATTTTGTTTTCTATCCACTCAGTGAGCCTGTATGTTGCTTGTCACAATTTGTCATTATCATTGCATTTGTAAATGATATAAGGTGTCTGTGCCTTCTTTGTTTAGTGTAGAAGAAAGGGAAGGGGAACACTTTTTATGTATTCTTATTTTAGTTTCTATTTCAATGTCTTCAGTTGTTGGTTGTGGTTAAATTGCGTCATGAAGATTTAGTTACAGTATCAAGCATGGAGGAGTAAGTGTGCTGTATATTCCACCTGTTGAGTGTATGGGGGGGGGGGGGGGGGAGAACTAAAAGAGATGTCATATGTCTAAAATCTGTATGAGAGTGTATACAGTATAGATGACAGTTTACTTCTTGCCTGTTGAAACTACACAAGCCATCTAATTCTAAGTTAGATGTGTAAGAATGAACATCTGGCAGAGGTACCATAATAGGTTTACTCAACTGTCTCATGTCCATGTGACTGTCCAGGCTATGACAGCGATGTCCAGCGAGAGAAGGACATGGACTACTCGACCAAGACCTACGCCAGCCCAAGACGGGAGATGGCTGGAGTGAAACCCCATCTTCAGGAGGTGGAGGAGGAGGATAGGTAAGGAGAAAAGATGCCACACAATGTGTGAGATGGAAAGGCACCAGTAGGGTGACCACCAAGACATCTCTGTCCGTAGATAATGTCTGCAAAAAAAGTGTAAACTGCGTTATGTAGCCTTCAATGCAACATGCAATTGCCGGTACCTTGCACATAGTATGTTTTCCATCATGGCTGTGTACTGTCATGTCAAACCATAATTTGTGTGACATGACATCTCAATATCGTTGGCCTCATGCCAAAAGGGCCTTAACACCATAGACTTTGTACACTATTAATGCCCTTTTGGCATGAGGCTGACGATATAGGAACAAAAAGGGAGAGAGTGCTTGGGGTTTTGTGTGTGTGTGTGTGAGTGTGTTTTTGCCTTGTCATCAGAGCATTGGTCAGAGAGATGATCGAGTAACAGTTTTCCCACATCTACAACACAACACTGTTCAGGATCCTAAGTACAAAGTTAAATCTCATGCCAAAATTGCACCTGCAATATCTCATCTAAATTTGCTGATTTCCATGTGGCTGATGTTTTATTTCCATAGCCATTTTTCTGAGTTATATTCTTGTTTCAATCAATGTCTTCACTCGATGGTTTGTCTCGTACAGTACTTTCTCAAAATTAAAGATTCCCGTTCAAATGGCACAATGTCACAATTACAGAGCATGGGAAGACATGGTTTGAATGGAGTCTAGGTAATTACCCCCTGGGCAATTACCCTGGACTCTTCCCCTGACCTAATCCTAATTCTAATCCTGAACCTTATCCTAACCCTAACCAAAATTCTAACCCTAAACCTAAACCTTGCCCTAACCCCAATTGCCCTCGGGGGCTAATTGCCCTGATATATTTGAATAATTAAATAGATCTTCATTTGCTGCTCACTGGCATACCTTGGAAAACCATGACTAACGCTGGCCCACTAGAATAGAATTTCTTATCAGTGACTATGTACACCAGAGTGTACGCTCATCAGTAATGTTCAACTGCAGTTGAAATTCTTTGGCTGTGTGTGTGCTGTGTATTAAGCTGTATACAATTCGTTATAGGGATTTCGGATTATATCAGAGTTGGGCCAACTTCCCACACTACTAGGTGTTTAATGTGCTTTGCCAGAATCCTTAGGAGTAGGGTTTGGTGTCATGTGGGTTCTTTTGCCTTTGATTCATAGGCCCAGTGTGAGCAGAGCAGCAGCAAGGCCGCCCAAGGTCAAGACGAGCAGTGTGGATACAGGCAAGAAGAAGAGACCCAGCAAAGTAGAAGTAAGACACTAATTACTGTCAAACACCATCTTTATGTGTGTGATGGCCAGAGAATTCTGCAATTTTCTCTTCCCTGTGATGAGGTTTAATTAACCATGTTTTGTTTAAATGTAAGAAATTGAAGGAGACACTGTTCTGCAACCCCCTCGCCCCCCCCCCTCAAAAAAAAAAAAAACATCAAATAATAATTAATCGAACATGAACAAATCAGGAACATTTCAGGGTCATTTCAAATGTTCACAGTTTCTAATGATGTGTGTTTGTAGTATCTTGTGGATGTTGAAATCCTCTGAAAGTTTCTGCTTTGGAAAAGAATGCTACCTTCAGGAGGCGTGTGATGAATGCTTTAAGGGATCATGATTGAGTACTGGATAGAATTACTTGCTTAGTACTGCTACAATGTGATGGATGTGTATGCCATAATTCATCACAGGTTGCTACTATTTGAAGAGACTTTGACAAATTTCCCTTACAGGAGCTTACATTGCAGCACATTCATGGCTACCGTGGCTTCGACTGCAGGAATAACCTTCACTACCTCAACGACGGAGCAGACATTGTCTACCATGCAGCTGGAGCAGGGATAGTGCAGAACTTGGAAAAGGGTAAGAAGTTGGACGTCGTACTCCCTATGCCACAACCTCCTTTTACACTCTCAGAGATGCCCAGAGAACTTTTGACACACTGCCCCCAGCATAGGAAATGACATTGTATACATGTTGCAGAGCTGCAAACTAGTACATTTTTACAATAATATACAATTTCCTTTGCTGATTTTGACCTATGTACCATAGAGATTATATCCACATAAACTCTAATTAGAGTTACCGGACACCCTGTCAATCATGTACTGCAATCTTAATCTGAATAAAGTAAGTGTAATCTTAAAGCCACGTTTCAGATATTAGACCCCTCCCTCACTAAAAGGCAGTCTCTGTAAATAGTCATCCTGTTCCTTACACAGGTGGTCAGAGCTTCTACCTGGAACACACCGATGATATCATATGCTTGGATGTTAACCAGTGTCCAAAGTTTAAGGGCGTGGTGGCCACGGGTCAGATTGGCGAGTCGCCGGCAGTCAACGTGTGGAATGCAGAGACCCTCCAGACACTGTCCATCATCCGGGGCTTTCACACAGGTGGAGTGTGTTCGGTCAACTTTAGTGGCTCGGGAAAGCTGCTCCTGACCGTTGGGATCGACAACAACCACTCCATTGCTGTTTGGCGCTGGCAAGAAGGTGAGACTGATGATAGAAATACAGTCCAACTTTGATTATCCAGCCATCACTTATTCTGATCTCTGTATCATCCACTGACTTATGATTCTCTTCATATTTTCATGCATTTTTCAGTGCCAAATCATCCTCTGACTTATGGTTTTCTTCATATTTTCATGCATTTTTCAGTGCCAAATCTCTCATAATTTTGAAATTCATATTCGTGTGAATAATTTGCCGATGAAACTTTTCAAAATCTGCAAAATTTGTGGATGCAGTTCAAGCATATTTACTATTAGAGATGACATTTGATACAGTGCTGTTCAACTGGCAGTGCCATGCAGTGGTTTCATACGGTGGCAGTATGCAATGGGTCATGATCTCAATCTCATTCTTGGTCAATATCAGTCAAACGACCACATCTATGAGAAGGGATAGTTTACTCACATTTGACTTTATTTCTGTATCATCTGAACTAAATATATGAAACATGACAAAACTTTGCAAATAATCATAGTATTGGTAACATGATAATGTTGAGTTCATTCCCAACAGAATATTGCTATAAAACGCTGTATTTGAGCATATCCTTTTATCTGGCCAAATCATTTATCCAGATACCAGCTTTCCCAGCGTGACCAGATAAGTGAGGTGGGACAGTAGATCTGATAACCAGTGTTATATATATCATTGAAAAGAATTTTAGAATTTGGTATGCTGCATTTTCATAAATTTTGCATATGTTGACTGATTTATATTGATAGAGGTAAGTTTCAAATTGATGAGATTTGTTGTATAAGGAATGACAAGTTTGATATTTGTGAGTAAAGTGTTGACCTTCTTTTTTTTTTTTTTTTTTTGGTAATGCTGATGCTGGAGGAGTACAGCATTTCATGTACAAAGTGCTATTATTAATAATACTTGACTAGTTTAGCATACTTTAACTGTTAGTCAGCTCCACATACCTTATCATTGATGTCCACACCATAGGATCCAAGACAGCAAGCGGCGTGGGTCACACCAAACGCATATTTCTGGCTCAGTTCAGACCAGACTCGGACACACAGTTTGTGACCGTTGGCGTCAAGCATGTCAAGTTCTGGACGGTGGCTGGGAGCCAGCTCCTAGGTAAGAGGGGACTGCTCATCAAATCTAATGCCCAGGACTACAGGATGCAGACCATGCTGTCAATAGCATTTGGAGCCGTGAGTTTAGCCTCATTCCTTGTTATCTCTTGGCATCTTTTATTGTTCATCATCATTTACATCGTAGCTGTTGCCACTTCTCTGTAATCTCTTTTGTGCATATGATGTTCCAACTTGGCAATCCAGATTTCTTTATAACACAAGACTTTTTGACAATGTCATAACTCAATTATAACAGGGAAAAGAAAAATGTGCTTTGCTGACCGAGATGCATACTGCTGTTTAAATGGATGAAGAAACATTCAAACATGCAAAACTTGTGAGCAGAATCCACCATGCTTGTACAATGTTTGTCAAATAGCTTCCATTCTTAGGGTACTATCTACAAGAAAAATTGAGTGCGGAAAATGTGCTGAGTGAAAGATATTTACTTTTTGAGGCATTTAATGATCACCTCAACCATCATGTTTTCATCGCTTCATACATTGATAAGGTCAAAGACACTGGTGACATGTAGGACCAGACAGATCAGATTTTTACAAAGATTAAACATTTTGATGCCTTTAAGGCCTGTTTATTTCCTGTTCGTATATTTCAGTATAGATCTTCATATTTTCTTCATTTTTTATCTCTAAATAAACTGAAAGTGGAACCTATGCCCAAAAATGATGTCTTAACTAACACTAACTAAATGCTATTTAGAATAATGACAATTCGGCTTTTGTATGAACATTCAGATTACTTCTCTTATGAGTTTGCATGGATTATATTTCTTTTGCTGAAATGTCGTAGTCAAGTGGCTTCTCAACAAACCATGGTGTATCAGAGAACTTCAGCTGTGCATTGTATGCATATTTCTGTAAACGGTATTTCCACTTTGCCTCCCTGTTTCACCATCATGCTTCCATTAGAATGACACAACGTACACAGGGTCAATGTGCGGGGACGTGTATGTGTGGAAGGGCCACATGCTGTCGAGGGTGGTGGTGAGGGCGCACCAGGATGCTGTATTCACTCTGTACACGACTCTCGGGGACTCACTCATTGTCTCTGGAGGCAAAGAAAAAGCGTGAGTTACTTTGTCACCGAAAAGCACCACCACTTGATATTCTAACTATGGTAAACTGTTCTTTCTTTGCGAAATATGTCATGATGCTCGCTGTCTTTTTATGGTAAATGAAGAAACAAAGAATAATATACTCTAAAAGTGAAGATTTTCACATGAGTAATTTTTCACCGTCAGCCAGGTAAGTAGAATTTTGCATGATTTTAATTTCACGGTGGTCATGACGATTGAGTAAGTACTTCAAACAGCTCACTGCCGCCATGATGGTTGATTGCTGTAGCAGCACATACTACCAGCAAAGGTAACTGGTCTGCTGTACTACATTAAATTCACTCATTCAACAGGACTGGCGAAAGTGAAGAAAACTAACAATAATAGCAGTTATTCATCTACAATATATACACTATATATTGAAATGAGAGATATAAAATGATGTAACATAAAACTAGCTATTAATTTGCACACTTTTCTTTATGCGCCAGTTTCATTTGGTGCAAAATGTGCGAAAATTTTCACTTTTACAGTAACTTTATACCGGTTGAATCGTAGTTGCCTTGAATACTCAAAACAACAGGTCTTATGGTTCCCATAAGCTTGTTTCCAAATGGCCAATGAGACAGTTACAGAATAACTAAGAGAGAAGAATACATGAGCCATAGAAGAGGTTTCTTGGTCTTGTGTCCAGTTGCTGTGTGAATTCTATGGAGTACGCTGACAGGTACAGTCAATTATTGTAACATTCTGTTCATCCACATTTTTGTATGTGTGGTAAATCTGGAGATTCAAATTCCTTAAAACAATATTCACGTTTCCTTGCAATGTACAGAACATGCTGTCGAAACATGGAAGTGGTTATGCCGTTGATAGCCACCGCGCACTGATGGACACTCTTTCCCTTTCTCATCACCGAACATGAATACTCTGAAGAGTAGATACTGTTTAACAGCATATTATGTTTCGTTGTCTGGTGTTTTTAGGGGACGGAGTGGTCATGCTGTGAAGTTATGGGACCAAGACATGAAGCACTGCAAGAAATTCCAGCTCAACACAGGCAATAAGATGGATGTAGTTAAGAGCGTGTGTCGATCAAAGGTGACAGAATTTTTTTTCCTCTTGTTTTCTGAAGGTATTTGCATTTTTCTGATGATTATGAAATGTTGACAACTAATCATTTACATTTTCTATATCATGTTCTCAGTAAAAAATAATTTCTCATCAGACGGCACATTAATATAATATCATTATTTTGTAGTAGTTGTTGTTTTTGAGGAGTCAAAAATATGTCTTGTTCTTTCTTGGAATGGCTATCTGAATGTTTGTGGCTTGGTAGTTCTGGCACATTAGAACCAACAAATCATTATCCAAATGTCAGTAGATGAAGCACTAACTGCTCCCCATGAAATGCAGTATTTTCATATCAAGATGTTAAGAAAAAAAAAAATCTGGCAAATTACCTTCTCTTACCATGGACTTGTCCTCACAGGGCAAAATTCTGGTAGGTACCAAGGACAGCGAGATATTTGAGATTGATGAGAAGAAAGGCACAGTGACCAACCTGGCACAGGGGCATGGAGAGGGAGAACTGTGGGGTCTGTCATCACACCCGACTAGAGAGATCTTTGCCTCTGCCAGCGATGACACCACCATCAGGATATGGGACATCGTTGACAAAGTAAGTTCTCCTGTTGTGATCTGCAACATTTTCAAGCTTTATGTTTGTTTGTTTGTTTGTTTGGTGGTTTTTTTTTTTTGGTTTTTTGTGTGTGTCTACTCTATGCTGTCTTTGTTTTCAATCTGTGAAAGTCCTCTTTTATTTAAAGCAGATTGTGCATCAGTCATCTTTTTGAAAAGCTGTGTGGATATGTCATGAATTTGATTAACAACGCACACATTTGAATCTCATGTTAATGTGTCTTCACAAATATGTCATTCATATGCAGTCACCTATTATGGCTATCTGTCCCACATACTATCAATTTTACAAGGCTACTGAACCCTTTTCATCTTCATTGACTATCTTAAAAATTTAGTTATCTTATGTGTGCCGATAGGACTTACCATTTCAAGTAATTCCTCTTGCCAAGCCAAGGCTCACCACTCATCTGCAGAGAAATTATTAACGGATCAAAATCACATACCTCCATTTAATGCAGAAAATGCTGAACAAGTGTGTGATCGGAACTCCGGCGAGGTCCATTGCTTACAGCCCGGATGGGGAGAAGCTGGCAGTGGGACTGAAGAACGGCGAGTTTATCATCCTGACTGTGGCTACGTTAGAGATCTGGGGCCGCAAAAGAGACCGCAGCAAAGCGATACAGGACATAAAGTAAGTGTTGGGCACCCAGGGTGCAGTTCATTTAAGTCAGGGAACATTAATGCTCATCTATTTACCAAAGTGTCCTGGAACAGATTTGTGCATGACATACATAGGGAGGACAAGAGTTGAATTTTATGAGAATGTGTGCTACTGTAGAAATGAATTCATATCCAGGCTTTACCTCGCTTCCAGGCCCCTGTTCCATGCTGCTTTTTAAGAATCATGCCTTACAGTAACTGTAATAACAACCAATCAACTGTGAGCTTGGTCATTGAAGTGATATAAATGTTGTAGTAGCAATCTACTATAAATGCTAACTTCTAGATTTAAAAAAAAAAAAGACTCCTTATCAAACGGTAGTGAGTGAAATGATTAACTTCACACATCCATTGCTCCCTGCCGCTCTGTTGTAGGTTCAGTCCCGATTCCAAGTACTTAGCAGTTGGCTCTGATGATCGCAGTGTGGACTTCTATGACATCAGCAAGGGGTCTGCACTATCGAGGGCAGGCTTCTGTAAAGGCATCCCGAGCTTTGTGATTCAGCTGGACTTCTCATCGGACAGCCAATACATACAGGTGGGGACACTGCATAGTTTGATATAGACAGGATTTAGCACTGCATGTAATTTACCAGTGTCACTGAGACTCACAGTATTATACTTAAGGAACTCCATGCAATATTTTCTTCGTAAGTCAACAGCTCATGATATTTCATGAATAATGACATGTCCTGACATAATATGCACTGAATCAAAATGAGTTTTGTTCTCAGGTGGCAGTCCATAAGAGGAGGAATTATCATGTAGGATGCTTTGGCGTTATTTGCTTTTGTCGCATTATGAGTTTAGGTTTCTTTGTCGATATCCGTTAGTGTGCATAGTTTGTTGTTTTGTTTTGTTTTGTTTCGTTTTGTATTGTTTTGTTAGGAGATATGGATTGAAAGAGGTAAATACGATTTGAAGGCTTTTAAAAACCCATTCCTCTCAAATATGGATGTCCAGGCTTGGAAATTAGTTCAGTTTGCATGCTTATGGAAGACTGTAAACAACACAATAGCCCTGACCAGCAGTTACATGTTGACTTGCTTTAGGTTGGCACAGGGACATACCAACGTCTGGTGTACACAGTACCAAGTGGAACTCCCATCACTGACAGCACTCAGATTCAAAATATCACATGGGCCTCTTGGACAAGGTATGTATTTTAAATACTCAAATCATCAAAGACCAAACATGTGATTTCATCTCATCATATCCTGTGTAGAGTATTAAAAAGCTTTCCAAACTTTTAAAGAGCTGAAAAATTTCAGACTTCAGAGAACGAAAAGCCTTGAACAGATTAAAGGTCCTGTTTACCTTTGGGAGCAGTGATTTCAAAAATGTTCAAGATATCACATTTGATGCATATGTGTAGGTCTGTTGTATCACAAAACATCCTACCATATAAAATTTTTGCAATAAAACCTAAAATATAAGGAGATATCAGTGTTTTTCTCAATAAACTGTTGATGATTTAATCTGGAAACATTTTTATCATAACTATTGTTCACATTTTGTGTATTTAACAACACTTAGCATCGAGTATACGGATTCAAATTTTTACAGCGGTTGTTTCTATCCCTAACTCACATTCTAGAACTATTTTAAAGTACTAATGCTGGATGTTTGTTTCATCTGCAAATGGTGAATTATGCCTTTAAACTATTGAGGGATTTCGTGTTTAAACTGATTTGTTGAATGTGAGCTGATTGTTTATGTGAATACACAGTAATGATAGAGTTTATGAATAATGTGTAATTTTGTTTATGCTAGTCAAACAGAGTAGTGAAATACAACATTTTTGTTGTAATTGTTATACCAATTTCTACACAGATAGAACGAGTATTTTCATGATCATTAACCATTTACATCTTGTGTTATGAGCCAAGCAGTGTCATGAAAGTGAACAGAATGAAACAGTTTTGATGCAGAATATGGCAATGTGAATTTGAATAATTTTGCTGAATGAGTATCATGCTTACTGCTGTGATACTAATCCGACATTGAAGCCCTGTAGGATGTCTGTATTATTTGGAAACAGAGCAGTGTAGTGCCTTAAAAAGTGTTTGTGGTCAGTCAGAGAGAGAAAGGGACTGAGGCCTTGTGTCACTGTTAAATTTGATTTCAGCGTCGTTGGACAGGAAGTGGTTGGCATTTGGCCCAGGAATGCAGACAAGGCAGATGTCAACTGTTCCATCGTCAGTGGGCGGGGCAATGCAGTCGCCACAGGAGACGACTTTGGCTTCGTCAAGCTCTTCTCCTTTCCCTGTTCAGAGAAATATGTAAGTGGATGTCCTTGCAAGATCAGCCCAGCTGCACCCCAGCCTCTCCAAAGGATTTCTTATGTGAAATTACATCTTTATGAAAGCATCCAGCTATCAGAGTAGTGTCTGCACGTAAAAAAGAATACTTAACATCACAAATGACTTCAAGTTCAGTCATGAACAGCTCATTTTTTATGTGTATGTTTCGGAAATGTTCTCCATCCAGAAAGAGAAAATACAGTCAGTGCTGTTCAGATTTATTGTAAAGGTTTTCACTTTTCTGACTGATACCTGTGGATATATTGCATAGTTGTTGATATTTGGCATTTCATAGAGCTATGACATGGCACTGAACCTGTCTACATGTATGTCTTGTCAAATATCAGGCACCACACAAGAAGTATGTAGGCCATTCAGCGCACGTCACCAATGTCAAGTTCACCTATGATGACCGCCATATCATCAGCACTGGAGGAGATGATTGCTGGTGAGTTGCTATTGAACAACTTTTGATTTAGTTTTTCCAAAGGAGACATTCAAATTTCAGAGTACTATTAACAGTCACTTTAACATTGATGTTGTTGTGATTCTTGTTTGCTTTGTTTTGTTCTAATGCCCCCCCCCCCACCTCCTTATTATTGAGAGTATAAATTCAAGCTCAGGCATTTCAGAATAGAGAATTGGACCAAGCCATGAGAAGTATAGGAAGAAAGGACCAAGAAAACGTGAAATGACACTGTAAAGTATCAGTGAGGCTTTGATGATGAAAGTGACAGGACTGTGTAGTTTATAAATCATGACGTTAATCTTCACTTGAAAGTAATGATTGGAAAGAAATGATATAGAACATTTATTCATGGCCGTAGATTTTTGTGCTGACTGCTACCATACAAATAAAAAAATTCTGGTTTTACGTTGCAATTTTAGTTACGTCAGTGTAGAAGTTATATTCTTAGGATGCATGATTTGTTGGTCAAAAACTTGATTCTATAAACAATTGAAGCCATTTGATTATTAGAAGCTAATTCATTGCATAGTACTTTCTTGTGTGTAAGCATGACGTATCATTCATTCGGCGTCATTGATTGATCGTGGTATGAAACAGTCGCAGCGGATGACTATAATTAACTCCCCCGAAACCCACGAAACATTTTGAATTTTCAGCCATCATCGAGACAGTCCGAATCGGCCGTTCTCATTTTCACCAAATTTTCACCTTCGTATATCACAGCTCTACATTGACCAAAATCGCTCAAACTTTCAGTATCAATGCAAAATTATGATTTCTATCCACATACAAAAAATCACAAAAAAGCAATTAAGTATTTTTAAAGCTATTCAACATTTCATGTTTCGCTGTCTCTGAAAACTACCCTCCGATTATTTCCAGACACATCTGGTCGCACCACTAAATATTCATGAAACTTAACATCCCGGTACATATTCGTAAGACATATGCGGACGTTAGCAGAGTGCTGTTCGCTTTGCCGAAGACCTATTTTTGAAGTTACAAGTGAAAATAAATGAGGTGTTTTGTCAGAAATCTCAAATTGTGTGGGAGCAGCAAATGAGAATAATGATGTCATATTGTAAGAAAAACTGATTTGTGCTTGCGCAATGAATGGACTTTCCCATGCTGCACCGATCCAGTGAGCTGACTGGTCGATGCGCACTGTTACTGTGCGATGCGAGTGGCTGCTGCGGATGCCTAGTACACTGTACATGCGTGAGAGTGGGCCGTGGGGTGTCGATAAGTAGCAGTGTACTGGAGGGGACTTTGTCACTTCATAAAAAGCACTTACTTTATCGGAACTGGCCTATTAAAAAGAAAGAAGCAAAAATGTGAATATCTACCAGCTATGATACCACTTGTAAATTCATGACATTGGATCATTCAGACTAAACGCAGATTTTACTGCACTAGTAAGTAACAATGCAACTACGAGTTCCCGGTACCAGTTACGATCAGAGTACAGGTGATGTTAACGCCACAAAGATACGTGGGACTGTATCCTGTCATCCCGTGTGGGAATGACTATGACATTTCATGCTCGGAACGAATGTAGAAAGTGCACCTCTTTCGAATATTTCTAGACATATCCGGACGCATGACTTCTCGAATGTGATATTTTAGAGTTCCGTAAAGAAATACATACTCAGTAACATATGTGAAAGTTTGTTGTTGTTCACAAAGTCAAAATGTGAAATTTTAGAAACGATTTCTGACAATTATTTTCTGTTTTGAAAGTGAAGTTCTGGTCCATTTGGAATATTTTATCGTCGTTATATAAGCAAGGTAACATAATGGCAGGTTAAAATGAGGTTTTTACTTTTCATAACCATTTGGATTGTCAAAAAATATGAATTAATAGTAAAGTTACAGCAGTTTTGCTGCAAGACTTTTCTAGCGATTTTCATGCGAAACGTGTTCATTCAAGAGGAAAGCGAGGTCACGTCAAAATGAAAACAGCGAGTTAATTGCACCCGTCCGCTGCGACTGGAAATACCTTAGCTGTTCGTCTGAAATGTCAATCAAATTCTTTGATAACTGTTCAAATTAGGCATTGTTTATTAAAAAAGAAAGATTTTTACAGATGTTTTGGAGTGAATGAGTGTTTCTTTGATTGATGAACTATCCCCCATTTCTATGAAATATTATATCTGTAAATGATATGTGTTTTTCTTTGAAACAAACAAAAGCAAAGTGCATGCTGTATGAATCACAGTAATGTCATGTTGAAAATGAAACTTGTCACCAGTTTTTCACATTGAAATGTTTGCATTTGTGTGTCTCCTTCCTTTCTGCAGCCTATTTGTGTGGAAGTGCAGGTGAGACTACGTCATGACCCAGCTCTGACCTACACTCTTCGGCTGCAGGGTACAAGCAACCAGTCTAGTTTCCAGTCTTTGGTTGTACATCTTCATCATTTCAACTTTGACCTGCAAAGCCATGGCAAGCCAGGGACCAAAAAGCATTTGTTCCGTGTTCAGGATGTCACAGTTCACTCATCATTTTTTTTCTCTCTCTCTTTTTCTCGCTCTTGTTTTAATTAAATTATCATTGTTGTCATGTTTCATTCAGAATGTCACTACAGCCCTATAAATGGAAGCGTTGTACAATGCATTGGTCGCTTACTGTGTTAATATAAAATTGCTATGGTGCCAAATAACCAGTGAAAAAGCAGTGCTTGGCATGGGCCTGGGTTATGTGAAATTATAGTAGTATTAATTTGTAGTTTAAGACATGTACTATTTGTTTGACTGAAATCATGCATATTGTTTACGGGCTCCCTTCTTTCATTCTGGATATGCTACTGAGTGGGTAATGTCCCATTGCAAACCTTTTCCTCCTCCCCCTCCCCTGTTCGCCTATAGAACAGATATATGTGTGACCAATTTTGCATATACAAATCTTGTGGGTTCGAACCAAATGAGACTACTATAGCATCATGTACACACTTGTGAGATCACTTTTGCAGAATATCATTGCAATTGAATGCCATTGTAGCAGTAATGGAAGCAGAACTTGTGCAGTAGTTTGCCAAATATCACTTGGAGGTGGTGAATGGGCAGAGAACGAATCAAAGCCAATTATGCGCCACATGGCTTAGGTTACTCCCATCAGTTTGCCACGGATCACCATTATATGTCAGAGCGAGTACAAAGTTGATCAAGGTTCTGTGCTATGTTGTTGTGTTTCCCCTCATTAAGTTCAAGCACTTCTTACATTTGACATCAAAAGAGATCTGGCTTGCAACTGTATTGAAAGTAATCATTGAACGATTTTGGAAATTGAGATTTGCTGGAAGAATATTGGAGAGGAGTAGCATTTTGATGGTTTCCTTTTCATGCTCTTGAACATATGGAGGTTGATATAGCCTATTATTTCTGTTTTTAGGCGTATCTGTCTGTCATGGCATTGAAGAAGCTCTTGAATGCTCTTGTGTGTCCCTGACTGAACACTTAGAATCATTTTAATCATGTGAGACTCTAAAATCAGGGATTCTTCATACTCAGAGTCTTTGAACTTGTGTATGGGTTTTACTTTTCCAAACTCTTTTATTTCTGCTTTTATTTCTATCTGTTTCTTTTCACATGTCTTCCAGTTCAAAAGAGCAAGTTGACCAACTCTCATGTCAAGGGATGTATATATACTTTCAGGCATGCAGTTGCAAAAGCCATCTCTTATCTATTATTTACAAAGCATTCTTTGTTGTATATTTTAAAGCGGGGCATCATTGTCCTGGCAACATTTTTTCTCGTGAAGTTGGACATTGTATCGCCATACACAGTCTACTTTATAGTTTGGGGTGACTCCATTTTGACGGAGGGGAATTTTTCAACTCATGCAAAATTGGACTTCTGTGGAGATTAATTCACAGTTGATTGTATGGTATGGTGTTGTTGTTGTTGTTTTTCTTTCACCAAAGGGAAGTGATCTGAATTTTGGTGGTTTAATGAATTGCGCAACTGTTCAGCTGGTACTGTGTCCGGTTTGGTGAAATCAGTGTACATTATTATTTTAAGTTTATCTGAAATAAAACTCTGTCAGAGCTGATTCTGATTCTGTTTTACATGCAACATTGTCTGTCACAATGATCAAAGTTCTGCTGCATTTGTAGAAGTGCAAATGAACTTGAATACTTTCAGCTTTGCTACTATATAAATAATATTTGCTCTTAGACTGATTATATGGTAATGCTAAAAAAAAATGATTCAAGTTTGCAAAACAGCATTTTTCACTACTTCTCACTCGTTCAATCGCAAATAGGAACTTTTATCACTGTATTCATTTTTGTTTGCATTTTGTATCAGTTGAATCAATGAACATGTATTTTTCATGAAAAAAGATCAGCATTTGTAGTTGTTTTGAAAGAAACATCGAAAACATCTTTTGTGCATTCTATCTGACCGTGAGCTTTCCCTTATGTACCTGAATCTTTCTTTCTGTGTCTGCATATTCAAAAATGCTAGCACTGTTTACATTTTAGACAGCCATTTTTACACCTGCAAAAGTAGGCTAAGAATACATGTGACTAATCATTTTTGCGTGTCATGTGTCATGAGAATTTTACATATTCTTTTTCTTTATTTTTGTGTGTAGATGGTGTTACGTCATTTGACACACATATTGTCTTTTGCAGTAAATGAATTCATTCTATTTGCAAACTCTTTTCTGATCTTTGTTGAGCACCGTTTTACAGTTCAAATACATCTACTGTGATTATTCAGAATATGCTCTTATTTTTGTGGATGGACCAACTAGTGTAGCTGAGTATGGGCTATCCAGCCATCTTCTCATATGGAAAATGTAATGAAATGAAATAAAGTCCAGGCTGATGATAATTGTCTCACAGGCACTTTGTAACAGATTTTAGTTGATGTGATTTTACATTGAGCGCTTGTAATGACACAACAGTGAAGAATCAGTTGAATAGTACAGTCAACTCTGCATAAATAGAATGTGATGGCACTGAGGAAATCACATCAACTTAGGTGATATTCGGCTTATGTGTGTATGGAGGAATGATACACATAAGGCTATGAGTCGACTTGGCCAATTATTTGACATATGTGCCGACTTGCGCGGAGTTGACTGTATGCCATGATATTATCAATGATCAACCGACTTATTACTGTATATGCCATATATTTAGCGAGTCTAAATTTTCGTGAATCGGAACTTCTCGACGATTTCGTGAGTGGTTAAATTCACGATCGTGGAGTCCTGTACCAAATGGAGAACGCATACGTCACATTCATAGCTTCATCAGAGTCAATATTTTTCGCATGTCTTTAATTTCGCGAATAGCACTTGACTTACGAAATTCATGAAAATAAAAACCTCACGAAATATTCGGCATATACATTATTCAGTTGACTCCATGGGAACCAATTACAGGCCAAGTCTTGACTGGTCTCTTTCACTGTCAAACGTAAATGTAAGATGAAGCCTTTCATTCTCTTACCAGCGAGTGTGCCTTGCAGGAGGTTCTCCATATATCTATATAATATTTGGAAGCAACATTTTATAGAAGCTGTGCTCACTATAATCCACATACTGTCAGAAGTCGGTCAACATGCATACATACACACATACATTTGTACATTGTTGCATTTGTATACCGGTAGCATCTTTTCCAAAGGGTGCAAAGCGCTTTATACAACAATATATCGGGCTAGTGAAATGAGGTGTTCGACAGAGGTCCTTCAAGAAATGCCAGTTTTCTGATGGTTTACCCAAAGATGTAGTTTTAACCTTGGAGTCCTTTGTGGCTTTTCTGTAATGTCCATGGCTGAATGCACTCCAGTGCGATTACTGAAGAAGAGAGGTTTTGTAAATAGAGCTAGCTGTAACTTTGACTTGAACATGTTGATAGTTATGCTGTGTACTAGTATTAATGTGCACTTGCTCTTTGACTTCAGCAAATGAATGTTCTTGTGTCACCTGAAGAAATGAATGATGTCTCAGAATGATGTCTCTGGAGCAGTTTCAGCTCTTTCCCATACCATTAGATTACAGTCGACCTTGCCTAAGTCGGATCCACAGGTACTAGAGAAAATCCTTCGACTTAGGTTTATTTTAACTTACACAATAGAATTAACATGCTTACATCCATTCAGGGTAGAATTTTTCTTCCACTTAGTCAAGCTTTTTACTTGTGTGAGGTCGACTTAAGCAAGGCTGACTGTAATGTACAGAAAATTCTATCATATGTGTATAAATTCTTTAAAGTATATTCAAGGGAAATGTAGTAATTCTGTCATATATTGTAAATTCTAGTTTTATAGCTCTAGGATGATAGTTCAGAATGTTCTCTTGAAAAAAAAAATGTATGGCTGCTTTGTGTCATTAGTGAATAGCATTACCACAGTACATGTAGTAGCTGGTAGGTTCAAAATATCCGCATGTATGAAAGCATATTAGACTATGCTTGCAAGATGATTCATTTGTCCATAAATTTTGTGAGGAATTGTATATATATCAGTGTAAAAAAAGAAGCAATTGTTCAGCTTTTAATGTTTATGTGATGAAGAATGAAGAGTAGAGATATATAGATGTCTGGGAAATGTCCATTAGTACATGTAGTTTGGTAAATATCTACAGTATTTTTGTGCTGCAGTTTTGAATGATGTAGGAGTGTTTGTACTACACATTCAGAATATGCACTGTGACTGAAATGTTCAAAATAATCTTGCAATTCTCAGCATTCCACCTGATGAGGAATAACAACTGTTCCAGCATCAACTTCAAAAGCCATTGCAAAGCTGTTTTTTTCCCCATTTTGCCACCATAAAGTTTTTGTTGTACTGTACTCGACATGCTTTCAAATCAACAGGCTTATGTTGCATTAGTTGTTAGTTTGAATTATGACATGACTATTTTCATTCTTATGAGATCGAACAGTTATCGCCATGCCGTATTGTGCTGTCTTGCATTGGATGTATTTGTTGTTTCCCCCCCCCCCCCCCCCCCGGCCATTTTACTAATGCACAAATGCCAAGATCAGTGCTTGAAATTAGTGACTTAGCAATGTTATTACTGCACAAAACAGAGCCTTGTGCATCGGAGGCTCTTGTTGAGTGAACAAACTGAACAAACTGTAAATCAATAATGGTATTGTGTAGCTCCACTAAGCGTAACTGTCATGAACATCTGTGAATGAGCGACTGTCTTGTTTGTCTCCACTGCACTGTTCATATCCATTGTTGCCTTTTTTTTATTCTTCTTTGTCTTCTGTTATTTCCATCATGGCAGGGCAGAGACTGAGGATGCTTTGGTTGGTACAAGTTAACAAATGGGAGACAACCTGTAGTTACATTGTCATAGCTCAGTAGTTTCACCTGTATTGATTTCTTTGTCACGAACAACAAGTGCATGTATAGACTTGGCTCTTGTATTGCCTGCACTAGGCTACATATACATTCTATCAACATACTCATCAAATGTGATGAGATGCCAGTAAATGTAAGTTTCAGATCAGAGTACTTTCCACAGCAAGTGCCACAACTCTGCATTGACACTCAATTACAAACTAATTTTTGTGATATCTAAGAGCTGTGAAACAGTAGTTAGGTTGTCATACTGAAGGCAATTGATTGATTTTTTTTTTTCCAGAGACAGCTGTATTGGGTCATTTGATTTCCTTTCATAAATATTACGCTTACAAATGATTATGGAACAAACCACTTTGCTCTAGTATCAGCTGATACCCCTGTGCCCTTTTAGGCGATGAATAAAGTGGATGCGATGAAATTGTACATGTATTGAGAATGACCAGTGTATGCAATTATACCACATGTATGCCACAAAATGTCTTTTTTATGTTCATTCTTTTTTAATGAATTCGGAAATAATGCAATGATGAAATTCAAATATCTGTCGTCATCCCCAGGATCACAAAGACGCTGATGGCAATTTTGACACATTTTGTCATTAAAGACCACTTTTGATAAAATGTATGTGTTTGCTGGATCCTCATGTTTGGGTTGATAGACTGCTTGATTTTCCACCTTGTTCTCTGAATATCACACACACACACACACACACACACACACACACACACACAAAATAAATTTTAGTAAGAGAATAGAAAATGGCTAACCGAAGAGGGTAATGTCAAATGTAAAATACTCATTGGTTTTTGCCAACAAACATTACACATTATTCAATGTTTACTACATGTATTGTATCTGAAAACTACAAGACTTCCACATAGAGAGGCTGAATCGCATTTACTGCATCTTTAATACACATTTACTGACCTTTTATTTTCACACACCCATACATGCATACCTCAAATTCAAAGCCATGTTACATTTTGAGAAAACAATGAAATTCACTGAACCTTTATACTTAGTTCATGTAGTCAAAGTAAAGGAAGACAGTAGCATTGTGTCTGTTGGGTGAGATTCCCCAAACAAGCAACAAATAATGGCAAATATCTTCCTTCATAAGAGACTTATTCCATTTTAGTGTCTCCACACCATGAAAAGGGTGGAGGATGTCCAACTGGTCCACATTATCGATGTCTTTCTCAAGGAGCATTCATTAAAATTTCATTACATTTGGTACTGTGCAGCGTACATTCAAGGTTGCTGTTTTAAAGTGGAAGATGTGTGTACCAATGTAGTCGATTAGAAATTGAAGGTCAGGGCCAGTTTAGATTGTCATTGCTCACCAAGTATATGTATCAACCGGGTTGACGCATTTAATATACATTCATCCAACTTGGTGTTTGAACAAAGCATGAATAGTCTTGTTGTAGAGAGTACATTCAGGGCTAAATCTGTTGGATATTAGGGTGAAAAGTGATGATGTTAACTTCTTTGGAAATATATATCACACATTACAGAGTAACTGCAATACACTGTATAAAATGTCAGTTCAACACACAAATTAAGTACATGTATCATAGACTACCTGTCAGGATCCCTGACACTGAGTACTGTAAAACCAGAAATATTTTTGCAAAAATTTGTGAATTGGAGCTGACTGCCTTTTTTGCTGCATAAAATTATCGTAAGTTACTACTGGCATTCAAAGCATATAGTGTAGACAACAACTTTCACATGCATTTTAATCTCCTGAATCTTGGCATTTGTGAAATTAAAACGCATGCAAAAATGTTTGGTTTTACAGTAATAAAATATACTGGACAAATGATGTTGACATGTACTCTTGAAATTCCATTGATAACTTTGACAAGACATGGTAAAGCCAGTAAGCCTACAGTTCGAAGCACAAAATTACAGGGTAACATACGGCATGGCAACTGGGGTTAACTGAAGATAATGAATGGTGCAAAATAAAAAGGCAAGATTTTCTTGTCTACTTGTGTTTCCTCAAAATTTTATTTCCTTTTGGCTCTAGAGACTGGTGGGTCTTTGTAATCATCGGTCACTGCATTTGATGCCTGGCTATGCCAAAGTATGAATGGACACATTTAGTATTCAGTTGTACAAATTTGTAGTTCACACAAATTTGTAGTTCACATCCACTCAAATGGAGGTAATCCTTTCAACATTTGACAATTCTCACACATACTACGACATCATTAAAAAAAAAAAAAAAATAGTAGCCCTGCATCCACTGCAATGAATTTAAATGTGATAAAATATGATTTACGTGACCTGCTTTACAGCAGGCAACAATACAATGGGTTGTGGATTGTTACACTCTTGTAGCTCAAATCCAAGGGCAGCATCCTGACTTCTGTTACATTTACTTCTAGCACTGGTTGATTCAAATCTATAGTCTGTATGACGGAAAAAATGCATCTTGTAAGAATGAACTACTGGGGGAGAGGTTTACAATATTGAATGTATTTAAAGCACAAGAAAGGGGTATACACTTCAATATCTGAGCCAACTACAGAACTGTAGAATACTTTGTCACTTCTGGGGCCCGTTGCATAAAAGTTACTATTATGGTAACTTTGCCATCCAATGGTAACTTCCATGGAATTCTTGATTTTGATTGGCTGTTGAGTACTGTTGCTATGGTAGTTACCATTGGATGGCAAAGTCACCACAATAGTAACTTTTATGCAACAGGCCCCAGGACTACACAAATTGTGCCTCAAGACCACAGGGTGAGCATGAGACCTGAAATATGTACACTGTATGCATGTTATCATTGTTACTGTGTGATGCAATATGGGCTGCAGTTTGTTCACGTCATTTCATATCACAATTTAAGTTTTTAAGATGAATCACACATCTTTTTCATCTTTCTGTTTTTGAATACATGTATAAGCGAAAAAGAAAACAAAATTGTAATGCCAAACTCACAAACTTTGTAAATATGATCACATACAATAGCTGCAGCTGTTTTTAAATTCTTATTTGCTGAATTCATAAGTAAAATTGTATATAGCGCAGACATGCAGAGGTTAATACTGTTGTGAAGCATTTCAGATATTGTGAATACATATACGCATTTCTAATAACTACATTTTACTGCTCTTTCTGTACATCTGCAAAGTATCAAACATCATGGTGTGTATCTGGCAAATGGTTGTGTAGAAACTGTTCAGCATATTCAAATATGACTAGGCTGAATGGCTTTCATCACACTATGAATGGTACAGCTGTACCATATCTGGGTAATCAGGACAGATGCAGGCTTATTGCTTCTGAAAACATTTAAAGTGTATTCCTTTATTCTAACATTTCATTGTATTCATGATATAATGCCAAACAAGAGATATTGACCAAAATGCATTAAAATAAACAATGATTCATGTAAAAGACAATGATAACATGATGGCATTAAACCACACGGAATTGTATGCACCCTTTTGTTGAGCTGATTGCTTGTGGTCATACAGATATTTTAGAAACGGATCCACGATCCATCTGCCATTTTGTTTCATGATCAACGCACGATGTACACACCTTATATATTTGTTATGGTCTTTAGGAATTATATCATGAAATAATACTGCTGTAGTGTTCTTGCTGATAAACAGTGTACTCTCGCTATAAAGAACACAGTTATAAGAAATTCCTGTTACAATGAAGTAAAAATTCAGTTCCAAAAATAATTATGTACACATCTTTATGTACATAACTGTTCAGAATAACAGCAAAACTGCCAGTCCAGAGGACTTTGTTATAACGCGAGTCCACTGTAGAGGCAACTCCCAATTAACAAAATCCTCGGGACCAGCAGTTTTCTTTCATTATATCAAAATTCTGTTACAGTTGAACAAAGGCAGTGTGCAAAGATGTATAGATGATAATATTGGGACCTGAATTTTACTTCGTTGTACGCAAAATTGTTATATGGGAGTGCACTGTATCTCTTTCAGTAGATACATATGTATATTGTATCTAGCCTTGGCTCTACTGAGTATTAAACTGTTAAAACATAAAAACAAAATACTGTCCATGCACAAAAAAGAGCAATGAACACATGAAGGACAAATACTGACCTAGAAACATAGAAACTCACTGACATCAAATGGGACATGAAGAATGTCATACCATTGCTCTGCACACTGTTTGAAGTATAAAGTCTTAATCACGTTCTTCATAACATTAAGAGAAATCCCCTTAGATTTAGGTTTCAATGTCATAAAATATCAGCTCAATACATACATCATTTGTTCCATCCTCTATCCAAGTGATTTGAAGTCATGATTTTCTGTTTCCAATCCTTCCATACATCACATATATGTAGATAATAAGCTATCCAGGATCTTGTCTCTCTGTGCTGAACATATCAATGTCTCTCAGAATCAAGTAGCCTACAGCTACTTTGAGGATGTTGCCGATACGATGTCGTCTATTCTTGCATCCCTCTCCTTCTTCATTTTAGCCAGCTCTGTCAGCATATGCTCAAGTGGATCAGGCGGTCTGTGGTAAACTATTTCAGCCGTCAGTTTCTGCAGAGAGAACAGATGCAGAGGCAGATATTGTACTACAAATCTTCCACAAACAATATATGAACACATTTGCTTTGGGTGGTGTGGTTGGTGCATTTCATGGCTTTTATTAATTGGCATGACACAACATATTTGTGCCTAGTTAAAAAAAAAAGAAGAAAGAAGTTGTAAGCAGCTACAACTTTCACCTGCCTCTAATTGCTCTGCAATAGGTCATGCAGAGTTTCCTCTTGATATCATTTTCAGCAATGACATAATGTGAGATTTATGTTATAAGTTGAACAGTTTAAGGTGCACCTGTATATGAATACAATTACAGTCCATCATTATGATGATACTTTTGATTCCTGGAAGTATTTGAGCACTCCCACAACATCACAACAGCACTGCCTGCAGCCTCATACTTTTTAATCATTGGGAAAGAGTTCCTTATGTCCCCTCCCCCAAGTGAATTACTATTTTTTTTACTAATAATAAACTAAATAGGCCTAAAGGTTATGCCATTTATGGGAAGACTTCCTTTGGAGACATAACCCTAGCATTTGACCAAAGTCAATGATCCCAGCTCCTGTGTGGAGCAACGCGCACAGATCAAACGTTACGATAAACCAAATTTCTGACAGCTTTTTTACATTCAAACAAGTTTGACATGACATGACACATTATGCAGCAATATTTGGGGTTAATTTCTCACATTGTGCAATCGAAATTCTCACAGTAACTCGGTTATAATGCAGAAATTTTATCCATATCGCAACATCGCCGTTCGCTAGCCATAAGTCGCCATTTTGAATCTGTAAACCAATCACATGTGAGGTACGTGTTTTAGTAAAAAAAACACGTAGAAGCTACCTCCCATGTGATTGGCTAATAGATTCATACTGTTTGTTTCTGCAGTTTAAACGTGACGCGACGGGCTGGTTGATGTGTGTTTTACGTTGAAAATTCTACCGAAATATTGGATTATTCATTAATCTGGTGAGTGTAGTCTATTCTTGAATAATTGATTTAACTATACAAGCTTAAATTTGCCGACCTAGGGCCGTAAATTAGACGCAATCGAGAAGGGTGAGGTACCTCACCCAATTTTCCATAGAGACAGTGGTTAAGAACATCCACACAGCAATGGGTACTGGTACCTTCCGTCTGTCTATGGAGGACAGCGTTACTGGCAAAATATAAAAGAGTCCTCCGGACAGACGGATCTTTCCGTCTACCCTAGCATAACCTTTATTTAGTTTATTATCAGTATTAAAAAAAAATAGTAATATATTTATTTTGTGCAAATTAGTGGTGGGACACAAGGAACTCTTTCCAAAACGAACAAACGACTTCACCACATGACTGACTGTCAAACTACCTGGAATATCTGCATAACTTTATGTCTCTCCATGTAATTGACGGCTCGCATGTACGGGTCTTCGGGAGGCGCGACGTACTCATCCTCCTTTTCGTCGCCTGCTTCGGAGGGAACATTCGCCAGTTTCTGGCTGAGTGTTTCTAAAGCGTCGTCGCCAAGTTCGTCTCCATTGTCATTTCCATCGAGTAAGGGGCTCTGACTTGCTGACAGTGCTCCCAAGACAGACCGCTCCACGTCTGATATGCTTTGTTCGGGAGCTGTTACGGGACGGGAGTTCTCCTCTGAAGCAGGTGGTGGTGGGTAGAACGCTGCACCACGCGGGCGAGGCTGGGGAGGATCGGGGAAGGAACTCTCTGCCTTTTCGCTGCTTTCTAGTTGCTGGCTGGCTGACGATTCCTCCTGTTTTTCGGTATCATCCTGCCCGAAACTACCTTCTGTCAGTAAGACAGGTTGTTCGCTGGGTTCTGCTGCCATTCCTAATGGCAAATTTAAAAGAATTGTGATTACAGGCAACTTTGAAATATACTAACTTGACAAGATGACTAACGTTATCTCGACAATTCGTTTTGTATACGGCATGCCTGGGTGACGACCCAACATGACCTTTTTCCTGACTTAGACCTAGTTCAATATGTGGTGGGGTAGATGTAATTTTCATTCCGATTGTTGTCATAATTTCCAGTTTTATTCATTAAAATGGCCTACTGATACTTAACAATTTAAAAATAAAAATAGATTTCCCCATTTTTGAAATCTTTTGCATTCTTTCTCCATTACATATGCTACGCTGTTGCTTCTAAACACCCCTCAAAAACGTGCACGAACCCAATTACCACTAACGGTGTTCCTTTGTAGTACGTGAATACGCCATACACTCCTATGATGTGTACACTGTATTGGCCACACGATCGAGGGCCATGTTTTCGTGATCTCGAAACGTGCTGAAGTTCCTTGAAGCGTGTCGATGGTGTACTCAACACCATTCATTTACACACACTAAAGTGTCAGACCGTCTTGTTGCATAGCAACGGCGTCGTCTGCCGGACAAGAATTATCTTATCCTCGATCGGGATTATTTACCTGCCACAACATCAATGTAAATAGGGACGGGGAGCCTTCAATCGAGGGACATCCGCCCAGAGGGTGACAGCACAGGATATGCAGGCGGCAATATTTTGAAGTACATGTAAAGGTCTACTTATTAGTCGGAATTTAACTCAGAGGTTGCGTTGAATTCCATTGTGGAAGATATCTAGGAATCGCAGCCGTCATTTTGATGAAGAATTTTGTGTCGCGGAAATACATTGGCAGTAGTTTAAGCTTCCAACCAAGCAAAAAAAAAAAGAAAAAAAAAAGAGGAAAGACGGAAAGAAGACAAAAAAGAGAAGAAATTAGAGCAAAATGGCAGACATATTCAACAACAATCACTATGAGATGGGGGATCTCTGTTGAAAACCAGTAAGCAAGCAAGCAACCATAGATTAGTAAAGCAAGATGAGCAAAAATAGAATTTGAATTTTACGCAACAAAATGTTTGTAAAGGGACAACAGATTAGCGAATAATCAGATACAGCGAGAGGCTCTTGCGACAGACCTTGTAATGCAGAAAAAGTAGGGCCTACACTGTCAAATGTGACAAAAATATCATCCACCGCACGGGGGGGGGGGGGGGGGGGGGGGTGACTGCAACCTGAGTGTGCCCTAAGCCATACCACCGAGCCGAGACACTAGGGGAAAAAGGCCGGAGATGAAGTATACAAGAATCCAAGTGCTTCTGCAACTATTGTCATTATTGTCGTCCTAAATATTATGTAACAACGTACATAGCCTGTATGGCTTGTTAAAAGAAGATTTCCAGTACAGTTATATAAGTTAGTCTGATAAGAAAGAGTAATCAGCTCATGTACACATCGGTACAAATGACCTTTCTTTTTTTCTCAGTTGGTTAGGCACTTCACTCGTTTTCAAAGCGGCAAAATGCAAAAGCTTGCCCGACGTAACAATTTATGGAATTCATGTTCAAACATATAATTGCGTTGAGATCAGGTGATCAGAATACTCCATCAGTTGACAATTTAGCAGGCATCCATTTCATTGTTTTGTATTGAATGCAATAACAGCCTATAATACGCGTAAAAGTAATCTCATTCATCAACCCTTTGCAAGAACTCAAACTGCCCAAAATTCATTTGTATATGTTTGTATTAGAGAATGGAATAATTTGCCATTGAGAATTAGGTCAGCCTCATCACTATCCAACTTTAAACGTACATGTCGCATCTATCTTGAGGGAAATTTGTAAAACAAGAATTGATCAGGGAAGCTGAATTTAAAAGTATAGTAAAATAGAAAGTATCTACCTGCAATTTCATGTGAATTATATGTATGTGCATGAGCGTTTTTGTGACACGTGTTTGTGTGATTGAATGTGTGTGTGTGCGTGTGTGTGTGTGTGTGTGCTTGTGTTGCATCTGTCCTATGTAAATATATTATTATTATACTTCTTGTTAATATGTTTAAAACTTTAGTATGTTTTGCTTTGTTTTATATGTTTATCCGGGACCCCCTTTTTACAAGCTCTGCTTCTTTTGGGGTCCCAAACCATTCATTATTCTAAATGCTGTATCCTTTTGTAAAATGTCAAATGTTTAATGAATTGGTTAAATAAACTTGAAACTTGAAACTTGATATTGCGAAATACCATTCTTGCTGTCAGGTGCAAGTGCTGGCAAGCACCATTTAGATAAGGATCACATGAATAATCATCGCATAACAGATGCTTATCTTAGTGAATTTACAAGCCAAAATGCCTGTTGGTACAAATGACCTTTTTCTGCTCATGCGCAAAGTGGAATTAACGAACTGGTCTATTAGATCCGTGAACTGGGTAAAAATTAGAGAAGCACAATTTTGTAAAGTTTCGCTAATTTCTGCAGAATAGTTGACATGAATATACAAATGAGTGAACTAATGATGTCAGATGATGTCCTCACCTCTCAATTTTCCATTGATCATGTACTTTAAAAAATGGCGAAAATTCAGGCGTTTCTGTAAAGTGCAAAACATGATGTTACTCCTGGTTGAACAACTTCAGAATATTCTTCACTTAGATATATTAGAATTTGAGACTTGGCGTAGATGCATTAGAATGACACACTGGAAATGTCAACATTTTTCTGGCAAGTTATGAGGGTATGACATCATCACTTCACTATTTGCGTATTTATATTGCCTGTTCAAGAACTGTTTCCTGAAATATTAAGCGAAACTTCAAAATGTCATAACTTTCTTGTTTTTAATCCAAATTTGAATAAATTGTCAATGTTGTGCTAAGAAAATTTGATTCCTTCTTTTCAGACTATATCTCTCAACTCAAATGTACAGAAACAAAGTGCAAATTCATTCAAATTTGTGTTCTTTAATACAAATGAGGCACGAATGTCTTGATGATAAATTACTGCACGTGTAGGTTAGCTTTTATTGGTTCCAATAGGAAACCAACAGACACCAGCAAAGCCAACCGAAACCATATATAGGACTAATCGAACATTCTGTTGGCTCCATGGATTCATTGAAACCAGCAGAAAAAAAAGCAACAAACCAGTATAGGACCAATAAGACATATGCCTATACTGATGAACATCCTGTTGGTTTGAAGTCTATGGGTTTCTGATCGTGCTTATACAGGTAAACAATAACTGACGAACTTCTAGACGGAGTTTCTATTGGTTCCAATAGGAAACCAATAAGAACCAACAAAACCAATACTTAATAGATTTTTTTTCTTTTCTTTTTTTTTTTTGGGGGGGGGGGGTTATATAAGGGATTTTCGACCTTGGCTGTCTTATAGTTTTCATAGTTCGGTTCATGTTACTACAGGCAGTAAGAGCCACTTTAACGCGTTTTATAAGGCACCGGCGACACACACACACACACACACACACAAGCACACACGCATACACATACACACACATCAACAATGGCTGTTCTTTCTTCATTTAATTCTGGCTAATCTTGAATAATGACCAGACTCACTGACCGGAGCCAATTAATAATATTCAATGTCTGCCATAATCAGTCACAGCAAGAGTGATTCGAGTAATGATAGACTGTCGTTGCGCTAGGTGTCCATCGTAATGGGTCATAACTATATAATACAATATACAATGTACTAACACTATGATACAACGGCCCCTCAAAGATGGATGCTGGCCACTGGCCGGAACCGCCGAGCCAGTCAAGCAGTGTGAGAGTGTGTGTCAAGGTCTATCGGTTTAGCGGTTCTGACCTCACACACACTTGCAAGATGCATCAGTCATTAAAACGGAAAAAAAAGGAAAGAGGAGCGAAAGTGATTAAAAATTCATCATGCGTGGAATATGAGAACGGGCACGTCCACATGAACAAAAGATTATCAAATCGGACTAAAAATAACGAATGTCCCTTGCAACCCTGGTCCCTTGAACAAGTCGCGGTCAACTCACCGTCGCGAGTCATGGGCCTTCGTATGACGGCAGATACCCCGGCAGATAGTTCACATCAAGGGGATTTACACCACTGGCGCCATCATGGAAATGAATGTTGGAGCTAAGAAAAGATAATTACAATTAAAAGATAATAATTCAGTCATTTCCGGTCATACACTGTTCATTGTCATTGCACCTGTTAATATTTGCCTGCAACGTTGTCTTTAAAATCGATCGAGCTTTTCTTCCTGAAGACAATCTTGACCTCTATAAATAACAACAGTCAATGATGAATTGACTGAATAAATTATTGGCAAACTTTCATCGGTAAGGGAGGTTATAGTTTATTTCATCACGCTCATGCTTGGCGTGTCTAGAAAGTAATAATATGCAATTTTGACGACGTGAAACGTGACTAAGTTGGCGAAAGTCGCACACTTTTCGGCACGACACTGTCTGGCGACGGGCAGGCCCCCTGTCGGTGGTGAGTCGGCCATGTCGGAGGCCAAACGAAGTGTAATGGTCATCGCCAACTGCTCGACTGAACAATGAAACGAAGAAAATGTCATATTCCACGCCGCGGTTAGCCGAGATGTCGAAGTCATTAAGGGATATTCGGTCACCGGCATTGTACCCGTGACGAGCTGGATAGGCCTAAGTCATTACTGTCGAGTGCAAGGCACCCATAAATGCACACACACAAAAAATCAATCAACCAACAAAAAAACCAAAAACAAAACAAAACAAAACAAAACAAAAACCACACACACAACAATTCCTTTATAAATGAAACAAAGCAGAAACATGCCATATTTTAATCCCTATAATAGTAAAGATATCGTTATTATGTTAGTGGTTCCTGGGGAATAAAAATAGGGTCTACTTTGCAATGTCTCGGTAATACACTCTCGACAGTTGCACCAGAGAAGTGAAAAGAAGTGGAAGAAATCTCTCTGGTCGCACCATGCAAGCTTCAACAGTATAATCCAAGAAATCGTTAAAGTCCAAACACTCATTAAATGTGAATATTAATTGAAATAATACCAATAATGAAGAAATACTGCAACAATAATTTTCCTTCCCTGGAATTCGGTTTTTCGTTCATGCAGAGAGCACAGACATTCAACCGCGTTGACATGGATTGTAGCCCTACTATTCTGTAGTTGCTTATTCATTCATTAGGAAACATTTGAAATTAAACTTGAAATAAAAAATAAGAAATAAAACTAGGCCTTTAGGTCATTGACTCTATATATCATTTGAATGTGAACCTGACAAGAGAAACTACGGCTAAAGGCCACTGATATGCAGAGACTCCAACTCTCCCGTTTTCGATGGGAGATCTCCCGCCGAAAACCCTTTTTTGGGGGGGCAAAATCTCCCGTTTTCCCGTTTGAGATTTAATTTCTCCCGCCCTGGCTCTTTGTCTCCCGTTGGAAGGGATTTCTTACTTATTTCTATCGTATGTTGAAAAAATAAGCCTTAGATAGCACAAGAGAGAATCTAGAACCCTAGGAACTTCGCGCTTCGCACACATCAAGTTGGAGTCTCCCGTTTGCTAGGGGTTTCAGGCGGGATAATCTCCAGATCAGAAGGTGCTTTGGGTTGGAGTCTCTGGATATGCCACGCATGATTGAGCACTGCGTCATAAAAGGTCTGTGCTTATACATGGGAGGTAGGATTGGGATATAAAGGGAATCACTGTTATGGGACAGACCACTGGGCCCCCTGATGACCTCTTATCCCACCACAATCTAAAAAGTGGAAAAATAACTACTGAAATTGCTAATGAAAACCGAGTAGTTAAAGCTAAAATCACAATGATTTTGTCATTACGTACCTAATGCCGTTTGATAATTTTCGTTGAGACTATAGGGCTTTTTACACTTGTAAATTTTTGCTTAGCCCCGGACCAACGGTGGGGCTAAGGGGGGGGGGGGGGCCTTAGCCCCACCGTTGGTACGGGACTATCCTTAGCCCACTTTCTGTTTACACTCGTTTTTGCCAAAGTGGGCTAGCCCCACCGATAGTACGGTACTATCTGGCCCTGTAAAATAGCAGGGGTTAGCACCGCAATTGCGGTGCTAGCACCGCAATTGCGGTGCCAAGCAAGTGAGTGTAAACAGAACGAAAAAAATAATCCTGGGCTAAGCGACGGAGACGAAGTCCGACCCTCACTGACCAATCAGAAACGAGGTAATCAAGTGCTGCCGGTGCGTGCGTGTACGTGTACAGTACACAGCGTAATTATGAATATTCATGTGGTTTGGAAAGTCCGGGGCTAAGAAACACGAGTGTAAAAAGGTCAGTTTTCTCCTTAGCCCCGGACAAGAGATAGTACGGGACTAATTGGCGAGTGTAAAAAGCTGAAAAAATTGGTACGGGACTAACGATAGTCCTGGGTCAGAGAAAGTCCGGGGTTAAGAAACACAAGTGTAAAAAGCCCTTATGTGAATGTAGGCCTAATCTGAAAGCTATACTGCAACCGTTGAACGCAAACTTAGATTTAGTAACCTGTTCGTGTGCGAAAACGGAAAATACAGTAGATGCGTAAAATTATTTTTTAGGTGAACAATTCTCAGCTTTTAGATTTTTTTTTTTTCGAAAACGGAAAATACAGTTATTAATGCGTAACCAGTGGTGGAATCAACAAATTTTTGCTTTACACCTTTTAATCTTCCTTTCCGATCCCCCCTTTCTTTTTCAAGGGGGGGGGGGGGGGGGCACCCCCTCTCCCTCCGGCGCCGGACTGTGCCCTATTGGTGGTCCACAATAATGATTACTAGTATAGATCTGACTTTTCTTCTTCTTCTTCTTCTTTTAAAAGAATACAGCGTATACAGTACCAATATCAAGAGAACATTGAGTCAACATCAGAGTTAGCGTGCAGTGAAATGGGGATTCAGAGCTAGCAACCATGGAGCTACGTTTGTAGCTCCGTGAGCGTACTTACCCTACACTCTAACGCGAGTGCCCCCCACCCCCCCCCCAGGCCCTCCCCTCCCCCGATAATAGGGCGCACGTACGTAAAGAGTAAGAGTTCTGTTAGACCAGGAGCTGGCTGCTGGTCAATTTACCCCATCAAGCCCAAAAGGTTTGACCCCTCAAAGTTACTGGGGCCACCCCCCTCATTACAAAACTGGGCGTCAGCCTGATACCTGAGGGCGGGGTCGTCCCCCAGGGACCCCCCCAAAATGGCCCCCGGCGGGTGTAATTTACCCCATGGAACCCATGGACCAAACCTGGTCTAAAAGAATGGCCTAGGGGTGTACATAATAAAAATATAAAAACTGACAAAATATCTGGTCGGGAAAGGGGTTGCCAGACCGTCCCCCCTGGGCCCCCCCCCCCCCCCCCCCCCTGGCGGGTGTAATTTACCCCACGCAGCCCATGCACCAAACTTGGTCCAATGAAAGTACTATGGGTGTACATAATGAAAATATAAAAACTGACACGATATCTGGTTGGGAAAGGGGTTGCCAGATCCCCTCACCCCCACCCCCCCCCCCCCACCACCGCCCATTGCGCCCCTTCGTGGGTTTAATTTAGCCAACAGCACCCATGGATCAAATTTGGCTGGGGGAAAGTAGGCCCCACTATGGGTGTGCAAAAAATAAAGATAAAAGCTGACAAAATATCTCACTTACAAAGAGTAATCAAACATATCCCCTACCTTTGCTACCCCCCCCCCCCCCCCCATTTTTTAGTGTGAAGGGCCTATACGGTTTGGAGAGGTATGAATGAGCGTGTCATAAAAAGTAATAAATGGAACTTCTTGAATTAAGATGAAGTTATGACAACAGAAGCATTGTGTGTGTACATATATCCACATGCCCCATCCCACTCCCTCCCCCAAAAGAATGGAGTTATTGATATCTACACTAGAAACATACTCAGACAGTGCAGACCTTTGCCAAGCAGCTCATTTCCACCCATTCACACATGCTAAAAACTGCCAAATTTCCCACATAAAAGCCTTTTGCTTTTAAATGCCATCAACTTCCAGGTGTGTGGTAGTGCATTATGCCTTGAGCACATGCCTTTACCTTTAGTGCGCATGGATGCAAACCTCAAATTCATGCAGCTTGAACTCCCAATTCCATTGATCTCATCTGCCATAAGATAAAAATCATCAAAATTTCATAAAGATTCCCGGATCACTACCAAAATTTATATTTATCATCTGATTTTAAAATGTAATTGTGTTATTATCATCTTTTCATACAAGTTTCATCCAAATGTGTTCTCAACCTTTCAAGTTGTTTTGCATACAAACAATAATGCAGACAATACTATATATAAGTAACATTAAACCTCAAGTGGCAGAAATAATCACAACTGTATGCAACATCCTACAGTTCAACTGTGTTACCATGCATGTGGAGCAAGCTCATGTACAACAGTACAAGAAACTGTATACCTGTGATACAAAATTGTACATGCAGTGGGTGCATAGGCCATAGTGTGTTTAATTGCATGCATATATTTGTATGTTGTATACATTTTACTTGTTGCATGCAATTATACATTTCGAAGATCGGCAACACGTGTATCATCAGTCTGCAAACAATAAAAAGGCGGTGTTTTCCTGACCTTGGTATTAAGTGAACTGGGCTTTCCTATTGTAGGTACTATACTGGTAGGCCCCTATGACAGTAGTACATGTATTTCATCACTGGATGACAATTGGTGTCAGTAACAAAGCAAACAAAGAAAGGTCAAGAGTCTAGATCTTGGACTAGATCTAAGTCTCAAATATGCTATGATATGGCTGGATATCTAACGTTAGACCTATATTTCCTATACATGCTATAGCTTGTAGAGTACCTAGTACTATTTGGCGAAACCAAATGAACTGGAACAGGGGATGGATTATCAGCGAGATGTAGTGTATTATGAGTCATAACTGAAAAACCAATAAATAGAACATCAATGTTCTCAGCCTATATAGGTTTAAGTGTCAAAGGTGTGCATTGCTTTAAATTTGCATAGAACACTTAAACCCTGAATTTGTTAATGTCACTGCACTTCCTATCATTCATAGCTAGAGTCAAAAAGGCAGAATTATACTACATTTCAATTTCTCTATCTAATAGACAACTTTGATTTTAGGATTAGAAATAGCCTTATTAATAGCTATATGTATCATAAGTGTTGAAGATGCAGATGTTCCAGTGAATGAATACTTGCAGAATTGGGTATGAAGATTAGGCATATAATCTGAAACTCCCTTTAAATATAGCAAAAGAAATAACAAACAGCCTGATTAAAGTTGCAAATATTGTGATATCGATGTCTTAACAAGCTACAGTACATGCAGCATGTCTACCATGCCAGAAACATGGACAGAGAGCCTTAAGATTGAAGAGCTGTGACCAAATGAAGCCTCAAATTGCTTAAATTGCAAATCAAATCCATTGGTAGTAAGATAATATTTTAAATACCTGCAAAAATATAGGAATCTGTACCAAAGGTCATTCACTTACACCTCTGTTAGAGCCAAAGCTATAATTGTGCATTGCTACAGTATTTATGCTCAACTCTGAGTTTGTTTACACTGATGTATGAGGCGAAAGTACACATAAGCTTGTTTTCACTTCAGTTGTTTGTTTTCTATACCTTGTGCAGCTCTCATACACAATGTAGTTTACAGGTACAAACCTTTGTTGGTTGTCAATGAGTCTGCACAAAGACTACTACATGCACCACACTGGCACTGCAGCCTCTCCTGGGAGAGGCTACAACACAGGGACAGTTTGTTATTTCTTTTGCTATATTTAAAGAGAGTTTCAGATTATTTGCCTAATCTTCATACCAAATTCTGCAAGTATTCATACAGTGGAACATCTGCATCTTCAACACTTATGATACATATAGCTATTAATAAGGCTATTTCTAATCCTAAAATCAAAGTTGTCTATTAGATAGAGAAATTGAAATGTAGTATAATTCTGCCTTTTTGACTCTAGCTATGAATGATAGGAAGTGCAGTGACTTTAACAAATTCAGGGTTTAAGTGTTCTATGCAAATTTAAAGCAATGCACACCTTTGACACTTAAACCTATATAGGCTGAGAACATTGATGTTCTATTTATTGGTTTTTCAGTTATGACTCATAATACACTACATCTCGCTGATAATCCATCCCCTGTTCCAGTTCATTTGGTTTCGCCAAATAGTACTAGGTACTCTACAAGCTATAGCATGTATAGGAAATATAGGTCCTAACGTTAGATATCTAGCCATATCATAGCATATTTGAGACTTAGATCTAGTCCAAGATCTAGACTCTTGACCTTTCTTTGTTTGCTTTGTTACTGACACCAATTGTCATCCAGTGATGAAATACATGTACTCACTGTCATAGGGGCCTACCAGTATAGTACCTACAATAGGAAAGCCCAGTTCACTTACCAAGGTCAGGAAAACACCGCCTTTTTATTGTTTGCAGACTGATGATACACGTGTTGCCGATCTTCGAAATGTATAATTGCATGCAACAAGTAAAATGTATACAACATACAAATATATGCATGCAATTAAACACACTATGGCCTATGTACCCACTGCATGTACAATTTTGTATCACAGGTATACAGTTTCTTGATACTGTTGTACATGAGCTTGCTCCACATGCATGGTAACACAGTTGAACTGTAGGATGTTGCATACAGTTGTGATTATTTCTGCCACTTGAGGTTTTATGTTACTTATATATAGTATTGTCTGCATTATTGTTTGTATGCAAAACAACTTGAAAGGTTGAGAACACATTTGGATGAAACTTGTATGAAAAGATGATAATAACACAATTACATTTTAAAAACAGATGATAAATATAAATTTTGGTAGTGATCCGGGAATCTTTATGAAATTTTGATGATTTTTATCTTATGGCAGATGAGATCAATGGAATTGGGAGTTCAAGCTGCATGAATTTGAGGTTTGCATCAATGCGCACTAAAGGTAAAGGCATGTGCTCAAGGTATAATGCACTACCACACACCTGGAAGTTGATGGCATTTAAGAGCAAAAGGCTTTTATATGGGAAATTTGGCAGTTTTTAGCATGTGTGGATGGGTGGAAATGAGCTGCTTGGCAAAGGTCTGCACTGTCTGAGTATGTTTCTAGTGTAGATATCAATAACTCCATTCTTTCGGGGGAGGGAGTGGGATGGGGCATGTGGATATATGTACACACACAATGCTTCTGTTGTCATAACTTCATCTTAATTCAAGAAGTTCCATTTATTACTTTTTATGACACGCTCATTCATACCTCTCCAAACCGTATAGGCCCTTCACACTAAAAAATGGGGGGGGGGGGGGGGGGGTAGCAAAGGTAGGGGATATGTTTGATTACTCTTTGTAAGTGAGATATTTTGTCAGCTTTTATCTTTATTTTTTGCGCACCCATAGTGGGGCCTACTTTCCCCCAGCCAAATTTGATCCATGGGTGCTGTTGGCTAAATTAAACCCACGAAGGGGCGTAATGGGTGGTGGTGGTGGGGGGGGGGGGGGGGGTGAGGGGATCTGGCAACCCCTTTCCCAACCAGATATCGTGTCAGTTTTTATATTTTCATTATGTACACCCATAGTACTTTCATTGGACCAAGTTTGGTGCATGGGCTGTGTGGGGTAAATTACACCCGCCAGGGGGGGCCCAGGGGGGGACGGTCTGGCAACCCCTTTCCCGACCAGATATTTTGTCAGTTTTTATATTTTTATTATGTACACCCCTAGGCCATTCTTTTAGACCAGGTTTGGTCCATGGGCTCCATGGGGTAAATTACACCCGCCGGGGGCCATTTTGGGGGGGTCCCTGGGGGACGACCCCGCCCTCAGGTATCAGGCTGACGCCCAGTTTTGTAATGAGGGGGGTGGCCCCAGTAACTTTGAGGGGTCAAACCTTTTGGGCTTGATGGGGTAAATTGACCAGCAGCCAGCTCCTGGTGTATGTGGTAATACTGCTGTAGGGCCTAAACACTAACCAAAAAAAGATCTTCTACGAGGATCTTTGATGATACTGACCCGCGGCCGTGCGCATACCGCCTCGGAGAATGGTTTCTTCATGTGTTCTTCATGTGTCCACAGGAGCCCATAGTCTCATTCGACTTTTCAGAAGGAAGCAAATTTCATGCTTTATCATTCATAGGCTCTTTTCGTGCCAAACCACACGGAAAAGTGGTAAGACGCAATACCACCTTTGAAAATCTTAGCGTAAGCTTACAGTCCAGTCCCACACACTCAATTTCTTGTAATGCTCAGTAAGTTGGATTATGCAATGAGCCAGGTGCATTGCAATGTGAGTGCATCATATATTTTATAGGCATAGTCAAAAACCCCAGTTAGATATTACACCACCATAAAAACAGTACCCAAACCGAATTTGTCTGTAGATTTTGAGCAGTTCTGGCTGGAAATATTGTTCTTGCATATGTACATACATGTATACGCATGCATGCTTAATTGTGTACATTCCTAATGCAACTGTTCTCTATTAAACACAGATTTTCTGTTTCTTTCGTCTCCATAGATGTCACGACCAACATGGGTAAGAAAGCCTACTGGGAGGCATTTTATGGCTCCAGAACAGCTCAAACATCTCATGGTAACCCCTTTGAGTGGTTTGTGCCCTACGAAGCAATCAGGGACACATTTCACTCCAACATTGCAACATTGGGTCAGTCAGGCGATGGAACTTTGCGCTTGGCAGAGCTTGGCTGTGGAACTTCAGGTCTGGCACTAGCTCTGGCTCTCGATTACCCATCGTGCCACATCACCTGTATGGACTTTTCGATGAATGCACTTATCCAAAGCAAGACAAACACAGAAATGACATCACACTCAAACAATTCCTCGAAACATCATCTTGATTTTGTAGCTGCAGACATTTGCAACATCCCCTTGAGAGGAAATGTATTTGATGTCGTGTACGAGAAAGGCACTACAGATGCACTGCTGAAAAGCAAAAGCACAAGGCAAAAGGTGGACAAACTATTGACGGAAGCATGTAAACTTTTGACACCAAATGGTCTCTTTCTGCAGTTTTCAGATGAACCACCTGAACTCAGACTAGATCTGCTGGAAAAAGTGAAAACTGATTTACTCCAGTCTGAAGGCAAGCAGCTCTCTGTCTCCTTCACACAACTTCCTGAAACAGGTGCTATGGAATATTTTGCTTACAAAATTACTTTAAGATAGGGTTTGGGAGGAACATCAACTTGCTTTACAGGTGATGGTCATCAAGGACATACAGTGTATTTCATGATTACCTTGTATGTACATACACCACTTCCTCTTTTGGAATTTATATTTTAAAAAAGAGGAAATCATATTTTGCAATAAATTGAATAACATTTGATGTACGAAGGCTCAAACCGTTCTGAAGTGCTGCATTGGTTGTTGTATTCATGCTTGTTTACCAACTCCAGTAATGACTGCATACCACTGTGCAATAACTGAGACATTAGATTTGCAATAGTTTTCAACAAAGACAGCCTTGATGCTTTTTTTATGTTAGTGTTAGACTGATTTCATTAAACTTGGAGAAAAAAATGATACAGTTTAGGAAATGAGTTTCTGCCTTTTTTGTGCAAAGGCTACTCTGCTTTAATGAATTTGGACATATGTTCATGTTTGATGGAGAAATTCTTCTATGAATGAAAGTTTTACAATAATTCAAATGAATTCAGCTTCATGTTTAATCACAAATGTATTTAGCTTGTGTATGGATGAGGTTGAATGAAGTTTCAGTTCATTTGGCAAGTTTTGTAACTGAAGTCCAGAGATGATAATGACAAGTGTGCAGAAAATACAGAATGCTCTAGATATACCTTACAGAAGGTATGCTGCGTTATTGAAACATTACAAAGCAACTCTGTCACCAAAATGTGCCAAGCTTTGCTTCTCAGTGGATCACTTTTCCATCACATTATTTATTCATTGTTTCTATTGCAAATGTGCATTGCTTTCCTGTCATATACTTATCCACACATATATTTTGATCATATTTGATGAATTGTATTTTCTAAGGTGCTCAATATGAATTAAGGAATGTATACTTCGTATCATGTATTCGTTTTGTTTGATGGAAATAAATCTAATTTAAAAATTATATTTTAACATTAATCGATCATTTATTGGATTTCAAATTGCGTATGCTTTAGATTTGTAGCTGATGTTATCAGCGATGCCAAAACTTTTGTTGCACAGAGACTATGATCAAAGTACTGATTGCCAAACAGTGAACAATAGACTAACAATGTTTCTACCATGTGAAGTATTCAGTTGGATTCGTAATTGTTTTCATTTACAACACGTGTACATTGTATTGTATTGACCACCGCAACGGGCAAAAGTGATGAAGTGGTCTCAGGTGAAAGAGCGCCATCTATAGGCCAAGGGGCTCGGATTTGCTGTATCGTTCCTCGTGAGAGCAGGGATGCCCTGGCTACGGCGGTGATGTTACATGTGTTACATCAGCTTTACATTGAATGAAACAGTAGGACTGTTATAACAAGTATATGTTTTGGTTGTCATGGTAATAAAAAGAAAACGACCAAGCACACCATAACCTATCTTGGACATCAGTTCACGAAGAGACTCCGATTAGAATGAAAATACAGTGTGTACATTGTAGGCCTACAGAGGAACCTCGCTTGAACAAGGGCGTAAGAAACAAGACGATTGCCTTGATTATATCAGGTTTCTTACTATATCAGGGTACAACAGTAAAGAAATGTTGAAGAGTACAACCTCAAACAAACAAACAAACAAACTTGTACATGTATATAAGAGAGGTTAACGACACATTCTATATCTGACCTCTTTATAACGAGGGTCCACTGTACATAAAATTTTAATCGGTCTCTTCGTTCTTCAATGACTGCAAATTCATACAACAACCGTATGTAGATCCATCTCAAATGGTTGTAACTGTCTGGAATAGATGTTTGAATCTACATAAATAACAAAAAGGCGGGAGAAATTAACAAGTCATTAACTAAGTCATTGTCGAGAGATTTCATTGTGTAACCAAGATATAACGTACATTGTATACAATTCCACATAAAGTGAACCAAGGATAAATACAACGTAGTATAAAGTATTCATTACACATATATTCATTAATTCATACAATAATGTTCAGATTATACAGAATGATGTCCAAAAAAAAAATCAAACAAACATAGGAGTGTAAAGAAGCTTAGGTTTGGTGTCAATGGTTTCCTTTGAATTCATTGAGAACATTTTATACATGAAAAAAGGATGATGGTGATGATGATGATGATAATAGTAATAATGATAACGATAATGATGATAATGATAATGATAGTGATGATAGTAATGATAATAATGGAGCGGTGGCCTGGGGACACTAGAAATTGATGTCGGGCCACCGAATTTCAAAAAAAGGGCTGTACAGTATATATTTCGGTGGCCCGTCCGGGCACATAAGATTAAAAATTGATTATGTTTCCCTTTATATATCGGACCACTACATTTCTCTTCCGGGCTACCAAAATTTCAGATTTAAATATTTTAGTGGCCCGATCGGGCTACCAGAGAGAGAAAAGAAGTTAGTGTTGAGCAATGATATGTATATATCTCATAATATTCAAGTATATTTCGGGTATATAATATAGCCTATTCATATGAATTGATTTCACGAGTGCGTGCTTGCACGTGTGTGTGCGCGTTCGTATGCGATGCTTCGTATCATATCTGATGCAGATTTAATGAGCATAGTATAAAATTGAAATGGCATGAGTAATTAACAACCATTGCAGCGAGAAACATCGGTTTCATGCAAGCGCCTGCTTCAACCGGAACACCGTGCAATTACCCGATGCGAGTAAAGACCTAAATTAACATTTAAATGTCCTCTAATGTCTTGCGATAACAATGTCGCGTGTCCCTTAAACTCTGGCACGAGACGACAGCTGCATCTCTGCTATCGGCACTATGCAGTAAAGTGCTTTGTTCAAAATAATTGCAAGAAAGTCCCGACATGTGTATGACATGTGTTTGTAACACCCGTATCTACCCACCAGCACTCGTTCCTAGTGACTACACACACCCTCACATATACGCACATTCAGAAACATAGTCGGAAACCTCATTTCGTTTGAATAACAAAAACAAAAACAAAAACAAACAAACGTGAAAATTATTTTCCTAAAGTTTGCTCAAAGAGTTCCCATTTAAGTCACCATACTTCATCGATCTCGTAAACGACCCGAGTGGGAAAGATATCGTTAGAACTTAACTGAGGACGTTTGCGGAATAATTGCCAACATGGATATCACAGTGGTGGGTGAGACCTGCACTTGTGTTTATATACTTGCATGTCTGCAACGTTACTCGAGAGATTCTATCGTTGAATGTATAACTACTTGGACACGTCTATACTGTCTTCAAATAAAATGAAATCACAATTTTGCATGTTTTAACCTTTGAGTCTAATGTACTCTGATCGTCACATGACAAGGGTGTCATGGTACTCATTAGCTACCATTTCTGAGCCATCGTTAAAGAGATCGTATAGTTCTGGTTGAGACCTAATTTCAGGTTTCTAACATTTTCTTTTTGGTGAGATAATGAAAAACTTCTTATGAAATATGAAAGAGCATGTAATTCTATGAGGAATTCAACGTTTATTTGATGAAAATTGGTTTTGAAATGGCTGAGATATCCAAGAAAGAGCGATTCTTATAAAGTGTGGGACCCACGCACTTTATTACGATCGCTTTGTTTTACTTTGTTTTTGGATGTTTCAGTCATTCCAAACCCGATTTTCATCAAAGAAACTTTGAATTCCTCTTAAAATGGTATGTTCTGTACTATATCATAAGTGTTTTCTTGGTACATTGTATCTCGCAAAAAGTTAGAAGCCCAATTCTCATCTCCACCAATACTGTACCATCCCTGTAAGGATCTCAGCAGCTATTATATACCACGCAGAGTCGTCTTAAAATGGCAACGCATAATGTTGATAGGCCCTTTGCATGCTTCAGGTTAGTGATGTGTGTTGAATATCACATTACTAACCATATTAATGCGATAAAAATTCGTGACGAAATTCAAATTTGTTAAAGATCTGGGAGCTTCATCTTCAAAAAAAAAAAAAAAGGAAAAAAGAAGCAAGTTCGACGAAGTCTTGCCTTTTTAAAACCAGTGAAGGTAAAGGAGAACGTCCAGAAAGAAAGACTATCGTGAATTTCATGCTACACTGATAATAAAAACCGCATACCCTTGATGTTACAAGTTCTCAAAAAGTCATGTTTCACATTAGAAGAAAAAAACTTTCTCTTCTTTTGTATACAATGTAGTATTATTATCATATTTACTGTTATGAGGCCTATTATCATCTTTATTATTGTGTACTATGTTATCAATGATATCATAATTATCATCCCTAACATTAATGATATATTGACCGCAATGTTGTGTTGATAATAATTTATTGCACATTCAAGCTGGATATTATGCAGTGGCGGATCCAGAGGGGGGCGCAACCGGCGCACGCCCCCCTTTATTTTCCGTGAAAAACAAAAGAAAAAAAAGAAAAAAAAGAAATGAAACCGGAAGTGCCTCCAGAAATATTAGTCACGCCCCCCCCCCCTTTACAGAATTCCTGGATCCGCCCCTGTTATGTATAATTTTGTTAGATGTCATGCATTTTTCATCGAGATATACAAAAATAAATTGAAATTCAAATTGAATTGAAATTATTATTACTAACATTATTGATAATGTATCATTAATAAAAATATGATTATATTAACTCTATTATTGTTAGCGTGCATTTAGTATTTGATAGTATCTTAATCATCCCGACTTTAATGGAGACATTCTATCACCGCTGATGGCATACTTGTGCTTTGTTTTTGCTTTTTTTTAAAGAAAAATTGACCGCACGATAGCTTTTGGTTTTTATTGTAAGATTGACTTAATAAATTATAGAGAGACAATATGTATGTTTGTGATACTGAATTTGTTAGCTGTTCCGCCAAATCGAGCCGGTTCTTGTTTGGCCGTATAATCCCGAGTGAGAAACGTCATGCTACCGGAAAATTATATCGCTTTCTAGTGCCATAAGTATTATAAAGAATGTGTGTAGGGGCCTACATTCTTTTTACAGTAGAGTAACAAACCACAGACCCCGGTGATTGTTGGTATCTGGTGACCTGTCGACTCAAAGTTTGCCCTTATAATGACAGAGAGATTGCCGTGTTCGCTCACAGGTGTCACGGACGCTTTAAAGTAGGTTTACAATAGACGTCAATAAAGCGAGGCTAGCTAACTCGTTACGTCAGCTCCCGCGCATGCGTAATGACATGTCATTACGATGACCGGAGGTGACCTTCCCTCGAGCAGAATTTTCCGAGCTTCTGTTCCTGCATGGGCTGTAATTGAAACTGGTAAGAACGGACAGCTCACTCGCAGTTACTAATTGCCTGAATCTTATCTCTTAATGATTTGACCACGGTCTTTTCCCCTGACAATTATTGTTGCGTGCAGATGTATTTTGTATGTCGTTATATGACGTGTACTACACCCCCCCCCCCCCCCCAAAAAAAAAAAGAAAAAAAAAAGAGAAGAGGGTATTTAATGAGCATGGTTTAGAAGAGAAAAAAGAGGCGGGTAAATTTCCAGTTAAATAACCAACCAATCGCATACAACGCCAGTTGTGATTTAGGGGCGGCGTCTCTCCCGTCCCCCTTCTTCCCCTGTCTCTCTCCCCTCTCTCACTCTTTTTCTGTCTCCTTTCATTGTCTTTATATCTCTTCCTTTATCCCACTTTCGTCTACTTCCTTTCCTTCGCACGGCTCTTCGCAGAGACTGAAAAAAAACCCTACATGTATTGACGATTTTATAGCTGGTTTGTGACAAGTCATAATTACTCCCGACGCTTGAGAGAGGATCTGAGCGTCTGTTTGGTGGTCAGTGCGCGAGAGAGCAGGGGAAAAAAAAAAACACCCAAGCATTTTTATGACGTATAATTACCGCAAAGGGTCAAGGAAAGTGGGCAATAGAATACATTTCGTATCAATAATGACGGTATAGAATTTCCCCCTTTTCTTATCGTCTTTTTGTTCCCTGTCTTCTGGTCACAACAAGATTACAATCACTGACCGATTGAGGGATGTTTGATAAAAGCATTGGGTAAGTTCAAGTACGCGTTGATTGGTGTTATGCACTATTGATTTTCTAGAGGTGATTACGTGTGACCGTAATCTCGCAGGACATGAGTCGCGTCCAGAGAAAAGAGCGGCACTGGACTTCGAATGTTTGGCCTCGCGCAGAATTTGGGTCAGGAAGGACAAAGATACGGACAGAAAGAAAGCAAACAATAAGGTCGGATTTGTGTACCCATGACTCCTCAAATGACAATATTGAGCAACGAAGCCGTCACAAGATATCACAAAGAGGTGAAGGATGTCAAGGCCTCGAAGGCAGCTTTCGGGTCGCCGTGACCAACTCTAAATATTAGCATGCGTGTTTACAATTGTGTTGGTGAATTGATTCGAAGTTATCACCTCGATATAAAGTTGTACAGTTTTGCCCATTTCGAAAAGTGACAAAGAGGAGAATAAATGAATACCATTGCACTGAGCCTTCCTTACAGTCATATTATGTCCTTGCAATTTATTCTCCCCCCCCCCCCCCCCGGCTTTGCTCACACCACACAACGCTCATTTACTGAAGAAACATAAATATACTATGGGTAGTCAAAATAAAGATACACAGCGTGTCACATATGCAACTAGCTGTAATGCTTTAGGGAAAATAAAGCTATAAACCACAATACAGTCATCTGATTTTCTGTACGAGCAGAGGAGTGTATTCAAATATCTTCAGTATCTTCAGTAAGCATAATCATGATATACAATTATATCCAGGCCCGTAGCCAGGGGAGGTGCGTCGGGTGCGTACGCACCCCCCCCCCCCCCAAATTCTGAAAGGTCCACTTTTTCATAATAACGGTTTTTAGCAATTCTCAAGATAACCATCCAAATAAATATAAAGACACATTATATGCTACGTAAATGTGGAAGAGTACGTTTAACAATGTTAAAAATAATTGTACGAAACCCTTTTGTTGTATGAACCATCGGATCGTCCCCATGCACACAAACACAAATGTTATGTATCAATTTGTGCGAGCTATTATTATATTGGCACTGCATGCCATGGCCCTTGGCGCGTGTGACCGGTGTTTTTTTTTTTTTTTCCACTGGCCGCCCGAGTACGTGCGATTCGTGGATGACATTGAGGTTGACACTTGCATTTTTTCACAGGTACAGAGGTAAGTGGATGAAAATCTAATAGCCTCAAGTTTACATATAATGTGACCCTGCACCTCAAAACAAACAAAAAGTCGCCAGACATGAATTTTTATTTAAGACCATATTCTGAAAGAGCACACTTTAAGCTTTAAAATGATGTATAACTCAAAAAATCAAATGGACTCTCCTAACCTATCTAAATATTGGAAAGAAAGCACAAACTCAGGAAAAGTGTGAACTGAGAAAAGAGGCTCTTATTAAAGTACAGTGTCTATTCAAGCCCTTAATCTTTACCAAACCGTGCTGGCTGTGCGATGAATGAGACAAAAAAAACAGGAAGTAAACCACCAGAGTAACAACAACGAAGGGATTATCAGATTAAACTGAAATTAAGCATGCCTCATTAACACATTCTGTCCATAATCAATGCCAACTTTCAAAGCGGTAACACTATCTTTTCAAAAGTTATCAGTTGAAAGTGAAGAGTGTGGACAAGGTTTTTCAGAAATGAAAAAGGGATTCTAAAGACACACCTAACCACACTATTCTACCAAAAAATGTTCGAGATAAACTGCTAAAAAACACAGTAATTCCTGCCCATTTTATGATACCAAATTTTAGCATAATGTAAAGGAAGACCCTCTCTTTCAGAAAATATGAAAAAGTCAAGTTCGGTTAGGTTGACCCACTTCACTTATTTTCAGTCCTCACGCAAAATCAGTGTGTGCGACTTTATGTTCGTTTTGAGGTGCACGGTCACATATGATAAAAATTAAAGAAATTCCTCCAAATTACTATAATCGAAAACCTGAGATATTTTACATCTACGTCTCACAAAGATATAGTACATGTACATATAAGTACATGTTGGCATGATAATGCCTGGGGATAGATTATTATGTCAACTATTTTCCATTATGAATGCATGCTCCAATCAAATTGTGAAAAGGTGGTCATGAATTAGCATTTCTTACGAACGATCAGGAGAGGCGAAACAATATGAAAGGCCTGTCTTACTCCAGTTCTCTATTAGTTATACATTTTCTCATGTTGTGACAGTTCGATTGGTTCTCATTTTGAAGTGAGCCAAAACCTAAGAACATTCTCACTTATAATTTCCAAAGAGTATTATGCAGGCACGCAAACTCAATTTAGTTGTATTTCATTTAAATGTAATGGGTAAGAGGGTATGAGAGAGAATGCTGAGCTATGAAGTAAAATGGTAAAGTAAAAAGTTTGTCAGATAGTATTACAAAAGCCTGAATATTGCAAGAGCTCCGGAGTAAAAACAGTCAGGGAAAAACCCTATGTATGATAACATTGTGAGAGCATTAGACTGCATTGTGACGCGTCGTTATTTAATTTACATTCTTTATTCATCTTTTTCATAAAAAACACAGGTAATGAGCCGGATTGGGTTAAAATTCTTACTTACAGCTTTGTAGAAGTCTGAGTCAACAGTATCACACAGTACTTCAAGACGTATTAGTACAAACGATTTCTTGAGCCTGCACCGTTTCAGGCTCTGTTCTGGATACGGCGGTAGAAACTCATTCTTTTTTGTTGTTTATTTTATCATTATTTACTAATCTCTTTTCTAACTTACAGGTAGCGGATTTCTTTGCAGGCCAAATTCGGAAATGTACTGTTGATTATTACTTATACATTTTCTCATGTTGTGACAGTTCTATTGGTTCTCATTTTAAAGTGAGCCAAAACCTAAGAACATTCTCACTTATAATTTCCAAAGAGTATTATGCAGGCACGCAAACTCATTTTAGTTGTATTTCATTTAAATGTAATGGGTAAGAGGGTATGAGAGAGAATGGAAAGTGCTGAGCTATGAAGTAAAATGGTAAAGTAAAAAGTTTGTCAGATAGTATTACAAAAGAAACTCATTCTTTTTTGTTTGTTTATTTTATCATTATTTACTTATCTCTCTTCTAACTTAAAGGTAGTGGATCTCTTTGCAGCCCAAATTCGAAAATGCTTAGAGACAGCTAGTAACCAAATATGCTACTATAATTACTTTAATAAATAAGAAATAACCATTCCAGTATGTATCTTAGTGTGCACAGTAAGACAGATCAAATCAAATAGGATAACATCTGAGCACTAAGCCTGAGGTCTGAATTTGCACTCAACTTCTTCCAATGGCTAACGGATGTTTAATTTTTGAATTTCACTAACCTCCAAATTTCACAAAGAAAACCTTCTTAGCATGATGGTTAATATGACATTTGACTGATATTGGAGATGTTTGCGAATCGGATCTACTACCTTTAATATTATTAAATCTAAAATGATTATTTGAAAGTTCGGAAATGCTGGAAATATCCTACCACAAGGAGGCAAAATATAAATGGTTCACATTTACAATTCATTTTGTTTTAAAAATTTTCTTATTTATTTTCGTTTTTGACAAACTCGCATACCAACGGCTGATATACTGTATAGTAAAGTGAATGTTTCATCTTCCAAACAGCATCCAATGGGATGGAAAACTCCAACTGAAAGGTGGACACCGTGACCATACTCGCTAAAGAAAACGCGTAATAGGGGTCGTTTTTTCTCACGGATTAGATGGAAAGTGTGATGTACGAGCGTATATAATCAAAGGGTATCAAAAAGGCCGAAATTTGGGAAAATGGTATATTGTTCAATCATGATGAAGTACTTCTTTAGGGTGCAGGAAACATTTGAGGAATACTTGTTTTTAAGGCCCCAAAAAATCATATGATCATTACTCGTTTAGGGGCCATTTTGAAAGTCCATGTATGAGCATGGTGTCCACCTTTTAATTGTCGCTACCCCTCCCGGGACTGTATCAAAGGACCGTTTTGTTAATTAACGCAATCCCCCCTTCCTTCAGGCCTGCTAACGCGGGTATACAATAGAAAAAATAAAAGTTAAAACAACACCAGGAAAATCACTATTCTCAATTTTGCGGCGCGCTACGCGCGCAGAGTCTCGAACACAATTAAACTTTGCAACTTCCTGGCATAATGAGTTTTTACTATTTCCTAGATGAAATACCGTAACGCAATTGCATGCAACAGACAAAAATACAAATTTCCTCGATACTTTAAAACGTCATTAAAACAGTCAAAATTCACAATTTGCGGCGCGCTTCGCACGCAAATTCTTATACAACTTTTGTAGTTCGGTCGTCCAAAGAATATATATATATATATATATATATATATATATATATATATAATTGTGTGTGTGTGTGTGTGTGTGTGTGTGTCATCATTGGTATTGGTACCGAAGGTCCATTTTTTTAGTGACCGCACCCCCCCTTGAAAAATCCTGGCTACGGGCCTGATATCAGTATTACTACTTTTGTGAAATATCACACCATACTAACAGGGGCTCCGGAATTACGGGTTGGGCACACACACACCCAAACACACGCACACACACTTGAAAGATGGGAAAATGGGGAACAACACACAAAAGTAACCAAATCCATGACTTTCCTAGTGTTTCTGATAGTGAGGGTCGGACTATATGGTGCGTACGCAGAAGTTGTCCTGGGTAAATCATTTCGGTTTGAAAATACATCCTTCCACGCCGCGTGAGAATATCCTGCAATGTAGTATGAAAGCGACTGTGTCAATCTGTTTGTTATAGGACGAAACACGGTAAAACAGTAGGATTTTTTATACCACTCTCGCCCCCCCCCCCAAAAAAAAAAAAGTAAAACGAGTTTCTTCAATGTCACTTGACGTCTGTACACATTTCATGAAATGAGGCGAGTAGTGATCAAACTTCATTTCAGTCAGTATAGATGGTAGAACACTATGATTGTATTCTTCTGAAATCCTATATTTCCACTAAATTCTGAAGGAAAGCCGGTCCCCATTTTCACCAAGTGAGTGCCAATGTACACAAAACATTCAGTTATTGTAAAGTATTGTAATACACGTATAGGCCTACTAAAACGAGACAGTATCAAAGGTTTTTTTTCTGAATTGTGTCTAACTCTGTGTTTATTTATGTCAAAAAGCCAATATCAAATATATTTACCGATCGTTCCCGTGGTTCTTTGCGATATAAATACAGGTTTGGACACAATTCAGAAAAAAAAACACCTTTGATATTGTCTTATTATGTAAGAATTTTATCTCAGTGCACAGCCAAAGCACGCATTGTAGTAAAATGTGTACTATACCGTTTTATAATGTTTCAGGCCATGATGACAATGGTCATACTGTACGATATCTCAGAAACTGTATAGTAATATTTGTAACTGCGGCAACTTTGAAAGGGTCTCATGCCCTTAGAAACGTGCGAGAACATAAAACTAGGCGAAGGAATGACTTCATTTCTCAGTGCTCATTCCGTGGCCTAATTCGAATCAAATTTCGGCGTTGCCGGTCCGTTGCAAACCTGCCATGATCATAATTATGCAGACTAAAGAAAATGTGAAGTATATTATAGCGAGGGCTCGCAAAAATTAGGACTACATTGCCTTCGGATTAGCAATGAATTGTGATGAGGCGGATTCAAAGTCTTTGATCAGAATGGATCTCCTTGCAATTGCCCAGTATGGATGGTTGCGCTGCCCTTGACACTCCAGATTGCCAGCATTGCCGCCTACCCTTTATCTTCCAATTTGCGTGATTGTATCCTGTAATTTTGCTCCCCCGAGGAGTCTTGCCTCTTCATACCGAACCCTTGCAGCGGGACAGGCCACAATTATCATTGTGCGTTCGTGATGCTATTAATGAGCGTCATGGTATAACAGGTATTGGATACCAGAAAGGTTGACCCTCGTAATTTGAGGCGATATCTTTGTAATTCGGGACACACTCCACTGTCTCCCTGCCAGAGAGGGAGAGAGAGAGAGAGAGAGGGAATGAGAGACATATAGGGGAAAAATGGAGCAGTCTTGACCACAACAGTTTGACATGTCATCAGTGTATAACTCAGATTGCATGGTAATATTACTAATAACTTCGCGGTCATAATGACCTTCATTACAATGGAAAATGAAGCCCTAAAGACCACAACATGGTATCTTTTTTTATTCCTTTGGTAATTTGAACTATAGCTAACTGTACAAGCTTTGCTTTTTGCAGGATATACGCAGGATATATGCAGGATATATATGACGTAGACCTAAATATAATAGGGCTCGATACTATAATTTTTCTCTGAATTTGATTTTTTTTTTTTTAACCAGAAAAGGAAATCTAGTGGCCCAAGGAAATATAAAATTTCAATTTGAATTGAAACTGCCCGATCAGACAGGCCACTAAAAGATAACCTTTTTGAAAATTTGGTGGCCTGACTTGAGAATCTTTAGAGACCCCGGGCCACTGGGCCATCACTTATCCCTGCTAGAAAGTACACAGTGTCTCACAATGTGAAACACAGTGTGAACACATCGTGAACACAGTGTGATATTTCTTCACATTGTTAAATGCGAGCGTTTTAACATTGTGAACACATTGTAGTCATCAATTCACAGTATGAAACAGAACATTACTATATAGTTTATGTAAATACTGTGTTAACTTAAACCACGCCACAGTGTGAAATGTCTTCACACTGTTAAAATTCGAGCGTTTTCACACAGCCGACTATGTGAACACATTGTTATCACACTGTGACTGTGGGACACTGTGTTCTTTCCAGCAGGGACATGTCGAGCTCTTAATGCGTTTATTAATGTATGTAGGCCTGCACTTTACATATTTTGTGTGTGTGTGTGTATGTGTGTGCGCGCCTACATTTTACTTTTTTTTCTATGTAGGCTTACTTCATTATTATTTGCTTGTTTGATAGATACTTTATTTTCTGCAAATCAATATACATAAGTTACATAATCATGAACATGTGGGAAATATACAAAGTAAATTTAAAACAGAGTCGTTTGACTTGCATAAACAACGATATTATACTAATGATGCACAGGATAGAGTGTGTTAGCGAAGGTGCGGCGCGCTCGAGAGTATTGACAATGGTGCGACATGCACGAGGCGCAGCCGAGTGCATGTTTGCAACCGTTGTCAATACTCGAGAGTGAGCCGCACCTTCACTAACGCCACGAAATAATCCTGTGCATCATTTGTTTTATAAAATGGGTCGAAAACTAACAGCATTATTCACGTACCTTTGTGGGTCAATACCAGTCAGCTACATGTAGCACTCGCTCAAAAGTCAAGATGTCCGAAGATGTTCGTCCCAAACATTTACGCACGTCGCACTCGGAAATCCCGCACATAAATACTGTACGTACGTACGTACCGGGTACGCCACGTACTGTTATGCACAAGAAAGGCCGCCGGCTGTTGTGGCAGCCCGCGGCCCGAACTAGAAGTTGTTTACAGGATTGACAGCGCGTATAGTAGCGCGTGACGCACTTGTAACAACTGATTGAGTGCGCACTGCTAGTGTAAAACATTGTGACGTACGTCAGGCCAGGGAGGTGGAAGAGAGACTCTTCTTAGTGCATACCTGAAGAAAATAATGCACGCACACATGACTCATTTCAGCGCTTCCAATTGGCTACATTCTTGAACCCATTTTATAAAATAGGAATTATAATATACAGTATGCATGTCTATGCAGCACGGATTACAATAACAATTGTAGTTGAGAAGCGATTATGCAGAGGGCCACCATTGTAAGCATTGCTTGAAAAGATGGCCGGCCCGAGGAAAAGTTAGGGACGTACTAGATTCGTAACAATACAAATTCTGTTGCGAAGATAGCAGGGGAAAATAAACTGACGTGTGATGGTGGTGAATGTGCGTGCAAGTGCTTGGAAGTGCACTAGGGCTCACACGGGTAAATAATTCCCCATAGAGACGTGTGTTAAAATTCAAATTTCAAAAAATTCTGTAAAATAGCTGGGAGAAATGAGGTGTTTCATCTTCACTAACCTGAATAAGTGAGATATTACCTTTCATCCATCAGATTTCCAGGGTGGGTTGTTCTGCTCTAATTCTGTCCAGGGGTCCGAAAAGCCAGACTACGAGTTCTTGTCACTCAAAAAATCACCTATTTTCCGTACACGTACCCAATGAAATATAGTCCCCTCAAATTCCATCAGAAAAGCTTTCATCTTCCAACCAAAATGCAGTTTGTAGAGGAATTCATACTCAATATCTACAGCTATTCAGTTTTTTGCCAAACTACATCATTGATTTTTAATTAATTGTTTTCTTCATTTATTTTGGTATCTTTGGTACGAATTTGTGAAGGGGTCTGGGACAGTCCATTTTATTTACAGGTGTGAGCCCTATAGGGCAGATAGGCTGGAATTTAGAATAATAGAATTGGTTTGCTGGAAGAGGGAACGATATGCGATGTTGCTATCGGGAGACCAACAGTAGTCATATAAATTATTTGTTTTTAGTTCTTATTTGAAGTATACTGTAATAAAATGTGCTTCTTTAAGTTTGCTCTGAATGAAAACAAGGAGGCAGTACACTGTTTCAACTCCTCAGGAAGAGTGATCCATGTATCCGGACCGTGATGTCTGATCGACTTTTGAGCAAGTAAAAGCTTTGGATTACTTAAATGAAAATCATGGGAACGACGGGTAGGGTATGAATGAATATGGTCATTGGTTACTAGGGCATTATGAAAAAATGATAATAAATTTCGAGTATACATAGATATGGCAGTTAGGTATAAATGTATATCATAGGCCTTTAGAGTTTTTAGGCGATAAAGTATGGGATCATTGTGAGCCAAGAAATTTGAATATGTGCATATACGAAGAGTCTTTTTCTGGAGAAGAAAGATTGTGTTCAATTTAGTTTTGCTACAGTTGCCCCATACAATATTGCAGTACATTACATAAATGGTAGTATTAAGGTGTTATATAACATTATTAAAGTTTGATCGTTGATTAAGTATTTTATTCTCCGTAAAACACCAGTTGCTTTAGATATTGTTGTAATATTCTGGACATGAGTATTCCTTAAGTTAGATTGCTATCTAGGGTCACTCCTTCATAGTAACTTGGTTGAATGTTTCTCAGCAATGTTTGTATCATCCTTAGAAATACCTCTTTATATCAATCAACGTATTATGCCTTTTCACCTGTTTGTAAAAATAGATAGTGTACTATAGTTTGTCATAATTTTGTATTATTTGGATTTGGAAAAGAAAAGGAAATGAAATGAAATGAAATGAAATGAAATGAAATGAAATGAAATGAAATGAAATGAAATGAAATGAAACTAATTGAGTGAGTGCTGCCAAAATGTATGGATATTATGACGTCAGATTAGCGCAATGGTGCAAAACTGTGAGTTGAATTAGAACCAATCATGTGAGTAAAAATGGTTGCTGACCCCAAACTTCTCGACAGAGATTACACGTTGAACCACAGCGAAAGCGTGCAATGGTGTAAACTATTCATGCACAATACACAGGGCGTTTAAAAAGACAATTATCCACGCGATAGTAACTTTGGAACAGTCAGAAACACACGAGGCGAAGCCGAGTTGGTTTTGGATTGTTCAAAAGATTCGGAGTGTGGATAATACTATTATTTTACTAACGCCCGGCCAAGTATCATTGTGCATTGTTTGTTTTTCTAAAGTTGCAACGTGATTTAAATTCCGCTACAGCCATTTTCGCAGGTAAAGGAGCGGCTACAAGCTAATTTATTGAACCGTATAAACACCAACCATTGCAATGCTTTTTAAGAGAATAGTGATATGGATCCCAATCAAATGATTGAGCGATAGCTATCACGTGATCAGTATTCTCCCTGTAGGCCCAACGTTACTATTCACTGGTTGTTAGTATACTATTGACGGTACTAACGACCGCTCGTCTGCGCTCAGTTGCAATGCCTGTGTGTTACAAAATAATGCTTTGCAATAATTTTTTTCTGTAAGCGGTTCAGGTAGCCTCGAATTGATGCTGGCCTGGGAATCTTACGAAAATGGCTGCTGCAAAATTTAGATCATGTCACCATGTTATAAAACAGATAATGCACATTACATGGTCTAGTCTTTGAAAAATTATTTATCCTCTGTAACTTTTGAGCCGTCCAAAACACACTCGGCTTCGCCAACTGTTACAAAGTTACCAACGTGTGCATAATTCTCACTAACGCCCTCTGTAATATGTATTATTATTATTATTATTATTATTATTATTATTATTATTATTATTGTATTTCATTTTTATTATTATTATATATACATTTTTTTTTTGTAATAATGCACAGGAAATACTGCTGAGCGCAAACGTGATGTCGCTATACCGGTCACTAGTATACTACTTAACGCGCGGTGAAAGGGAAATTTGGGCCTTCAAGCAGAAATGAATGACTGGTCTCAGCCAATCTTGTGATTAGGATCCATTTTATTTTATGATATAGGGCCTACTCTTTTCGACCAATAAGAGAGTAATCTGATTTTTTTTTTCGGTGTTCAATAACAAACACAAACAGGCAGTATTGTCACGTGAATGTAAAACATGCCACAATAATTTTATGAAAGACGTGTTTTTAAAATAACTTGTCACCAGTCTTTTTTATTGTGACGTTCACCGAGACCATTGATTGGGTGACAATCTAAACGGTAATTTTACGTGCGACGGCAAAAACTCTCTGAAATAGTGTAATATGTATTTCGACAGATTTTAAGCAAAGCAATACTAATATCGACCTTTTCATTATGGGTGGCTAATGTCACGACCACGTTTGAAAACAGTGACGAATTATTGGCGAGAATTGAGTTAGGGGTTGTTTACGGCGAAAGAAGGGGGAGGTATAAAATTAAGCAATAGAGGAAGAAATGGAATTGGTAGAGTATTGTGGAAAGAACCGCGGAAGGACGAGGCCGACCGATTATTACAAATTGCGAAGGACAATTAGCGCAGCGGCCCTCGGTCCTTTCTCGTAAATTACATAGGAACCCAATACAATTCGCAAGAAGCTACTTCAACCTAACGTGCAAGTAGTTGTTATCCAATGCGGTGTTTTACTCGTATCACTCTCAGACAACTCTAAAACAAAACCACTCCACTTATGTAACTTTCTGTCCCAACAGGAGACAATCCATTCTAAAGTAGTGAAATCATACGAACAGTATAAACTACAGTAAAAGTTTCATCAAAATCTGTCAAAAAATACAATTTTCTGAAGATTCATTCCTATCCGTGCATATTACCTTTGTGGAATTGAATAAAGGCAAGGTAATCCCTCTGTAATTATTGAGCTGTTATGATTTTATAGGGATATTTTCAAAATTACTAAATTCTTGACAAAAACCATACTTACGAATCTACGATATCACGGCGTACTTTACTATAGACTCATTTGCAAGGGCATGGTAGCCTTCTCGGGTTTCCATAATATCGTATAGTTCGTGAAAATATGACGAACTTGTCATAATGTGTGACCTTTGATCCGATTGTAATGAAACTTTCTTTTTCTCTTTATTTTAATTTACTCTCATACCCTACAATAAACCTGAACATGGTGTGAAGGTTTCCTGTGGATAGGAAAGATGTTTTTGAATGATTTTCATAATACAAAAATTGTTCTCTACTTAGACGCATCGTCCTGATGAGGTATATTATGCACCTGCATACTTTTACAACCTCTTAAAAAATTACAACTGAACACAAAAAATGGTTGTCATGGAAAAATTAGATATAGGAAATATATCAAGAGATTAATACACCAGAAAACTTTATCAAGTAGTACAATATTAAGGCTGATAACAATACTTGGTATTTTCAACATTTTGACACGATTTCGCTACAAAACGAGCGCCCCATATAAAAAAGGGAGACAATATAGCTATAGGAAGGCACATTAATCCACAAGAAATTGACAAATGTTAGTGTCAACCATAGTTATGATTGAAGTGGTGAAATGTCAAACAGCTATACAAAAGCTACAATATTACCATTTGCGCGTTCAATCAAGTGCCTCCTGATGGGAATTATTTCAGACAAAAAACAAACGAGGCAAAGAAGACAACGAACCGCAGCTGATGACATATTTTCATGAATTTTCCAATCCATATTGCCGCAGAAATGGTGATAGAATAGAAGGCTTTTCCTCGCCATTCCAATGCTGTCTCGAGACCCTTCATCTAGCAATAATTGATGCATTGGGTAACTCACTAGGGCTCCATGCGTCATCTTGCTGTTCCGCTTATATCAAAGATAGGGCAACCTGTAATTCATCATATCGTCATGCGAATGCTAATATTTCTTCAAGTTGTATCCTCTCCCAAACTATCTCGCAGGTTTTTTTTTTCTGTAATCTCTATGTTTATGAGTGACTTTTGACTTAATCCAGGGGTCGCAAATAAGGGCATTGTCTAAACATAATTGATGGCAGTGAAATAAAGGCGCCTTGACACAGTGACAAATTAGCGGGAGATTGAATGAAAGCTCTCTAATGGTGACCAGAGGGTATAGGGAAAATGTACAGTGAACCTGCCCGTAGTTATATCGTGTCATCCATTTCTCACAGAACATTCCACCGAATCAACAACATTACCTATGTAGTTTCTGTGAAGGAGGACGTTGAAGACGATTTGAGTCAAGGTTGAGAGCGATGAAGACTCTGTAAGCTTCATTCATCATGTCACTTTAAAAAAAAAAATCATTGATTTTGTAAAATAATTTGTGTCCAGTGTTTGTGGTACAATCGTGTATTTACACCCCTTGTATATTGTGGTGTATGGCGTCGTGGTTCTATTTAGGAAAGAAAAATAGGGCAAGGCGAATTAAAATAGTACCATCTTACAACTGTGTAAACTTTCATATCGACCTCAAATTTATTTAACATGTTCTTAATGAAGTCATCCTGACTTCACCTAGTGCAGGTTTTTCGCTTTAAAATCACATTTTCTTTGTCGTCTTTGTGAACAAAATATAATCATGAGTAAGGTCATAATTATACTCCTTACGAGACACGTAATTACATAGCCATCAGGGCGGATATTCGGATGCTACGTCACAAAACCTCAGCTGTCTTGCAAAAAGTTTTTTTTTTTTGTGTGTGTTAATCTTTACTCATCAATTTATTGAAGGTGGCTCTCGTGATCTAATGACGAATACAACAATAATTCAGACATTTTTTCTTCATTTTCTATTTTTTGTCACTCAAAATGTCTTTCTAAAAATTGCAGACATTGCCATCTTTTGCAATCGTGTCTGTTTTATTGTCTGTTTTGAGTAGTTCTATCTCCTTTTTTCACCATGTCCTGTTCTGTACTACAATGTCCTTTGCTGTCCTCTACTTTTATGCTTTTCATATTTCATTGATAGCTGAAGGGTTGTTGTTGTTTTTTTTTCGCAGAAGACTTTCTCTGAGGGATCCATAACATGAAGATCTGTTCTGCGGTAGGTCCCTCATGTTTTTTTTTCACAGAATATGAATTTGCAACAAAATTGGCTTGTAATTCTTTATGCACGCAATCAATGATCAATTATCATACATTTTTATGCACTCATTTTGTGAATTCAAATCATTGTTATGCTTTATTTTGTATTCTGTTGAATCTGAATTGATTCAATTTTGATCATTCATGCGATAGATACTAATTATGTTTACAAGTTGTAATACCTATACGAAATGAGTCAAAATAATTCCTCAAAAATGTGTTAGTGCTGCATCTGATACTCCTGATCATAGATTATATAATGAATGCTCTTATATTGCATAACATATATATTTTAGAGGTCATGTTGTAGAGTCCTTTTGTGTGGATAACAATGACTACCAAACTCCATTTATTAACTGCATAACTTATCAGAACCGTGTGTGTGCTCTTGTTGCAGAATATGCCATCGGGTCAGATCATAGTACAAAACCAATTTTTAACATCATTTTGATTTCTTTCGTTGAAGACAAGAGCCTTTCTATACTCATAAAGGAGTAATTACCTTTACAAAGGAGGGAATTTACTCGTTAGTTTGTTTATCTTTAGTACTATTTCATGAAAAGTCATGAACGGATTTGGATGAAATTTTAGGATAGGCCTGATCATAGAGTAAAAGGAGAAGTAATTATCTTTTATGGTGATGCGAATCATGATCCGTCTCCAAGAATTTGGAAAGCATTGCGCAAGCTTGCACTATTTGAATGATTCTCGTTACTGTTTTTTTTTTAATGATCTTTTCTGGACTTTTCATTTTGTTTGAATTGCACTATATATACATATGTTTTGTTCTTTCTTTATACTTTCCACTTTTAGTACTACGTTCATGAGCTGAATCATTTTTTATTGCATTGAAATGGACAATTAAATGGACAATATTCAAGAAACAAAAATGATTTATTAAATCGATCAATACAACGATTGATATCTGCTAGCTGCTAGTCAGTCAATTCAAGTGTATAAAAATTGTGTCACTTCACTATGATCGTTGCAAAGGCTGACTGAGCAAATTAAAATCACCATAAAAGATCTTCGCATAGTTTTATGCAGCAATCCTTGGCGGTATGTAAAACTCTGGAGATACAGGGCATGCAGAAGGCACTCATGTATGTTTTTCTTCTCTCCTTTTATGTTATTTTCTTCTTCTTCTTCTTCTTCTTCTTCTTCTTCTTCTTTTTCCCCGCTTCTCTGTTTTCCAGACTTGAGCTATTGCTACTGCCTAGGCAGGAGACACGCGCGGCGACACCTCGGTAATTTCCCAGCAATAATTCATGACGAAAGCTAATACCCCTTGCCTCCTTCAGTAATAGACCGCCTCATGCGGAGCATCCTAAAGTTACGACGCTGCTTGGTAAGCGGGCGATGATGGCGTATGATTTATTGCCAGTTTGCTCATGGAGCGAAATGTACGCGTCCAATCTGATCCTTTTAAACATAAGCTATGCCATCATGTACTCGCAAAAACGGTGGTTTTTCTTCAATTCAGTGTTTGAGTCCAGATAATTTAAGTGGTAGAATCTCGTATATCTTGGAGATGGCCCGGTCAACAAACAATTATGTCAGGCTTCGTGGCCATGGAATGAAAACCTGTTAATATTTGTATGTAATTTGTATGACAAGAAATGCGGTGTGGTTGGGTTTGAGCATGCGCACTGGGGCTGGTATTTATCGACTTTGGCAAAATTTTAACCAGTCTGCTTAGCTGAAATAGACTTGAGTATCTAACTTCTTTACTGACAGCTTCACAGTTAGGTATATAGCCTCGTGCTATGACGTTCTGACACGTTGGTGGAAAGCAAACTGAGCTAAATACCGGGGCTAAATAGCCACTGTACATACACAGTGACCGCACTTTTAACTTGATACATTGCCACCATCCATACACTTTTCGTATCTCCATAATTATGCTCTAAACAAATTGAGGTGAATTCTTAGAAGGCCTCTCGACTTTCGCGAAATATCAACGCATTTCATATTAATGTTTGTTTGTTTGTTTTTTCTTTCAAGAACCTGCCATCTTATAAATTGAATGAAAAATTACTTTATTCATCAGTTGACCTATGATCTCAGTCACTCTCCGATGTACTTAGAATGTTTCTGCTAATTAAATATTCTACAGAGTATAGAAATATGAGAGAGAAAAAATATATATATGAATCTCTTTAAGCCATCATTCTTTCGAGTGCAAAAAAGTGGGTAAGTTTAGAGAGCAAACGTGAACTTAAATGTGAAATATACAGTGTGGGCCTATTATGTCAGAATGCGTTTATTGGCTACTACATTGTAATCAACTTCCAGTTAATATGTAAAATGCACATTCATTATAATATATTTCTATACACAATTATATCTAATCAGGATACATGAATGTAATTGTATTGAAGATGTCGCGACTGGTAGATGGCAGACAGTGTCAACAACAACTCTCAGTCTTGAAGATTACAAGAACAGATCGCTTTGGGGCGAGAGCTTTGAAAGGCGCAAAGCAGAAATAGCCTTATATAAAAAGGGCAAAAATCTTGTAATAGAGTTATACTGAACATAATCTTATTTTCCCTGTTGGCTCTGTTATAAGCTGCGATGTAATAGAAAGCAAACCAGTATAGTCGCAGACCCACGGCCAAGGACAGAGCCAGGGAGTGATGGACGAGATGGCACCACCACCAGCATGGTTATGTATCATCAACCGGGCGGAGTAGGCGAGAGAGGGGGAGGGAGGGAGAGAGGCACCATGCATGATCATGAAGCATCACCGAGGCAGCCACAATGTCCTCTGTCTTGACACCATCGATGGCTGCGTTGTGGCAACGTGCGGCAGATGAACCACTCCTTCAAACGAAATTTTGACGCCCTAAGGCGTCGGGGGTTGATAATAATGGAAAAGCTGCGGATCCCAAAGCAGCCGGAGAAACGCCCACTGACGTAGTAATATTACCCATTGTTAGAGATGTTCTTTCTGATAATTCGAAAGCTTATACGTAATGGAGTGTTCTTTCGGATGCTGAAAAAAAGCTTTGCCTAAGTTATCAAGTTGATATAAAGCATAGGGCCTGGAGAACATCTTCAGATATGATATTCCTTGCACACAAAAACATGATTTTGAAAGGCTATTTTTCTGCTGTTGGAAATATTTCCAAAAAGTGGAATGACACGGAATTACTGAATCGACCGCAAACGAAGCATTTACAGCAACTCAGAAATACAGTAACACCGACAAGTAGGCAGCGTTTATGGAATTTGCAAAATCAACATCCAATTATTTGTGAGCCTTTCATACCCTCACAAGTCACATCTGTCAGTAGGGGCAATAGCGGTCATTGTTTCTAAGAAGATAACGATGTTCGTCCTAAAAAAAAAAATATGTGGTTTAACCCTACAATAATCACATAGAAATTATAATATTAGAAGTTTACACTTGGGGTGATTTTTTGAGCTGTAATGGCAGGCGAAGTTTGCCTTAAAGGGATCGAACAGTTTTGGTTGAGACCTATTTTCAGGTTTCTAACATTTTTTGGTGAGATAATGAGAAACCTCTTATGAAATGTAAAAGAGCATGTAGTTCTATGAGGAATTCAACGTTTATTTGATGAAAATCGGTTTTGAAATGGCTAAGATATCCAAAAAATAGGGATTCTAATAAAGTGTGGGACCCACACTTTATTATGATCACTTTGTTTTACTTTGTTTTGGGATGTTTCAGTCATTCCAAACCCGATTTTCATCAAATGAACTTTGAATTCCTCTTAAAATGGTATGCTCGGTACTATATCATAAGTGTTTTCTTGGTATCTCGCAAAAAGTTAAAAGCCCAATTCTCATCTCCACCAATACTGTACTATCCCTTTAACCTCATGTAATCGAAACGCCTTCCGTTTCGTTTGTGTACTCTTTTGTGTGAAGGCGACTTTGCCCTTTCAATGTAAAAGAAATATTGAATGCTTGATTGATTGATTGATGATCGATCGATCGATTGATTGATTGATTGATTGATTGATTGATTCTATTTTTGCATTTTTCATACATAAATGTGACACAAACTCAATTAAAACAAGTTATTGAGCGCTATATTGTTTGAATCTTACGGTCGAAACAGATAAGTGATTAACTATGAAGTGTACGACATTATTCCGTGTTATAGTACGAAATGAAGACGAGTTAGGTGTTATTTTATGCATATGCAAACTTATAGATCACAAAGGTACTTGCCGTTCCGAAGACAAATTAAGCAGCTCCAAATATAACAGAAATACAGGAGACCATCATCATAAGCAACCACCTGACGAGGATAATGGCCTCAGAAATAGTCATACAGTATACGACAAACTATTATAGGGGATACTCGAGTCACCACTCACTAAGTGGAGAAAAATTAAAAGAAAATGAAGAAAAAAAAGAATGCAGTGGTGCGTCGTGCACAAAATATGTGAAAAGTTTGTGTGGAGATGAGCTGTGTGTAGGCCCTATGTGATAATGAATGTTTCTTTTATGTTCATGTTTATTGCTCTCTGTTCAGTTTGGGCCCTTCCCCGAATGATAGAGGTGAATAGAGAAGTATAGAAACAGATGAATATAGTTAACAGTTTAACAACATGCTTTAATGATCAAACATCTTTAAGCTGTTTTTAGAAATAAGTGAATAGATTTACATTGTTTACAGCTGTTCGGTAAAATATTCAAGACATCGGGGCCATGATGTTTTAAAGATTTTTGTGCTAGGACAATTCTTGGGTTTTCAAGATGATAGTCAGATGAACGGCGGAGTTGTTCGCAATCTGACAGTGATTTTTTTTTTTCTCGTGTGAATTAGAAGCAATTTTCTTCGCTCAGAATCACGGTATAAATGACGGCATTTCATTCTGGACTTACATAAAGTTCCTCTCGAATAAAAATCACTCTTTTATATACAGGAATAAAAGCTGAACTGGGTGATCCCCTTATTCCTGTTTGTCTATTTTTCTTATTTTTTTTTAAGAGAGAGAAGACAATTTAGTATTTGTCGAAAAACTTCTCAACCTTTGAAAATCAAAACTTCTGCGACAGGGTTGCACTGATTACTTAAATGTACTTAAAGGGGAAAAACCCAATATTTTCTTCCAAACAGTATTAGGTTATAAAGGTAGGTGTACTCCGTGGCAATGACTTAACGATGTTACTTTTTGGTTAGAGTCTGGACCACCCCTCTTATTGATGTCATCGAATTGACGAATTCACAGGATATAGCGGATGCCTCAATTTGGATGAGGCGTGATATCACACCGCCGCATAGGCGCACAATCTACTACATTCCATTGAATCACTCCGCTTAGACATTATGGCGGTTTTTGTGGTGGATGTTGGTTTTTTGATCATGAAAGCAAAAATAGAAGATAGCACATACTGTCATAATTTACCCTAGATTCAGTATGCTCATTGTTCCCGTGTAGGATTTTTGATACTCTTACTCGTAGTCACCCTGACCTCCAAATGTGCAAAACAAAAATGAAAAATAAGAATAAAAAATAAAACCTATCAAAATTAATGTTTGACTTTCCAACTATAGAAAACATGCAGCATAACAATGATCATTTTCTTTTACTTTTCATCTCAGGGTAAGCTGGTTTAACCAGCTTCGTGGTTTAAAGATGCTAAAAGAAGAAGTTTCTCTACATCTATCAATATGCCAGAAATAATGGGGGCGTAGTCTTTTCGCAAGACCGTTACTCCTGCCCCATTTCATCCCCATGATTTTCGATGAATTAAATGCAGACTTATGATTTCAAAGGGGTAGCGTCTGCCTTTCAAAAAACAAAATACAAAATATCATTTTCGAGCAAGGAGTTATATTAAGGTTCCTGAAAACAACAACATAAAAAAACAACGCTAAACTTTAAAAGACATCTGATTTTTATATTTTCGATCTTACTCTTTGCATCAACTGAACATTACTCCACACGATGTAAATCTAAGGTGTCGTGTTAGATGAGATCATAGGCACTTTAATGACAGCTGATCGAGTTACATACCTATACTATCAACGGGTTATGAACATCCGTCTGAACATTAATCTAATTTTTCTATACCAAAGTAGTTCGTAAAAGACATTTTGTGGCATAGCAGAAACTTGGGAGAGACTGGCCCAATGAAGGAAACTCGTCCAAGGAGAGCACTTCATAGGGTTCACGTCAGGTCATGTCACATTGGTTTAGTCGGCAGCTAGTGGTCCTCGTTTATAGAAATGCTTGGCTCGCGTCTCAATTAGATTACGATTTGTTTTCGTATAGGTGTCTCAGATTCCTCTGCATCAACGAGCGTGCAACACACTAAGTGTTGTCATAAGCATGTGTCAGGGTGTAACATACAGAGAAAGTGCACTGGTTGCCCCTGTGAGACACATCCCACGTGCGAGGAGAAGTGAGATAGTTACTTGAGGAGGCGAAACACACCATCAGACAAATTTATCGGAACGACTTTATGTCAAAGGGTTATCGGAGTTTATAAGATAGGCGCTTCATTGGATAAAGTTGTGTCAGACAAACTCTTGGTTGGGTAACACGCATCAGCGAGAGCCTGGCTTCCAGGCTGTCACGCACAGGGCGGGGAGACAAGGAGTGACAGATGAAAGCTGAATACTTTGAGAAGTGTCGGGTAACTTGAGGTCGATAGTCCGTATATCGGACTGGCGCAATGGTGTCCTCATTCTTTGGAGGCCGGGGTGTGGGGAGGGGAGGAAGAGGGTGTGAGGGGTGGGAGAAAGGGACGGTCGCACGCAGTAGAAGATTTCAAAGTGAAGAGCTGTTCTGGATTGAAATTGAATCAAGTAAATGGAGCAAAAGCAAACAAAATATCAGCAGAAATCATATCAAGTCAGATTTCAAAAGTAAGATAGCATGAAAAGTAGTTAATCATATCGATGAAATATGATCATAGAGCTATTAAATTGTTATAACATTTTGGGGGGGGGGGTATCAATAAGACACTCGAATAATCTACAAAATCATGATTTCTACAATCCTTAAAGGCAAACCAATAGGACCGTTTTGCTGGTGACGATAACATCACTATCATCTAATATGTATTGCACTTGGTTAAACCTGATGACCGCGTCATATTGTTTGAGAGGAACATACCAAACTTGACATTTTCAAAATTACAGTATTATTCACAGTCTTGCCCGTTGTACGACACGCAATTTCTTCATGTTTATATAATATATCTCTTGACTGGCTCTCTTTGTGCTATGAGTACAATGTATCAAGCCAAACAGCTTAAAAGGGATTGCCCTGCAATAAGTTGTTATAACGTCAATAAACGAACAACTAAAAAACATAAACTTTTTATTTCGACATTTTTGAGGGTAATTTCAGTGAGCATTTCATTTCATAGTTGTAGTTTTTATTCGTGTCTCTGACTTGCTTGTTTTTGTTTTCGTTTTGTTGTTGCCGTGTTTTGTTTTGTTTTGCTATGTTTTTTTTTTTTACTTATTTCAATAAGACTCAATTTCGTTAAAAAACCGCAGTAGTCGATTATTGCTCAACTTCGGCTCTCAAAATTTGTCATCCTGAAAGCCCTTCGCAACCTAATGAGACGAGGATCTTGCCCCTCCAATCTACAACCCATTAAACTTGTCATGATACATTCGGAATGCCTATCGACTCTGCTGATCGACCCTAATGGTCCGTGATTGTTTTTTACCTAGGTTGACGGTAGCTATCGCGTAACCCGTAATGCCCGGGCGAGCGGCCGGGATTACTCAGCCGTGCACTCGGGGCCAGACGTCGATGCCTTTAAGAAAACGTAATGTGAACACCACCATTCGCATCTACTCACTTAAGTCGGCGCAGAAGCAGAAATTAGCCGATGATGTATGCCGTAATGAGTGGGATGGCCGAACTTAAGTATACGCTGAAGGCCCACTTGTTGAAACGGGGATATAAATTCGTTATGGGGCAATGCATATTTGATGGTTCAACTCGTTAATGGAATGATATCGAGATGTTGGCGTTTCACAGAAACTCTGCGACTCTCTAGGGGGAAAAGTGGAAAGCGGAAATCGGGCAATACAGATTAAAAACCCTTTAGAATAAGATGAGAAGCTAATTCGGAGTACAATCCTCAATTTTCTCAGTCTGCGAAACATCGTCAGTAGCTAACCACCTTAATAACCTTCCTTTTTTTAATCTTGTCGTTGTTGTTGTTGTTGTTGTTTACCTCTATCTCGCTGTACAAGAGCTCGACATGATGAGGAAAATATTATCCTACAGCAAAAATTATTCTAATTCTAAAATTCTAAAAATAAGTCGTAATGTGCCAACTGCAGGACAATGTCGTAAGCCCTTACGCATGGTGCCCTTTGCAATACAATGACATCATTAATAAAACAACATACACTATCAACCAGAACGCACATACAGTTCTCCAAAAATGTATCAACACGAGAGGGAAAACAAAAATGGCTGACTATATCTGAATATGTTTAAGATTCAGGACCCGTGTAAATTTTGTCAAATTGATTTTATCGCCTTGCGCTGTATATTCTTTCTTCATCATGGATAGTCACCGTTTGTGGCAATAATGTTTGTTTACAGCCTTTGCCCGTCCAGAAACGGTGTGTGACACACAGAAGAGGTAGCCGTCATCGACAAGAACCATCGCGGACGCATTTAACAAAAGCTGTAACCTCACACTTTCAATATACTAGAATGATGATTTTTTTTTTTCATCTGCAGTTGTGATACATCCTGACAATAGTACTGTATGTATTTGATTTTTTTTTCCAAAATTACCTATTGTTTAGTGAACAATTCCATATATAAAATAGATATCACTTATCTTTCTCAACTCCGTATCGGTAAATACTGATTGGTAGACCTTTAAACATACTTCGACTGTCTCATACTGTGTTAAAAAAAAAGAAACGTCCTTGCGTAACCCCGTCACTAAAGTTGCTATCTCCTGCTAAATATCGGATATGGAAAACAGGGTTACTGTGTCAATTACGTTACGTGATTGAAAGGGCCACTGGAAGCGCGCGCGCCTGCTCTAATAGACCCACGCCGTTCCAGCCAGTATTGCCGTAACTGATCCCTCGACAGCACTCGCGTTCGAACTTCGACCAGAATTTTCCGTAACGAAGTTTGACAGGTGGAACAGCGCTCGAACGTTTCGTCCATCTTGCGTTCTTTTGTTTTATAATTCCTGGTAGTGGGCTCCATTAAAGAATTGTTTTTTTTTATCTTTGTTTCCTTGTCTTTTGCTTTCTTTTTTCTGTTTCTGTAGGGTCCCCCCCCCCCACCCCCGCCCTTAAAGCTGATGATGAGCACAAAGAATATTAATGTGGGTATTCGTTCAGCTGCACATGGTGCAGTGGTATAATGACCCCGATGATAAAGCGAGATATCACCCACTTACGTATAATCCAATGTAAGCCCCTGCTTGATGTTTAGAAATATTCTTCCTCTGAAACGTAAAGATACCGTTCAGTTGCTATCCATGACATTACTTATTATAATTCTGTGTCTCAATATGTCCGTTTTCTCAAATAACCTTTCCATTCAATTCAATTCAGTTCAATTCAATTCAATTCAATTCAATTCAATTCAATTCAATTCAATTTAATTCAATTCAATTCAATTCAATTCAAATTCTATTTCATTTTCAGAACTTAGACATTTCACTTTCTTTGGTAACAGAGAACAAGGTTTCGAAGCAAAGTGAACTGACAAGAGAGTTTTATGGAACCTTATCGTAATTATACATTGTCATGGAAACTGAAGTGATGAAAATGAAATAACAGTACGCAGCCTTTATCTGTTCATTCTAGTGTAATAGACTGTAACTACAAACTGGCTTATTGTGTGCTAGGAAGGGACACACAGAGAAGAAAAGAAAATAGGGAGAGAGAGAGGGGGGTATATAAGCAGTATAGAAGTAAAAGCCTTAATCGAAATATAGGCCTACATAGCTGAAAATATGGGACAAAATGAGGTATAAAAAGAGCTCTAACAAAACTATCAACAAGACTATTCATAACATTCATGATTCAGCGCTGAAAACGACCAAGACCTTCCAGATGAGTCATGCAACTTCGGTTACATGGAACGAACCCTATAATAACGCTGAACTATGCATAACTTCTTGACATCAATACGAATTGTCTTCGATGACTCAAAAGTTACTGACATCTTTCTTCCATTTCAAAGGTTTTAATCAAATTGCCTTATAGCCTCTCCACTCTATCTCTATTAAATGCATTTAATTTGGTTAAAAACTACATTTCCTGTATAGTATAGTCATCTCAACATACGATACTGGAACCGATAATGTTCACAATAACATATTAAGATGTTAATTACATTCGACCGGGGTATAGATACGGGTTTTTTTTTTCTCATTTTGATACACTTTTCCTTATGTACTTTTTTTTTCGGCCTTCGAAAGCACAAGGGTAAGTTTCAAAACGATTATAAAGAGCTGTTAATTTCAATAGATACCGAATGAAAGTATCCAAATATGTATTTATGATAGCTAATAACTACTGAAGAAGCATACTTTAATATGCTGTAAATACAGAAGGCAAAGGACATGGCAGATGATTTCCCTTTCACTACATCTAGCCTGTACTGCTCTTCCTAAAATCGTGATCATCGCTGTTATCATTACCATAATATTGTATCTATGTTTTGTTGAAACTTATGTGATTCAAGTTCCTTGAAATATCATGTACTCATGTAAGCGTTATGTATATTGCTTTGTGTTACCTTATATGGAAATAAAATCATTTGAAATTGAAAAGAAAAAAATATTTCTTTCCTTATTTTCTTTTAGTCGAGTATTCATCTAGCTTTATTCCGCATCGTCGTCATCATAATCAAGATCATCGATCTATCAATTCTTCATCACTGACAGAATGGCTTCACTTACTGTTTTACCCGCACTAATTAGGCCCATTAGTCAAGTATAGAGGACACTGGAGGCCATTACAAGACTGCAGACAAGAATCCGTCATGGACAAACGGTGGATTCAGCATCTATCTCTTATCACGCAAACATTCCAGAAAGAGATCACGGTGATTTTTAATTTTTCTTATCATTAATCGTTAAAGTTTAGTAAATGTTCAAAGGTAAATTTTCTATTACTTTCTCTTTTTAGAATCAAATGCACAAAAATGACATATTATGAAGTACAGAAGAATACTAATATAACATGGACGATGTCCTCGATCATTTCGTTTCCATGTTCTTTCTTTCTTTCTTCTTTATTTCTATCATTAACCAAAACATAAGCGATATGCTTTAAATGCGCGTTTCCAAGAAAGGATCTCGTCTGCTATCATATATGGATGAATAGTTTTATTGGAGACTGAATTGATGACCAATAGGAGAGCCGAGAGCCGATGACATCATCACCTCAATCAATATGCATATGTGATCATAACCGAGTGAATCATTGCATATAGTAAAAACAAAAGTGAAATTATTGTCTGAAAGGTAACATTAACATCGGAAATTATTTTTGATAAATGTTTCTCTATTTCGTCAAGACAATGTCATTAAACAACACAGCAGCGTGACACATCATAGACGCCTTTCCATTTTTAAGTCTGTTTAATCAGCCATAAATTTTTTGACTTATCCATGGGAAATATCTTTTGAGGCATACTATACTTGCTGTATGGAAAGTCAAAAGACATTCACGGAAAACGTAAAACAAATTAACAGTAAAGACAAAATGACCATGCATAGGTATAAACAAACAGGTTATGTTGCTGCAGTTATTGTTGTTTTTGTTGTTGCTGTTGTTGTTGTTATTTTGCAGCTTTGGTCGCAGAGAAATGAGCTCAGATGATGATCCTAGTATCATATACTCATAAATCTTCCATTGACTTTTGCATAAAATCGTCATGAAGAAAAAAAATATATATATATATATTTCTTCTGTCGATAACTTGGCATTTACAACCCTCTCCCAATCCCATCCACTAAAGTCAATATTTTCAAGGTTGTTGCGACATAACATGAATTTTTGTGCAGGTCAGTGGAAAAGGTGGCGATTCATTACCTCATTTGGTATGAATAACTATATGTGGGTGCGACTACTCGCGAAAAAAAAAAATGTTAATCATTGATTCTGTATCCGATCGTGATGAAACGTCTGCCAATATATATATATATATATATATATATATATATATACATACATATACATATATGTATATATATATATATATATATATATATATATATATATATACATATATATATTTGATGTCCTCTGGTCATTGAAGCAAATAAGGTTACGGAGCAACCACCCCATACCACATACCCCCCCCCCCAAAAAAAAAAGAAAAAATAAAATAAAATAAAATAAAAATAATAATAATAATAATGATAATGATAATGATAATAATAATGAATAAAGAATGCGATTTTGAATAATGATATCAGGTTTGCCCATCGCATTTGCCTCCTCAAACCAATCTGTATAATAAGAATGAGTTTAGTAGTTGAGTATGATGGTATGGAAATCGGTTGTGGCGTCAGCAGGGTATGTTGTATTTCCCTCAAATCGCCCCCCTCCCCCTCCCCTCCCATCTCTCTCAATCTCTTTTCTCACTTTATTTATCTTTCTGTCTCTCACCTCCTCCGTGTCTATTCATCTGCCTGTGCATGTGTTTCTGTCTTTCCTCATTTCTACATGATATTGTGTATCTGTGCATCCGAATCCCCTCCCTCCGTCTAGTCATCTGTTTGTATGCCTCTCTTTGTTACTCAAGACGCAGATGCATGATATATCTGAATTATTCTAAGCTGCGAACACTGCTGCGAGAACCTCATCATTCACACACGCCTGACTATGAAACATGAGATTACAATGAATGTGTGGAGAGCAGATTGTGTGCGCAGAGCAAGAATGTATTCATGAAGAAGTTGTTGCGGAGGTTAGCGGCTGTCACCAGTAACGCGGGAACTTTAAACATTGTAAAAATCTAGCAACTATCATGTGTCGCTAAACACACAAGTGTTTCCTGTTATGGACCAGTTAAAAGTAAGTACGAAAAAGAAGAGTAGAATTTTACATGCACAGCAATGAAAATCTGATCAAAATCGGATTTATAATAAGAAAAGTTTTGACATTGTGATTTTTTAATTTCCCCAAACAGTTCTTAAACAGTCATTATGAATCTGCAAATGAGTGAGTAAATGAGGTGAATGTCTTTCAATTTTCCATTGATTAATGTGCAAAACAAAAACTTACAAAAATTAAAATCCTCTGCTATAAAAGTGTAAAACATAATGTTATTTCTGTATGGCTGAATAATGTTAAGTCAATCACATTCGACTTTGAGGCAGTGTCATAACTGCCTTTGAAGAAAAGAAATGATATTTAAAGATTATGTAGAAATCATTAATGGGTAGTTATGAGGCGATGACGTCATCAACCGAAATAGTGGAAATTTCCCAATTTAATATTTTTCCTCATTTTCATCTGATTTGTAAAAGTTTACCCTTCCTTTTCAGACAAATTGGTCTGGAATTGCTCTTTAAGAGCATACTGCAGTTAACTTATCACTATATTAAAATTTCAGATTAAAAAGAAACAAACACATACACACACGTAAGAAAGGGTAAAAACTTTGAACATATGAATAAATTGAAATTCAAGAGATGTAGCCAGCTTATTATGAGAAGCAGACGACAAGAGCAGAAATAAATTGAGATATGATCATAGAAATGTATGTTAGAAATATCTATTCCAAAGACCTTTGTCAACTCACATAACACAAGCATGTACACATAATCCTATATTCATATCGGTGTATGCTCTGGGGTATCAACAATATAAAAAAGAGAATCAACTTATCCTATGCTGCCTGTAGAGAGGCAGTGAAGCTCTTCTCGTTAAAATTCCATAGCTATAGGCCCCCCTTCTCTTTTTGCCTGTTAGTAAAGGAGTAGAATGATCCTGTGAAGTGGTCCCATCTTACATCAAACTGGACCCCATGGAAGACCAGATATGGACTATCCAGCCATCTTCTCAGATGAAAAAAAGAATAAGTAAAGGAAAACAAAAACCACTGATCTCTCTGTAACCATAGAGATCGGCGGGGAAAAGTGAAGGAGAGGACGAAGAGTTTATATTCATTCATGGAGTGCAAACGCGACTTTTTTACCGGCAAAAATGATAAATTTCAAGATGATTTTCTGGCGTCACATATTGCGATATCGTCTGCGCAGAGTGACAGAGAGTTAGATAATTTATGACGACTTTGAGTTAAGAGGTTGGAGTAGAAATAATTCATCTTCTTTAGATTTTTTTTTTTTTTTTTTTTGGGGGGGGGTTAGTTTTTATTTCCATGTTGCGGAATACCGGGATAGATGTGGTTGTAAGAAGAAGAAGAAAAAACAAACAAACAAACAAACATGTGCTTAATTTCAGGATGAATAAAGCTTGGCAACCGTATAGAGCTAATAGCTTGTGGAACATTAGATTTAGTACAACTTGGGGAATATTTCCTAGTAAGGCGTGGTAGTACACAACTAGTCACGTTCGAGGTTCATTACCATCGTGAGAATTTTAGCACTGTATGCAGTAGGCCCCTACTAGATTAATGAGTATAAAGTAATGATAAATGGCTTATGTTGTATAACTCAAATGGAAACATAAAGAAAATAGATAGAAAGACCAAGAGATTGACGGACAGATAGATAGATGGAATATAGATAGATATAGATAGATGGATGGAATAGATAGATATAGATAGATAGGTAGATAGATAGGTAGATAGGTAGATAGGTAGGTTGGTAGATAGATAGATAGATAGATAGATAGATAGATAGGTAGGTAGATAGATAGATAGATAGATAGATAGATAGATAGAGATAGATAGATAGATATGTAGATAGATAGATAGATAGATAGGTAGATAGATAGATGAAAGGTAGGTAGATATAGAGACAGGAGAGGGGGGAGGCTGGGTGTGTTTGTGCATGTGTGTGTAAATTATTGTGAAGAAATGATGGCCATGATGACGCATTCGCACTTGTACACACTCATGAAGAATATAGTCCTCGAAGAAATTCATTAAACAAAGCACCGTATTCATTAATATTCAGGTTCTTATTTGACTATTATATCAGACTGATTCGTAACAGATCGAGACATAACGAGCGAGATTGCAAAGCATTTGTGTGCCTAACCGTGAAAAACTATTTTAGCATATTATCAAGCATTAAGCAATTATGTTTGTTATCATGTATTCATGATACAGTGATGTCAGTCATAATCCTGTATATTTACGAAATAAGTGGGAAAGTGTACCGTGTACGTCACCGTGTCACAACCCATCCTCTCCCACTCTTTCTACATTAAAGATGTTACCACAAAAAAAACTTGTTTTACTTCTCAACAATAAATTATCGTTAATGATTATTATGGTATGTCTAAAACTATGCCGTCAGTTGAATTATACCTTTTAATAAAATAATCATTATAATACCACAATGATGATGAACTGATTGCTGCCTTAATTCTTTCGACAGTTTGTATTTTTTATGATAGAATTCTTTTTTTGTCTCACAGACACTTTTTATTGTATAAACTTAGTTTTTACTTACAGTACGCCATTACAGTAATTGCACGTTAATTTTCATTTATATTTTCATCTATTTTTGGAATAATTCACTTTGTCTTTGTTTACTTCTGTATACGTCAGTCTCGTCTCTTTTCAAGCGTGTATTGTTTTATTTTGTTTTGTTTTTGTTTTTGTTTTTGGTTATACTTATGTACATGTGATTTTTCATGACGTCTTTTGGATTCCAGTGTCTGATTATATATTTGTACAGAGGGCTCCCCTGGAAAGCAGTTGAGAAACTCAGGGGACTACACTGTTTGAATAAGACGGAATAATATAATGTAAAATATATATTGCAAATGAGTCATTTGTTCTTTCTTTATTCAAATTCGATTTAAATGTAATTTTTGTGCTTCAGCATCATTGTGATATACATGTTCAAGTCAACGGCAATTGGTGTAAAAGAAAAGCGCTTCGAGAAAATTGCCCTGTATCAGCACATATTTCACAAAACTCACATAAAAAAATCCCGTTTGTATACTTTCTTTTTCTTCTTCCAAAGCGGACTTCCGTTTATTTTCATCCTAAAGTTAAAAAAAAAACAACCCAGAAGAATGTCACAAACACGACGTAACATCCTTGATAATGAAAAACAAAACAAAACAGGAAAACATCGAACAAGGTCTTGTTACACTGATTTTTATTTGCAGGAAGTCGTAGAATGATCAAACAAGGAGCAAACAAGGCGAAGAAGACTTACATGAGTGTAGGTTGCTGCTCCCTCGGAAAAAAGGTTTTGTTTGTTACGTGGTGCAAACTGAAAATACTCCTACGAGTAATTAAGGTTAACCGTTATAATTTCTCGCTCCATCATTCTCAAGCTAACAGCTATGTTCGTCTGTGGACAATCTCCGCAACCGATTTTAGGTCTTGTCAATTAAAATGATATAGACCGAATGGTATGATTGTCATAATCAGAAATGATAGAAGTAAAAATGTTGGAAATACAATATCAGAGGCGACAAAGTCAGAAGTAAATATGTTAGATATGAATGTGTCAAAAGGTAATACATGTATTACTTCGTTTTCACATTCCATAATCATTAATTGAGGCTGAGAGAGGCAGAGAGATTTGCTGTTCAGATCACTATGATAAGAAGATAACCACAAAACATCGAAGCCCTTGTCATCAGAATGCAGAATTAATGGCAATATGTTTCATCTCAGAAGAAATTTCACAAATTTGATTAATAGAAATATATGTATCACATTCAAGTTCCGGGTCCACAGGCGACTGCGGGGTAGGGGTGTGGTCCGGTGAGCCGGAGTAGACGGGCTGATCACGTGGGCTGTCCCGAAGTGAGAAATCGTGGGACGGCTCGGCAGTGCCAGGGGGGAGTGGGCCCTCTGTTGTGGGGAAGGGTGGCTTATCATGGCCCGTCGTGGTGAGGTGAATGGCACGAGGTGGAGGCGAGACCATGGAGGGGCCTGGGTATGTGGTGAGGGTTACCCGAGGGATAACCGGCTGGTACGTGCGGAGGAACTTCCTGTTACGAAGTGTGACGCGTCCTGAGCCGTCCACCCTGATGACATACTGGTCGAACTGGCGCACTTCGAACTGGCGCACTTCCACCACTATCCAGTCTTGTCCAACTTTGTCGGGTGGGGGCCAGTTTGGTTCTGGATGCGGACGCAGTCACCGACGGAAAGTGGGGGGAGTACCCGTGTGTGGGCGGACAGACGTTCAGCAGCGCGCATATTCCGCAAGGCCTCCTCCCGCAAGAGTGTTCCCGCCATGTCGAGTGGGGACGATACTTGCCCGGGTGGATGGGGATGAAATCCCGGATAGGCCGACCGAAGACACACTGAGCAGGGGATAGGCGAGTGTCACGGTCGGGAGTGTTCCGATACTGCAAGATGGCACGCTGGGATTCATCAGTATCGAGGGAGCCATCAGCAGTGGTGTTCCCGGCAATGAGACGTTTGACCGTCTTGATCCCGACCTCTGCACGGCAATTACTGTGTGGAAACGCAACAGAGGAGATGCGATGGTGGACCAACCAAGCCCGGAGAAATGTCCTGGTTTTGTTGGACGTGAACTCGGGCCCACCGTCAGAGGTGAGCTCGTCGCTAATGCAGGTGATGAATATGCATCGCAGGGCGGCAATCAGCCCAGCGGCCCCGTTGGCAGCCTCCTGCACGATCGGCCAATTGCTGTATCTATCCACCGCAACGAGGAAGGACTGACCATGATAGTGGAAGTAGTCGGCCACGAGGCACTGGAATGGATGTGCTGGGCTGACGGCTGGGGTAGGGGGCGCACGGCTGAGAGGGATCGCCATGCGGTTGCATGTTGAACATCGTGCCCGCAGGTCCGTTATGTCAGATGACATCCCAGGCTAGAAGGAGGACTCAGCCCTGGAACACATTTGAGATATCCCTTGGTGGGCCGAGTGGAAGGCTCGAAGTACCTTCTCTCGCAGAGTGGAGGGAACCACGATATGGTCGTTGTAGAGCACCACCCCATCAAAACTGGATAGACCATCGCGAAATTGGTGATACCGGCGAAGATCAACAGGTAAGTCATCGCGGCGGTCTGGGAAGCCATTCTCCACCAAGTCGAGTAAGAGGGGAAAGGGGGGGGGGGGTTGCTGGAGGTGGCTAAGCGGACGTCATCCCAAGTGACCGACTCAACGATGGTATTGTCGTTGGGGGTACCCTGGGCGCAAACCTGTTGAGTGTTCGCCGTGCCCTCTACACGACAACGGGTGGCAACTAGGATGGCACATGGGAGTTCGACGTGGCCAGACTCACTAGTGGGTCCCTGGAGGTTCTTGATGTGATCCGGAAGGTGTAGTGGCTGGGACTCACTAACTGGATGGTGTGAGAGGGCATCAGCCGCAGTGTGACGAAGGCCCGGGATGTGCACCACGCGGAACCGATATCGCAGGGTCCTCTCCTTGAGGTTACGAAGACGGGGGTTGGGGATGGCGTCGAGAGAGCGATCACCAAATATCTTCAACAGAGGCTTGTGATCCACAGCAACAGTCAAGTCAGAGCACCCAAAGACAAAATGACGCGCCTGATTGAGGGCATCCACAACAGCGAGGGCTTCCCCTTCAATCGGGGCATAGCGAGATTCTGCCCCAGATGTGAACGCCTGGGCTTACCTGCCTTCTTCGGACAGATAACCATGCGGTGGCACCATGTGACAGGGGTGCCTACTGGGACAGGTTCGAGAACACCGAGTCGGACATCCTGATCAAGGCCCTTCTTCACTTCATCCTGCCAACGGATGGGGATGGGTCTGGGGGTGTGGTGAGCCACTGGTTTGGCGCCCGGTTCCACGAGAAGGCGCATAGGGGGACCAGACATCATCGGCAGGGGCTGGTGATCACACGCATTGAAAGTGCTGGACCGGTAGTAATTAAGGAGCCAGTCTCCAAGTCTAGCACGGTTCTCCTCGGTTGCCGGGAAGGGGAGGGAAGTGGGAAGGGGGGGGGGGGGGGGGCGAGGCCTCACGTCGTGGGCATGGGCAATCAGGTATGGGGGTACTGTCCAGTTGCGACGTGATAGGGGATGAATCCTCTTCATCAATGCGAGGGCCACGCACACCCCCTACAGTGGGGAAGTCCTCCGAGGTGATTCCCAGGGCAACACATGCCTGTCGGTGGAGTCACTAAAGTATACAAGCTGGTGTATCTGGCGAATCTCCCCTGACGGGCCAGTGCCGGAGACCAGAAGGGCGAGGGCCCCTAAGATCGTGATGCGCTGGCTATTGGCGGCATTCATCCTCATGGAGACAAGAATGAGGTGGCGAGTCTGCAGGCCCAGCCGTGGGAGGAGGGATACCCCAGCAAGGCAAGATTGGCATCCGGTATCAGTCATGGCAGGGCATGAGACAGCGTCGGTCGGGCTGACAAATGCGGCGGGAAAGCCGAGGGCATGAATGTCCGCAGGGAAAGCCTGGACAACGACATTGAGAAGAGGTTGAGGGTCCGAGGCCCGTTTCTCCCATGAGTCACAAAACTCGTCGTAGACGTGGTGGTCAAGCGTGATGGCAAGGACTGACCTGGGACCAGATTCTTCGATGGAGCATAAGGCCTCAAAGACGGCTGTCGCATCATGCGGCGGGGACGGCATGAGGGGCTTGGCTGGTCGCAGGTTACGCTTCTTGCGGCACATGTTCGCCGTCTGGTGTAGTGTGCCGCACCTGGTGCATGACTAATTATATGCAGGGCAATGTTGCTGGCGCTCCAGTTTGCTACCACCATGTCCAAATTTACCGCAGTGGCCACAGGGTAGGGGTTGTCTTCATGGAGCCCCCTGGGGACCCTGCAGGCTGTCTTTTTCCTTTCGTCTGTAGGAACTGGTGGCGGCGGTAGTTGACATAATGGGACCACCACCATGGAGATGACCAGCTGAACGTTTTCCACTCTCCTCGGCCTCGCCGTACCTCAAGACAGTCTCAAGGGGCATGTCCTGTTGAGCTTCACCAAGGATGTCTAACTTTATCTCGTCGTCAGCTAGCCCCCGGATCAACGCATCCCTTATCATTGCTGTGCTGTGATCAACCTGGGCACCACATTCGCAACCGATTTGGAAGTCGCACACGTCAGCCTGGCCCCTGAGGAGAGCAGCGAAGGCACGAACTGGCTCGTCACGGTCTTGCTGCATCTGCTGCAGTTGTACCCTTGCCACCATCACATTTTCCTGGCGTACAGCAAGGGTCTTGATGCGCTGCAGGATGGTGGGCTCGTCGCTAGAGGTGAGCGCTCCGTAGGTTCTGGTGAGATCCTTCCTGAGGGCATCATCTCAGCATTCCAGGAGTTGGAACACAACGTCGGCCCCCTCAAGATGTGTAGCGGCCTTGTAGTCTGCCCACCATTGTTGAAAGTATACCCACTCCTCACTGGTGCCTGACTGCGTAACAATGGTCCTCCTGACTTTCTCTGCCTTGGCAGCTGGGCCTTTTGGGGGAGGGTGTGTTGGCGGGAGGGTGAGCCGTTCGGCTGTGTAAGTCCAGGAGACGCACCAACACCTCCGTATGAGTCTCTGCTGGCCAAGAAGTTGTGCAGGAGGGAGCAGGGCAGGAGATGGAGCTCATGGTGACGGGTCTTGTTCACTCACTTATGATAAGCGTTTTAGTGTGATTATAGATGAGTATTGCTCTTTGCTATCAATGTCCGATTGTTCAAATCAAGCAATAGTCACACTAAGTCTAATGGAGGCTGCAATAGGAAAGAGATATATCAAATAATAAGAATAATCATCTAGAGAAGATTGCAGGCAAGCAATTCTCAGAGTTTTTAAAATATAGTAATATACTTTCGGAGAAACAGTGAGGGTTCAGGCAAAAGCACTCAACTGTGACAGCTCTTGCACGTGTGTTTGCGACGATTGGTTAAACGCGTCTGACAATGGTCAATACACAGGAGCTGTTCTAATTGACATGAAAAAAAGCATTCGATACGATTGACATCAGTATTCTACTAAAAAAGCTTATGCGTGCTTGCGCAAGGAAATAGTTTTGCCTGGTATGAAAGTTATCTAACCAATCGTCAAATATGTACTTATTTTTGTTCCGAAATGTCTGAGTTTGTTGATGTCAATTACGACGTCACTACTGTTCACTCTTTATATAGACGATGTAGTTCAGCAAGAACAACACTGCGACCTACAACTTTACGCAGACGATACCATTTTGTACTACTCTCACAAAGATGTTAATAGTATAGATTATTTTCTTAACGCAGACTTGGAACGTATGCATGATTGGATGTGTTTGAAAAAACTTAGTTTGAATGTCCATAAAACGTAGAGTATATTGTTTGGTACCCGTTCAATGTTGACAAAACGCAAAAATTTAAATGTTTATATCAGTGGAAAACATATTCAATGCAAGGAAGTCGTGAAATACTTAGGGGTGATAATAGACCAAGAATTAGAATGGAACAATCATATTGAATACCTTTGTCAAAAAATCAGTAAATTGGTTAATTTTTTAGGTCGTCTTCTAGTTTATATCAATGAATGTAATTTGAAATTGATTTACCGCACAATAATTCTTCCTTTGTTTCATTACGCAGATGTAGTGTATGATTCCTCCCATCTGAAACATACCGATCGATTACAGAAATTACAAAACAGGGCTGGTAGAATAATACTTGGAATGAGTCCTTATAAACACATATCTAACCATGAATTACATCAAATTTTGAACTGGGAATCTCTAAAATCTCGCCGTATTAAACATATTATATCTTTGGTGTATAAAAGTTTAAATGATCTCAGTGCACCGTATATGCAAAATTCATTTCAATTCGTTTCACATCCATACAAGTTACGCTCCTATGGAAATCTCTCCTTACCAAAGCCTCACACTGATTATTGTAAAAGAATGTTTTCATATCGTGGAGATTTTTACTTCAATGATTTACCACGTGACGCCAAATCTTTAATTTCATATAATTTGTTCCTGAAAGAAATTGATCAACATATATCAAAATGGCTTTAATTGATTAATATAATTTGTTTAAGGTATCATGGATATTTTGGGCGGGGGAGGGGGGTGAGTCATAATTGGGGGGTAATGGGTATTGCAGTTTGTTTGATTCAATCGGTAGGTGTCAGAAGTATATTTCCATCTTGTTTTTATCTTAATCTTAATTTTTTTTAAAGATTTATTGATTATTTACACTATAATGTATTTCATGTAATTATCATTTTGTGTATCACAACGTTGTTAATTTTTAGGACCCCTCTGGAAAACAGCTGTGTTATGACAAACATAGCTGAGTAGGGCTATCCTCCCGTTCATTTTATGTATTATTTTGTATATGCAATGATTATATGTAATGTGACTTTTTAACGGAAAATGAATTCAAATCAAATCAAATCTTCCCTAAACTTTCATTGATGTGTTCTAATAATGTTGCTGCATTCACTCAATCCACATACAAGGTGGACTTATCCTTTACTAATGGTATAATATGGCCATTTATGATTACAGGTACTTGCATATTGTTTCTATTATATATACTCTGTTGTCTCATGGGGGAATCTGGTGGTTCGTATAAGCTCCTCTGAGCGTCTTTAGGCGATTTGATGCTCTCCATTATTTTTTGAAGCTGTTTCTCAAATAATGTGCATTATGCTGCTTGTTCAACATTTGTACTGATATTATTTATGCTGCTTTTACAAATCCAAGCAATTCAATGTTTTCTTTTGTTTTGGTCTTTTCTTCCAAGGGCCGTTAGGACACTTGTGGACTTGCACTATGCAATGGAGTGCGAAAGGTTAATCAACCCCAATGATTTGTGGAGACAATCACATCAATGCTGGTATCAGAACAAAATGCTCATTACAGACAATGAGAATCAAGGTCACTATGAACAACACACATGATCTCAATTTTAGCACGTACGATAGCGTACAGATCTCCTTTGGTTGATGACAGAAATATCAACACGAAACATTTAAGAACTTGACAATTAAAGGTCTACCTCAGTGCCATATTTCCTCCCAGGGCCGGCACAACCGTGGGGGGGGGGGGGAGGGGGAGGGGCCTCGGGCCCCCTTTTTTGCATAATATAGGGAAAACATAAACTCTTACCACTTGGGGCCCCACTTTTTTTTATCCCGGAAGTGGCACCAGAAAAACAAAATGTGGTTACGCTTTGTTTGTTTTGCTCGTTGGTCGATGTTGATCGGAAGTCGATTGGAAGTTGTACCAGAGGGCTTTTTTCTTTTTTTTTTTGCAAGCCGATGAAACCTGGAAGTGGCAGAAGTGCGGGGAAAGCCCCTTTTTTCTGTTTGTTTGTTTGTTTGCTGTTTTTCCCCCTTTTAGCTGATGAAACCCGCAAGTGGCACTAGAAATATAAGCTGCACCCCCCCCCCCACACACACACACACATACTTTTAAAAACATAGCGCCGGCCATACCTCCTTCCTGTCACGCGTTGACGAATCGTACTGAAGCCATAACGCTTGTAATGGGCAGTGCAATCGGGACGAGACCTCGATGTCAGCTTGGGGTTGCGTTTCCGGTCACGTCCTATCCACAAAAATAACCACTTTCTACCAATTAGCACGCCAAAACACAATTCACCCACTCACACGAAAGGATTTCGATTCTGGTCCTTATCCAGGTATTGAAAGAGGTTATAGACTCTTCCTGAAGGATCTATACACAATGCTAATGAGTAAGAAATACGAATGCTTGTTTGGTTTCTCTCGAGGACAGTGTATAGGCCTATATATATATTATATACAGGTATATATATATATATATGTATATATATGTATAATATATATATATATATATATATATATATATATATATCTTTTCAAAATCTGAAGAAAAAATAAATCTATACAGTCTATTCGTCAATTTCACTCAGGCTTTTTCTAGTTGAGTATATTCATTACTTACACAGTTTTCCTTCTTTCCATCCGTATTTGATTTTGATTGATGTGATGTATATGAGACTCCTTACTTTGAAATGATAATAATAGGGAAAAATGATAAGGTTTTTTAATCCAAGGTAGCCTCATCGTTGTTGCCACTGCTCTACCAGAGGAAGCTGCCATTAGCATATACCTACGGGGCCGGAATTGACTTCAAGTCCTCCGATTGATAGTCGGGGGTCCAAGCCACAGCGACCCCGCTAACGAAGCTCCTGAGTTCGAATCTTGCTTAGAGCTTATATCCTTAGACAAGGTGTTTTATCCACAATGTCCCTCTCGACCCAGCTTTGATAATGAACATCTGGCAATATTGAGGTAAGAATGTTGGCAGTGACCCCCTGGAAGAGTAGTGGTAACACCGAAGAAGCTACTTTAGACTATTGATGAACAAGACCACATTATTTTCATTGATATAATTATATATATTATCATTATATCATTCGTACTCTGTTCTAATGAGATTTATTGTCATTTTAACAGCAACATTAAAGCACTGCTCGTCAATATCATCTCAATGATTATCTTCACTATGGTCATTATGTTAATAATTATCGTTATTATCATTATCACTGTCTTTATCATAATTATTACTTATAATGTCTAATATATCTTCACATCCATCGCCAACGACTTGTCATAATCAACCACAGCGCGTATGAATTCATGATAAGACATTGGTATCCATGTACTTTTCATCTAAAAATAAACTTAATACTTCAATCATAATAGTAGTTATTAGTAAAACACACACAAACACAAACACACACACACACACACACACACACACACTCACTCACATACACACACGCACGAGCGCGCGCACACACACACACACACACACACACACACACGCACACACACAAGAAAACACACGCACACGAAACTCTTTGTCATTGTAAAACTCTGCCAGCACACCATGAACCATCGACAATGCCTTTAAATATTTCGGTAATCGTACACCTTACACCTCCCGCCTCCTGCTCCCAAAGCGCCCCTTGATGAATAAATGGATGAGCAACCCATCGGGACGGCCGGAGAAACTGGACGTGGCTTGTGAAGGGCGCCACTGGGAACCTGCGCTCCGGTTTAAGACCCTTATGATAACAGTGGTCATCTAACAAGCTTCGACCAACCAATATTTTTGCTCCCAGCGCAATGACCCCTGGTCATGCACTTCAAGACAGGTCAGTGCCTCACGGACCTTTCCTTTATCCAGTCCGAGTGGTCAAGAAAGTCGATATGTGCGCTATAGTCTGCTTTCAAGTCTTCCACCTGTCGAACAATAATATTTTCTGTGATATTGCCCTGAATGAGATGGTGGCCCGTATTTCCTACGTCTCAAAAAGAAATGACCTCAGTATCATGGTAGCTTCCTTAAATGGCTTTTAGGCTGTTGTTTTGTCACGATTATTGATAGATTGATTATATTATGCAAGATATGATTTGTTAGGAATGTAACTTGGGGCGTTGGTTGAAAGGATAATCTGACGATTTATTGCTTTTATAATCAATTATTTTTTTCTTCTACAAAGCATGATGACATACATTTACTCTTTTTTTTTTGTAAAACACAGAGGAATAATAAGACGATACATTTTGAAATGAACAGAGTATTCAGTTACGAAACATTATTAAAGTGAATCATTGTAATACGTTATCAAGGTGCGCAATATGTAACGCACGAAAAAATGGAGGGACCCTCTGAAAAGTATAATTGCTTGTAACATATGGGTTCCTCTGAAGAGGACAGTCAATACGAAGTCACAATACAACAACTCATGCTTCGTCTTATCTTCTTTTCTGCTCTTACTGCAGTTGGTACTTTACAACTTGTAGGCCTACTACTCCAATTTGTATTTCGTATTATGACAGAGCTGCCAACATTGAGCCATATATAGAGAGTGAAACATTGCGAGGAAAGGAAACGATGGGGGTGGGTGGTATTCGTGCGTTTGCAGATTATAGAATTTCTCATCGCAAAACAATGGAATCAGGTGCATTGTTTCATGGGTGATTTTGAATACACTTATAGACTCATTTCTATACTACTGATAAGTGCGTTATCATCGTAATCGACGGCGCCTTCAGCCATTGTCATTATCCTCATCGTACACTTTCATCTCCGTCAACGTCGACATCATCACAATCTTCCGCTTTCTTCTCCCCCTCCTCCCCCTCCTCGTCATCATCAGCAGCATTAGCATCATTACCTTCGTCATCGTTATCGTGAGTGTAGGTGAGTGTAGGCATCATGATTTTCATCATCACTCTCACTTTCAACCTCAGCAGCATCATCCTTCCCAGTCTTTCTAGTGGTCTTGAATGTCTCTGTTACCTGGTTTCATACGGTCAGTGCCGCCATGATACCCCCGGCACAGCTGTGCGGTACTGCGCGCCTGACGAACAAACGGCAGCTTGCAGGATGAATACCAAACCTACTCTTAAAACACACACACACACACACACACACACACACACACACACACACACACACACACACACAAGAAAAGCAAAAGCAAACTCAAATTGAATAAATCGATTTACAGGAACCATAGGAAATCGACGCGATTCAATAATGCACAATGTATATAGCAATGCTGAATAAATTAAGTTGCATCAAAGACAGTCATCATAAAGGTAACATTGAGTACCTGGTCTTAGATAGATAGATAGATAGATAGATAGATAGATAGATAGATAGATAGATAGATAGATAGATAGACAGACAGACAGATAGATAGATAGATAGATAGATAGATTAGATAGATAGATAGATGGATAGATAGATAGATAGATAGATAGATATTATGCGCATGCACATTATGTGCTTGTTTTTACAAAGAAAGAACAAGAGGAAGATAGAGTAACAACAGATATTCGTGGAACTACTACACTATATAATATTCGATGCTTCTACCTTTCGTTCTATCATTTTCAATTGATTGAGGCCAATTGGGCCATTTATTCGGCAAACTAAAACACAAAAGCGTATCATATTGGATCTTACAAGAAGAGTCAGGGCGCCTTGAAAGCATTAATTTTTGAGCTTGTATGAGGATATTTATACATAAAAGTACTGTGCTTCACAATCGCAACGTTATACATTACAAATAATTCTGTGAAGTCAAGTAGATTAACTAGACACCACCGCACGAACACATACATATTACATGCACCCATACACACAACACACACACGCGCACACACACACACACACACACACACACACACACACACACGTGAAGTACATTCGGATAGACGAAGGGAAGGGGTAGAGAAAAAGAACATATCTGCCCAGTCATGGCTAACTTTTCAACAACAACAACAACAACAACAACAACAACCACAACAAAAGAGCGCTTCAATAAGCACTTGAATGTAGGAAAAGTTGTCCTACATTTCAAAGCATACTTATTGAATTCCATTCATTTACACCAGTGAACCTAATTGTTCGTTCATCATCTGCGCCCTTGAATCGCATACTTGAGATATGTCAACATGAGGTTCCGGCCGCACAATTGCCAAACTTGGAATTTCAAAGTTGTAATGTTAAAGATAGATGCCGCAGATTGATACCGGAGTTGCTCAAATCAGATGGTTGATCGTTGTTCCGTTTGTTAAATGAAGAGGTGATGGCTAAATATAATAAACGAATAAAAACACGCAGATGACACCCTAAATACTTCAGTTCTGCTAATCACAGCTTAAACACATGTCTAATAGGAAACAGCTGAAGTGAAGCCATTATTTAGCCATCTCATGGAATTGCCATACCATATTGCCAGAAATACCAGCGGAATCATTCACTAACACGTAAGATAATATCTTGGATTTAAAGATATGTATATATATATATATATATATATTAGATATTAAGACAAGATGAAATGGAAAGAAGTAGGAGGAATAATATGCTCTTTTTGTGTTTGAAATTCGGGTCCATAGCATCCCCTCCCCATTTCCTGAAAGTTTTCTATTTAAAACCCTTTTTTTTTCTCATCATAATGGGTTTCGGGTTTGTTTGTTGTTGCTGTTTATTTTTTAAGCGTGCCGGTCGGAAAGATATACATGCATGTATGCATATTTACTTAGTTACGAACATGTACTTTCTAACTTGACTACTCACTTAGCGACTTACATAGTTACCTTTTTTTCTTACTAAGAAGAGAGGACAAACAAAACTCAGGAAAGCACTTTATCTCTCTTTGCCGGAGCTGCTGGGGAAGGGTGCAGTTCGAGCAGAAATTTGATTAAAACATTGAGAGTGCTCAATGACAAGAGAACTACCAGTCCTGTAAAGAAAAAAAAAAGAAATGACCATATTATTATACTCATAACCTCCCTTCTTCTTTTTCTATTCAACATAAGTTTAATCCTGTCATTGATACATTTTTATAAAGATTGCATCATCCCTTGCGAGGCAAAAGTGCCGAGTAAGCACTGAACCACAGGTTATATTATTCCTCCTAATCATCGGATAGAAAAAAAACCCAACAAACTTTAATCAGAATTGTGTTGAACATATAAGAAACCATTATGTTTGAAAGAATAGGGAGCAATGACAAGAGAGAGTAATGAGAAGCCAGTTGCTTCCATGAGTAAGGTTCAATTTCTGAGTCGCTCAATCACTCTCCAATACAGCTCAGATTTGAAGCTCTGTCGAAATCATTAAAGACGCTACATGATGTCTTTAAATCTCTTTTGCTAAATCACTGCAAATCAAAGTTCATGAGAATTTAACGATTGGTAAGTTTACCCAAAAGTCAAGTTTTTTTTCTCTCTCTATCAACCTCCCATCTCCCTCCTTATCTTTATCTCCCCGTACTCCCTGAATACCCCGCTTTCGTTTTTCATCTTTACAAATAGATGAATTAAATCGCCGCACGCCAGTGTTCAGGAACGGCTTGTGCATGACTTATCGCATTGACATCCGATAATCTAATCAAGTTCAATGACAATTTTCCTGACATCGCTTAAGCATTCATATGGCGGTTTGAGACGTTTTCCACAACCCCCTCCCCTTCCTTTGTTATTCTTGCGCCTCCGCTAAGTCGTTGCCTCCTGCTCGCCGTTTCTCCTTGGCGTCTCAATCGCAGGCGATAAGCACTTTCACCTGTTTCACAATGTGATGACACTGGCGTACATCGCTGTCTGCCGGGCGAAGGAAGGACCTGACAGGAGCAGAAAAGGAAGATGCATTGAGCCACCAGATTCCTCGGTTTTCCCCTCGTCTCTGTGCTTTTCATAAGCGTCTTTTCAGCTGTGAACAATCGCAAATCTAATCGTATTATCAACCAAGAGGGAAAAAAAAGGATGCCTAAGAAAGGTCGGCGCGTGGCAACAAAGAACGATCAAAAATCGATTGTGATGGGGTTTGCTCCTTCACACAAGACGGAAAAAGAAGAGGAAGAAGGAGAAGGAGAAAAATAAGAAGAAGAAGAAGAAGAAGAAGAAGAAGAAGAGGAGGAGGAAAAAAAGAATTAGAAGGTAACAACCCAGAGTAAGAATTTAAATAAAGCGCTGTGATTGTCTAGTGCATGTCGAAGGCTGAAATGACAGACGTGGCGCGTGCTGCCCTGGCCTTAGTTAACCTTCGACGCGTGGCCGTAATTGAGTATTTCTGACTCGAATCGCAGCCCTTCCTAACCTCCGATTCATTCCTTGTCTGCAAATTTAGTTTATGCGTTCTTTTTATTCTTGTTCTTTTTCTATTATGTTTTTGAATTGACGCTTTTTCAGCATTTGTTTTTTCGTTTTTCTTTGATTTCATTTTATTTCATTCTCTAACGGTTACTAGCTTGAAAAGTCTACGAAAATTATTGAAAGAAACTTTTACGTTTCTTTTTTTTCTCTCTCTGATACTTCTTCTTTCTAATCTTCTGTTCTTCGTCTTCTGTTTATCTTATAATTATAGACAACCAAACGTCGTTACAAATTTGTCAAAATGATTTTCAAACACTTCCAGTTATAATGTCATGAGCGCGATGAGTGTGTCATGTTGACATGTTAAATATTGATCTTTACTGGTATAATGGGACGGCAAAGATACAAGCAGTCTAACTAGGAACACTTTATCCCATTATTTCATGGGATAAGAATAAACTGAGGAGGTAGTATATCAAGTGATCAATAATATCACATTATCAATGCATAAATCTGTATAACAGAATACATCGCAATCTGTTGTACCTTATTTTATCTAGAGTTTAGAAGCCATTCACGAGCACACCCCGCTACAATCTTACGTCCATGTTTAACTCAAAGCTAGGGAAGGGGGAAAATTACTCATCCAATAAAATATATCCAATTACTCTGACCTAACCTTATGACGTTCGCACCTATTAACTGTCCGGGCTGATTAGTAAGCGGTCACACACACAAGACCTCCGGCAAGAATTTGGGAGCAACTGAACATCCCTCTGCCATCGTTTTTTATCTTGTTGATATGAGTTCGGTGTCCGGTTGATAGGAAAGAGAGAAAAAATGATAATTTGATATGATGGACTGCTGTCTACCCCCCCCCCCCCGGCAACAAACACAAACACACACACACACACACACACACACACACACACACACACACACACACACACACACAACAAAGCAAAACAAACAAAACAAAAAAGAGGGGAAGAAACAAAATGTTTCGCAGCATATGAAACAAAACTCCCTCTTTTTATCACTGTGATTTCGACATGAGTCTCATTTGACGCGGCAGCAAAGATGCGAAAAAATTTCTTTTGCAGTTTTAATGTTTCTGTTTTTGTAATTTCTTCTTCTTCTTTTTTGTTGTTGTTCTGTTGCTGTTTTCTATCGGACCAGCCCTCGCGTAAAAGATTCCACAATCTGGATTAAGTTTATTCCTATGCTTTCAAAACACATTATACATTGTTTGTCACTTTTCAGTCACTGCAATTGGTTCTCGAATGAAGAATACATTTCAAAGGGACATTCGTTTTTAAATACAGAAATAATGACGCAAGGAAATTAACAAACTCTGTATCACATTAATTTTGTTGTTGCATCTGGCAGACTATTTTTATTGGTAGGAAGTTCCATTTAAACTATAACAGACTTGAACTGCGCTTATGCTCGTCATAGTTTAAAACTGGGGGGACACAAATCGACACATTGTGTTTAGAAAAGCATGCCGTTATCAGAAAATAAAGAAAAACAAACGCAACGTTGCTAAATCTTGTTGTCTAAACTATAACATCATGTAAATTTTAGATAAAGTGGAGTTGAACAAGAGAGAAACAGCTGGAAGATCATTGTCATGTAAATTCATGATAGGAAAAAATAATACCTCAAGGGAATGTTTGTCTGTGTAAATCGACATTTTCACCACGGGTTGGAAAGACAATTGTGTCAGCTAAAAAATATATCAAAAGATGTGATGTTACCGAGCAAAAATTACCGACATAAATATGGGCAAATGAATAGAAAACAACGTGACGTCATAAGTATGTTAGATTCCATTTTTTTCTTTTTATTTAGAAGACCTTAATCATGATGACTTCGCAATGTCCGGCTAGTCTTGATGACGCATGAAATCGTATCTATATATCTCATGTATACTTTTGAAATATGCAATGACAAAAATGGTTTCTCCAGACGTGAAGATCTAGGGTCGTACAAACTAGTGATGTTCGTTTCTATTCAGAAGGTTCGTTAAAGGGATGGTACAGTTTTGGTGGAGATGAGAACTGGGTTTTTAACTTTTTGCGAGATACCAAGAAAACACTTATGATATAGTACAGAACAAACCATCTTAAGAGGAATTCAAAGTTTATTTGATGAAGATCGGGTTTGGAATGACTGAAACATCAAAAAACAAAGTAAAACAAAGCGATCGTAATAAAGTGTGGGTCCCACACTTTATTAGAATCGCTCTCTTTTGATATCTCAGCCATTTCAAAACCAATTTTCATCAAATAAACGTTGAGTTCCTCATAGAATTACATGCTCTTTCACATTTTATAAGAGGTTTCTCATTATCTCACTAAAAAAATTTAGAAACCTGAAATTAGGTCTCAACCATAACTGTACAATCCCTTTAATCCGAATATAGAATAAGGGTCGTTATTCCAATGGTTCGTAATTCCGAAACACACATACTCATTATACCTATATGTTCATTAATCAAAACATGAAATAGGGTTAATTCACTTCAAAATTTGTGGCGTTAGTACGAAGGTTTGCTAATCCAAAAAATCGAAACAAAAATCGTTAGTTTAAAAATCTTTATTCAGAAAATGAAATAAGGGTCGTTAATCCGAAACGAAAAAAGAAAGGTGCATATTCAACGAACCTTCAGAATTACGAACTTTGTTTCGTTTTCGGATTAACGAGCCTACGGAATAACGAATTGTAACCGAATAAGCAAAGGCATTTTTTTTTTCACTCAGTTTGCACATAGGCTCTTTCTTAACTCTAACGCAGTCGAATTAGTTTTTGTTGGTCTAGGATGACAGCAAATCAATGGATCTTGCGACAGTTTTGTATAAGGAATCCCAATCGAGCGAAAAACGGCTATTATCTGTGACGCGTAAGCGCTGCGCGCCCAAAAACACGTGAATGAAAGCACATGAAATTTTCGAAATGCCAAGAATTGTCTGGAAACATACTTATAATTGATTGAGAAATGGTTTTTGAGCACGCTATCCTAGCACTTTGTATTTTCTTCCGATTTCTGCGTTGATATTTCTCCGATGCTCATGCAATCATGCGAGAAGGTTTACGACGATAATTCTGAGGCTCGTGAAACTATGATTTTACGAAAAAAGCACTCCAAGATGTCCCAAAACGTCGAAAGTTGCTCGTTAAAATCGTGTGATATTCGCACGTTTTTTGAAGATGTTGGGTTCGTACGAACCCAAGGATTACTTGGGCTGAATTTTTCAGGCCTTTTTCAGAAGTGATCCACTCCCAAACATGTCATTCGTCTTTTGACTTGAAACATGAAAAGAAAGGAAGTCTTCTTTTCCCCTCAGGTTTTGTTCTTTTCCACTAACTCAAAGTCATCAGGGTCCGTTCTGGTTTCTGGCACTCGCACCTCATTTGGATCCTCCACCACCATGCACCCTCCACCCCACCCCAACCACTCCGCCCTCCCCTGCCGCTTTATGTTTACGTCGCCGTCCCAATGTCTAATGCAAATGCCATAATGAGCACGTTTCCACATTAGCTCTTGGGGCCAAGGTTATAGGAATTCAGGACTTAGCACGGCGGAGAAAGTGTGGAGAATGCCCCATCACCCCCCCCCCTAAAAAAACCCACATTAATTGTGGTCCATTTGCATTCACTATACACATTTTCACTCTTCCATGATAGTTGTTGATCTTTCTCTCTTTTTCTTTGATGATGATAATCATTTTGTATTTTGATTGAAATTGTTTTGATCACCAAGCTCTAAAGCGGTCCAATCATCAAAGTCCCTTAACAGTTACTAAATACCTGCGTATTATCATGATTAATATGTATTCAATGACGTGTAAATTTTTTAAGAGTACCTATGACATACAAGTACATTATGATAATTTTTTTAAAGAAAGGAACGAAGCTGTTAAAGCCCACTTGAAAGGACAAATGAATGTGAGATAGATTACAAAATTGGAATTAAAGAGTCCTTTTGTATTAATAAACTTATTGTAAACATTACGTTCAAAAACAACAGACATTTAATTTCATGATGATTATGTTACAGACTTTGATAATCACAATTAAAGTGTTAACGATTTTAGAATTTTCAACTCATGAACTGAATGTGGTGTGTCGAATTGCCACCTTTAAACGTTTTACCAGAGACAGAAATCTTCGAAATTAACAGTCCGTCGTTTAAAAACGGGTTTCCCCACAAGTTTTCTGTTTATACCTTCACTTTGTCATGAAAACATAAACATATTTCCGTCAATGAAATCAATAAATCCGCCACTATCCTATAATTGCTTCACCTATCATATTAACATGGTAAAACTGATGATTAGCTGCTAAGTTATCATCTTATTGATGTGTCAATGTGAACAACATGTTCAAAAGTGTGTTAGCAAATTGGTCATCTTTATGATTGATTTCTGGGTCAGGCTAACGCTGTAAACGCAGTTTTTCAATCATTGACTTTATATCTGTTTAAACGTTCAAGATTGCATTAAATGATGTGAATGTGTATGTAAAGGACAAAAGATCTACCCCTCTTTCTTTCTTTCTTTCTTTCTTCTATCTATCTATCTATCTATCTATCTATCTATCTATTTGTCTATCTAGGCCCCTATCTATTTAGCAAACCCGCTAGCTATAGCTATAGGTACCTAACTCACTAACTAGCCTTTCTTTCTTTTCTTTTCTTTTTACTTACTTTTTTTAAATGTATTTTGATTGTTGTGGGCATGTCGCGCTGTTTGATATAAGGTGCTACACCAAATATAGACCAACGCGCTGTTCGAAATGTTTGTTCTGTTTTGATCATAGGAGTTGCTGACAGTGTCGCACATCATCTCGTCATGCTTGGCTATTGTTTGTGTACGGAGAAGCGATGTTATACACCCCCAAACTATCATCGGATATCTGACATTGATTGACACCAATCAGGTTGGTGTCACTCTCGCAGCAACAAAGGACCGACGACAAAGTGCGGCTGCGTCGATTCTGGCAAGAGAGAAAATATATAGTTGGGTAAACGTTGCACAAACCAACTTGTCCCCCCCCCCCCCCAAAAAAAAAAAAAAAAAAATCATCATATTTAGCGTTTGTCAAAAAACCGTCTTCAAGATACTCACATTTTCCGCCTTAAGGAAAAAATAAAAAAAGGTGGTCGAGGCATATTTGCCGGGTTAGGGCTTTTTGACCGCGGAAAGTGGTCATCAACAGTAGATGGCATTGACCTCAACGCGGCCTAAGAAGCCTGACCCAAACCAATCTCGTTGCGGTCTGCGGCCAGCAGCCGCCGACCCGCTGCTTGATTTACGCGCCTTTGTGTTGGGGAGACGCGGTTGTCTGTGAGCCTGGCAACTCGAATGAAGGTAGAAATCGTCTGCCTAATGAAAATACAAGCACCTAGGGAGACACGTGCATGTCGCTCCCCTCCGGGCTGGTTAGTGCTTTACCAAATCTCTCATAACATTACTCCCCTATTCGCCCCAAGGAATGCTACTATTTCGGACATTGGGGTCGAATCGTGATGACCACCGACTACCATCCTTGATAACTCAGAAAGGGGAAATTGCTTCACGAACCAGTGTTAATCCGTACATGAAGCAAGAGAATAGTCTCAACGAAAGCCTGTAAAACATCAATATGATTTTGGTAATGGGAAATATACCCTTTGGAGATCCAACGTTTGATCGGAAAGCAAAACACGAACACAGATGATCAGAGAACAAATCATTAGAAATTTATGGCCAATGGATGTCAGTATACTTATTCGACAACAATTTCATTCATGACCACTGAATGTCAGTACTTCCTTGACAACGAAAGTCAAACATACCACCCCACCTCCCGTTCATAGTAAATTAACTGTTAATTTGGTGACAAGACAACTAAAAAAACAACAACAACAAATAAGCAAACAAGATAATGCATGTAATGATAAGTGGATTAATTACCAAGAAGTGGGGATAACTTATTAAGGTGGTGATTAAGGAATAACTTAGCAAAAAATCAGTAAGGTAGTACCAAAAAAAACCCAAAAAAACACACACCATAAAATGGGGCGACTGATATTGATTACACTGTTAGGAGTGATTGCGACATTTAAATCATTAGACATCAAATTCATTTTGTAATTAACACTTAGTCGCGAGCAAAGTCGTTTGTATAAATTCGTATTTGAGTTGCTAGAGTTGTTAGTTGTTCAACGGAATCTCGATCTACGTTTCGGACACTTTCTCTTCCTTACCAAACCCGAAAAATACTCAAGCATGTCAAGTGGATTGGATTGGATTGGATTTATTTATTCAATACTCCATAAAAACCATACAAACAAACAGAGAAAATACACTACATATAAGTACAAATACATTACATTTAAATTCATGTCGTCAAATTTGTATAAAATAACTGATATGACTGCAACGGATACAAAATATAAACGTCAACATAAGAAATCATGAAGCATTAGGAACTTGACAGGAAGGCGGTGCCTTATATGAAGCCAAGTCCTTTAACATGTACCAAACGAATATCATATATATTACAAAGTTACAAACAGCAGCACAAAAAAAAACAAAAACAAAAACAAAAACAAAAACAAAAACAAAACAAAACATAGACACACAAACACATTAAACAAAAAGTATATGTATAATCTTATCAAAAATATTTTTTATGATACATTTATTCTAAAGATTGTCTGTCACTTAAATACTGCTTAAGATGGGTTTTAAAAATCGTAAAAGTCTGACTTGACTTTATTTCCTCTGGTAACTCATTCCATATTTTCGGTCCATTATAAAATATTGACTTTTGATACGAGCTTAATCTTACAAATGGCAAGTGATAATTAAAAAAGTTTCTTGTTATACATGTATGCACCTGGCTATTGAGCTTAAAGTAATTAGTTAATACTCCAGGTAGCATATTATGAGAACATGAAAACATAAATATTGCACTTTGATATATATACATATTATAAATATTAAGAATTTTCAGACGATCAAATATTGGCATTGTATGAGCACGGTAATCGCTATGAGATACAATTCTGATTGCTTTCTTTTGTAATTTAAAAAGCCTCAACATATTTTGTTCACTACAGTTTGCCCAGATTTGTATACAATAATTCAAATAAGGCAAAATTAGAGAATTATACAATAATAATAAAACTTCTTTTGGATATGAATAAAATCTATACAATAAACCAATATTTTTTGCAAGTTTGTTGCAGACAACATCAGTGTGCTGGTTCCAAGACAATTTTTCATCAATTATTACACCCAAAAACTTAACATATGGAACACGTTTAATAAAAACATCATTGATTTTAATATAAACAAAATCATTGTGTACTTTTTTGTTTGAAAATAACATAAAATTTGTTTTATTTATATTAAGAACAAGCTTATTTATATCTAACCAATAAACTAGCTTTTTTAATTCACTTGCAAATTGTTCCTGTAATATTTGTATATCAGAATTGGACATGAACACACTGGTGTCATCTGCATATAAAATAAACTTTAAACGATCAGACACATTACATATATCATTAATATACAGAATGAATAACAAAGGGCCTAATATAGACCCCTGTGGAACACCACACTTAATTGTCTTTTGATTAGAGGTATAACCATTAATTGATACATATTGTTTACGATTATCCAAATAACTTTGAAACCATTTGTATACAATACCTCTCATACCATAACAATAAAGTTTATCTAAAAGAATATGATGATCAAGGGAATCAAAAGCCTTACTAAGATCTAAAAATAATCCAATAGTTATTTCTTTTTTTTCCAATGCATTCAATATTTTGTAAAAAAAGTCAACTAATGCATAAGATACACAATACTTTGGCCTAAACCCAAATTGATTGTCAGTTATAATATTACACTTTTCTAAAAAATCTATTACTCGATTAAAAACACATCTTTCGAGAACTTTTGAAAATAAAGGAAGAATAGATATAGGGCGATAATTTGATATATCGTCCTTAGATTCCTTTTTATGAATGGGTATAACTTTTGCAATTTTTAAATTATTAGGAACTTCACCAGCTGACATAGATAAATTACAAATTTCACATAAAGGAATACAAAGAATATGAATAACTTTTTTAATAGGCAGAACACCAATTTCATCATGCCCAGGACTTTTACCATTTTGAATATTACTAACAATCCGGATTATTTCATCAGGAGAACATGGCTCAAAGAAAATACTACTTGCATTTCTTTTAATATTACTCATATAATTACCAACTCGTTTACAAGATGAGGCAAGTTTGGGCCCAATATCAATAAAAAACTGATTAAAAGCAGAACATATATCATCTTGCCCAGTTACAGTTTTACTATTGCACTTTAATACATTAGGGAGGGCATTTGACTTCTTTCTTGTACCAAGCATATCATTAACTATATTCCACACTTTTTTCATACTACCTGTAGCTGATTCAAATTTGTTTCTAAAATACAAAATCTTAGCCTTCTTTATTTCTTTTGATACCATATTTCTGTATTGCTTGTACCTAAAACATCTGTACTCAGTTGGATTTTTAACATACTTCCTGTACAATATACATTTTTTGTTACAAAGTTTACGTAATGATGTGTTAAACCACGGCTTATGCATATACTTTTTCTTATTTGTAACACGCTTGACAGGAAAGCAATCATAATATATTTTGGTCAACTTTTCAATAAAATCATTATAAGCATCATTTGAGTTATCATGTGTAATATTCCAACACGTGTTGCTAACCACTTGAACAAATTTCTCACAATTCATAGAATTAATATCACGTGTAAAAAAAATATCTGAATCACTATTATTTTTCAATAAGATGTTGCTCACAGAAAAAACAGGAAAATGATCACTTACATCTGCTAAGAGTACACCTGCAACTTCTTGATCAAGAACGTTGGTAAAGATGTTGTCAAGTAATGTTGCTGACTGGGGTGTAACACGTGTTGGAATATGAATCAAAGGGTATAAACTATTTGACATGCATAAATCTAAAAAATTATTTACATGATGACAAACAGATATCTCCAATAAATTCAAATTAAAATCACCTAACAAATACACAGATTTATTTTCAGCATTAATAACATGCAGAATATTATCCATTGATTCTAAAAAAGAATTTACACATTGGTTTGGTGGCCGATATATAACACCTACTATAACATTATGACATTGAGTCTTGAATTCAATAAATAATGATTCTATATATGGTTCATTAGTATCCAAATCTGTTCTAGGTATAAATGATAATTTTTTATTAATGTATATTCCAACACCACCTCCTCGTTTATTTCTTCTTCCTTTAGCTAAAAATGTATAATTTTCAATATCAAATAAAGAGTCACTCTCATATAGCCAGGTTTCTGTGACAGCTATTGTGGAAAACTGCATCCTTAGCATATCAAGTGTGGACTGCAAATTATCAAAATTTTTACGCATACTCCTACAGTTAAAATGAATGGTTGAAAATCTGCTATAAATATTTTCATGATAAAAAACATCAGATATATCTGTATTGAACTGGTCATAAGTGTAAAAAAACTGATCAGACCCTTCTTTTTCTTCACTTTTATCAAATGGAGATAAATACTCAGACAATCCTATACCATTACTGACATCACTATTGACAGAATCAAAATAAGTTTGAGTTTGATATTCAGACATTTACCTAATACACTACACATAAAACACACAGATTAAAAGTAATGAGTCACAAGGATTCACAATGATACATTATAGATATCAAGAAATACCCAAAGCAAATATCTAAAAAAAGCCACGGGGAGGCTATGAAGGCAGTTTAATGATCATTAACAATTATATTTCACGGCATGTTTGTTGAAAAAAGGAACACATAGAAAATCTACTCAGCATACTTTGTCCACTGTAGCCATACATCTGTATACAGCTATAGAGAGAGAGGGGGGAAAATGGAGAGGAAGAAAGATTTTGAAAAGAAAGAAAGAGAGAGAGAGAGAGAGAAAAAAAAAGCATGGCATAACATACACTACATGGTGTATTTCAAACTCAAAAATATACAGATCAAATACATGAATAGGTACCTGCAGTGTTATGCATTTTTTCAAATCATAGTTTTGTGAGATCGTCTTTGCACTTTATCAGTCGTTTGGTAGATCTTCCATTGCTTGCAGGGATCAGGACAAAGACGCGACCATCTACAGTCCAAGCTGTTGTCACTTTCTCATGTCCTTGGGCCTCCAGAAGCAGATCGCGATTCCTGGAAGTAAGGTCTTCGTGGATGGTGGTTCCACTTCCTTTCAGCCTGCGACGATGCAGTATCAACTTCTGCCGAGCTCGGTATGAGGAAAGTTTCACGATGATTCCTCTGCTCCTATCACCAGTGGGTTGTTTGCCGACTCGGTGGCTGCGATCAATGTCTGCGACACTGAGATCCACTCCAATCCTTTTGGCAACATCAAGAACAACCTGGTCTGTACTTTCGTTGGGGCGTTGAGGAACACCGAAGATCCTTAAGCAATTTCTTCTTGAGTACTGCTCAAGGTCATTCACAGTTGTTTGAAGCATGTTGATCATGTTGCACTTGGAGTCCAGAGCTTTCTCGAGTGACTGGATTTTCTTGTTTGCTTGGCTTTCACTTGCTGAGAGGTCCACAACAGAAGCTTCCAGAAGTTCACACCGCTCAGTGATTTTGTGCCACGAGTCATTTACTTGTGTTTGCAGGTCACTGCATATCTTGTCTGTCTTTTTCAAAGACTTTTCAAGTCGTGACAAGCATTCGTCTTGTTTTTTTATTCTTTCCACAATTTCCTCCAGTTTCTTTTCCACTGATCTTTCCACCGCTTCAGCAAGGTGTTCAGTAATAGCATCAAGAAATTCTGTGCTTTCCAATAGTTCTTTCAGAATAGATGCAATCAATTTCTTTGAAGCCATGGTGTATCGTGGAGAATACCAAGTCAAAGTAGATTTATGGGATTTTCTGAAAGAACTCACGAATTATGTTTTGATGCTGCACATATCTAGGTCATGCCGACAATGGGTAGATCCCCTACACAGTACTAGCGTCCGTGCATGCATAGCAATAATGAACGCGAAATCCGTACAGAACGTGTAAAGGAAACACCAATCTTAGTATGTGGGACAACAGTGTAGCAAGAGTCTCATTACAGGTTCTCGGAGGTTATGGAGAAGTACAAACGGTATCAAAATTCCATACCATGCAGTGGTTGATGTTACTCCCCATGTGTGGCAAAAGATTGAGATATACAGTATTATCACATTGTGATCAGGACAATCTGCAGAGAGTTCTAGAAGATGGCAAGAAACGACGATTTTCACAGCCTTCCAGTAGGGGAAACGATTCCGGACCAGCGCCCTCTTTCATAATTTCATAATTTGTGGGGCTCATGCGGTCATGATTCAACGTCGGTTTATTTCGCAGTCTGATGTGCCACATACATTATGAATACCATAATTAGTGTTGGGAATTAGTAGTACCGATGCAGCAATGCCTATATGACTTCGGTGGTTCTTAAATTGATGAGCATTTTCGCAGTTTTGCGCCTCGAGCGATATCCCGTCCATCCCGTCGCGGTCAAGACGCTAGCAGTCTTTTTCTGCCGCCCTCTCGCTCCGCCAGTACCTCGTCTTCTGAGGGAGAGAGCTTGCAGCGAACGAACGGCTGCAGGGAAATAAAGTTGACGACAGGCCAATCGAGGCATACAACATTCGCTGTTGCACTAAAATGTAAGTGCATTATCAACGCGCTTCTGAGAAAACAACAACAAAAAACACTTTTTCTCTCACCATTTAATGACCTACATATACACACAGCAACACATACACAGAAACAGACACACAGAAATATCACATATCAATAGTGCATGATCTCGAATATTCTCGATCTCAATCGGCTACATAAGTTATGGGTAATGCATAATTACTGACATTTGTGTTTATTCATGTTTTCTGTTTTGTTTTTTGTTTTTTGTTTTTTTGCGAAGGAGAAATATACGAGTGACAATTATGCGTTTATATTGCACATAGTCTGGAACAGTATCATACACATGACAGAGCATTCATATAGCAACTACTGTGTAGCTATTTATGTTTTTGGTTGAAAAATGGTTGCATGATGTTGCATGATTGTACTGTGCGAGCTAATCACTACATGAATTCACAATTTTTAACATGCATGCGGAAAAACAAGAGAGAGAGAGAGAGAGGGGGGGGACAAAGGAAATCGGGACTGGTTGATCCATATAGTTGATGAAAAATTCTGAAGAGCTGGATCAAGCAAATTCTGTTACAAAACTCCAAATCCAACATTCCCTAATTTATGTAGGTTCATGACGTAAGCGGTAATACTGTCATGAAAAGCAATTTCCATTAAGTTCTGTCGACATGTCACAATATCGTTCCACAGCTATGTAGATATCATGCATCTTTGCGTTTGACGGCAACCAGGATAAGAAAGTCATTTTTAATAAAGCCTTCAGTCCTTTTTTAATGAACTTTTAAAGTTTTGTTGCAGCCATCGCTGAATGAAGAGACAACAACACTGTGTGACGTCACATACGGACAACGATATAAAGAAAATATAGTGGAAATTCAACACTTTTCACTTTTCACTGAAAGAGCACGTGACTTACCTCTTTCAGAAAGCAGAGAGAATGATTATCCTTAACATCATGTCAGTTACAAGTCGCAGGAATGCGTGCTTTTCAAAAAAAGAGAGAGAGAGAGATTTGTGGAACTCTCTTTATATTTTTTTATATTGTTGTGTATACGTGACGTCACGAACTGCAGTATAGTCCTCTCATCAAGCGATGGATGTACTGAAACTTTAACATCTATAATTTTGTCCCCTGATTTGTATGATTGTCTGATTTTCCTCAAACTTTCACTGATGTGTTTTATACTATTGCTGCATTCACTCAATCCATTTATATATGTATATTTTGGTTTCATTTCCCTTTAAAGTTGATTCCAAACCATTTCCGGGTATGTTGTTAAAAGTATTAAATACAAGATAAATGGTAGAGTTGGACCAGAAATGTTCTCAATTTCTCATGTTCTTAGGAAAAAGTGACATTTAATCGCAGCCACACGTGAAAATTGGAGATCGTATAAAAAGAATGCGGTTAACACAGTTAGTTATTCCGAAGGGTCGTTCATCCGAAAATGATCCGAAAACGAAATAAGGTTCGTTATGCGAAAGTTCGTTATTAGTACGCAGCTTCTTTTTATTTTCAGATTAATAGACCTGAATTCATTTTCTAATCAATGAACCTTCGGGATAATGAACCTTATTTCATTTTCTGAATAATGAACCTTCGGAATGATGAACCTTCGGAATAATTAACCTTGTTTCATTTTCGGATAAACGAACCTCGGAACAACAGCCTTTCGGAATAACGTCACGAACCAATGATCGGATTAACAAAATCTATTTAATTCTAGAGTTAACAAACATATAGGGAAGTTAAGTGTTTCGGAATAATGAACCTTCGGAATAACGAACATCACCCTGTAAGGGCATCCCCTCACAAACCTTTCCCTTGACCTGTACAGAAATCTTTGATATCTATTTCCTTTATTGACAACTCATTTCAAGTGAAAATATGATGAAATTTCATCCATTTTTTCCATCATATTTTCTTTTACTGGATTTATTCGCATCTACGTAGGTGTAGAGAATTGCACTTCAGAATTGGAATGCGGACAATACACGTGTATTATCATAACACATTCATAATGCTTCTTCGTCCTACACGTCAAAGTTGTATGGCACATACATGACATAACACCTTCTTCTATGTGAATGTTATGTGATATATGAGGTATATTTGACCATGAGAAATTACTGATGTATACCGCGATGTCAAGTATGGCTGAAGGTACATAATCAGTCACTTAAGTTGATGAAAAACGCCGCTTACGGTATACATACAAATCTGCTCTATTTCCATAAAAAAACTAATTGATGGTTTGAAAATCAGAAAAATTAATGTTGTGCTATCAAATTCATTTCTGTTTAACACATAGAGTCGCTCGTTTATGAGAGCTCGAAGGGCCAAACACTGAAGCTAATCAAAGGGGATTTGCAAAAATTGAATTTGCATACAATATATGGCACCATTACATGATCAGAGTGATGGGAGAAGTATGGTACTGCAATTATGGTTGCCGCCAATATGTAATTATGCAAAGAGCAGTCACCAAAACACATCGGTGATGACCAAACCAGATCCAGAATCGACCTGATTCGACTCCAGACAAAAAAGGACTGACCATTCTAATCGAAGTCAATAATAATTGGAAGACCATTGGCGTTCAGAAACGCCTTCCTGAATGCAGTCAGCGTGGCGTGGTCCACTGGGGAATATTAACGGGAATAGGATCTATTTTTCATCTTTCTCTTTTCCTTTCTTAGATCTTTTTTTCCTCGTCCTTGCTTTGAAGTAATCACCCAGCATGCGACGTGATCCACTGCACTCGACACTTCATATTGTTCATATTTTTTCCCTTAAAAGGTCAGTATTTTTTCGTAATTACATCACCATCACCAGATGCTGTGAATCTGGTTCTTATATGTCTTTTTTTTTTGGGGGGGGGGGGGGAATCAAACTTACGAAGAGAAACCAAAACTTGGTCTGGCATCAATTCCTACTTAGCAGAAGAGGGTCTAAATCTGTTGAGTACATTATTGTTCATACTCCTGGGACTACTATGCCGTTGCGTATGAAAACCCGTGTTACACTCACAACTGTCTCTCTTTTTCCATCCATCCTACAGATTGTAGTCGTATTCTGCAATCCGTCCAAAATTCGCCAAAAGTCGTCTACATGAAAAACCAACCAAACAAACAAACAAACAAACAATCAAACGACAAGCATAAAAAAGGAGCCAAAACTTAATCTCAAGTCGTCGCATTTCTTGAGCGTTATATTCTTCAACTCAGTCTTGAATTTAAAAAGTGTTGCAGAACAGATTTCTGCATTGATACGTTAACCCGACAAAATTAAGCCCGCATAACAAACGAAAGAAAAATATTTTTCAAGGCTGAATGTAGGTTTACAATAAATTGTGGCGTATAAATGCTGTGACATGCTGCATGTGGCAAATTGTCTTTAGAACTCAACTAGCGCAGTAGTGAGCTCCACAATATTTTCAACATACTTTCATTTATGATACGCTGATTAATATCAATAGTTGTCAAGTCCTCTGAAAACGAAAAAAAAAAATCTCTCTTCTTAGAAAAGAGACATGTTCCACATATCTGTTTTCATGGAAAAACGCTGGAACAACCGACATTGATCGCTAGCAATTAAAAACATTCTTGTATGAAGTTGCACACATTAATATCAACCAATATACCCTAACCAGAATTTCGCCTTTGCAATCTGAAATCCTTCCCAGCGCGTGGAACAGACAGTATTGATCCCCTCACAGAGTTGGCCCTTAGAAGTACATTACAAATTACCAGCTCCTAATTTATTCAGTAAAGCAACTTTAGAACGATACCGTGTCTTGAATATGAGAATTTACACGAATACTCAAGTTTAACAGATACTGAGTCTTTGGATTTCTGTATACCTAAATTTTGCGATTTTGCTAATTTTACAAATAATTATTCAGAGGCTTGAAAGGGATCATTTCCCTCTACTCCTCGAACAATCCTAACCTTTTTTTCTTTCCGTTTCTTTTATAGATTCCTCTTCATTCCCTCCAAAGTCCCTCCCTTCCTCTCCATCCCAAGTTCTTCATACCTACTCAAGGTCTATAATTAACATGATATACAAACAACCTGTATACATGACTGTAACGATGTTCTTACTTCTTGCTTAATGTGATGATTTAGCTTATGGACTTTTTGAACTATCTTTCCTTTAACAGTCAAAAAACACTTGAACCTTGAGGATTTCACTCTAGTCACCATAGCGGTTTAATTCATCATTATTGATCTAACAATTTAGGGGATAACCTCACCACACACACACACACACACACACACACACACACGCACACACACACAAAATGGTATGTCGCTATCTTGTACTGATAGCTTTTTGACAAAAACTTGTGATTGAATTAAACGCCGATGTTTGACAGAGCAAATAGATATGCAGTCTTGTAACAAATCAAAATGATCTGACATAATCCCATGATCTAAGCAAATTAATGTCTTCAAATCAGCGAATGAATGATTATATCTATATCGTCTTCATTACTCATTGATTTAGTCAATAAATCAAATTCAATAAAGGGAACATGACATTCCGGAAATTCATTAAAAAAAACACGCTGTCCAAGGAGAATTCTTTGTATTTTCTCTTTCGCAGTACCGGGAGCACCTTCTACCATTCAATCCCATCTTCAAGCGTACCCCAATGCTCACAATGTCATCCCATTGACGCCATTTGCTTGCCCCCTTTCCCCCTCTAAAATCGCGTAGGATCGACACCAGCCAATTACACTTACCATATGATTTAAATGTCCCCGAGCGACACCAGATTCAGACATTTTGTTTTTTGTCTTTTTCTGTTCCCCTGGATGTATCTGTTATTAATTCAACGTCCACCAATATTGTTTATCTTGTCGAAAGAGCATTTTGGCGTGCTTTAGTGGTGGTTGTTAAGTGTAGTTACATCGATCAAATCATTTGCCTCGTCTGCGTTTGTTTTTAATTACGCTGCTCTAGGGAGGCAACTCCTGACTAATTTTGCCACGAACCATTGTACTTTTACAGGGTGTTTATAAAAATGCCATTTTCTTTCTAAGATTTTATCAGCAAGTTGGTTATATACACACATAGATATAGAAGTTATATATAATTAAATGAAGAGCTTGCTTCCAAAAGGCTCTAAAACCTCCAGATAGCCAATTCACCTGTTTGGTCCACAAGCAGCAAGTAAGGAGATAAAGCATTTTCTACATATATAAACAAAAAAAATCATGGCCTTTTTTGAACTGATTTATAAATCAGTTTCTTTTAGTCTGCAAATTGCGGAAAATTATCTCTACAGACCTATTTCATGGATACGTGTTGTTGATTACCATCGCTTCTTATTCCAAGTAGTCTCAATGCAATTTGCTCTTGAGAGTAATGATATAGGAAGCTTATCTCAAATTTTCACTTTCGTCAGATGCTCGACGACTGATCTCCGCGGTGAAGCTGCTACGGCCGAATCGCTTGCTTTCCTCTCTGCTTTTTTTCTTGCCACCCTAAACACAAATGTACTCTTCTCGATTATTGCAAGAAATGTCGCGTTTCCTCCGCCACTCTGCAATTTCGCATCTTTCCTTTCGTTTCTCGGGGTCATCAGATCTTGACCTTGGAGGAGAGCGCCACGGGCGCCACGAGCAGACGGGAGAAGTCGAAGACGAAGCAATGTACGTTTCGACGGCACTGAGAGCTTTTTTTCCCCTATCTTTCTTCCTCTTTTTTTTTTTCAGAGCATCGCTGTGATTATTTTTAATGACGGAAATGGTCTGGTGGATGCACTTTCCAGTTCAAGCTTCGCATCTCTTTCATTCCAACCGAAACTTAAAAGACATAATCGCTCTGAGTATTCACGAATTACTAACGATGCTCACTAAGTTTTTCCATGCACGGTCGTTTGTGGTGTACCAGCGAGTATGTAAATGCATGCTTACGTGTTTGTCGCGTGTAACGTATTATAGGATCCAGCATTTTCTTGTATGAGAATGCAGCTGTGAGCATCAAATCGATACCAACATGACTGCAACAACAAACATACTCATAAAGTGAAAAAGAAATGTTATATGAACACGAAATTTTGATGAAACACAATGTCATGTTGCAAATGTGTACATCAGTGGGTGTGAATACCTGAGCAAAAATAATTAACTACTATGGTGTACAATTATTATTAGACAGACATTAAAATGGTACATATATGATCATATATATATATATATATATATATATGTGTGTGTGTGTGTGTGTGCGTGTGTGTGTGTGTGTGCGTGTGTGTGTGTGTGTGTGTTTGCGTTTCGTTGTTCCAATTTGTTGACTTGGTGTTTGATCTTTGTAATCTGTAATCGACGCGCTTATGGGAAAGAGAAACATATTTTTTCGGTTTTTATGTAATGAGATTCTTAACCGTATTTTGGAGTAACAAACGGAAACAATGTATACGTGTCATATTTTGTCAAGCGTTAACACTTATTACAGCGCATGCAGAGAAGGATCCAGTCTGAGTATAATTCATGATTATTACTGTCAAAATAAATATGCTTTCAGTTCATTCTGAAGCGTGACGAGAAGAAAGAAAAGAAGAATAAGCCTCGATACTGACTTTTTACGACCTGAAAAGAAAAGAAAAAGAAAAAGAGAGACAGCTGGTAATGGAGTTAATCTGGCGAGAAAATTTCGGACAGTGATCAAGTACATTTTGCACGCACAACTTGCGTTAACTTCATACACTGACGAAGAGGATATAATACCATAATTTGTCTTTCACTAATAATTCATCATGCGAAAGATTAGCTCAGGTGCAATGGCATTCGAATCGCCGCGGGCGATATATTATGGGTGCCCGAGTAATTGCCAGCAAAGATTGCTCAGCTCCACGCCGACAGGACAGGCTGAAATACCGCCCCGAGTTGCCTTACGTGATGGGAAGAGGAAAAATTACGAGGCGCATAATACATCCCTCGCAGGAACAGTCTTGTGCTTTAATAATTTAATTTACATTGACTATTGCTGTAAACTACAATAGTCGTCATTGTGATTCAGATGTTGACAGGTTATCAATGACGTCACAAGTTCAATCTTTGGGAGGCAAGACTTTTTATCGCCTGACAGTTTTGTTACAACAGTGCGTAACAGATACAAGGCAGAAATTCAGAATAATGACTGCATTTCGTCACAATGACCTCTTCCCATCTTATCGTTATCATGCATACACCGTGAATTTATTGATTTTAAGACGTCACCATTACGCTGCTTACAATGTAACAGTTTCTTAAACCATTAAGTTGTGTACATAGTGAGAGATTATATCGGAGTTCAGTAAATTATTACAATTATTGTTACATTTCCTATGGAGCATCCATGAAGATTATAATCTCTTGAAATCGCGAATGAATTCATTGTTTTGATACCAACTACCAAGCACTCTCATTTTTTTTTTTTAATCTGGTAATGCTTACATAAATCATGCAAATTAAAACAGATGCAACACCAATACCTCACCATGTGACAGAGTTTTGCAGTTATGAGCATTATTCATTGCTTTACATAAAAAGTTAAAGGAAAATTTAAGCTCTCTTCACTTTAAATGAGCACTCGCGAAACTGTTACAGAATACTGCTAATATTCTGGTGCTGCGTTCGTCCTGCTAAAATAGTAATAACAGTTTATCTTGTGTCTTGTGCCGCCAGAACTTGTCTTTCGATTTTGAAAATTTAACATGCGCGGTAACTCCCACGACATCTCCAGCTGATATTGGAGCGACACCTCGCCAGCATTGCCCGGAGCGGTGCTGGGTGAAACCCGATCGGATGATCGATGGCCCGCGCTGGGCTTTACAACATGACAAGAATTCGGCGTTACGGCAAAAATAATAGTATGAGAAACCAGACTGTAGTGTATATTCACGAGCCATGTTCCTTCACAAACAAACAGGGGATGCTGAGGAAAATGGGGCTGTGAAGGGGGAGAGGATTTTCTTTGAGCAGAAATATAGATCTTTATGCGGAGAGATATTTTATTCATGCATGACCCACTTGACGTAAGTTCCAATGAATCATGCATAACAAATATTATTGGGACGAAATCTGTCATTTTATGATTCCCTGTTAACACATGGAAAACCGGATGTAGAATCATATGACTTGAACCTGAGCTTATTTTTTAAACGCCAATATGGCTACGAAAATTAGAATAGGCTATGCTTGTGGTTAGAATTAATTTTGCCTCATTTGATTTGATACCTTTAACGATTTTTTAATCTTGTCATTGAATCATATAATTTGACGATAAAGGTAATGCAGATATTCCGATACAGTACTTTGACCGTAGCACATTCCACGATAACATTATTACACAAAGAAAGATATATCAGAACCGTTGAACTGGTAAGTAGTTATGATAATGAGGAATAAGATACTTGTGAAGCAAAAAAAAAAAAAAAGAAAGAAAGAAAATATGAACACATTGCTAACAGAAAATAGTGAAGGAAATCAGATTTGGATCATTGTAGCCTATTTACAAAGACATGAATATCATTGTCATGGCTATGATAAACATGAATTTTTATCAACCAATAGGTCTCTCCTATATACACATTGAAATGGCACTATACATATAGACATCCTGTTTATGACTTCTCTTGAATACTGCAGAACCAGAGTCTTGTGCCCCTCGACGTTTCATGAAGGGTATATATGTATTGTAATTCAAGTTATGAATGTTGGTTGATTTCATAATATGCTCCCCTCTCACAATTTGCGATGTTACAATAGTACAATGTTTTTTTTAGAAAATTCCTCTATGAAAAGAACTTTACAAAATGATAATGAAAATAAACCAAGATGATAATCCCTAAAGTGTTTCACGAATGTGTCTCTATTCACTGAAGCAACATAGGCCTACATTATGTTGGGGGATATTTCGCCTTCAACAAATCAAATTTTCATTGACTTTTCATTGACGACGTTCGCTAATCTAATCTGAAAATTCCAACGTGATGGATCACGAGTCTGTGTCTTCCAGTGTAAATAAAAAGGAATTGAACGACAACATAAATGGTTTAAGACAGATCTTGTTCAAATGGAGGTGGTGAAATTAAATGTCATCTTTTCTGTTGAAAGACGACTACAAATAATATTTCGACCTGTCCTCTTCTTTACGTAGAACGGCAGTCTTTTATTTGATCTTATATTATTTTATTTCATTTTATTTCATTTTGTTTTAATTCATATTGTTTCATTTTATTTTATTCCATTTTACTTTAATCTATTTTATTTTATCTTATTTCATTTTATTTTATTTTATTTTATTTTATTTTATTTTATTTTATTTTATTTTATTTTATTTTATTTTATTTTATTTTATTTTATTATATTCTATCTTATTTTATCTTATTTTATTTTATTTTTTTTGCTCCACCAGGACACCTCGGCAGCATCACGACGGGATTCCTCGTCGAAGAGGTAAGATTGAAGTACATATATAGTCTCATTAGTGTGACTGTTGGATGCAAATAACATTGTAGGTCTTCCATTGAAGATTAAACTTACAGAACATTGCGTGATTCCTTTACTTTTCCATAACTAACGGACACATTGCTCTTTTGCTTTTTTATCTTGCAAAAACTCGCGACAATGACTCACTCAGTTAACAAATACAACACACAAACATACACACACACACTCTTACACACACACACACACACCCTTGCACACATACTTGCACACACAGACACTAAACGCACGCCACACATTGTCTTTTTTGTTGTTTATATCGTGACATTGATTTCAGCATACACGCGCACAATATAATATGCAAAGCCCGCAGTTGAAATGGAAGGGCGTGTCCATGTGTAGGCTACTTGAAAAGCCATTCGTTATTGTTGCTGTTGTTGTTTTATGCAACCTCCTCTGTTTGGACACTGATACACAACATACGCACGCACATGACTAATTATACGTTGGTAAGATTGAAAATAAGAGTACACAAGTTATGTAGTATGAGTATACAAATACATATATTATCTATGTAATATATACAAAGAGAGAGGGGGAGGCTAACAGTAGGCATGGAGAGGGAGGAGAGAGAGAGAGAGAGGGGGGGGGGGGGGGGAGGGAGGGAGGGAGAGAAGGATTATGCATAAGTCTTCAACATATTCGATAACGGCGTATGATAAGAATGTTTTGTTTTTGTAATCTTAATCAATGATTTGAATTGAATTGAAAAGGTGTTTTATTCATCAATATCTATCGTAGCCCGGAGGCTGAATTACTGACATTGTTAACAAATGGCCATGGATACATTAAAAATACTCATAAAACACAGTGTAGCAATGAAAAAAAAATGCATAGAACAACAAAGGGTCAATCTTATTCATCTTAACCATTGCACAATGAGATCAACCTATAATACAAAACCAAAAAAAAATACTACAAATACAATATATCACTATTCTCGATGATTATCAAAAAATAAATTGAGTTTATGTTAATTATGTATGCCAGTCATTTATACTTATCAATACAGATGTTGTTATACAGCTCAGATCAACACATTGTACACAGCAAAAATAATCAGTTTGATTAAAAAAAACACATTTTCTCACAATCTTCTCTTCCTAAACATAAACTCCAATATCAGAATACATTCTATCTAGCAGCGCATTACATCAAATCAATTAATCAATAAATAAATACTATGTTCGAATTATTATAATACATGTATATACGAAAATAGCGTCTGATATTTGCACATCTCTCTCTCTCTTTCTCCCCCCCCCCCCCCCCCCCTCTCTCTCTCTCCTAACTCTTATCCTACTAATACACACACTCTCTCTTATATCTAACCAGCAAATATACACTATTGTATCTAACCAACGCTCTGTATTTATATTATTGCACATTTTTGTACCAGAATTTGATGTCGCGTAATAAACAACACCAAAACGCTGAAACGTAATTATAAAATATTTTGAACCGCTTCCCGAGAATAATGATATAAGAAAAATACAATTATACTTTTTCAACTTGTCATTAAACCCTTGACCCTGTGGTCCACAACCTTTTTTATATTGATGATAAATTCTCTGGCAACGCATACCATGCACATCTTCGACTTATTGCAGTTGCCCAAAACTAATATACAGTGTGCCGTGGTGAGAATAAAGAAAATGTGCAAAACAAAAAGGGTCGGACAAGGGTTAACATTTTTGGTATTATACCACGACATTTTATGACTTCATTATACAACGCGTTGAAAGTTGCATGGTAAATGAAGTGTTACATGCCCTCCTTTATACTTGACTGGATTTATTCGTAGATTTTGTAAATCAAGAGTTATAAAAAGATTGTCCTTTACGTCACTCAAATCAAAGGATATATTGTAGAATTGGACATACGAATACATGTACTATGTTTAAGAATGAATGAACAAGGTTAAACCAGGGACACAATTTCCCATAGCGATCAGACTTAATTTGCAAGTTTTGGAGAATGGCTCGCTGTTATTGATGTCACATCTTATAACAATACACAAACAGTGATTGTCATAATAAGTAAGTGGCCATAAGAAGCGGCTGTTCAGTAAGCGACGGATACCTGAAACACAGAAACGTTACATGTGGTCAGAAATGCTCGAAATGCGCAGAATTATTGCAGTCATCTCGATGACGTCATAATATCATCTCTACAGACGTGCTAAGATGATTTACAAGCTCCGAACACGATTAACGATACTGAAGGGAGCTTGCGGCAGGGGACAGAGGCGTGAAAATGTCCCGAACGGGAAGAAAAAGCCGTGGGACTCGATATGAAGTGATGATGGTCCGTTGTGACAACAGTTGCGTGCTTTGGTACTGCTACGTTGCGCACAATTCGGTTCCGAATTAAACATTAAGTTGGAAAAGGTCACGTGGATAGCACTGTATCATATCTTGTGGTTGATAGAGGTTGTGAACCCGACGGAGAAGATGAGGAAGGCGACAACAGAAAGACAAGTAAGGGGGCACACGTGCGATGAAGTTGGGAAGTGCGTTCCGCAAAAGGTAACGACAGAAGAATATACTTTTTTGGAGGTGATGAACCGCCATAACATTCAGGATTGGTATCTTTATTGTAAAAAATACAGGCTGAGATGAGCATGCTACTTCCGGGTCGACATTTTGTATCTGCTGTATAAGTATTCAGTGAGTGAAGGGCGGGGAGAGGTGTAAAGAGTGGTTACAGAACTTAAAAACTGACAATCTCATGTAAATATCGCTGTACCTATAGGAGAGGAGTGTTTTGGAACTCGGTAAGAATACGAGTGAATCGCTTGTGTTCAAAATGGTAATTCTTTTCTATATTGCTGCTCCTTGACATGCAAATAATAGATATTTGCTACATCAAGTTCTATACAAAGTTAGAACGAAACTCTACTCTCTACGCTCGTGTTTACTTAGATCAATGGCATTGATCTAAGTAAACACGAGCGTATGGAGTTGCGTCAAATAAGCAAAACAGTGGAAGTTTCATCAAATTTGACCCCCAAAAATAAGGAAGGAGTGGACTTTTTAGCTTCAACGTGTTTTCGTGAAACAGTAATAAAGCGGACAATATTGCTGTCACTCTTTTCATCAATGATCAGATTGACCTTAAACATGGGGAGCAGTTCACCTTGAAAAGTTCAAGTAGAAGTTTGGAACACACACACACACATTAAAAAAACAAAAATCCCTTTCCCCAAGAAATTTGATTAGAATCAATTAGTCATACTTCTGACTTAAATATTTGTGCGTGTTTTGTTTAATTTCTTTGATATTATATGCAGACACTCGAAGAGGAGTCCAAATTTAATGTTTCAAATCAGAGGCAAGTCGCATCATCTCACTGCAAGGAATTTCAAAGGCCTGAAGCAGGGAGACTGAAGAAAGAATATTGTATATCAATAAACTTTATCTATCATATTTTGTAATGTTGACATACTGTACTTATATCTTATGTGTTTAAAAAAAAGTATTTGCAAGTTTTGTTGGAGATGAAAAAAAATAAATGAATGAATGAAAAGGGAGACTGTAATCAGCGTTGGCAGTAGCACAGAAACACTGATAATAATAAAAAAAGAAAGAAATCTGAGATTCCAATCCATTCTCTTCTCTCGAAATATCTCTGCTAATCTGTGATGCGCTTTCTTGCATCAATAAAGCAGCAACAGGGAGAACTGCAACCAACCTCTGCTGCAAATTTCGATGTTGAGGTCATGTTTACCATGTTTGCTCCATTATTGCACCGCTCTCCACCGCGAAAAGCAAGCGCATGTCTAACATAATAAATCATAGAAATCAATATTAAGGACAAGCGCACCGTTCTGTGATTGGGGAAGTTAAGTATAAACCCATCTTGACGTGTATATTAATTCCAAGAATGAATGTCTTTCCCAAGTATGTTTCACGCAAAGTTTGCTGTACTTCACACGTATAAATATTCATAAATATCCTTGCTCTCTCACTTTTCTTCAAATTTAATTTTAACTATCATAGATAGCTAGTTAATTCTCGATAGAGACAGTTTTTTTAATTAATTCTTCTTACTTGTTCAGTTCAGTTCATTTTTTTCTTCATATTTTCACATTTCTCAAAGGAAAAACAATTTTTTTACATCGGTACAACATATAAGACTACAAATGTATCCAACCATGACTTTGGATTGGACACTACAAACTAAAGTACGTACTGAACAAAAATATGCATGGTTAGGTTACGGTATAAAGGCTTCTAAAAGAAGTAACAGAAATATATGATGGACCTGCATAAAATCTAACTTGTAAAAATGGGGTCCCCAAATTCATGTGTGTGAAAATGACAGAGAAGGAATATGAATGTCTTGACATACTGATATCATTTCAATAGTAAAGAAGAACGAACTTGTATAAACCAAGCGAACATTTATAAAACAAGGTAGTACTGTATAGAAAAAGGAAGATTGTGGTGTATGTTTAATAATAATAATGATACGTAGAGACAAAGATAATTTTCTGCAATATGTCTTCTAAAGTTTTCCTTCAGGCTAACATTATTTGGAAGTGATTCGGAAGTGATTTGAAGCAACCTCTAATCGCGTATATTTATCCACACTCATAGTCTTCCTTTTCATCATTGTTTTGAACCAACTTGTAAACAAGGCCAGAGGATAGTATGACGAGGGTGTGTTGCACGAAATACAGAACAAACAAATGATTCATGACTTCCTCTGTGTTATTTTTGTAAGTCGACTGTGATTGTATATTTTGAATGATCCAGGGCACCAGTCTAGGTCATTACCTGGCTAATGCGAGTCTTACTTCAAACAAAATCTGTAAACAAGGTCAACCTAATGACACGACGAATGAGAGCACAGTATTGACCCACAGTAATTTGTTTGCTTCTTATAGGCATGATGTCCTCTATTCGATTGCACTTAACTTCATTTTCTAGAGCCTCCTTTCCGTTTCGTATGTTTAAAATTTCTCTTCGCCCAGACCTTGGGCTTCAAGCCTCTGCCCACGACGGTGTTTGATGTATTGATGTTTCTAGGGCAAAGTGCTGTCATCTTTTACCTCTGTAACTTTTGTCACATCCTCTGATGAAATGAAGCGAACAAAATCCAGCTTCGCATAAACTTTTGTTCCATTGTGCTGCTGCTACTACTAGAAGTAGCAATTGAATAATAATAACAATAATAATAACAAACAAAAGTAGCAGTACACTTGTATTACAGTTGTGATAACAGTATCAGTAGTCGTAGTCGTAGCAGAATTTTTTATGATATTGATGCTGCTGCTGCTACTGATAATAATAATAATAATAATAATGATAATAATAATAATGATAATGATAATAATAATGATAATAATAGTAATAGTGATAATGATAATAATGATAATAACAATTGTCATTATGATAACTATTATTATTATCACTACTATTATTAATATCATTATCAGCAGCAGTATCATCATTATCATACTCTTTAGGCGCGGTCAGACTGGCAAAAGATCGAGAAGTTTAAGATTGCGATCTTTAAGATCTCGAAGTTTTGCCAGTGTGACCGCAAACTTCCCGCGAAACTTACCCCCAAACTTCTCGCGAAACTTCCCACATCAACTAGGGATTTTTTTCCCCCTCCCCCTCTAAACTTCTCGATCTTTTGCCAGTGTGACCACGAGAAACTGAAACTTCGCGATCTTTGTCACGTGACCAGTCCACCACCTGCTTGCGGGTAGTGTCTCCGAAGCGCGAGGCCATTGTCATGTACAGATGTGCATTGTTACGTCACAATAACTAGCCATCGGACGGCGCGCTCTTTCTTTTTTCTTGCGCGCGCGCACCGATGACCCAAACTTCTCGATCCACAGATCGAGAAGTTTGGCTGCCAGTGTGACCTCACAACAAAAGATCGGGAAGACTTCGCGATCTTAAACTTCTCGATCTTTTGCCAGTCTGACCGCGCCTTTTTATTATGCTACTACTACTACCATATATACTGCTACCACTACGACTACGACTACTGATACTGTTATCCACAACTGTAATACAAGTATATTGCTACTTTTACTATTATTGATATTGTTTATTATTCCTGCTACTTCATAAGGTGTCCATTTCTACAACTTTTACTTTTTTTACGATTTAACCACTATTTCCACTTTCAATTTTTGCTACTGCTACTACTTCTACCACAACTACTTCGACTATTTCCAATACTACAACTGCTACTGCTAGATACCATTTTTGCTGCTACTTCTACTACTAAGAATTTTGCTACTGAAAACACCACTGCTACAACTCTTATTAATACTGTTACAACGCCTACTTATGCTACTTAATAATACGACTACTGTAAACTAAACTATACTACTACTATACTACTACTACTGCTACTACTACCGCATGGTGCTGCTGCTGCTACTGTTACTGTTGCCACTACTACTACTTCTACCGCCACTTCTGCTTCTCCTACTGCTCTCCTACTAGGAATATACTGTTTCTGTCAATATATATATATATATATATATATATATATATATATTTCAATGTGGCAAAATCTTTTCCAACTGCCACCTCCACTCCTGATCATTATTACTTTCGTTTTTACTACGACTATGATAACTGATCTTCCATTACTATATCATTATTATCTATTGCTAGTACCAGTCAATACTTCTACTTCTGCTACTCCTTCCGTACACAATAATCCGTGCTTTTACCAGACATATACCACTACTACTACTTCTGCTTCTACTACAATATACCGCCACTCGTCAGACGAGAAACATTTCATTTTATTTCATTTTGTTTCATTTAATTTCATTTATTCTTGTCGTTTATTCAAACACCATTTTATATGTTGCAAATTAGGACTATCAGTTATCTAGATCTTATTGTGGCCCATTTGATTACTTCCGACTATACTCTTTCATGCATTAAGACGTATACTCGAGTATATAATGATGTCAGTTTTAAACGACAATCTGCCCATATCATGTAATAGCGACATGGTGAACAGCAATGCGTTCGATGATCTTTATAACTGCCTGCCTTATAGAGTTTAAGAATCATGAAGTGATTGCAAAATCTAGCTTTGAGGCGTATGATTATAACAAGTTCCTTGCACCACGATACTTATACCTCACGCAATGAGTCCATGTGTGTGCTATGACAGCGTTGCATAGTCGTTATTAAAGAGGACTGTCCCCGATCATTCAGCAATTACATTTTTGACCGACCGTAATAGAATCTTCGAATGTGTCATGCATGATAGGACCACATTGCCTAGCATCATTATATATATATATATATATATATATATATATATATATATATATATACAGCTGTATACCACATTTGATGAATCCTCGAATCTGATTGGCTGAAAATGGGGGTATAAATTCAACAATTGCCAAAAGCCACGAAGTACCTGAGCCGGCGCGCATAGTAGGCCTACTATAAACCGCCCTCTTTTGGTTCGTAGCGGTACGTATATCTATACATGGATGTATTCTAAACGCTTGGCTTCAATAGCGCGAGAGGGTGTCCCTTGTGTTCGATGCGAATGCAATGTTAACGTCGATAGCAGATACTTATGTGAATTGATTAGCTATCGACCAAATAAACTTTAATTTGATATCATTTGTTCTTTAAAACAAATATGGATCGCTTTTATTCGGGCATTGTCAATAATACTGCCACTACGGATCTCAACCCCATGTTATGACCCGGGGAGCTTGTAGCATGGAGTCGAGATCCTTCGGGGCAATAATAATTATCATCAATGTCCTCAAAACAGTTCATATCTGTCACTGATGAACACTACTCGTGACTGTATTCAATCGTGTTCAAGGAACACGACAAGGGTTTGACTTACGCAAGCCTCGCGAAGCGACTCCCTGCTGCTGCTCTACTGCTATGCGCAGATCGGGCCACGCGCAGACTTCATTCACAAAATTCATCAAATCAGCGACAAGCTGTAACAAGATTACAACCTTTCCACACGATGTGTGGTGCGGCACGGGCCGCCTTGCCAGGAGCACGATAACACACATATCAAGCTGGCTGCGAGCGAATGTGGGAGTGACCGCGACGTTCGTTCGCGAGGTCATGCGCCGTGCTACGTCACAGACGACGGCCCTGGCGCTGAGCAAGTACAGGGTTGCAAGTCGGACGATGGACGATAAAACGACGGTACTCGCGTTTACATGTCAGTCATTAGTGTGCATCGGTGAACCGATTAAGTCGAGAAGAGAAGAGGTCCGCACCATGTCAGTGAAGCAACCTTTGCTCTAAGTGTGCTCTCCTGGATTAGACCTCAACTCGCTAACAATCATTTTGTGTCTGCTTCACAGCTGAGAACTTATATTTTGATGATTCGTGTTAATCCTGCTGTGTAACATCTGATTGATTTCGGCTTACTGTGTACCCTCAAACTTCAGTTGAACTTCAAGGGAACTCTTTGGGCAATCTTGAGTTACTCTCATCTGCAAAATCTGCAAAGTTTGGGTGAGTATATTTTTATTCATTGCTATTTTTTCCTTCAACCACTGGCTGTACAAGTCATTTTTTTTTTCTAAAAAAAGTAAATTACTTTCGATATCAATGTTTTCACAAATCAAGCGTTAAATCTATCAGATATGACCTCGGAGAAACGGTTTTGAAAGCATATAGAATTATGCTAAGACTTGAGAGCAATTTTGGAGATGTTAAAAAAAATAATGTTGTGCACATAGACGTGAGAAAAATAAACACCCCTGTGTATATGACTTTCAATTCAGTGGATGATATAAGAAACTTTATGAATCAATCTTTACCTGATATTTTTAGCCTTATAATCAGGCAATGTCGATGTGAACTCAATATATTTTTCCTTTCATCATGTCACCACAGGCACCCAAGCAACAACGTAATGGAATCGAAAGACGTCGTGGCCATCAAAATGACGAAAGCCGAGAAATCCGAGTCCATTGAAGTGATCACTCCCATCAAAAACGAAAAGAAGTCTGCTCTGGATGTCTCCAATATGGTTGGTCCTTCCCGCCCGAAAGGCCTCGGGTTAATCGAAGCTACCCAGCCCGAGACTGTGGGCAAGCCACTCGATCTCACATACTCAGCCATTGTCAGTGCATCGCAGCTCAAGAGTATGTACCCATATTCTGCTATGCTCCCCGCCGCCGTCACGGGCTACTCTTACACCGATCCGACCCTGACTGCGTCAGCCGCGTCCTACGCCGGCTATCCGGGCATCATCAACTACCCACTGGGCAGCGAGGCCAATGGGACATCGCAGTCGCTGTCGAGCCTACGGTTGTCCGCGCTGCTGGCGTCTAGACGTCGACGAGCCGCTAGCGTGTCCGAGACCAAGCAGAGCGACGAGCCGACGAGGAAGAAAGTGAAGCCCGTGCCAGACTCGAAGAAGGACACCGCCTACTGGGAGAGGAGGAGGAAGAACAACGATGCGGCCAAGCGGTCCCGCGACGCTCGTCGGGCGAAGGAAGAGGAGATCGCGCTCCGTGCAGTGTACCTAGAGCAGGACAACATGAAGCTGCGAGCTGAGGTGTCGATCTTGAAGAGTGAACTTGCCAGATTGCACTACATGGTGTACAACTGTTGATGTCCGGCCGTGAAAGTGGACAGTGGCCGTTTGTTTTTAGCATGGTCAACTTCACGCAGAGAAGCAGACGAAGAATGAGAGTGATTTGCTCTGTTCTCTTCTTCTGCTAAGACTCTTTGACTTGTACAGAAATGCTCGACCAGCGAGCAAGACATAATATGCTGCCTGTAAAAGAGAAATTTCAATGGCCGGGGAATTTTGACATTCTTTGACTTTTACGCGTCCATCCATGCGACTCGCACGACAAATTGTAATCCCGCTGAAATATCAAGACCGGAGAAAATCTTGAAAATACTTGCCACTCTTTTCTCTTGTATCTCGCAGACGGAAAACCCACCATCCCGCTGATTAACGGGAATTTCCTCGTAGCTGTTTTAGCTTCAAATCACTCATTTGTTTTGTTTGTTTTGTTCTTTGATCACAACAGATATTTATGTAGAATTTATAGGCGTCTTATGTCGGTCCGGGACATGGTCCTGTTGAGACTCTACAGATGTGGTTTCCTACGTTTCGAATTCATCAAATGTTTGATTGTTTCATGAAATGGAACTATGATCAGATTTTTTTAAAATAATTTGTTAGAGCGAGAACAAGAAGTTTGTGATATAGACAAAAAGACAAAAAGAGGGAGAGAGAGAAAGAGAGAGAGATGTGAAAACAAACACATTACTTGTATAAGTATTAGAGAAAACTTTGAGAAATTACCTAATTTCTTATAAATGTTGTTCATAATACACTCTGTTGCTTTATAAAAGTCAACAGGGCCAGTACTGTTGTAAATTGAGTTTTTTGTTCTCCACGAGCACAGCTAATATTATTATAGACGAAGGTTACACATCTGTTCACAGCTAATGCATCAGACGTTGCACTGCTATTTACGCAATCCGACGTATGCCCGTCTATTGCTCCTGAAAAATCAAATTGTAGCCCGAAATGGGTATGTTATCTCAGGGACCTGAAAAGGTTTATTATCATTTTCATCTTGTAGAACACAGAAACGAATATTTGTCCTTGCATCATTCACATTCAATTATGAAAGCACATCAAGAAAATGGAAGACGGCGTTAACTCTTGCAGTGACGATATCACTATTGTGAACCAAATTATAGGGATATGAAATATTATTCATCTCGTACGAGTTCTTTAAAAAAAATCTTTTTAAAGATATGTTAACAGATGCAACAGTGTTCCCATGATGTTAGTTGCATTTGTAACTCGAGTATGAGTTCAAGCTCGGGACACAAGTTCTCCTTAGTAATCAGAGAACGATGTCTAATCTTTACTTGAACTATAACATACGTCAAAAGTGCATATGACATATGCCTTCTGATATGTATTTCATCCGTCATACACTAGATATGTTTTTATTTCTCTAATTGAAACTTCGTTTTACTGCATCGAAAGTGAAACAAAGACGCAAAGTGTTGATTTATCTTTAAAAGTTTCTGGAAGAAACGGCGACACAAGATATATTTTTTTTACACTTGCCCAGGTGTGTCACAATATTGTCTACGCATGTTACTATGGTGTAGGCTACGTAATGAAATAACGTGAGATGATCATTAGTGGGTCAATTGCCATTTCACCAAGAGAATGAAACACTTTTCTGTTTTGAAGTGAGGTTTGCTTTGTTTCGTGTGACGACTATGAAGAGCAATTAATTGTTCGAACTTTTCATGTCAGAATCCCGAACGATTTCATGAGATTAAAAATAATCAGGAATATTTTTCATATTTTCTATCCCGGGGATTGGAAAAGTTTATCACCCTCCATTCCCCCCCCCCCCCCCCCGTCCCCTTCACTCGCCCAGAATACGTGTTGCAATACCGATACCTTCTCGCATCTTCGACGATGTTTCCTATATACCTTGCGATGATATTGTATTTATTGACCGTTTTGTTTTTACTTCTCATTTTTGCACAAATCAACCAGACATGTGTGTGTGTGTGTTTGTACCTACTTGTACATTGGCAATATATTATACGTGTTAACGTAAGAAAAAAAGTTCATTGGAGTCGGTGAGTCATTTCTGTGAATATGAGTGAAATTGCACGCGTCGTATACGTGCGGAAACATGGAATGGCAGTCCAGTTGACGAGGTGTGTGATAAGAAGATTGTTATGGCTGGATAGAGCTGCAAATGAAAGATGCCCCCCCCCCCCTCAAAAAAAAAATGACAACAACAACAACAACAAAACAAACACAACAATAAACAAACACAAACAAACACAAACGTGTGCTGAAAATGCCCAGAGGTGGCTGTGGTGAGGAGAATGATGAATGATGAGCTGGGTATAGCATGTAACACGAGATCTTACGTGGTGTCGATTGTGAAAAGCCTGATAAAAGATGTGATAGATATCAGAACAAAATCCCTTACATACAAGGAGCAAAACACACTCAAACAGTCACTCACATAACTATACACACATTGTATTTAAACACAAACAACATACTTTATTTATCATATGTATACGATGTATACGATGTATACATTGTGCATGTTATGTATACGATATGTATACATATTATATCTGTTGAAAAAAAAGTGAAAATAAAGTTTGAATCATTTGAATCATATTGTGCATAAACATAAACAGTGATGTGTATGTCTGTGTGTGGTGTGCTTGTGTGTGTGTGTGTGTGTGTGTGTGTGTGTGTGTGTGTGTGTGCGTGTGTGTGTGTGTGTTTGACATGATACCATATTGATATTGGAATGCAATCCCAGATTAACTCAACAGCTTACCTTGAAAGATATGTCTGGCCATTGATAACGATGAAATTAAGAATGCAGTGAACGGATCACACACACACAAAAAAAAAAACAGAAAAAAACACACGCAATGTTGATTATAATCCCAATTAATGACCCTCCGGCAGTTGTTGACGCTGTTGGCGAAAACAATCCTTACGACATATGATGATGGAGCTAGCAAGGATGAATTGGGATACAAACTGTAATAATATGTGCCATGATTGCGGTATATTTAAGTCTGCTTGATCGCTTAGGACACCGAAACAGCAGCAACAACAAAATAAAACAGAAAATGCCGAAGATAAATGATGATCATGACGACGACGGCGGCGACGACGACGGCGACGACAGCGATGACCAAGACGACGATGATAATGATGGTGATGATGATGATGATGATGACAATGACGATGGCATTTCCCTGGTGATGCTGGAGACAGCGGAGGACTTGGAGGAGGAAGGAGAGTAGGAGGAGGAGGACGAGGAAGAGGAGGTAGAGCACGGAGGAGAGAAGTGCGGCACGGTAAGTTGTGATGTTGTTGTACTTATCAATGAGAACTGCTGTACCGTAGCTCCGTGTATCCATTTCTAGTTAATCGCCGCCCGCCGCGTTGTCACTTCGTACCGTAGCATCAACGTTTCCCAAGTTCGTATATTGCTCTTAGTGTTTTGTTACTATCATTATTATCATTATTATCATTATTATTATCATCATCATCATCATCATCATTATCATCATCATCATTATTACTACAGTACTACTACTACTACTACTACTACTACTATTAATATCATTATCATTATCATTATCATTATCATTATCATTATCATTATCACCACCGTCATCATCATCGTCGTCATTTTTATTTTCATTCGTAACACTATCTTTACCATCATGCATTTAACTAAAGAGTGAAAATCAAAACCAATCTCAATTGTTGTTCTTATGCTCACATCTTTCTATTCTCCACTTGTCCAGAGAAGCATTGGTTGATTTCCATGAAGATCTCGAAGAGTTTAGTAACATTTTACGTAAATTATTTCCGCTCTCTAAATAGCCAAAATGCCCTGTCGAATCCCCTGCGCTTAGGTGTCGGTTTTTTTTTTTTTCATCGAGTGTTGTTATTTTCTTGATGGGCCCACGCCTGATTGGGGTTTCTCGAGGTTTCTCACAGACATCAGATTCATAGTCATCCACTAGCTCCTCCTTCTCCTCTGTCACGGTCGGTATCATCGTTCCAGCCGGAATTATGTCACCTTTTAGTGCGTTTCCTTCCCGAATTACACCAGGACCATAATTCACGACTTCCTCTTCCAGCAAATAATGCTACCTCCTGTCTGTCTCAAACGTCTCATTCAATGTAAAACCATCAAATTAAACATTTGCAACGAAATAAAAGCTTCATTTCAACATTTTATCAAGTACGTAAGTATTCCACGTCCATTCGTTTCCAGATTTATTTCGAAAACAAGCATTATGGAAGGGTATCTTTATATTTCCATGAACTTTTCCTGACCCTAGACTTGATTAAACGGTGTAATACGTTATTCCATGACGATGATTTAATTTTCCTTCGAACTCATCTTGGGCGACCGCAGACTTGCATTTTGGCGTGACTAAACAGCAGCGATGTGCTGCATGGGATTCCTCTCCACGGCCGTAGCCCGGTACCTAATTTAGTAATATTGTTTTATTTTCGTGCGTCGAACGTGCCTCAGGTTTGCACACATTCATCGGCAGAGCAGGGTGCGAAGGCGTCTGCCTGGAGTCTTAACCTGTCCGGTGAACGTTTTTATAATGCGGCGGGACAGGGTAACCGGCCACGCCCTGTGTGATTAGGAGTCGATAATTCCCCCCTTATCTTCGTTACGCGACCGACTTTGTTCGCGAGATTCGACTACATGCATGGTAATGGCCTTCACGGACATGTAGGGGACATTTGTCTACCTATCGGTATTATGACGGTGGACTTGAGTGGTATTTTAGCAATAAAATGAATACATAAGTGAATCTTGTTGACTGTCTGCCGGCGGTTAACTACTAACCTCCTTCTCAAAACAATTACACTGTTAGACAGAGACACAATGCTTGAGATGAGACAATTTTAATGATGACGAGATCTTCATTCGGCATTTCATATTGCGAAGACCAACCGGACTTGAGTTTATTACTTTTATCACAAACAAAAACGTAATATAATGTTGGCGATGTCCACAGTAATGATTATGATTATGATAATGATGATACTACTACTATCAATAATGATAATACTACTTATTCAGCTATCAATATCAATGATGATAATAACGATTATTGCAGTAACTTTGAAAATGAATGACCGCGATGATGAATGATAACGACGATTGAAGACCAAAAGTGAAAAAAAAAAGGTTTTGTCTGCAACTCAGTGTGGCAAAGTGGAGTTCACAGACTTGGCACAGTAATTGTCAGAAAGTTGCAGGTATATCGCAACCCAAGCATTCGTGTGTTTTTCCCCCCTGGTGTTTTAAAGCGGATTGTTTGAAACCTAATATCGAGTGATGTCAACGTTGATATCTGAATACAGGACTCTTCTTCGCTCAGCCCGGGGAAACGGACATCTTTGTAATAGAGCTAAAAACCCGGAAATGTCACTGCTATGTTGCGGGAAGTAGAACAACAAAAGGGTAACTCAAGTAAGTGTCGGTTACCGTGTTTTGTCTTGTTTTGTCTTTTATACAATTTATTATTCATCAAATTGAAAGTGAACATAAAACACACATACGCGCACACACTCGCACACACACAAACGTTTGACCTTGGATGTGTTGAACATCACAAAAATACTGCGAAAAGGTTTTAGCTAATTCCGTATAACATAAACCGCACATCGCATTGCCTCAATATTGATAATCCGGCAATTTGTAATATCTTATCGATTACTTTTTATATCGCTTATGTTTGGCGACTCGAAAGATCTGATTCTCCCTATCAATCCTTTTTATCCCCTCTCTTGACAACGACATTAATAGTGATGACTATGATTCTGTGGTTAATGCTGTCAATATTAGTAATGTCATAATTACATTAGTAATAGTGATGATAATCATATTGATGATGATGATGATAATAATAATAATGATGATAATGATAATAATAATAATAACAGGTATAACTGTTGTTAATATGGGAACGAGGATAACAGAGACATTGTAGTTATCCCTGAGAATGACATCATTATCTAATGTATGTATTTTCGTCATCATCATCAATGCTGAGATAAAATGCAGACATAAGAATACAAGTACTAGAGTTTTAGGTTGTGGATTCCAAGACAACTTTACCATACACGCACACCCGCACACGCACAATCACACATCAGATACCGTCAGAAACATTTTTTTTTTTCTTCTTCTTCTTCTTCTTCATCTTCTCCTCCTCCTCCTCCTTCTCCTCTGTCCAGGTTACGGTATGTGGGGTGAATTTATACTTGGGTGTTTGTGTCGGTGCACTGTGAATATTTTGTGCTGGGTTTGTGCTGGTGTGTGGGGTTGCTGAATTAAAATCGGATTCCAACGACCATATAGTCCTGAAGTTTACTATTGCTTAAGCGGAGCGAGTTCGTGATCATCAGAATCATACCCAATGAAGAGTTATTCCTGTGTTTACCAAAACCGCAGCCAATTGACTCATAATCGATAATCGTGTGACGATGATGAACCTGTAAAAGTCCTCTGTGGAAACCCAGACCACACAAAAGAGTAGATTGACACGAGTTTATGTTAAACACCCTCTCCACAAAACCATCGTATGTTATATTTATTTTTCATTTCGTTCATTTACTTATTCAGTTAATCGTTCATTTATTCGTTGTTTATCACTCATGCTTTAAGCACAAAATCCGAATAGCACGTAATTACCACATGAAATATAATGTAACCGACTTAAAACCTGAAAGACTTGATATTAATCACATGAGATTTACTTTTGATATAATAACGGTACATAATGAGAAGTCTACCGTGTAACACAATTCATGAACAGAATTAACGTTTAAATCATAACTTCATAACTTATTTATGATCAAAGTTCATTCGCAAAAGAATTACAAGAGAACAACAAAATGATAAAAATTATTCCATGCTCATATTGCTGTTAAAATAAACAAGTCCCCAATTAAAAGAAGGTAACTACGTACTCTACAAGGCAAGACAATGGTATATGTCAGTGAAATAGAGATCACGTAAGATGTGGCGTACAATAAGAGGGCAAAACAGAGGGTAAAGTGAATGACAAAAAGAATGAGACGAATACGAAATGAATGACATACTAAAAATGAAATGAAATGAAATTTATTCATATTCCATATGGTGGACATTATATGATAAAATATACAGGGTATAACACATAGTGGACATTATATCAAAACTATACAGAGTATATTACATGTATATACAAAATATAGTGATATCGTGAGACAGAATAACACCATATACAAATGTGGAGGGGACTACTTAGAAGCACTGCTTGTTAAATGTAGTCCCCCTACAGATTATAGACAAAATGATATCAAAGATAAGGCTGAGTGAAATAACAAAAACACCATATATACACTATTTACAAGGGCACATGAACCGTACTATGGATATACAAACAAGTCATGTATATATATGTTACAAAGCACAAGTTTATGTATAAAGTGTTTACAGTGTACATTATATACAGTGTACCATTAGAATAATGAATGAAACAGAAGATAAAATTCCGAGTATACTTAATGAAAGTACTTCTAGAAAACATTGATTTAAATATACATACGTTTTATTACCATAAAACTGTTTATTAATACTTATCAGGAAACACATTTTTGAGTTTATACTTAAAGCTATTCAAGCTCTGAGCTTGTTTTAGTGAACGATCAAAGGAATTCCAAAGCTTAGGACCAGTAAACATGAAATTTCTGTTAGCAAAACTAGTTCTATTTTTAGGAAGATGATAATCATTCGCATACCTTGTTGAGTAATTATGTATAACATTATTTTTTCGAAACATTTCCTTAAATACAGCAGGAGTAGCGTTAATTTCTACATTGTACATAAAATAACCCAGCTGAAGACGATATAAATCAGTAATCTTAAGAATACGGTTTTCTTTAAACAAGACATCAGTGTGTGATCTATAAGCGGTATTGCATATCAAACGCATCGCTCTTTTCTGCAAGAGAAGCACCCTGTCAATTTTAGTTTGTATTGCATTTCCCCATGCCATTGCGCCATAACTATGAAGACATATGTAATGTAAAGACTCAAAATAAGTGTACAATTAAGCATAAATTATTGTATGTTACACATAGACTTTACACGATGGGGTAATGCAATGACCAAAAATATACATATATGTAAATAATCAAGTATATAACATGTATAATGTACACAGATTTGTCATGGAGGGGTTATGTAAAGCTTCAAAATGGGTGTACGTTTAAGTATATTACATGTATTTATGATGTACAAATAGACTTACCATGAAAGACCTGAAATATGTGTGTATTTAAAAACATTAAAGTCGGATATAATGTACACTGACTTAATCAGCAAGAAGGGGTAATGGAAAGTCTCAAAGTATGTGTTCATTTATAAGTATATAACACCGTATGTAATGTACATAATCATACTTGACATAAAGAGGTATAGTTATTGGGGTATACAGGAATAGCTAAGCATTAATCCTGTTCTATGTTCGTATTTTTTTCTTTTCATTTTGTATCCATGCAAGCTGGACATTATGTATACAATCATATTTTTTATATTTCATCCTTTTGTTTCATTGAGAAATACGAAAATAAAATTGAAATTGAAATTGAAAATTGAATTGGATTGAATAAAGTATCAGACAATTACGTATGCATTCATTTCCTGTATTCCCATCCCTTGTCTCTCATTTACAACTCCTTTAACTACAGAACGAAAAGTCGTTATCTATTTTTTCTGAGACGAGAGTTCTTATGACATTTTCCTTTAGATTTAGCTTCTATATTTCTGGCACGGATCTATATATTTTTTCTAATTAATTTTGGGGAAAAATGAACATGTGAATTTACACATCAAATGATATCTAATTGAATTTTAATTATCTGATAATTACTGGGTTTTTTTTCTTCAAAAGATGATTATACGTCTATTACAGGAGTATCATCCAGGTAAATAAAAAAGGGGCTCCTTCTTATACTATCTTGGTATATCTCACAGCTCGTCTCCGTGCATTATTTTGTACACCTTTTCCTGAGTTGAGGTGTTTTTGAGATACTTTTATAGCTGGATAGGCGGTTCGGTTCTAGGAATGCTCGAGCAGCTATAGGGTCGGTTAACATTAGAATGTGTGTAGCTGTTGGCCGATAGATTGAGAAGATGTTTTACGTTTTGCCATAAAAATGCATTAGGGTGTAAACGCCGTTAGCAAATATTTGGAAGAGTTACTTAGGTCTTGCTAGCATGCTATATTGGAATCCAAGACTTTCTTTATATCTACAACAATGTGCTTTTAGGTCTTTAAGAGTTCCCTCTTTAATACTATAAATACTTTAGGTTTGTCATTTTCGACTTTGTCCCAACATGTCCGCTAAAAGCAAAGCTCCCACAAGAAGACATTGTTAACAGTATCGTAATCAGGGCAGAACGCGATTTCACAATATTACTCTTAAAACATTGAACAAGGAGGAAGGTGGTTCTAATACAAAAAAAAAAAAAATGTTACTGAAGTGTAACAAGGAAATTCATGTGATAAACACTTCACACTATTCAATGCATGATCAAATGATGAATAGCTGGTAAGAGACATCAAGTAACCCTGGGGTGGCTGTCAAAAAAAAACAACAACAGCTGACAACAGGAAACACTGTCCTTTCTCTTCAAAGCTTTTTCATTTATTCATTCACTCTTCAGTCATTCATCCAGTCATTCATCTATTCTGCCATCTCCAACAAAACTATACTGATTCACAATTTTACAGTAAATTAGCGCTTTCATTATAACATTACAAAATACGATAAACAACGAAGGTAAATACATTTCATGAGCGTGTGAAAATGCTGGACACGGGGATGAATGCTATCAGCAACCAATTCTTATATAGGACGTCATTCCCCCATCCCATCACCCATCCATCCAAACAGAATAATGATATTGCCAAACGAAGTGCAGTCACATTCTACTGTCAAAGTAATGTTTAAGCATTTTTTTTCTGAAAATTTTGGTGAGGCTAAAGGCTTTATTTTTTCAAGGTTTTTTCCCCCAATTTTTGAAAGTTTATTTCATCATCATGAGAGGACAGTGATAAACAAACAAAGATACACACAATGTATTGCATGCGAGTTCGGAAGGGGGTGGCTTGATAGTTCATGGACATAATAATTAGAATAAAGATAGATATATCTCATGGGTATTTATGATAATCAAACATGATTAACGGACTTAACATAATAAAGCCTGTGTAAGTTGATGTGAAATATCGTAACCAAATATGACTAATGCTATAAAAAATGTGGCTTTCATTTGGTTTGCGATTGTTTCATTTCTGTCAGCTCTGTATTTATGAGCAGTGGCAAAACATATCAATAATAGAACAAGAGTGGCCATCACGCAGTTCAAGTTATAAGACAAAATACCCAAACATCGAGAGTGAATGAAAAAAACCCCCAAATCAAACCAAACTGCAACTGTATAAAAACAATTCACCTACCACAGTGAAAGCCCAACGTGGCGATTTCTTAAAGGGATGGTACAGTATTGGTGGAGATAAGAATTGGGCTTTTAACCTTTAGCGAGATACCAAGAAAACACTTATGAAATAGTACAGAGCATACCATTTTAAGAGGAATTCAAACTTTATTTGATGAAAATCGGGTTTGGAATGACTGAAACATCCAAAAACAAAGTAAAACAAAGCGATCGTAATAAAATGTAGGTCCCACACTTTATTAGAATCGCTCTGTTTTGGATATCTCAGCCATTTCAAAACCAATTTTCATCAACTAAATATTGAATTCCTCATGGAATTATATGCACTTTCATATTTCATAAGAGGTTTCTCATTATCTCACACACACACACACAAAAAAAATGTTAGAAACCGGAAATCAGGTCTCAACCAAAACTATACGATCCCTTTAAACTTGGAATGCTATGCCAGAATGGAGGGACATCCGGGAAGTTGGGTGACGGTGCAACTTCTTCCCTGCAGTGAGTTGGTTCTTTAGCATCTTGAGGTGTAAGTGCCTCATCTCTCGAGCTTCTGCTTGAGCTTGTCATGCATGGTGTGCGGGAGGGAGAGGATAGCCGGTCGCCTCGGTCGAGTGCGTACGAGTGACTAGTATAACCTTACCTTTGCACATCTCCAGGCGTAGCATATTATGTACTTGAGCCAGTTTGATGGTTGAATGGGAAGATGATAATGATGATCATGAAATGGGAGAAGAAAACAAAGGACAAGGCAGAAGAATAGCAGGAGAAGAAGGAAGTTAAAGAGGCATCTTTATAAAAAGAGTACAGCAACAATAACAAAATCGAAAAAGGAGAGGAGGCGGAGAAGAAGAAGATAATAAACAAAGGAGGAGGAAATTCGAAAGACGAAGCATGACATAAGGAAGAAAAGAAAAGTGATAATAACAGTGCCGATACTGATGATGACGATGATGGCGATGATGATGATGTTGATGATGATGATGATGATGATGATGATATAGGAGGAGGCAGAGGAGAATGAGAAGAGAAATGGGGACACATCAATAAAACATCGATTAAAATGCATTGTCCACCGACTTACAAACATTTGAAAGGAGAAGTAGTCAAGAGTACTATTAATATCCAGAGAAATATAAAAATCCTATGAATGATGGTTATTTAAAATATTGTCAATGATGCTGGTGTAATCTATTAAGGGTTATGAGGAAGTTCTATAGTAATCGTCATCGCAATTGATTGCTCTTCCTCTCTCTCTCTCTCTCTCTCTCTTTGCTATTTCTGAGTTGTATTTTTTTTTCACTACTGCAATATTCTTCTCTCGATAATCGTTGTAATGAAACTCCAATTCCGCGATTGGCCGTTGGGCGCTGTGATGCAACGAGACACGGACCGGCTCAGGCACGCCACGGGCGGCCGGCCAGCTGATTTATCGCCGTGCGATGGACCATGCCGCCAGCTTTGGCAAAGACAAAAACAAAACAAATGGAATTCATCCCCCTTTTCCCCATTTTCCCTTCCTATTAACATCCTATCCTCATTCCGTTTAGGATCATTTGCTTGTGTGTTGGGGGTGATTTCTAGGTGCAATTTGATCACTATTATTCCATCATGTGTAAATGTTTATATTTCCATTTATATTTTCCTGCTTCTCCTTCATCTCTCTCTCCCTATATATATATATATATCCCTCTCTAATTATCTCTTTCTCTCTATTTTTATCTCCTCCACTTGAAGAATGACTACTCATTGTGCTTTGATGCTATTCCTAATTCTTGCCATTTGTTAAATCACCTATCAAATAATAATTGTCCAATAATAACCTTTTATGTGTTCGTGCGTCTGTGTAGGTGTGTGTGTGTGTGTGCGCTCCCGGGTATGATTGTGTGTGTACATGTGCATGCAAATTTATACATTAGTCTATATGCATGACTATGTATTTGTATACGCACGCGCACACATATACATGAATTATTATAAACACACACACACATATATAACACTTTTAATCATGTAGAAAATCATGTGCTTTTTGTTTTTGCTTCGTTGTTGTTGTTGCTGTTGTTGTTTGTTTGTTTGTTTGTTTGTTTGTTCATTTCCTTCTAGAGAAGATGGCTGGATAGCCCATATTCAGCTACGTTAAGCTGGTCTTCCATGAGGTCCAGTTGGATGTGAGGTGGGACCACTTCACCGGGTTAAAAACCCTGCTCTTTGCGATGAATGAATGAAGCGGGATTTTTTACGTGCATGAGATGTTACTCTCTCATAAACGGGATCTCCATTTTATGTCCTATCCGAGGGACAGAGTGTTTTTGCCTCTTGCTAGAGGGTTAGGTCCATGCTAGAGGGGACGGTATGCTTACACACAACATTGCTCAGTCCAGACTCGGGTTCGAACCCGGGCCGCTTGATCGTGAGGCAGACGCGCTACCGACTGAGCCAACTCACCGCTATGTTGTTGTTGTTGTTGTTGTTTTTTTTTTTTGTTTTTTGTGTTATAGTGTTATCAGACATCTATGTAGTCCAGAAGTCCTGAATGTCACTTTGTGAGGAGCTCTGTTTTTCTTTTGTTTTGTCTTGTTTTATCATCCAACCCAAATAGGAATAAATTATGATACTACTACTATCCGACTGCTACTACTACCATTTCTATCGATTGCTCTGAAAAATAGACATCGTTACAGTTCTAGTGGTATTTCTTGTGTTCCTATCAATGCCGCATTATCGCTCTGATGTTACTGTTATCGCTGCATTATTGCTCTGATGTCACTGTTACAGTAACGCGCTAGTTTCGCTGCTGATACGCTAATACTTCTTTATACAACACCTCAGAATGATGTCGAATTGTGATTGGCCAAGAACATGTCACATGACATTCAATAGAAAATACCTATCAAACTCATTGAGAGTGACAGCAATACAATAGGCCCCTGGCATGGGCCTATAGCACGGCTCGAAGGTACTATAGCACGGCTTCGCGGGGGGCTACTAATGCATGGCCGCTCACAGAGTTCTGTGGCTCACACCCGTAGCAAAGCGCCAGCAAACTATACATTGTACAGTGTACGTGCTGGCCGGCTGCGCTGCGCTGCCGGTAAGTCTCACAGACCAGGCGCGGCGGAGTACTGCAACGTTAACGTGTACGCGCAGTTACTTTACCTATAATTATATAGCTAGCTAGTTGCATGTATCGCGGCCTGTATACACCTAGCGGTACTGCTGTGTTTTTACTTTTGACTCTGATCTGCTACGTGGACTACAGTGATCCCAACATCAAGACTTCATTTCAAGTTGAGAAACCGTAATTTGATTATTTTTCTGTGTTTTTATACAAAATCATTTTCGGAAATAGACAAAGTCTAGACCTACTACTAGATCTACCGACATCTCAGATCGACCTAACAGTCAGGCCTAACTCGATCTAACTTTAGCGTAGAATGGGTATAGACCATGCGGAGTTCGTGATTCCTGTGACTGTGTGGTCGAATCATGACGAGTGTTTGAAAGCAGTACACAGGGTGGTTTACAATTCTCTGCCTAATTGTTACATTTATTTTTGGGCCTTCCTGAGTTGGTGGTCACTAATTTTGTATTGTGATTGTGGACAAGGTGTTGTATAAAACGAATAATTTATGATTTTGTTCGTGCATTGGGGCACGTAATACCGCACTCGGCGCGAGATTCGCCACTGGTCTATTCAACGCGGCGCTACGCGCCTTGTTGAATAGACCAGTGGCTCATCTCGCACCTCGTGCGATATTCGTGCCCTATGCACTCACAACTCATAAATTATTCGTATAATATACTAGGCCTACGTGTATTACCGTTAATAGTGTACCGCTCATGCCGTTGCCTGTTAAATCCGATAATCATCATCAATATACTTTAGCAATTATCATGGTTATCAACATTGCCATACTATACATCTTTTTTTTTTTAGTTGTAATACTAACTTTCACTGGTATTATACAAACTACTGCTGCTTCTGATACCAGATGTATAGATAGTACCCATTAGTATTTGTTGCTACAAATTTTATATCTCAAATACAATACAGCATAACCATGAAATAATAGAAAGATACACTGAGATACCTAATTATATAGGGAGTAAATGAAGCCAATATTTTACATTGCTCACCATTAACAGGATGTGGCCTCCGATAAAGATATTTCATTGTTTATTGGACATTCTTGTGTTTCTTGTTCTACAAACACAACGCATCTGGTTTCTGTATCTTCTTTGGAAATAGTTACAAATGAACCACTCGTAATGTTTATCTTTTGATGATTGATGAGTTGTCTGTAAGCGTTTAGAACTTAAAGGACAAGTTCACCTTCATAAACATAAGGATTGAGAGAATGTAGCAATATTAGTAGAACACATCATTGAAAGTTTGAGGAAAATCAGATAATCCGTTCAAAAGTTATGAATTTTTGAAGTTTTTGTGCAGTAACCGCTGGATGAGAAGACTACTGCAGTGTATGAACAACTTAGATGTCACATGCGTACAACAATGTAAGGAAAATATAAAGAGAATTTCACAAAATTCCATCTTTTGAAAAAAGTGCACATTCCCCTGACTCGTTACCGACAAATGTTATGGGTAATATCATTCCCCCGCCTTTAGAAACAGGCAAGTCAAGTGCTCTTTTATTATGCGAAAAAGTGAAAATATGTTGAATTTTCGTTTACATTTTCTTTATACTGTTGTACGCATATGACTCACAAGCTGTAGTAGTCTCCTCATCCAGCGGTTCCAACACAAAAATTTTTAAAATTCATAACTTTTGCATCGATTGTCCAATTTTCCTCAAACTTTCACTGATGTGTTCTACTAATATTGTTGCATTCTCTCAATACTTATGCTTATGAAGGTGAACTTGTCCTTTAACAATATTAGAAGAAACAATGATCTTGATGATGTACACAAAACGCTGAAGGGACCCAATAATGAGCAGCAACTGTTACAACTTGTTGGTTCGTGAATCTGAAAATGAAAAAATAAGGGGGGGGGGGGTTCGTAATTCCCAAGGTTCACCGTTACGAACCTTCTTTTCATTGTCGGATTAACGAACCTTCTGAATAGTAAACCTTCGGAGAAACGCCATAAATGTTCGAATTAACGAACTCTTCGCTTTCGGATAAACGACCGTCTAGGGGTATAGCATACGTGTGTGCTTCGGAATAATTGAAAAAAAAATGAACCTTCGGAATAACGAACCGTTTTACTTTCGGATTACCGCACTTTCGGAATAACGAACATCATCCTTTTTAACACCGTAATACGGCCATTATACTGTTTTCTGTTGTAAGGTAATTGGTGAGCCCATTTAAAGCAATTCCTCGCACACCTTATCATTCTAGTTTACGGAACAGTTTGTGGTACTCGAGGGAGTCAAAGGAGATCCATAAAGACACCAACACAATAAAGTCACCATCACCTATCTCGGGAGTTCAGTACACCAAGTTCGGTTGAATGGTTTTCGCTCAAGAGAAAAAGTAGTGGCATCAACACGTCGTTGATGCGAACCAGGTCACTGCATGTAGGCTGATATAGAGTATGTTTCTACTTGGAAAAAAATGAGTAAAATGGCAATTGGCTTGCATTCATAATAACGACTGTATTACATTATATTTCTTTCTTAAAAATGGGTACTACTTTTGCTGTTGTCAGGCTATCCGGTAAAAGATACCTTAAATCATAGACTAGTTGGACATAAAACAAAGAGGATCAACGGTATATGAATTCCCTTTTTCATGAAATGACTGCTGATATCGTCAGGTCTATAGATGATGGTGATGATTTCACAGTTCAGCCCATGTCAGTTTTTTTTTTTCAGAAACTGATGTGTTGTAGGATAAAGAAAGAGCAGTGAGCAAAATCTTTGAAGTCGAACTTCTTGGTTGTCATTGGGATAAGCTGACAGATGTGTCTTCCAGTGTTCAGAATTGATATTCATTAAACGCTTCCGAAATAGACTTTTTTTTCGGGTTCATTTATCTTGGTGGTATAGGTAGTTGCGGAAAAAAAAATCTTCTCTTTACCAATCGGGTTGTTTACATGTTTTCAAGTGTTGTCACCTTTTACAGTGATAAATACACTATGGAAATACTCTTTTGTTGATAATAGACCGTACTCCTCAAACTATTTCATAAGTAACGTAATTTTTGCATTTTTTTTTTCAGTAGGATTTCAAATCCAGATGCTGCACGCAATCTCTTTTCAAAGGCAAGTGGACATATAAAGATTGTTGTAAAAACGCAATGAAAATTCAAATTCAGTATCTTTATGGTGATGATGTTTTAATTATCAGAGACACTTTAAAGTGATCATAAGGAGATCTACGTATATAACCCATGCAGTTTTCGGTGATGGGCAGTGACCTTTTTCTCGTTGTTATTTTCTGGTAGTCTCTTCAATAATGTGTCATTTAAACTTGAAGGGATCTGTCGTAGCTAGCGCGTGTATTTTTGTCCTCAACTTCCTGTATCATTCGTCGGACTATGACGAATTAATCGACTTTGTTGGCAACTCAAAGGAAAGAACGAATACAGCACACACACACACACACACACACACACACACACATACATACATACATACATACATACAACGTATTCTCTTACCCCGCCGTACAGTAATTGATGGAGTCCACTTACCAAGCATGCAGCTTAGGACGCAGGGTTGGATCATAATTTTGGTGATAGCAGTTCCGATGAATTAGTGAATGGGACATTTTGTGATCCAGTTAAAAATATCAGCCACTTTTCAATTCCATTATACTCACCGGTATAATGTCCTTGATGATTACAATGACACAATTACAATGAATTATGGAGCTGCCATTCATTGGAGCATCACGCAAGTAAAACATAATCCAACCCCAATATCATTAAAAACTGCCAAACAAACCCTCATCAAGATTCTTTCTTTTATCGAGTAAAAAAAAAATGCTTCCACTATATTCTGGTAACGATGTAAGCTTATGTGGACTCCGATGTCATTCCGACGCCATGGATTCCACGGAAAGATTGCGTTTATAGTTCCAATTTGATGTAAATTATCGTAGTTTGCATATGTCTGGTCTTGACCTACATTTAGAATTTGTGTGTGTGTGTGTGTGTGTGTGTGTGTGTGTGATGCGGAATTAACCCTATCGCAATCGATTGCAGTCTAAGATGTGTTAAAATGTACTTGAGTTATCCATATTCGAGTGCACTACGGTAGGTGGTATCTAAGTTACATCTCATGTGCATAGTGAAGGATTTCAAAGCCTAAAGTATTTTCCTGCTTCTTTACAGGCTAAAAAACAAAGACATGTGGATATTAGACTAAATTTAATCAACACATATCCATTAAACGACTGAAGCGACCAACCAGAATGCTAAAGAAAAAACAAAACAAAACAAAGCGTGTCTGAGAACTCATCCAGAAAGCCGATTTCGAAAATGGTGATAATTATGATGAAATTGCCATGAAATATTAAAAAACAATTCAATCCGCGACCGAGAAATGGTGTCAGATAATAGTGCACCGTACCCGGTAAAACGGGAAAGCTAATCTATTAATAGCTTCTGGGTATAAAACTACCACGGAAGATCAAAGACAATGTCCCGTATGTACCTTTCAAAATAATGCGTGTCCTTTCTCCTGCGTCTATAGCAAGTCAGGATGTCTATTTTTCCTGTAGAAAACATTTCTCTTTAGAGATATGAAGATGTCTCTCTTGATGTTGGGCTGCAAAGTCATCAATATAATAATTGTCAGAATTAGGTTAGTTTTCATTCGAATTGGAATGTTTAAACACAGCCTTTCCTGTAGTCATGTTATGGATCGGCTTTGATGAGCATCGACAATAGCAAGTAGAGAACGATCACTTAGCCCAAAGTTTGGCAGCGTGGGCATAATTTTCCTAATCCGTCTGTGACAATCGCATGTTTATCATCGACAAAAAAGCGGAACAAACAAAAACAAAAACAAACAGAAGATCATATTTTAGTGTTTTAAGCTGATTGAAATTTCTGCAGTTGAGGAATAAAGTGACGCGATAGAAAAAGCAAAGCAACTGCTTCTAATCTTGTCTTAATGAATATATCGATTATGATTAACTCATTTACTTAGCAATGCATTTGTAATAGAATATTGAATACGACTTTTTAAGTTGAAAAAAGGAGAAAATGATAAACTCCATCTAATCACCTATCTAAGATTTGAAAAAAAAATACAAAGGCATAAATATTGAATGAATCAAAAAGATGAATATGAAACTTCTATAGGAGAACAAAAGGAGAGGAAAAAGGCGCTGATATTCATAAACCCAGGAAGTGAGATTTCGATCTTTAGATAGCAAAACTTTGTTTTCGATATGTAAGGGGTGAATACTTGAATAGTAACTTGAAACTTGAAAGCAATGAAAGATGTAAAATGATGACATCATCACCTCATATAATTTGCATAGATGTGGCTGCCACCAATACCACTTTTCCATGTTAGCTGTTGGATTTTAGCTCCAAAATGACGTGAGATTATACTAAAAAGATACATGAATAAATCATTAAATAAAACGATAACCACATGCTATGGATTACTATGAATAATTTTTCCCTGTTATTTTCTCCCTTAAACGCTTACGTGTGTGTTTTACCTGTGTCTTGTGCGTTTACTTTGTAAACATTTTTGTGAGGGGTGAGTGGTTAACTTTTTAAAAGATTTTCGTAGTTACTATAAGCTACTTCTTTAGAAAATTGTATTAGAAAGGTTTAGACTGATTCATTTTTACATTACATCGGATAACATTTATATCGATAATGAAAAAAAAAATGCATAGGAATTTAACAAGTTTTACATTATTACTCCAAATCGTTCTGTGTGCATTTTAGGCTGTTGTAGGGAAAATGATTTACGTCAACTAGAATTTCTCTATCCATTTGTCTTACTGGTCACCTCAAGTTAGTGTTTATTACGACTATTTCATACATTTTTTTTAAAAAAAATTTCATACATGCAGTGTATTGAATTTAATATCGTGCTATCGTATATTTTCGATTGTTTATTCATGTTTATTCATGTGTTAATGCCGAATGAATGACAATTATAGATTATAGAAACAATGTAAATAGATTCAGACACTTTGTGAAATGGAAAAATATAAATGAACAGGTCATTAAGCATACAATGTCAACACACTCTCACCCACCGCCGCCGCCGCCCGCCCCCCCCCCCCCCCCCCCCCCCATCTCGCCTTACCTCGATGGAGGAGTTTTTCTTCGCACACGTATACAGGTGAACAGGTAACATTGATTCGCACATGGCTCATTCAATGATACAAGTTAAGTGACTAGCCACTATACCAGAAACAACTAGGAGGGTGAAGACACAAAAAAAAAGGGGGGGGGGGCTGTGAGGAGAAAATCAACGTGGACTGAGAAGTGACATTGCTTGTGTGAAATGCAGGGTATAAAACCAGAAGGATGTAATCTATAGAGATGAGCGATGTGCATAATGGGGAGCTGCATTGAGAAATGGAAGGGGCATGTCAGAGAACGAATAAACGATAAACAGACCAATCTAGGAAAGAAATTGATGATTAGACACAGCAAGAGCAGCGAAAAATGGTAGTCTGAGCAGGGCAAAGCTTCCTTGGATGGATGAGCGATAGAGCGATCGCGCCAGCCGACTCTCCCGGCCGATTTCGGCGAGTGTCTTTCGCAGGACTTCACGGACCACTACCCGTGCGTTGCCCCTCCGTGCCGTTCGCATCATCTAATCTATATGGCGGCATTTTGAAATGTTTGTTCTTTCTTTTGACTTAATTTATCTAGAGCCCATCGAGGGCTTGTAGAAATTTCAATTAGATAATGGTTTTCAAGCAAACCATTTAGCGAAACCCCATTTTCATTACCAGAATGTCGTATTAGGAAATATGTTATGCCTCCATAAGTTAGTACATGTTGTGCAATTAATACTCCGATCTTTTTCTTCATCGACATGAATTTTTAATGAGATTTTAAGCAGGGCTGGAAATTATCATTTTTGTTTTACTAGGTTATCGGATTCCTGTTCAGGCTGTTGGTGGAGTTGATGGCTTTGTATAACATCCCTTTTTGTGCCGGAATCTAATCATATATATTTCAACGACAGCGTCCTATTGGTTTGACGCTTTCTGCAAAAAAGTCAATACACGAATAGATAGAATGCTTGCAAATAGACCATGAAAGACAATGCTGACGAATTAAATGCAATTGTTCTTGATCATGTCAAGCCTCTCACAATATTTGTGTCCAATTCATATGATGCATTCTAACGAAGCGCTGGATTTTCCCTTTTAATGTTTTTTAGATAAATATATACTACATATTGGATAGTATGAACGTGCATTGGACTCATGTTTTTAGCATATTGACAAGGATCATGAAAGTTTGAACTAGAGCCATTCTATAAAATCATACGAAATGACAAGGAAAAACACAATCAGAAAGTAGTCCTTCCTTGATCGATTTCAGATCTCTCAAGCCGTTTTTTCCACACTTAAGCCAAACAGCAAAATTTGAATAACATGTGTTTGAAATCGTGTAATTCAGTCGCTTATCAGCATGATTAAAAACCGAAAACTCACGATGAAAGAGCGTTAAACAGTAAGAAACAAGACACCACTTCACACACTGCGTTAAAACTGTTAACATTCAATACCATTGTTGGACTGTCTGATTTGCAATTTGTAACACTTCAAACTTATGCAATCACAGGTTTTACAATTATTATCTTTCCCATTGTAACTCAATTGCCGTGCCTAACATTTTTTTTTAAAAATCTTTTATCATGTGTCAAGTTATTTCTGCTTTCTCCGCTTGGTAAGTATCTCCTTTTTCCCGATCTTATAGCTATTTTAGTTTGCTTTTATGATAATAGTGATGACTCTCTTGCTTTCACACCACTGTCACATGGTATACAAACGTGATAATCTTGATACGTACTAAAATTACTCATGGAGTAATCTCATAATATTATATTGCATGTTTGTTATGATGTTACACCTTTTCTTGAGAAAATTTGAATTGAGATTGAAATTGGATTCCTTGTCAAGATCGTGAATGCACTCAACTACAAATACATTCACCGGGGATTTTTTTTTTAAACCAAATAAAAACAAAAGTAAAAAAGAAAATCAATGTCCTGTCACATCTTATTGTTGCATATTCTTAAATATTTATTATTGTTGTACTCACGTTGTTTAGAATGAAATATTCCCGTATGTGTGTGTGTGTGTGTTTGTGCTTTTATTTCTTTTGGTTTTGTTTGTCAAACGAAGCAGTGAATTCTTATATGCACCAGACGTGATTATGCCGCCTTGACTATTATACTCATGATGTGGAATGCTTTTTGAAAGGTGTGAGTTCTTATAAGGTAAAGTTAAAGACAAAATGACATAGATTATTATGACCAGTGACCTTCTTTCCATTAATTACAGCCTGTACTTCCTACAACTTTTTGGCGGTCAGCCCAGAAATAAACTTCTGCTCCTTTCACAGCTAAAGGGACACTCAAGAGCAAGGCCTCATGTTAGTCTGCTTTATCAGACCAAAGACAGGCGCCAAGGAGGAGGGTGTTTTTCTTTTCTCACAAAAATGCTAGTGTTTTGTACAGCAATTTTGCCGCAGTTTTTCATCTTTTTTATGTTATGCTCCATGAGAACATGCGTTTCTGTATCACTTTGATTGAAGGCTACCAACAGCAGTTCCAACAGCAGTTGCGTAGTTCAATCCAGAAAATCTTAAAGAAATGCAAATACATCCATTCATCATACAGTGCACTCTAGTGTAGAAAGAGACGACCCATGCAAAGTTTCTCAAGCATTCCTTTCTGTTCTGAGCAATCACGCACGCAACAACAACAGAATGTGAAGGATGACAGAAAAATGTGTTTCTAGGGTAAACTAACGCACTTACACATCACCCTTGATATCTAAGATGAATATTCTGCACATTCCAAAGGGTACACATTCCCGTTTCGACAACAGTACCTAGCTCTTCACCCATAAGCTCTCGACTTTGGGTACAAGAACAGCTGAATAGACAGATCAATGGTTAGATGTTAGTTAGATATTTAGGTAGTCAGATAGATAGATAGATAATAGATCATAATAGATAGAGAGATGTAGTGAAAGAGAGGGGGGAGATCAAGAGACACTTTTAGTGTACTTTCAGCGGGTACACCGGCGTCTGACGGGACAGACTAGGCACAGTGCATCGAAAGGTTACCCAACATTTACTGCTTAACAATTTAAGTGGAACGGAATAGCGACACAAGAAGAAGAAAATGAGGTAAATACTTTGAGGTAATTAGGGTATGTCTTTTTGACCACCATCTAACCGCATGGTTTGAGCCTTTTCTAAGTACTGTAGAGTGGACGGTCGTCTTCATAATATCAAAGTGGGTTGGATTTTTCGCCCTCTCTCTCTCTGTGATGTTAACACACCAAAAATTATTTAATTAGTATTAATGCAAGGGCGGCAGCTTGCACTCAGCAGTGGTTGCAAAGAAACCAATCAAAACGGGAGCTGTCAGAGCATTTTTCGGCCATGTTGACCACAAGCGTCGTTAAGCACAATGAACCTTAGTGGCGATTACATGCGCTGTTACTGGCGGTCTGCACGAATGATGCAAAGATCATGTTCAGTAGTTTCGGCTGAATTTCATTTTCCCGGTTGCTACGGAGAAGGCATCTCCCAAAATCTTTAGGTAAGATAATGTCTAGAAATCTATAACGATCGTTTACATTTGTGGAACCAGTAATAAAAAAAAAAAAAACCGACGTAACTTCCTGGTGAGATAGAAATAGTCTCTGAAAACACTTTAGCATTTCTTGAAATTGTGGTGAGGAGGCCATAATATATATATATATATTTTTTTTTTTAACGAAAATCAGTCCTCTTCCATTTGAATTGAATTCAAATGGTTCTTCTTTCAGTGAAAATAATCCATTTGATCAAAGCAATGTAGAACTTCGTCACGCACACACACACACACACACACACACGCACACACACAAGATGTGAGCAAGTCATGTGATATCATCCTCTTATCATCCTCTTCATCACAATCACAATATTTCGGAAGAGAGAAAAAAAATCGAAGCTGGTGCCGTACCAAATGGAAAGCGTTCTTGTACAAACAAACAAACAAACAAACAAGCAAAAAAACTAGCCTAATTAGCATTCAGATATTCCCATTGTAGATCAATATCACAGAAATTTATTTCTAGTATGCCTCATTCATAAATACATGTTAAATGATAAAATGGAGTCATGAAAATAGAAATACACTCAGCAAAAAAAGAAAGAAAGAAAAGAAAGTCAACACTTTTTCGAATTCATAGTTTTCATAAAAGATTTTCATGAAAATCAATGTATTATAAGATTACTATACCATATCAAAGGTAACTTGATTGGCTATTAACCTAGTAGGTCAGTATAAAGGGAAGCTTTACGCATGAGTGAACACATTTGTTTTTGTCCTCCAAGGCACAAAAGTAAAAATTGCAAAATTGATATATTGTCTTTCATTTCCAAATGCCCTTTAAGATAACAATGATAACGAAACACCACTTTAACACAATGAGAGACATGAATGAAATAGCAAAATAAGTTTTCGTTCTCTTTATCTCTTTATAACCTCAAGCAAAATCAAAGCGGGAAACTTAATGGGAACTCAAACTTCAAATGACATAGGGAGTAAGGGCACAAAGATGATTAAATGAACAGAATATCTTTATTTCATTTATTCAATTTAGTAATTTAAGAATTAATGAGACAAATTCATGAACCAAATATAGTTACTAGTTACAATTACAAATCAATTCAAAATCCTACCATTTTTGTCAATATTGCTTCTTCCCTCATTTCATTTGAATTTGGATTTGACAGAAAATTCTTCATTTTCCTCAATCATTTTTAGCCTTTATTGATCTTCTGGGCTTCAAAAGAGATCATTATGTATATTCATGCAACTGAATTCACTTTTTTATTTTGTCAAATTTGTCTCGTAGTCTTACATGGAAGAACATTTACGCATGAATGACAACTCGTTTATTTTTATTTTTTTTTTGCAATTTTTACTTTTGTGCCTTGGAAGAGAAAAACAAAGGTGTTCACTCATGAGTAAAGTTTCCCATTTTATTGACTTACCAAGTTGATAGCCAATTAAATTACCTTTCATATGGTATATAATACCTTAGCATTTAGCCAAAAATTCTATGAGAAATATAAATTTGAAAAAGTATTTAGGCCTACTTTCTTCTTTTTTTCTTTTTTGCTGAGTGTATAGATACCTAAATAGATTTATCAATCTAGTTATTCTTTCATTCGCTTTATGGAAAACAACTGCATTTCAAGGCCATTCACAGGAAAAATGAAAAGGGAGGAAATAGGACATACACAATAATAGATGTAACCACATTTACGTGGATAGGTTACATCCCCCCCCCCCCCTCGCAATTAGTAATGCTATTGATTCAGTGTATAACGGGAGGTATAACTTCGCCCTATTGTAGAAGCATACACGTATTATATTGAGTTACAATGGTATAATGTGATGTGTGTAAACACACTGAGGTATGTTTGCGTGTGTATCTATGTGTGTTTACATCTGTTCCTGTGCAGATGTGATGTGACTATGTCAGAGATGCCAAGTTCAAAAAACTTTTATGTGTGAGATTTTTATGACTCGGCGTCTCGGCGCTCGCGCGCATGCGCACGCGAACGAGGAGGGTGTCCCCCTCCCATGGTAGGGAGCTTTTTTTAAATTATTAGCTCTTAATGATGCGATCTGGTGCATACTTTAGTGACTATTTTTTACTAATTTTGAAAGGCAAATGGGAAATATACCTTCAATTGCAACTATCACTTTAATCCTTTGAGCTATGCTCCTTATTTTTGGCCCAAATTGCAGACTACACCAGATGCGTGAGAAAAATGGGTGCCATGCGTGAGATCGTGAGACAGACCCTAAATGCTTGAGTCTCACGCAGAATGCGTGAGACTTGGTAGCTCTGCTATGTGGTTGTGCAGGGAGGTGAGAGGTCCCTCTCACCTCCCTGGGTTGTGTTACAAAGTGAAGCGAAGGTGTGATGATCCCTGGGAATATACAACGAAAGCAGTTGTTATCATTGTATATTGTTTGTTGTGTTCCCTTCCCCCCCCCCCTCCCCCTCCATCTCTGTCTTCTTGCTGACTAGATAAAGTATGGAAAGTTGGTGGGTTTTCGAAATATTGCGCCACCATGGAACAGTAATACCGCCACGGTCATAATGTGATGATCTATGGCAGCTACAAGGACCAGCACGTATCTGGTATCTGGGGATTGTTACTGGCGCCACGCGCGGCCCAGTGCTGACTATATAGACTCAATAATTACCATTATTACAGCGATGATTATTGTGGTTATCGTTTTCCACTTCTCATTTTGATCGCACCATTACTTTGGTGTACCAACTGTCTTCCAATGCGTTGATTCCATTCTATCTATACAAATAGGAACTGGTTACAATGAATGACATATTAATATAGGCTGCTCTGGTCAACATGTTCATGAACAGTTGATCATCAGGTATGTACTTCTGTATTTCATCTTCTATATTATGGTGGCAAGATCACATTGAGAACAGAAAAAAAACACCGGAGAACGTAGATCAAAACTGTGCTACTTCTATTGCCACTTCGAGGAGCTGATATTAGTCAAAGATGAAAATAAACAAAGACAAAGAAATCAAGTCGATGTTTAGTATGATGGTGCATGACCGTTGAAAGTTGTGTGCCTCTAGTGTGACTATCATGTGTTGCATTAGGGGTTACACCAGGAATCCGCAGAATTCGGGAACTTGTGAAAATTAATGCTGCCGTCCCATTTTTGTTTGTGTCGTAACGCGATTTTTAGTCTTAAAAAATACAGAACGGGCCTGTGATAACAATAATCCTTTGCAAACAGCAAATGAAGTACCTGCACATTTCTCCAGCAAACCATTATTCTATGTAGCTGAACACCAGAAGTCAAATTCAGGATGTCCTGTACGGCAAGGAAGGGGGGGGGGAGCTATAGCTTTTTATGATAAATCGAGTTATTTCACAATAATTATCTCTGGGCCAGCCGGTAAACTAATCGAGTGCATAGTGCGCCCGCGCTCCTGTGGTGTGTGCAGGTGTCGGTGCAGCAACCCTGATCGACGCACCAGCCAAGTTTGCAGATCAAGGTGAACTTCTGGTCGGTGTTTCTTGGAGCCGCATGGGAGGACATCGTTTGCACGGATGGTCACTTCGCTGAGTGGGGTAATAGTAGGTTTCTCTCACCTCCCTGGTAATAGTCAGGGTGAATGACCGCTCACATATGATACCAGAGTCGGAAAAGCAGTAGAACGTAATAAAAATGATGCATAACAATGGTATTTTTGCGGAAAAAATCAGAAGTGACATCCACCATTAATGAGGTGACAGCGTCAAATTAAGAAGACTCATAACAAGTAATACAATGGTATTTAAAAGTCTATAAACATTTTTATGTAGCGCGTATTTCCAGTGTATAGCACCTTACCATTACCGATGTACTTCATCTGAAATACAGAGAGAGAGATGCAGGTATGTAGTTGTGACTGTTACTTCTCAGATTTCACAAGCTCTATGATATTATGTGAGAAACGAGGGGAAGATATTACAGAGAACAAGAGGAGAGGGAAAATTTTAAACAAATATAATCAGACAACATTTGATGTGTATACATTGCATGTTATTTTTGATGGTGCGTGTATAATACATAAACCTATCACTATTATTCTGTTGGTATACATTATTGTCAGTTTAAGATATTTTTAAAAGGGTTTATAAATGCAGAATATTATGTTAACGTTCAAAAGGACAGAGCAATATAAGGGACGGACAAGCTCGTGACCATTGTGATAGTATGATGTCGATCTGTCGAATGATATCATGATCAAGCCCTTTGTGACCTCCTCCACCTCCTCCTGAAATACATACTTTTGAAAAATATCTAAAAAGCGACATTTTGAAAAAGAAAGCCCATTGTACCAAATACAGTATGACCAAATTCATGACCTATGAGATGTTGCCAACTGGAGACAAACCATCCCTCACTCCTCTCAGATATTCATGAGCGGCGTATCGAAATGAGCCGTGCACTGATGGTCTGCTTCCACGAGCCCGAGTTGCGAAACGCCTCGCCTCCGGCTAATTACTCGCTCGTGCAAACATGGCACGTGCAAGTCCAACGAGTCCTTTGAAAGACGTGATAGCCGGTCAGCGATCCCGCAACAACTTGCGGGAAGGGCAACGAAATTACTTTGTCAGGCGCGAGCGCTCGGCGTCACACATCACCGTCTGCTGGGTGTTGAAATGCCATACATTTTTCATGGCTATTTAAGTAACCTGATTTTGATTGTGTCCGCTTATTAAGGGCAAACACGACGGAGGCAACCTGCGTCTACTTCACACTGCCTGTAGAATGACATATTTCCACCCTCACCCGCTGTATATCCTTTCGTCTTTTATGATAAATGACCGGTATGCTTTATTAACGAAACGTCTACTGTCTTTTCTGCTTTTGATACGCGCTTATGGCAAATGATCATATACGTGTCACTTTATGAATGAACAGGTCATAATTATGAGCATATGAGTATCGTCATTGCTTCTCTTGGAGTCCATATGTACTGGGGGCACCAGATTACCAAACAAAACACACACACACACACACACACACACACACAACAACAACAACAACAACAACAACAACAACAACAACAACAACAACAACAAACAACAACAAACAAGCAAGTCTGACTAGCTCGAGTCCCGAGTCCGTGTGAAAAAGATATTTTAAATTTCCACCAAGATTTGGCACAGAAAGTTCTGACGTCATGATTGACCTGAATCCAAACAAGCGACTCAACTTCAGACTGACCGCTAGTTGACTGGTGATGGTCGTAACGTTTCTTAGAGTTGATATGACCTCCCAAGCACCCGACAGTTGGACTTCCCCTCGACGAGTTTCTTCCGCCAGTTCCCTCGTCCGTCTCACGTAAAGGATGGACAATATTTATTGTTTGGCCATACAAGATTCCTCCGGGACACCCCCTCTCACCCCCCCCCCCCCCCTTAAGAAAGAATAGAAAAAGAAACGAAGGAAAGAAAAGTTTAGAGCGTTTTGTCATTTTTCAAACCATGAAGATCGGAGTCCTGAAAAGACAATTTCACCCAACGTAATCTCTAAGTGAGTATATCTGTAATCTGGATTATCATTGCAATGCTCTATATTATTGACTCTATCTCCTGAGATACATTCGTACGATGAGTCATCGGCACTGGGAGAGGCATACCGCGGGTGCTGTTCGTTATTCCGAAGGTTCGCTATTCCGAAGGGTCGTTAATCAGAAACACGCAAATTCCCTATACCTAGAGGTTCGTTAATCCGAAAATGAAAAGGGGTTCGTTAATCCGAAAATGTGTGGCGTTATTCCGAAGGTTCGTTATTCCGAAGATTTGTTGATCCAAAAATGAAATTCGGAACAATGAACCTTCGGAATAACGAATCTTAGGAATAAAGAGCCTTCGGAATAACGAACCTTCGGAATAACGAGCTGTAACCCATACCGCTACCGGAACTGCAAAAGTATTTAAGAATACATTATACCGTGTGCCATATAACAATGATTGCGGTTATAGTGATTGTATTTTACATCATTTGATCACGTGTACGAATCGAGTACAAATTTGCATGTTCGCATTAGACGATATTGTTTGATACGAATCTGTGAATAAATTGTATAGATATATTTCAACATGCAAGGTTGCTACTGCTTTCGCTTAAAGGGAGTGTACAGTACTGGTTGAGGTGGGGATTCATGTTTTGAACATTCCTATACAAGTGAGATAATGAGAAACCTCTTATGAAATATGAAAGAGCATGTAATTTTAAGAAGGATTCAAGGTTTATTTGATGAAAATTGGTTTTCAAATGGCTGAGATATCCAAAAAGTAATAATAATAAAAGGCGACAGGCCACGCCTTTTATTAGGATCTCTTTGTTTCACCTTGTTTTTGGATATCTCACCCATTTCAAAACTGATTTTCATCAAATAAACTTTTGATACCCCTTAGACTTTCATGCTCTTTGACATCTCATGAGGGCTTTTTACACTTGTGTTTCTTAACCCCGGACTTTCTCTGACCCAGGACTATCGTTAGTCCCGTACCAATTTTTTCAGCTTTTTACACTCGCCAATTAGTCCCGTACTATCTCTTGTCTGGGGCTAAGGAGAAACCTGACCTTTTTACACTCGTATTTCTTAGCCCCGGACTTTCCAAACCACATGAATATTCATAATTACGCTGTGTACTGTACACGTACACGCACGCACCGGCAGCACTTGATTACCTCGTTTCTGATTGGTCAGTGAGGGTCGGACTTCGTCTCCGTCGCTTAGCCCAGGATTATTTTTTCGTTCTGTTTACACTCACTTGCTTGGCACCGCAATGGGCGGTGCTAACCCCTGCTATTTTGCAGGGCCAGATAGTACCGTACTATCGGTGGGGCTAGCCCACTTTGGCAAAAACGAGTGTAAACAGAAAGTGGGCTAAGGATAGTCCCGCACCAACGGTGGGGCTAAGGCCCCCCCCCCCCCCCTTAGCCCCACCGTTGGTCCGGGGCTAAGCAAAAATTTACAAGTGTAAAAAGCCCTATAAGGGCTTTTTACACTTGTGTTTCTTAACCCCGGACTTTCTCTGACCCAGGACTATCGTTAGTCCCGTACCAATTTTTTCAGCTTTTTACACTCGCCAATTAGTCCCGTACTATCTCTTGTCCGGGGCTAAGGAGAAAACTGACCTTTTTACACTCGTATTTCTTAGCCCCGGACTTTCCAAACCACATGAATTTTCATAATTACGCTGTGTACTGTACACGTACACGCACGCACCGGCAGCACTTGATTACCTCGTTTCTGATTGGTCAGTGAGGGTCGGACTTCGTCTCCGTCGCTTAGCCCAGGATTATTTTTTCGTTCTGTTTTCACTCACTTGCTTGGCACCGCAATTGCGGTGCTAGCACCGCAATTGTGGTGCTAACCCCTGCTATTTTGCAGGGCCAGATAGTACCGTACTATCGGTGGGGCTAGCCCACTTTGGCAAAAACGAGTGTAAACAGAAAGTGGGCTAAGGATAGTCCCGTACCAACGGTGGGGCTAAGGCCCCCCCCCTTAGCCCCACCGTTGGTCCGGGGCTAAGCAAAAATTTACAAGTGTAAAAAGCCCTATAGAGTGGTTTCTGAATATGTCGCAAAATGTTAAAAGCTAAATCCTCACCTCGACCAGAACTGTACACACCCTTTAACTAAAATTTTTGAAAACATTGCTATTTCTGCTCCTCCCCATTTCTCTCCACCCCCCCTCTCTTCTCCTCCCCTTCTGTCTCTTTGATAATTAAGCATGATATGAAGAGTTTTATAGCAAAACAGATTAAATGCCATTTTTAAAGACTTTAAAGTAAGTCCATCAGCAGGACGAAGAAATAAATCCGTTCTAGTGACACCTTGCTTGTTACAAAAAAGAGAATATTCTTAAAGTAATAATTAAAGATATTCTATATTTTCATTATTCGATTTAGTTTTAGTAGCTTCACACGCAAATTTCTCAAATCAACACACACACACACACACACACAAATGGTTTAACTCCTTTTACAGCGCTTTCCAGAGAGAAGTGATGGAAAATCAATGACAGTAAGTAGACTTATACAGTATCTCTTTAAAGTTCTAAATGAGAGTGCTGCCCGGATGTTTGACGGAAGTTGATTCCAGATGCGAGGTACACGGGATTGGAAAGCGCTCTTCTGGGTACATGGAGATCTTTATATCTATAGATATATATCTACTTTTCATGTTCTCTTTTGTCATTTTTAATTAGTTTTTATCATATCGTTATCTTGCTTATTTCTTTCATAATTTGATGACCACCTAACTCTAGATGACATGCCTATATTCTTCAAACTTTCGCTCTTTTTTTCTGCTATTATCCCATTTTGTCGATTTGATTATATCAAATCACTGAAATACAGCAATATTTTATCTAACAATATCTTAAAACCATATCCGATGCAAAGTATGCATTGTTTGTCATATACTATAATACATGATTATATAAGCACATAAATTTTGTACTATACTTTATATCTTGTACATCTTTACATTTCTTATTTTTTTACTTGCATACTTTGTAATATGTATGATTTTGCTTGATGGAAATAAAATAATCGAATTGAAAATAGTGTAATACTATTGTATGTAACTTTGAAACATGTAACATTTCTTCTTCTTACTACCATCTCCCTCCCTTGCGACAGTGTACTCATTAATTTGTTCGAAACAATTCCCTTGCTCCGTCCGATACCAGTTTCGACTTTTCCCCATCCCTCTACAGTGCTCTATGTGTTCCTGGTCGTTTTCATAACTCTATGCATTATATTATTACTATACCAAGTGGTCGTCCTCCACTATGGAATAAACTTTTGACTTCGAAAGGATCTGTTTTTTTTTTCTTTCTTTTGTTTTTGTCTGACCCTTCGTTGACTAATTAACTTGCAAGGTTGGTGAAACAACCAGATATGTTTCTCGATGGCCTTTTCCTTCCGACTGGGTCGAGTCTGCCAACAATATTGACCAGAGAAAGTTAGAGCGCGGGGTCAAGTGTTCCATACACTGCGTAATTCTAGACTCCATGGGGCCCTTGATGCAAGACGAAAGACTCCTTATTATAGTAAATCTTAGTGAGGAAAATAACCTCTTCATTTAAGCTTGTGCAATTGGATACATGCGTGTGTTGTTATTTTTTTCTCTCTCCCTTGTAGTCACCAGTTTAGGGCCCTTTTTCTTTCGTCAAGAAGGTATCGATTTCTAGATGCGCTTTTCATTTTCCTTGTCATTATGGCAACGATGGTTTATGATAATTATGGCATTGACGTACTCGTCCTGGATGTCCAATCAGAAGTGGCTCTGAAGATTCTGTCTACGCGAGGACAAGCTGAGCTTGCACTTTTTAGCATATTCGTCGAGAAACCTGATACCACGCATTACCGTCGGATAAACTCATAATATTGACCTATCATTATATTTGTTATGTTATGTATATCAAAGCACAGACATGCTCACTCTTTCTGACTTATTTATGCATCTGAGGATCTTGAATGAACACACGACCATTAATGTGTAGAGCTGTATTATGGTAAGATGCAATTTTTCATTGTTATTGTGAGCACCTGTGTACATAACATAAGCCTCTTCACTTCTAAGTCACTTTCAGCCCATCGCGCTTGGAGAGGTGACCCTGAATCTATGCTGGGTTCCGTGAATGCAGAATGATCAACGAAACAAATCAGTGAACATTTTTCGGAAAAAGGACACTCTGTTTAAAAAAAAAGTTATAATTCTTTCCCCAGTTTTGTTCAATCCAATTAGCCGCCCTCTCTAGATGATAACGGGACTAAAGTTTGTGCTGTCACAATAATTGTACAACAATGTGATGAAAATATCGAAAAAGTTAACAAAAACACCTTTTAGATTGAAAGTGCATATTTTTCCTCGACTCGTTACTGACATAATTATGTTGAGGCTATAATGTCATTTCATGCCTTTTAAATCAATGTTTTCCATCAAAGTTTTCTTTTAGTCTTTTGCCTTCGTGTTTATGACATTTCTGTGTTCAAACTGACGCACGACACGAGCTCGACATCTGCGAGTCATACTGCCCACGGGTCATACAGCCCACGAGTCATACAGCCCACGAGTCATACATCCCACGAGTCATACAGCCCACGAGTCATACAGCCCACGAGTCATACATCCCACGAGTCATACTGCCCACAAGTCATTGCCCACAAGCTCGACACCAGCTTTTATACGGTCCATGAGCTCGACACTGTCCAAAAAGGACCTATAAGATCGATATTGTGTTGAGCTCATGGGCCTTATCTTACCTAGTCTCCATTTCATGGACCTCTTTTACTTGGTGTCTAGCTCGTGGGGTGTAAGACTCATGGACCATTTTTTTTTTTCAGTGTCTATCTAGTATGACCAACGATAACTCCTTGGTATGACTCCTTGGTGTGGAGCTCGTGGGATGACCCCGTATACGCTGGTCTCGTACAACACAAAATGCTGTAAAACATGAATTCCTAATTCACTTAAACGTTACATGCACACATTCTTACATGCATACAAACACGTATACAAGCATACATGCAACTCATGACATCTTTGCTGGAAAGCAATTAGTAAATTATTCCGTTTTTGGTTTGGTTGGTTGTTTTTTAATTTTCCTATGATCATTTTCTTTTATTTTCTTTTCAACCATATTCTTTCATAATCTCTTTAGGACCTCTTGCTTCTGTGAATGAATTTTGCTATACTAGCCCGGCACTATACAGAGTAAGATATGATGCCACATCGAATATTATTTGGGATGAAATATCCGCTTATGTTTGACCATGGAGCAATGATTCGCTGTATGGTGTGGCCTACTTTTCTGCAAAAGGGCTCACGCAGTGACGCGCCTTCGTCAAATTACGTGCATTTTCCCCATACGGCATTTATTCATCCATTTCTGAATTGAATGGAGAAACGCAAAGGTGATTGCATAGCTTTCCCGTAACATAGACACACAACCTCGTTAGATCACCGGGGCAAGGCGAGCGGGGAAAGCAGATTTAGGAATGCAGAAGTTAGAAAGGCGGAAAGAGAGAGGGAGAGATAGAGAGGGGCAGGGAGGACTTGACTTCTCTTCTCCTCCTCGTGTGTCTCCCTTTCATGTCTCTGATGAGTCTGACCGTCTTGGGCTTTGATATTCCCGCCAACGGATATCAGCCCTGATCAGACGATGAATTGAAACAATCACAGAAGTACAGCGCTAATTCCCCCCGATCCGCCGACCTGGTCGCAGATCCCGGCCGCATCCCCAAATTACACACGCGAAAAGCACGAACACGCGATACCTGTGCGAAGCTAATAAATCCAAGACAGAAGGAGATACTCGTTATTAATGTACATTAGCCTCGTTACGGTCACTTCATGACATAAGGGTCCGTTAGCTAATCACTAATATTGCCGATCATACCTCCATTCGTGTCTCCCGTCTTTGCATCACATCCCCTCCTTTCTTCTTCTTTAAATCTATTTCCTCACTTTGTCATTTCTAGGCGGCATCTTCCTAAACTTCTCTAAGAAGAGTGCATGGACTCGTCATACGTTCTTGTCTAAATGGACACATCTTAATCAAGACAAGACTAAAAGTCTGACCAAAATATTTTGCTAATCAGGGCACAGAGCCCTTTCAAAAAGTGCAAGAGTGTTGTCGAAGTACTTTTGTATGGAAGGGGAAAGGAAACTGTACATTTGATGTTGTTTGTTATCATTAACCTTCACGGCAAACACGCTAAAGTAGTAACAGAATATTTTGCTAATGTACGGGAATGTTTGCTTTGTGAAACCGCTTCCTTCGGGCTTGATTTAATCATTTCATGAAAGTCTCCCCCTTACTTTCACTCTTTTACTTATTTAGACGGAAACAAATAAGTAAAAGGTTAAGACAAGGCGAAGAAGATGCTGTTACAGATGAAAGTAGATATGGAAAATGATATCGATGTTAGTAATATTTTCATGATACCTTCCATACCTGAAAGGAAACACAACAACGAATTAAATGCAAGAAGACAATATATCTTTTAAACTAAAATTTGAAAATCAAAATCATGATATCAATGATGAAAAGTGAACAAGATAATGACAGTGGTGGTGTTGATAAGATAAAAAGGATTACAAGGAACTGAGGAGGCAGTGGGTGTCATGGTTTAAGTGAGGTGGACACAAATTTAGACAAGATGATAATATTGCAGAAGATTTGCTACAAACGTCGGCATAACATTTTCACATTCATTTTATCAAGAAAAATATCCGATTTTGAAAAAAATATACGGCATAATTATATCAATATTCGACGCCATTATCATAGGAATTATGAATTGAACGCACAAGGATAGTTGTATAGTTTGGTGGTATGCTTTGGAGAGTATTCAATTAGTTTGATCGACTGCTCTGTGAAATTGCCAGAAAAGAATAGCGACAGCCTTGAACGAAAACGAAAATCTACATGATCATTTTCTTTCTGTGGATTTAATTGAAGTAAAACAGATTCATTAAGATATTGAAATAGGCATTGAAATTTGGGGTGAAAGGCTGAGCGTTTTCACTATGGCCTTCTCTCAGTCATTTCCACATTGAACTATCTATAGAAAAAATCCAGTATGGGAGTAAGAATGAGAAATCCCTCTTTTATGGTATACCATAGCTTTGTGCAGAGACTGGCCTTGAAATGATACGGTGCAATTCTACTCCATGTGCAGGACTGCTTTACTAAATAGAGTAAAATCAAATTTAAGCCAAAAAAAAATTATATAGACTGGTCGCGTGATAGCTCTCAGCCAATCATTCATTTTAATTAGGAGCTATATCACCATTCTATGACATCAATAACAACATTTTAATTAGTCTGCGCAAAAAAAAAAATCGCAGAAATCATGACTTTGGTCGATAATTTGCCAACTGGAATCCCCCTTAAAGGTCTCGTTTACCTTTAGGAACAGTGATTTGAAAAATGTTCAGGATATCACATTTGATGCATATGTGTAGGTGTGAATATCACAAAACATCCTACCACATAAAATTTTCGCAATAAAACCTAAAATATGAGGAGATATCAGTATTTTTCTCAATAAACCATAACTGTAGACGGTTCAGTCTGGAAAAAATTTTATTATAATAATTGTTCACATTTTGTGTATTTAACAATACTTAACATCGATTGAACGGATTCAAATATTTACAGTGGTTGTTTCTATCCCTAACTCACATTTTAGAAGTATCTTAAAGCACTAACGCTGGGTATTTGTTTCATCTGCAAATGGTAAATCAAAGTTGTATCAAGGTATCGCAGCACAAAAAAGATTTATAAAAGGATACACGGATACAAGTTTTGAGTCTTATTTTTATGTAAAAGTAAAGGAAATTTTGAACAGATTTGTTTGAAGATCAATGGGGGATATGCGAGGCCTCGATATCAGTATCTCATATGATTTGCATTTGTTTGGTTTTTTTTCTATACTAACATCGCCATACATTTCGTGAAATCATGTGAAATTATGAAAGGCCATAAGTTTGTTATTCTATATCCGGTTCTGAAGAATTATCTACCACTCTATTCATGGTTTGATTTCATTCTTTCCATCAAAGCCAACTATACCTTTATTTTTTAACTCCCGAACGCATGCTAACTCACTGACGCGCACGCATCTGCATTTCAACAACGAACACTAATCTACACACGATCACAAATAAACGCGCACACGTCACGCACGCAAAATAATTATTCATCATTCTGCTCACCCGTGCATTTTGAGCACTGTGTGTTCCCGGTGAGGTCACCAAGAAACAACATATTACGCATTTTGTGGTCAGGCAGACACCACGGACAGGTCAAATCCAGATATTTCAAGCTTGAAAAGCAGGCCGAGGCTAAGATAAAAAAGACTGAGTTCAACGTTCCTGAAGTGACCTGTCTGGGTCGACGTTTGTTAAAGTGTTGCTAAATGAGTTTGCTCTACTCAAATCTTCGGATATATCTATGCACAAAGATCAGTGACACTTACCACATAATATAGAGTCAATAAATGTTAGATTTTATATCTATCCTTATGCGTTCACAAACAGCCCTATACAAGACCCTCCTTGACCATGTTGACTATTAAGATTGTGGTAGATAGTTCAAACAGTCAAAATGTCAAGGAAAATTGTTGCTAGTAAAATGATAGTAAATTAGAAAATCAGTATGTTAATGCAGAATATCGAGCCCCAACCCTCCCCCTTCCCCCAAATGAAAAAAAACAACAACATTATTTACTGATGTCTGTATGAAAGAAATATGTGTTTTTACAGTTCTTCAGCGTCTTGTTCCAGCATTTCCCTGTATACATGGTATAATGGAAGAGAGAGCTGACATCTAAATACAATTTGTTATATAAAAAGATAATTTTCTCGACCTATATTGCGAAATAACAACATATCACTTCGCCGAGATCAAATCAATATCAAATCAAATCAAAACACTATTTACTCAGCCTATACTACATATACTTATTCCGATTTACCAACATAATATGCGCAGTTTGTCCTTCGTGAAAAGGGTTCATTGTCTTTTTCATCTGATGAGGGACTTACTTTAAATTGTTTAAAAATGCCCCCTCCCTACACAAAGCCTTTAGGCATCGAACATCCAACTCTCGTTGAACGGCAGACACGTTCATGACATACATACCTAAGTCCCTGCATTATTAGTCATTGCAGGTTCATTGTACAAGGCTGCAAATCCTGTCTTCATCGCACGACGAAGTACATGTGCATTAAAGTAATATATATATCCTTGCCATTTTCGCGTTTGTTGCTTGTTGACATGAATTTATTGTACGACTATTTGTAACACTCACAGCCTCCTGTTGTCATAATTCGATAATCATTATTTTATGTAATGATCTGAGAAAATCTTATGAATACGTACCGGACAATGATGGGGTATATTGATGAGTACAGCTGGGCAACTTAGGAGAACGATGTTTACACCGAAGAATGTATATACCATAGGTAAATAGAAGCATGCCTTCTATTGTATGATTTAAGGATAACATATTCTAAAAGATGATTAATGCTTCTCATTTTTTTCCTGAAAATTGATGCCAAAGAGCGTCTAGAGTTGCGCCTGAAATAGTGATCGGAATTTAATGAATTTATGGGCTTATTTTGATGAGAAATATCTATTGCATGGCATACGTAGAACAGTGAGTATTGATCTTCAAATCTTCTTAGTGACCGTTCAAAATGTACAAGAATTGAACGAAGAAGACAGAATATCTGAATAAGTGACTACATATTGATTACTCTGTCAATGAATCGATATATATTGTCGATTATATCTTAATCTATGAGAAGATTGGTGGATGAAGATATAGATGGATGGATAGATGATTTGATCCATGAAAGAAAGGAAGGAAGGAGTTATTCGCCTTTATTAATTGCTTAGACACATTCTTTTATACCTTGAAGGAATCAGACATCTAAATATTAGAGTAGAATAAATTTAGGAATATGGTAAATTTGAGTTACGGCGCATGAGTCTTATAAGATTACAATTTATGAGTCTCTTATAAGATTACGATGCCATTCCAAGTATGGCCGTAAGCAGCGGGAGGAAGGGGAGGGGGGGGGGGCAGTGGGCACTCAGAAATTTCCATTTCTGCGTACCGCCATGACTGCAAGTTTAAATTGACTTCATCTGATCAAACAAAGTAGAATTAAACATACGATATATCAGAACTTCCATCAGGATCGGGCATTCAATTAAGGATTACGGATTTCCAATGTTTCACATGTTTCCACAGTGATACTGCAATAGTCTCAACCACACGTCCACCATCACAACACATCAACTGTTCGTGTATAATAATTGACATGAAACTCATGGTTTGATCGATAATACTGAAGCCCCACACTCCGAAAAGGTGATGCCGTTTTAGCTATAAGCAGCGATAATTTTATGGGACGAATACAGGATATTCTCTATTATATATAGCTGCTAAAAAACACACCCCATTATCATTACTATTATTATTTTATCATTACAAATATTGTTACTTTTATTCTTATAATCATCACTAGTATTAGTACATGTATTTATGCTGTTATTATTGTTATTAGGCCTATTTCATCAGTTCAGTTCAGTTCATTTTTCCCATCAAACAAGAAGTGAAACAAAATATAATATAATGTAAAGCATTCGTAAAACATAGTTTGATTGATTTCAATCAAGGAAAACAGAAATACAAAACGAAAAGTGAATCGCATTGTACATGATAAGATAAGATGTAAGTGGAACTGAGAACCCCTACAGGCATGCTTTGAAGGATAACAATAAAGCAGATAGGTGTGGAAAAGGAGTGGTTCACTAAAAAGCTAAGCTTGTAATACATGGATCACTCAAAACATGATAAATAAATATATATCATAGTTTTTCAAACCGTAGTTATTTTAAAGTGCAGAAAAATTTGTTTCATCAATATCATTATTGTCATAACAATGGTAATAATTTAGGCCCTACAGAAGATTTTTTTTTAGTACTTCTTAGTCGATCAATAGGGGCTGCAAACTTCTACTGTTCTCCACTTTTGATTTCACTCTTTGTCTTTGAGTCCATTTGAGCAATAAATGATATTGCACACGAACCCTTTCTCTGCCACGAACTTTGGACAGTACGCACAACACGCCAATGGGGTTTTCTGCTCCAATCTTCACTCAAAACACACAAAGGGTTAAAATGTTTAACAGGAGATCATATGTTAGGGCCGTGTGTTGTCATGTAATGATCATAACGGTCTCTTTCAGAAAATCCACACCACTCCCCGACAATATGTGCTCCTTTAAGGACCTATGATTGGCACTGCAGGTGCCATTACCTAACGGAGTCGGTCACGTAAACACGCAAACTCCCAGACCAAACCGACACGAGAGCACGCCGCGCTAACAAGCGACCTGCAGCTACGAGACGGATGTGAGGTCACTGACCTGCGCATCAGGACAACCGAAACATGTTCGCGGGAGCGATGGGGAGGGACAAGAAACACAGAAAATCTGGTCCGTCGAATTCTATCCACACCTTCTCCGTTCTCATACGTGCTTGCTTTTGGTTGATATTTTACCTATCATGCTCCCAGTATTGTTATAAATAATACTCTGCATGTATTAAATCGATTGACTTTGTATAACAATAATATAGGGTCCTATACAGATATGAATTGAGAAGATTGATTGTAGGGTTGATTACTTTATATACAATGAGACACACTCTTTCATTAAGATGTTTGATTAATGGTATCTTCATCCAACTTAATAAAATCATCCATTGCAGCCCGAGGCTAAATTACATATGATTTCAAGAAGTGTGTACATAGTATATAGATATCCGTAAAATAACGTAATGTAATGCATAAAAACACATGAACTTAGATAAAATAAGAACAATTTAATATTGAGTCGATACACTGAATTCTGCATTGCAGTGCAGAAGGCAAAAAAAAATGAGATAATGTGTCCAACAATTGCCGGTGTGTGTGAAGCCATTTTCTCTTGTGATGATAGTGTTATTCCTTTCTCATAGGCCATGTAAATCGACTTGTTGGTAAACAGACAGAAAGTAAATGAGTGTGAAAGAGAATGAGTGAGAGAAGGGAGAGGGGGATAGAGAGAGAGGGGGGGGGGAGGGGGATGGAGAAGAGGCTAGAGTGGAGGGTTGTGATCGTGACACTAAGAAAACTAATTTCATTTCATTTCATTTCATTTATTGTTTCTGTATGGCACAATATAATCAACTCTGATCACTTTGAGAAATAAACACATGATTCATAATAATTCATGGCTGATTTTGCACATGACAGGTAGTCAATTCATTGTGACAAAGAACGAAGACATAATGATAATAAACAAAAAGTCAAGGTACCATACAGGAGGATCCCCAGTAAGCCGAGCTGGATATTGGGGCCTCATACCACAGATAAATAAATATTACAACAGTTTCAACCAACTGTCGGTTTACTTAACTACAACAAGACAAGCTAGTTTTACACAACAAAAACAGTTACACAACAAAACATACACGGACATGTACGCAGGTGATGCTAAGAAAGAAAGAAAAATAATTTTACACCTCGACAAAAGAAATCATGATATCGCAAATTTTGAGATTGAACGCTGAAAAGTGGTGGCGCCATCAGGGGACAGTTTTTTCTTCTCCCCGGACACAATTTTCCTTGAAGCTCCCGCTCGATAGCGCCGATCATTCATTACGTACACGCAATTCAGGTGCAATAGCCCACATTGCGCCGCGAGATCCGTAATACACGCACCTCGTCATTATTCACGCAGATTGCAACCGCAAGGGATGAAATAAGCGAGATGACCGCTGCATTTTCGCCCAGTGGTCAAGCGCTCAATGACCTGATCGGGTCAAGGCTGCCAGCGTGACTATTTCGGGATGTTACGAGGAAAAGGACCGAGAGAGAGAGAGAGAGAGAGAGAGAGGGAAAAAAGAGCTCATGGGGGTTCGCGCTATTTCAGGACCTCAGGTGTGTGCGTGTGTGTCCGTGTGTGTTGAAATTGTGTGAGGAGAGAAGTGAGGCTTGAGATGTACTAGTATAGGGGATAGGTGTCGCTGGACGCGTGCCCCTTCTACCCCCCCCCCCCCCCTCGACTTCACCCCGTCCCCGGCCGGTATGTCACGTCCTCTCCGGACAACCTAGTTACATGGATCAGAATAGCTAAAAAAGTGCTGAAAAGAATGGTCAAACTATTGAGTGATCCCAGGACATAGCGTCCTTTGCTTGCTACCCGCCTCATGGACGTCGCTATTACTTTCGTCATTCACCTGTTCTCTTATGTGAATGAGTTATCACTGTATAAGTTAGGTAATGATGACAGTAAGTATATCATACTCGTCTTGCACACTAAGTCAATTATTATTCAATCATGTTTTGTGTGTGCGTGTGAGTGAGTGAGTGAGTGTGTGTGTTAGCGTAAATGTGTGTGGGGGTCGAAATCATTTCATTTATTTTTGTCCATTTTTGTCTAATTCTAAGACTGTATCATCAAGGAAGCATAATGTGCGGATGATGTGTCTATGATGTATTTTCGATTTAGGCCAAAGTTAGAACTTCACAGCTACCAAAGCAGTGAAAAGGGACAAGTCTAGTATGAGGCTCGCAAGTATTGTTTAGTAGGGGCCTACATACCTAAATACATAATGAGGTACTTTAGATTTTGTAGTATACACATCTGTTGGTGAAAGTTTGCAACGAAACAGAACAGGCATTGTTTACAGTATCTGAATCTTCCCTTTGTGATACAGTTAGATCCAAAAGTTGATCTCATGAATGTGTTAGGTCCTACATATCTCTTCTAAATGAGTAAGACAGTGTTTCCATTAGTTATGTAACAACTGCAGACAAACGTTATATCAAAACAACGCAAAACTTTTGTGTATTATTTAACTCGGACGATCCTAGAAAAACAGCGTTAATCCAGGAAGATCATTCTTTTTCTTCCATTTTTACTCCCACAGCAAAGCAAACAATTCTGGATGCATTGTTGCATATAACATTCATGAAAAAAAGGCAGCCATATCCACAGGTGCAAGCACGCACAAACACTTTCACAGACACACATAGTATAGGTCCTACTTCCACACAAGATATGTAACAATAGTACATTATTCTGTAGCAAAGCTGGGGAAAACATCCAAACAATTGTTGTTTTATTGTCGATTACAAGCCATATACTAGCGGTTGAATTCAAATCCCAATATAGCTCGCTTTCGTGTATTTACTGAAGACTCCACAGTAGTCCAGATTCCCAACATTACGAGAATTTCTACAATAACGTTTGACATAGAAGATTAAAAACGTGTGTTTCTCACTGAAAATACGATACGTCTATGATCTCATCCATGTGTTGGCATGTCATAATAACTGAAGAGTTGAAGAAGGAAAAGGGATAGAGTGTGCAAAGATGACTTACGAAAAGTGAAGAATATCGAAAAGGCAAAAGAACAATGATACAACGAGCCAATCTACGTTATGATACAAAGCGTTGGCAAACAGGCGTCAATTAATCCATTGTCTTCGCAATGTTGAAGGATTGATAATGATACAGCAATCAGCCAGAGTCAGGGTTGACCGATCAACCTGCCATGCACCAACTACCCGCCGTTGTTGCGTCCACCGAGGCCATACACTCCCAAGCAGACAGCACACACGCCTCGTCCAATCGCCTGTGATAATTCCAGGTGGCGTTGTGCACAATGCCAAGTTGGAGAGTCATTTGGAAAAGTATAGGTACGTGTATTTGATGAACAAGTGATTGTCAACTCGCAACTTACAGCTTGACATATGTCATTTGTGTTTTCTCCCCTCTGCCTTGCCCTAAATTGACAACCCCTCCCTAAAAAAAAAAAAAAAAAAAAAAAAAGGTTCAAAGTATGATGATCGCGCAAACATCGTCTGCGGTTAGTGGGGAATAAGATCCGCCGGCGTGACACGGCGGGCTATTTTAGACCTCGAACTTGGCGGGCTTCGGATTTTGCAGACAGGCAGCAGAATGCTGAATGACAAATCCTCTCCTATGCGTGATGTGTGATGCTATTTGAGGAGGTGGGGAAGAAGAAGAACCCGGGCAATTATCATGTCTTGGCTGATTGATCGTTTCCGTATTATCCTTTCGATGCTTCCCATTGTTTTCTTCTGACAGACATTTTATCGACTCGACCATTTTCTCGGAGATTGGACAGAACAAGAATTTCAGTGCCTGCCTGGAAAACGCTGACTGCAGCAGGAAAAACCCCGTTTGTCGGTCTTCTGTCCTTCGACATGCATCACGTAAAGTACTGAAGTAGCCGAAGAGAATCCGCTGTCATCATCAAGGCGTTACTGTAGTACTCTGCGGAAACAAGAAAATGGACCAAAGATTGTATCAAGATGTATCTAGGAAACATGTTCTAAAGAAACAATATAGCAACAGAAATAAACATAGAATACTGACCAAACGCTGTTATCAACCATTATTGATTCTCGTCACATCTAAAAGATGTCCGATAATTTTTACTCAAAGGTATTTGTGTCTTTACAAAAAAAAAATACACGAAAACCTGACAAATACATAACATCCCGATAGAATCCCATTTTCTTAGCTCACTTTTCCACGAATGAATAAATAGATAGAAATAGAATGGAGGTAGAGTCATGGCAACCTGCTATTTCTGATTACTATTTAAAGAGATGCCAGACTTGTACTGACCATTCCGATAATGATCTTGAAAGCTTTATGCTCATTTTTTTAAAGGAAAAAAAGTATGAAAATTAATGATCTATTGATTCAAGCGCATATCGCTCATTTAACAAGAACTATCTGCTCAAATTGATTTTCATCTGCAGTAGCTATATGTTTCGTTTTGATAAGCGTTGATGATAAACATTGATGACGACAGTACCGAAGATTATTCTATTGTCTACATCATCATTTCTTTTGAAGACATCATCGAAGTATCATACAGGGAATGCCTTGCACCATCTCCACTGTCACATCGTCTGTCACATTCCTGGCGGTTTTTCCATTGGCGCCACTGAGCGCTGTGGTGCTGGGGTTATTGCACATCCTAGATACCAGCGACTTCTATTCCAGTCTGAGGTGAAGAGCGGCACTGCGGATTAGATGTCATGCAAAAATGACATTAAAGTGCGGTCCCCAGTGTTCCAACGCTCAGTCCTGTGATTAAGAGATAACGCGCGAAACCGCACAGGTATCACGGACCTATCGCCCGATTATCAGCTGAGTATTAAGGGCAAGGAAAAAAAAAAAGGGCTGAGAATGATCAATTTTGCCTATCTATATCGAACAAAGCACGATCAGCACTGATTAGATCAAAAAGTTTCCCCAAACCTTCAACATTTTCCATTCGATTTTTTTTTTTTCATCTCTTCGAGACGCGAATGTAGAACGTGATCTATGAATTTACTGTCGGAATCGTAAAGGACTTGACGAAATACAAATTTTGACAATGATGGATACCACTTAGAAAGAGTTTATGATTTGTCATATCTAGATCGGCGTATAAACGCAATGTAAGAAATTGTCAAGAACTTTGGGTTTGCTCCCTACGTCGGCCTACAGCAAACGACACTTCATGTTCTTGGAAGAAAAAAGAAGTTTTCCCCTTCTTTTGCTTGAAGTGGGTCATGGATAGTACGGTTCCCGCATAATAATTTCCCATGTAAGACAAATTCAGCTCGCAAAAGATATTGAGTGTTTTTCACATGACCAAAACGGCTTCTTCACAAAGGCGACCCGAGGACACAATGTTGCATCAACTCATCCGATTCACTTGACATTAATTTCATTGAACTTAAAAACTACAGCATAAAGATCTTATCAAAAGTAAGATTAGAATATTCTTGCTGTGGTAAAATCTTGTTCCTGTATTTGATGCAAGGAACCAAATCTTTTGTATCTTTATAAAAGGGAACATTAGTCATGCTAAAAACGTCAACGAAAGATGGTCAAAAACTGTGGCCAGGACATTTGAAAGCACATAAATCGATTGCAAACGACCAACGGACCAACTGTCACATTGGTGGCGGGAACAAGCTCGGGAAGGGCAAGAACAATGTGTTGACGTACCACGTGTTCCACGGTAAGATGACGCAGCGCGGCCACTTTAGCGCGTAGGGTCCCGTGGCTCGTTCACCGCGCAACCGGCTGCATGAGTTAGCCTTTATCCGAGCGAAACCGCAACGAATCTCTCGACGGAGAACAACACGCACTTCAGGCAGTTGCCCAGCTAATTTCGACACAATAATCCCCTGCTTGTCTCTATGCAATAGCGATATAGGAACTCATCAGTTTGGGCGTCCTGCTCCAGTTTGTCAACCGACCGATGACGTAATGGCGACGTGACCGACACTTCACCTTGAACGGAATCTCGTTAGCAAAGTGGGTCCTGATAAAATTATGGTCTCGATTCCATATAATGCACAGAATATTGTTTGATCTAATATCTGCGATATACAAGTGATGTTAGCTGGTACATAAAGTAATGACACGCCGGGGGGAGGGGGGGGGGAGCTTTAAGGGTCACATGCTATTATTTGAAAGGGGGGGGGGGACAAGTTTATTGTTTGCAATGCCAATGCTCAATTAATTCCAGTGTTCAATGTTTGGTCATTTAGGGAGCAGTGTTATACAATGGATACGGACTGAAACTTTCATACCTGGTCATGCTGGGGGTAATGATAATGATCGTATCATCTCGAACAGCTGTTCTAACGCTGAAGAAGGCTCCCTATATGGGCGATTGAGACAATGCCCTCATCATAAAACTTGTGTTTCAAAGTAGGACAATGTACACGAATCGCATATTCGTTCGTTCACTCAGTTATTGGAAAACAACATACCATTTGGAGTGAAAGCATTTGAACTTTACAATCTGTGCAACCTCTTCCAGTAAAGTTGATATCGATGTGTTTTGGTTTGTAATTATTTTGTTTTGTTTTGTTTTGCTTTGTTTCTGTCGTCCTGGTGAGAAAATATTGATACGTCCTTCACATTTTTGACACTCATGTAAACTTCTCCGTTGCACATTGCATCCGTCTAACCTTTCATTCTGCAGGACCGAAAGGTGGCCATATATCTTCATGCAATTAGCAGCCAATGACGGGTCGGTTTAATTAATTATCATCTATCACCTCGATTGTTTCACGAAGACAGTGCGTCAGTCATTAAGACATTCACAACGTCTGTAGATGACGATTTGTTACTTAAGCCCTCTTTACACTTGTGTTTCTTAACCTCGTACTTTCTCTGACCCAGGACTATCGTTAGTCCCGTACCAATTTTTTCAGCTTTTTACACTGGCCAATTAGTCCCGTACTAAGCTCTTATCCGGGGCTAAGGAGAAAACTGACCTTTTTACACTCGTATTTCTTAGTCCGGTACTTTCCAAACCACATGAATATTCATGATTACGCTGTGCACTGTACACGTACACGCACGCACCGGCAGCACTTGATTACCTCGTTTCTGATTGGTCAGTGGGGATCGGACTTCGTCTCCGTCTTAGCCCCGGATTATTTTTTCGTTCTGTTTACACTCACTTGCTTGGCACCGCAATTGCGGTGCTAACCCTGCTATTTTGCAGGGCCAGATAGTACGGGATTATCGGTGGGGCTAGCCCACTTTAGCCCTTTTTACACTTGTGTTTCTTAACCCCGGACTTTCTCTGACCCAGGACTATCGTTAGTCCCGTACCAATTTTTTCAGCTTTTTACACTGGCCAATTAGTCCCGTACTATCTCTTGTCCGGGGCTAAGGAGAAAACTGACCTTTTTACACTCGTATTTCTTAGCCCCGGACTTTCCAAACCACATGAATATTCATGATTACGCTGTGCACTGTACACGTACACGCACGCACCGGCAGCACTTGATTACCTCGTTTCTGATTGGTCAGTGGGGGTCGGACTTCGTCTCCGTCGCTTAGCCCCGGATTATTTTTTCGTTCTGTTTACACTCACTTGCTTGGCACCGCAATTGCGGTGCTAACCCTGCTATTTTGCAGGGCCAGATAGTACCGGACTATCGGTGGAGCTAGCCCACTTTGGCAAAAACGAGTGTAAACAGAAAGTGGGCTAAGGATAGTCCCGTACCAACGGTGGGGCTAAGGCGCCCCCCCCCCCCCCTTAGCCCCACCGTTGGTACGGGACTAAGCAAAAATTTACAAGTGTAAAAAGCCCTTTACATTTTCTTATGAAGAAAATGGGGCATTCAGATGAGTGGTAGTAGCTACATTGTTGTATGACAACAAACATACAAACAAACTTATGAATTATCATGCGCAAAAAAAAAACAAAAAAAAAGAAATTGTATGATGCCAACAAACAGCTAGGCCTATCATATTGCCATGTAGTCTTCAATGTGCAATGTAGAACCAGAAATTCTGAGAGATGTTTTGTCGATGAGCATAACACGATACAATCTCTTCACCATTTAAAGTCGTCGTACAACACAGTAATAATTTGATACAAAAGCAACAATGTTTCCTTTGTTATCTTATCTTTAACAGGGAAACTTATTTAACATAAGTTTGCAGGTCACTGGGAGACTGTAAAGAGTTGACATCGTCACATCTTGCGGCTGCGCCTTATATCATCGTATCTAGAAATCCCAAAATTTATTTGAAGTCCGTTTATGATTGCGCTAGTAATTAAGGCTACCCAGAACAGGAATTGAATTACGCTTTAAGGGCTCATAACCCAGTCCGTAGGAATGCGTCCTAACAATACTTGAGGGCAATGAGAAGGTATATATACCTGGTACTGGTTTATTTCATATCTGACACATTCTTTAAACCAACTCGGTGGATACCCCTGCTTGATTTCCCACCTCGAAAAATCAACAGAGATCTCGGCTGGCCACTGCATCGATCCTAGACTAAGTCATCCATCAATTATGCACATCCTGATTTTTTTTTCCTTAAAATTTCAAGAAATCATTTTATATACCAAGGACTAGTCATTTGAGGTTTTAAAAGAATGGAAATAAACACACTTACATTTCTTCTGGTGCCTTAAAATAGATGAAAACGGCGTAAAGCATTGCGATCATGTCGCAGTCAGATTTCGTTTACATACCAATGAATTTTTCAAAATTAACTGAAGAAGAACGAGTATGGGTATATATGGCTACTGCGAATATAAACGTATTATCCAATTAAATTGTCTAGCTGGTTAAGGACTATATCTTATCATAATGCCAAACATATGTGTTACTGCAAAATGTTCCCTCTGGGAGAAGTCTGAACGATTTGCCTTTCGATGTTCGGGTAGAAAGTGTACTTGACGAGATGAAATAAAATGAGCTTACACAATTAAGGCTCTATATCGAGTATTCCTTATAATACAGTGGCATAGAAAGATAAAACTTAAGCCACAAAACTGTTGCTAAGTATATAGTCCAACTTTTTCACGACTACTGACATTTATATTATCTAATCTGGCAGAATACTCCTAAGTAATAGATCAACACATACCTAGGGTTTTTTTTATCAATGATATAACACCTTTGCAGACCCGCACTATACCCATAAGGCATCGAAATTATCGCAATAAAAATCATTTAGAACAAAATCTCAATAGTTTACATCTTAACTATTACACAGTGTAAAGCTCTACTCGTGTTGGCAACATGACTTATATCTAAGCCCCGACTTTGGTTCCTGACAAGAGATGGTAGTAAACGAAGTAACAGTTTTTTTTTTTATTGAGTTGTTCTCAGATGTCAGGTGTTTAGAAAAATCTCGACTGTGACTGGAATATCATGGAACCACGTGTGTAATATGCAAAGACCTTGATTAGATGGGTAAATGCGAAAATGAAATAGGTAATTCGTTCGTCCGAACATTATTTTGTGGCGTTATTTCCGTAAAATGTTCGTTCTTTCCATAAAATGTTCGTTCTTTCGAAGGTTCATTAATCCGAAAATGGAAATAAGGTTTATTATTCCGAAGGTTCGTAAAACCTAAAATGAATACAATACTAACGAACCTTCAGACTAACGAATTTTCGGAATAACGAACATTAATTGCAACAACGAACCTTATTTCATTTTCAGATTAAGAACTCTTCGGAAAAATTATTACCGTTTAGATGTGGCGGCATTCGGTTTTCAAATGCATTATTTTATATGAATACACCGTATACAAAGGTGTACAAGCAAATTTCCCAAGAATTCGCTACCTGAAAGGCCTGTCGATACGGCAAACTCAGAAGATGATGCATAGTATAGTGCTATGGATACATGTTGGTAAAGACTTACACACCGGAAGGCACCCATACAACATGGTGATGGTGATTTGTGCAGTCTCCATGAATGGGCGCTTCCTGTTTTTAATGTGCGTGTATGAGTGTATGTATTTTTTTTAACGATAACATCATGACATTCTGCATCACTGCATTTTGTCTAGACTCCAGTAAACAACATGACACTTGTAAGTGTTCGTGGCAGGCTTCAATGGTTACTCTTCGTTGTTGGTGTTTTTTTTTTTCAAATACCACTATATGTCGGGTGTGTTTATACTAGGTGTCACAAAAAACATTTCACACTTTTGATCTTTAATTAAAAAACTATACATCAGATAACACTGACATTGATATGAACAATAGCTGAATTATGTACAATTTTGTTTGAGATAATTTAAAAATGATAGCATAAATCATGTTTTATTAAATTCAAGATCTATTTTTAAGTTAAGTTTCAGATTTTGCTCTGTTTTCAACCCTCTGTACACAATTTTAATTTTGCACAGGGGTCAATTAGTGTGTATGGGAGTGTGTGGTTAACACCCCGACCCCGACAATGGTCCTGAACAATGGCCAGGATTGGAATGCTCTATAACATATTCATGAGAAATTCCACTATCACAGCTAGTCTTTATTCATCCTGAAATGTAGTATATGCAAGCATGTGCATACATTTTACCCTTTATCATGAATTCACACTAGCAGTGCCTGGGGCAATCCAACATGAATAATTAATAAAGCATTTATGTGTCTTGGAGCAAGAGTTCAGAAGCCTTGTCAGCAGAGCTCCGAAAAGATGGCATTCGTGGTATTCATATCTATTGTTCAGGGTCATTGTAAGAACACACTCACATACACATCATTGTTTCCTGTGTAAAGTCCAATTTCGTACACAGGGTTCAAATTTTACCAAAATCTGGAACTTAATTTTAAAATTAATCATGGATTTAACGAAACAAATTCATGCTCTATATATTCAAATCACCTCCAACTAAATTGTACACTATTCAGCTATTACTCGTATCAATGACAGTGTTATCTGATAGTAGTTTTCGAACTATTAAGGATCAAAAGTGGGAAATGTCTTTTGTAACACCTAGTATTATGTGCGGAGTACATCTCATATTTTCCAGTGTTACGCTGTTTCAATATGTACGTTTGACATATCTTCCCATTTCAAAGCCGTCGTTTTGTTTAAATTCTGTACATTATTTTAATGATAATGGAAGAAATAGATGAAAATTTGATGATCCACATATTTTGATTCTATGAGTATAGATTCTATTTTTTTCCTACTCCGAACAGAAAATTTAAAAAAAGTTCTTAACCCTATTTAACTAATTTTCCTGGTATAATTAGAGAATACAGTATGTCTATAATTCAAATATCTTTTAGGTACAGTTTTATTATAACCTATTCTCGATTTATTGCAAGGCTCAGAAGAATATTATGAAAGGATGCGCAACCATGATAATTCTATAAATTTTATGAGCATGTCTAACTACTATACATTAGATAATTCATTGTGATGGCACCGTGTTAGTGATTTTAACATACACGCAACCTTCATGGTTATCTAACTGTCGATGTAGTTACATAGTTGGATTCGTAAGAAGCAGTTGAGTAAGCCACTATCTATATTCTATCGTTTATCATAGAATAGAGAAGACAGGATGACAAAAAAGAAAAATCACATCTTAACATCCATGTACTGTTCTTACGAAAATCATATATTTGTGTGTGTGTGTGTGTGTGTGTGTGTGTGTGTGTGTGTGTGTAAACATGAATGTGAGAGGATAGATACAAGAAATACAATGGTAGTGTTACTTTCCATTCTATTTATCATGAAACAAATATAATCATGATATTCCCAAAACAAGCAAAACAGTCGAAATTACTGACATGATCGAGACAAATGGAAGTATTTACTTTTATTTTATCTATCACAAGATGATACTGGCTAGATTTGTGTGTGTGTGTGTGTGTGTGTGTGTGTGTGTGTGTGTGTGCGTGTGTGTGTGTGTGTGTCTCTCTCTCTCTCTCTCTCTGTGTGTCTGTGTGTGTCTGTGTCTGTGTGTGTGTGTATTAGTTCAATAAAAACGTCTCAGAGATAAGAACTAGCTAGTAAGTAACCCTGTGAAGTATGTATATATATATAGCAACGTTGATGCCAGTTTTCGAGACACAATTTTGTATGATTATACATCTGTCCATCACGTAACAGTGAGGAGGCAAAAAGTCATCGGTCAACGTTTGATTGGTGGTGTCGTCTTACTTCGGGGTATTTACAGGTAAAAATTTGAGGGAATTGAGCTGGATTGTAGCTGCTGTGTGGGATGCTCACTCCTTCCTATACTGGTCAGACTTGTTAGACATGATTTGCTCGTGCAAGGTTACTCACGAGTAAGACTGAACTTACGAATTAGATTGAAAAGGTCAGGCCCAACTCAAATCAATCATAATTCTTTTTAGAAATTCTCTCTAAAAAAATGTGTGCGCATGCGTCTGCTTTAGGCTAACTACATCAGCACTCCCCCAAACCTTTTTTTTTTTTTTTTTTTTTTTTTTGGGGGGGGGGGGAGATATTGAGGAATGATAATAATTCCCAAAGCCACTTGTGGATTGCGCCTCAAAGCTTTACGCAGTCAAAGCCATGGTCGACAAATCACCGTGATAATATCTATGAGCTCCAGCACTTACTGCTTTTCATGTTTTTTTCTTCTATTTGTGAATCCATTCATTCATCTATCTTTCGAGGCACAAGGGCAAGGACGTTTCTTGTCCATCTATCTCTCTTCTCGTTATCTTATGCACATCTCAACCATCGTCATTTTAATGATCATGCCGGATGTTCCTATATGGCCACCTGTCCTTGCACATTGAGCATTTTATACACCATCATGATTGAATCAAAGATACACAAGGACGGTCCCTGGAAACTTTCTGTTATACCTATACAGTGGTGAAGACTGTTGTGAACTCGTACATCATCTTTTTGTTTTATTGCTTATTTTTATTTTTATTGCAAGTGAGTTGGATAAGCGTTTTGGGCCTGCTCGCTATAGACATCATTCCAACACATTTCTGGCTGGTAATCGTTTGCAGACATTAAAAAAAAAGAAGAAGAAGAAGAAGAAGAAGAAGGAAAAAAAAAAAAAACTCGCCCGGACTGGGGGCGGCGGAGGGGGGGGGGGGGGGGAAGAAAACCAAATCAAACAAGATAAAAACAAAAAATGACAATGTTGAACGTGTTCACACAAGAATTCCATGTTTTGTAAGCTGAAATTTAGGCTCGCTCGCTGCGCTCGCTCGACAAAATGTATAGAAAAGAAGATAAGAACAAAACGTGATGATAACGCGGACAAAATGACAATGTATATCGTGTTCACACATGCCATTGTTAGAAGGCAAAATGTTACACGGAGCAGCGGCTGCAATTTTATTTCTTTCGTTCTGAAGCGATCGCCTGCTGGATCAAACGAGGGCACAAAAGGTGTCGAACATTACGGGGGGGGGGGGCGCAAAAAAAATCAAACAAGATAAGAACAAACGTAATGATGACGCGGAAATATACAAATTTCGGCTCACTCGCGCGTAATAATTTAGAATATTTTTTATCAAGTCCTCAGTTTGTTGGTATAAATCGTTGTCTATAAGGCCGTCACTATATCTTGATTAGAATTGTAAGATTTAATAAGCAAAAAATGGCAAGAATTCCATGTTTTGTAAGCTGAAATACAAAAATTTTCGGCTCGCTCGCTGCGCTCGCTCGCCAAAATTTATCAAAAAAGAAGATAAGAACAAAACGTGATGATGGCGCGGAAATATACGAATTTCGGCTCACTCGTGCGTACTAATTTGGAATATTTTTTCAACTCCTCAGTTTGTTGGTATAAGTCGTTATCTATAAGGCCGTCACTTATATATCTTGATTAGAATTGTAAGATTTAATAAGCAAAAAATGACAAGAATTCCATGTTTTGTAAGCTGAAATACAAAAATTTTCTGCTCGCTCGCTGCGCTCGCTCGCCAAAATTCATCAAAAAAAAAAAGAGAAGAAGATAAGAACAAAACGTGATGATGGCGCGGAAATATACGAATTTCGGCTCACTCGTGCGTACTAATTTGGAGTATTTTTTCAAGTCCTAAGTTTGTTGGTATAAATCGTTATCTATAAGGCCGTCACAATATCTTGATTAGAATTGTAAGATTTGATAAGCAAAAAAATGACAAGAATTCCATGTATTGTAAGCAAAAATACAAAAATTTTCGGCTCGCTCGCTGCGCTCGCTCGCCCCAATTTATCAAAAAAAAAAAGAGAGAAGAAGATAAGAACCAAACGTGATGATGACGCGAAATATACAAAAATTTTCGGCTCGCTCTCTGCGCTCGCTCGCCAATATTTATCTAAATTTATTACATTTAAATCACCCTCAAAAGACCCCTTTTAAGTGCTTGAAAAAGCATATGTGAACCTTTTTTCTAAAAGTCCCTACCGGGATGGGGTTGAGGTTGAACACTTTTTCAGAAATTAGGGGCGCAATTTTCGCGCTTGCCCCGGGCGCCGTTTTCCCTAGATACGCCACTGCAGGTGTGTAATCTCTGTTCTGTTATTCCTCTCGCCCTCATCCTCCTCAACTCTTTATGAAGATAAAGTACTAGATTGTAAAACAGAAACTGGGGAGAGTTTTCTCCTGAAAGTGATGATAACATGATCAGATCAGGGAGGTGGAACCTCTTTCTTCCACCTCCCTGATCAGATGCTCTCTACATTGCCGGTATTTCAAAGTCCATTGTTCTCCCCAGGAATATCTCTTCCGGCTTTGTATCTCTACCAGTCCGTCCTCCATTTTCATCGCTCACTAACGCTCCCTCCCTTGTTTCTCGTTTCACACACCACACTTGTCGCCGATTAATGTGTCAAAACGCATCACAGGCCTGTCGCCTCCGTTATCGTCACCCCGCATGGTTACGCAGACAACCCATCTAATTCGCAGTGTCCTTCCTCAAAGAAAAATTAGTGCCATTTCGTGATTCAACAACTTGATAAACATTCGTCATATATATTCTTGGATATGAGAAACAGATTGACAAGATTAGGTGGAGGGCGTTTTTTTTTCTTTGTATTTTGTTTCAGTTTTTTTTTCCTCCAACAATTTTACATACAGTCAACGTACGAATTATGGGCACAATATCATGACTAAAAGAAATTAACGTACATCACTTAGCCGATATTTCATCACGTATTGCTTGGTGGCTGTTACCATGCGCGCCTTTCTGTAATTAAATTTCAGCACGTCGCAGCTCGGATTTGTCTTTGCCCGCTCTTGTCGGCTAGGCAGACGGACAGCCGAGGAACGGTTCTGCCGCGTTAAAAGACGCTCCGTTATACACATTACTACCAGTCAGTATTACGTGAGGAAGTGGTTTCTGACATCACGGATCTTGCTCAGGAAGCGATCAATTGCAATCCAAGCATTCAGCAACTTTTCAGGTTGTTTCAAAGTCGGAAACAATTAAGAATAACTGAATTTCATGTTCAACGTCTAGCATTTTCAGAGTGAATTAGCCATGTTACGCATACGCAAGGAAACTGGTAATCACTTTTTTTTAATGTGATTGCGCCTCACCATGTTTGAGGTATAGCTAGTTCTCAGCATGAAACTATGATTCCCTAATCAAAATGTCGAAAGATGACAATGTTTGTATTGGTATTGTTAAATTTGCATATAAATCGTATCTTTATGTGTCTGTAGAGCGGAAATGGTTATCAACTGATCAGAAGATCCAAAATTATGATTATAACTGTTATCTTTTTTTTTAGTCTTATGTACTTAATTATCAGTACTCAGTGTTTTCAGCATCATCGCCATCACAATTGTTAACAGTATCATTTAAATGCTTATACTCACTCAAACATACCACTTCTAACTTTTTCAATCAATGTATAATGAGTGTAGGGTTTTATGGATGATGAAACAGAACGTGACAGAAACAACCGTCGCTGAAGTATAGATGATGTTTATTGCCATGAGGATGTACACTACGTGAGACCAGATATTTTACTCTGAATTTCAGACAGAACAAACACGTCTTCTTGGACTGTCTAAACACAGACTACAGTAAACCCATTCGTGCCTTGATACAATTGTCAAGAAGCACATATACTCACAACTTTGTAATGTACAGAATTAATGTTTAAAAACTTACTCTTTAAAGAGAGTAATTTGTGACACGTTTTTATAAGATTACATTATACAGTTCATCAGATAGAATATTTCACGTTCAAAATGAGTATATATACAAGTATGTATATATATATATATATATATATGTATATATATATGTATATATATATATATATGTGTGTGTGTGTGTGTGTGTGTGTGTGTGTGTGTGTGTATATATATATATATATAATGTTGTAACTTACGTACGGCAGCTTTAAAGGAATAGATAGTTAAATATTATGGTTTGATTGTGATGAGGAGGCTGATCTGCAGATCGTGACTATGAGATTTTGTAAAGGTTTACTCAGAAGGGAGATAAACAAAATCAAGTACAAAATGTTTAATGAGGACAGTCAGGAATCAGTACCAAGCAATATAGCTTTACTCTGATGTTTAGAAGTTATTTTTTCCGATGATAAATCACACAAACTTACGAACAAATTCATTCTCACGTGGACAAACACACACACACACACACACACACACACACACACACACAAAGTGTTATTTTCAGCTTTTTATTCTCTGTAGTGTGTAGAGAGTATAAACGTGAAAAGGAATATGCGAACAGGCTGTAATATTGTGTTGTGTGTGTGTGTGTGTGTGTGTGTGTGTGTGTGAGGTAAATTTTTGTGAGTGTCCGAAATCTGTGATGAAGACGGGATGCACGTTGTTGGTTTGACCCTATTATATTGATTTATAATTTATTCATGAGTGGTCAGATATGTAACAAGATCAACCGTAATTGTGAATGAATATGGAATTAATAAGTGACTTCAGGTAAACTTGACTTGCAGGTGCTCTGTGCATGAATATTGTGACAAAACACTTTAATTGGAAGACATCAAATGCAGGGGGAATTATTTCATGCTCGTTAGAAATAACACACACTGTAGACTAAAGTTTTTACTATAGCCTTCATCAAATGAGCTCTCTTTCCCGAAAAACAAAAAACAAAGAAGCATCCATATTTAGTGTATATATAAGTCTGTAAGGAATGAATGATAGTCTATGAATACCAATGAAAACGCCTATAAAGCCATGATGAAGAAAAGTATCTTGGACTCTCTTCATTCGGATTGAGCTCATGAGATACGCGGAGAAGCCATATGATGTATAGATTATGTTGACAAGCTTGCGTAGAGAAATTAAATGAGCTATATACAAAACGTCGCAAATCCAAACGTGCTGCAGACAGAGATCCATCATTAAAAGGAGGAGATTTACGAACATAAGTAATCAACGAGTACTTTCATAACATCCAAATTGTCAATGGATACTCTCAAATTATCATTTGGGAGTATCCATTTCTCTATATAGCCAAAGAAAAAAAAAGAGAGAAAAAAGATAACTGTAGTAGTACCGTTCTCACTGCTGATGTTGATGTTGAGATAAGAGAGAAAGAAAGGGCATGCAGACTGTGTTTATAGCAGAACTACTGGGCCTATATACCGTGCTCATGCATTTCTGGTTGTCTTTTTATCACGATGATGACTCTTTAGACATCACAATGTACAAATTTTCGTTTCACACTTCAAAGTAAAATTTATGAATAAATAGATATTCATACATCATCAATATGGCTGATGACCTTGTTTTTTGTATGTTTGTTGTTGTTTTGTTTTGTTTTGTTTTGTTTGTTTGTTGGTGGTTTTTTGTTTTTTGTTTTTTGTTTTGCTTTATTTCTATAACCCGAACTCGACATAAGAGGTGGCCCGGAGCCCCTTAAATTTGATATGGGACCACCAAATTTAAAGAAAAGAGGATATCTTTTGGTAGCCCGATGGGGCGACTGAAATTCGAAATGAATTTTTGAGTTTCCTTTGATTTCGGGCCACTACATTTCTTGTTAGGGCCACCAAGAATTCAGAATCAAAGATTTCAGTGTCCCGAACGGGCCCCAAGAAAGAGAGAGAGAGAGAAAGAAAAATGAAAAGGAAAATAGTGTCGAACCCGATAGATTATGCACACCGAAACAGAATTGATTGCTGTATTTAGACCGTTACATAACTTTTTTTCCCAACTTTTCAGTTGCAAATACATTTTGAAGTAAATTAAGGAAGGAAAAGGAATGAAATGAAAGTGATATATATCTCTTATACTGTCCATAAACTAACCCCACAAAGCCGAATCTAAATGGATCCTCTAAAAGAACTGGCAAAGCAATTAGTTTTCCGTACATGTACCTGCAACTTTAAAGCTTGCAAGAACTGTAATGTTTTATACCTGCTTGTCAAAGAAGACGTGTAATATGATAACAGATGATTTCACATTATTTTTAAAGCAGCCAAGTGCTTCTAAGACACCAGTAGGTAGTCTTTTCAAACCAGCGTTCATCATCGTAGTAGGTCTGTACTCGAAAAGTCTTTCCTTACATCAGTACCCCTTGAAGAAGCTGCTGAACGCTGAAGTTGTTTACTCGATATATTCCTCGCGGCACTTTGAGGGATAATGTAGTCAGTCGTATTGCAATGAAATGCAGGAGTACAATTATGCCGTAAGTAAATGGCGTATTACTGGGATTGCTAACAAAAAGACATGTTATTTTAAGTATCATAATTATTCTAAATCATAGAAGGATATTTCGAAGTAACATTAAAAAAATGAAACATCAAGTCTAAGATAAATCGAGTGCGCATTGTAATTGATGAAAAATACATATCCTATTTGATCGGGAAATAATTGCAAATCTGTTAGTCATTACACAAACGATGAATATTTGAAAATGCTGAAAATGAGAATTTTCAGATAATGATGAAAGACCATCACTATATAAAGGAATATTCATGTCTATCTGTATATATGAAATATATTATTATATGTATATATATATACATATATATATATATATATATATACATACATAAATACATATATACAATGTATATATATGTGTGTGTGCGTGTGTGTGTGTGTGTGTGTAAGAAAACTAAAAGGCGACAATGCAATTCGCCATAGTTATTCTACTGACTCAATATTTTTAGATTTAAAAAAGTCTTGTGTTTTTAACATTTACCAGAGCATTTGATAAATATCCTATATGTACATTCGGACAGAAAATTACAAGCTCTGTATTTCCACTTCCAGGGAGAGTGGATTGTATAGCGAAGACACCTGTCTTTAAAATAGCGCGCCAACTCTGGTAATATCATACTTATTATTCCCGATATAAAAGACCATGCATTCGAATAAACATTGAAAATAAATATGAAATCATATTAGAAATGCTAATTAAGTTAAGTTTGTCGAGACAGGTATGTCAAGTTAATCTTTAGGATTTTCCATTCCATTTCTTCTCGCAAAAAGTCGGATATGGCTGAATAATAACAAGTGTGTGTTGCATTTTGATATTTAAAGCTCTTGATCATTTTCATGCACATCAACATCCGGGAATGTTGTAATCATGCTACCTTTACTTTTAAAGTAGTTATGTGTACGGCAGAACCGACCAAAAAAAAAAAAAATAGATAAAGATCTTTCCTTAACCACCTTCGATTGACTTGCACTTGATTCAGTAATATCTTCAGTGATGTAATGAGATTAGGGTTGTTAAGGGGGATAAAGGTGGACGTCCTCTGTGCCTGGTAAGTTTTCCAGATTAAAGCTTAACAGAATTCGCTTTCAAGATATGCTGCTCTCGGTTCCAATCACAGGATCAGTTTCGTGCCGTGCCTTTCAGGAAAACTATGTTATCAGCCATTCTGTGCGTACGTGTCCCCAGTATGCAGTCAAAGCATTGCTCGGTCATTCCTTTGCCATTCGATAGACGTTTTCAGACGTACGACCACGCTGATACGCACACTTTCAAAAATATCAACTGAAATGTAACTGGAGACAGATAACTCTTAATCATAAGACGCGTAATTCAGTATAGATAGAGGTCTATCTTTTTCAGGGCGTACAAACCTCATTCTCCCCTCTCTCGACTTTATCTCCTCATCTCTTCTATCGAGATAGTTGGATGAGTATCAATGTACTGGCACCAACCTAGATGCTTGCCACGCTATCGACAACTTGTTGCTTAAAATAAAGAGTCATATCGTGTTTTTTGTATTAGTTTGTGTGTGTGTTTGTTTCTTTTTTTTTGCTGATATCTATTCAGTATTCATGTGATAACTGTGAGGGTTTGTAAAACATTCAAACACAACGAGACAACACTTTTGATACGTAGTGAAATTCTTCTTTTGGCTTCATAAGAGTTTGACTATAGAATTCAACGTATGGAATAAAAAGTTCAAAAGATCGGTGTATGAAAATTACTTTTGAAGAATAGCGCGAAGCCAACACTCTAGTAATGTCACTAATCGTACAGAGAGAACCTTATAATGTGCAAAAGCATTTAGAATGAAGACGTAAAGGAGAAAGCAAAGTTTGAATCCATGAAAGGATAAACATGTGTGAAAATTAATAAAGCACCAGGTTCCTGAGAAAGATCCATAATCGGTGATGCTCTGGGAATGTAATATATCTGAAGGAAGAAACTTGTGAAATAAGGATATATAACATCATAATTATGAAACACATACCTTAAAACGCGTTAAACTGAAGACAATTATAAAGCTTTTGCAAAGATTTGCTTGAAAGAGCAGCACCCTGTAATATACACCGTTCATCTTAAATACAGCACATAGAATCTAAACATGGAGCAAGACATGAACAATGGCTTTGTAGTGGCATCTATTTATAGGATTAAACATCCACAAACATAGATAATATTGTAAACTGGGTAATAACAGGACTCGACGCAAACTCTCTTTCTCTAGTTCGGGCCACTAAAATCTTTGCATTTTAAATTTTGGTAGCCTGAAGAAGAAAGGTGGTGACCCGAAAAGTAAGGAAATATTAACATTCATTTTAAAGATTATCTGCCCGATTTGGCCTCCAAAAGACAGTCTTTTTGGAAGTCTGGTGGTCAATTTTTAGTGGCCTCGGGCGAACAGGATGTGCCTGTTAGTGTGTTTATGCAGGCCAATAAGATATGATATGCAATCACATGTATTTTGCTGTTATATAAGGTTCATGCAATTCTCATTTTTATGTTTGACGAAGCCGCATCAGATCGTGGATATCTATTTATTTTTCTTCTCTGATGTACAGTACTTATTCTATTACTCATGATTCATTATGAGTGAACAATTTCCAAGTAAGGGGGACGGGAACGAGAGAACCTTTTTTATGCTAAAAACCACAAATTGAAGGGAATTTTCTACAGCAAGTGCGATTTTCATGCATTTGATAACAATACTTTCGTAATCATCAAATGAATCGAACTTGAGCACATTCTTTTCGTCATGAAATGTATTGAACTCGAATAGGTTCTCATATTCATTGCTCGCTCTTTTTTCACTTATTTTCCATCCAGGATGAAAGGTCTTTTTCTTTTGTCAATGATTCTATTTCATATATTTTCTTCTCAACCTCGTCATCTTGTCCACGCACGATTTTCTTTTAAGCTCACCGAAATTCAATTTCGATGTAATTTTGATGGATGACTTGGATGTTATCTTTAAATAACCAATTATAAGCGAGATCTCGAAGTGGCTCTTCTGATCAGAACGCACAAGCCACAGTAATGAAATCAAGTATTTTTGTCGTTGCATTAAGCGAATCCAGTGGTTAGGTGAATTTCTTTCAATCTCCCTGCCTCGCCCTCAGTTGGCAATTTAACTTCAAAATGGAAATTCGTTTTTCTTTTGTCGTGTTCCTCCTTTTCCACGAAGATTACGTATACATCGAAATTTGATACCCTCCGTATGTTAATCTGCATTTCATAAATATGCATTGCTTCAATGAATTCATGAAGCTTATACAGAGATTCGCGAAAGGCACTTTCGCTTTCGGAACTGAGATAAACTTCAATGCTGTTTATTTGTGTCGCAATCTTATTCCATTTTCAAAATCGCCTGAGGCTTCCGATTACCAAGACTAGGATTTGCAACAGGATTTTCTCCATCGCAGCTTGTTCCTTTTTACTCTGTATCTGCTTCATTTTTTTTCTTCCTCCCTATTTTCTTGATTTTCTTCTTTTAATCTGTTACGTGCATTTTTTTTTTCGTATCATAAGCATACTGATATATCTCTTACTCTTACTATAATGTAACAGTCTGACAGTGACATATTATAACAAACTACATGCGGCGTAAACATTAACATACAACATGCAACCAAGAGATCCATGTTTCCTCTCCCTCGTATACGATTGTTATATTGAAGATGATCATAAAGGTTACTGATACCCATACAGGCAGTGAAATCAGTGACCACTGGGTGGATAATTTAAATTATAACCCTCAAATTATAGCGTTTACTTGAGAATGATAACATAGAGACATGCAGGGAGGAGCATGCAGTTAGGATAGACTCGCAGAAATTACATTCTGTTTATTGTAAACATATCTTTTTTTTATGTCCATCTATTTCCCTCCCCCCTTCCTTCTGCTTCTCTCACTGTCACTCTATTTTTTTTTTCGTTCTCTCTCTCTCTGATGTGACTGTAATTTTTTCTCCGACTGATTTTTGCCTGATTTTTCCCTCTTTCCATCAGCCAGAGCCTCCTTCTCCGCACCCCAATTAATGACATTAGCACAAATACCTCCTGGCGACTTCAGTAAAGATATTCATGTCTATGTCAGTTTTTTTTTCTTAAATCAGTATCTCGGTGATTTGATAAGATGTACTTCTAGGCAAATCCTCCCTGCCTCCGAAAGGTTTTTTTTTTTTTTTTGGTTTTTGTTGTTTTTGTTGTTTTTGTTTTTTTACTTCAATAAAATATATATGGTTTTTCAAATTTGTGACAGTATATACGTTTGTATAAGAAACACTTATTATACAGGATACCAGGTTCTTGTCAGATACAAATCCCTAATTGAAGTTATAGGATGTATTGTCATTTATTTCAAACTTCGGTTATGGTTGCTCTAAATCCCGTAAATTGCAACTTGATACGGAGAGCAGCTCTGGAAATGGACATGGTTGATAAGACCTGGCTGTCACTCAATGTTTTATCTATACTTCGAAGTACAAATTTCTGCTTAGTTGATTTCGTTTTTATTTTTCATGTTTTTATGATTTGTGTCATATATTTGTAACCGATAACAGAGATTGAGTTCTGATCCTTCCCATCTTTACCCTTGAGATATGATAAAGATATTGTGGAATAAGTGAACACACATTTACATCTCTGCAGGAAAGACCTCTCTCTTCATATCATCCCTTCGTCATCAGCTGGTCATGGTTTGGGTATATCGAGGAGTTGGTTTGTCCCACCAGGGATGTGGAGTGTGATGGATGTCCACTGTTCTCGTGGTCAGCTGAACCATGCGTCACTGTGAAGAGTGACCCCAGCTGACCTCATCGGATCCGTGAGTGACCAGTCAATGTTGCCTCACGCTCGCCGCCAGGCCACATGCCATTCCAATGTCCAGCTCCAGGCCTTGACCGATAGATAATGTGTGAGCATGCCTTAATGTTGAACTCACTACTTTTTTTTCGCCCCCTTTTTGTCGTACCTCACCCGGGGCGAGGATTTATCTGAATATTTTTAGGCCTGATGATATTTCTTAATCACCCCTCTATATTTTTGATCTTGTAATAACGTTTGATAGGGTGGTATAACACTGAGAGACGCCCGTCATGAGCTTACGAGCTGCTGGCGGAGAGAGACCGGGAAGCTTTCCCTTTACGTACGACGAGGGCCGCCTGTTGTTCGCTCGCCTTGGTATTTTGTGATCGGCCTCGTTGGTATTAGAGCAACGAATGATTTATCGTGCTCAAAGTGCAAATGACAGCGAGTCATCTGTACGTGATGTGGACCGACAAAAGCAAAGCTTTTTTTGTGTATGTGCGTTTATTTAGTTTTTGAGATGATTAGCGAAAGTGCCCAGGAGCCACCTCTTTCTCGGAAATCGCATTGAAGCGATATGGCAAAGTGTACCCTAACCTCTGTCTGGAGAGGAATATTGGAACTCACTTTTCTTGCTTCAACCGGGCAATTGTGGGACTGAGTCCCAGTAATAGAAACACCTGCCCCCAAATGCTTTGTCATTTACCTTGGACGCATGTGCCTAATTTTAGACATTCAATTGCGCTGATAGAGTTTCATATTGTATGTTGTAGGCGTGTGTACGCAGTGGAACAAAACTGAGATAAAAGGGGGTGATATATTTGATTGCCCGGCTAGATTCAAATTGTTAGTTCATGTATCTGAAGAGCTGGAATAAAAAAAAAAAAAGTTATAGAAGTAATATTCCGTTCCCTTCATGCCTGCCTGCTGTCATTAAGTGTTATAGGTCTTCTTTTTTTTCTGTCCCTTTGTTTCTCACTTGAATCAATCTGTATATCGCTTTCTAATGTAGTTCCTAGTCACAATCAATTCAAACTGTCTAAGCTGTTTATCAAGGCCATTTTGAACGATAAAATTAGTTAGGATTGCAAATATAGTCCGCTCTTATTCAGCCTTTAATTACAAAAATTGATACCTGCATTCAATGTGTAATTTTTATCCCTGATTCTCGCATATGTGTCTTTCCACTGTATAACTTCGTACAAAGGAATCATCAGAATTCGTCACCTAATGATGGGTTTGAAAAATCTGATTAGATTTCTGTATCAATATGTCCGAGTATAAACAGAAAAAAAAATAATGGCAAAGCATGTAAGCATAATGTGTTAAAAACAAATACAAAATGTATCCCATAATGATAAGAATCTGTTATCCAGGCTTACACGTTACAGACATTTCTGGAGCAAAATGTATGGAAAATGTGCAAAATGAAATAAATGTCATTCATGTGCTGGAATGATATAAACTGAACCAAATTCATATCAACATATATATATATATATATATATATATATATATATATATATATATATATATATATATATATATATTCATATAGATAGATAGATAGATAGATAGATAGATAGATAGATGTATAAAGGTCCGAGGAGTGAAACTCCGAGTGTGTATATGATTTCGTTGAGAGAGCATGATAGTGTAACCTTTCTAACAACGTGTAGGGCCTACATACCTGTATACTGGGCAGGATCTCATTTGAGCGCAATGCAATTCCATGATTGTGTTTGCTTCAGAGAGGCCTCATCAAGATCAGATCTAAAACAAGAAACTTGAATTCTGTAATTCTAATGTTTCTCTTTAATTTCTATTATTTTTTTGTGTGACGCAGTTACATTGCGATGTTGATAGCAGCAACAGATGATATGAATGCCTCACAAGTATCACACAAATCTTCACTAATGTTTATCATTAAGGAGAATACTTATAATTCGCAAAAGATTTGTGTGTGTGTGTGTGTGTGTGTGTGTGTTTGTGTTCGTTACAATGACCTATAGCAATTATGATTTTAAAGGGCAATTGGTTTAAGTCGCTAAATAGATATCATTTTTTATGTTTCTATTTAGAAACAAAAAAGACAGATGCGGGTTGATGATATCCCCTCAAGTAATTTACATAATTATCCTTTGAGTATAATCACCATACGGTGAAACATGAAAAACCTTCAAGTTCCACAGCTTTGTTAGTTTAGGACCAACGTTGCTGAAATTTCTACCACTATATTTGTCTGAAATTAGCACAATCAAGCCGCTTGAGGTTCATCAAAGTCACTGACACACTGAAGTTTAAAACTGTATAAGATAATGAATACGCAGACTTGTAACGAAAAGAAGAAAAGCTTTTACCAGTGACTTGCTTCAGGGTAGGACATGAAATCTGTATTCATGACCGTAACGTAAAATCGCAAAGTGTTGTGTTATAAACGGTAAGGGTTATGCTTAAAAGTAAATGAATACTGGGTTTTTGTAAGTTATTGACCGCTTAAGATTGAGACATCACCATCCCATATTTTTCGTCTGTGCGAAATAGGAGAAGGCGTGTATTGGGGTTGATGTTATTATTGCGATCTCCAAACTGGTTCATTTCGTCCGTTTTCAGTTCAGGTCATTCGGTTGTACTTATGGCTGCAATAACTGATGGCAACCCGTGTCCTATGCTAAAATTACATCACCTTGATCTAAACAGGCTCCAGACAAGGCCAAGAATGCTTATGTGTGAAATGGAGAAAGCGGGATGAATGTCAGGGTACTTAGCTAGTCTGGATATACTACTCACCATTACCTATTTCCCCCTTGTGTAGCCTCTATTCTTTCGCTTTCCTTTTGGAAGATAAGCTCTCTAAAAGGTTTTTGCAGAGCTAATGAAGTAAAGATACAACTGTGCGCTTATTTGAGATGTAATCAGGATATGTACCGTTTACAATGAGGCACCGGTATTGTGTAGAGGAGCAAACTCCGACGGGTAAATGCGAATTGAGTATTTTTTTCTGTTTAAAGAGTCTAAAAATTCTACACTACGAAATTGTGATGCTGTTATACCTATTTCATGCAACAGGGTATCGTTCGCCTGTACCCTCATTTGTGCGGGTAGAATCCCTCTAAATGATCACGCAAAAGCCATGTAAACAAAATCATCTTGTTACACATGTCGTTCTGTTGGTCTTTGATTGAGCTGTACTCTTAAGACTTTCCATTGAGTCACAAAGACAACAATAACAACAACAACAGCTTTAGACCTTAATACGGAACCAGTGATAGGCTTTAATGGGTTAATTATTTGTACACACACGCACAAAAGAGCGGGTTATGGATGTTGGTTTTCTTTGTTCTCTTTCGTCAAAGTAACCATGTCTCGCTTGTGATAATATATACCCTCTCATTTTACATAAACCCTTTCTTAAGATATTGTTTGTTGGTTTGTTTTTTAAAACTGAGGATACTAAACGAAAGCTCTCATCAGTTTTCATAGCAAAGCGAGGAACACAAAAACACAAAAAGAATGTAAAAAAAAAAACTAGGGCACTTTGAAATCAGGAACGAATGTCTTTCTCGTTAAAGGTATGGTATAGTTTTGGTTGAGATGGGGCTTCAGGCTTCCAACTTTTTGTGAGATAATGAGAAAACTCATATGAAATATGAAAGAGCACGTAGTTCTAAGAATGATTCAAAGTTTATTTGATGAAAATTGGTTCTGCAATGGCTGAGATTTCCAAAACAAAGGAATCCTGATAAAACGTGGGACCCACCTTTTATTAGGATTACTTTGTTTTACTTTGCTTTTTAGATATCTTAGCCATTTCAAAAGCGATTTTCATCAAATCAACTTCAAGTTTCTTGTTTAATCCAAGCTCATGGCAGGTGGTCTGGCGCATCCAACTGTGTCAAACTAAAGACATATGACTTACAAAATATCAATACACGTACACATAATGCTTGTTAATAGCTGAAAAGGTCTATTATCATAAAGTGTCACTTGGTTGATATCGTTTATAGCTTGGTCGTGAATAATGTTTTGATAAAGTTATTACAAGCGAGACCGTGTTGGCTTCAAGGGATTAGACCTCATAAAACTCCCTAGTGATTATGCGCTGGCACACATCATGATTGAGGATGATATTTACTTCTGAGGCACGATTGCAAATCTTACCATGATAGGTGATAACTTTGTGGAGTTGTACAACATAATATCACGCCATCAACCCTTCTTTGTCTGAGTTGTATGACACTTCATGCTGAAGGGCATATAGATTCTTTTTTTTTCATTGTCTTCCTTACCACTCCAGGAAAAAGTGACCATAATGGGGGGGGGGGGATGATTTCGTGACATCAGGGAGGTGATTCATGGGTCTCTCCCCATCTCCCTGGTAACACTATGAAAACAACAGCAACAACAGCAACAACAGCAACAATGTAATCAATTTGCTATTGTCATGTAGGCCCTACAGCCAATGCCACCGATTACAATAAAGTGCACTTGGAAATGTTTAGATAAAGGATAAGAAGGGAGAGGAAACGTGTCGTTGCCTGTCTGGTTTTGTTCGGGGTGGGGGTGGGGGAGTTGTTTCGTTTTCATCTTTGTTCTCGTTTTTATGTGTGTCTCTTCGTTTTGTTTTGTTTTGATTTGTTTGTTTGTGTGTTTGTTTGTTTTTTTGTTTGTTTCTTCTTTGCTACTGAGCATAATACGATTGACTTGTTGTTTGAAAGTTACTATTGCTTAAGAATGTGTTCATTCATCCTGCCCTCTGGAGGCGCCCTTTATACCGACACCAAAAATGTCTTGAGGTGAGGTAAGTGCAGGTGACCGACCGTTTTGGGAGACGTGACAGTTCTCTCGCCGTCGCTACCCAGCCCTCCGAGTTCACTGACCACTGACCCTGAAGTGTATCGCCCCATACCGACACCCAAGCTTCTGGTCCTCCGCTGCTCGGCGGTCACTTCAGGCTCTCGCTGGTGCTCGATTTCTTTGAGCAACAAGCCTGACATAAAAGGCCATTAGATCTTCGATAATAATGGATGCGTATAGTTGGGTGACGAGATCACGACGTTACGGAATATTCGTCCATGCGTAGGTGCAAAAGACAACCAAATCAACAAAGCTTTCCATTAATCTATGCGATATTAAATGCGTTGAAAAAGCCACCGTTCAAGTCATGTCTAAACATAACGGTTAATCGCATGACTATTTTTGACTAAACTGTGTATACATGGAGGCCCTATTCGTTTGCAAATTCCCAAATATTCGCCGCCCAAATCAATTTTGTCTGAGGATGGCATGAACGCCAGATAGCATTTACCTATAGCTCATCTCAAACTAATAAAGTGTTTTAATTTTAAGTGTTTCATTTTCCCCGAATGGTCATGAGCATCTCTCCAGACACACCATGCAGTCTATGGATCGGCGTCATTAGATTTAAATAAAAAAAAAAAAAAACCCGATCGGGATCGTGTTGTATATGATTCTTAAAGGCATATTTTACCATTTGTAGATGAAACGAAAACCTGGCATTAGTGCTTTGAAATAGTTCCAAAATGTGATTTTGGGATAGAAACAACCACTGTAAAAATTTGAATCTGTATAATCAATGTTTAGCATTGTTAAATACACAAAATGTGAACAATAGTTATGATAAAAATGCTGCCCGACTAAACCGTCTACAGTTATGGTTTAATGAGAACAATTCTTATATCTCCCTTTATTTTATAGGCTTTATTGCAAAAATCTTATATGTAGGATGTTTTGTGATAAAACAGACCTACACATATGCATCAAATGAGATATCTTGAACATTTTTTAAATCACTTTTCCCAAAGGTAAACAGGACCTTTAATCCATGGAGGAATATCTTCTTAACACGAAGATTTCAGTAGTCAACCTAATGTCGCTTTATGCCGCTTGTCTGAGATTGGGAACTCTTTTTATCATTTTATCAATGGTAAAAATTATCAAAGCATGTGCAATTTTAACTTGTGAGCAGGACACTTAGAGAATCAGCACACGCGGACTTTGGGTCTACTTTACTATCAATTACCGAACTTTAAAAAAAAAGGTTTCTTCTAAAATACTTCTATTTTAGAGAAGATCTTTACCAAAAAGGTGAAGTAGCTCCAATCGGATGATGATTAAACACAACAACAGAACAAGAGACAGGCAAACAACCCACAATGGCACCGCATTGTGAGTTGCACGGTATCGTTAGATGTCTCTATGGACCAAGAAGAACTCAAATGACTCTCCTTCCAAGCACATTTCATGACCCCAAATGATCCTCATTAGGCTTGGACATGATTTTAAAAGCAATTAAGTCAGCAGAGAAGAAAATTATTCAAACAAAAAGTTGGTATCTTTCTTTTCCTCCAACATATCCCTCCAGCTTGTGATTGCAGCATGCATTCATGGAAACAGACCAAACACTCAATCACAATCACACGTATTACTATACCTGACACTTAGAGACAAACCCATGCACCCATGTTCGCTCACACTAAACGACAAAATTCAAAGATATATTGTTAATAGTTTTGAAAAGTCCACCACTTGTCCTTTTCTGTTCAGTTCTCCTCTCTTCACATAACAATTTTCCACTTTTTTTATCTCCTTCACTCCATTGCTTTTGTTATATTTGATGTATTTTTCATCGAGAAATCTGAAACTAAATGGAAATTGAAAATTGAATTGAATTTAATACAGAATAAAAAAAGACTAAAATTTTTGAAAAATGTGATGAAAAGGAAAAGAGAAAGATCCCCACAATTTATCTTAAAAAATAGACTACAAGACAGGTTTGAAGAATACATTGCTTAACCCAATTCTGCTGTAGATATTATCTGGTCATCTTAAAGATTGGCAGCACTGAATTTCACCGCATGTCTTATATATTCCAGAAAGAGTAGGCCGAAGAACGTAGTTATATCCATTATATCTGCACAAAATCAGATCAAGATTAACATAAATTTGCCAAAATGAGAGAGAAACAGGAGCTTAGATAAACAAAATGTGTTGCCAGTTTGAGGATCAGTTATGAATTTAGTAATATATGGATGCTTCTGTGTGCAAACCAAAATAAACCATGGCGGTTGTTATGGCAAAAATTTGGCTGAAATAAAAAAGAAGAAGTTCTATCCTATACATTCCGAAGGTACCAGCAAGGAATGTTACAAAGATATACAGCATAATACCACAGAAATTTCCTTCCTTTTGAATTCACGTAACTTCCCCCAGTGAAAGCATTATTGTGTTATACCCAAAACAGTAAACTAATTAGAACACTCTTATTTGGGCAATGAGCGTTTCCATCATTATGAATCTTTAAATACCAAAATATGCACTTCTCACCTTTAAACACTTCTGTTGGTCACTGATGAACACTGTGAATATTAAATGTCTTTTAATCGTCTTTTCTCATTGATGCTGTTTTGTGTGTTTGGTTGTGGAGAAGCCATCCTTTAGATACAATCGTAAAGGTAACGTACTAACAATTATACATAATTATGAAAAGTTTTATCGAAAAAAGAGCTAATTCCATTCTTGTTAAGTTGAGATATTTGTGATTACAGTTTCTAAAAAACAAAGAAAATAATGAGAAAATACAGCATATTTCTAATCATAACTACTTCTAGAATATTTCTTGTTAGGTCACAAGTGAGGTATTACTGGAAAGGTTTAATTTTGCTCTATATCTGATGATGGACTTGCTTTGAAATGTCCAACAATGGCGCTCAGCTCATTTTGCAATAAAACTCTTCATGTACTAGTGCACACACACTTATAATATACGTATATGCACGCATGTGACGAGTGTTTATGTATTCGTATGTAGTCCTGTATATCCACCATTGACTTGAACGGACTTGAACGGCTGAAATTGGACAATCATACTTTGCCTTTAAAGTTGTACTTGCCACGAACAAGGCGGGCGTCATGAATAACTTTGCAAACTCTATGGTCAGGAACCAGTGAACATAGCAAACTCTGACTATATTGTTCAAGCCCAGCTATAACGGCTGTCCCGAGGTCGCTGGTATGTGAGTCTGTAATAGTCCCAGACATGCAGACAGTCCTATATCGTTTTTGGATGCACGGCGGATGCGGTTCACTCACCTTTCCGCCATGTCGTCCCCGGAGTCAGTTCGCTTCCTTTGGAGAAACATTAGTAGGGTCACTTTCACCGAGTAGCCACTGTCCATGACTCTTGGAGATTGCAGAGGACAATATGTAGATGATGACTGGTCTGATGGTTCAAGATTTATGTCACCTTGTCCCCCTTTCCATAATATAAAAGGTGAGCAATTAACGCAAATGACAATAAAACAAAATCATGGGCTTATGAGTCACACCAAAATGTTATTCGATGTCGACACTTCAAGAATCCTAGTGCATTATTGCCGCGGATAATGATACATTCTTTATCGAGAGTATCAGTAGTTTAAACTGCACATACATGCACACACACACACACACACACACACACACACACACACACACACACACACCCTCACACACACAAACACACAAGTATTCACTGAATGATCATAACTCTAACATGACTATTGTATGTATGACAAAGACAAAAGAAATATCAGAATTCATTAGCCCTGTTCCGGAACTTGAATTGATAACAATTTTAGTGTCCTGCTAAATTCCTCGATGATTGCACATGCCTTCCTCCTCACACGCACACACACACGAACTTATTTATTCACACACACGTGTGCGTGCGCATGACAAGAATCCGTGCAATTCATGCAATCATACGACGTTAAAGAAAACGGCGCGCAATATGTCAATATTTACCCTATTTTCCTTCCGGAAATACTCCTATAAACCTATAAATACCGCGCATTTCATCATCAAACACGACATCTCTTCATTTCGTCGCAAACTCACAAAAATCATAACAGGACGTTCAAAATAAACGCATTAAAATCTCACATTCCTCTTTGAATTTGGTTTGTTTTTGTGTTGTTGGTAATTTTCTTCTCTGTTGTCATGTTTCTACATTTCTATCTTTTCTTCTTTTTTTTGAAGCGCCATGAGCACCTAAGGGTAGACCTGTGCGCTATACAAAAAGGCCAGTATTATCATTATCATTATCATAAATTTTAACGAGTAGGAGTTACCAGCAAGGTTTATGTGTGACCTACTTTTCACTGTGGCCCTATTGCATGACTCGTGCCCGGTGATCTAATTAGCCCCGACGTTTCAATCCGCGAACTTACTCTATTCTCGGACAAGAGCGATGGCACAGCCCCATTATGCGAAATCAGTGATACATTTTCAATCATAATATAGTCTGTTTATGCGCCAATTTTGTTCTTTTCCAGTTTTTATCGCAATTCGGCAAACTCGACTGTGGCCGCGGAGCGTTTGTTTGTTTGTTTGTTTGTTTGTTTGTTGTTGTGTTTATTTATTCATTTATTTATTTTTGGTGGTGGTGGTGGTGGGGGGAGGGGACTGCTGCGGAAGGCGGTGTCAAGAGCCAAAAGGAAAATGAAACTCCCTTCAAATTTCCGTTTGTTTGTTTGTTTGTTTGTTTGTTTGTTTGTTGTTTCACACTGGAAATAATGGAGAGGGGGCAGCAGCCCCCCCCCCCCCCCCCCCCGCTGCATCCATGCTATGTTTGGTTCCACAGTTCTTTGTATTTCATCGGCCTAGTTTGCGCTATTCTCTGGTAGACGCGTCATCAAATCACCATGAATACAATAAGGAAATCATGGCACTTTTTCGCATATGCGGTCACGAAACGGTGGATAAGAGTCGCAAACAAGATAGGGTCATCACCTCCTCACATGGAGCTGCACATTAATAGCCACAAAATTTCTCCTTTAAGGACGTGGCATTAAAACAAAAAGCCTGTAACCCGCTCATCATCATCTCATCCAGTTTGCATGATTTGTCAGTGAAAACATGTCTAACGTCCAGATTCTATAATTTTCTTCTCCATGCTTGATTTTGTTCAAACTTATATAATTTTCCCCGATGGAAGGCTCGGTACTTGTCAGTTATACTATTATTCTGTTTCAGCATGTGGCTTCTCTGTGCCTAATAGGAATATTAGTTTATTTGAGTTTTTGTAATCGTTTCCCCCCTGAATCATATGATCTAAAAATAGACATCCGTTCTTCATACTTTCCTATACCTGATTTCATCCTGTGACCTACAACTGAACAAGCTTGCTTTTACGTAAGCCCCATCATATTTCTTGTACTTTCAATGTAGTCTAATATATATTACTATCAACAAACCTTTGTTATGTGTTTATTTTCATATTGAGACAGTTGTTGTACTTTGCAATTTTGGTATCGTGTAATATATATGTATATATATATATATATATATATATATATATATATATATATATATATATATATATAGGGCCTACATAATATTGTATGATATTTTCTTAATGAAAAAAAAAGTACACTTTTTTATTCATCTTAATCTGTAAAGATTCTTATTTCATCTGCTGCCATTGCGAACTGAGATGATCGCTGGGGAGCAGGATATATCATATTTTCGTGAGTACGTCAATAAGATGGAAGCTATCAGGGGACTTATCGGTACAAATCAATTCGAAACTCGCGGCATGGCATTCAAAGACACATACCCGCACGATTCCTTTTAAAGAATGATGCTCTTTTAGACTCGGGGTTTTCTTCGATGCCCAATTTCCGTGTAGTTTGCTTTGTGTTTACAATTTCGCGTCTCGCTGTCTATTAAGTCTTCTCCACGGTCACGTGAACGGCGGTTGTGGTCAAGTTGCTTGTTCACGTCACACTGTGTGATAAAGTTCTCTAATGTCCTGTCCTCAACGACCGTGGCCGAAATGGCTATTGAAGTTGAAGGTCGAAAGGCCTCCTGTTGGCGGTGGCCCGGGGCAAGACTGGGTAACAAGTCAAGGTCTAGTCGTTGTTACGAAGTTATGCGATGCTGTTTACTTTGTGTCATCCCCGTGATTAACGACATCTTACTCTAGACTCGTTTTTACGACACGCTACCATAATCCCGCAGGTCAGCTTTTCAGACATTGTTCCCGTAAAGGGAAAGAGGAAAAAATGACCTCATTGCACGTACTGGTGACGAAACGACGACGGTCGTGCATGAATCGCTTTTAAGATGTGCGCAGCTGTTTACGCAAACAACAAAAGAGGAATCTATCTGTTAGGTGGGGGTAATTTGCTGGGGTCAGTTTCATAACTCATTGGACGCGCGAGTGGTTTAATTCAAGTGGACAACCGATATCCGACCGACCAACCCTCACCCCAGTCGGAGATAGACCTCCTTTATTTCGTCGCAGCATGACCAGTTGGACTTTTTTTTTTCCTTCGGCGCATTGTTTCGATGCAATTTGTGCCAGTGCGTTTTCAAGCTTTGATTTTGTCCTTTTTCTTCTTAAAGAGAAAATCTAATCCAGTTAAAAGTTAGTCTGATGTGAATGAGTTACAAAATCTTACGCGCACAACAGTAAAAATGTTATCAAAATCGGAAGAAAATTAGGGAAATTATGAAATTGTGAAAATTCGCTAATTTCTGCAGAATAGTTCTCTTGCTGTTGATATGAATATGCAAATGAGTGAGCTGATGATGTCATCACCTCACAATTTTCCATTGATCGTGTACAAAAAGAAAATGCCGAAAATCCAACGTTTCTGTTATTGTAGTGTAAAACATGGTGTTATTTCCGGTTGAAGAACTTCAGAGTAATGATCAGATAGATGTGTCACGATTTGAGTCTGGGGGTATTTGCGGTTAAATGAAAAATTGGAAATTTCACAATTTTATGCAGAAACTATATGGCAAGTGAACAGGGGATGACATCATCACTTCATTATTTGCCTATTCATATTGACTGTTCAAGAACTGTTTTCTGAAAAATCAACAAAACTTCAAAATGTCAAACTTCCTTATTTTCATCCGATTTTGATCAAATTTTCAATTTTGTGCTGAGGAAACTGTACTCCTTCTTTTGAGACTACAACTTCAACTACACTGGAATTTCCCTTTAAATTCATACAATAAACTGCTTTGATGTGTTTTGTCTTACTGTAAACAAATGACGTGCATTTAAATCTCATTTGAATACTATTACGCAAAAGCCGCATTGTACTTTACTTTGTTTATATATGCAGATGTCATATTGCATACTTTTCGTCAGGAAATGAAATGAAATGATAGGAACTTACAGTAAAAAAAAAGTGACAGTAAGTTATAACTGCAAAAGAAATAAGCTATTTCTTAACGATATAAATCTGGTCCAATTTTGTGCGAGCTTCATTTTCTTGAATTGAAGGTACATGTATATTCAAATTCCTCATGGTGTACGACAATATTACTGTTTGTTTCCAACTCACCAGCACGCACACAAACAAACACACATACACACACACGGACACACACACACTCACACACACACACAAATAAACAAACACATGCAAACACATACACATATGTTTACTGAGAGATTCTTAACATTCTGAGACACAGTTTTAAAGATGCGCAGTCGGTAACCTCTCGGTGAGCGAAAGGAATGACTGCGATGGGAGGGCGTTTGCAATACATTGTATTTGACTTCCGGATCAAAGGTTACCCGATGGTAATCACTGAATGTCATGACGGGTTTACAAAGTGCGTCACCCTCAAGACGGCAACGAGATGACCCCATCCCCTTCTTTATATTTGTGGGTGAGTGCAAACGTTACTCCTTAACTTGGACAATCAATATTATACAGCAGATATTGTATTTACTTCAAACAATCGGCACCATCTGACCCGATGGCGGATACAAGAAATATAATGGAGTCATTCTAGGAGTATGCTAACGTTGGTCTCGTGAAGGTTGCTTACTACACCACTCGACCTGTTGGCAAAGGCACTTGCTCCCTTTCAAGGAACAGGAAATGTCGTGTTCGGAGGAGAAAACACTGAAAATTTAAACAAGTGACATTGTTTACCGCTTGCAATAACTCATCAACGGAAGTATCGTTAAAACGTCCGGAACTCTTAGATCCAACCTCCCATACTTAGGACACGTGCAACTCTGTCAAAATAATGAGTTAGTTGCTTGTCTACGTCCTTCTCCCATGCACAGAGATGAAATGGTAACCGCAAGAATAGAACATCATCTAAGTCAGTGTTTTCCAACAATGTGATGATTTTTTTTTCGAAGGTCCCAACCACGCAACCCGTTCAATTTATCAGTTTCTATAATATAAATGGCAATACAAACCTGTACTTGGAATTCGGTTTGCGTAACCCTAAATGAACAGGGTTCTTGGACCCATCTGGCATCCGAAGGTGGGGTGCAATGTGGAGGCGGATCCCTCCACCCCATCTCGGAAACTAAACATGAAACGAAATGAAATTTGGCAATCATATCAAGTAACACAAGCTGAATCAACACCTGGAATTCCATACATTCATAAGTTTAAAATTAATAAAATATGTAAATACGCAAATTTCCCAGGTCATATGGGTTCCTCACGATATTATAGTAAGTAAACTTGTTCTAAATTCTTATCGTCTTTTGCATTAATTCAATTTGTTGTTTGTATCGTGTTGCATTACAGTGTCTTTGTTTTGCAAAAGCAAAAACAGCAGCACATCAACATCAATCATACCGAGACTGAGTGAGAGTGACCATAATTGGACATGGGATGGATAATTGATTGTATGAATATCATTCGTAACCACAAGTTAATATTTGACCTTTCCTTGACCATTATGTGACCTTGCACTGACTTCTACCTTGCTATTAAACGTATGAATTCATTATGAGTGCATTTTATCTATAGATATTCACAATTTCATAGGTTTTTTTTTTTGTTTTTTTTTGTTAAAACCCGCATTTCTGTGGAATAGCAATAGGGGGAAAAAAAGGACTTTATGAACGAAGCAACATTTTATGACGCCACGTCTTAACAGTACGTACGGTTTCCTCCCCTTCCAGGCCTTTTAGGGTTAAATTAGTAGCTGTTATGTCGGTGTGTCTTAGAAATGTTTTCTGCTTGCCATTATGCAACCATTGTGATACGGCTTGCCTATCCAATTCCATACATACACTCAAAGTCTTCAGTTTGTTCATTCTCTTCCCAACGTACTACGAGAGAGAGGGTCTATTGTCCTTGCATGTCGGCCAGGATTAGAGGCGGGTTCTTCTCTGCCTACAGACCCTCTTCTCTGATTCTTGATTGCTCCCAGACCAAGGAAGTAGTTACAATACGATCCTTCTTTCCTAAGTTGAATCGTATATAATTTTCTCTAAAAAGATTCCCATCTCAGGTCACGCGCACTGTACATAGGTCGACGTGACAATAAGAATTACATAACTCCTCATCGTACGATATTACGCGATTGGGAGCATTTTGCTTTGTCCTCGTTCAACACGCTTTTAGACTCTTTTAACTGCCCCCGGCCTCGAAAAAGTTCTCGCCAATGGGTAGAGCAGAGAAACAATAATACTCTCAAAGAGTGCCATCAAATTGCAGTGACCGAGGTAATCTCATAATTACTACAAACTCTAGTTTGACCGGCATCATTCACGATTTCAGGTTGTCATGAGTTCACGAAAGTGCAACATCTGTGTAACTTTGAGTAACTCTATATATAACTTTCCTCTCCTAACAAAGAAAATAATGACCTGCAACCTTTTAGTCTCTTCCCTCTTTCTTTTGCCCATCTGCTGTCAAGGGCGTTCAATCGTTTAGGGGTTGCTTCCGAGGAAAAGAATATCTTATTGTCTGTAGTTCACATATTATTATACGGTCTATCTACTCTGTCATGTCATGGCTTAAAACAAACAGAAAAAACCAACGTTTGATTCATTGCGCAATCTTCCTGCTCGCGGAAGCTGACACGGTGAGCCAGTATAGTAGGCAAGTCATTAGAACTTTTAGAAGGACAGTTGATCCCGCTTTGAAATGGCAAAAGACAGTGGACAAAAGGATAGCCAGATCCACGAGGGAATATTGACCATTGGCTATGTAGAATGGGTGATGTTATAATCGCAACAAGAAAAGGGAATATAGTACAATGTCTGAAATGTTCAACGTATGATTGATTTGCACTTTATGTGTATACATATCAAAAACTATGTGTTCCTTCTCAGACAATTAAACATGACTTTAATCATTTTAATTTGAGTGCACCTTATGATCAAGCCAACGAATGCTAAAGCCATGATCATGCGATCAAAATGTGAAACAATTTTCATGTTTTGATGTATGATTTCCCATTGGCATGTGTCCCCTCACCGTAAAAATGGTCAAGATCAAATTGGTATCACATCGGATATCAGTGTAGGCCTATTTGGTGCAGAAAACATTTTTTTTTTTTTACGCAAATGATTATAACAATATTTGGAACCATTATCCATTGTCCTATCAATAACTATGTTTTTTATCGTTCTCCATTACAGCACATCGAAATAAAAAAAAAGCAACAACAACATGGATATTGAATGTAGAACTTTAGAATCACAAGTATGTAACGCCAAGTGTGAAGTTCTAATTTCAATGAGAAGACACTATGGGGAGAGAAAAATTGATATAGGCTTGTTTATTGAAATATTGGTTTTGATGAGTTGTTTTCTTGTTTGCGACTTACCGTTGACAAGTTTCAAATTGATTCATAATATTTGAAGAGTGATTTTAAAACGGGTCGAGCGACATTTTTAAACATTCTGCAGTAAGTTAATCATCAAAGTTAACAGAGCGAAACATATCTTTTCAGTGATATTATACCTCACTTGTTACATAACAAGAAATATTCTTGAAGTTATGTTTTAAAAAAAGATCCGAAATGTTCTTATTATTTTCTTTGTTTTTAGCAGCTTTAATCACAAATATCTCAACTTCAAATAAGAATGGAGTTAGCGCTTTTGGCGGTTAAACTTTTCTTTTAAACATGCACTAATAGATAAATCCGGAAATCCAGAAACAGAAAATAATGACAGGCATCTTAATCATATAAATTATAATTATTCAATGCATACATAATATTGCAGACCATAACTCCAGTAATTTGGAAAAGGCAAGAAAGGATTTTATCTTCTTAGTTAGCTTATGATTTCTTTCACCAACTTTGCTTTTCTTGTCAAAGCTTTGTCAGCGGATTAATTTGTCGAATCATCTCACAATTTCTTCTTTCTTTCTTTCTTTCTTTCTTTCTTTCTTTCTTTCTTTTTTCTGGTTTCATGATTTGCGACCACTGAAACTGGAATTAAGTGTATATTTTCTTGTTGTGCTTTCGTAGGGAGGAAACTCATACCACCTCTTTTGGCAAATTACTTTGAAGTCTCCCACCTCGTTTCAGGCAGTTTGTAGCTGTGCACCCTGCAGAGGTACACAATGCCTCCAACCCCTTCGATCTTCTAATCATGTTCTCTCGAAAGTGTCATACGGAGGAAAATTGTTCTTGAACGTACGAAATATTCAGGGAAGTGCACTGCCCTCTGAATTAGGGCATTAGCGAGGTTATGTATATAAATCGCTTTAATTTATTAGTAAGGGGAGGGTACAGGAGGTGAGGGTGAAAAAAAAGGGTGAATGAATGACCAGTGGCCTATGAGGTGTGTGGATTTGCCCATGTTTTCCTCTTGTTTGCTGTCCGTGAAAATGCCGCCGCTCTAAGCCAGTCGACCTTACTCCTCTATTACATGCGTCCTCGCAACACGTCAGACAATGACTCCAAAATTTTCAACCAGTTTTGCTGCTTTTCAGTAGCTGAACAAAAGTGGGGAAAAGCACTGAGCAAAGAGCGATCAAGTTTTTCGTTGACATTGAGCGTGAACACTTTGTTATGAAATCTTACGTAACTCGGCGACGTTACAGCGGTACTTTGGCCATCACGAGCTAGCTACAGCCATTTTTACCCAGACGAATGGTTCTGGTCTACTTTTCCTTTTCCTCCACCGGGAGTTAATTGAGTCAGGTCAGGGAGATGGCTTAGATTCGACATCTGAAGGAGAGACAAGAGAATGTGACTCTGTTTTTATGAAAAAGGGAGTGATTTTGATTACATAGAACAGATAATTCGCCCATCCGTTCGACCATGTGGGCCGAGGACAAGAATATCATTCTAGCTTGAGGTTGAATGAGTTCATATTAGTCCAGGCAAAATATCCAAATAAAATCAGTGTTGGTCATCATATTGGTTTTAACCTGCAAGTAGTCAGAATAAGAATATTTACACTTATGTTCACATTCCATAACTTCTCTTTGCTTACACATTTACTTTAACTATGAAATTAAGGTCTTAAGGAACTTGGACCACTTGGGCCTAGCAAAGAGCTAGAAGAAAAAAGCTCTGGAGGAAAGAAAATCGTTGGGCTAAAATGTTTTATGATATACATTTCTGTGGAGCTTATGCAGTACTCAGTAAGCCCTCTGAGTTGAACAGAACAGATTATGTTTTCTTGTTATTTTGTTTTGTTTGTTTGTTTGCATATTTACGATACGATTTAAAACACACACACACACACACACACACACACACACACACACACACACACACACACACACACACACACACACACACACACACACACACACACACACACACACACAAAATCGCTGAACTGCGATGTCCAGCACGTTGCCGCTCCTAGTTGTTCCTAGTATAATGGCATACCGTACAGTGTATTTCTATATTAAAATAATGCTGTCTCAAATAATATCTCACTTCCTTTCTCTTGCCATACATTTACAAAACACAAATAATAGATTCACAATACACGGAACAATAACATTGTATAAAACAAAATACGATCACCGATACAGAATATACTGGAAAACTCTTCATTGTTTTACTCAATTATCGTAAAAAAACCCCATCTTACAATAAATACCTTCATAAATCATACTCAATGATCATAACGATTAAAACATATACGAGTACATTTATCATGTCTTCTTCTTCTTCTTTTTTTTCAAATCAAATAGCTTATAGTTGAAATTAAGGAAGAAGTGAAATCATAATAAATCTTCCAACCCTATCACCCCAACCAATGGAGGTAGTAGTATAGGCCTACGACTTTTACACTTCTCTCACATAAGATAAACACCTTTCATCAACACTCCATAAAACAAACTCATAGACCCCCACCTCTTACGCTCAGACAAAACAAAACAAAATCACCGTGGCACACCATAAGGCCCCGTAGCACACGCACAAACAGCGCCAGCTTTTGACGCTGACACGATGTTTGGTATTTCCTATCTAAAGAAATACGTGGTCGGTCGTTTGCGTCGAATTGCCACAGCTACTGCAATTTCTTGACCATTCTCCGAAAGCCAGTGTTAGTTTACTATCAAAAGTGAGTATATTGGCGTATGGTAAGGGAAAACGTTCTACACGTTTTCAGTAGTATAATATGTTGTGCATGATATTATCTAAGATTAAGCTCTAACGTTACACCTTTTCCAAAATTTTCCACCGCCATCTGTTTACGTTTGGCATAATTGCGCAACCATCATGAATACCAATTTATGGGACTACACACATATGACATGAAATCAACAAGGCAAGGTCTATGCTAGGTCCACTCTTACCTGTGGCTCAATGTCAATGGAAACCATGTTTTACGTTTTTGTCGTAGAGTCGAGCGTGACTATGATTACCATATGATAAGGTTATCTGTTGCTCAGTAGTTGAATTAATATAAATTTTAGTCTATCATATCATGTTTTCGTATGCAATCAATGATGCAATCAATCAACTTTAGCTTTTCCCCATAAAATTGCTTCAAACAAGCAATCTTCAAACAAGCAATCTACTAGCTAGAGTCTACGCCCATTCTCCAGTGTGGCAAGCATCTCCAATGGCTTTTTTAACTTGTTAGTTTGATTGAGGCATAATTTCAAGCCTTGAAACTTGTGTTATCATAAACAAAAGAAAACTCCTCAATTCATCTATCAATGATGGCCTGCTGCCTTGAAACTTGCCTTGAAATATTAGGTCTCATTGAGTTAATCCTCTGTATAAAAACAAAAAAAAACAAATTAGTCACTGAGTGACACAGTCTCACTTTGTTGTGAATCCTGAAGCTCCAGTAGCTCATCGCCAAATTTCATGTTTATGTGATGTTTCATGGTGACATAAGAAAGAAAATATGCAAGGTGATGACTTTTTTTATTGGAGAAGGCTGAGTGAATGGTAGTTCTTCAAAGAGTGGATCCGAATGGCACTTAACGACATATGTTACTTGATACAAATTTGAATTGTATTACTATAAAGAAACTATTAACTACTATTAGAAAAAATATTAACAAGATATTTTTATCCCTTACAGATTATGCGACAAACCTATAAAATTCAACATTTGTTGAATATGACAACAAATTTCTGAAATAGTCTCCACGTGTAAGAAGACATCTCGTGTTTACATCACAGTTCACACTGTCTAGCCACTGCGATTAAAAAAGGTGCTGGGATCCAGAGAGGATACAGACACACTCTTCATGAAAAAAAACCCATTGCATAAGAATGTTACATGCTGCTACCATCTTTCAGTCTGTGTACACTCCTCTATCTGGTACACACTGTTTATATAATAGCTTGTCCTGGGCATCAGAGGAGGGGGACATTTCATGAAGCAGTTTGGTCGGATATTTTTCTGACAAACTGTTACAAGCTACGGAAATCCTTGCATCTGATTGGCTGAGAGCAAATTTGTCCGAAACTTTGTCGGACAAAAAGCTTCATGAAATGCCCCCCAGGTGTTTCAAAACATTAAAGTGCAGCTAAAAAAGAGCATTCCAGTTTCCAGTGTCCATTGACCGACAAGAGTGCTAATCAATAGCTTAGCTAAGAAATGTCCACTTTGCTGCATTGATTTTGATATATTTCCCTCATTGTGTTATCTTTCCTTTTGCAGGATGAAATAGTTTCCCAGACAAACTCCTCTCCATATTTTAAGGAACGGTAAACAACATCAACAGCCGAAGAAGTGGATCCACTGCTGAGAATATAGCAAGACACTCTCCAACTCAAGAGTCATATACAGTAACTTGTAGACCTCTCAGCAGAGGTTGAACCCTGAAGCAAGATGGTGCTAGCAGACCTAGGTAGAAAAATTACGTCGGCGCTGAAGTCGCTCAGCAATGCAACAATAATTGATGAAGATGTAAGTATTTACATGGTTTTTAAGAGGCCTGTTGATATACTGTAAAGGAACTATGGAATGTGATTTTAATCTAATTCAGTAAACTTAGTTTGAAAGGGGAACAAAGACAGTGCTTTGAATAGTTTTGATTTTGCTACTAGAAGATTTTTATTCACACTATCTATTTATCTAGCGATCTACACATCACTGTGCTATTTTTCAGGTGAATATTTTGTGCCTAGGTTTCAGTACTGTAGGCCCCCTATGACAGTTTTATCCCTGTATAACCATGAGTGTTCCACATTACCTTTTTTGTGTTACCTCCTGTTTTCCCCACTGGAGATTATTTTTCACTTTCATGTACCTCTCCTTTTAATATTCATCTACATGTTTCTTAGTGGTTGTTTTAGAACTGCTTTTATACTCAAGGGCTGGGAAAAGAAGTTTTTGTGTCCATAGTATCTAACAAGAAATCATTTGACCTTTGCCTGCTCTAGGTACTCAACTCTATGCTCAATGAGGTCTGCAGAGCCCTGCTCGAAGCGGACGTCAATGTCCGTCTCGTCAAGAGACTCAAGGAAAACGTCAAGTCCGTCATTGACTTTGACGAAATGGCAGCTGGCCTCAACAAGCGCAAAATGATCCAGACTGCTGTCTTCAAGGAACTTGTCAAAGTAAGAGAGTGCTGTCACTCTTTACATAGTGTGAGAGCCTCACGTCACCTTTATAATGACTGTTGTGTTTTAACCGTTTTTTGTATTTCAACAGGAGATTTAGAGTGTATACTGGACAACTGCATTCTAAAATTACTTGACATATATCATAGCAGACGCACGCCTTGAGTTGTATGGAAAATTCGATTGAATATCAAGTAAACATTTGCTTTGGTGACATGGCTGTTTCAGCTGCAGTGGAAAATTGAAAATGTCAGAATACAATAGGAAGAGATTAGATTCTTTGCAAGCTGCATCTTTATTTGTTTTTGTTTTTGTTTTATGTAAGCACTGACAGACAGAGGTTGCGATGCATGGTATACTACTAATTGTCCCCGCCGAACGAGTTCGAGCAGGGGACTATGAAACGGGCTCCGTACGTGTGTGTGTCCGTGTGTCCGTCCGTCCGTGTGTCCGTCCGTCCGTGTGTCCGTCCGTGTGTCCGTGTGTGCGTCCGTGTGTGATCAAAATCTTCAATTTGCTACTTCTCTGTCATTTATGAGCCAATTTTGATTCTGTTTGCTTTATATGATAGCACTACATGGGAGCTTTGAAACTTCTACACAGAATTTCAGTCGTGACCTTTGACCTTGACCTTTGACCTATATTGTACATTTTGCTACAAAATGCTACTCCTTCGCCATTTCTAACCCGATTTCGATTCCGTTTGCTTTATGTGATGGCACTAGGTGAGGGCTTCAAAACTTCTACACAGAATTTTGACCTTTGACTTCTTTGACCTTTGACCTTGATTTTTTGACCTATATTGTACATTTTGCTACAAAATGCTACTCCTTCGCCATTTCTAACCCGATTTCGATTCCGTTTGCTTTATGTGATGGCACTAGGTGAGGGCTTCAAAACTTCTACACAGAATTTTGACCTTTGACTTCTTTGACCTTTGACCTTGATTTTTGACCTATATTGTACATTTTGCTACGAAATGCTACTCCTTCGCCATTTTTAACCCGATTTCGATTCCGTTTGCTTTATATGATGGCGCTAGTTGAGGGCTTCAAAACTTCTACACAGAATTTTGACCTTTGACTTCTTTGACCTTTGACCTTGATTTTTGACCTATATTGTGCATTTTGCTACAAAATGCTACTCCTGCGCCATTTCTAACCCGATTTCGATTCCGTTTGCTTTATGTGATAGCACTAGGTGAGGGCTTCAAAACTTTTACACAGAATTTTGACCTTTGTCTTCGTTGACCTTTGACCTTGATTTTTGACCTATATTGTACATTGGCTACAAAATGCTACTCCTTCGCCATTTCTAACCCAATTTCGATTCCATTTGCTTTATGTGATGGCACTAGGTGAGGGCTTCAAAACTTCTACACAGAATTTTGACCTTTGACTTCTTTGACCTTTGACCTTGATTTTTTACCTATATTGCACATTTTGTTACAAAATGCTACTTCCGGCGGGGACATATGTTACGCACCGCGTAATTTCTACTTTTCCTTGTTCAATTCACAAACGCTAATGTGAGGTTGAATGCTTTCAGGCTCTTCTATACACTTTTGTGAAATGTTGCTTCTTAAAGTAATCTTTAACCAGTTTCCTGCCAAATCATGGTTTTAATTTTCCAGCTTGTTGATCCTGGAGTGAAAGTGTGGACACCAATCAAGGGCAAACCCAACATTGTTATGTTTGTTGGCCTGCAGGGAAGTGGAAAGACAACAACTTGCACAAAGGTAGGTTACACTCTCTAATTCTCAAAAGGCTTCATTTTTTTTTTTTGGTCAATCTTAGCAAAGTAGGATACAGAAAATTGTATAAAGCCATTTTAGAAGGTAACTGTCACTAAAACTGTGTGTATTTCATGGAGAAAGTGTGTAAATGCAACCTGTCTTCTCTCCCTCTCCACCCAAAGTCCACCAGTTGTCTCTATGAACCTTGATATGTCAGTGATAAAATGTAGAATTACAGAGGATGGTTTGAATGTCAAACCATGGTTTAGAATATACCCTTTGACCTGCTTCTAACTCATGTTCTTTAATAAGCAGATATGTCAGTGATAAAATGTAGAATTACTGCGGATTGTTAGATGTCAAACCATGGCTGAAAATTAACCTTTTGACTCGCTACTAAAATATAGGCAGATATGTCAAGTGATAAAATGTAGAATTACTGAGGATAGTTAAATGTTAAACCATGGCTTAAAATGTACCTTTTGACCTGCCACTAATTCATGTTCTTCAATAGGCATGTTGTATATTTTCTCTAGGGTGCAGTTATTTCATTGTGATTTTCATTAAGAAAAAAAAAGGCCTAAAAAAAAGCTTCTATTTTAGCACCACAAATGTTTGATGAATTAGGATTCCTGTCAAGGAAGTTGGATTGAATTATTCAAGAAGGAAATGATTCATGTGAGGAACTATTATTTCTCTTCTGACAGCTTGCCTACTACTATCAGAAGAAAGGCTGGAAAGCCTGTCTAATCTGTGCTGACACATTCCGAGCTGGTAAGTGTTTTTAAAAGGTGTATAAAACATAGTTCTCAGAAGGGCTCAAAATTCATCTTCCCCCACTTGGAATTTGCTTACAATGTATCGAAAGTGTCAACCAAGAAACTTGTCTGATGCGATTTGTCTGGATAATAAGTTCTCTTGGAGTTTTTTGAGATCAAAGGTGTAAAATGATTTTAATCTTAGTACATGACTCTACCCAAAACAAATGATCAAGCACCCTCCTTCTTCAAGAGTGGATATTTAGAATGTTACGTGATGATTGATCAATTCGTGTCCTAACAGTAGTATTTCTAACAACTGCATGCAATTCACTTTTGCATGGAAGATCAATGGATGCTGCTATATCTACATTTATATATATAACATATTGTTATTAATTATTTCCTTTTTTAACACAGGTGCCTTCGATCAGTTAAAACAGAATGCAACCAAAGCAAGGATACCATTCTATGGAAGGTATGTAATACAATAAGCATTTTGCATGGTAGGTTATATTACTTCCACATCTAACACTGCCAATGCAGCAAAACCATGATCTCTTTCTCTACATCAAAGTTTTCAAGACACAAGCAGTAATTTACCAAAATCTTCCCTCTTCAGAGCTTTGTATTCAAATGAAAGAAGTTACAAAAGTGGGAAAGGGGGGCGGGTGGGAGTAATTAGGACTGAAATCTCACGTTTTTATTGCGGTTTTATCTGATGAGGATGTACTTCATGTCTTTGCTTGTGGATTGAAGAGAACATGTCCTTCTTTAACCTAGTGAACTTTATTGAACATAGACATGTGAGTATACTTACATATATTGCCCCAAAACAGTTGCCCTACTCAAAGGAAATACATCCTGAAGTCTAGTGTTTTATGTTGTAATACTGCCTTGCAATTCTCTGAGTAAGTGTCCATTATTGACTTAAGTTTGGTAGTAATTCCAAGATCCATGTTATGTGTCTTAAAGACGTGATGTAATGAGATGCTAAACTTTGTGTAATGTCAATGCTTGATTGCCAATTTCTGCTGAGTTGTGATGACACGAGCCGTAATTGTCATGATTTTATACTCAGCTACACAGAGGTTGATCCCGTCATCATAGCAGCGGATGGTGTGGACAAGTTCAAAAAGGAGAACTTTGATATCATCATCGTTGACACCAGTGGCAGGCACAAACAGGAGGATTCCCTCTTTGAGGAAATGTTGCAGGTCTCCAATGCTGTGGTAAGTTTGAGCTCACTTTTATTTTGCTTTTGGGTGTGTCCTCTGACTAGATTTGATACCATTTTCTTTTGTTTTAGCAATGATTCAATAGCGCTACAAGTAGTGATAGCTGCTACAAGACAAATTTGGGAGCTTTTGCATAGGAAAACTGGCATTCACCGGGCTGTCGTTTGAGATTTATGTTTTCAAAACAGATTATCTAATATCATATTTAAAGGGACTCAATGTCTTCTTCTGATCTCTTTGCTTTTCTGTAGCTGTGGCTACAGTTATAACATTTTTGCAGTAGCTCTGCTCACAGGTTCAGTTCTTTTGTCAGTTTTCAGGAGATTTAAATCATCACCAATCATGTATTTACTCGCATGGCTTGATATTGATGTGAACGAAGGCGTACTTGAGGACTAAAGAGCAAATACGCGAGTTGAGTTATGAATGATGTCATCAAATGAAATCCAAAACTTTTTAACTCTGGCATGTTCAGAGAGAGCCTGTACCCAGTTGCTCCCAACGTGCTGCAATGGTTAAACTTTTCAAAGAAGATTGTAGGGCTCCTTTGATATGATCATATGTGAACAAACTTTGCATCCCTGATCCACCACAGAATCCTGACAACATTATTTTCGTCATGGATGCCTCCATTGGTCAAGCCTGTGAGAGCCAGGCCAAGGCCTTCAAGGAGAAAGTGGACGTGGCGTCGGTCATCATCACCAAGCTGGACGGCCATGCCAAGGGTGGAGGAGCCCTCAGTGCGTAAGTGCCTTGGTTTACCCAGCTTGAGACGATCTGTGAGACCTCATTAGGGTTACTAGAAAGGAGAATTAAAAATAAAACAATAACAAATCTGCCAAAAGTTGTCAGCGAGTGCAGTTGAGTTAATGAATTGTGTATTCTGCTCTTGCTTGGTGAACAGTTTCTAGTTGAATCTCCATGTTTAAAAGAATATTTAGTGCTGATGAAAACATTTTATTTATTTGTTGTTTTTTGTAAAGCATTGAGTGGTGCATGATACCACTGAAACATTCCAATGTGAGTATGATTTTGAAATACCAGGTGTCTGTTACAAACAAACAAAAATTTTCCCAATGAAAACTCAGGATAATATCATCCTTCCTTTGATTAAACACAGGAAAAGACTGTTAAAAGTAACTTGGGTTTTCTGATGGAAAAATGTTTTGATACAACAGGCCCCAAGTGTGAAGAATGCTTTAGCTACTCTGTATTTAGCACTTGGCAGTTTTCTGATAATGACAACCTGTCCTTCCCAAAGAAAGTAATAGATTTCATCTTATCAGTAGATATTTGGTTGCAGTGTAGCGTACTGCAGGAATTATATGAACATGGCAGGGATCAACATGAATTTCTCACACACATAACACCTTCCTACACACGCAAAGACACACACACAAATAAAAGTGGCAGTGGGCAATTAATTTACTGAATTTTGAGATGGGTATAAAAATTTTTTTATTTTTTTATTTTTTTTTTTTCTTTGGAGATTTTTGTTGTATCCTAAAATTCCTGATGTGTACATAAAGAGAGAAAGAGAGATGGAGAGCGAGATATGTAGAGATAGATATACCTGTTTACGTGAATACATATGCTCATTTGCCCCCTAGTGTTGCAGCCACTAAGAGTCCAGTGATCTTCATTGGAACCGGTGAACACATAGATGATTTTGAGCCGTTCAAGACGAAGCCCTTCATCAGCAAACTTCTCGGTAAAGAGGATTGTTTTTGCTCTGTGCCATGGTTTTCTACCTCTCAGACCTTAATATGCCACAAACAAAAGTCTGTTGTCCTTGCAGATCCTGATGAAATGGGAGAAGGAAAAATATCTTATCATCATCGTCATCATCTGTGATTTTGATTGTAATCCAGTGGTTTTTTGGTGTAACAAGGAGGTTAGGTTATTCTTTGGTGGAAAGATTCAGCTAGATGTAGCAATTATTTTGTAATAGCCGATTCTCATCATAAGAATAGCATAAAAAGGTGACTTGTAGTGAAGAAAAATTATAATCTACCCTGTCATTCAAATCAATGACATTATTGCGTTGAGTTGGTTTTATTGCAGCTGATTGACAAATTTCCATACGTCTGTCATGTTGTCATGATATGATTGTGTGGTTGCTTGACTATATTTGCATGGTTGCAGTTATATTTCATGTGATGAGTGTCTCATAGTTTTGCCCTCTTTGTTTGACAGGTATGGGGGACATTGAAGGTTTGATTGACAAGGTCAGTGAACTCAACCTGGATGAAAATGAGGAACTCATCAACAAGCTCAAGCATGGTAAGACCATCCTGTCAATATAAGGAGATACCCCTTGGAAATATTTTATTATATTGAATGACATTACTATTTTAGATGCAGTATTGTGTTTATGAAGTTTTTGCTCGAATTTGCCAATGTCTTGTGTGTGATTTACCTGGGAATATGTGATGATAAGTTGACAGAGATCTACAGATATACACCTCTTCCAAAACTTTCGTGAGGGTTAGCAATTTCATGTTGTTTACTCATCTGTAAGAACACACTACAGCTGTGAGTGCTCGAGAATTGGAGTTTAAGCTAAAACAAAATATCGGAGTAACCTGTGCGATTACTAATTGATGTTGCTGTCTTTACCGTTACACAGGTGAATTCACCCTGCGGGACATGTATGAGCAGTTTCAGAACATTATGAAGATGGGACCTTTCGGACAAATTATGGTAAGTTGTCACATATAATAGGATTTGGTCCTTTGGTTTTAGTCCAGGTGAATACAGGATCTCAGGGATCCAGATCCTGTTGTGCTCCCTCTGCTGAATTTGTGAAGAACTTAGCAGACTCTGTGAGGAATTGTCAGCAGCATAATTAGTATATCCGACTCTTTCAAAGACTTCCGTTTCTCAAAAACCAGTAGCTGCTTTGTTGTCTCTTTTTTGTGTGTCCACGATCAAAATGTAGACCATTGATTTGTATTATGTCTCTTTCGAGAGCATAGAGACGTCCCACAGTGTAACTGTGTTGTACCCTTCGTATGCTTAACGTTATGAGTGCTATCAGTGGAAAAGTTCTTCACGCAGTGACGTTTGTCTTTGACTGGACCCTTCTGTACAGGGTATGATTCCAGGATTCAGCAGTGACTTCATGACCAAGGGCAACGAGCAGGAGTCTATGGCGCGGCTCAAGAAGCTGATGACAATGATGGACAGCATGAATGATGAAGGTGAGCAGAAGTGGTGATGTCTAGATTGTTGCTACATGCACATGGGAATGCATGCATAAACACATGCATACACACATTCAACTTTGTACATACATATCCATGCATTCATACATATGAATGTGTAAACACACATATATACATACATACACCATATTAGATAATATGTACATACTTAAAGACAGATATATCATTTACAGTGTATATGTATGTCATGTCATACTAGTACTATCTGCATGATCTGTTGTAGCAGTGTACTGTATAACGAATGTTCGTGTGCATTTTAGATTTGCGAATTTCACGAGAGCCAAGATTCGCAAAATTAAAATGCACGCAAAAGTTCTTGTCCACACTATATGCATTGAATGTTAGAGGCGACTCGCGAAAATTTCTTGCTGTGAAAATATTGTGTTTTACAGTACCCACTATTAACACAAAACTTGGCAATCGACTGCAGTCCCTCAAAGTGACTTTCAACCCATTTTTGGTTGATTGCAATAAACAAAAAGATACATTTGAACTTGAGTGCAATCAGCAAAACAGAACAACAACAGTTTGATTTAGATCCAATAGACATTAAGAACGTCAGGATTTTTAGCTCACCTGAGCCAAAGGCTCAAGTGAGCTATTGCGATCGCCCTTCGTCCGGCGTCCGTCGTGCGTCGTGCGTCGTGCGTCGTGCGTCGTCCGTCGTCCGTCGTCCGTCGTCCGTCGTGCGTCGTCCGTCGTGCGTCGTGCGTAAACTTTTTACATTTTCATCTTCTTCTTGAAAACCCCAAGACCGATTTTCATCAAACTTGGCAGGTAGCATCCCTAGGGGGTTAGGAACTCAATTTGTTAAAATGGGCACCATGCCCCACCCAGGGGGCCCCCAGGGGGGCCCAAACCCCTCAAAATTAAGGAATCTGTAAAAATCTTCTTCTCTAGAACCAGAAGTGATAGAGCTAAGTTAATACTATGAGTTAGTACATTGATGACTGTAGTTTCAAGTTTGTTCATGGCAAAATTAGGGGTGCCCCCCTTGGGACCCAGGGGAGGGGGGTGGGGAGGGGTTCTAATGGGGCCTAAATTGTACATTTTCATCTTCTTCTTGAGAACCCCATTACCCATTTTCACCAAACTTGGCAGGTAGCATCCCTAGGGGGTTAGGAACTCAATTTGTTAAAATGGGCACCATGCCCCACCCAGGGGGCCCCCAGGGGGCCCAAACGCCCCAAACTTAAGGAATCTGTAAAATTCTTCTTCTCCAGAACCAGAAGTGATAGAGCTAAGTTAATACTATGAGTTTGTACATTGATGACTGTAGTTTCAAGTTTGTTCATGGCAGAATCAGGGGTGCCCCCCTTGGGACCCAGGGGAGGGGGGTGAGGAGGGGTCCTAATGGGGCCTAAATTGTACATTTTTATCTTCTTCTTGAGAACCCCATGACCCATTTTCACCAAACTTGGCAGGTAGCATCCCTAGGGAGTTAGGATTTCAATTTCTTAAAATGGGCACCATTCCCCACCCAGGGGCCCCCAGGGGGGCCCCAAACCCCCAAAATGAAGGGATCTTTAAAAATCTTCTCTAGAATCAGAAGTTATAGAGGTAAGATAATACTATGAGTGAGTACATTAATGACTGTATTTTCAAGTTTGTTCATAGGAGATCAAGGGGTGCCCCTCTTGGGAGCGGGGGGGGGGGGGGGGGGGGGGGGGGTTGGTTTGGAAGGTCCAAATGGGGACCTGAATTGTACATTTTCATCTTCTTCCTGAAAACCTCATGATGTATTTTCATCAAACTTGGCAGGTAGCATCCCTAGGGGGTCAGGATCTCAATTTATAAAAATGGGCACCATGCCCCACCCAGAGGGCCCCAGGGGGCCCCAATCCCCCCCCCCCCCCCCCAAATTAAGGAATCTTAAAAAATTTGGGCCCTTATTGTACAGTTTCATCTTCTACTTGAGAATGCCTGATCAAATTTTGGTAGAGCTGTGAATAATTTAGATTAGTGACTGCGTGAAAGATGAACTTGCGATACTCAGGTGAGCGCTAGACCCGCGGGTCTCTTGTTACAAATGTATGTGTTTCTGAAACAGTGATATCTCTCCAGACTCCGATGTCAGACAATGTTTAGACAATGTTGTCAAAACTTCACCTCTCTCTCTCTCAGGTTTGTCTTACCACTAATACCAGTATGTAATACCATGTGATTAGTTCAGATAAGTTTGTTACAGTCACCAGAGTAGAAATCATAGTTATACATCTGCACATCATTTCATGAGGATCTGCTGTCTATGGTGTAGCTCAGTGGATAACACCACAGTCTCTCAATCTTGAGGTCTCTGGTTCAAGTCTACTAACAGTGGCAGTTATGTCCTAAGGTGCTTGTCTTCATTGCAGAGTTGTACGGAGGGGACTTCCAGTTGTCTGTTAGGTGGTAGCATACTCATGAAGCTCTCAAGCGCTTCCTTTATTAGTGACAGTGTACTATAAATCCAAAAAATCACAATCATTTGATTGTCAACCGTCAGAAATCTAGCAATGTAATTACTATGGTACTAGCTACTCATCAAGATTTGAAGTGAGGAGGGTTTGAGGCCACTATTCTGTACTGAGCATATGCAAAGAAGTTGTTTAGTTGATTCAAAGGATATTTCCAAAACAGGAGTTGATGTCTTTTTCCACGAATGCATTCTGTCAAACTTTTTTAGAGTACAAGGCTAAGTGGTATTAATGATACACTAAGGATACCCATATTTCCTGCAATTATGTCACTTGGTTTCATAAACTGAAAACCTGCCATCAGATGGATGAAACTGTTTTTGTTTTTGAGAAGCCATTAATGTTCCACAAGTTCCACAAAGCCAGAGTTCCTATAACAATTAGAAAAACACTTGGAGAGCACAGACCTCCACCAAGCAGCTCATTTCAATTGGTATCCATACTGAAATTCATCCATTTTACCTCATCAGCTTCCTGCTGGGCGGTGCCTTGAGCAGAGCACGCGCTTTAGTGCGTGTATGCAAACCTCAAATACGCTTGTGGCTTAAACTCCCAAGTTCATTGGCCATATTTGCCAAAAGATTAAAAAATCCTTCAAAACAGTAAACTTCAAAACAAAATGTAATCAACTGTTCCATGTAACATTATCACCTTATCCTGTAAGATTCATCGACAGCTGTTCACATCTTTTTGAGTTATTTTGCAAACAGACAAACAAACCGTCACCAACAAAAACATAACCTCTTTGGCAGCAGAGGTAATAAATGTTCTTTGGTATGTACTTTACAATTGACAAGCTTACACAAGTATATGTATGGATTGAGTAAATGCAGTAATATTAGTAGAACACAGCAGTGAAAGTTTGAGGAAAATTGGACAATGGGCTCAAAAGTTATGGATTTTTTACACTTTCAGTGCAGCCATCACTGCTACAGACTTCTACAGTCTGTGTTGTCACATATGTCCAGCGATATAAAGAAAGTATGAACAGAATTCAACACATTTTCATATTTATGGCTATTTGAAAGAGCACTTGACTTACCTCTTTCTGAAAGCAGGGGGAATGATGTTACCCTTATCATGTGTCAGTAACAAAGTAAAGGGAATATGTACTTCTCATTTTAAAAATGAAATTTTATGGAATTCTAATCATATTTTCTTTTGATATATTGTACATCTCAAACTGTAGTAGTCCAGCAATGACTACATAGAAACTTTGAGAATTTAAAACGTTTGAACATATTGTCCGATTTTTTTTCAAACTTTCATGAATATGTTGTACTAATATTGCTGCATTCACTCAATTCACACATACATATTTTTGGGGTGAACTTGTCCTTTAATGTGGTATTATACACCATTCTCAGCTAGCTTTGCCTAATTGTATCCCCCGAACAGAGTACGGAGGGTACTATGGATTTTTGTATCCCCCGAACAGAGTTCGGAGGATACTATGGATTTAGCCTCTTTGCACCGCCACGCCCGCGTCTGCCGCAGAGATTTTCTTGTGAGAGCTCTACTGGCTGCAGTTCTTCTTAGATCATCTTCAAATTTGGCATGAAAGTGTGTTATGGTAAAACGAAGACGCCTATAGTTTTTGGTGATGGCGCCCTGGCTTGTTCCGTCTTTATACATGAAAAGGCACATTTAACAGGGTCTGCTTGTGTGTGCAACGCTGGCCTTGTTTCTTGACCGATTCTTTTCAAATTTGGTATGTGAATGTATCATAGTCAAATCTATACACCTATACCTAATAATAATGCTGCCCTCACTGTTCCACCTTTTACAGGCTCAAAGGTCACCCTGATCATGTCAAAATTTGCAAAAGTGCTTATTTATGCAATAACTTGATTGTTACTCAACGGATTTTATTCAGACTTGCTGAGGAGGTGTATTGGTGGTCATTCTACATGAAGGACACAACAGTTTGTGGTGACGGCACCCTCAGTGTTCTGACTTGGATGCCATGTCACATTTCTTGTGTGCGCTCTATTAGCCACATTTCTTATCAGATTTTCTTCAAATTTGGCAAAAAGGTGCATTATAGTGAAATGAAGATGCCTATTGTTTTTGGTGGTTGCGCCCTCGCTTGTTCCGTCTTTATACACAAAGTGGTAAATATTTCAGGGTGTGCTTGTGTGTAAGATCCTGGCTGTGTTTCTTGACTGATTTTTTTTTTTCTCCAAATTTGGTATGTTAACATATTATAGTCCAATCTAGACACCTTTACATATTGATACTGCTGCCCCCACTGTTCCACCTTTTACAGGGTCATAGGTCACCCTGATCAGGACAAAATTTGCAAAAATGCTTATTTATGCTATAACTTGATTGTTACTCACTGGATTTATGCACACTTGGGAAGGAGGTGTATGAGTGGTCATTTTATAGTAGGACACAACAGTTTGTGGTGATGATGCCCTCAGTGTTCGATTTGGATGCCATGTCACATTTCTTGTATATGCTCTATCAGCCACATTTCTTGTAGGATACCATTCAAACTTGCTGTGGAGGTTTATGGGGGTTATTCTGGGTAACAAAAGTTTTATGGAGAGCGCCCTCATTGTCTAGACTTTTATGGAATGCCATGTCATATTTCTTATGCCATACCAGCCTCATTACAGTGATCATAACCCAGTGTATTTGAAGACTCGTACCAATAACCTGTAGTGGCACAAGGTAAATTCTGTGAAAACAACTGAAAAACACCCAAAGTGCAAACATTGGTTCCCAGTTGCCATATTATTCAACAGTTTAGCCTTAAAAAAAAAATCATCCAAATGGGGTATGGGGGGGGGGGGTGGGTTCGGGGGAAACATGTGCTCGATCGTGTCCTCCGGCCGAGTGCTGTAGTTATCAATTTGTTTTCAATGTGTACAAAAAAAGAAAATCTAAATATGGTACACTGTTCTAATTGGTTTTGTCAACCATGTGAATTTGGTGCAGTAGTGTTTGATATAATAGGGCTAGTCATGAAAGGTTTTGCTCCCAGAGTGTTACATGTGATACTACCTCAGACAGCTCTGTGACACGCTCATTTAATAGTTGCCCTTTGCAGACTGGATAAGTGTGTATCTCTGGAATGTCCCCCTCAATAATGTCAGGCACATGAGGGCTCTTGCCAATAATTACTAACTCCAAGCTCCTCTTTCTGATTGGTGCAGCATCTCTTATTAGAGATTCAGTCATGGAGATTTTACCATGACGTATACTGAGGTCAATTTTTTTTTTTCATGTCCACTCAGACTGTCCTCACTCATCACTGGCATAGGTGATGCTTCTTGACATAACATGGTAATACTTCAGATGCATCCAATTCTGAGCAGAATACTAAAGATTGTTTCTTAAGAGAAGCCTGTGCTGACATTTTCTAAGTGTCTGATAATTCTAATCTACATTTTTGATGCCTACAACTGGAAAGAGAGGATTCTAAAACCCAGGATAAGCCTGTAATGATTTTTTGAAAAAAATGAAAATGAGCGAGCCAAGGAACGATCCACACAATTTGACATACGTCACAGGTGCCAACCTGCGACTTTAGCAAAACAAACTACACATGTCAATTTACTGATGAAATCTCACACGAAGTACTGCAAAAACTGTTATTTAGTAAAATTGCAATATGGAGCTGAAATAAACATGTTAAACAATATTTATTAATTTTTAAAAGGAATTTCTTCAAAAGCTTTTTATTTAGATAAAATTTGTGGGGAATATTCCAGTTATGCAAAATGAAATTGGTATCATTGTCCGAACGTGCTGCCCATAGAAAACTGTGTGTAAGTAACGTTGCACTAACTATGCATTATGAGCGATAATGGTTTGACAGTTCAAACTATCTAACGAAGATGAGGACCGAGTGATTCTTAAAATCTAAATCCAAAAAACAGTCAACGGCAATCACGGTTTACGCCTAGTTACCCAGTACACATAGACTCTAGACTAGAACTAGGACTAGGACTAGTGAGCAGTCAAGGACCGAGAAGATTCTACGTGGCAGTTCAAGTCTTGATGAGTAGGCCCCTACACTGCCCCGCCGACAGCTGTGTGCACAGCGCTAATAATAGGCACAGCGTAAACGTTATACTAGTACATACCCCTGCTGCCAGAACTTGAAGGAAGTCCAAACGAAAGTCCAGACTCCAAGGTCTAGCATTGCCGCTAGATCTAGGCCCTTGTGGTGTAGGCCCTGTTGTTTCTGTGCTGAATTTTGCAGGTAAGGTATCTGCTTTATGGATTTTCAATGTTTTTGTAGTCGAGATAAATCCCATGGTAGTCATATTAACACCAAGGACTGGATCTAGTTTTAGTAGGACCCATACCTCGCAAGAGTGGCCTGACCACGTAGATACAAACAGTCCCGCCGCTTCGCGATCCAAGCGCTGGTGTAGGTATAGTGCTAGAGTACTTCCGTATCCATGTAGATATCTCAAAATTCACTTAACCATATTGCACCAAAATCACAAGAAATATTTTATGACTCATGTCCACTTGCTCATGCTAATTGGAACCAAATCGCAAGTCGGGAAGCATAAGTGAAGTTGTCGACTTTCCTGTCGTCGCTAAAAATAATCTGCTCTGTACGACTTAACAAGAGTGATCGCGGCGTAGTAGCCCTACCTGCCTGCGCACGCACAGACTGAAGTTAGCCATCTAATATCATGAGACAAATTTTTCAAGTAATCGGGAGCACAAAATCAATTTATAAATTATTTGAGTTAAGTTGAATGACAAATATAGTTCGTAAATCACACAAATCGCCAAAATCATGACATTTTTTAGTTTAGTTCCCGCGTAAATTCCCCGTTCGCACAGTACTAGTCGGCTAACTTTAGTTCTAGATTGTGCATGTCGCGTTTACCAAGATCTCTCGCGAAGAGTTACTTTTTTTTTTGAGTGACAATTTGAAAATTGGCGTCAATATTGATACTTCTCGATTACCGATTTCATTCAAATATAATACAGTATTTTGAAATATGCTTAGAAGTATGTCCTGTAATTTTGGTGCGATTTGGTTCAGCAAAATTTGAGACACTGCTGCATGGATAGGACAGTACACAAGTGCCGCCTGCTAGCTAAATTGGGCCTAAGCGTCGTCTGCTACTCGGCACGATTTAACGCACGTGTATGTGAGGGCTTGTAATCAGTGATATATTTGGCACCTGTGACATCACGACATCCGGGCTCGTCAGCTCATTAGCATAATTCTCACCCAAAAAGTTCCATTTTTAAAATGAAATTACGAACTAAATCGTTGTGAAATTTTGATTCTGTTTGCACCACTGGGTCTTTTAGAATTAAAAGAACAACATATAAAAAAATAAAAAAACGGTACTATGCCCTTTTAATGGCCATTAAGGCACTGAAACCTGGTTTACAGTCAGTAATTTGCAGATTGACCATGGAGTGTGTACTTTCATGAAGTCCTACTTGTGACCTCAAAGGAAGTCATAGATGTGTTCATATAGGTTTTCAGTTGTCTGCTGCTTCAGCATTTTTTCATCAGTGAGAGGATCTGCTTATCATCGTCATGGCCATCATCATCATCATGGCCATCATCATTATCTTTGCTGTCATCATCATCATCATCATCATCATCACCATCATCATTCTAGTCATCACCATCATTCTCATCGCCAATATCACATCACATTTCCAGTTATATCCATCATCGTCATCACTATTATCATCATCCCAGGCGTGACCATGATCATTATCACTCTTATCACGCCAGTCATCGTAGTCATCATCATTCTAGTCTTCACCATCATTGCCGTTATCATTACCCCAATCTCTTTGATTATCATTATCATCATGTGACCATCATCATATCAATCATTACCATTATCATCATCCCCGTTGTCATTATCCCAATCGCCAGCATCATCTCTATGATCACATTCCAGTTATCGCGCATATCATCATTCTAGTTATTGCCATTATCATCATCAACATCATCACCATTTGCCTCTTTCCTGTTAACACCATCATCATCATATGACCATCACCATTCTAATCATCATCATAACCATCATCCCCATTGTCATTATCCGAATCACCATCATCATCATCAGTATGATCAACATTCAAGTCATTGCCATCATCGCTCCAGTTATTGCAGTTTATCCATCATCACCATCATTCAGAACACCGCAATCATTATCGTCACCATTGTCGTCCTAATTGCCACCATCAACGTTATCACCATTATCATCATCCATATCATCTCCATCTTTGTCATTGCCTGCATCGCCATTGATATCGCTATCCATCGCATTCATCATCATCATCACCACCATTGCCATCATTGTGGTCATCATCACCATCACCATCATCATCCCATTCATTGTCAACACATCTGCCGTCATCATCACCATTATTTTTATCATCATTGCTGACACATAACGAGGTAATCTTCACCTGTGTGTTCAGTTATGCCCTGAAAGTGATGTGCCTTTATGTGTGTGTATAATACCACTCAGAGCTGGACAGCAGGGAGGGGGCCAAACTCTTCATGCGCTGCCCTGGCAGGATCCAACGAGTGGCCCGGGGCTCTGGGGTGTCGGTCAGGGAGGTCCAGGAGTTGCTGCAGCAGTACCAGAAGTTTGCCCAGATGGTTAAGAAGATGGGTGGCATCAAAGGACTCTTCAAAGGTTGGTTGAGGTCATACGACAGAAGTAACAACAACACCAACAACTAAAAAAAAAAAATCTTGATGAGCTCTAAAAGATAGTGCCCTGTTTTGTACGTTGACAACACATAGTAAAGGAGTTGAATAGACCTTTTTTGTGACAGTTCTTTGGCATGGTTTGGCTTGATTACAGTTATCCTTTCTTCCCACTAAGGGACGCCCACACTTTGTCTAGTGAGGGACATTTTGTCAAAGTGGGCTTCTTGAGACACTGAGGCAGGGAAAGATTCATTTGCATAATTGCAGAGTTCCCAACAGTTATCTTCAACTTATATCAAAGATAGTGCCCTGTTTAGTACCTTGAAAACATGTAGCAAAGGAGTTGAGTAAACCTTTATGTGACTGTTCTTTGTCATGGTTCGGCTTAATTACAGTTGTCCTTTCTTCCTGCTATTGGACGCCCACACTTTGTCTAATGGGGGTCATTTTGTCAAAGTGGGCTTCTTGAGAGAATGACGCAGGGAGAGATTCATGTGCACAATTGCAGAGTTCCCAACAGTTATCTTGTATATGATTTCAGGACACATTGTAAGGCTTTGTATAGAGTTGTACACAAGGAATATTTAAAAGGGAGCGTATGCAGCATTGTATTTTGTTTTATTATGGGATGAAGTACGCTTTAGAAGAGAAATGAAAGAATGTTTAAGAGAAAAAATGATAACTGTCACGCAAAAAGTTGAGGTAGGGAACGTGTCTAGGAAGGTACAGTGCCTTCACTGCTTAAAATGTGAACCTAGCAAAGCATCTGGTTTGAATCAGTTTTATCAAGATGCAATGCAGGAGCAAAAAAAGCAAACAAACAACATACAAAGAAACAGATCACAACAAAATGTTGGTAGAGCAAGATCTACTGGTATCAATAACTTATAATTGCCAATAGTATGTCTGTATTCCATCCATTAGATGTGATATACATTGTATGTATTAAGATGATGCTGCTGCAGTTCTAGTCAGTGACTCTTTTCAGAAAAATGATTCTATGGTGATTAGTTTTGAAGTAGAAGTGATTGTTTCTACTAATCGCTAACAATGAGAATAAGGATGCCAAATTGTATATGACACCATCAATAAAGAGTTTCTTGATAGCACAAACTTGCTGTCATAGATCCTTGCAGCAAAATTCTATTCATGGTTTTTGTTCACTACAATTATACGAGTAGAATAAAACTAACGATAGTAGGTGCTTCACTAAAATCTTTTAAAGAAAAAGGTTTCAGTCTATGATTAACCCATTAAAGACTGACTGATTTTCCTATAACACCCATTTACCCCAGCCCACGAATACTCAGGACTAGTCTTTATCAGGTTAAGCAACTACCACCTTCTCCCTCTGAGAAGTCACCTCTGCCGAGTTACTGCAACTGTTCAATACCATCCTGGCAAGAATGTTATTCATTTTCCCCCAGTTAAAAAGCACAGAGGAAAGTAATGAGTTGAACACAGAATGCAGTTTTGATTGTAGCTCATTTCAGAGTATACATGTTATTGATATTTTTGTCGATCTTCATGTATCGGGGGAGAGTGATGAGGCATGATAGTAGAAACAATCCCCATATTTTTGTTTCTTTATTCCTTTTTCCGTGACCGTGTAGATGGGAACATGTCCAAGAACGTGAACCCAGCTCAGATGGCAAAGATCAACCAGTCGATAGCCAGGGCCATGGATCCCAGAGTCCTGCAGCAATTAGGTGAGTGACTGGTGTGCATGTGTGCATGGCAATGTACCAATGCCGCTGTCTTCCCTCGAATGAGGAGTGGGGTTGGGAGGAGATGCTATTGCTAGAATATTGATAATAATGATAATAAAAAAGAGCAGTAACACATCTTTTATTGAATCCTATCCAACTCCCAGTTCTGCTCCCCTTCATTGAGATTCCTGAAATAGTAGCATATGTTAATGTCATCAGCTAGTAATACACGTTTTATATGAGAAGAGGATTTTTTATTTGTAGCCATCTGACGAGGTAAGTATTGGATATCTTTGTGTTCTAGGACTTTGTCAGGGGCATGGAATAACGGAAAGCTATAATTTCACTTGACCTCTCTCATACAAAAGTAAGCCAATTTGGCTCATCTTAGAATACCACTGACTGCCACAAGCAAAGCAAACTACAATGCCAGTACATAAAATACGAGCAATACTTTAGATTACCTTATATCGTACTGGTGAGATGTGTCTTGTACACCATGCAGAAATGTCCTATGCTGTTTAGGGAAGTAATGGTAAATGTGATCTTTTTGAAAATTATGTTTAGTGCAAAATACTGTAAAAAAAAAAAAAAAAAAAAAAAAACCCAGAAAGATTTGAGAGAAAGAGATCATCAAAGATTATGAAACCATGATGGGGTGTGGTAGGGAACATGATACAAATGAAAAAAAAATATTTGAAGCATATCTTTTAAAAACACAGTTAGCTTCCCTTTAATTTTTGTGAGTTGTTTTTCCAATGCAAGCAAAACATTAGTGTGCAAATATTAGTATTTTAACTTGTAGTTCCTCCAGCCTGAATTCAATTTGCCTTTTATTTTGATCCCATTGCTGCAGTTGGAGCATATACCAGCATCGAGTTGTTGCTAAGAATCAAACCTCAACTAAAGCCTCAGATGAGCTGCAGGCTAGTCATGCATTAGCTGTGTGAAGGAAGACTAGATTCAAAAAGTTGGGATGCATTCTCAGCATTTTAGATTCTGTCTCATGTGTGTGTAGGTTTTACTTTCATGTGTACTGAATGCTCCCTGGGACAAATGAAGAATAAGCAATGCCCTGTATTCAAATTTAGTCCAGACCCCGACATTCCTCGATACTTTGGACATTGATACTCGTGGTTACCCAAAGATGCATCTTCATTCAAACCTAATAATATGCAAAATCAATGTAGTAAAACATGGATGTTTCTGTGTGTCAATGGTTACTACCAATGTATTAACTATTGTAAAAATCAGCACTTTTTGTGTCACTTATCAAATGTTTGTGGTTTTACAGTACTCATAATGATGCCACTGCTAATACTGCCCAGACAAAAGCAGAGAAATCAAGTGAATGTTTTAGTGGCAAACTGTGTTAGAAAACTGTGATAATAAGAGGGAATGTCTCTCTTGATTCTTTCTTGCACAGGAGGAATGAATGGACTCCAGAACATGATGCGACAGTTCCAGCAAGGACCAGGTGGCGGAATGGGGGGCTTGGGTAATATGATGGGTGGCGGCCAGTAATCTGTCTGTGACTATACCAACCATGATACCTAAAATCAACAGACTTTATATTTCTCTGCCATGCCAAAGCAGCTCTAAAGAGCCTTGGCAGAAAACTGAACTTGAGTTGAATGGAACATTATCCTTCTGTGATCTACTCTTCTTCTTGATGCCCTGATGCTGAGTACAGGAACATGTTAATCAGGTCAGGACTGGTCATGCCTAGCTGTGAGGACGTGCAGTCAATCTCTTCCCAAACGTTCTTCAAATGGCTGCGTCAATCATCAACAAGAGACATTGCTGCTCTATTCCTCCATATCAAGAATGTTGAGAGACATTAGAAGACATTGCAAAGAGACATTATCAGGGGTATATCCTCCTTGAGCTGAGATTTGGTATCCCGATGCCAAGCTTGGATTCCTTTCATATTTGGTTCTCCCCACTGTCCAAATGGATGTGATGTGAGAATGATTGTATGCTTAAATATGTTGACAACCCACATCCCATTTTGGATTTGTTTCGATGCCTTCATTTCATTTTTACTCTTTGGGGGCTTCCTTATTCTCCCCCCCCCCCCCCCACCTTCAGTTTGATAAACAAGGTAATGCTATTAAAATGGGTGAGATATCACAATCAATAAACCTGCTGCAGGGTGTATCTCGCACGGTCAAGGCGTATGAGGATAAGTTTAGATTAACCATCATACATGGAGCAAAGGCTTGGAATTGATAAAGCTTTAGGTCAAGATATAACAAGGCAAGTCAGAGATATCTTTATACTTGAATTTAGTCGCTTTTTTTTTCTATGTGCTCTCATGGACATCAGTCATGTGTTTGAGCACACTTCTTACTGTTAGTTTGTACAGAGAATGCTTCTTCAGGACTTTTCACGGGTCTTTGTATCCAGAAGTATCTTATAAGTAGATTTCCTTATTCTTTGGTCGTATACTCTGAAATTATTCCTTTTCTTTTTCTTTTACTTAAAGAAGGAAATGTAGCCATTTGGCTCCCATAACACCATAGTCGGTTTGCTTCCTCTGACCTCATGTTTGGTACTTTTTGTTTGCAAGGGAATTTTCTCATGCAGACATAACAGCAAACTAAAGAGGAAGGTGAGCCAGAAGAGAAATGTGGTCATTCTGGCTGTGCAAGGGAAGATAGATTTTATTCTGATCCCATGATCTTACTAGTCCCATGCCATTACTGACTAGTCATTCATTCGTGTGTTGGATATATTTGTATGTTCGTTTTTGTTATTGTTTTGTTACCATGCTTTGTTTCGTTCTGAGGTCTTGATTTTGTTGGGGATGTACTCCTGTTATACCCGACTTGCATGTATTTGTCATATGTGATTGAGATAATCTGGGGCATGTTGCTTTTAAGAAAGTTGGATAATCATGTGCTTTTATCTGTACAACCATAATGGCACAAATAGGAATGATCAAGACTATATATGCTGTTTTGTGCATCTGTCATGACTTCAATTCAAAAGTTTGCAAGCTTGAGCTTGTGTTTAATAGATTATACTTTATCAAGTCAAGATGCCAAAGGTGATATTCAAAGCTTTGCAGGTTATTGGACAGAAAAAGACAGAGAGACAAGGGGAAAAGGAGATAACTCAGTACATATTTCTTGATGGAGAAAGCAATGCCAAATGTGTTATGTCAAAGGACATAACTGTATTAAGGAGCGAGACATAATCTTTGAACTCAGTTGCATGTAAGCTTGTTTGATAGTCTCCAATAAAATCCCCAAATGTCTATCAAACTTGCATTCACCTTGCAAATGATAAAAAAGATAAATGTACCCCCAAACAACCCCCCCCCCAAAAAAAAAAACAACAACAACAACAAAACCAACAGCAAATGTTTCAGTTTTGTGTATCAATTGCCTGGAGTGCAACATGTCAGTGGTAGTAAAGTTCAAGGAAATGAAGAAATGAGGAGATGATTTTGTTATATTATCTTTGGCTTTGCTTCTCTGTTTGAAGACTCAATGGTCTACTGCAAGCAGTAGCCCTTCACTGCAAACCTCCATTTCCACCCCCCCCCCCAAAAAAAAAAAAGAGAGAGAAAAATCTGAGGGTAAAATACATATAGGAAATAGTGGAAAAGTCTTATTCAAGCCTTGCTTCAAATTTACAGATCCCCCAATTCTGCAGGATATATCCTGAAAGCTTGAAAATCCCCTTCATGTCTGGAAGAGGGAATATAAAAATCTCACAAGATTTTGGAAATCATGTATGTCCCATTGAGATGCTTGTAACACACCAGTATGTCCCTGATTACTCTTTGGAATTCTAATTTTGTTGGATGAATGTTGGCGACCATGTATTAAGAGAATTGAATGTCCACTGTATTTCGTATTCCTTTATACTTTGATCAATGTTCTCTGTATGTTCCTATACCCCAAGATTTGATGGCAATGTGAGTTACGACCTGAAGGAGACCTGACAATGTTGATGAAAACGCCACATTTTAGGATGCTTCAATCAATGAATGTTAAACACAGGTCACTTTTGGATTTTGTCCGTACCACTGTACTATTATTATTTCACTCTTTTTCTAGTTCTCAGATTGTTCATAATGTCATTCTTTTTGATGTCTGCATGAGAAAAAAATATATCTGAGTTATATATTCTACTTTCCATCAATTTCATGTCAATTTCTATTTGTTATTATTATCAGTATTATTTGAGAAAGAGAGAGAGAGATATTGAGAGGATTTCACTCTCAAGAGCTTGATGACAAATGGCATTCAAAAACACTTTTAACATTATTTCCGTAGATAAAGTACCCAATATTGCTATCGATGCTTACCACCTTTGCATTGACTCATTGACTTATATTATTATTTGTGCACAGTAATACTTTTAGTGAGTCTATTATATATACATGTATATATCTTAGGTTATTAGTTTCATTTGTCAATTATGGGATCAATTGTTTCATTCATGTTTTTTTTTTTTTTAATAAAATTCCCCCTAATTACCAAATTATCATAAAAAAACCTTAACAAATTATGTAATCCCCACTATGCCCCTAAAAAGCATTATATATGTGTGTGTATATGTGTGTGTGTGTGTGTGTGTGTGTGTGTGTGTGTGTGTGTGTGCATGTGTGTGTGTATTGTTTTCATTTTTATTTTATTTCATTTTTTTTTGGTTGTCCTCGCAGTTTTATTTGTACATCGATAATAGTAGTGATCATAGGGCACTAATAAGGAGGGAAAATAGTATTGGAGGAGTAAAAACAAATGTTACAGATTTTACAGCATTATTTGAGGAACAAATTAATATCTCTCACAGCTTTTGATCAGGGTGACAACATTCTGTATCAAGCAGTGCTCTCTTCGTGTACAATAAATACCAACAACGTATGGAGGGAAATGTCATTAAATGCCTAACTCTGGTAACAGAAAAGAAAGAGAGCGATATGATTTACCATTAGAAAACTTTTTTTCCTCATGCAAAACATTAACAATCCCAACTCAAGTGTATGATCTTATTTATGAACATAGATGTTTGCAGTCGACAGACAGGCTAGGCGATTTGATGATGATCCGTTTGGCTCCGTTGCGTTTGAACTTCTTCGTGTGTACCGAGTATGTGGTCAGCGCGTAGCGCCCGCCGTGGCTGTACTTGTTTGCACTTCTGTCTGTGGCCACCAGAGCAGGAGGCAAGACAAGAAGATGACTGATAGCGGGGAAGAAGAGGACTACATGTCAGATAGTTTTCTTGTAGAAAGGTAATTCTATTAATCCATCCGTTCTGTTGCTTTCATTCACAGCAGTTGGATGGTTCCATGTAGGCCATTAATTGTGGGAAGCTGGGAAGGGCACCGCCAGCAAAACTGCTAAAAAGCAGCCGGCTCGTGATTAGTCCCATACCTTCAAAAATATGTCACGATATGTCATAAAATGTGTTCTGTGTAAATTACAATTGTTGTAGGTCCTACATCTGTACGAACGTTAAAAAGCTAACTCTGACGTTAGAAATAACTGAATCTGGGCTTCATCAGTTATTTGATTCGGTGTAATATGTTCATTCGGATGTGTTGGATGAATATAAATCTGAATAAGGCTTTGGAGCTGATGATTTATGGACCATAATTTGTATTGTACCATGCCATTGAATGCCATGCCATGCAACAAGCAAGAAGATGCGCTATAATTCAGTTCGGGAAACCCACTCACAAGGGGGGCCCCTCCTTATAAGTAACCCGTCCCCCTTATAAGTATCCCCGTCCCCCTTATAAGTAACCCCCGGGGCACCCCTTATAAAGAGTCTCCACGCTTTTTTGCAATGCAACGCGAAAATGAAAGGACTGCGGCAATTCGCTTGATTATGTCCATAAAGCTTCACAAGTTTCCTAGTTACTCACGAAATTTGAGCAAAATCGGTTTGAGGCATCATATCTAAAATCATGGATTTAAATGCTATGTCAAACGACCCATGCGAATGCTGAAATGCGAGCGATTACTGGCGTGAGTGTCGCCAGGCGCGGCGGCGCGGCAATGCTAGAGTGCAGACGTGGCGACTGAGTACAATTACTCAGTCGCCACGTCTGCACTCAAGCATTGCCGCGCCGCCGCGCCTGGCGACACTCACGCCAGTAATCGCTCGCATTTCAGCATTCGCATGGGTCGTTTGACATCGCATTTAAATCCATGATTTTAGATATGATGCCTCAAACCGATTTTGCTCAAATTTCGTGAGTAACTAGGAAACTTGTGAAGCTTTATGGACATAATCAAGCGAATTGCCGCAGTCCTTTCATTTTCGCGTTGCATTGCAAAAAAGCGTGGAGACTCCTTATAAGGGGTGCCCCGGGGGTTACTTATAAGGGGGACGGGGTTACTTATAAGGGGGACGGGTTACTTATAAGGAGGGGCCCCCCTTGTGAGTGGGTTTCCCGAACTGAATTAGAGCTCTAACGTTAACGTTATACTACTATTTACTCTAGGGCCTACTAGTCTAACGTTAGATAGAAAACAGAATTCTACCACCACACACAGTCTAGTCTAGACACTAGCTAGACATGCGGATAAAAAACCGGCAGAGTCGACGGTAGTAGTTCTAACATAGAAATGCTAAGAAATTCACTTTTCACATGTAAAATTTTATCAGATTTTAGAAGATGTCAATTTATCACATTTTTTTAAAAATTAAAGTTTGAAATGTTTATGTTATGTTAGACTTTTTACTGTACAGTACGAAATTTGAGCCTCATTTGCCATTTTTCTCTTCCTCATCTGCTTGGTACGAATGTGTACGATGAATCGTGGGTATGAATAGTAATTCTGGTGCATGAATGAGATGTGAAAGATGCCGAGTATTCCATTACAAAAATCGTTATTGGCATTATGCGATTTTGCTACGCTTTAATAAATATAACTTTTTATATTAGGCCTGAATGGGGTTAACAGTGAAGTACATTTTCCCAAAAAAAAAAAATTGGAGTGAATAATTCACATAGTTTTGGAAAATTCATAATTTTCAGGACTTTTCAACGACTAAGTCACAAGTGTTGTTTTTTGCTTGAAAATGTCATCCTCTTAGTACTGGTTTGGAGTTCAGACCAACAAGAAATAAACTTCCAGTAATACAATACACTCTCCTACTAAAATCTTGGATATATGTGTGCAGAGACCAACGTCTATCCCAGACAAAGGGAAATCGCCATACTCGTCTTATAATATGAAAGGCCCCAGAACTTCTGTTATGAAAGTATGGATACATGGGGCTCATTCCCTCAGTCATGCATTTATGATTTAAGTTAAACATGCTAAGACTAGGCCAAGGAGGTAGAGCCTACAAGTACAACACTGTTTCCTAGGAAATCTTCTAAAATCACTAGATCGTGTAATCAGTTGCCACTTTGATCTGCTATTTCATTGTAAAGTTATAAAACCCATTGAGGATGGGCTGATTTAAATGCTACAACAGGCTTTTCCCATAAACACCTGTCTGAGTCAACTCAGGACTCGTCTTCAACGGGTTTAGTTCCTAGAAGAAAATTTTATCCCCTGTTACCCTGAAGAGGTCAGTGTCAGAGAAACAATGTCAGTGGATATCTATTACTCACTAGATATACCAGCAACAAAAAATTGTATCAATACCTTCCCTTCATTCAGTATTGCTCAGACCCTTGCCAGCCGGTATGTCAACTGTCACTGTATTGTACTGTTGTAGGATATCTGTGAGAAGGTAGTGTGCACTTTGTTTTGCCCACTGGGTCAGGGTCTGCTACTCAAGCAACTACTACTGTATGCTACTGTCTACTACTACACATACTTTTCAAATTCAATACATGCCAGTAAACTTGTTTTGTAATGGACAAATTGTTCATATATATTCAAGATGAAATGGAATAGGGTAGTTTCTCTTGAAAACCATTGATGAAGAAGGCCAGCATAGCAAATCTTGTTGCCATCATTGTGTCTTGTTTAATTGCTACTGATGGTATCATGGTATTGATATAACACGGCTGAATCTAGCCATGTGCCACTAATAAAGAGGCATCTTTTTATCAAGCCAATCTTGAGCAGGTAATCCCAACTCATTTCAAATAGATCTAAGGCTTTGTTCAGTTCATCTCTCATACTTCAGTGTGTTTGTATGTTCTTGTCATCCTAGTCTCAAATTCAAACCTCCGTTGATTTTCAGTAAAGAATCAAAGCCTGGTCAGCTGTCATGGGGCAGGGCCGCCAGACAGCACAGACAGGATGAGAAGCGGAGACAGGCAAACCAGAAGAACAAAGCAAAGTTCAAACCAGTAAAGCAGCATGAGGAGGAACAGAGACAGAAGGGCCTCAACAGTGCAATATCCACAGAAAGCAAGGGCTTTGCCATGCTCCAAAAGATGGGCTACAAGCAGGGAAGTGGACTGGGCAAAACAGGTGTGTTTTGTTTTGTTCTGTTCTGAAAGAAATAAATATATGCCACTACACTGTGCTGTCATTTTGAGAATATCACAGTTATTATCATCACTATAATACAGATATGAGCATGGGAATGTATTTACATTCAGAACAGCAGACTAAGATTAACAGTCCATGTTGGATCGTATGAACATGACATTAATTTTTCAGTTTATTTGACACCATACCTTAGTTTTTCTTCCCTCTGGACATGCAGGATGTAAGACTGTTACATGATTTTCCCTTTTCTTTGGACTTGTACTCATTAAAATGCACATTGAACACTTTATTTACAGAAATTGTGTACCTCATTCATTTGATAGACAAATGATTACAAAATCAACTTTTTAGTTACTCATAGTTAACTTCTGTCTAGATTTACATAGTTTCAATTAACTGTGTGAAGCATGACTAGATGTTATGTAATGTTTGCTACCCTGTAACCATGCTGTCAGTTGATTGTTCTTTTAATCAGAAAGGACTGTCATACATATTTCACTTGATGTGCAGATGAATGTAGTGCCAATTAATCCTATTTATTGTTCTTATCTGTTTTAGGAACTGGAAGAGCTGAACCAATTGGAATTGAAATCAAAACAGGCAAGTTCGATAATGAGAATGTTGAATTGACAGGACAATTGAGGTGCACTATATTAATACTATTGTAACTGGAAATGTATTTGACAAATGCAAACAGAAAAATTGACCAGAAATGAATAATATTTATTTGTGGAAAATTGAGCAAAGAAAATGGGATTCCATCGGGATTCGTACCCGAGACCTCCGGATGCTAGCCCAGTGCTCTACCGGCTGAGCTATAGAAAGCCCTAGTTCAGTGTTTGTTCCAGAAACCCTAAATTTTGAATGCTCAAATGGTCAGAAGCTATAGCAGTGTGTTTGATGAAATTTGTGTCACATTGGTATCTATGTCTCATCATCTCTACGAAATCTGTGAAAGTAATAAATGTGACATCATTGATTCAGCCCCAAAAGTCACAGGTAGAAGGACACAGCTTTGCACAAAGCAGACTGACCAATGTTATGATAAATCAGAGAAAGGAAGTAATATAAGAGGTGTTGCCAATCAAGAAATGCATCAGTAAGGATATGAATCCAAGAGTGTGGAATATACAGTGCACTCCTGTTCTAACAAACATGGTTATAACAAAATTCCGGTTATAACGAGGTAAAAATTTGGGCTGCAATGTTATCCACCCTATGTATTTTTATAGTTTATTTGTTTGGTTATAACGAAATTTCATTATAACGAAAGAAAACTGTCGGTCCCGAGGACTTCGTTATAAAGGGAGTCCACTATATGCTTTTTTGCATGCTTCTGCCATGCAGGCAGAGGTGGCCTGGGTCAGCAGACAGAACTCAAGCGGAAGCAAGCTGAGATGGAGAGGATGCGGGAAGTGATGGCACAGAAGCGGGTCAAGATGGAGGCCAGCAGAAAAGGCAATTTTCTCAGGCATCAGAGCGACAGGTTCTTGGAGAAGGAAGCAGAGCATGACCTGTACAACAGCCAGAAAGCCTGTGCGCACCTCGACCATGGAGAAGTGAGTGCCATTCATCCCAGGTCTCTCATCCAGATGATTGGGACGCAAACGCTCACACACACACACACACACACACACACACACACACACACACACACACACACATTCTCGTAAGATACTCTGACTGGGGATATGATAGTTTGCTAAAGGTAACCGGGCATATTCAGTTACGTGTTTCTGGGGTTTTTTTTTTCTGTATCCCAATAAATTGGCTTACTAAAACTGAAAACCATTAAAACTTATACTTAAACTAGGGTAAGTAACAATTACTTAGGCGTCATGTAGTGTATAGGTGTATGCCCATCAATCGAGGATACATGTGAAAATTTTTGAATTTCCCAATTTGAATGGTGTGAAGTATTATTTGCTTGTACATTATGCACTTCCTATGTTTTATATGCATTTATGCAGAATGGGCAGCTACACTATACCCCTATCAGGGTACCCCTAGAGCCTTATAAGGGCGCTTTTTCGTCTTTAAAAAAAGAGAGAGAGAGAAAAAAAAGGATATAATATACAGTACATGTACACAATACCCGGTGTGAAATGTATCTCCATTTGCCTGGAGTGAAACACTGCAATATCCCCACAATTGAAACCATTTACAAGAACACACACACACACACACAATGCCTGCTAAATGAGCTTTTGTAATAGCTGTCTTTTGGAGTTAATGCATTTAGAAATTGGTTGGTTACGAACTAAATTCTAGAAACATGGAAAGAAAAAGTGCATTATATGTCCCATGAATGACATACACCACTGAATCTTGTTCCATCTTTTGAATGTAAAGAAAAAAAATAGGAGGACACCTCTTGAAAGTGAAACAAGCAGACTTACACAAACCACACTGTATCTAAACTGCAATTTTGAATAGGGAGTAGGAAGTAGGGTTTTTATTGTTTATGTGGGATTGTATTTCATAATTCCTTGTATATATTGGAGTGGACATTTTTGTGATTCATTGCTAAGACTAATCCAATAGTTTCACACTCATTGTTGTGTCATATATTGTGCTGAATTCTTTGTGTATGAATGATACGGTATGTATCTTTAAGCATTTGTTCGGATATCATATTCAAGTGATTGAATGGAAAACTATTTGTGCTAATTGTTCTCCTCCTAGGGACTCAGTGAGCCTGAAGTTACTTGGTATTGGCCCAAACAAATGCTTCCAGGCTATACAGAGGAGGAGGAGGAGGAGGAGGAAGAAGAAGAAGAAGAAGGAGAAGAGAAAGAAGAAGAAGAAGAAGAAAATGAGGATGACGAACTTACAGTGAGAATTGATGTTTGGAATCATGGTAGAAAAGGTGCTGCTAAGAAATGACCAACATAGTTTTGTAGGAATGCATTTTACAGTGTTAGTTCATTTAAGTGTATTTCAATTCGCGTTTATTTTATTCAAACAGATAAAAAACATTCAGACAAGGTATATAAATAAATTCAAATTGACAATACAAATGTAACAGAATGTGGAAACAGCAAGAAAAACAAAGTTTTACGAGCAGCTGCCACCATAACAAAAGCATTTATAATAAAAGTCATATGAAGTCAAACAAATGCGTGTGCATAGAAATTAAAGCCAAAGTAATTCAAAACACATGTTCTACATTAGACACATAAGAAAAGACAAAAAACAAACAAACAAACAAACACAGAGTAATACCCGAATACGTAGATTACTTTTCTTTTTCCAATAATAATAATTTAAATCTTCGTTTAAAAACATTTAAAGATGGACTCATTTTAATTGCCTGTGGCAAATTATTCCAAGTTAAAGGTCCTCTATACAAAACAGAATATAAACCAACATTTGTTTTATTAAGAGGTAAATGATAATTCAGAGGATTTCTCAAACTTTTTATTGGTATATTCTGCAAATCATGCAAAATACTTGTGATTATGGGATGGAGATATTGTAATTTACCACCCCTATGAAAGTCACTCAAGCAATAACTTGTACAACTTATAGTGTCAGTCATGGTACAATATTTGTATTTTCGTTGTTGTCCCCGCCGAACGAGTTTGAGCAGGGGACTATGAAACGGGCTCCGTACGTGTGTGTGTCTGTGTGTCCGTGTGTCCGTCTGTCCGTGCGTCCGTGTGTGATCAAAATGTTCAAAATGCTACTCCATCGCCATTTCTAACCCGATTTTGATTCTGTTTGCTTTATATGATAGCACTACATGGGAGCTTTGAAACTTCTATACAGAATTTCAGTTGTGACCTTTGACCTTGACCTTTGACCTATATTGTACATTTTGCTTCAAAATGCTACTCCTTCGCCATTTCTAACCCGATTTCGATTCCGTTTGCTTTATGTGATGGCACTAGGTGAGGGCTTCAAAACTTCTACACAGAATTTTGACCTTTGACTTCTTTGACCTTTGACCTTGATTTTTGACCTATATTTTACATTTTGCTACAAAATGCTACTCCTTCGCCATTTGTTACCCGATTTCAATTCCGTTTGCTTTAAGTGATGGCACTAAGTGAGGGCTTCAAAATTTCTACACAGAATTTTGACCTTTGACTTCTTTGACCTTTGACCTTGATTTTTGACCTGTATTGTACATTTTGCTACCAAATGCTACTCCTTCGCCATTTCTAACCCGATTTCGATTCCGTTTGCTTTATGTGATGGCACTAGGTGAGGGCTTCAAAACTTCTACACAGAATTTTGACCTTTGACTTCTTTGACCTTTGACCTTGATTTTTTTTACCTATATTGTACATTGGCAACAAAATGCTACTCCTTCGCCATTTCTAACCCGATTTCGATTCCGTTTGCTTTATGTGATGGCACTAGGTGAGGGCTTCAAAACTTCTACATAGAATTTTGACCCTTGACTTCTTTCACCTTTGACCTTGATCTTTTTACCTATATTGTACATTTTGCTACTAAATGCTACTTCCGGCGGGGACATATTTTACGCACCGCGTAATTTCTACTTTTCCTTGTTATTATTATTTTTAATATACTTCATTTTAAATTTTTTTTTTTTTAATACTATCAGGAAGAGAGGAAAAAGTTTTTCATATGGATGCATTTCCCCCTGTTGGCCACCAATATCTTTTTAAGTAAATATGATTGATCTCATCTCAACCTTCTTTGATTTTTCACATTGCTTTTGTTTCATTCTGTCATATGCAGGCTGGAGAAAAATTATCACAGCTTACAGTGTACCTAAGAACTCATCATAGATACTGTGTATGGTGTGGGGCAAAATTTAATGGTGAGTATTAAGTGTCTACACCAACCTTGGACAGGAATCTGAACACAACCTACTTTCACCTTGAAATCATTTAATTCTTGAAGTTACGAACTTTCATGTGTTAAAGGTTTTGTAGTTGCCGTGAAACAATTATGGTAGAATGAATTCCATGTAGCAAATGACTATGTCAGCCTCCTGGGTAGCTATTAAGCCCCAGTGAGCTAGTTTTCATTTGAAACATTTGAAAATGTTTTGCAAATTAAGGATGGTTACCTCTCTGTAGTGTCAAGCTAAATTTGATTGCAGGCAAAAGGAATGTGCATGCACCAAATTCAGGTTATAACAAAATTCTTCTTACAACCAAATCGAAATTTAGGTCCCAAAACTATAATCTATACATCTTTAAACACTGTACTGTTCAGCTATAACAAAATTGTGATACAATGAATGGAAACCGTCAGTCCCAAGGACTTTGTTGTACTGGGTGTGCACTGTATTGCATTGCAGTGAAGCTATGGGTTGGTTGTGCTTTCAATTTTCTGCTGTAGCTGTCAAAGCTAATCTAGTTTCCATCTTCATATTACTTTGATTACATGTGTTAAAACAGAATATAAGGTACTGTATATAGCCATGTTTTCCATGTGTGTAATATTTTGCATATTGCAACTTCTAAGATAATTTCAGAAGTCGGTTGCATTGGTAATAGAGAATCACAGGGACAGAAAAAAAAAAGTATTTTTCTTTTTTAAAAATAAAAATAAAAAATCATGGATTCCAACATTGGGGAGTATATCCAGTGCATTTATATTATTGAAGATGCCAGAGAAGTTACTGTTCAGGTAGGCCAGTTTCGCAAATCTTTTCATTCAAAATTCTTTGGTTCAAGTTTGCTGGTAAGACTGATAAATATGTCTTTATGTTGTATTTTATACTTCCAAGAACTATTGTAACTGATTGACAAATTTTCCTTCATCAACATATATAAGAATTGAATTAATCAGTGTTTTGTAGTTGCCATGACAAAAAATCATGGGCATACATACTCAGGCAGGATTCGAACCTACGATCTCCTGATCACCAGACAGGTGTCTTACCCACCAGCTAGACCACTGAGCTTCTGCTCGACAACCAGTGCTGGTTCTACATCCTTAATGCATGCAGTTGGTATTGCTGGTATTGCATATTTATTCAAATTACTGAAATTAAGAACTGATTAAGCCAAATTATTATTTTTTTTGTGTGTGTATGCCTACAGATGAGAAAGACTTGGCAGAAAATTGTCCGGGAGACAATGCAGAGGTACACAGGTAGTATACCAGTCTCACAGGGCTATGATTATCGTCATGGAAGATGGATGTCGTGAGCCAATAATGAGGAAGTCAAGATGGCTTGATCATCGAGGACACACTACAGTCTACTTCTCCCGTGTATGTGGGAGAACACGTAGCTGGTGTGATAGTGACGAGCTTTTTTAGTCAAGCCCATGGGAGCAGCAGGCCTGACTCCCCCCTCGCAAACATGGATATTTGCTTCCAGAGGCAAAAACATTAAGAAGGAAAGAGGATATCTGTGGATGAAGGGATGATGAGTAGAGGGGAGTGTCAATGAAAGTTGTACCTGCACCCATTCTACTCCCCACTACCTCTGTGGAGAACAGAGCTGTGAGAAATGACAACAGCAGATCCGAGGAAATGAGATGTTGTGCGAGTTAATGTGCATCACAAGAGAGTCTTCATCATGAAATAATGAAGCATACCAGTATTGCAATAGTCTTCTCTTGGACCCTGTTCAACCACCGAGGACTTCTGTATGAGTGAGCAGATATCTGGCAAAGCTATTTATTAGAATGGTTCAGTGAAGTTGAAGACAGCTGTATTGTGTGGTTTAATAACATGATAAGGTGCTTGAGGCAAATCCTCTGAAGGTAACACTCCAATACAGACCAGTGGTTCACCAGTGATGTAATGCAAAGTCAATTATGTTTTTCTGCTGTATTACCTTACAATAAGCCACCCATCAGTCATGGGGCAATCTAAGACCAAAATTGATATTCCCCTCCTTTCAAAAGGGAAAGGCATACAGGAGTAGGGCCTATAATGAAATATGTACACATATAATTTTTTTTCTGTTTACACATGTGTGTACTTGTGATTCTGAAGTGACATAATCCCTGTAGATGTCGGCACAAATGCCGTTAGTATTGTCCATAGTGCAAATTTTGTTTTTCTGCATTTGGAAGAAATTAAAGGAATGTACGGATGATCAGAGAAATCCAAGGATTGAATATTTGTTTTTGCATTGTTATATGTATCAGTAATGATAAAATGTATACTTGGGTGACCCGCATCTCGTCATAGTTAATGTTTGCGCATAATTGAATCACATTTCGCCACTGAAATTCTTTGAAATCCAACTCACATACAGGAAAAATGCTGAAAATTCCAATGGAATCACAAGTTCACTGATCGATGTAGAAAATTTGCAGCTATCGTCGTTAAACGTGAACGTTGCGAAAAAGTTCCATGCTAAGGAAGGGGCCCGCAACTCGTCACCCACGCTCCCATAGACAAAGCAAGTAAAAGACGTGTGCGGGTGACCGTGATGCTCCCATAGACATACACATAAAAGATGCGTGTGGGGACAGTGGTGATACTTATAACACGTATTCCGATTAAAAATTCAGATTTTCGCGAAACTGTTCGGTTTTCACCACAATTTGTTTGGTTGTGGTAGCCCTGCCAAGTTCCAAGTGTACTGAACACAGTCCCGGGCATAAATTTTTGTTCAGTGCGCTTAAAACAATTTTAAGCGGGGTGACGGTATTCGGGCCCCTGATGAGGTGCGGGCACCTCACTATACCAGAAATTCTTCTGTACAGCCTTCAGAAAAGAGGGAAGATGAAAGATATTACCCTGAAATACATGTGTGAAGTTAAACAGATCTTCTTCTTTTTTTGTATTATTTATATAGTACTTAAAGTAGGTGCTGGTTAGGCCTTCTGCATGCTGCTGTAGAACCTGGGCTTCACTAGTGTTTAGTTTTTTTTCTAATCACGCTACTCCACTCCATGAACTCGATGTCTTCTGATTTCCACCTCATCTCAATCAGTCCATACATACTCACTCATTCACAAACTTGTAGCGAATCATAATGGTCCATTTGGATTGATGACCTTTCTTTATTGATTCCAATGATTGACACTGAGCATGTCTTCAATTACTGTATACGCTGTTATTTTCGCGTGCAGACATTTTTGCGAATGAGGAGGTCATAGACATTTTCGCGAGATGTTGTTTTCGCGAATTGACACCAACGCTAACATAAATGTGCTATTAAACTAGCGCATGGAGACATTTTCGCGTGTTGTTAAATTCGCGATCCAACTGAGATTCGCGAAATTCGCGAAAATTAAACCCTCGCAAAAATAACAGCTTATACAGTAGTTGAATCATTTCCATCACCAAAAATGATACTGCTTGACTTTCTTACCACATCAAACAGACGAAGAAATTACTTTGTACAGTACATTACAGCTATAGTGTAGTAAGGAGTATAATCCGACCAAAAGTAGAAGTAGAAGTGGGAGTACAAGGAGGTTGAAATATTGCCTGCTTCTTCTGGGTTCTATAGCATACCTGCTCCTCTCAGCAGCTCTCTGCTGTGTCTACCTTCCACTACCATGCACTGCAGCAGTATGTGTTTCTAAATCAGAACAAAAGGTGGTGCTACTCATGATACATTGTATATCTGAAGTAACACTTGATATGAATTCAGTATACCCTGACAGTGCGTGCACAGTCGAGACTAAAAAAAAACATTAAAGTAAAACAGCCTTCTGGTATCTGATAATGGACTTGTAAGGTGTCTCTCCTTTTGAATATTTTATGACATGTAAGCATTGCAGAATCATTGAATCACATATATATACACCAAGAGTTCTGCCAAATACAATCATTGGAAAATAAATATCATTGGCAAATAGAACATATTTTAAGTGCATACCTTTTCTTTATTGCGGAGTCCACTGGAACACAGAGAGAAGTTATACAATGTATGTAACAAACCACTGTAATGTGCTACAAATCTGTATTTTGGATGAAATTGTTTTGCAAGGTCACATGGGCAAGCAGTTGCACAGCAAACACACATACACTTTCTAGAAATATCCATTGCCACGCAGTGGAAGTGTATCCCCTTGGTTGTCAACTTTTGGGGTTAGAGTATACTATGATGAACATGCATATGAAAAAGAGGGGTAGCAAACATTCAAGTGTGTACAGTTGAGCATATGTACAACTTCTAGTACTCTCCGCTAATTCGGTACCGCTAAATCAGGTACTCTGTGCAATTGACTTACAAACTGATAAGCAGTTTCCGATGCATGCTATATTTACCGGATAATTGGGTATGCATTCTGGATAAATGGGTAGAAATTTTCCAGATTAGCCTGATCTATTTCCATAGTTTTCCCACAGAAAGCTTATAGAATTTGTGTAAATTCAAGTACATTGTACAAATTTTGAAGAAACTTTGAGGTGATGATAGAGAGCTTGGGTTTACATGTATGTTTTAACATGAAATACTGTGCTATATATGATAGATTTAATGCAGTGTATGATTGATTCGCCATATCACTGGTACAAATAAATGCGTTATGCGGTGTACAAAACGCACCAGCAACACATACACTCTGCCAACACATTCACACACACACACACACACACACACACACACACACACACACACACACAGTGACACATTGATCACTATACTTGTGCCTACAATGTATGATGAGCTATGGATAGCTCTCGATAAAAACAGAATAAACTAACTTCATCGAGACTCAATCTTTCTTCAGGCTGTTCATTGAAAAAAAAATTACATACGCCAGAAACACATGGGGACAAGGCAAAATTTGTTGCAGCATTTGGCTGCATATGCATTTAAGAAATCTAGTTTCAAATGACAGATGTTCAGAAGTGTGCATGTGGCTTGATGAATTTTGTTTGCAAAATTCTTCTGCAGACACTAAGGCTGTTGTTTGACTTTAGATGAGCTGTGGCTGTAAGTGACATACTGTGCTGTGTGCATGTGATGCAGAGAGGTGTGTGACTAGTACATGTACATGTATGATGCTGTGCCACACATTACCCAATTAAGCAGAGAGTACTGTACAAGTTAGCAACCTAAATATGACCTCCGGCCCTGTTAAAGACAAAAGGTAGCATCATCAAAAATGGTGAGTCTAGATTTGAAACCGTAATACGTGTACACCAAGTACAAAATTTCTACAATATCTGTCACTTAATGCCACCTGCAAGGTGCACACAAAACAACTACCAATATTTGACCTTTGATCCTATGAAAGGCAGTTTCGACCTATTAAAAGGCAGGGCATTGGGGATAGCAAAGTCACAATTAGTACAGGTCAAGATTTGACAATGATAAACCTCTAAACAAAACTTGAATGACATTTTTTTTTTTTTTAATGACACACCTCCATACTGAATTCGAATAAAATCCATGAAGAGACATCATGGCCAGCATCGCAGACACATACATGATGCAGTAGCATAACACTGCTCAATCCAAAATATTCTCCGATGTAGTTATCAACCTATGTGAGCATAGATCAAGAGTAGAGAGGAAATGTGTAACAGAAACTCTAAGAATTTTTGCACTTCTCTGAGCCAGAACAGCAGGTGGTTGCAGTCATGATTTTTTGACTGATGATTTTTTCCAAATACAAATTATCGATTTGATCAAACACAAACAAATTAGCGTAGTGTACACAGTATGTACACTGCTACATGATGTAAGATTTCATCTACTCCTACTCAGTACAGTGTATTAATATTGATGTCACTATGTTTGGTTATTCATTTTTAATTTAGTTTTTTGCACAAAGATTTGTCCTCATTTTACACACTGTACATGTACAATTTGTACATGTGTGTCAAAAATTAGGCAATAGAAAACAGGACCATCAAACTGTGAAGATATCTTTCCTCTGCGTACCCAAATTGAGAGAGTTCTTGTCTTGTTGATATATCAGCATGCTATCACTTTCTTTTACTGCTGATTTGATGAATGCTTGTTTGCGACATGCCACAAATCTCACATTCTCTGTAGTAAAACAGTGCATTCTCTGTAGTAAAACAGTGCTCTCCAGAATTGCAGGAGATTATGTCAATAATGCTCACTGCTTTTATGTCAGTCATCTAAGTCCTTCAAACTTATCTCTGGCAGATGTATTTTTGGTATTTTGCAAGCAAACACAATGGGAGTGATGCAATGTTTAAATATTTTACCAGCTAATGTGGTAACCACTACATCAGATCATATTAAGTTGTACATTTTCCTATCAGCAACTCACTTCACATCTGCTCCACTGCACAGCTTATGCAATATAAACTTTCACTGTACTTCTGTAATACAATCAGAAAGGTCCCACCTCCCCGATACAATTCAATGATTTAGCAGTCACATGATCTTCACAATGCATGATAAACTATACTGGCTTGTAAGGTGTCCAGTATTTCCAGTCAGTCTATTCATATTGAATTCATGAAGTTCATACTCGTATTACATGGGAAACTACTCTGAATATGATGCAAGAGAGGCTTTTCATCATCTTTCCGGCTTGAAGCTGTTGGAGACTTCTCTTGGTTCCAGCCCTTGCAATTCACGGAAGCGTCGTTGCTTAATCAGCATTTTTGCTCTGTTGTATCTGCAGTATGTACTAGAGAGAAGAGATAGGGAGCGTAACTCATTGGTGTAAGGATTTACATTTAATTTGAAGATGTGGCACATGACTTGAGTTTAAATAGGTATCGTCTGCCTTTGAATACATTGTACTTTCCATGAAATTTCTAAATTATGTAAATTTTATATATAAAGAATTCTCTAACTTGTTCAGACCCTCAAACTTACCCTAATGTTAGACCCTTAAAAACTCAAGCAAACAAAGATAGCTACACTGCATAACAGAAAATAAATTTAAAAATAATTTCAGGGAAGAATGGTTGCTTTCATCTTTCTAAGACTTGAAATCTGACAATACCTACACACTACCTGCAACAACAACAACAAAATGACATGATAAATGTCACTGGAGACAGAATATGTGCAACAGCAGCAACAACAAAATGACATCATAAATGTCACTACAGACAGAATCATGATTTTTTTTTTTTTTTTCATGATTGCAAGCTGAAAGTTGCCAGTTCAAGAACTGACTCCCAAAAGATCAGGTATTGCTAGCCCCTTCATAATTGGTTAGAGCACCACCTGGGAGGATATGCCCATCACATTGAATCATCATACATATGTAATTCTTCTTTGTGAACAGTAACTGTCACCAAAGACATGTCCTCTGCACTGCACTACTGGCACATGTAAAGCCACACTGTGTACCATCTGTGGCAGTCTAATCGTTATACACCATCACATTGAGGCAAGCTACAGTCAACCTTGCCTAGGTCAAATCTACTTGGACTGAAAAATAGCTTTGACTTAGAGAAAAAGTGACTTATGAGGGGTTGAAGTCAATAGAATACAAAGAGAAGAGGACTTGAAAAGACCTTTGACTCAAGTGAGGGTAGACTTAAAGCAAGGCTGACTGTAATTTGTTGAAGGGTGATTGCACATTACAGATATTCCAAGACTTACAATGAGCCAAGAGTGACTGCAACCAAGGAAAAGACTCCCATGTCTGCTGACCTTTTCACTCGACCTGGAGAAATATGAATACGATGTTGATTTTAGAATGAGACTTATACACTAATTTACCTCAATTTTAAAAAGGATTGAACAATAACTAACATGTTTAATTACTTTGCAATAGACACATCTAATTGTAATGCACAAGATCAGGAAAGCTGTTTCTGTTTTACATCAAATTCACAATATCTATTCAGTCTGCAATGCAAATTTTGGTACTGCACTTCAGGACACAGTGGCAATCCCATAAAATGGCCAAAACATTTGAAACAGTTCTAGTTATACAAAGAACAGGAAGAAATCTACTTATATTACCAAAGACTTGGTTACCAGAACAATGAAGCTTACTTGTGAGAAGAAATGTTGCTAAACCAACTCCCAGACCTCCACCGATGCCATACAGGAATGCCGTCCTCATGCATGGTGTCTCCTGGATCTGCTCCTTGACCTGCGACACGAATGGCTTCTGAAAAAAAAAAAGAGAAGGAAAATCACCAAATGACTAATGACACAGGCATCAACATTTCATCTAGAAATTATGAAGATCTATATTTAATATCCCAATCAATTCCAAAACTACGTGAATAATATTATGAAGTATAATTAGAATTCTATTAATAACGATGAAGTACAAGATGAAGAGGGTCCCGCCAAACGCGTTGTGGGTTCATAACATATTGTTTGATAACCCGGGGGGCTCCCTCTCTCTCTTCTCGTCACAGAAACTGTCAACTCATTTGCCATACTACCTGCTGTCGCAACTTCCATGACGTAACTCATTAACTGTCTGGCTTCATGCCTGTAAGATATATGAGGATGACTGATCCAGATGAATGATTGTTGATAGGTTTTCTGCTCTGTGCAATGTTAGTGGAGACGGACGTTGAGTGATCGTGTGAATGTTTGGACACTGCCTCGGATACTTTGAAAAGATGTCGAATAGTAGGAATACCCGCTATTTATAGGGACTGGGGTGCCAAACTCATTATCATAACAAAAGACTTTGAATTTCCTTGGTGTGATCTCTCTGCCAAACCACGCAGGAATATGCTAACCCTCTGAAAGCTTGTACGAAGTGTTATGTAATAGAATTACTTCAGGGCCAGTGGAACTTTTTTTCACAACACAGAGGAATATATTGGGTGTAAAAAGTGGTACCCACAGAAAAAATAGAAGGAACCAGAGTGATTCTTTTCTGGTCAGCTGATGAAACCTTAAGTGTGAGCACGGGCAAGGCCTGGTTTTCTTTTTCTTTTTTTTTTTATTTTGCTTGTCAGCTGAAGAAAACCTAGAAGTGGCAGCAGAACTTGCGCTGAAGGCCCTTTTTTTTCTCTCCTGGCTTGTTAGCTGATGAAACCGGGAGCAGAAGTTGTGATGAAGGCCTTTTTTTTTTTTTTTTTTAGCTTGTTCGCTGATGAAACCTGGAAGTATAAAGTAGCTAAACCTAATTAAATTTACTTATGAAATAACTCTATCAAAGGTCCCTTTAGAAACTATTTTACATGGAGGGCAGGGGTCCTACAATACTGTGCCTGTGGCCATGATTGGATGATGCAATTTATTTAGCGACAGATTCTAGGAGTAGGGTAGGAGCCCTAAATAGACTGGGTCTATTTAATGTTAGTATGAATAAGCTCACGATGGGGAGCCTGAACGCGAAGATTGTATCATATTTGGAACATCTCACCATATTCTCAGTCATCTACAAATGTCATTCATAAATATGGCATGTGTAAAGAGGTGTAATGTAAAGCCAATATTGCAATAATACTCATCAGTAAGCAGAAACAACCAATACAATAGGGCCTACTAAGCTACGGCTGCTATTATATAGACAGAAAGATCCGTCTGTCCGGAGGACTCTTTTATATTTGCCGTTAACGCTGTCCTCCGTATACGGACAGGATCCGTGAAGCCAGACGCAGTCTCCGCGAACATTCCCCGACGGACAGATACAGACCGATCTTTCGGTCAACGGCTGCTATTGCATATTGCCTTCGTTACTGAGAACTGAGTAGACTAGTACTAGTCTAGTTCTAGTAGAACATTAACCCCGGCGCGGGGCGCTGTAACATAGTAACCCTTTACGGTACGTATTGGGGTCGCTGCTGCGGTTAGTAGAACATGTATTAAATTAGGCAGCATTAAATTACAACTAACTACACGTACGATGTAGGCCTACTACTGTACTAGCTAACAATAAAGTCCGTATATGGGACTAACAGATAGTAATTTGCACAGGCACCTCACGGGGAGGGGATGGGCCGAGCTTGTGTATTTTTGTGATATTTACAACGCAGTCGAAATGTTTACATGTAAAAGCTATTTCAGCGGCCATTGTCAAGGCTTTCGGAATCAACAGTCATTAATTTTCATATTTACCTTACTACTGTCGTCGGAGTCCATGTCTGTCTCACCATCTAACTGTTAGGATCTGTGATTACGCAAACTCTCTGGAGACTGGATGAGGTTACATAACCTCTGCTGCTGCGGCGGCGGACAGCTTCCCATGCGGGCCCGCCGGGCATATGTGCAGGGTAGCGCAGCGCAGCATGCAGGCGCTTCGCTTCCAGTCAGTGTACGTGTACGTGTACCGATACAGTCCACGTTGCGTCATGTCCACATAGGTTGGCCTATCCTACCTAGCCTAGGGTCACGTTTGTGCTGGTTGGATTTGATCTGATTGTGCTGTTGCTCCCTTCATCTGCCACTTACTGCAAGCAAGGATAAAGGATAGGCATTAAGCCGTTGCTCGACCAGCACTTGCACTGGACAGAACAGAGAAAGACTGAACACTGATCGGGCGGGGTTTGCAGAATCTAGGGAGGCCTACTCGTGCACACACGTAATCGTGTACAGCCTGTACACGCCACCATCCCCCGCGGCCCCGGCCCCACACAGCTCAGCTCAGGCAGTACAGTACAGCTCTTACAGGAGAGGATACCGGTTAGTGAGCTCGAGCTCGAATAAGAATCTATGAATTACCGGTATAGAAAGTATACATTTACCTGAATAACATACCTGGTTCTTCTTCTTCTTCTTTGGTGTATTAATTATCGTAAGATTAGTAAGATTTTATTCGACTCTTCCGACCCCATTCCGGGGTATGAGAGGGCATATTTGAGGTAAGAATTAGGCGGATTTGTATTATATTTTTAGAATAAACAAGCTACAGATCCTTAGGGTGTCGATACGTGGTACCCCCAACCCTACAACACATATAAATACAAGATATCATATGGTTATAACAATATCAAAGAATACATGTTTGTGATATATGTATATAAAATAGTATACCTACTGAACATAGCTATTCGTACTTCTACTTGAGTGGGGCAGTGCGAGTGCAGTGCAGTGCCGAGATCAGATGAAAAGTGCAAGTAAAATAAAAATGATCACACTGCACTGTCACTGAGCTGACACTACAGATGACAGGAGAGGCTTACCGGTATAAACAAAGTCTCATTTTGTGCACCCCCTGTTTGAAGATCTCTAGGGAGGTGCCTATTGATTTCTACTTGATGGTATTAACAGTGTAGAGTTTCGTGCATAGTCCCGGAAACCCGCTCAAGAGGCCGAGGCCTGCTCCCCGTACGAGCACTGCCCTGCCTCACGAGGCCTGCCGAGAGCCTCATGAGGCCTCCCGGGGGAGAGCCTCAAGGGGCTCCTTATTCACTTTTTATTCATCTCACATCTGACATATAAATAGTCACAAATTTGCTCGGTGATTTTTTGTTACACAAAAAATAAAAGCATGCGAATATTTTTACTTGCCATACGTTCCTGTGCGTGATGTCTTGATTCCACGGAATTAAAAACGAGCGAAACTCTTCTGACCCGGCCTAGCGCGAAAAATTAGTCGCGCGAAAATATCCACTTTTACAGTATGGTATTTGTTTAATTACTGCTGGATTATACAACCAATATTCTGACCAAAATGTGATACACAGTCTTAGCCTAGCACATCTTCTGCAATGTAACTTTGTGTAGGCCCGTTGAATTGTATGGAACAGGATTCAAATTAAATGCCACGTTCAGACTCCTGGGTCATTTGAGCTTTACATATTATGAGAACACTGTAGTGAGGTTGTATGGGTGGGTGCTGGGTGTGTACATGTACATGTATGTGAGATTTTTAAAGGATACATAGTGACTCCTTATGTAATGCAGTCAGACTTAGAATTTTATTAACTTTGGTAATTTACCAGATTTGATAAATTTGGTAACTTTGGTAATTTGTCAGAGGAAAGTGTATTATGTTGTTGTTTTCGTTATGGGATATTATTTTGTTTTGCTTCCTTTCCTTTTGAAATTTGAGTAAACTAATAAATTACACGTTTTCTGTCACTATCTGCGTAGATATGGCCTCAGTGTTCAAATACTCGAGCAAAGACTTCGTGTCTCACATCCCTCCTGAAGCAGAGAGTAGAGAAGAGCGGAGTACAGTGAGTATGCTCTCCAGTCATGCCAGTATAATTTATTTATTTATCTATTTATTTATCTATCTATTTATTTATTTCAACATATTTTGACAAGATAGCAAGATCAGCAGATGAGTGCTGTTTTACATCAAGGTCCTGTACAATCCAACTATATAAATATAAAATCATGTTACATAAATATAAGCATAAAAACCACTACAAACAAGCAATCAGAGTTGCAAGGAGCAAAACGTTTAGTTGAAATCAGTAGTAACCAGATCAATGTACGATATCACAAAACAATATGATAGAAAAGGATATATTAAAACAGCGAGTAAAATGATGCAAGATTATATACACAATCAAACCATTTAGTGTACAAAAGGAGTTTAAAAACTCTTCCAGTAAGAACTTAAATCAACTAGCCCACGATCATAAAAAGCAGAAAATATTCCCATGTAAAAATCTACACTGATAAATAAATTACTTGCAATCTGGCAGCCATGCCCATTCAATCTAAACAGTGAAATGCTTGTACCCATAACACACATTCAAGGACTCACGCACACATACATTGCACAAGGCAAGTTTGGGTAATACAGTGTGACCAAAAAAAAAAAAATAGTATGATACACATTATGTAAAAATAGGGCGTTGGATAAAATCAGTGAAAATACATTTTCTTATATAACAATTTAAAAGCTGATAATGACTTTGATTTCTTTAAATCATTTGGTAGTGAGTTCCATACCTTTCCTCCTGCATATCTAAAGCAGCTTTTAAAACATTCTACATTCGGTTTAGGTGATACCACATTCAAAGAATCAGCTGCTCTTGTATTAAACCCATGCCTGTCAAAAATCATCTCGATATAATTGCACATTCGGGTGGGGGCAAGTCCATGGATGCATTTATACATGAGCGTTGACAAAAAATAATTCCTTCTGTTTTCAAATGCTTGTAAATTCAAAACCTTGATAATTTCATTCCCATTTGCAGTTTTGCAGTTTCGTAATCAAAATTTGATGTGATAATTCGTGCTGCCCTCTTTTGTAATTGAGAAAGAATATTTCTATTTTTAACAGAGCAATTTCCCCAAACGGAGCATGAATAATCAATACACGGTTGAATAACTGCAGTATACAAAAGTTTAAGTGAATCTTTATCCAAAATTGACTAATTTTACGTAACAAATAATTTCGTAGAAATAGATTTGGCAAGATTTTGTATACGTGTGTGCATCCCACTGAAGATGGTCGTCTATTATAACACCCAAATACCTAAAATTATAAACCTGTTCAATCCTTTTCCATCAAGAAAAATGTTCAAACTTTTGGAGCACCGTGGACTTGATAAAATTACCATGGTCTTATGTAAGTTAATACATAATCTGTTTCTCTTGTACCATCTATATATTGAATTCAAATCATTTTGCAACATTGATGTAACTCTATCAGTATCTTTATGCAAACAATAAATCACTACATCATCTGCGAATACATTACAGGAACATGAATATACAGATTCAGAAATATCATTACTAGACATGAGGAAAAGTGTAGGCCCAAGTACACTCCCTTGTGGTACCCCTGTTGTGATACTTTTGGATGTTGAGAGATGGCCATGGCAAAAAACATTTTGACTCCTACCAGTTAAATAATCAGAAAACCATTACAATTGTTTGCCCTTTATGCCATAACATTCCAGCTTATGCAATAATAACGTATTTTCAATTGAATCAAAACACTTCGAAATATCAAGAAAACATGCAGCAACTACTTCACGATCCAACCAATCATCAACAGCTCGATGGAGACAAGTGTTAGTTGAGTGATGGGGCAAGAATGCAGCTTGATCTACGTTAATCAAATCATTTTGCTGCAGATTTGCCAATAACTGATCTTTAATCTGCTTTTCAAAAATTTTTGATACATGACAAGAGACAGAAATTGTCCTATAATTTGAAGGATCATTTTTACTTCCTTTACCCTTATATTCAAATAGGCGTCGTTTTAGCCCTTTTCCAATCAGTGAGAACAATTCCATCAGTCAAACTCTTATTATATATATAACATAAAGTGTTTCAGAAATAACAGGAGCAGCTATACATAACAATAATGCTGAGGGACTGTTCCTCTCAATCTATGGTTATCAAGGCCAGGAAAATAATTATTTTTAAAAATGCATGTATTTTGCCGGGACTCCATGAAGGAAAAGAAAATGAGATATGAATCCAACACTTTGATTTACTCTGTGGAAAAAAAACCCCAACAAACTAATATTTTCCTTGTTTTCTTTAAAGAACAACAGTCTTTCAAAATACATTGTAAGTCTCTGAAGTTGGTACTAAAGACACAATATACATGTATATTATTCAAGTATGTATGTGGTGGCATCCTTACGGCAGCAATGTCTATAATTGAAATTAGATAATGTCAAATTTGCCAATGACTTCTCCATAAAAATACAGGCTTTTTCTGAGAAAAATGTGAATGTCGTAACCATACAGGAACTAAACTTTGCATGTGAAGATTTAAGCTTGGGTGGCTATACATTTACCATGAGGGTTATTTTTATTTTTATGGCAAACATCTAGAGTAATTACAGGAATTTGCTGTGCATGTTTGATCTGAATTCATTTTCTTTAGTTTGACAAAGAATTACTGTCAAGATGGGATGAAGCAGCAGAGAAAGGTTTCTTCCGGTACCTCCTTGGCAACCTCCCAACAAGGGTCATTGAAGGGTCACACGGTTTTGTTGCTCAGGTGAGTCCTTTAAGTTGTCATTAATTTAAACTGAAAACATAGAATACCAAGCACATTTTTTGGATGACACATCTACTGGTACTGGTTTTCCAGTGATGAACAGACTTCCTTTTAGCAGACTCGCAGTTAATTTGTCATCTTCAGTGTTATTTGAAACATTGATTACGTCCGTTTACTGTAAAACCAGAAATATCACGGCATGAAACTTTTGTGAATTGCAGCGAACAGCTTTTTTGCAGCATGACATTTCGTGAATTGCCGAACATGATGGTGTAGAGCATTCCATGCATTGAGTAGACAAAAATTTTCATGAGCATTTTGCTTTCGTGAATCTTGATTCCTTGCGTAATTTCTGAAAGTTTCATGCAGGCAAAAATTGTTAGTGTTACAGTAGATTTGCTCATGGATAAAAGTAGCCCATGGAGTGGTAAAGGCAGGTGAATATATGAGTTGTTGAAGTTAGAGAAAATACTTGATATATTTCTGTTCCCACTCTTCAACTGGGAGATTACTGTGAGTTGCACGTTAATGTGCCAATCTATTGGGCGTGATAAGCAACCCCAAATTGTGAAGTGATGCAATGTGTTTTATCCCATTCACACCAGATACTTGAATATACAAATATATACAGTATGTCAAATGGCTGTCTAGATGAGCTAATTGTGAAGCACAAAAACTAACTGTAATCCCAGTCATGTGCCATCAATTATGCAGGATTAGACCCGTAGCTGCAGATTATGCACATTTTGATGCAGAAATATGGAGACATTCTCGTGTGTGCAATGACTGTAGAGTGCAGTGAAGGAGACACCAGTGTGCAGGCAATGTGTGGTGTAGAAATATTCCAATTCTCTGCAGTGCCACATGTGCCGTCCAGTGCCTATCCCTTTCCCCATTCAACCGCTTCAGTGAGCCTGTTGATTCACCAAACTCCTGAACACCCATAAAGTTATTGTGCCTATTTTTTTAGTCATTCAGCTTGCACCAGCTTTTGTCTGAAGCATCAATGGGTCATATATTTTTAAGTTGTGGTATGTGGATTTTTATGCCTCCATTTTGTTGCCGTTGTCATTGTTTTTGTCTGTATAGCTCCATCCTTTGTATGCAGTATATGCTGAAAAGTCTGGTATGTTTGTTACTGGGTTTCACCAGCACATATGTTTGATCTTAACCATGAAAAAAAATAATCTCAGTCAGGAAAAACATGTAAAGGTTTATATTCTAAAATTTACAATAAGCTATATTCACATGAACAAACAGAGATCCAGAAGATAAGAGGATGTGAAGCTGATCCATAGCTGAGCGCATCTGTCAAGTCGACCTTATTGATTATTTCCAACTAAACTAGCATTTTGAACTCATAACAGACAAAGCATCTATCTTATTCCATATTTCCATTGTATATGAAATTCATTGAAGAATGCTTCTGATATCAGATTGGGACTACCTTCAACTGTATGATTCGCATATCAGTAGTGACATGTGCGTTGGAAGTATTTCTTTGAATTTTCTGAAATGTATTTAGTGTTCTCACTTAAAAAAAGTTAAGCTTGCTTTTGCTCAAAATGCCATCCCAGTTGTAGACTAATGAATGCATGAACAAATGAAAGAACAGATTGTGGAAGTTTTGAGGACTTGGTGAGAGGGCTGTGACTTTCAAGATAGCTTTTACACCTGTATGACTATGAGGGAAATCTGAAGATTTGTTATGTTTCATTTCCAGTTAAACATCAAACGAGCCACTGATCGCCGAGTACCACAAGAAATCAAGAGTACCAAACAACCATTCAAACCTCAAGAATTCAACTTCAACAAGGTCAAACCACATGAAGTAAGTTGAAAAAAGGAAAACTCTCTTTTGTAATACTCACCATCTTGTACCTTTTTGGCTCACCTGAGCCAAAAAGTCTTCGTCCGGTGTGCGTCGTCCGTCGTGCGTAAACTTTTACATTGTCATCTAGCCTTCTTCTTGAGAACCCCTTGACTGATTTTCACCAAACTTGGCATGTAGCATCCCTAGGGGATAGGATCTCAATTTGTTCAAGTGGGCACCATACCCCACCGGGGGGGGGGGGGGGGGGGGGGGGGGGGGGGGGGGGGGGGCGGGGGGGGGGCAAACCCCCCAAAATTACGGAATCTTAAAAAATCTTCTCTAGAACCAGAAGTGATAGAGCTAAGTTCATACTATGAATTACTACATTGATGACTGTAGTTTCAAGTTTGTTCATGACAGAATCAGGGGTGCCCCCTTGGGACCCAGGGGAGGGGGGGTGGGGAGGGGTCCTAATGGGGCCCAAAGTGTACATTTTCATCTTTTTCTTGAAAATGCCATTATGAATTTCGACCAAAGTTGGCAGGTAGCATCCCTAGGAGGAAAGAATCTCATTCCCATCAAATGGGCCCCATGCCCCACCTGGGGGGCCCCAAGGGGCCTAAATTTGGACCAAAATTGTAAATTTTCATCTTTTTCTTGAAAACCCTATCACTAATTTTCACCAAACTTGGCAGGTAGCATCCCTAAGGGGATAGAATCTTAATTCCATCAAATGGGCACCATGCCCCACCTGGGGGGCCCCAGGGGTCCCAGCCCCCCCCCCCCCCTTGTAAGGAATCTTTACAGATTTTCTCTAGAACCAGAAGTGATTGAGCTGAGTTAATACAATGAGTCAGTATATTGACAACTGTTGTTTCAAGTTTGTTCATGGGAGAATCAGGGGTACCCTCCCTCCCCCCCCCCTTTTGGGACCCAAGGAAGCGGGATGGGATGGGGGGTCCAAATGCAGGCCTAAATTTTCATTTTCTTACAGGAAACAACACAATGGATTTTCACCAAACTTTTCAAGTAGCATTCCCATAGGGATAAGATCTCAAAGTGTTTGAATGGGCACCATGCTTTCCTTGTTGGCCCCAGGGGGTCCAAACCTCCTAAATTAATGAATATTCAATAATATTTTTCTCTAGTTCTAATCGAAAGTGATAGGGCTTTAAGTATTTTTTCCCAAGCTGCATAATCCAACATTCTATAAAGTACAGTGTACTTGGCAGGTATTTTTACCAGAGTGATGGAATATGTAAATGGACACCATGCCCCCATTCTCAAAGCTACCCCCACCATAAGTTTCCAATGTTCTCAGGTAAGAGTCTGCAAGAATGCATGGAAGGTGAACTTGCGATACTCAGGTGAGCGCGTGACCCCCAGGTCTCTTGTTATGGTTTTTTAGCCTTCGGCTCAGGTGAGCTATTGCGATCGTCTGGTGTCCATCGTGCGTCGTCCGGCGTCTGGCGTCCGTCGTGCGTAAAGTTTTTACATTTTCATCTTCTTCTTGAAAACCCAAAGACCGATTTTTACCAAACTTGGCAGGTAGCATCCCTAGGGTGTTAGGATCTCAATTTGTTAAAATGGGCACCATGCCCCACCCAGGGGGCCCCCGGGGGGGCCCAACCCCCCAAAATTAAGGTATCTTTAAAAATCTTCTTCTCTAGAACCAGAAGTGATAGAGCTAAGTCAATACTATGAGTTAGTACATTGATGACTGTAGTTTCAAGTTTGTGCATGGCGGAATCAGGGATGCCCCCCTTGGGACCCAGGGGAGGGAGTGGGGAGGGGTCCTAATGAGGCCTAAGTTGTACATTTTCATCTTCTTCTTGAGAACCCCATGACCCATTTTCACCAAACTTGACAGGTAGCATCCCTAGGGGCATAGGATCTCAATTTGTTCAAATGGGCACCATGTCCCACCTGGAGGGCCCCAAGGGGCCCAAACCTAAAAAATGAAGGAATCTTTAAAAATCTTCTCTAGAATCAGAAGTGATAGAGCTAAGTTAATACTATGAGTTAGTACATTAATGACTGTAGTTTCAAGTTTGTTCATAGCAGATCCAGGAGGTGGCCCCCTTGGGGGCAGGGGGAGGGGTGGAGAGGTCCAAATTGGGGCCTAAATTGTACATTTTCATCTTCTTCGTGAAAACCTCATGATGGATTTTCACCAAATGTCGCAGGTAGCATCCCTATCGGGTTAGGATCTCAATTTGTTAAAATGGGCACCATGCCTAAACCAGGGGGCCCCAGGGGGGCCCAATCCCCCCCCCCCCTCAAAAAAAAAAGAATCTTCTTCTCTAGAACCAGAAGCGATAGAGCTAAAATTGATACTATGAGTTAGGGGCGGGGGGGGGTCCAAATTTTGGCCCTAATTGTACATTTTCATCTTCTACTTGAGAATGCCTGGTCAAATTTTGGTAGAGCTGTGTGTAATTTAGATTAGTGCCTGCGTGAAAGGTGAACTTGCGATACTCAGGTGAGCGCAAGACCCCCGGGTCTCTTGTTTCCATCTCAGTTAAATTCATTTAAACATTTTTTATTTGTATTTGTATTTGTTCACATGGTGTAAAGGATTAAATGAATTCATTTCTCTTTTGATTGTTGAGTGACAGTTGAATCTCAGATATTGCATTTTAGAAGAATAACATTAGTTTTTGTTTTTTTTTCACAGATATGGCATCATGGCGAGAGGATGTGTTGCAACGAAATACATGCACTGAAAGCTTGTGAATTTAAAATTTGAACTGCAAGCACTGCTGTCACTGTTTGCTTATTGTAGAGGTTTTGTGTGTTTGCAGGGATGATTGTACATTAATCATATTTTCATTATAGGTCAAAGAAGTCCGGGATGCCTCTGTGGGTACTATACAAGTGTGTTAAGGTAAAATGTCTTAACTCTCATATAATGTCTGATGCACAGATTCTGATGGAATTGAGTCATGAAGGCAGTAATCCAACCTCTCTGCAAAATGGAATCTCCCACGAAGCCAATGGAACTCATACTGAAGGGGGCCAGTGCACTAACAATGATAGGGTAGAGAAGGTCCAGGTTATCATCAACATCAGTCCCCTTGAGTATGGTAATGTGCTTCTCGTCCCAAGACCAGAATTATGTCAACCACAGGTGAGATGAGTGTTCCTGGAGGAGATAATGTATTAATGGAGAAGGGGGAAGGGGTTTGTGTCATGAGAAATGATGGTCTGGTTATATGCCACATTTCAGCCCATATCTTTATCACATGTGGTTACAGGTATATATTATTGTTCAACATACATATATCATGGCTCGACACTATTTTTTTTTATTTGGTGGCCCGATGGGGCCACCAAAATCCTAAATTTCAAATTTTTGGTGGCCCAAGAGAAAAATTTGGTGTCCCGAAAAAAACAATAAAAAACATTAAAAGTCAAATATTTAAGTTTTATGATAGTAAGGATTAGAAGTTGGACATATCTACTCATAAATAAACTTCAACAAACTTGCAACACTCACTCTCAGGCACTCATTCAGTCCTTTTCATCCATCCTTTAAACAAATTTAACTGCTAATTTCCGGCGCAAAAAGTTACGAATTTACTGACATACTTTTCAAAAAAATTTGGTGGCCCGAGGCGGGCCACCAAATTTGCCCTTTTTTGAAATTTGGTGGCCTGACTTTCATTTTTGGTGGCCCCGGGCCACCTGGCCACCGTTAGTGTCGAGCCCTGCATATATTCCCACATAGTTTCTTAATTGGCCACCATAATGTATGTTGCATTCTCCTTCTTTTTGTCTGATGAGAAAATATACGGATAACAATCAAACTCTTTAATGAGTGCCAAATTAATGGAGGGAGGGGTGTATTGCAGTCAGGGAGGTAATGGAGAATATTGTCCTGCCTTTCATATATTACATTACCAATTAGTGTCTTTAAGTAGTGTGATGTATGTGCTGTGTGAAACTGTAAAATACATCCTTGCAGCCATTTGGACAAAATTTTGGACAAAATTGGACAAAGTTTGCATAGTATTATCTACATCTACTCACTGGCAGTTGTCAAAGGTAATCAGTGATAGAATAGTGAGATGCCATTTGAGATCAGTATTATAAACTATTTGAAGAAGAAATCAGAGATGGATAATTGTGTTTTTATATTCAGGAACTGTTTTGTTTTGTTTTCATTTTCTATCTGACAAGACGGCTGGATAGCCCATGTTCAGCTGCACAAGCAGTTTGAGTTGGGAGTCTTACCTTAGTATCATGTGATGTACAATCTATTATTAATCAGCAGTTGGTATAATGTATTTGCATGACTGTATTTTAACTTTCGTCTTGTAGATTGCTACACTTGAGATGATTCAAATTGGTGTGGAAACATTGTTGCTGAGTTCAAGCAGGTTTGTAAGATTGCATGTATTTATTTTTTCTTTGACTTGTAATGGCCAAACCAACGAATGCTTGCTTTATGTGTCATTGTACTGAAAAAGAAAAAAGAAGATAGATAGATAGAATTGGATTGGGCCTTAAATCTAATGGATAATGTAACAGTTTTGCTCTATCTGTAGCAATAGTGCAGGATTGTCTTTGTGAATACCGGCTGTTACGATTCAGCTCTTTACTTTGATACAATATTAAAGATTGAAGATAGATTTATGTCAGTATTTATATCATAAATTCCAATAGGTGGGTCTGTAGGTATCAGGGAGCTTTGTGGAATCCTTTGTTCAGAGTCTGAAATGCACCTGTGTTTGTGGTATTGGCATCAATGATGTCTGTGCATACATGTCTTTGTTCATGAATCAGATCTTACCGGATCGGCTACAACAGTCTCTGTGCCTTTGCATCAGTCAACCATCTGCACATGCATGCCTACTATGTTGACCATCGACTTCCCATTGAATACATGGTGAGTGTATTGGGATGCAGACCCGGCATTTTACAAACATTTGTTTTGGTGCAGATTAATTTGTAGGAATTGTAACTGTGTCATGTCAAAAAGAATAAACAGGTGGCCACTATTAAACAGACTGGAAAAAAAAAAACACACACACACTCCAGTGGATCAGCCATTTTTACATAGACATACAAAGGATAAAGCTATTGTGGGTGCTATCTGTCATTATTGCTTTCATTTCTTCTTCTTATTGTATGGCATAATTATGCATTGTTAGAGCAATAAGTCTAGACTGCCAAGCCATGGTAGGGCGTCATCTGTTGAGACTCTAATTCCCTCAAGGCCGCCTAGACAGCATCTGAAGGGGGCAGTCTTGCACAACATGCAGCACAGTCTGGTCAGAACAATCACAGTCACAGGCTGGGCTGTCTTTTAAGAGGTGGTAGGCTGTCCTGGCTTGGGTTGAGCGGATCCTATTAAGGGACACCCACTGCTTCCTTGAAAGATCAAAGCCAGTTGGTTTCAATGTGGGGTCCTTGATGAGGTCTTGGTGAGGAAATTCAGACCCTTCTCATAGTCTCTGTTAATCTTTGCATACGCTCTACTGGTAATCTCTCTGCAAAATAAGTCCATCTGTATTCTGAGGGAAAAACAACACAGATACTGAGTGTTTTACAAAGTAGAGGCTGAGACAATACTGGAATATCAAAAAACAACCAATTATTTACGGAAGGATGGTGGTAGAATAGAAAACTTGCACATAATTATGTATTTTTTTGTTTCAGTGTATGAGCTGAAAATTTTTGTTTCACTCCCAAAAAAAAAATCACTCTTACTGACCTATTTAGGTGCAGACAAGTTAGGACATCCTACAGTACATTGATCACTCTGTCAGTTGGGGTGAGAATGTGAATTAAATGAGATTAACTACTTTATGAAAGTGCTGAAGAACGTAATCACCCATCCCTTTGCAACTTAATCTGCCATTTCAGGTCGTAACCTTTGCTTTGAAAGTTATGCATCAAAGCTCTTTACAATGTGAAACGAAGCCAACCCCATGGTCTCATTCATCGCCTGAAGCACATGGATCACATTGGTTTCCCATGAGACTAATGACAGCATATTATATACGTGTCCTGATTTTGATCTCAGTCTTGTTTTGAGAGGATGGGTCCTTGTTGTACTCCTGATGCATGAGACATAGTGTTGACCATATTTCCATAAGCTATCACAGTGCAGTAATGAATATATCGTCAAGAGTGGCTCTTTATCTCAAGTCCCTACACAGGCTCTCCCACACAGTGTCAACTTGGAAAGCTTGTCATCAGTATGACAGTAATAACTGTGAAATGAATACTTCAAATGTCATCATCATGTAGCTTTAAGAGAAAGAGAAATTTGTTTGTTTGTTTATTTTTTGTTTTTTTTGTAGATTTTCTGTTCATGCCTAAACTAGTACTATATATGTAGGAAATTGGTTTTAACAAGAATGATCAAGAAACCTAAAGCTGTCTTTGTCTTGGTTTTACCAGCGTACCAGGGAAGTGATCGCCAACAGATTTCATGAGACTGTCGACTGGCCAGCTCAAAGCTTCATGTTGGCATTGACAAAGAAGAATTATAAATCTGTCATCAGGTTTGTGCTTTTATCACAGAAGTTACATGTATGCATGCACTCCCATTTAAATGACATGTTAGCCTGAAGAGTAGAGTATTTTTAGAACAAAAGGGGGAAAAAAAATGCTGAGAGTGTATATGTGAAATCCGATGAATTCTTGTCAAGTATAAGGCATCGAATTGCCGTGTGAATATCATCCGTTGCTCTCCATCGTTCTTCCTTTGGAAACCTCAAAGTAACGGTTTTGATTAAGTGCCTGTTACTGATACTTAACAGGTTCAACACCCCCAATTCTTTTTGTGCAGGAATGCAGCTCATGATTGCAATTTTTCTGCACTTTTAGTAATTATGTTCACTTGTATTGCTTGTAGGGCACTGCTAGAAGAATTTTTTTTTTGTAATGTATTTGTTTGTTTTATATTCGTGCATGTAATTTGATACATCATGCAAGGGCTCGACAGGGCATGAGTCTAAGGATGTGTGTAAGTGGATTGATGATATTGAGTAATGTTATCAGTAAGGTTCAGTTTTAAGCTTTGAGCATATAATGGAGAGTAATAAGTATTTCCATATAGTCCATGTTGTGACAAAACCCCTTGCCTGCTGTCCCGGGGCAACTAAACCCACTATTGGACTAGTAATAAATAAGCACTTGTCAAGTAGGAATGTGGGTGCCTTGGTCTATTTGGGACTAGTGCCAAAAGTCACAGACATATCTTTTGTAATGCCCAATGGAAACTCCATGAATTATATACATCTCTCCCTTTTCTTGACAGGGACTTGTTCGCCATGGTGAAGCTTCTCCAAGACAAAGACATTGCTCACAATATGTTCTTCAGCAGGGGGCTCACCCTTAGCCCAAACCCAGAAGAGGATGGTCAGACTCTTCGACTCTTACTCTGGCCACGGCTGTCCAGTTATGGTATGATGCATGTTTAGTATCCTTCCTTAAACTGAAGAAAGCATCAGCCACCATGCCATTATTTGTTACGCTGTAAAGTTGCCCATGCCCAATATCAGCTCAAACCACTGATGGGAATCATGAAGGAAAAGGAAGACTAAAAACAAAACAACGGAGTATGACAATATTATGTAGTTTTATATTGAGTACTCTTTTTTTTTTTTTTTAAATGCCCAGAGTATGATCCAGTCAGTTTATTTCACTCTGCTATCACCAGAACTGTAATTATCGATATGGCACATGTGTGGCAGTACTCTTTTTCAAAATAACTTATCTGGATAAATCAGCATTTCAGTGTACATCCATACAAGGAGACCCATTTGTGAATAGATTTGGGAACTTATAATATGTACATCTCATTTGTGACTCTCTCTTATCCAGTGGAGTCAGAGGAGTCTTTGCATTGACCTTGCACCCCCCCCCCCCCCCCCCCCAATTGAGCCACTGTTGTTATGCTTTGTTTGACTTGGACAAGTGGCTAGAGTGATACCACACAGCAACCATGGGACAAATCTGTAGACAAACACCAGGAATACTTCTGTCAAGTTCACAATAAACCTCAATTTCAAAACCAAATCAACAACGAAGTAGCTTGTATAGGTGCGGTCACAACTCGATGTATGGATTTTGTGATAATAATATGTGGACAGACCAAGCAAGGAAAAGGGTTCTGAGGACACTTAATGAAGCAGACTGACTTCCAAGTACAACTGGATGTTTGTAGATGTTGTAAGAGGAGTATCTGAAATTCTGTCATTTTTGGTCACGATGATCAATTTTGGTGACTCAGACTGTGATGATGAGGTAGGATGTGTTCCCATGACAACCAAAGATGCTACAAGGAATGTCACAGCCCTCTTTTCCTCCACAGGTGTGAAGGCCAGTGATGCATTCAATGGAGCTTGCTGTGAGCTAGGGGGTCATCTGCCGGTCAAAAGTGAGTAGCCAAGAACTCACTCCCATGCCTTTGTTAGTCTCTGTGGGGCTGCCAACTAGTGTGCTTTTACAAATTTTTGTATGTTTTTTTTTCTTCATCAGAATTCAAAAATATGATTTTTTTTTAATGAAGTGTGTTTGTTTAAAAAATTTGATTTAGTGTGTTTAGTATGTGTAATGTTTCTATTTGTAAACCAAAATATGAGATTTGCCTTCAAAATCCATACATTTATCTTTGTTTATTTTATTCGTTTGTTTATTTGTTTTGTTGTTATTGTTTTTTCATCAATGTGTTTTTTTATATGCACAGATTGGCAGCTTTGTCTCTAGACCCAGACCCATCCTTGTCACCCATGTTGGCATGCTTACTATTTGTCAATAGATGTCATAGGTATCATAGGCCCTCCAAATTACTTTAAGCTGCCCTCATATTCAAATAAAAAAAAACACACACTATGTGAAGACTATCTAAGGTCTGCTCTAGATGACCAAGTTACAAAAATTCAGCTTGTCTATTTCTGTCATAATGTTTGTCACAGTCAAGTCTTGTAGTGTCCTTTTCACATGATGGGAACCTTATGCTGGCATACAGCTACCAAACTAATCAACCAACTATGATTCTCTTCTCCTACATGTTAAATTAATTTGATGTCATCACAACAGATTGCTACATTTAAAAAAAATGGAGGCTAGAAATGCATCAGGCCAGATTCACACATATTTGTGTCGTGTTTTCGCGCCATTAGGGGAAGAACGTTTCAACAGCCTGACGGAGAAGGAGTGCTGCGAGCTGCTCCAGAGTGATTCCCTGCCGGCAGAGGAGTATGAGAGGCTGAAAGCCGATATGAAGAATTTACTGCAGCAGTGACGACATCCTGGATGCTCTCTCTATATCCCCTCCAACGGTGTCCTGCATTGAGGAGCGAGCTTCATTTCTTCTGTTGTGGACAAGCGGATGTGTTTTGGTATACCAGCTCTTTGCTGAATCTCATATCAGGGTCAGCATCTTTGCAGAGTGCAGAGGCTTTCTAAGAATATATTTATATATTGTCCTATTGTCATGTACATCTTCTCTAAATATATAAATCATATGATGCTGAAATGACACATTATATATATGTGACTTCCCAACTCAAAACCTAGAAAAGGTAGGCCAAAATGAGTTTCCTCATTTCTACGTAGTTTAAAAGAGTAAGCTGTAAGCTTTGAAATGATATATACCTTGTTAAAATTGGACCATCCTAACCCATTCAAAGAGTAGTTAAAATAAGAGCAGGGCTGGACATGCATTTTCATAGAAAAGGGAGACAAGAAGATTCAAAGATTAGGGTCACTCATGCATGCTGTGCAGAAGTATTAATTTCCCACTTAAACAGTGCCTGTCCCCATGAACATGGTCCAGATTTGAGGCAGTCAACCCAAGTGACATACAGTAGGACCTCGATTTTCTTGATTCTCTGTTCTCCGGATGTCGACTGGCTAATATTTTTTTTTTTATGTTTTGATATATTCTCAGTACCAAATCTCACTCAAAACAAACACCCATCCAACCATTATCGTGCGAATACACGACAGGACATATTCCAATCATCGTAGCGGACTGTAACTTTTTAGTCAGTTCGTGAGACGATGTCAATGACTGGTGGCGCACTTGTCACTGGCACTGAGTGCACAGCAGTGGTTACAGTACAGTGCAGCAGTATTCAACGAGTCTCAATATTGATCTCATTGTTTGTCAGTATCTATCAAACAAATAATACATGAAGGGATTTTTTTACTTGTGTTTCATCTTATTTCTCTGTCAAATTTCTGAAGTATAAAACATGACAATGCCTTATAGATAACATGATATTAGTAAACTGGTTGTAACATGTGTATACCCCTAGCATAATATGCTAGAAAGTGCTGTATTTGAGCATATCTCTCTTATGCGGATAAATCCATTATCCAGACGCCCGCTGGTCCCAATGTGGTCAGATAATCAAGGTCCTACTGTATTTTGGTCCATTATTGAGCATCTTTTCCTAGGTTTTGAGCTGGGCAGTCACATATTCAAGATGGGCTTGATCAACACACAAGATGTGTTACAATTTTGTGGCAAAATATGCAGCTTTTGGAAATATCACTCTGAAGTAGGTACAGTGGGATTAAGCATACTTGCCCTTGTCGTTTGTTTTTTAATTGTCAGGTTGAATCAATATTGCAATCTTGTCAATTTTCATGTCATGCAGTCTAAATGTATTTATGCTTTCATTTTGTAAATAACCAGATGCATTGATTATATTCATATGGTTGCCATTGCTGTTGTAGTCAAGGGTAAAAGTGTCAAATATTCAAATAGAATCTAGGTTTTCAGGCTATAATGTGAAGGGTCATGTTTGTAGTAAGGCCAAGATAGAGAAAATGTAAATTAGAAGCATTGCATCATTGTATGATCAGTTAAAAGTTTTCCATCTGTTAAGTCAGTGAGCAATACTTCCATATATTTATTGACTTCGTGAGTTAAAGACTTTTAATTTGCTGATGATTGTATTTAAAGGTACTGTACAGTACTGGTTGAGGTAGGGATTCAGGTTTATAACATTCCTACATGAGATAATGAGAAACCTCTAATGAAATATGAAAGAGCATGTAATTTTAACAAGGATTCAACATTTTTTTGATGAAAATTGGTTTTCAAATGGCTGAGATATCCAAAAAAGTGATAATAATAAAAGGCGACAGGCTACGCCTTTTATTAGGCTCTCTTTGTTTCACCTTGTTTTTGGATATCTCAGCCATTTCAAAACCGATCTTCATCAAATAAACTTTTAATACCCCTTAGAATTGCATGCTCTTTGACATCTCATAGAGTGGTTTCGGAATATCTTGCAAAACGTTAAAAGCTAAATCTTCACCTCAACCAGAACTGTACACGCCCTTTAAGAATGAAGGTATTCTTCCATCCCAAAAGGCAAAATGGAATTTCTAGACCTATTCTACAAAAGGCAGTCCCTATCACCTAGTCTTTATGCAGTTGAGTGAAGGTAGAAGCCTGAGTTTTGATGTGAAATATTTATTCTGTTGTCACATGATTGATCAAAACTTTGTGAAGATTTCAGATGTTGGTGATCAATAACTAATAACTCATTTTTTCGCTGAATTTCTTCAAAGTAGCTGCAAAAGGGCACTAACGCAAAACATAATTCTATTTGGAGATTAAGATTTGAAAGAAAACCATTTTGCTAGAGGTACAACATGATGCAAAGCTATGAAAGAGATGTTCAGAATCACTGAATAGGTGGTCCATGAGCCAGCATCAAGATAGCCTTACTAAAGGAGAATTTCAACCCAGTTAGAAGTTGTCTGAAAAAAAAGAGTAAAATATTTGCACGACAGTGAAAATTTGATCAAAATCAGATAGAAATTAGGGAAGGTATGAAATTGTGAAGTTTCACTAATTTTTGTACAACAGTTCTGGAACAGTTGATATGAATATGCATATGAGTGAGCTAATGATGTCTTCACCTCACAATTTTCCATTGATTGTGTACAAAAATTTGACAAAAATTCAAGTTTTCTGCTGTAAGATTGTAGAACATAGTATTATTCCCGGCTAAATAACTTCAGAATGATGATCTGTAAGAAATATTTGTATTACACTGAGACTGGGGCATAAATGTGTTTGAACAAAAAACTGGAAATGTCAAGATTTTGTGTACAAACTTTTGGGCAAGTTGTGAAGGGATGACATCAACTCACTCATTTGTATATTTATAAATTATATACTGACTGTTTGAGAGTTTTGTAAAAATGAGTGAAGCTTCACACTTTCATAATTTCTTCCATTCCTATCTGATTTTGATCAAACTGTCACATTTGTGCATATAAGATTTTACTCTTTCTTACTAGACTAACATTTAACAGGACCAGAATTGCCCTCTAAAGTTTGTCACAAGCCTTTCAAAGTGATGGAAGTTGCAAGTGGCCAGTGGAAGACATTCTATATATTCTTTTTATATGTTATTTTGTATACTGTTTTCAAAGTGAAGGTTTGAGAGATACAATCTGTGTGGTATGTGTTATATTATGTGATACATGTTTTACATGTTTTATGTTATGTTCTGAACTGGAGGCCAAAATTATTTTTTGAAATGGTTTTATCTTGAAACAGAAGTTTTAAACTGTGAAAACAGAAAAGGTTTAATGGGCACTTACACACTGGCATATATTTCTCTGGAGAGAGGAACACTGAGTTTTCAGAAGAAAACAGCAAGATTGTTTGCATTTTCCTCACTGCATTATTTGAAGTATATTTAGTAGATAAAAAAAAAAACCCACTGAACAGTGAGAACTGTGTGAGCATATATGATTGTGTTTTATCAAAACTCTGTCAATTCATAGTGAAACTGACTCATTGCCCACTCTAGAAAAAAATAATTGCTCTGTTCACATATCTCATGTGTACCTCTGGTAAACTTCTTACATGCAGAAGTGTTGCCTTCATCTTGATGTTGCATTCTAAGTATATAAATGTTGTTAGAATGTTGTAAAGTATGCACTTATTATATCATTTTTTTTGTGTGTGCCTTTTAATTGATATTGATATTGATATGAGATGATTTTCTAGTTATCAGATTAGAGGCAATTTTTATGTGAGTGCCATGCGAGTGCTACCAAACAACTCAAAGCGATCAGAGTCAGGGGAAAGTATGCAATGATTTGTAAAATATGATGACTATGATGTTAGAGGTTCTTAGTTGAAATCAGGTCATATAAAGTAAAATGTGTGTCAGTCAGTGAGTTTGTTTTTGAAAGGTAGATTGTAGAATACACAGCTTATTATAGATTTTGAAAACCACCCCATTTAAACATTTTCTGAGATTTTATACCATTTCACAATCTCTTGAAGGACGCTTTGAGATCAGTCATACTTGTGAGGGTAAGGTGTAGGGCAGTATTGTTATATTCAGCAATAATTTGGTCATCAAAGTTTATGTACTTGAAAAGACGAGTGTTGTTTAGTCTTGGGGAATCAAACTTGTTCATATTGCGCTGTCGTGTTTACATTCATCCATATTTGTAATGTGCTTGAAATTAAGAGAGTTATTTAGTCTTGGGGAATCAAGCTCGCTCATGTTGCGCTGTCCTATTTACATTTATCCATATTTGTACTTTAAAATATTTTGTATCTTTGGGAAGTAAATGGTCAAGAAGGGGTAAGCTGGTAAGGCCTACTGTTAAACTATATTGCTTCTTTGGAGATGGTCCACAAATTTTATAGCGAAGCATCACTAGTATATCCAGTATTTTTAGGATGAAGTCAGTGTATCAACATTCATGTTTTTCAGTGATAGGAACATGAGGAAGACATTCCTATCCATCTAATATGTTTGTCACACCACACTACCTCTGATTTTGTGCTGTTATGCTCGTTCAAAATGACACTTGCAAAAAGTTTTGCAGTGTTTCTGTTTTTCCTTATCACTTCCCGATGTGGAGGTAAACTCATTGATGTTTTAATTGTCTCTTGCATTATTTGCTTGGATTTCATTTCGGGCTGCATTATGGTCAGTGTGACTGAAGTACCTCTGTACATGTAGTTGGTCATGATCGCTCAAGTGTGAGTGGTTACCAAGACTGAAAGAAGCGATGTGGAATGGCAGAATACCGGTGTATCATATTGTCACGTGTATAGGTCTCATAAACGGGAATATCTGTTTGGTAGGCCCTGAGTTTCCCATTGTGCAAGGTGCTTTATTAAGACCAGTAACAGTGTACAATAATTGATTTCATCTGGGTGGGGGGAGGGGGAGTGGACAGCAAGCAAATGGCATGTGATCGTTAGAGCTGTTACCACCGAGTCTTCCATGATTCTAGCAAGATGTTATCATGGGGTTATATCTTCTCTAGCTCATGCATAACTGCATCTAATTTGCATCTCTCTCTTGAACCCTCTGCACTGGAGTCCTGTGGTATTCTATATTCACCCATCAGATTTGCTGTTCAGCACTTGTTCTGATATTCATGACCTTGTTCAGTTGAATGCAAAATAGTTGTATGGAAGTCTTAATTTAACAGGAAATTCCCCCCCCCCCAAAAAAAAAGAAGAATATCCAGAGGAGCAGATTGAATGCATAGGACAGTCAAAATAAGATATGAAAAGAGAACAGTGTGTATTTATCTATGGTGTCAACAGGACACAGAAAGTAGGAGTGTGTCAATTTAGGTGCTCTCAATATTCACCAAATTGTTATTAGGGTGGCATTATTCAGCTCGCATTCTGATTTTTACTTTTTATTTTGTTGTATATGTCTCCAAGAAAGAATGTCCCGATTGTCGGATATGACCATGTGAATATGTTCCTGTGGTCTTCAGGAATACTTCTCAGGCAAGTGATGAATGAGCACCCTGACTTCAGGTTGGTAGCTTTTCTGTGTCAGAAGTTGTAGATCTTAGCTGGAACAAGCCAGTGATTTTATCTGAGGCTGCAACACTCCCCAACATTCCCCATTTTGTGGTGCAAACAATGACAACTTCCTGCAATGTTTTCGTGTTGTAGCTTTTACAGGGCTGCCAACTCTCACGCATTGAGCGTGAGACTCACGCAATTCAACCAATTTTGACTGTCTCACTCTGATAAATGAAATCTCACGCTAAACCCCCAAATGGAATGTACATGACTACAAAAATGAATATATCTCTAAATTCTCTGATATTCTGAATATCGATATGCCCAAGCCCAAAATTTCGAGATTTTCCCGCGCGAGTGGAAAGCTTAACCAATAATAATCGTTTTCGGTTCGCGCGCAAAGACAAGCTACTAGTATTGGATTACGATTGAGTCTACCTATACCACGTGAGCGTAGCTTGTACTTTTGGCAAATTACAGTACATAGTCGTATGGCTGTGACGTGTGCTTTACATCGCTTTACATACACTGACTGTGTACGTAGTATGTACGTACGTAGGTACGTACGTGCGGCCACACAGCAGGCCGCCAGGCGCTAGCCAGGAGGTCGCTCCGCTCCCTCGCAGTGTCTCACGCCAAACTCTCACTCAAGGTTGGCAGCCCTGCTTTTACTACTGTAATTTGTAATTCTGTTGTCGTAAACAGAAGAAATGGTTGAGCCTTCTGGACAGTTAGTAACTACAGCTTGAAGAAGAATGAAAGCTCTTTGTACTTCACGTTTATGTAAGGTGTTGGTAGCACTGGAGGAGGCACTATTGTCAAGAATCTTCTTGTTTTGCCTGTTGCATGCCACAACTTGCCACATGATTTCTGTGCTGCATGCACTCTGTAATGGCAACTGAAATGTGGTTAGTGTTGCTGCCAACCATGTGTGTTTGATGTGATAAACAAATGTGTTTTTGTTCAACTTAGTGCATACATTTCCTGCAGGGGACTGGAGGACCTTTTTTCTGATGTGGGGTGGGGGGCAAGAGTAGCACTTGTGGTTGGGTCAAGGATCAGTAGTACCTCTCCCTTCTCCACCTTTTCACTGCAGAAAATTATTTAAGAGTGAATCTAACGATACCCTCTAAATGTCCAGCTTATGTGTGCCATATTCTTGTTTCAAGAATTAGACTACCCATAGGATTTAGGCTGAGATTTTTGTTTGTTTGTTTTATCAGTTAAAAGCCAAATGCCATCCACATTTTGCAGTTCCACAGTTTCTGTCATTTCATTCTATTATCTGAATGTGATTCAAGATATATCCGTACAGCATGATAACTTTATTGAAAGATTTTTAAGGATATTTTTGATATCAAATCAAAGTGAATGTGTGTGAGAGAAGAAGGAGAGAACACCATCTACCATACATTAACTGATATTCAAACTTGATGATTTTTTTTTAAAATCATGTTCAGTTTAATTTGAGTACCCCGTAGGTTCTTTGCTAAAGACTCCAACTCTCCCACTCTCTCCTGCTTGAGTTTGAATTTCTCCCACTTTAGTTGTGTTTCTCCTGCTGAAGACATATTTTCTCCTGCTTAAAATTTAACTTTCTCCCACCCAACATTAGTTTGTCATATATGCCCAAAATCAAGGCTAAGATAGCACCAGTAAACATCTTTAACTCTGTATGTGCCATGTTCGCACGTCCGACTCGGTCAACGGCGTGCCAACTTCGCATATTCTGCTCAACAAACAAAGCCGCCAAAACTGATCAATAAATCGCTAATCCCGCGGTACAATCAAAGCGTTTCTCGCGCTTTTGTTCCTCTCACATACGGCTTGCATTCTGTGTGGTAAATGACTATCAAGCGGTGTTCCCAACTAGATTTTGCATGTACACTTTAAGTTTCTGTCACTATTTTATGTGCAAAAGTCATTCCTTTACAGTAATGTAGCAACTGGTAATTCAAAAGAAAAATTGAAAATAGAATTGTTATACATTGTATATGGAAGCAAAGTTTGGCATTCCTCTTTAACTTTGCTCACTATTATGTCCAGCTTAACAGAAATTTGTAGAAATTATACAGATTTGAAAAACAGAATTCTTTCTCTAAGCATGACTCTCTTCGTGTCTCAGAATAACGTGGCACACAGGGGGTTTCCACCATGGCACATAAAGAGTTAATCGTAGAGCTTCATGATGTGTGATACTTGCACATACTGTATTGTGCGCATGATTGTGCAATCAAGAGTCCCCAGTTTGCTAGGGGTTCCTGGCAGGAGCATCTCCCATTCAAGAGGTGCCTGGGATTGGGGTCTCTGCATTGCCAGTGGGTTCTTCACAACACAGAGTTAGAATATTATTATGTTGGTGTCAAGACACAAATGAGATATCGGATTACCTTTGCAATCATCTGCTCACGAATTATGTAGTACTGCTTGCATTCTCCTGTACAAACCAGACAATGATGAATAGAATTAGAATTTATTTATTTGTGCTCAAAGTGTTTAATACTTGCGCTTCTCAAGAAATCCACATATTTTTCAAAATATATCAAGGCTGTCAGACTGCCTTTGGCTGTAACCTCTATCATTTTTGGAAGCAATCACTGTAGGTTCAAATTCATGAAATTCTTCCATCGAGAGGTTTTTATGCAACAGATTGACAAATTGCCCTACATATCGACATAAATAAGCACCTATCATGGCTACTACTAAAACACTGATCAATTTGGTGCTTATTTACGTCAATGTAGGGCATTTTGTCAATCAATCACTGGAAGTGTTATCATTACTGTTATTTTACATTCCTGCTGTACTGGATTTACTTCTCCATGAGTAGAGGTGTTCTGTGGCATTATGTGTCAAGCAAATGAACTTGCTGAACTTCATTCCTTTTTATATGCTGTAGTAATATCGTTAAACTATGTCTCTCCCGCTTTATGAAAACACATTATACCGTGTTTTTCTCCTGCTGGTGCCTGTATGGAAAACTTTCATGTATGCTCAAGGGAGAAATAAAAATGGTATTATATTGTTAAGAACAGTGTATGCAGCATGAGTTTCTGATTTGCAGTTGTTGTGCCAAGTAACTATGAATTTCTTACCACACAGTGTTTTCCAATTGAATGAAGTCATCAATAACAGCTATGTGCAAACAGTTCCTGGGGGAATAAATGCTACAAAATGAGATACAGTGAATAACATACTTGAAATGTGCAACCTGGATTCACTTATGTAGGTTTTGAAAGCCTTTTCCAACCAAACATGCTCCTGCTTCAATTGCACATGTTGGTTCCCTCGCTGTCTGAAATCTTAACTCTTGGAATGGAAAATGTCTTTCATATTTTTTCTCTGTTGTTTAGTCAAACATGCAGCAAATAACTAATTTGCCTCACACTTTGGAGGAGACAAAAACCATATGACTTGAGGTGAGCCTCTATATTTGAAAGGCAAAAACATTTTTGTTGTGATTCAACAACTAGGTAATGTTTGACTTGTAATCTGAAGTTCTTCTGCCTCTGAGGGAAATTTGGACACTTATGTGACTCCATTGTTAACTCCAGCAGCACAAACAAGCGCTCCGTAGAAATGTTATTCAAGGACCAAAAGTGCAGATAAGATGATTAATCTGTAGAAAATCATTTTCTTTCTCAAACTGCAAATAAGTGGAAAACGAATGCAACAATACCCTTAAAGAAGAAATCCGCCCGAAAATGAATAAGCTTCAAAAGAAAGAGAAAACATTTCCCTACAGAATGATACAAAAATAACAAAAATCGGATGAAAAATAAGGAAGATATGACATTTTGAAATTTCACATTTTTTTAAGATAACAATTTCTTGACCAGTCCTTAATGAATATCAAAATGAGTCAGTTGATGATGTCATACCCTCACAATTTTTTCATGAATGTTATACATGTATGTGAAATTCAGAAAATTGTTATTTCTATCTAATACAAGTAAAAGCATTTTCCCATACCACAATATATCAGAATTAAAATTTTGTTCTTTTTCTATTTTGGACGGTTTTAAGAGAAGTTGTACATTTAGATATAAGATTTTTGTGAAATGAATAAGAAATTGAGAGAGGATGACATTTTCAACTTCCTGATTTGAATATTCATAAGGACTGGTCAAGAAATGTTTGCTGAAAAAATGTGGAATGTCAAAATTTCATGACTTATTTCTTATCCAATTTCTGTCATTTTGTATCATTCTGTAGGGATTTTTTTTTATTTTTTATTTTTGGTTGCATTTCCTCTCTAAGGGAAACTCTGCACACACTTACATTGGACATTTGCCAATAACAAAATTGATAGGAAAACGTGTCATACGTTGTACAATGCATTTGTGCATGTTCTCTCAATACAATCTCATAATTTTGTGTTAGTAGAAGTTTAAATCGCCTCCCCAATTTGCTGCTTTGCAGTCATCATAAATATTGTAATGCCATGCATCAGTTGACCATGACCTTGGTTCTGATATTAAAAGTCCACCTTCATATACATAAGGATTGAGAGAATGCAGCAATTTTAGTAAAACACATCAGTGAAAGTTTGAGGAAAATCGGACAATCCATTCATAAGTTATGAATTTTTTAAGTATCTGCGCAGTCACTGCTGGATGAGAAGACTACTACAGCGTATGATGTCACATGCGTCCAACAATACAAGGAAAATAAAAAGAGAATTTCACAAAACTTTACTTTTTTAATATAAGTTCACATTTCTTCGACTTGTTACTGACGTATGTTAAGGGTTATATTATTCCCCCTGCCTTCTGAAAGAGAGAAGTCGAGTGTTCTTTTGTTATGCGAGAAAAATGGAAATATGTTGAATTTTCTGTATTCTTTCTTTATATCGTTGTACACATGTGACATCACAAGCTATAGTAGTCTTTTCATCCAGCCGTGACTGAGCAGAAACTTCAAAAATTCGTAACTTTTGAACGGATTGTCCGATTTTCCTCAAACTCTCACTGATGTGTTCTACTTATATTATATTGCTGCATTCACTCAACCCACATGTCTATGAAGGTGAACTTGTCCTTTAAGATGACAGAATGTTTTGAATTATCTGTCATGTGTCATCTTAGGCCAATAGGAGTGGAAAGAACACACATACAGACATACATGTAGATGGATGAATCACTTGAATATATCTTTATCAACTGCACTGAATGCATAAGTGACCTCTGTGATAACCATCTTTAATGATTTTAATGACGAAGAGATAAAACAAGTGGACATTTCGATTTTACCACTTTTTTGCCTCATATTACACACACACACACACGCACTCGCTCTCTCTCTCTCTCTAGCTGTCTTTATCTCACTTATTCATCTCTTTGTTGAATTCAACCTTCTGCTTGCTGCGTCGTCATGATGTATTTCAGAACAAACAGACTCGATCAGTTAGATGTTAGAGAAAGATTACAAGATATCACTATAATTGATGCATTTTGCGCTCTAAGAAGAAGAGATTTCCACTTGGACAATCATAATAATTATATGTAGTTCCACTGAGAGGGAGGGGGAGGGAGAGAGAGACAGTGGAGGAGAGATAATGCATGTGTGTGTTTGTTAGTATGTATGTTTGTTCTTTCTCTTCTCCATTTTGTTTTTTAATGCATTACAGCGACAAGGATGCAGTTAACTGTACCTGCGTCTGTGAGTTGTGTGTGTATAATGGGTAAAGTTATTGTGTATTGGAGGGATGGATGTGTGGATGGAATATAATTTTTCTTTGGGGGGGGGGTGGTTAAGGAATAAGAACAGGAATCCATTACTGTAGTGTATAAGGGTATAGTTAATTTAAGGGTGTATAGTAAGGAAAAAAAAGGAGGTTAGGGTGAGGTATATGATAAAGGGCAGATTTAGGGATTGATGACAAGGGAGGAAATACTTCCCTTAACTTGTGTTAACGGAGATGGTGAACAGTGATTTGGAAAAAAAGAAACATATTTAGTGTACATATCAACAGGAGATATTGTGTTTTGTAAATTTATTTCGTATATTTGCATATCTGTGCATTCTTGAAATTCGAGTAGAATGATTCAAGGGGATGACAGGAGATGTACATTAACAGGAGATAATGATTAATGGTTTGTAAATCCATTTCGAATATTTGCATATCTGTGTATTCTTGAACTTTCAAGTAGAATGATTCAAGTGTATGACAGGAGATACTATTTTGTGTATAAATTTTGCATATTAAAACATATAAATGGAATGTAACACAATAACGAATGAAATAGAGTTAAAATCAAAACGAAATTGGAGGAAATTTTAATAAAAAGAAAGAAGTGTGGGAAAAAGCAAAGGAAAGGGAAATAGATGGGGAGAAGACGGGAGAGAGAGAGGGGAGGAAGGGGGAGAGAGGGAGACTGAAAAAAAAAAAAAGATTAGGAAGAGATTGGTGAACGGAAGACGGATAGAGTCCACCAGGCGGCTGCAATACCATGGAAACTCCATCCTCCCTGGACCGGAGATCATTTCGCAGCTTGTTGAGATGCTGCGATTGCGAGCAATCTCCGCTTCTACCGACAAGATCTTCTTCGCTCTTAGCCAAGATGCCGGAGGGAGACCGGGGCATCAATGCTAATGAGCGATGACTCATGCATGGGGTATAATAGGTGCCTACACAATGCCACATGCAGCCGGAGTTCCTTGGACGCAGCGGGATGCCAAGCTTTGCTGATGGACATTCATTAATAGCCAGGGGTTCTAGCGTGAATAATTCCTTGCATAATCCTTCCGAGCATTAGTGCCTCTTGTACATCTTTCTTTCTGTCTTCCACTCTCTCTCCCTTTCTTCCTCTTTCCTTTTATGAATATATGTATAAAGAGAGAAGAGGGACATATTTACACATATAATTGTCTTTGGTATTATGATAGGCACATATATTATGTTTATGATTATAACTAGGTCCTATATTTACATGTAATATCTATCATATTTCTTTCAAAAATTATACTTGTCATGTTTGCTCTTCTTTGTATTAAGAGTTGTCGTTACAAATGCGCGCCATCCTCGTGCAGTTTATGACTGTCTGTCTCTCTCTCTCTCTCACTCTCATATGAATGCATCACAATATCACTGCATTCTTCCTTCCCCCCCCCCCCCCATCTTTGCACAGGGTCGATTCCAACGCTTTCTATTTAGTGACATTTTGTTTGGTTTACTATAACTCTTATTTAAAAATTACATTACGCTACATTTCCATTCAGCTCAGCTGTGCTGCTATTCACTTCTCCGGTTGTACACGATGATAGTACGATAGATTGTTTGCATGTTCCTGTATGTTCCTAGAACTGTGTCACTCCTTTAACATGGTAGCATCGCAGAAACTGTAAAACGGAAAGACTATTACATGTATTTTCTCTTTCCAAGTTTAGATATTAATGTGCATTTAACCCGTTGAGGACGGACTGATTTTGTTACAACATTTTCCCGTAGACACTTGCCCGAGTATATTCGGAACTTGTGGGAATGACTGTATATCAGTCCAGTGATTTTACGAGTATGAAATAGGATCTGTTATAGAAAAAAAAAAGAGAATGAGTATAACACAATGCTGGGATGTCTCTTTTAAATGTTTCTGAAAACCATATCATTCCCATTTGAATGATTAATGGTGTATTAAAAAAGTTCCACCTCCCCCTTCCCCCCCCAAAAAAAAAGGAGAAATCCGATGATATGGGTGTTTCGAGGTAGATAAGTTTTAGAAAAGAAAGTCAGAATTAATGACACAGCACTTTAATAATTTGAGATGGTATACTGCTTGTATGAACACAGAACAAAGCACTGTTGGACTTCAATTCAATGGCGAATTAAATCATTGAAAATGCGTAATCTACAAGAATCGGTACACACGGCTTTCAGTAGCACAAGGAGGCTCAAGAAACATACTTTGTCAAAGACAGCTCCGTCACACAGAGCATAAGCTTACTGAAATAATGATTGATGATTTTCCTTGAAGAAGGAAAAAAAATACCCGGTTTGTATATACATTTCTGTCAAGCGTGTATGATTAACGCTCTTGACTTTCCGCCGAACGGCGTCCAGCGGCTTGTAGGACAAAAGTCTGATTTATAGCTAAACAAAGCAACTGTTTGTAAAAGGGTAATTAGTGAAGGAAGGAAGCGGATGAAAAACGAGAGGCGAAAAGACCGTCGCGTAAACTCAGTCATTCTGAGGAACAAAAGTGAATCTGCTGGGATTACGCAACGCTCTGTCGTGTAGAAAGCGGCGACGCAGCCTTTTGGCAGTGCGTATGACAGCTGTGACCATCGTGATTATTCATGATAGGCCTAATCTGGCAAGCAATGTACAGTGTTTGGTCCTAAGACCTAACGTGCTATAAACTCTTGCCGTGATGTATAGGGTGCTTATAGACACACATGTATCTTACTGTATCTGTAACACATCCAAGAACAGCAAGAAGATGGTAACTGCGTGAGATGTGAACGAAAGGACATTGTAAACGATAAATGTGACAATACGTTTTCGGAATTTAAGTTGTAGGTGATGTTTTAGTTGCTTTGTTATATATATATATATATATATATATATATATATATATATATATACATGACTTAGCATAATATTCTGGTCTCTTATGTGCACAATACGAAGGCTAGTGGGACAAAGTGCTAGCAAAACATTGAAGGGGATGCCCTCATAATTATTACTGTATATCCACTATTAGTCAAAGGAAATTCTGATTCTCATCTCATTCAAATTATTGTGATGAAATATAAATTTGTGATGTATGTGTTTACTGTATTGTGAGTATAAATTATGCTTGTATGGTTGTGTATATATTGAAAATTGTATTTATTTATATGTGTACATGTACATGAATGTACTTATGTATGTATGTATGTATGTATGTATGTATGTATGTATGCAGATATTCCTATGTGTACATCCATATGCCAACACGAAGAATTTCCTATATGGACAATAAAAATGAATCTGAATCTGAATCTGAATAAAGGAGACCTCCGGATGACTTTCAGATTTTTACATTTGAACAACTATAAATTAGTTATACCGAGGACAGAGTTTCAGAATTTGTGATAATTGGGATGAAGAATAAGAATATTTTCAAAATTCAGAAAAAATTGCGATGAACAAGGATGATGACATGGCAGAGTCACCAGAAGAATGCATGAGTTGGGGCTCAAGGAAGCAGAACAAAAGAAGAAGGCATGCATAGATTATACACAGGTGAACTCGCAAGCAAGCGGTATTGTAATGGAATTGCACTGCCACATTTCTGAAATAAAATATGTGAACCTCCTATGTCATCATCCTTGTTCAGTGTAATTTGTTTAAGGTTTTTCAAAGTACTGTTTCTCTGCTCAATAACCACAATAAATTAAACAAATCTATACATGGAGTTGTCGATTTATGTACTATATGATGTGAAATTATGAAAATCGTCTGGAATGTCCCTTTAAAGTCGTGGACTTTTAACAGCAGCCATAATGGAGCTGCGCACATAGATTTTACATGATACCGTTTAGATAACGCACAGAAAGTAGTTGAAGTGTGAGGTAGGTGGAAAGATGGTTATCTTCCTTTATTCCATGTATTGTACAAGTACACAATCAGAGTCTTTTTGCAGATAATAATTATGATTATACACCAATAACAATGCATGATGTATGTTGCATATGCATACTACCGAGAAAAAAAAAAAGTGCCGCGCACCCCCAATAACTCTCTCTCTCTCTCTCTCTCTCTCTCTCTCTCTCTCTCTCGGGCGCTCTCTCTTCACTTGATCTTTTGTTTGACATCCACTCAGATACTGTTTCTTCACATCTCATTCGTGGCAGTATAATAAATAAGGGGAGCTAATTCACGCAAATAACCATCTCAAGCTCCACCGTTGGACCTTAGACATTGACACTTTCAGCGTCGCCTGCTGTCGAACGACGAGGCTCGGTGTTGCCGGGCGGGGTCATACCATTTGTTATTGTTTTTGTTGTTGTTGTTTTTTTTTTACTTTGACACTAGAGACACTGGATGCCGCTTCTCCTGTCTTCATTAGATCTGAAAGAGTATTGGAGTGTATTAACCACTCCTCTGATACCAGGGAGTTGAGTGTCGGATGTCAGTGTGCACGCGTGTATTATAGGCGAGCTTCTTTGTGTGAATGTGCGTGTGCAAGGAAGAGCTAGAAATAATTGTAGAATGGGAAAGACAGGGAGAGCGATCGAAAGAATGTGTGTGACGTGTGTGTGTGTGTGTGTGTGTGTGTGTGTGTGTGTGTGTGTGTGTGTATGCATACGGTATGTGTGGAAGAGAGCAATTATGCCGTTGCATATACATTAATCTTTGTGTCTTCTGCTCAAAATAGTTTTGTCATTGAAATGGAGATATAGCTATATGTTTTCGTCTATCCATGTGTGTATGTATGTTTGTAAGTACGCATGTAGTTGTATGTTAAGTATCATGTGTTTGTATGTTTGTGCATAAGTTGCATATTCATCATCTCTTTCTCTCTTTCTTTTAAAGCATGTATTGTTCTCTCCTCATCCCCTCATATCGATTGTGAATGCTACTGCGTGATACAGTCATCAATACGAAATAGTCTAGCTTGTGCAAAAAAAAAAAAAAAAAATTAAGTAAAATCAAGAATTGGTCAATCAATTCTCAAGCTGTGTATTTCCTCGGCATAAAGCTGATATTGGTAAGCCACGTGCTTCATTTCCCGCTTGCCGGATTCCAGACACTTCCGCAAGGTGAACGGTATATGTGTATACGGAAGCGCCAAAAGGTGACTAGGAAAAAGGGAAGCTGACGTGTACATAATACTGAACGGCATATCCAGAGTCATGCCCTAGCTTTGAGCTTAAAGGGATTCGTCACTTCAAATAGATGAATATGTTTCTACAGCAAACGTTGAACTCAGATCCAGTTTAACAGTTTAGTTCTTACATTGTGCGATCTGATAGAGAAGACATTCTTTCTTTCACAAAGAAGACTAAAAGCCAGGAAAAGAATAACGTGCTCCATATCATAGTGAAACGACGTACACTCTTCATGTAGTTATTATCATTTTTCTTTTTACCTCGTGACGATAAGAGTCGTAAGATAACATCTATCAGTATACCACACTACGCTTTAACTCCTGAAAGTTATCTAGCGCTTGCATCGTAGTCACAATATTATCAGCGTATATAAAAAAAAAAGTCGACAACATGCTTAACGCATGCCCAGTGTACAAGCGGAGCTGGTAATCTGATTGCATTACACATCAATGTCTTTCCACAAAACTATCCGTGTTCTTACAGATTAGGAACAAGGCGCCATTAACGATACGAGAGCTAGTATATATATATATATATATATATATATATATATATATGCGTACTGAAATGGCAAGGTGATGGACAGTCGCTCTGAGAATTGCCTGTCCCTTGTAATAGTTACCATCCCTTATGGAACAACTATAATAAGGGCTTTGTATAAAAGTGAGCAAATTGTAGAGCAAAATTTCTAAACATCAGTTAATCACCAATTAGGAGATATAGGCCGGCCCTACCTCCTTACTCCTTTAATATTACTTAGCATGATGGTGAGCATAAACTAAGTACTCATTCCATTTAGTAATGGAAGTCATCATCTAAAGAAGACGAAATGAAGGGCAATGTTACATCTTTCACCAAGGCCCCTATGTGCCTTTAACCTCAATTACAAACGAAAATATACAGGCATGATTAATACAAATTCTTAATGAAGTGCATGCATGTGCTATAAGAGAAGCAACCCATCTCTTTTCATCCTGATTTCAACACCAGTGTCTCGATCCTCACGGATTCCTTAGGAGCAAGGAGGAATTATCTCATTATGACTTCTCATGCTTGATGTCCGGCAGAACGCAGATGGAATTATACACAGAGGATTTCTCATGTCTTCTTCCTCTATCGTACCCTGCCAGCAGCTTATACTGTACAACCGAATGATTCACTCCCCTCCACCATCCCTTCCGCAAGTTTACGTCACTCTGCGCTGCGTTTCACATTCGACGCATATTTCTCATTCTTGCAGCAGCCGGCTAATACACCGGACGTGGGACTCAGAGAGAGGGAGAACGTTCCGTGGCTGCAGAGCTCCGCTCCGAGGTGCCTATCTGAGCTGGGAAACCTCAGCTGTATTACTGTAGTACTCTAAACGAAGATGTGCTAGCTAGTGCATACAAAACGCATTTGAAGTCTTGTCTCAATTTCACCTTGTTTTTCACGTTATCTGGATCTTCTGTGATCTGATGCGGTACTGATATCAGATACAATATTCGCTGCTAGTTCATGCAAATTCGGTGTGTGGACATTTCTGTAAAATCTGATTTGTGATTGTTGTGAACACAGAGGCTCACCGGATCAGCCAATCTGATACGCTTGGGAGTATATCCTAATTTCATACTTTGTGCGATTCACAGCTGGATGAACATAATATACTCGCGTACTTTACGCTAGTTATACCCCTGGAAGAGACCATCTGGTCATTATCACCCCGTAACTTATATTTCACTCTCTTCAGATGAACGAAATTGATGCCCACATTCAGGCAGGTCATGTGCGGAAAATATCGAGGGCCTCTATCATCAATTATTGATGATATTGAGAAGATGCTGTGTTTCTAATCAAAGTGTTTGAATATTTGGACCTATGCCTTTGAAAAACATCACTGGGACAAGAAGTTGTATCACAACAGTTTCATTGCAGGAAAACAAGAACTGTCGTGGATTTATCATCAAGTCTTGGGGATTTTTTTCCTGTGTCAAACTAGTTCGCCCGTTTTCAGTTTGCAGTGCAAACAATGAGACAAGACACCCACTGTTTATCGAGTGACAATATTGATCTTCGTCAACTCCGTGTCGTTTGTCGGCCATATGACAGTATTTGCACTTTCCAATGAGAATTATCGATTTCTATTTACGACGCTTACAAGGATTTGGATTATAATCGCTGTTCTGTTAGTGGAGCAAGAAATATGGGATACTCCGTGGAGAGATTCGTCACTAAACCCGATCCAAACCTCATGTGCGGCATATGCGCATGCGTGCTTCGAGATGCGGTTTTGACGCGATGTGGACATGCGTTTTGTCAGACGTGCCTGGATACTTGGCTTGCCCGGCCTCTGGCTGGGACCTGTCCTCAGTGTCGAACTTGCATCAGCAAGTTTCAGGTGAGCCCGGTATGGGCCATCCGTGAACTCGTCAACGGGATGGCGATCTTCTGTTCCAACGCGGATCGAGGATGCGCGTTGACCGTGCGCGTAGAAATGTTGGACAAGCACCTTGATTGCTGTGGGTACGCACCTGTGGAATGCATCGCTTGCGGAGCTGTCGTAAATCGCTTGGAATATCCAGGACATACAGCTGAATGTGATAAGGCATGTTGTGAGAAAGGAACCAAAGAAACACCAAGCCAGGCAGGAGGTGGTGAACTCCCAAACATGGAGGAACTAAATCGCCGACTAAACGCTCTAGAAATTCAGCTCAAACACAGTCGTAAGCAGCTCCACTTATGCCAAGCTGATAACCGCAAACTAGAACGCGAGCTCTCCAAGGCACGCCTGGATTTACAAAGAAAGCGCGGGGAATTCAATTTGCTCAAAGCGCAACTCTGCGAGTTCGATTCGGACTATCCTTATGGCTTTCATCCGGACAGTGTCGCTAAGCTATCTCTTCTCCTCGCCTGCCATCTCCATGCCAAGCCGGACCAAGTGGATCGAAATCGCATCTTCAACTGCATCCAACGTTGCTATGACAACTTTGCGCGATGTGGATCCCGATACGAACATGACGTGCACATGCTCGTGGCTACTGCGTACGCCAGTAACTGGTTTTCGGATAACCAGAAAATCAATTTCCACTGTTGGCTGCAAAGTATTGCGCGCTATCGGAAATACGCCGACTGGGGCAGAGCTACCGTCCAAAACATCCATCGCCATGAGCATCAAGGTCACCAACATGGAGAGCAACATCCGCAGACGAGGATTTCTAGCCACCAATTCGAGCATGATGCTGCCGATGCTTGTAATCAGCGGGCAGCTGCCTTGAGGGAAGACCCCATGGTACGTGGGGCAATGGACGGCGACAGCTCCACTAACTCGCATCTCCTCAGGTCCCTGTCTTTGAGATAAAAGGACGTAGTTATGTGCCTCATCTAGGAGGTTACCGAGTTAGCCTCTAAACCTACCTCAGCAGAACTTTGATTATGAATATTAGCCTACTCTATAACAATTATAGCGCAACCATCGTCTTACTTGCAGGGCATCATTCAGGAAATGAGCGCAGGCACACGCTATGAGGCATTCTTTGAATACACCAATGAGGGTCTAGAATGGAAATATAAAAGCTACCTGATCAATATTCAATGTCATTTTTATCTTTAATATGAATCCGACTTGTATAACCATTAATTTTGCAAACCGACGTATGAACAGTACTTGTATAGGCGATGCGAGTTTACGAAAGTTGGGAGCAGTGTGGGTGTTCTTGATTGAGACAGATGCAGCGAGCAAAGTTAAAGGGAAAATTTATGCTTGTGAGTGTAAACAACGTGTTGTCGATGTGAGTTCGATATGGCGCGTTTATCTTTAACTACGTCATTGATACAGAGTCTTTTATTAATGTTTAGCGAATCTGCTGGTTTAGTATTCATCGAAAATTGAATGGAAAATAATTGCATTTGTGACATGTTTATCGATCAAGTTTGCCTCGAAAATTGTAGTAAATCACGTAGATTTGAGAGCCTTGGACTTTACTCTCCATAAATCTTTGTCGTCACTATTAAATTTAGTTGTAGAGACCTTGTCCCATGAGTGCATCTAGTGAATTTACTTTCAACACAACTGTGATCCTCCTCCCTGTATGCACTAATTCTGCAGTTGTAGATAGTGCTGCAGTCAGTATAGGAATTATGCTTGATTAGTTGTACTGTGGCCACGCACTAATTATTTACTATGTAGATTGTCTTGAAATTTATTTCACAGTAATCATAGTAATGTAATGAGATTGTGTTTCACAAAGTAGAGCAGGCTTATTTGATTTAACTCTCATCCGAGTAAAGAATCAATCTAAGACGTAACAAGACCGTGAAAACAAAATTGGTAAATAGAAACGTGAAAGCTTGTTAATTGTTTAGTGTGTAATTAGTGACTAAGCTCATATAGGGATATTCATTCGCATTTACGTTGATCCGTATTTGGGCAAAATAGAATATCAAATACAAGCAGAAATTCGAGGGTGTCAGTCTATATTATAAGCACAGATTAGGCCTATAGACCATTATGATTCCATCACTGGTGCTTAGCTCTAGAAAGGAGTAAATGGTTTTAAATAAAGATATTCGACATAACTCAATTTTTACTACGTTGAATGTGTTTGTTGCGCGTGATATTCACTCTGGACATTACACTTGTATAATCAAATAGACTTCCAAATTCTGAAACCTCATCAAATTAATTTCTTTTCTGTAGTCTGCGCTTTGATTATTCCATCCTAGACTTTGTTTTCCATGCTTATCAAACGGGAGTCAAGGGTTTACCGCTGAAACGATGTTGACATGGAGAATAATCGTCGGTTAAAGGGAAGAAGTCGAGTAAACATGATTATAAAAGGATATTTTATAAACATTGAGAAATGACGATACGGCATATGCAGTGTAAAGCATACAAAAGGAATGAGTTATGGACACGTAAGCATCATGGTAAATCGAATGAATTCATTGAAAACAGTGCCAATGGAAATATGAAATTTGGATATCACCATAACTACTACTCGATCTTCGCTCGCATTATAGCATTATGTATGCTGATTCATGATACGAATCATTACTTCTCTAATTTTCTTCCTCAATGAGTCACAACTGCAAATGACTGTTATGATTATTTCAGTCATGCAATTGTACGACAAAGAGCTTATGTATAATTCGTCGACATCAGTGTCACTTAATACAGCAATATAGAAGAAAAACGTGGGCATTATATCTTATATATATATATATATATATACATACATATATATATATATATATATATATATATATATATATATATATATATATATATATATTGACAATGTGTTGATTGTGAAATTGGTAAAGTGACTGTGGCTGTAAAATTGTTTGTTACTATAAAACCCTTTCCGTATGAGCCCAGGGCTTAGTTCACCGACATTTTAGTCATCTGTGTACCCATGTTCATGACGTTCTTGCTGACTGTGGGTAAAAAGCAACTGCACCTTCCCCGAAAAATAGAAACAACAACAACAACAACAACAACAACAAAACGTCGTCCCATGACACAATAGTCCACACAGTTGTACCCATGGTGATGATGTGACACTCCTTTAGAGCCATTGATGACCCTTCTCATGCAGGAAGTTGCTGCAGGTGCACTGTTGGCTTGAGTAATGTGTCCTCTATAGGAAAGATTGTGATTAGCGTTTGAATATCTCGAATGAAACTTGAACGAGGATAATAACGCTGAATCGCGATTCGCGTCCGGGCTTAACTCTGCGATTAGCTTGCCATGCAAGTGCACTGCATGCGTATGCGCTCAGTGGTGTTGAAGTGAGAGAGGCAGAAGCGATGTATTTATAATTGATTGCAGGTTGATGGATGAAAACAATAAGCGCTAAATGGGACTGTCTTCATTGAATTGATGTCTAGTAAACGAGTGATCGTCAGTTATGACGTTATAATCATGAATGAATCATTCTCGACGCCTGTCTACATGGCACATACAAGAACTTCACTTATGTCGGACTATATTATGTTATTTCGGGTTTTTTGTATTTATTAACAAATAAAGTTTGCAGGTGCACATGTAAAAATAGCAGAAATATCATTGGTTCAGCTGTCTGTAAATCATTAAGGTCAACGCATCGTCTGCGATGCTGTGTTGCTCCTCCTCCTCCTCCTCCTCCCTCCTCTCCTCCCGAACCCTTCTTCTTCTTCTTTTTTTTTGGGGGGGGGGGGTGGGGTGGGTTGGGGTGGAGATACTCAACACTAGTAATTCAATAACAGGCGCATGTGTGAGCGTGTGCAGACCTCCATCCCCTATCACCGAAATTATAGGATGCAAAGAAAGTGATAATACAATGTACTCTCATTTAGGTTCTTGTTTTAGGATTTGTTTTTATTTGTTTTTACATCAAGGCACTCGAAATCTCCTCAGCCAATCAGTGCCTCAGTCTCTTCAGGCAAAAGAAACTATACCATGACAGAAACGTGTGCGTGTATGTTAATGCTGTACTGTGTTAGTATAATAGATGTTATGGACATACAATGGCCTATGGGACAGAGGACAGAATGAAACGAATTTATAAACAGTCATTCCCGGCAATTTAGAGTTGACAATATTGTCATCTGGGTCGACGAATGAATTATGTGTCTTCTCGCATTCACTTTGAAATACGAGGGCTATTTGTTTTATGACATGCCAGAGCACAAAGATCATCACCTGGAGTGGAGTGCACATCACTTTTATGGGTTTGTCTGGAGTTTGACGAGATGACGTGTCAGTGCATATCAATAATTCACAAGTGCGCCATGTGCTACTTACTTAGCGCCCCATTTGCTCCACGAAGTAAGATGATGTCCTTACATTGATTGACTTCACTTTTTTTTTTACTCACTCACAAAGAGTCACACTGATGAGCAGGTCGGTCTATTAAAATGAATAACTCACGTTCTCGTAGAAGAACGTATACATGCATTTCTTTTTTCATTCTTTGTCAATAATCTTTCGTAGATTGCTCCAATATTGTGATGGTGGCCTATTTTGATGGGCTTATCCATACAGCACTGTAGAATTCACTGACGATGGTAATGTGTTCGCCTGGTAATTCTAGAATCCAAGATACCATTAGATGACAGCCTCGACATGCTTGGAAGATCCACAATGTATCACGAACTGAGCACATAGCACGTTCCATGTCCCTTGAGGGCTTACTAAACATCATTACTGAAATGACTGATAATTAGCCAGACGATACGTATCCACCGGAACGCAGCGAACCTTGTGCTACATTTTGCGCCCTAACATCACGAATACATGGAGGCAATAATCATTTGCACCCAAACATGCTTGCAGAACAAAACAAAACAGGAAAAAATATACAACAACGTTAAAGGGTGTGTACAGTTCTGGTCGGGGTGAAGATTAAGCTTTTACTGTTTTGCGAGGTATTCAGAAACCACTCTATGAGATGTCAAAGAGCATGCAATTCTAACGGGTATCAAAAGTGTATTTGATGAAAAACCGTTTTGAAATGGCTGAGATATCCAAAAACAAGGTGAAACAAAGAGATCCTAATAAAAGGCGTGGCCTGTCGCCTTTTATCATTATCACTTTTTTAGATAACTCAGCCATTTGAAAACCAATTTTCATCAAATAAACGTTGAATCCTTCTTAAAATTACATGCTCTTTCATATTTCATAAGAGTTTTTTTATTATCCCACTTAGAAATATTCAAAGCATGAATCCCCACTTCAACCAATACTGTACAGTCCCTTTAAAATCCGTCTTGCTCTGGCGTGTGGGACAGTCTCAGAAAGCAGAGAGCATCAGCTATTCCGATTACACACATAACCCATTGTTAATTTTGTGCCGACGCAATAACACGCATCAATGCGTTCACACACACACACACACACACACACACACACACACACGATGAAAATGCCCACCTTAGCATCACTAGATCCGAATTAGAATACTGATAGCTTTTTAACTTGAATAAGAGAGAGCATTTTCAAGCATTTCGATTAGCTCCCTTATTGACACTTCATATGACACTGGGGCATCTCCAACATTTTAAAGGGGCTGTACAGTACTGGTTGAGGTGGGGATTCATGTTTTTTACATTCCTAAATGAGATAATGAGAAACCTTTTATGGAAAGAGCATGTAATTTTAAAAAGGAATCAACATTTTATATTTGATGAAAATTGGTTTTCAAATGGCTGAGATATCCCAAAAAGTGATAATTATAAAAGACTACAGGCCACGCCTTTTATTAGGATCTCTTTGTTTCACCTTGTTGTTGGATATCTCAGCCATTTCAAAATCGATTTTCATCAAATAAACTTTTGATACCCCTTAGAATTGCATGCTCTTTGACATCTTAGAGTGGTTTCTGAATATCTCGCAAAACGTTAAAAGCCAAATCCTCACCTCGACCAGAACTGTACACACCCTTTAAGCATGACTGCACCTCAATGGAAAGAAAAAGAAGAAAGAATAAATGCTACGAATTCTTTGCTGATATAATGGCATTTTGATACAATCGAGAAAGAACGGGTTGAACAACACTTTCTTGTGCACAAATAAGTAGATAGATGGATAGATAGATAGACAGATAGATAGATAGATGGATAAATACATTAATCCATAAATTGATCGATAGATAAATAAATGCATGAAAATACCTAGCAACAGATCGTCTGCAAAGATACTTACACGCAGACGTTGAATGTACACTGTGGATGTAAACAAAAAACAACAAAAAGACTGAAATAATGATCTCAAATCACATAATTATCTACTGACGGCCCCGGGAAGATGCAGTTGAAAGAAATATAAAATCTCTGAAAGGGGGAAACTAAGTGGCGCCCCCAATGGGAAATTGCAAAATAAGAGTGAACAAGAGAGCTGAAACCTGCGTGGTCTGGAGGAGGGAAGATCACACTCGTTACGTTGAGCCCCCGTGTTCGTTCAGCTCTCGACTGTCACGACATCTCTTCGCTCATTATTAGAGCAATCTGCAGTCGCCCTCCTGTGTCGTATATCAGAGAACCAATGACAACTTGTTTCAAGATTTTGTGCGCTTTCAAGAGATATTAATATAAATACATGTATATATATATATATATATATATATATATATATATATATATCTTCAAAAAGAGTAGGGTAGCATTTCAATCCAACAGTGCTATTTATTCAAACCAAATTTTCGACGCAAACACACGTCTTCTTCTTCAGGGCCAACATGAACAATTCTCAAAATAAACAAGATGACTCTATTACTACCCTATTTCGCCATCTTTTCTGTACTGGTACCAACATGCACGCAGACTACAAACATCTTTATATGATATGATATATATATATATATATATATATGTATATATGTATCATATATTATATATCATATATTATATAGTATATTATATATTATATATTGTATATTATATATCACATATTATATATCATATATAATATATATTTTCATCTCTTTTATTTTCTTTTTCCTTTGTACCTTGATAATTTAGTTTTTATATAGTTTCGTCATTATTTCTTTGTGTCCTATCTCCATTGAATGCATATCAAATTTACACTGGTATATTTTCTTGGAACCTGCGTTTACAAGCTTTGCTCTTGCGGTTCCATCATATTTCACAAGTTATAGAGAATTGTCTTATGTACATTATATACGGTGACACACTTTCTGTCCATGACCCGATTTATAACATATTTTGTATCTGCTTGGTTTGTATTCTTTTTAATGTATTTCGATGAAATGTATCTCAAATGAAATATGAAAATAAATATGCTGGAACTGTCTACTGTGTCTCAAGTGTAAGACCGGTGCAGTTTCAGTTATTCAATTCAATTCAATTCAATATATTATATATCATATATTATATATCATATATTGTATATTATATATTATATATTATTAATTACATATTATATATCATATGATAAGGACTGGACAGTATCTTTTTCTCTGGTGGACTGTTCAGACCACTAAAATCTTTAAATCTGAAATTTTGATGGCCCAAAGGAGAATTGAAGGGGACCAAAATAAATGGAAACATAGCAATTCATTTGAATCTTATGTGCGCGATTGGGCTACTAAACTCAAGGTTCGTGGCCGGACATAAATTTCAACCGGCCCTGGGCCAACACTAATGTTGAGCCCTTTATACAGATGTGCATATTCGCACACACAACTAACAATTTACAAAACTTCCTACTAACATGTATCTTAAAATGAAACAAAACAATATATTTATAGCATCAAGCTATCTTTAGGGGAGGGGAAGATGGTTCTACAGTCCCCCCCCCCCCCCCCAAAAAAAAAAGGGTTCAGAGTTCTTGATATTTTACTATTTAAGCTCTGATATGACAAATGTTTTGCTCTGGCAAAGTCATTTCACGAGTCCCAAGAGTCCTCTGTGATTTCTTACCATTACCCGAATCATTTAGTATCTTCAATAAAAACCAGTAAAGAAATTGGGATACACTGTACAATGATGGCCTAGCCCTATCTAAACTGCATTTGTGATTGCAACGAATATCACCACTTTGTTAATAACATGTTCACCTTTAAAATGCAATACACATGTACCAGTAGCTTTCTTATCATACAGTCTATTTCTCATGAAATGTCGCCATTCTGTCTGATTCTGCTCGATTTGATAATGTCAACTTTAACATAGAGTAGTACAGTGCACTCCCGTTATAACGAACACGGTTAAAACGAAATTCCGGTTACAATTAAATAAAAGTCCAGGTCGCAAATTTATCGGCTCTGTGTTTTTTATCGTTTGTTTGTTTATAACGAAACTTCAATATAACGAAAGAAAACTGCCGGTCCCGAGGACTTTGTTGTACAAGAGTCCACTGCACATAAGAGATATCAAATTCTTTGAAATACAGTGTACTAAATAAACAGATCTAAAATTCAGCCAGCATCAATGGTCGACCCACACGGCAAAGAATATCCAATTGACAAATTATCTATACAGAGACTGCAACTCTCCCGTTTTCGATGGGAGATCTCCCGCTGAAAGCCCATTTTTGCAAAATCTCCCGTTCTCCCGCTTGAGATTTAATTTCTCCCGCCCTGGCTCTGTGTCTCCCGCTTGAAATGATTTCTTACTTAATATCATTGTATGTTAAAAAATAAGCCTTAGAGAGCACGAGAGAGCATCTAGAACCCTAGAGCTTCGCTCCAGGGTCCTTAAGCAGGCCCTGGACCCCGCAGCCGCAAGGAACTTCCCGCACATCAAATTGGAGTCTCCCGTTTGCTAGGGGTTTCAGGCGGGAGAATCTCCCGATCAGAAGGTGCTTGGGGATGGAGTCTCTGTCTCTGTATTGAATTTTCTATACACTGCATGAAACTAAAAAAATACACACATAGTAGACCAATCATTTCTTTCAGTCATTTATTGAAAACAGATTATAAATCATATTTACAACCATACTATGAAATAGAATACCAAATGAAAAAGTAATACACCAAATAAATATTCACATATATCATCTCATCGCTATGTGTATACTAGTACTATTCTTGTCTCTTGAAAACCTTTGCTAAGGAATGTAGACTTCCTTCCCCTTGCAGTATCTGCAAACTAACATAACTAGTCTTGATATTTTTAACTTGCACATCTTCCCATAAGCATATCTTCCCATAATGCTCCCCCCCCCCCCCCCTTGATGACAAAAAGCACTCACTAGCCATTCTTGTTTTTGTCAGAACTTTTCTGGTATTATTATAAACGTGTACATTCCCTTTGAAAAAGATTCTGAATGAACCATAGTAAATCTCACCAAGTACAGTATTAGAGAATGATAATACTCACACACAGAACTGAATGACTGTTGAAAAGCAATGCATACAGATTATTCTGGCACGTTAGGTTCATACATTCCATGAATCTCTCAGAATCTCACCTTTGGTTTTTATTTTGTTTTAATTTGTTGTTTTTTTTCTTGATGCTAAAACACTCATCAGCAATTTATATTGTCAGAATTGTTATGGTATTATTATAGACAAGTCCATTTTCCACTGAAATAAGATTTTAAGTGAACCACAGTAAATCGCACTGAATTTTACACAGTGTTCACACTCTTACACAGTATTAAATGCCTGCTGAGAAGTAATGCATGGCTACTTTGGCAGGTTATGTTCAGTAAGTTCTAAGAATTTCTCAGAATTTAGGTTGTTTCCCCAACACATTTGGTGCCTGTTGTATATACTATACCTTAGTGATCTGGCAGAACTTTACTCGTCGACTAGTTCAGATTGATGTATTGTATTAGTCCTTAGACCATATACCCACATGCATATAAACTAATGAAATTTAACTCATATCAGTAAAATGAACATAATCATGCATTCTGTTCCTCCACTGCATGAGTGTAAATATATAAAATGGTTTTGAACCACATCAATAAATAATGACAGCTATATACAAAGGCACAATCCTTTCTTGTGACATATGAGTTGATTTATAACCAACATACACCATACACTATCAATTAAGAGGAAGAACCATAACATATAGCTATGAAAACATGCACTGAACCAAGAGGAATCCATCATTTATATTATGCAGGGTATAAAGTTAAAAGCAATGGGAAGAACTGTAACTGAAAAGGTGCAACAAGAAAAGGATATTCCAAACTACACTCAAGAGCAATGACTGCATTATTGATTATTACCAAAACTGAAATGTTCTAATGGTTGTAGCCACAGAATTGTGGCCTACCAGAATGACAGTAGCTTATGTGTTTTGTTGTTTTGTTTTGTTTTGTTTTGTTTTCTGATGAGGAATGAGATCATCAGAATTTTCACTCTCAGCAGTTTCAATTCATCATATGTCCTCATTACTGTGACCATTCTTACTTTCTTTCGTACACGGTACATGTATTGGACAAACAATATTGTTACCAGGTATTTATTCAGAGCATACCTGCTACTACATATTGTGCAGTTTTACTATGAAATGAGAAAAAGAAAAATTTGATAACAACAAAAACAAAACTGGAAGAATTTAATGTAAAACTCTCAGCACAACCAGCACAGACATATTTCAGAATATAAATCTTCATATAAGTTTCTTTTTTGTTTTAAGATATCAGAAATAATGCTATCTCAAACTTACCATTCCTCCAATACAAACTGCTTCCTACATCATACAGTCATCACTTGGAGGGACAACATTAACCCATACGCAGAGTAAAACTATCAATCTACTTTAACAATGGAAAGCAAGCACCACTCTCATTGCAAAACCTTTATAATCATGTTAACTGAAAAACAAACAAAACAATCAAATATTATGAATAAAACATGCAAAGATATTTCCTCTATAAAGCACTCATAGATGCATATGGATTGACAAGACTTAGAAATACATGCATCATGCATGGGACAGATTATTGGAGTATTCTGAGCTTGAGCAATTAAGAATAGAACCAAATTTCTGTATCAAGGAGAAATGTTCTCTGTTTCATGGAACTTGGAAAATACATTTACATAGAAAAGGCAGGTAGATTCACTTTTCACATTCTTATGTTCTCATTCTCATATTCTTACCTTGCAAAGCAAATTAAATGGTAAAAACTACATTGCACCTCTGCATTACAATGCATTTCAAGGGAAATCAATGGTAAAGAAAAAAAAAAAAGAAGGTGGCTGTTACACACAATACTGGGGAGAGGTAGAAAATGTGTGACAGAACTGGATGAATTTTGCTCAATGTAATTGCGCTGAACTGATAGCATTCTTAGGCCCTGATCAGGTTCTAGAACAGCACTACAAAAATCAATAGTTGTTGAGTGAAACACTGCCAAACACATCAACTTTGTGTGTGTGAAAACTTTACAAGAATAAAGTGAATCACAAATGTAATAAACAAAATTAGCAGAAGGTGGAGGTGTGTTCCAGTGACTAACCTGGGAGAATCATTTACCTGGTGATGTATCACATTTCTCAATACAATATTTTGTAAAGCCATAGGATACAAAACTTAGTCTTGACTGCCCCTGATCAGCTGTGCTCACTAGCTCCAACCCATAGGATTTCATTGGCTATTTTTTAAACAAATTGTTTTGTGAAAATGAGTAGGCATGATGAACTTAATCATAGCTTTGCAGCAGATGTGTTGCTTAGATCTAAGCGACATCAATTTCAAAATCATGACAGCATGCTCTCTGTTTTAAAAGACAAGCAGGCTTGATAATTTGGATGCTTTTTGTTCACTGCAAAACTGATTGCAGGATTTGCAAATCCTTTCTATAAAATAGCTGCATGCACAGAATAATTCATTATCGAGGTAAGACAGAGAAAAAGTCATAGGAAGACATGAAATGCATTCCTTGACAAGCAGATCATATCAGCCAGGTAGTTTGGTTCAGCAAAACAATAAAAGTTATGATGATAATATCATACAGACAAAGATATTTGGCACATTTATTTATTCATTTTTTTCAAATTTGAGGGTGATATTTGAGGAAATAGAATAAGGCAAAATTGCCAATACCTGGCCTTTTATTAAGAGCTGCTGTTTTTACAGTGTATGGTTGTTTAAAACTGTATTCTCAGCAAAAGCAAAAGGGCAAAGAAAAATGTCCTGTTAAAAATGTAAATGATTAAGACAATGGGCAGCTATAGTACAAATAGTTTAAACAACAATTTCAGCCTCTGATCTCAAACCATTAACTCTGTCTGTGCCTTATCAATTTCCTGTCCACAGGTATGTGTGGGAAATTTGTGTACATTAGACTCATTGGCACAAAAGAATTACTCACTCGAAATGAATGACCTGCCCTTAGATGATACTCTCCCTGCTGACACCTCAGCTACACACCATACCAAAGAGAGACTCTGACAACGAAATAATCAGACACTCATCGCCATACTTTGTTAGCTGGTCATGGGCATACTAGAGTATTCGTGTCAGAGGTGTTTGGTGACTTTGTTCCATCACCCAATACGAACGTGGATCAGTGAGTGCTGGTAGGCAAGCCGGGCTCTGGCTGGTTCATCGTCGCCTTCCTGTTGACCTCCTCGGCCGTCTGCATGGCAACACGCTCCCGTTGCTCCTCCCTCTCGGCCATCTGGCGGTCCAGCTCCTCTTTCTCCTACAATTGTACGTGATGACGGTGGGGAGGGATATTGGTGAGAATTATACTCATACTCTTCTGACATGAGATATCAATAACATTCAGCCAATTTCAACTACATTTTAAACTGCACACGAACTAAAAACCTGTGTTGGCTGATGCTTATAACGAAAGAAAAGTGCCGGTCTCAAGAAGTTCGTTATACAGGAGTTGTCTGTATATCACTTCTTTTTTTTTCTTTTTTTTTCGAAAAGAAGACAAAGCAAGCAACATACAAACAAACAAATGCGATTAATATTGAAGTGACATTGATGTACTTTTTTAAAGTCCACATCAATAAAATGCTTTGCAATAGATACAGCCATAATACTACTGATACTGATATTTGTATGCCCATCACCCACAGTAAGTGGTACTTACCTCTGCTTCGAGTCTGTTGTATTCACTGATGGCATAGGCATACTTTGGCGATGTGATGCCGAAGAAGTAGGCAAGTTTTTCGCCCATGTAATCACATGCTGTGCATGAGAGACAATGAGAGATCCATTCACAATGTTCAATCAATCGTTTAATATGACTTTTGTGAGTATAGAGACATACAGCTGAATAAGTTACACAAAACATCACCATCATGCTGTTTTTGCAAAATAGGCTCAAGCTTGATCCTACCACAGTGCCATGTTATTCAAAATTATCTACAGTAGTCCCAACCTGAGGTAGCTGTCATACTGCAATTATCATACAATCAACCTTGCGTAAGTCGAATCTATTTGGACTGAAGAAAAAACTTTGACTTAGAAAAAAATTGTCTTGCTAGTATGAGGGATTAAAATCAATAGAATATAAAGAGAAGATCTAGAGGACTTGAAAAGACCTTCGACTTAAGCAAATATTCAACTAAAGCGAGGTCGACTAAAGCAAGGTTGACTGCATGCAAGTATCACATTTCTGGAATTTACTTTTTTTACTTTGTCATATTCATCGTGATGTTGAAAATTATGTTCTGACAGTACTCCTGAAGAAACAAACTAAAATAAACGTATTTAAAAGTGGTTTATTTATAATCATACACATATCAAAGTAGGAGACAGCAGAGATGGTAATAAAACCAGACCTTTACTGAAGTCAGTGCATTTTAATAGGAAATGCACACATAATGTACTGTACATACTACATGTACAAAGTTCTGAGACTTCCTTGTGGCCTGTTAGTATTCAGTAAATGACAGCAAGTGAAATTCACATGGAAGATAGTGGAATGCTTCACAAGATCATTACTCATTTTCTTTTAATTATTATTATCATTTTTTTTTTAATTAAAACTTTTCTTATCCTACTCCTCAAGCATATATGTTTCAGGATTTTGCTAGTGTCTTTGCTATTCTCTCACCTCGGTAAGTGGCAAATGATGCTGCTACCATGTAGTGCCAAATATAAGGCAGCCACTCCAAAGTTTTCTGAAAGCAGAGTCAAATAAATTATGGCATAATATATTAAATTGACATCTAGGCACTAAAAGGCAGTTGGGATGAATAAGTCCATTTTATGTTATGCAGTTCAATTTACATCACAGATCAAGTCTAAATCAAGGGAAAAATACAAGCTTAGCTCTGACAACACATCTGCACTGGTGAAACCGTGTGGAATGTGAGTTATTTATGTGGCTTAATGTGGAAAACATACCAAATGAGTTTTTTCCCCATTTAAACTTCACATAATAACGAATGTTTATCAGTCAGTTATTCTGCAATTTGCTTGATGCGTCGTACTAGTGGCATGTAATAATGGTGCCTGTGTGGGTGGCTTGTTTCCCCTACAATACAGCACACTGCTGTATGCTTGTTGTTTCATAACAATACTATAAAATTTTCACAGCAATACATCATGAAGTTCGTTATCATAAAAAGTCCATCTTCAGTTATGGGCAAGTCCAAGATAAGGTCCCCTCAGAAGGCAAAATTTCATCTTTGCTCAATATTGACGTGTTTGGTATCATTTTGAAGCTTATGAGTTGAAGTTTTGATTTCCATGGAGGAAAAAATGATATTATGTAAGTTTATGCAAATTTCAAGGGCTTCATTTGCATAAATGTGAAACACAGCGTTACGTATGGGACATTTATAAAAATTCATATTAATTCAAAGGAAAGCAAATGATATTTGATTAATATGTGGACATAAGAAGTTCATCAAATAGTTTAACTTGGTATAAAAATTTAGGGATTATGCAAATGATTATGCAAATTAGCTCGTGTCTTATCATGAGATGTCCCATACGTAACAAACTGAGGTCATTTTTTTAGGTTTTTTCTGAAATTGCTATGGATATTTTAATGCCCTTTTGGAAAGTTCTAATTTATTGTTTAGAGAAACTAAATACCATAGAAAAAAGAAAAAACAGTAAAAGAAATATATTCTATTAGGCATTAAAATAATGTTACGTATGGGACAAATGCGTTACGTATGGGACAGCCTCATACATATTGCATGTAAATGCATGTAGCTAGCTGGGAAGGTCTCTCAGTACACAAATGGTCAATTATCCTGAAGAAAGCATCCCAACATTGTAGCTACTTTTTGAGTTTTAGACACTTGAAACAATGCATGTACTTGACTGAACAATTTTCAGAAAGGGGGAGGGGAAAATGGCAAAATACACAATGAAAAATCAGCATTAAAGGGATGGTATAGTTTTTGTGGAAATGGGGATTCAGTTTTCAACATTTAATGAGATGATTGGAAACCAATTATATGAAATACTAAAGAGCATACAATCCTAAGACTAGAGGAATTCAAAGTTTATGTGATGGAGATCCAATTTGAAATGGTTGTGATATATACAAAAAAATATATAAAGTAAAATGATTCCTTTTTATTGCAAGTGATACACAAATTGTCCTTATTCAGTTTCAATAGTAGCCACGACAAAATTCATGGGTATACATACCGAGGTGTGACACGAATCAATGACCTGACTGCTACACAGACATCATATATCTACTCGATCACTGGGGTTCCATGCAGCAGGTATTGCTTATTTATTAAAATTAATATTTCTTGTGTCAAGTCATTTTTTGTTGAAACTAAATGGCAAACTGCCCTTCATCAATGGAAGTAAACACTTTAAACTATTCAATTTTTCAGTAGTAACTATCCTGATAAAAATAGGGCATACATACTCAGGTTGGTCATAAAAAATATAGAATATGATTAAATATGATTATGATGGTAAATATATGGGGAATATTGTTCCCTTGTCAATCTGGAACAGCATTTGAGTAATTTCAACTGATTCTACCTCAATAATTATGCAAAAATTTGTTAATGGGTATTTTGCAAAATTATTTTGCAAAATACCTATATAAACTTGGTTCTCCACACACTAAACGAATGGGGGACAAAGGGCATGCATACTCAGGTTGGTCATAAAAATATAAAAATATGATTGAATATGATTATGATGGTGAATATTTGGGGAATAATGTTTCCTTGACAATCTGGATCAGTATTTGAGTAGTTTCAACTGATTTTACTACAATAATTATGCAAAATACCCATAAATATGGTTCTTCACACACTAAATGAATGGGGGACAAACTGTCCCATACGTAACTGTCCCATACGTAACACGTCACGTCTGTCTTTAATTAGAACCTGTAATTAGAGCTTTTTGCCTAATGACATGAAACTTACCTGTGATAATCTTGAGTGTTGTGACTTTCATCACAGTGAGTTACAAGTTATAGAATGAAATACTTTCAGAGAGTTTTGAGATTGAAAAAAATGTTCAAAAAAACAAAAGTTTTCTGGTCCCATACGTAACGGCACATATTTTCTCTTCTAGAATATAAATGTCAAGGTCATTTTTCTCAATTTTTTACATGTTTATACTTCTCCTAGATATCAATCACCATGATGAAGTTCAATATGATCAAAGGCCATTAACACTATTTTTCAGGTCATAAAAGTCTCTGAATGTCCCATACGTAACGCGCGCATTATCTTGGACTTGCCCTTATTCTTCCATGTCTGGACCGGTGGGAATCAAGATATAAGTGCTTTGGCAGGTTAAGATATGCTCAAATAAGCACTTTCTAGCATGTTCTGCTGCGAGTATACGCATGGTATCATCAATTTACCATTACTATAATCAATTGCATGGTATCGTCATCTCATGTTTCATGATTTAGATGATACAGAAATAAAAAATAATGTGACTAATAGAATCCATTAATGTATGTGTGCTTGTTTGATGTATATTGACTGAGAGTGAAATTGAGATTGTGACTCGTGGGATACTGCTACTGTTATGAAACTGAAATCATGACTCATCAAACACTGCAGTGCACTGCTAGTGGACTTGTATGGCATCAACAAAGTGCCATCATCTCTTATAGTAAATATGAGTGAACTTCTAAATTGCATGTACAAATTTTGCAGATTTCTTAAAATCTACTGAATAAATCACATAGAATAGTGGTTAAAATTGCATGCATTGTTTTTGTTTGTTTGTTGTTGTTGTTTTTTTAATGGCAAGATTTGGCACTGAAAATGCATGAAAACATGGAGAAAATTGTAAACCAGCCCAAGTCTGGATGATAGAGAGATCTGGATGAGTGATGGCCAGATAACTGAGATTGGACTGTACAATGTACACTCTAGTACTCTTGAAAATACTGTACAGGATACTTCCCCTTTCATCTCCAGATTTGCTTAGCTAAGAGAATAAACAAGACCAAATCAGAAAGGTCATCACTATACAATGTATATGGCTTTATCATACCTGACCACAAAGACATGTCTCCTTTTCAGGTCAATCATTAGATAAATCATCATCAGCGCATTGGACATGCCATCTAAAGAGGATCAAACTTCCTAGACACAAGTCCATTTATTTCCCTACTTACTGGATCCACGGACGGCTGCATCAATTTCTCCTCCTCCCCTCCATCTTCTTCGTCCGTGCTATACTCTTCCAGGACCCCATCGCTGAAGTGGATGATCCTCCGGGGCTTCTTGTGTTCCTCCAACGAGATGGTCTCAAACTCTTTGCGGGCCTGACCGGATGAATCGTCGCCTGCTGCTCCTGGTATCAAACCAGGTGGGAAGATGGCTCCTGTACTGATTGTACTCAGTGGTGCCGAGTTTTCATCTCTGGATGGGCTGCCTGTTTCCTGCGTTTCAAACATTACACAGATGCAGACACATTTTTAGCAATTCATGGTGTAGGAATCCTTGTACTTCCATACTCACTTTTTCAATGAACATGCTTACAAATGAATGACGTACATCTTTCCTAGTGACATTATTACAAATGCAGCAATCATGAAAATCAGAACATCCCCCCCCCCCAAAAAAAAAAAAAATCAGCAAGTCTACAACTTACATAAAGTAAAGGACATGTTTTGTCCTTTCATTTTTTTCTTTTTCATTTTTTTTTCGGGGGGGGGGGGGGGGTTAGACATCAAGACATTCTCTTTCGTTAGTTGGGCTATTTAATGCCTCGAATCAACCATCATCAGAATTTAATATATGTCTGGATCATATCTGCTCTGTGTCTCCTAATTTGCCTTGGCGCATACTCTGTTGACATGGTTAGAGAATTGCAGGCTGCTGTCGAATATTACTCCAAGGTCATTCTCATGAGTAACTGTCAAAAGTTCAGATGTATCGTCAGGGTTTAGGTAATAACACAATCCAGGATTTCTCTTTCCAAAATACATTACTTTACATTTCTTTTGATTGAAGGATAACTGCCAGTCTTCGGCCCATGTTGTGAGTTTATACAGATCCTCCTGCAGATTGTTAATAATGTTATTATCAGACTCTTCATGTCGTGCAGCATACAATTTGGTGTCATCGGCGAACAATTTAACTGTGGAATTTGTAGATATAATCTCAGGTAACAGGTCATTAATGAATATGATAAATAATATTGGGCCTAAAACACTTCCCTGGGGTATTCCACTGGTTACTGTACTTTCTTGTGAACTGGCTCCTTCTACTACTAGGTCCTACTCGTTGAGTGCGTTCAAGGAGAAATGCTTTGATCCAGTTCCAAATTTTCCCCCTGATTCCATATCCATAGATTTTCTTAAGTAGACTATTGTCTAACTGCTAGTTAGTCTTGTAACGTGGTACACTGTCAAAAGCCTTGCGATAGTCTAACGTTAAATAAATACAGTCGACTATGTCTTTAACATCAAGAGCAGCACTCCAGTCATTTGATTTGTTACTAATAAAATACAATTTACTTAATAGTAAATATGACGAGACTCAGCCATACCGTTTCGAGTTTCACTTCAGCCAGGATGTCACTGTCAGGGATGTCACCAACTCCAAGTCCTACCTCGCTACTTCGGCTTGTAATTGGCGTTGCAACACTCATATTTTTCGCGATTTTCCCTTGCTCTGCTTCAGTGCTGGCAATACTTTCCGGACCAATTGCAATAGCTCCTGACTCTGCTCCTGAGACAACTGAAGCCATCTCACTGATTCGCCGACCTTTTTTTATCCAAGAGTTGGACAGAACCTAAAGTTTATAGAATTCTGAATCCTGCCAGTAGATTAGGGCAACTAACGTTAATACTGAGTAGTCCGTAAGACTAAAATTCAATCAGACACGTATGCGCGATGTAGAATACAACAGCGTACAAAAAATGTCAGGTTGCTCCACATCATCGCAGCTCGCAATTGCGCAAGCAGTTGTAGTGCACAACATTGATGATTAGATTCAACAGCGCGCAGCGTAGTATGACACTGTCTTTACAAACAGTATGATTGATGTATGGGACTACAATCAATGTACCACGTACTTTACGTGTAGTCTACTTCGACCAATTGTACCCAAACACGAACGAGTCGAGTAAGAAAAGAATGAGTCGGGCATCATAGCGCATGCATTGGCCACAATAGAGTTTGTGTTGTGGCGCCTGCATTGACGGGTCTCGTCTGTACCAGTGCCGTAGAGTCTGGCCAACTGCTAATTTGGACGCCATGTCGTTACCGCGCGTATTACGCGTCACAGGATTAGCGTGTACGCTCAGACGTAACAAAATAACCAAGCCAAATAAGGGGCAGTTAACAATGGGCATTGCGTATGAGCGCACTTCAGTAACGACATGGCGCCTGTAGATCACGGGACCAGCTTTTGACCAATCACAGGCTTCAAAACACGCAAGCCAAAAACCGAGTTGGCCAGACGGCACTGGTCTGTACGTACGCGCGTGGGCGCTCCGGACCGCGTGTGCTTCTCTGAAGTTCTTGGTACAGTAACTAGATGTACACGCGTGTAGTTCTTGTATATAAGTACCATACGTGCTGCCCACTACTGAACCCTTGAAATAACTCTGGGACATAGTAACAGAATACAGCAAAGTCATTTTTTCACCAAAATGGAGACTTCTTTATAAAATGCATACCAAATGCTAAGTTTAAAGGGTTAATTCAGCAGAAGAATAAAGGGAGCTATTGACTCAAAATAAAATAACGATTTTAAACAAAAACAACTACTATCAGAATTGAGACTTTCAATTTATGCTTTGATTGCTTTCTGTCCAACAACATGGAGACTAGCTCTTTATAAAAATGCATGATAAATGCCAAATTTGAAGGATGAATTAAGTAATAGAATAAAGGGAACTATTTACTCAAAATCAGATTACGATATTAAACAAAAACTACATCAGAATTGATGCTTTAAATTGATGCTTTGCTTTCAACGTTTATCGATTTACATTAATTGAGAAACCTCAGAGGTATAATCCACAATGTGGAACTATATGAATGTATTTTTCTTTTTTTCAGATATGAAAAATAAACTTTGAGTGTATATAAGGCCTATAAAGGTAACACCCTTTCCAGAATGTCTAACATGTAAGTAAAGTCAAACCTGTCTTAGCGGCCATCTGCTTATAGCGGCCACTGAAAAATCCCCCGGACGAAATGTATTGTGAACCCTTTATATTCATAGCGGCCACCCTGAAATGAAATGAAATGAAATGAAATGAAATGAAATTTATTCATATTCCACATGGTGGACATTATATGATAGAATATACAGGGTATAACACATAGTGGACATTATATCAAAACTATACACAGTATGTTACATGTATATACAAGATATAGTGATATCATTCTGAGATGGAATAACACCATATACAAATGTGGAGGAGACTACTTAGAAGCACTGCTTGTTAAATGTAGTCCCCCTACAGATTATAGACAAAATGATATCAAAGATAAGGCTGAGTGAAATATAACAAAAACATCATAATTATATACACTATTTACAAGGGAACATGCATGAACCGTACTATGGATATACAAACAAGTCATGTCTCATATGTTACAAAGCACAAGTTTCTACGCGGCCAGCGGCCACTCATTTTGTATCCCGTGGTATATATGGTGAATATCTACCTGCGTATAGTATAGCGGCCACAAAAATTTAACTGAGCCGTTAAATCGGCCATGAAAACGATGTCTTTTACGTTCATTGCGTGAATTTTACCGAGTCCTACCTAGCTCAGTCACAATCACACAGACACCATTCAAAAATCAATGTACTAGCTATAGCTCTTTGCCACAAAGAGCCGTTTTACCACTAAATTGACTAATAGGCTTCAGTGATGCCGCCCTGGATAGATGCTACAATCGCAAAGACAACTCCTAATAACTTTTTAGAATTTTACTGAAATACCGACTAATTAGTGTTAAGTTCCTTTGTGAAGGACAAAGATGACACTTGTCTGGGTATTGTTTGTTATTTACATAAGCTATTACACATTCCCTACTTCACTCGTGCATCCCGTTAATGCAAACGGCAACCGGTATACAGGCCTATACGAAACAGAGCAGTTCCTCAGACCCGAAATGTTGTTCTTAAAATCAAAAGAACAGAGGCAGGCATAGAAAAAAAATAAAATAAAGTGAATTGTACGACGAAAATCCCCATAATAGCTGCCCATACAAGCTTAGACTATTTGCTTTTTTTTAAAGAATAACATGCGATATATAATTTGCTGCTACATGTACAACTGTATTATGAAATGCAAGTGTTGAAAAGTAATTCAAAATGGCCACCAACCTGTCTATAGCGGCCACCTGTCTATAGCGGCCACTTTTGTTGCTTCCCTTGGGTGGCGGCTATAAGTATAGACAGGTTTGACTGTACTCAATTGTGTCTCTGTTATGTAAAAACTACTTGGAAGCACTGTTGCATAAACAGAGGCAGGGATTGCTTTGGAAATTTGAAATAAAACGATTTTAAAAATGCCTTTTTCATCCATTTTCTACTGTCAATAGCTAGATTCCAAATAGATACAGTTACAAACAGATTAATGGCAATTTCAAATTCTGTTCCACTACTAATCTAAGCCTGTGAGATTCACTAAGAGAAAAGGAAGTGTCCAAATATCCAGCTATCTGCACATTTTTTAAAACCCAAATGAACGTTTCCAGATCACATTTGGATCAGAAAAAATAATGTAGAGATGATACACTTATTATAAAATAAGTAATTTCGATGATGAAATCACATAAACAAGTGAAGATCTATTTCCAATATGTTTCGCCAAACATTTAACTACCAATTAATTTGAAGGAAGCTTTCCTTTTGAAGCGAAATGTCAGCATGAATAAAGTGCTAACACACTAATGAAACTTTTAAGTGTTGGTGCAGAATACAAACGTTGGTTGATTTTCTTATTGGTCATTAAAGGCACAATGCTAATTGGTACTCATAAAACCTGCAATTGTGGTATTTTCCTGTTATAAACAAAAATACAAAAAACTAAACTGGCAAAAAATGTCATGGTCAATAAATTTAGCATAGAAATAATGCTAACCCCAACAGAACAAAAATTAACAATGATTACTCATTAAATGCTTTAAATTTTATAAATGCTTGTCTCATCTCCCGCCTTTCATAACTTTCGGGAGAGTATAATATACGGTTATATGAATCAGAGTCATTCAAGTACAGATTAAAAAGTCTGCTCACTGTTTCTATGTTATTTCCACATTAAAAACAACAATCATTACATTTTCAGGTCATCATTCATTGTGGGGACCAATTAAAGCCTTTCAGGCTTGTTGGGAATAGACCCCAAAGTAAGTAAGACTTTCTCAACTTAATATAGGTACAAAATACATAAAACGCAAGTGGTACACAATCAAAGCAGGCTGCATGAAGAAAGAAAAAAGTAAAGAGTAAAATACTATACGAAACTATGTTGCTATTCACGGAAAGCGCATGAGACTAAAGTTATTTCTGAACTGCTGTAATGATTTGCAGTTTTTCAGTTCCTTTGGTAAAGTATTCCACAAAATGGGACCTTGATAAAAAATTGTTGAGAGGGGAGTGAACATTTTGTTAGTTTCTTGTATGATCAGGGCCGGCGCAGTGTTTTCAAAAGTGTGGGGGCCCACTTCCGGGTTTCATGAGCTAACAAGCCAAAAAAGAAGAAGAAGAAGAAAAAAAAAGGTCCTCAGCTCATCTCTCCCCGTCCACTTCCGGGTTTCTTCAGCTGACAAGCAAAAAAAAAGCTCATTCTCTCCCCTCCCATATCCGGGTGCCATAAACACAAGGTCTTCAGAGAAAACACATATTTACTGTAACCTTACCGCCGCCATACTTCAAGATCTCTATCTATTTCTATTTTAGTGCCACTTACGTATACAAGGGTTGAAAAAAGTGTGGGGGTCCAAAGTGATGACACCTTATGTATTCCTTTGTATGGTGCACAAAAAGTGTGGGGGCCCGAGCCCCCACGGCCCCCACGGCTGCGCCGCCGGCCCTGATGATAAGAATGAATACTGCTTTTGAGATGAAAAAAATGTTGTATAAGGGGGCTGGTAATGCGCCAAATAAATACTCTTGCATAAAAATTCATGTTTGGAAGCAGATTATATCTTGAACTGGTAATATATTCATTTTCTGGAATAATTGTTCATGCAAAAGTTTGGGACAAATAATGTGAGTGGGTTATAATACGAATAGCTTTCTTTTGCAACAAATGAATACGTTTCACATTCTTTTTAGTTGAATGGCCCCAGACGAGAGTAGGATATACCATAACTCAAATGAGATGAAATGAAAGAATAATATAACAATTTCAACACATGTTTGGGTAAAAATTCAGTTTTCGCAATGTACCAATATTTCTCGACAGTGTGTTGCAAAGCATATTAACATTACTATTCCAGGACAGTTTATTATCCAACATAACACCCAAACTTTATATATTTTGTTACACGTTTTATTATATCACTATTGTAATATAAAACGAAATTATTAACACACTCATGAGTCCCAAATATGATAGAATTAGTCTTTCCTGCATTCAAAATTAACTCATTTCCTGCATCCATACATCTAATTTCTTCAATTCTATATTCATGTTGTCAAATAATGATAGATCATTGTTACGCATAGAAATATTTGTATATCATCAACAAACAGTATGGGGAATGTAACAATTAAAAACAATTTGGTAAATCATTTATATATCACTAAATAAAAAAAAAGAAAAAGAAAAAAGAAGAGGGATAAGAATGGAACGTTGAGGGACTCCACATTGAATTTTTGCCACTTATAGTCTGATTTGAAACCTATTACAGTATAATATTGTTGCTGATTATCTAAATAACTTTCAAACCACATTAGAGGTTTGCCCCGTATACCGTAATGACTAAACTTATGCAATAAAATATTCTCATTTAGTTCTTTTTCAGACACAGTCTGTTTGTTACCATTGTGATCACCATCTTGAAAAGTGTGGCTTAGAACTTTATTCCTGCTTAGAAGATGTGATTTTTTTTTCGAGGCAAAAAGGTGCTTGCATTAAGAGAACCACTTATTGATTGAATTTCAAGGTGAATTTCTTTAAGGATTAGGCCTAATAGAACAGTGATTCAGGGTAGTATAAGTGCATGTTACTCATTTTTCACAACAGTGTGGGTTAGCAGTAAATTGCACCTACCCCCTCATTTAATGATTTCGATTGATTTTCGTTCGTTCGATATGTGAAATAAAAGCTAGAAATAGATTATTCTAGACTTTTCGGGGGGTCTCAATCTCAACTCATGATACTAATGACAGGTTAGAGTCACATAAACGTCCAAGACCCGATCGAGGAGCTTGAGATCCTTAGTCCTCGGGGCAACAATAATGCCACGGAAAGCAGGCCCAATTTCTGACCATTCATGGCGATGCGAAACCATTGCCTAGAGCGCTACAAGCTCTCGAGACGAATGGATGCCGACGTGACGAAGACGACGACGACGATGAGATGTGAATACACATACCAACAGAGGGCGCTGAACATGATAGTCATTACATTTCTCTTGAATCACGAGACCTTTACCGATCGATCCGCGATCGTGTGCAGTGCGAATTAAACCTGCATGGATATGCTGGCGCGAGGAACGGAGATGTGGACGTACTACGGTACGTAACATGCACACAGCACGCACAGTATCCTCTTCATGCGGTGCGGTACGCGGTGGGTCCGGTGGCGAGTCGAGTATACGATCGAGTCAGCTCGGATCGTCAGGTTACCAACACTCTGGTCAGTCAGTGCTGTGAAATAAACTGTGGCGTATGCGAAATCGTGATAGAAAGCTGAAGGCAGTCTTGGTAAGTTTACAATTGTTTTCACCTTATTGCGTTATTCTGTCCATATATCATGATAAGGGCATATAATAAGTGCCTGATGTTGTCATACTGAAACACAAAGCCCAAACAGTAACGCAACACTGAAATCTAGATTCTAGATCGAGTGGCTCATCACTGTCGGTGTTTGTCTTTGTGTCGTGCCGCCGGCGGGATACAAATGTGGGGAACACACACAGCGAGTTTGTGTCGATCAGCTGATCCTCACACGCTTTGTTTACGTTTTCTGTCGGAACTGGCTTTCCGTGGGCCGGGGCCGAGCTACAAAGTCTTGTCTTGTCTTGTCTTGTCAGTACTGCACCAACCGCCGCTGCTGGGCTATAAACGTGCAGTCCCTCATGCATACAGTTGCGGCACTTTAAAATCTCATTTTGGACAAACGAGATTTAAAGGTATCAATATTGGTTGCAGATTTTATTTCAGCTGGCAGTGCATTCCAAATTGGGATTGTCCTTGGATAAAGTGAATGATGATAACAATCTTTGTTGGTCTGAATAGTATTGTAATTCAAGGGTTGATTTAACCTGGTTGCTGGTCCGCTTCTGGCATTCCTTTTAAAATGATTTATGTGTGACGGGATTAAACAATGAGTTTCTTTATGAATCAGTGTGCGACCTGCATGCATGATGGGAAACCATCTCCAAAGTAGATAGCATAGCCATAGGTACAGTATAGTGGAGGAAATCAAACGGCAGATATACAAACGCAGCGCCAATGCAGTGCCAGTGGTAGCAACGGTTTTTCTTCTGACTTTTTTGTTGTTGTTGCACTACTTGCAGTTTGTTGCTTTGTTATACTCTGTTATATTTGACTGAGAGTTGAGAGCCTCTCTCTCACTCTTGTTAGCTCTCTAGCAGTTAGTCTCAGACTCCATAGGGATAGCTCAGGGTCAGGGGGCAGTCTCACTCTCCGGCCCTGCTTGATGATATGGCATGGGCCATCATGGCATCATGCAGCAGGCATCATGGTGGGCAAGCTGCAACAATGTATTTGTGGTATGATGATTTATGTCGGGCTGGTGGGTTAACAAAGTTAGACCAAGGAGGTGGAAGAGACGTCGTGTAAGACTTTGTCTTTAGAAAGGATCTAACGTTAGACATAACTTTGACCAGCACGATGGAGTGCTCCGGGGTAAGAAAGGATCACGTGCAGTGCCAGTGCAGTGGGCTGGGCTGGGCATGGGCGATGGGCAGTACAACTGCCTGCTGGGCTTCACTATTTGAGTCATTTTGACATCGGGTACAGATAACCAATTCAATCATAAATACACTGTATTCTGTATTGCTCATATAGACACTTTTTCTTTCAGGAATGTTGAAGAAAATCTTGGCAGATCCAAAATAAAGTTAAAAAACAACTAATGTTAGAAAAGCACTCTGAGAGCACAGACCTCCACCGAGCAGCTTATTTCCACCCATATGTATGCATGCTGAAAATCGCCCAATTTCCCTATAGCCGCATTCACATACAAAATAGTGGAATATTACCATCCGAATCTCGGACTCTAGATTCGTATAGCCATAGGTGTGAAACTCACTAATGATAAAGAAGCCTTGTGTTTATCTGGTAGGCTTAGCTACCTCATCAGCTAACTTCCTGCATGCTGCGTGGTGCCTCGATCAGAGCACACGTTCACATCATTTTGAGTTATTTTGCATCTAACAAATCAACAAACCAATGCTGACAAAAACATAACCTCCTTGGCAGAGGTAATTAAAAGTGATGTGCATACAGTAACATTACAGGGGCCACAGAACGAGGGGGGGGGGGAGGAAACCTGGTAAAGTACTAGTAGTTCACTCCAAAAAGTTCATTTTATCACTGAATATCTTCATGTGTTCCCAATGGCCTGAATGGGACCATCAACCTGGTTACTAAATGTGATGGAAGCATACAAGTGTAGTTCCCCCACCTGATCTCCACAAATAATTGTCACTATCACAACGGACTACTAGTAGTACAATTTATTGTAGAAAGGAAACAACATCAACTTTATAGGATTCAAGACTATCAGTACAGACTGATAGTACGGTGTATTTGAGTGCAACTAAATCATGCGCAAAGGTTTTGCTTGTATTAAGAAAACACACAAACTTGATAAAACCTGTAGACAATGATACAATTTCAGTGGACATGTACTCTATGTAGTGCAGCATGGCATTTGATGTACTTTTAAATATCTGATAATGGCTCGAAAGAAATTAGAGTGTATGTGTGTACAATATGATGAGTTTTGCATCTGCTGATTGTATGAGCAATCTCTATATGATATTTAAAACTACACTGTAGAGTTAGGACAAGCACAAAAAGAAAGTAGTTTCTCATCTTTTACACATCCAATTTTGTCACCACATCATTTTTTGTTTTATTTTGATATCTATTCAGAGACTCCAACCCCAAACACCTCCTGATCTGGAGATTCTCCCGCCTGAAACCCCTAGAAAACGGGAGACTCCAAGTTGATGTGTGCGAAGTGCACATCATGAGCATGAAGCGTGAAGTTTCTTGCGGCCGGGGTCCAGGGCCCGCTTAAGGGCCCTGGAAGCTCTGGGGTTCAAGATGCTCTCTTGTGCTACCTAAGGCTTATTTTTCAACATACATTTGGCAATAAGTAAGAAATCTTAGAGAGAGATCTCCCGTCGAAAGCGGGAGAGTTGGAGTCTCTGTCTATTGTTTTTAAATGTGGCAACAGAAATTATCACAAATTTGTTTTTCTCATCCCCGTCCACATCCATTTTGAGTTGCCATGTCTATCGTGGGCAGCTGAAAAAAAAAACAAAAAAAACTATGGAAATTCACCTACTGATTGTGATGTCATGCAAACATAGCATTAGAATCTCCTCATGTAATAATTTTGCGCATATTCCGGGCCTGAATGTGGTGCACTGTTGAGAAAGCATTCATGTAGATCTGCATGTACTGTATGTGTAACATAACTTGTACTTGTACTTTGTGAATGGACAAGTTGTCTTCGCACGCTTAAGTCTACTTACACATACTGAGTCTTGCTTGGTTTTCAAAGTTTATGTACTCGTACCTGATATTGCTCTAGGATGTTTTTGTACAGTATGTAAATTCGCACCACTACTTATTAATGATTTTCAAACATGTACATGTTGTACACTGTACATTACAAACTCACACTAAATATGTTGTATCTCACAACCTTAAACACTTGCATAGACTGAGTCTCCAAAGTCTAGAAGAAGTTGAACATCAAGACACTTAAAGACACTTAAAGACACATTTACACATTTTGGAATATCTCTACGCCTGCCTTGAAGCTCTGCGCTGCACTCAGTATGATACGTTCACATACACAGTAGTGCAGTACAGTCTTTCTGAAATGTGCAAAAAGTATCAAAATAACAGCAAATATTCATTTTCTTCCAAACTATTGAGACACAAATTTGCTGGTACATGTATTTCAGGTTGTGAAATATTTTGGGCTAGTTTGTGCATCATATTTGGAAATCATATGAGGTGGTGCAAAACTACACTAGTTTGCAATTGCCCGTGCATGCAACAGCTTCAGAAAAATAATAAGATATCAAATAGTAATAGCCTTCCACATCACTTTCTCCAAAAACCAGATGAAAAACCACACGCTTTGTACTTTGCCTTATCTACTGTGATTACTTAGCAAACATGATAATTGTCAATGTTGACTTGATTACATTACAAGTATTGAGGAGTCCAGTGCCCTGTTTTATGAAGAGTTAAAATCTAGATTATATAGTTGATTTCAACTGTAAGTCTATGGCAGCCTGTGTGGTAAGGAAATTTAAAATCGATTTTATCTTTTGATAAAACAGGGACCGGGTTACATGTTAATGCCACTCAAATTTTCTGCTGAAATTGATATACTCTGTATCACTGAATGTTTAAATGCCTTAATCAGAGATGTAATTGATTATAAATATGCAGATTTTATATGGTATGGATCTAGTAGTGCCAGATCATCGTATTGATTTCTCAACATCTTGCTTCACGTGAAAAGCAATCTGAAGTTGCGTTTACTTTTGTTGTTGTTATTTGTTGCTCTGGAATCTTTTGGCAGAAAATGGCAAGACTTGGGCTCTGTGCAATCATACTAATTGTGCTAATGACAGTAGCAGCATGGTTGTCTGCTCTGCTGCTGGACTACTTCATGGTTCCTACTCCTTACCAGGGGCCACCCCATCCAAGGAGCATGCAAGCCCCTTTCCCAGGGGAAACAGCAGACAACTTGTGGTGGTTCATTCATGTAAGTTTACATAGCTACATGTGTATCTCATATGTTTTGCACCAACTGCCCTATTCATATTGCCACTATGTTTGAGTGCATGTTTGTCTCTGGCCAGGGTATTGGTCACCAGTATACAAGTACCAGGTATATCTCTCTTTTGGTGATTTTTTGTCCCCGCCGAACGAGTTCGAGCAGGGGACTATGAAATGGGCTCCGTACGTGTGTGTGTCCGTGTGTCCGTCCGTCCGTCCGTCCGTGTGTCCGTCCGTCCGTCCGTCCGTGTGTCCGTGTGTGCGTCCGTGTGTGATCAAAATCTTCAATTTGCTACTTCTCTGTCATTTATTAGCCAATTTTGATTCTGTTTGCTTTATATGATAGCACTACATGGGAGCTTTGAAACTTCTACACAGAATTTCAGTCGTGACCTTTGACCTTGACCTTTGACCTATATTGTACATTTTGCTACAAAATGCTACTCCTTCGCCATTTCTAACCCGATTTCGATTCCGTTTGCTTTATATGATGGCACTAGGTGAGGGCTTCAAAACTTGTACACAGAATTTTGACCTTTGACTTCTTTGACCTTTGACCTTGATTTTTGACCTATATTGTACATTTTGCTACAAAATGCTACTCCTTCGCCATTTCTAACCCGATTTCGATTCCGTTTGCTTTATGTGATGGCACTAGGTGAGGGCTTCAAAACTTCTACACAGAATTTTGACCTTTGCCTTCTTTGACCTTTGACCTTGATTTTTGACCTATATTGTACATTTTGCTACAAAATGCTACTCCTTCGCCATTTCTAACCCGATTTCGATTCCGTTTGCTTTATGTGATGGCACTAGGTGAGGGCTTCAAAACTTCTACACAGAATTTTGACCTTTGCCTTCTTTGACCTTTGACCTTGATTTTTGACCTATATTGTACATTTTGCTACAAAATGCTACTCCTTCGCCATTTCTAACCCGATTTCGATTCCGTTTGCTTTATGTGATGGCACTAGGTGAGGGCTTCAAAACTTCTACACAGAATTTTGACCTTTGCCTTCTTTGACCTTTGACCTTGATTTTTGACCTATATTGTACATTTTGCTACAAAATGCTACTCCTTCGCCATTTCTAACCCGATTTCGATTCCGTTTGCTTTATGTGATGGCACTAGGTGAGGGCTTCAAAACTTCTACACAGAATTTTGACCTTTGCCTTCTTTGACCTTTGACCTTGATTTTTGACCTGTATTGTACATTGGCTACAAAATGCTACTCCTTCGCCATTTCTAACCCGATTTCGATTCCGTTTGCTTTATGTGATGGCACTAGGTGAGGGCTTCAAAACTTTACACAGAATTTTGACCTTTGACTTCTTTGACCTTTGACCTTGATTTTTGACCTGTATTGTACATTGGCTATAAAATGCTACTCCTTCGCCATTTCTAACCCGATTTCGATTCCGTTTGCTTTATGTGATGGCACTAGGTGAGGGCTTCAAAACTTTTACACAGAATTTTGACCTTTGACTTCTTTGACCTTTGACCTTGATTTTTTACCTATATTGCACATTTTGCTACAAAATGCTACTTCCGGCGGGGACATATATTACGCACCGCGTAATTTCTACTTTTCCTTGTTGTGTCTGAGTCACACCCATTGGCTGTATAGGGTGTAACTGAAATTTCATGGCTCGCCAATACTTTGTTTTAACTTTTTAATTGTTATGTAGATGTTGCTGTCGTATCAAGCAAGTAAAGCTTTTGTATCAGTAGCATGCATAAAATCTAAGGTAGGTCCTACTGAACAATGATTACTTGTAGAAGTTAATATCAGCATGCATCTTTGAAAGTCTCCAGAAAGCCAAGTTATGAAAAGCCTCTTTCTCTAAACACCGAGATCTGATAAACTAAATTTGATATCCAAGAAAAATACATTATTTGTAGGACATCTGGCACTCTGTATAGAACGTGTGAAACATTTACCCCCACAGTTGTGCCTAGAGAGTGACCTGTGTACAGGGATATAAAAGTGTAATCACATACAGATTACTTAGTACATTATCTAAGATTGGATCACATATTTCATTACCTTTTGACACTTTTGGAGTACAAATGTTACATAATAATGATTAAATACAACATTCTTACTTTAATGTGTTGACCATTAAATTCATTGTGCTTTCTTATCAATCTGCCTTCTATTGTGCAACATGCAGAAATTCACTGGCTGTTTAAATTGTGGTTTTGCTTTGCAGATATCGGATATCCACATATCCCGTTTCAGAGATCCATCACGGACAGCAGACTTCAAAACATTCTGCAATGAATACATTGACATCATAAATCCTGAAGTCGTCCTTGTAACAGGTGAGTGTGAAGTGTCAGTTCCGCCTCTTTCTCTGCTTCTTTTCTTCTTTTTTGGGGTAAATGTAATCTGCCTCCTTCAATCCTGAATATTATTGCAGCTGTCAGGGGATGTTTTGTTCAATATGCTCCACGTCTGTGAAAAATGCTGAAATATGCCGTAGATTTGTGTTCATAGATATTCTGAAATCTTCACCTCGTAGCCCATTGTTACAGTTTGGAGGGGGTGGGTAGAATGCTGTATAAATTTGTTTTTACTGGGAAGTAGACAATGGTGTTCAGTAGCTGGTGTACACTTATTAGCTCAATATTTAAATCCACTTTTCAATCTAACAAATACAGGGGAAACTCGGTATAACGAACACTGCTATAACGAGATATCGGTTATAACGAGGAAATTTTCTCGGTCCCAAATTTCCTTCCACACAAGTCTATGTAAAATGCTACTCTTATAGCGAGATCGGCTATAACGAAATAACTGCTATAACGAGATAAATTTTGTGACTTCCAAACAAAGAAAAACATAGTAAATCAAACCTGCTATAGCGAGGTAAAGCAAAATGCCTTCGGTAAAGCTTTATTTCGCCTGTGCTATCATCTTCCGAGATTGTAAAGCTTGATGCGCCAAAAACTGTCTTGTACACACATAATCATTTTCTTCAGTGCACTCCAGCTAGCACTGCATGTTGTACGTGTGAAGTGTGTGTGTGCACGCACACTGATACATGCAGAAAGTGTGGTGGGACGGCCATATGTATACATGACATCATCATGACGTTTAGCAGGTGTGAAGCAATCTGATGCTGTGATTGGCCTTCTACTTAGGGAATTCCCCGTCTTCACACACACACACACGCAGTCATAATGTACATGCAGAATGTGTCACATACACACACAGCATTGTGCAGACCATTTTCAAGCTTTCCACACAACACACACCCATACGATAACCACATACCAATCCACAGACGATCTTGATACAATCGCAAGCTATATAAATTTACAAATTCAAACATCTACTATTAATAAGAAACACATTCTTGATATTGGATTTCCTTGGCAAAAAACATCTTCTTACCCATAAAGGTGAGTAATTCCCTCACACACAATATCAAGTTATCAGTATTGATTGAAATATGATGGGTATAGTCCCACATGTGCAAATTAATGTCTTTATTTTATGCCTTCTTTTATGCCTACTGATATAACGAGATATCGGCTATAACGAGGAAAATGACTCGGTCCCGACCATCTCGTTATATCGAGTTTCCACTGTATAGTATTTCTGTGAGACCTCTGTTAGTTTGTAGATTTTACAGATGGCTCAGCATCAAACTGTCAAAGGGTGCGTTTATGCGCAATTTGCGAAGCAGAATCAGCGTTTTGAACGTTGATTCAACAAAAGCAACGTTCACAGGAGTACTGTTTAAATGCTCACTCCTTTCGAGCTTGGGAAAGAGTGTTTGCAATTGCTTTGTTGACTTAAGCAGAGGCAGGTCGAATTGGGGAGCGCGCTTTCTCGAAGTTCTGGACTGAGTGTGTGCATCGTTCACGTTTCGACTGGCTGTGTGTTTAGCATACAGTGTATATGTCTAATACAGTATACAAGTACATCATTTCAACTAATTACTCGGGAGTACACACGTGCGAGCTGCAGACAATGATAGTATACGAGTATTTATTCTATCAACAAATTGTTGACAAAATCGTATCGTATTGAAGTGGGCTCTTCATGCATTAATGTTTCTGTGTAACATACAGAACACAAATGTACAAGCAGGGAGCTGAAGCTAAAAAGCACAACACCGTGACCTGCAAATTGTACATTGTGCAGTAATTGAAATGGCGGCTGGCCTGACGTGCAGATTTTCGCGTAAACCGGAAAGGTGTTGAGCTGACGTCATTTAGATACGTATATATAATTGCAGTGTATGTAATTTTGCATTTATGCATACTCATGAAACGTGATAAGGCAGAATCACCGATTGTACATAAATGCTCCTATTTGTGCATTTTGAAACACATTTTGAAACGGCGTTTACCATAATATCAAAATGAGCATGGATGCAACCACATTTTGCACTGATCGTGTTTCAAAAATGCTGATTATGGCCCTGAAAAGTTGAGCATAAACGTGCACAAAATTTGCTTTATCGTATCAGTGCAGGCCAGATTGTGGGGCGAAGAAACAGATGCAAAGTGTCATGTGGCTTGAACAAACTTCATCTAGCTGCCCTCAAGGCAATTTCTGCACACATAAAAAATGCAATGAGCTGTGTGTGAGAAGCACGTTTTGTCACAATTCATGTTTCATGGGAAAACTTATGGGGATCATGTACCCAAAGGGGACCACGTCAGTGTCAGTGAAGCATGTCATGCCCTGGGATGCAGGCATGGAGGCATACCTGTGGTTCGTTTCGTGTCACTGTGTGCCTTGTACCCAGTGAGATGTGTGGATTCCTTGGAGAGAGTTTGTAGTGAAATATGACTTTATGTTACTTTCCAAAAGGTGCAATAAGTTGGAGTTTGATGGGTTTGGGTAATAAAATGATACCTTTTTGAGTACTTGATTCTCGTCTTCTCCCTTTTTAAATGAATGGTATGATCTGACATGAATGTTTAGAGCATGTAGCTATCCAGAGAAGAAAGCACTGTATTTAAAACAAACCAAGAAAGGAATGGGTTTGATTGATACCATGTTTAGTGGATACTATAAAAAAAAAACCCTCATCAATACCACAATTACACAAGTTCAGATTCAAATGATCCATCACAATGTACTTTATGGGTCGAAAACAGAAACACAATGTCAGTAATCCTTGTTGCTTCACACATTTTTTCACAGCAAGTAAATTCTACATTTCATGAGGTATTTACACTTATTTTAAAAGTGGGGGGGGGGGGGAGCAGTTTATATTTCTGTGCCACTTCTGACAAGCAAAATAAATAAATTTAAAAAATGACCTTCAGTGGCAGTTTTCTGTTACAACTTCCGGGTTAATCGGCTTGAAAGCAAAAGGTTGATGTCACTTCTGGGGTTAGAAAAAAAAATTGCGGGGAGGGGGGCCGAGTGGTTAGACCCTATGTATTCCTATGTATTATACCAAAAGGGGGGGGGGGGGCAGGACTGAGCCTTACTTCAAACCTCTCAACACATTTCTTAGGGTTGAGCCATCATATGTTCAAACATGCCAATCATGTGAAACTTTTGTCTCACATTGTCAAGATGGTTGTAAAGGTCTATAACTTGTACTGGGAACACAATGCGAGATGGCAGAGGCATACCAGTCCCCATGAGCACCATTTTAAGTTTTTCTTTAACAAGCAGCTTTCTTTACAGTCCTCATATTTGTTGAAAGAATACCAAACTGAAAATAAGTTTGTTTGTTTGGTTGTTGTTGTTTTTTTTTTGAATGAGAAATGTTGCAACCTTTTTGATATATTCTCAAGGCCTGATTTGGGCTAGAAATTCCTGCAGATACCATCAAAATGCTCCCTCAGTATATATACCTGTTATCTCTTCTTACATCGTGCTGAGTCCACTAGCTCAAAATGCTATGGACACTACATGCTAGTAGTTTGCCAATGGTCAGACACTCCTTGTTTTGGCAGTTAGTATGCAAGTCAAAGACAGGTACCAAAGGTTACCCACCATGAGGTTGCATAAGATTTGAAATTGTGATATTACATACCAGATCAGTAGAATACTGTGTCAATACTATACTGTTGTACATATTCGGTAGGATTTCAAGAACCTGATTTTCTAATCAATTAATTAATTAATTAATTCATTCATTCATTCATTCATTCATTTTTCTGTTTCCAACAGAAACATAAATATTTTATCATTCAGGTACAGAGTGCCATCTTTGGAGTTAAAGAGGATAAAAATCAGAGTACATGTAGCTTGAGAGAGGGCCATGACAGCATGAAGCTGCTCTGTAGCCTACTGTCAATTTATAGACTGAATGCTGAATGCTTGAAAGTATACAGTATGTATTTAATTCCAAGCCAGAGCAACCCATAGGTCTTCAACATACAGTGTTACGGGTACGTAAAGTTATCATGGGTTTATTTCCAAAGATTGATATTATGGATGAATATCAAATTGTTATTGCTAAGAATCTGTGAGATATGACTTTGGATGTGTTTACATATCTGAAGCATGACTGCAAGTCTATTACTTATCAAATGTAAGGATTTGTTTCATCCCTGTACAAATCATTTATTGCATGTTTTCAGACACTTTGCAGGTTGATAATGACTAAGAAGCTGCATAATTAACACACAGGATTTATCAATTTTTGCATCATGTTGCAAAAATTAATTTCATTTGTCACTCTTTTTACACAAACTGTGTAAGCCAAATTATTGTGAAAGTTTTTGTAAAAAGCACAATGTTCAGACACATTGCACAGAGACATTTATCGCAATGTTAAAAAAATAATAAAATGTGACTAATATTTGCATCAATTTGCAACAATTTATCATTTTTGGTGTCCACATACATGAATTAACATTTGCATTGCTTTCGAAATATCTGTGTTTTTTTAATATTTTAAACTGTTGATATTCCACGTGTGTGAATGCAGCTAGTGTGAGTTTTAGTCAAATTATTTATACAGTGTCTTGATAGTTTGAGATGGACACTTGTAGCTGCATCAGTTTTACAATATGTGAAGTAATACATCTTTCATCCAAGAGCAGTTACAACCAATTTGTGAATGGGCAGGTCTATGATGCATAATAGATAGTACGTGTTATCATGATAGCATTACCAATCATTCTTGCAAAAATATTCATTATCATCGACAGACATTTGTTGATTGTGTTCGTATTTGATATCATTCAGTTCTTGATTGGAATAGTGCCTTGCTGTCATATCTAACTAGAGCCATTTTCCATGTTATTGAAAAACAGCTGCAGTTATTCTTGGCTGAATATGAATTGCTGATTGGTATTGTAGGTCTCAGCCTGTTGAGCAACAGAATAGTAATTGCATTACATTATGCTGATACCAGCGCTAGTGTAGGTGCAATTATATAGTTGGATGTAGAACCAAATTCACAGAATATCATGTGACAAAAGGCATTGACAATAGCCAAACTCTTGACTGATTCACTCTGTTGTGCTAGGATTGTAAACTTACTGGAAGAGGGCTACACATTTAATTACACTTAACGTGCCAATGTATTGGATACAGGAGTTCAAACAGCCGCATGTGGCCACATAATCAGCATGCGGTGCTGAAAAGTGTGTGCTGGATTTATGTGCGCTGGCTGATGACATCACTGCACATGAAGGGGCAGTGTGGTTTAGACTATGCTGAGCTTGAGAAAACCATCACTCAGCTCAGCCGTACACAATTTCAAACACATTTCCATGCATGTGACTCATGCATTAGTGGGACATTAATTTTGAAAAGTTCATTGTATTCTTGCACGATATGCTGAGCTACATACAATGTAAACAGCATTATATTGTGTGTTGATGAAAAGAGAGTTTTGTACTCACACTTCTGATCCATCAATTTGAGTTACACTGTACATTTCATTAACATAATTAATTGTTGCTGGAGGACTGGAAAATGAACTCTCCTTCTATGAGAAATATGGTTCCCAGGTAGTGATTAGATTTGTGCCCAAGTATGAAGTTGATTCATTACAATATAGATGGTGACTGTCCTAAAAATAGAATAATCTTTTTGAAATTTCATAAGGTTTTTTCTTATATCATCTGGGTGCACTTCATGCAACAGATGAGGCAGTAGTGAAGAACAGAAAGTACCTTGACATACATAAATTGTTGTACATTGTATAATGTTTACTTTATACTATGCCTCTCTATCCATTATATCTTGTATACAGTGTACATGCATGTGAGATATGTAGCAACAGTGAGTGGATCATTAAATGATGAGCACTTTCTAACAAGCATTTTTTTAAAAATGTGATCCATGCAATAGAGATCTGAGAAGGAAATGACTGTAGGCAATTAATTTCTCTCAGTTTGGTTGCCTTTTGATGGCCAGGTAAAGCTGTATACCGATATTTATAAGTCAAAGTGCCTGCACAAGTCAGGTGAGCCATTGCGATACAGCTCAGGGTTTGTAGGTGACCTGGTATGCAATACTGCAAGCTGTTTAGCCAGGCATACATGTAATTGTGCTGCAGAGATACTGGCCAGAGTATTTTAAGCTGTGTGTGATCACACACATGTTGTGAAGAATACTAGTATTGGAAAGTGTGTGTCTACAAGAGAGCATCAAGGCCTTTTGATCATTGACTGGTGTTTAAAAAGACATTGCATATTTTTATGTAGAGGGAGAATCTTTTGGTTTTATTTTTCATAAACACCGTAAATATGAGCACTGACGATCTTTACCTTCGTATAGAGATCATAGTGAAGGTCAGAAGATGGTAATTTTCTCCTAGGGTTTATACCTTAATTTGAGATAAATGCTGATGCCTTTATCATCCAGTGAAGCTTACAGTATTCACATTTTAGATAGTGGTTAGAATATAAAAAACACAGTGAATAATAACTGTTTTGATGCATAAGATCTACAGGCAGAAAGAATTTTACAGCATCATGTTGGTGTGTTTGCATCCAGAAATTTATCAGTCTCAGATGAATTCATATATTTTCTGTTCAAATGATGAAATGCGATGACGTAGCTGTATGACATGAAATTTATTTCTTCTTGATACTTCAGTCCTATCTTTATCTATCTAGCTGCTACAAAGTATCAACACTACAATATACATGCAGGCCCTATAATGTAAAAGTGGATATTTTCAAGTATGTTTTTTGTGCCCGGCCAGGTAAGATGAGTTTCACTTGTTTTTGATTCTGCGCAATCAAGACATTACAATTTGTAACTAACTGCAACATAATGGCAAGCAAAACTATTTGTATGCTTTTATTTTTGCACTAATTTCTGGTACCGGTAGCGCAAAATGTGCAAAAATTTCAACACTGAGAAAATTTCCACTTTTACAGTATTTACAGTTTTACAGTACTACCGGCACCACAACAGCAACAGCTAAGTCCACAACATATACACCTTATAATGTGATTGATGAAAGTCTACTATTATCACATATAGGCCTATGTTACAAGGATTTGTGAAAAATAGAAATGTTTCTGATTAAGGTGATGACTATGATAGGGCTGTAAGTGTAATGAAACGAGTGTAAGACTCACCTATATTCCACACACTATTGCTCAGGTAATCCTCCCATACATTGTAGTATGCATACTTACAGGTAGAAAACCCTGATGATAAAAATGTATGTCAGTACCTTCTGAAAACCTGAGAAGTGTACTTAATGTAAATGTTTCATGTTAACAGTGATATAGGCCTACACTGTACTTCAGAAGTAATTACAAGTATGCAATTTTTGATCAGAATAAATTGAATCCTAATTTAGACACAAAATACAGTCCCCAAAGTAATGCACCTGATCACACCACTTTGTGATGAAAAATGCAGAAGCTCTCAGTGTAGACTCTGCCCCACCCCCGTTGTTCTCACTCCCGCACAAATGTCTTGTTCTCATTTCTTATTTGATGTTGGCATCCCTGTAATGATACATGTACGTACATGTAGCATCGGTACTTGAAACAAAACATAATGTATTAAGCCCATTTACCAAGTTTGTAGACTTATACACATTGGTGTATTGTACAAGTAAGTACAGTGTGCCAGTATGTACAATTGATTATAATCAGTTGATACCAGTAGCAAAGTGAAGGCACATTTTGTACAGTATGACAAGTTACAGTTGAAAAAAAAAAAGTAATTGTTTCGTGCCGTTGATATGTGGGTATATTTTCTTTTTTCTTTTTTCATGCAGCTGAGTGACATTATGTATGTTGACTGTACATTATGCTGTTTCTTGAACAAGGTACACGTATACTGGAAGTACAATTTTGACATCCTTGACAAAAGAGAGAAAAGATTTTTTCTTAATATTCTTTTAATTTTGTACAGGTATCACAATTTAAAAAAAAAGTCTGAGGAGATTTCTAAAGAAGGAAATATTTTATGTTCATGGTACGATCAAGTAATCTCTGAGCTTTTTGAACATGGTGTGCAACATAAAGCTACCCCCAGAAGAGGACCCATTCAATGACTTTGAATCATCTATAAAGTGGATAGTCCACAACCATCCATCATTTAACCCGTTGAGGACGAGTCCCGAGTATACTCAGGCAGATGTCTATGGGAAATGCATGTTGTAGCCAAATCAGCCCATCCTCAACGAGTTAATGTCACCTTTACGTAACTGTGAATATTACCAGCATGTTAGATGTGAGAATAGAGTGGAAGTATTCAATGTGAGAAGATAAAATGAAAGTAGAATAAACTGCTGTACACAAACTCATTGACCGTGTGATAGGAATTGAAGGATTGGACAATGGGAGAAATGACTCACAACTGCTTTTGTGTGTTGATTCAGTCAAATGAACTACGACTTAATAGTAACCATATAAAATTTATGTCCATGCAGAGCAGTGAAGGTATTTATGGTATTAGATCATGCTAACAACAGCCCATTGTTTAGACAATACCTTGTCAAATAGGAACAACAATATATCATACCATCATGATATGCACTATACTGTATGACACAGGGATATATCTTGGTTTCACCACCGAGTCATCCCGGCGATGTCAGTTTTGTTCAGGGAGATGGTGTAAAGTGAGTTTCAACAGTATCAAATCATCACCCAAGAATGAGTGAAATTGTTTTGGTCCAGCTGGAGCAATTATGCAGAGATTAAGTAGGTATCATATTGTAACACCTTTGTTTTGTAGTGTTGATGTTATTCTTCGATGGCGAACGATAGGCGGTGTTACATTGGTAAAGTTTCTCGACACTCGACGACAGCACACAGAAGAGACCAGTTCATATTATATATACAATCCTGGGCTCTTTATTTAATCACAGTAGCGCTTAACAGAGATATGATATATTAACAGGTACTCCCCATCAAGCGGCCATATATTGCCCCTAAAGAGGGATGGCAAGGGAGACCAACGCTTTGTGTGTCTCTCCCCGAAGAGGGTGAAAGAGAGAACTCTTGACCAAAAGCACATGGTCACTTTTATAGTACATCTATACTCGAAGGAGGGGCTTAATCTACAATATTCAAATATCCAAAATAGAGGGATTCAAATTATAATAAAATAAAGGAGTAGGTTAATAGTGACCACTGTCAATCCATGGGTCACTGACACCAATGACTCACATATTACATGATGGGGATGATGGGGGAGAAACTTAGCACTGGTAGACAGTGGGGAAACAGGTTATCCAGAAATGTTTATGGGAGAGGTTAGGCTCCTAGGGAGGTAGGGTGTGTGGACTGACCACAGGATGTGATGACCAGTCGGGTTGGACAAAATTCTGGGAATAACAATGAAGGAGTTTTCCCTCATGTCTGTAGTGGTTGAAGCTCGGGTTTGTAGCAACAACACTCCTACATTTGATATATTACATTACTTCCATCTTTCAAAATGAAACGTCCTCGTTTCAAGGAGGTTTATTACAGTGGGACAGGTGACCTAAGAAAACCCAATTGAGAATATTCTCCAGTGAGAAAATAAGAGAGGGAACTGGACACAAAATGTAACTTGTGTAAAACTAGAAGATACTGAAATACAATAAACAGAATAATAAAGCATAACTAAAGGAATGGAAAAAGTGGAAAGGGGTAGAAGGAAACAAAAGAACATAGAAACATCAAATTCAACATGGTGTTAACATTACTACAAAAATATCAAGAAAAATCATAGTTAAAAGGCAACGAGCATATGGTTAAAATAACATGAAACATGTTCCTGGTTCTGTGTTGGAATACTGAAAGTTGTAAAACTGAGGCAAAAATTAAAGAATCGCATAAATACTGATTCAAACTATGAGGAAAAAAATATGTTTGCACAATGAATTTAAATGACTAAACAAAAATCAGCTTCATCTGAACAATACACAAAACTACAATATTGAACCCATTGATCCAAAACAATTAATTCCATGTGTAATAGGGTGTAACACACAAAAAGGAATAAAAAATTCCAAAAATTATGGAATGAAAAACCTGAAACCAAGATATTGTTAGCGTAACATAATTTAAAAAAACATTCAAACAGATATTAGAAATAGGCCAATCTAGGTATAGATGGCGATAAGGTAATAAATACTTGTGTGAAAATTGAGATCTCACAGAAATGTGCTAAGCTAAAGAAAGTTTAGTAATTGGTCCACATGAGGCTGTGGACAGGCAGAAATATGTTGAATGCATCATGTGAAATGAAATAGAGAGAGGAGGAGATTCAAAAGCTGAGGAGTCAGAGAACAGGCAGAACATAAGAAAAATCAAAGCAATAGAAAGGCTATTATTAAAACTTAAACCACACAACACTTGTGTGGGATATGAGCATGACATCATTAGCTAAAAAAGCTAATCACACATAAAATTATAGCAAATACGAATGTTAAGGCATTAATCGGTAGGAACTACTCTTGTCTATTAACATAAATCATGACCTGCTTTAACTGTTGATGGTCATGAAAAAAATTATATACAAAGGAATGGCATTAGGAGGCAATACCTTCTTACTTTGCATTCAGAAATCAGACATCAGAAACATAAGTGAACATTAGCCAAATGACGCGATAAACTTCAAAATGGCAACAATCCTTAATTAAGGTTGTCTGAAAGTCAAGTTAACCAAGGCCTAACGAGAAAAAGGGGCAAAATCGGAGGAGATGGGGTTACCATAGTAATCGGGAGGGTGTACAATCCGGCCGCTTCGAGTGCGGTTCGGAGGATCATGGTTACGTGCATGGGCATCATGGGATGGTGAGGGAGGAGGGGGCGGCAAGTTGGGGTGACTGGGAGGGGATACAACAGGTGGGACAGGTGGGGAGGGAGGTGGGACAAGCCATATATTAGTAGAGAGTGATGGTGGGGGTACTGGTGGGGGGAGGGCATCGGGGGAAGGTGGTGGAGTTGTCGGGGATGACAGAGGCAGGGAAGTGTCGAGATAGGGCTTGAGCCGATTATAGTGTATTACTTTCGGCTGTGAAGAAGGGGAGGATGGGTCAATGAGATGGCATTGAATGCCTTTGTCATCTCGTGAGATGAGGGGTAGTTCAGTCAGGTCAGCGGCAATGTGTTCAGAGGGACGAGAAGAGGTAATGGGTTGAAGGGGGGCACGGAGTGCAGGAACGGGATTGCGACGTGCTTGGCACGGCGCACAGCGGAGACAGAAATCTGTAATGTCTCGGCGCATAGACCGCCAATAGCAAACCTTGTCAGCTTGCTGGATAATTTTAGCAGCACCAAAATGTCCAGAAAATGGGGAACCATGCAAAATAGCCAACACATTAGGAACGAGAGAGTGCGGTATGACAAGTTGACGATCGAGGGAACCATTTGAAGCACGTCTTAATCTACAAAGCAAGCCATCATGGAGCACTAGGCGATCACGTTCTGAGTGAAATTTGCGAAGAGCAGTCTCATAACGAGGGATAGATGATTTGTGGGGAAATTTCCCAGATCTCACCCAGGACCGAACTTCACGAATGATGGGGTCCTGGTGTTGTGCTTGATGTAATCTGAAACCTTCATTAACTAACAAGAAACAGAGGTCATTACTATCTTCCGGGGTATAGAAATCTGGGTCATGAGTATCACAGGTAGACACAGGTGAAAAAGGAGGGATACTATCACTGTCAGATATTGAAGAAGTGAGGGGAGAAGTAGGAGGGGGTGGAGGATGAGGTTGGGGAGGTGGAGGGGGCGGTGGTGGAGTTTGAGGTGGAGGAGGAGGTGGTGGAAAAGGTGGAGGAGGAGGAATGGGGGCATCTGTAGATGGTTCAAGAACGCCATCGTAGCCGCCAGGGAGGATAGAGAGCGGTGCATCAGCGAGAGACAGTGGTATTGTCATTTCACTCCATGCAGGCACAATCTGTTCTTCAACAACAGCATTACACACCAGTGGTGTGAACTCATATGGGTGCATGAGAGGGATAGTGGCATTGTCAATAATGAGGACACCTGAAGTGAAGTCAAGCTGTGTCTGATAGTGAAGCAAGAAATCCCAGCCAATGATTAAGGGGGGATCAATGTCACGGGCCACCTGAAATGGAAATGTGAAGCAATGAGAGGTCACAGAAAAATCCACATTAATTGTACCTAACGTGTCAAGGGGGACACCAGACACAGAATTTACCTTAAGAGGTAATGAATGGAAAGGGCGTGTACGCAAACTAGGAATGACTGAACGCAGCTGATCACTAACAAGAGAGACAGATGTACCAGTATCTATAAGGGCAGGAATTTGCATGTTGTCAATTCTGACCAAGATAAGAGGAAGGCAATCGGAGCGAAGGGAATCAGTGGGTCTATCAGGAGAGATGGATGCTGGTAGTCGACCCGCAGTACCAGCTAATACCTGTTTCCCGGCTGAGAAAAGGCATGCTGAGATCCATGGGGGCCGCCATTTTGATTGTCTGCAAATGAAACATGGCGAGAGGAAGTGGGGGTGCGGTAGTCATGGGAACGATACGGGGGGTGAGATGGAGGGGGGCGAGCGGGACTATCAGTCCTGTATCGCATGTAATCTCGGCGTGAAAATCGCACGTCAGGTCCACCATAACTGGAAGACCGATCAGGAGAACGATATTCCCGACGGGAATACTGCCGTGAATTGTTAGGATGATATGGGGATGGGGAGCGAGTACGTGGATGGTGACAATAGGAGGATGAAGGGAGAGATCGAGTTGGTGAGTCAGAACGGGAGTACGGGGAACGGGAACGATACGGTATATCCTCCTGACGAGATGTATACGAGTGGTAAGGATGTGAATGTGGCACTGAGCGAGAGTATGGGGAGGGGGAACGATGTCTAGCGGCTGTATAATGATGGTGGTTGTGGTGCGAACGACTGGTGACAGTATTCGCCAAATCACCAACTTGAGCCTGAAGTTGTGCAAGCGACTCTACTACTCTGCTCAAATCATCGACAGAGGGGGCGGGGGTGAAAGGGGTGGTGGAGGAAAACTGTGATGGAGTAGGAGAGGAGTGTACACACGTGGCCATTGTTAGTAGAGAAACGGTTTAACCACGTGTACGTTAAGAATGAGAAAGAAAGAGTACTGTGTAAACCTACTTAACTGATTACACAGGAGAGAGAGAGAGAGAGAGAGAGAGAGAGAAGAGAGAAGAAAAAGAAAGATGAAGAGAAAAAAAATATGCAGATGTGAATAAATCACCCTAGATGCAAACATAAAAAGGAAAAAATCAGCAAACAAACTTTATGCTCAATCAAGCATAAACTGACATACAAAACTAGCAGTATGTCATGAACCGTAATCAATGTAAGAAAAACAAGTAATGTCATCAACAAACAAACACACGTCAAACAATTACAATTAAATACGTATATCAACATGCGCATAAAATGAAAGCAAAAACAATTGTTAAAACAACAGAGTGTAATCAAGCTATGTACCAACACTCAGAATATCAAAAACAAATCTCATAAAATGAGGACAGGATTAGGACAAAAGAAAAAAACTATTTGCAAGAGAGTCTGTCTGAATTAAGTAATTAATGTTCAGTGAGAAAGAAAAAATGATATGAATAACAAGAACTCATCCAGATCCCTCGTAGATGACCGATAGCTCTGTACAGTCCATGTATGACGTCACTGGTTGATGACGACTGAACAGGAGACACAACCAGGTACAGCACAGGTAGACTCCCGGTAACATTAAACAGCATTCACAGCTCGAGTCAGCGATGAAAATAGATCCACAATGAAGAACAGCTCAGCACTGTAAAACAGCAAAGGTTGGTTCTCCAGCAGTGGTGAACAGCTTACATTAAAATACAGAACACTCCAGCATATAGATGATGATGCCACAATGACGACAGGATACAATCCGCTAAGGAGCACAATATCACGTCGCTTGAAGTATAAAACGGATATCAATCCACTGCTCCAAAATCCAGGAAAGTGATGATAAATATAATAGTTAACTCTGCAGAAGTGATAGTTCACAGCTGTTCACTGTGTGAAACTGCAATCTCACAGTGGAAAAAAAAAAATATATATATATTGTGTCAGCAGGAGCCTTATACTGCACAAAGGCTCGAATTCAGTTCGGCAGAAGAGATAGGTCACTGTCTCGAGATGATCCACTCGAAGGAAACAAATGATATAAAACAGTCCAGAAACAGCAAAATCCAGACGGTATAATGTGAAGATGGGCTCGTCATATCATCCCACCGCTGCCACCAGAATGTAACACCTTTGTTTTGTAGTGTTGATGTTATTCTTCGATGGCGTACGATAGGCGGTGTTACATTGGTAAAGTTTCTCGACACTCGACGACAGCACACAGAAGAGACCAGTTCATATTATATATACAATCCTGGGCTCTTTATTTAATCACAGTAGCGCTTAACAGAGATATGATATATTAACAGGTACTCCCCATCAAGCGGCCATATATTGCCCCTAAAGAGGGATGGCAAGGGAGACCAACGCTTTGTGTGTCTCTCCCCGAAGAGGGTGAAAGAGAGAACTCTTGACCAAAAGCACATGGTCACTTTTATAGTACATCTATACTCGAAGGAGGGGCTTAATCTACAATATTCAAATATCCAAAATAGAGGGATTCAAATTATAATAAAATAAAGGAGTAGGTTAATAGTGACCACTGTCAATCCATGGGTCACTGACACCAATGACTCACATATTACATGATGGGGATGATGGGGGAGAAACTTAGCACTGGTAGACAGTGGGGAAACAGGTTATCCAGAAATGTTTATGGGAGAGGTTAGGCTCCTAGGGAGGTAGGGTGTGTGGACTGACCACAGGATGTGATGACCAGTCGGGTTGGACAAAATTCTGGGAATAACAATGAAGGAGTTTTCCCTCATGTCTGTAGTGGTTGAAGCTCGGGTTTGTAGCAACAACACTCCTACATTTGATATATTACAATATTGCAATTTTATATAATTAATTCTGCAAAGTTCTTGATGACAATAAACATACAGATGGGTTTCTTTTCATCAAGAACTTTGCAGAATATAACCTTAGAAACTCAACATATACATATTTTGCATTTTGAAAATATATGGGTTGAAAAATAGTAGGCCTACAATGTATTCGGCACTCAGGCAAAAACCCTTCCAAAACCACACAGAAGACACATGTACAGTACATGCATTTAATTGTCGCCACATTGGTAGGTCTGACTCAGACCCGTTTCAGACTTGGGAAATTTTCAAGAGATCCACATCGTAACAATTCTTCACTGACATTAAACAAAATTCTTCCCATCGAATCATCAGGATTTCAATGGATGACCAACTGCAGTATCTAGTGCAGGTAGTCTTTTTTTTTAAAGGGATATGAGATGTGAAGAGTAAATGTAGTGGTATGCTGACCACATTTTATGGCCAGTAGAAGAAGGTTACAGGCTTAGCTGTACCACAGTTAATGAAGTGATCACAGAGGTGGAGGTTTGCTTGAAATGTGTGAAGTAGGAGTTTGATGATGTTTCGTACATATGTACATTGTACAGTGTACATGTGATGTAGACAAATTATTTCCACATTTGGTTTGGAAAACTCCCCTGTTTCATCCATTCTCTCCTAGTATTAAAGTCACAGATGTATGTTATGTTTACTCTTAGGGATAATCATGAGTTGCAGTCAGCAGGTACATGTATTACACAATTGTTTGTGTTTTAGTTTTTCTTTTAAACTCATAAATACAAACTAGTGGCTTGTGATAGCATACATTTACCGTATAAGCTGTTATTTTGTGAAAACAGCATCTCGCGAAAATGACTGTGACCTCATTTGCGAAAATATCTGTACGCCAAAATAATGCTTACAGTAAGACCCCGTTTACAGTGGCGGGCAGGCCGGCCCGCCTTGCGGTCCTTGGACTCACATTTTTGTGCGTTAGTTGCCTTGTCGAGCAGCAGCCTCGGAGAGAAATCCCCTCCCGCATGGGACTGTTATTAACAAAAGGGTTACTGTATTCTGTTGAGAAACTAGACAACATTACTCTGATGTTTGATTACAGAATTTTAATTGTAAAAATAGGGGTAAACAAAGGCTACACAGATCTATAAAGATCTATTCTTACCTTTCAAGAAGGAAATAATCTAAAAAATTAATGAGAGAGCAGCCGGTTTACTATGCACAATGTATACAAGTCTCAGCTGCACAAAATGACACAAAATGAAACTGAACTGGTGCGTGACGTCAGTGCAATTTCTATGGCTAGCTGAGAGGGCAGACTGCGCATTTGGGTCCGCTTGCATTTACGCCAATGAAAGGTTGGCCCGTTGAGGCCAGCCCGAGACTACATGGGTTGCCATATTTGGTACCGCAATTTGGTACCTCATTTGGTACCGCATGTCGACTTTCATGCGTTCACATCAACTGAAAGGCCGGCCTTTCAGTTGGTGTAAACAGGGTCTAAGTGGCATTACCAAGGAGGCATTTGGCTTTCCTAGTATAACATCTGTTCATCATTCTGTTTCTTGCAAATGGTAACAAAGATTGTAATTTTGGTTTGTAATAATGAACTTTATGAACGAGTTAGTTGTTTTGATCACATGTATGTTATTTTTTTGGGGGGGGGGGGGTGGGAAGCTTGACCAGGTATATATTTCATGTTGTCATTTCTCAAGTGTTGCACATGTTTGATTACATTTTATTTTGAGCAGGCCACCAATTCTCAAGGATGTGGCATAGCATTTTGCTGGCTCTTGAAGATGTTGCACAAGAATTTGAGCATTTTGCAATATCATGCTTTTAAAACCCCTCATTGATCGTGCCATATCTCACAAAGTAGCCATTTTGATAGGCATATCCCTTGTTCTCTTAGGAGACTTTTACTTTTGTGCTATTGTATGAAACCTTTTTTTTTAATATATATAGATCTTTTGTGTAGTTAGTGCCCTTGATTAATGAGATTATTCTGTACAGAAACACTGTTGTGCATGATGGGAAAGAAGGTTCAAGTACATGTAGGGAGATTGGGGAAAAAACACCCACTTAATTGGGCAAGTGATAAAGAATATCATGCCCTTGTGAAAATAAATCATGTTTAACTCTGACCTGTTAACTGGAACAACTTGATCCACAATCACTGACAATGCACTCTGAAAACAACAAAGGAACAAACATTTTTGTCATACAAAGGTCGACAAACTTTGTTTCAGTCATGTGGTTTCATTAACCACAAACAACAGACACTATCGGGGCTAGGTATTTGGTTTACAGAAAGAGTCCTGTGACTTCCTGTGACTAGCAGGAAATATATGGCATTGTGGTGGCTGGAATGATGAAAGTGTTAGTGAGAAGGTGAAGTCTAGGTTAAAACACAAGAGAGGTACCGGTAGGCATTATGTGTGTATATGGGGAGGGGATGTGGAGTGGGGGTAAATGGGTAAGCAATCAAGTTAAATACTATGCACTTTATGTTTTGATATTGACAACAATGATCAATGATTCTATTTAGAGATATCATGAATTGTGTTTTACGTATACAGCTGTCCTACATTGTACAACATTTTGATATAGCCATGGGGCCCGTTTCATAAAACTTGTCATCAGTGACAAGTTGTCATAGATGTGACAAGCTACTGAAATCCTTGCATCTGATTGGCTGAGAGCAAATTTGTCGTAGAAATGTGGCAGTTGTCACTGATGACAAGTTTTATGAAATGGGCCCATGGTACAAGTATATTAGAAGCAGTGTACAAATAGGTAGGCCTACAATATAACAAGACCTATACATACACATACGGTTTAGGTCCACTTTCCCAACCTCCTCCCCCTTACCCCTCCCCATCAGGCAGAGACACCTGTGATGTTCAGAGAAATGTTCATGTTTCTCATTTCTTCTTTCATAATGAGGAAATAAGTGCTGCTCCAATAGTTTTTTTTCTCCCTCTGCACAAATGTAATGAAGGAAATTGGTAATCTGCCTCTTTGCACACCATCTTCTCATGTCCCCTCCCCCTCCCACAAATGAAAGGGAAATGATGGTTCCAAGTCATAAAGATACAAAATCATGCAGATACATATGTCAATTATATTCCCTAGCACCTAGAGTTTTAAGACTCCAGAATTGAAACAGAACAATGTTGAATACCATGTATAATTATTAAAGGAGATCTGCAGGCCATATTGCATTTTATACATTGTTTCATGTGGATGGCAATGACCTTATGGATGTACATTGCTTTAAGAAGTCAAATTCCAAAATTTTAGGTACACTTGTATGTTTATATTTGTATGTGTGTACAGTGTAAGTTTTTACTCACTGTCTGTACATGAGATGGTTATGAATTTGTAAGGTTTCATCATTTGTTACCACTGTTCACTGTGCAATGGTGTACAAATACAAGGAGAAGGAGAGATCATTCTAAACATGTTTGTAGAATTGCATGTGCTGTATTTTAAAAAGCCCCATTATCCAGTATCTGAGCTTGATTTTTTTTTTAAGGGGGGGGGGGGATGAACCTCCTGGTAGTGAAATGGTGGTATAAAAATTATCTTTATCCTCTGTCATAGAAAGTATCATTTATTTGTCGTATTATTATCTTTTGTGTGTGTCAAGTTCTCATTTCAATTTTCAGAGGTTCAATAGTACCTACACATTGTATTACTTTGCCATCAGTATTTGATTTTTTCAAGCCTAAAAAGTACTCTCTAAAAAAAAATATAGAGTAAAAATATTCACTCTTGAGGGAATTAATAAAAAAAAAGAGTGAATTTAGAATAAAATTGGAGTGAATTTTGAGTGAAAATGTTCATTTTCACTCATTTTGGAGTGACCTCAGGGATCACTCGAAGATTTTGGAGTGATCCCTGAGGTCACTCTAAAACGAGTGAAAATGAACATTTTCAATCAAAATTCACTCAAATTTCACTCTAAATTCACTCTTTTTTGTATTCACTCTTTCAAGAGTGAATATTTTCACTCAATTTTTTTAGAGAGTATGTCACCTTGTGCATCGATATTTGATGTGGTTGATGCGTGAGCCTCCTGTCTTGGACAGGTGCATCAGTATCTACACTATATGCATTGAGCGCAAGTGGCAATTCGCGAAAATTTCTTGCAACGAAAAAGGCCGTTGGGTCCAATTCACGAAAATTTCGTGCCGCAAATATATCATGTTTTACAGTAATTCCCATGGCCCAAATTCATGAAGGTGGTACAATTGAAACCATGGGTTAAACCATGGACAAAGACCATAGTTTTTTTATGGGGCACCAACTGTCGCATCCATGGCCTATTTCGTTACGAAATGGTCATTTCATCGACAACATTCCGTAATCGAAATAACTGATTTCGTAACGAAATAGGCTACTTGACACTTGGCACCCCATAAAAAAACTATGGTCTTTGTCCATGGTTTAACCCATGGTTTCAATTGTACCACCTTCATGAATTCGGGCCTAAATGTTTGGCACAGCTGTGAGAAATTTGCATTATTTATGCCATTACTGTGTGAGATTTGTTACTTCATAACATACGTACATTGTACCCTTTTACAAATGGAGTGAGGACTCTTTGAAGGATTTTTCCACATATCTTTCAACATTCTTCCTTATAGTGAAATTATGAAACAATGGGAATTCAGTATATAGAAGATAGACTCCCTTCTGAACACTGTATTGTAAAACATGTACCAAACAAACAGAAGATATCACTTGCTGAATACAGAACAATGCAGCTTTAGTGGATTGATTTGATAAGAATAATGCCTGATAATGATATACTGCACAGTTATCATTGGGAGCATCAACAGATATCCCAGCATGATATATTGTGGTAGAGAAGTGTGCTTAATCTTGGTATGGCATGGATTATCACAATACCTGCTCTTTGACCTCTGTGATGCATTGTTCCATGGTGGAGAATGTCAAACCTCTTTCAAGAGTCAAGACCTCACTCTACAAAAGCTTAGACAGCTCTGTAGTTTTGTCGAGGATCAACCGAGAGTGAAAGATGGATACTCCTACATTGTATTTTGTTGCATAAGTGTTTCTTTGGCTGTGGCCAAAATGCCTTCTGTAGTACAGACATTTTATCAGTATGTATGCTAGGGCGAAGGACCTCCTTGTTTATTTATTACTACCTCTGCCAAGGGAGGAGGTAATGTTTTCATCAGCATTTGTTTGTTTGTTTGTTGGTTTGTTTTTCTGTGTGCACAATAACTCAAAAGTTGTGAAGGGATTTGGATGAAACTTACAGCTTAGGAAAGGTTGAGAATTACACAAGGGACAGATGATTATTTTGGTAGTGATCTGGGAATTTTTATGGATTTTATGAAGTATTTTTATGCCTCCGCCACGAAGTGGTGCCGGAGGCATTATGTTTTCGGGTTGTCCGTCCGTCCGTCCTTCCGTCCGTCCGTCCTTCCGTCCGTCCGTCCTTCCGTCCTTCCGTCCGTCCGTAATGAATTTTGTGGACAGGGTAACTACCAAAACCTTTTGAGGTATCCTAATGAAACTTGGCATGTATGTGTATTAGGGGGTGAAGTTGTGCCTATCAACTTTTGGGTGCACATGCTCAAGGTCAAAGGTCAAAAGGTCAAGGTCAAATGCTTAAAATTTTACTATTTCCCTCATATCTATGCAATGCCTGAAGATATTTTCTTGAAACTTAGTGTATACATGTACTACCCAATTAAGATTCTCTGGTGAAAGTTTGGGGTCATGAGGTCAAAAGGTCAAAGGTCAAAAGGTCAAGTAAAATGTTAAAATTTTACTTTTTTCTCTGTATCTTGGAAATTGTTCAAGGTATCTTCATGGAACATAGTGTATATGCATCTACTGACTGGCAGTGGTTATCTAGGGAATTTAGGGTTCATGGGGTCAAAGGTCAGGGGTCAAAGGTCAAGGGCAATACTTCAAAATCTTACTATTTTCCTTATATTTATGCAATGCCAGCAGGATATATTTTTTTTAAAACTTGATGTATGCCTGTCTAACCCAATAGAGATTCTCTGGGATTTTTTTTTTTGCCAAGAAGGTCAAAGGTCAAAAGGTCAAAGATCAAGTGAAAGTGCTGAACTTACTTTTTTCTCCATATCTCGGAAGTGGCTCAAGTTATCTTGAAACTTAGCACATGCTGAATTTATGTATGTTCTGCCTGACAGTGCTTCTCTTATAAATCAAAGGCCAGATGAAAATGATAACAATTTACTGTTCAATACAGAAATTGCGCTTTTTCTCCATACCTTGAAAATTACTCAGTGCATAAACTTATGAAATGGTCAAAGTCAAGTTAAAGTTCTTAAATCCCCAAATACATGCTCTCCTATTCATCCAATTAAACATAGGTCAAGGAAGGTAAACATTCAATACATTTGTGACAAACATGTCATTTTAATATTTTGCCAATTTTGTGAAAATGTAATCACACATTGTCCACATGTACTATAGACCTATTAGGAGAATCATGCATTATGGCGGAGGCATACCAGTCGCCATAGCGACATTTCTAGTTGATATTTTGGTTGGTAGGGTCAGTGAACTTGAGAGTTGAAGCTGTCACATTTTTTGAGGTTTGCATGCGCGCACTAAAGTGCATGCTCTAGTTTCTGCTCTAGTTTCTGCAGTAAAGTGCATCCTCTAGTTTCTGCTAGGGCGAGGTACGCCGCGGTGCAACTGGAGTTGATGACGTAACAAAAGGCTTCTATATTGGAATATCAGGTGATATTCAGCATGCAAATGGAAGGAAATCACTGATCTCTTTGGAAGAACAAGATCAGTGGTGGAAATTAGCTGCTTGGTGGAGATCTGTGCTCTCAGAATACTTCTCTAGTTTTTTTTTGTGTGTATGTGTTTATTGCTATACTCTCCCATCATTCTTGTTATGTATACGGTATCATTTATTTCAGTGAGTGATGATCTCTCCTTCGCAACATTTGAATCATAGTTGTTTTGTACCCATTCATTTTCTTGGCAAACTGAAAAATGGCAAAGGCTCTGACATGTGAAACATTAGTTTCTAAACTTGATCATGTTCCGTGTTTAAACAGAGTTGTCATTTTAACAACATACCTAAAACTGAGAACTGATGATCTGATTCCTCCACTCCTCAATTCTTGTAGGTGATCTGACTGACGCTAAGACGTACGATAACATCGGATCGACGCAGTTTGAAATTGAGTGGCAGACTTATCAGAATGCTATCAAGCACGCTCATGTGCCGGAGAAGACTGTGTGGATTGATGTCAGAGGCAATCATGGTAAGTGGACGTACACCCGATCAATCACTTGTTTGCTTTTAGTTTCACATTAATTTGTTTAAAACTGAAACTATCATGTTATAGGGTGCTGCTGAAGAAGAGATGCCACAGGTCCATTGATTAGCAAGATTGCATCGTGGAAGATTAATTCTCACAGCTATTTCTATCATCGTGGGAGGGCTGACATTGTGTGACTGTGGAACTGTTCACATTTATCATCCAAGACATAGACAGATGATCGGGATTCACGAATTATCCTCATAAGCACACTGTCCATTTTGCTCGTGATTAGATAAACAGTGGTACAATGTAGCTAAGGCTGCGTTTATCAACTTTCCAATGTTTGAAATGTGTTTCAATACCCAGTACCAAAACGTGTTTGCGAAGGCTTTTGGATAACGTTTCTCGAGTTGTTGTGTTTATTAACTCTGTTGTGAGGCGATTAGGAGGCCTTGTCACTCAGCTCCATTGTAGTTAGCAGTGGTTGGCGTGGCCAGGTATGAGCTATAAACGCATTTCAGAACAACTTAATGTTTATCAAATGTAGTGTACAGAAAAGCATTTCTGGCTCAAATGCGTTTGCAATGGCACTTTGTGTGTGTGTGTGTGTTTCAGAAACACGTTTCTAACCCTATAATCATAACAGCCTTGTGTTTATCAGAAAACCCAAAACTCCCATAAAGTTGTTTGGAAACCTTACAATTGTAATTCTGCGTCAGAAGTGAGTTGATAGGTGCACTTGAACACATGAACAGATAATCAGGGTTGATGAATTATCCTCATAAGCACTGTTCATCTTGCTGATCAGATAAACGATATTAACAATGACAAATGGTATCTGCAGTACATGTATGTTTGCAGGCATCATCGGCTGCATTTTTTTGCAGGAATTGTACCCTTTAATATGAAACATTTTGGTGCACATCCAATATTGCCATGAGTATTCTCTTCACTGTGCAGTCAGCACAAGTTTGACAAATATCATAGGGAATGGAGAGCAAAAGGCGTTTGTACAGGGAAACTTTGAAGTGTTGACATTTCTCTTCAACTACAGGGTTGTGTAAAGGGTCACTGAGATATTACTATTTACCCCCTAAGTATGTGGCCTCAATTCTCACAGCTACATGTAACCTCAATTCTCAATTTTGTTTTGCTCATCTTTCTCTCTTCTTTTCGTAATGTTGACACATCTTTTTGGAATTTATATGCAATATACACATTTTGTCTCTCTTTATGTAATGTCATTATGTTTATTAATTGGACAATACAAAAATTTAAAACAATATTTTGTTATTGAATAGCATCAACAAACGCCAACGAAATTTAGATCGACATGTAACAGAAACTTGCATCACTTGTATTGGTTGCACCTTTCTACCCCTTGACCAAGAATGCAGTACTGAGGAAAATTAATCAAAGTATTTGTCCAAAATGTGGTGGATAGCATGTAATAAAGATTTCTATGTTTCTCAGAAGAATGTGCCTAACTGTCTGTCTCTTTTTTTTTTTAATTGTTTGTCTCTGTCACCTTACCTTGTTTGTATGTTCATACTTCCTTGGTTCCACCTTCTGTCAGTCTCGCACTTCCCATCTCTCTCTCTCTCTCTCTCCCCTCCTTTTCTTTCTCTTTCTCTATGACTTTATTACAGATTGCACATTTTATATCTCTCAGGATGTGACATACGTATGCTTCTTGCTGTTGTATCTCTGTCTGTGCTCATTGTGTAGGCTAATGGAGGAATGTCAGCCAGCATTGACAAAGTACATTTTCCTTTTTTTTGTAGAGGAATATATGCAAATTGTAAAAGAAGACAAGAAAAGAGGAGAATGATAGAGCAGCAGAAAAACAAACAAAACAAGACACTGTACTTAAGAGTGTGATTACAATGTGCTGCCCTAAAAAAAAAAAAAAAAAGGTAATGAAAAATATTTCTTAGCTGTGGGTAAACAAATTATAGCCACAGCCATTTATCTGTGTATGGTCATACAAACCGTGTAAGGTCATGAATTGCTGATATAAATCTCTGCTCTCACATTATTTCTCCATATATTGAATGATGTTGGGTGGTTTTTTTTTTTTTTTTTTGCACAGTTTTTTTTAAAAACATGATTATCATCATTTTTTCCTTTTTTTTTGTGGGGGGGGGGGAAGATGGGAGTAGAGGTGGGTTGAGGGGGAAGAGAAGTTTGACTGTGTGCTAGCTCACAGTTCTGTCCTCTTCCCCCAATTAAATGGTTGTTCACACATTGCACGAGCCATCTTGTGCATTGGTAGGAATACTACAGGCATACCATATATACACATTGTATGGATGTGTATGTTTGGACATATGTTGCCTTAATATTCTTGAGTGGATTGATATAAGGAGCATGCTCCCGTCCCCAGGGTTTGGCCGTGACGTCTTTTTCACAGTCATGCATAATTCCAGACCCAAGCATGCGTATACATACAATATATATGGTATATATGCTGTCTACCGAGAGACCTCGATTCTGCTCCAGTGGAGTGAAATTGATCAGGCCATTTCACAGTTGGCATCAAGTGTATCTAAGGGGGATGAGGGAATCTCGCCAGAGTGTCTTATCCAATCATGTAGATGAGGGAGCAGGCCAGGCCAACAAAGAGAAACATATTTTGTGTCATGCGTGTGAGATCTGTGCAGATTTACTTTTTCTGCCATCTCTCAAGACTCTCTCACATTGTACAGTTGAAGAATTAAGCACAGGTGTGTGTTTGTGTGTGTGTGTGTGTGGGGGGGGGGGGGTCTGGAGGGGACCTAGCTTTCCATTTCGCATTTTATTGAACATGGTCAGATGAATGCGACTGAGAGCAACAGCTTGATTGTGACTGATTAGTGAAAATGTTTGTAGAAGTAATCTTATGAAGAGAAGAAAACAGTCATCAAACAATACACCCAAGTGGGTGACTCAAAGTTTGAATCATCAGTTTCAGCTTTCTATATCTGAGCCAAAGGCTAAAGTTAGCTACATTGCATTGCGATCATTCTGTCGTGTGTTGTTTGTTGTGGATTGTGCATACACTGTTTACATTCTCAGCTTCTTCTTGAAAACCTTTTGATGGATTTTCACCGAACTTGGCAGGTAGCATCCCTAGGGGTGATAGGATCTCAGTTTCTTCAAGTGGGCCCAATGCCCCCCTACCCCCAGAGGGCCCCATAGCCCTGAAATTGAGAAATCTTTGAAAATCTTCTTCTCTAGAACCAGATGTGATAGAGATAAGTTAGTGCTATGAATAAGTACATTAGTGATTGTGCAGGCGTACATACAGCTGTTAGATCTAAGTTTGTTCATGATGGATCCAGGCCAGGATGATAGAATATAATTGAACAACATGTCCCCCTGGGATCCCCCAAGCTAGAGAATCTTCAATAAATCTTCGAAAGTAAGAAATGCTCTGAGTTACCCCCTATTCAGACGCATGCCATTTTATACCAAAACTTGATAATGAAACGATGTATAAAGAATCATCGTATAGCCGACAGACCGTTCAGACACTAATTTCGACCGTTCTGGGAAACGTTGTATAGATGTGCAGTTTCTCACTGCGCATGCTGCTATAGTCATGAGTGACAGCTGTGGGGTCACCTTTCGTGCGTGCTCCCATTAAGCCCCGCCCAGTTATACCGTTCTATGGTCGCCATACATTCAGACGCACACGGAATGCTGATTCTTTAGCGAGTTCTTGTTCGAAACGATGCTCTGACCGTCGTTTCGCTCTATGTCGTTTCGTTTTACGTCGTTTCGTTAGTCAGCCTTCAGACGTATAAATTCATCGTATAGCTATACCGTTTTGGTATAGCTATACCGTTCTAGTATAGATTTTTTACGTCTGAATGCCCTGTAAGTGCATGAGAGAGTGTGATGTAAAGCTTGTGAATGGCAGATCCAGGGTTGGCTCCCTTCTTTGCTGGGACCGAATTGAGGGACAGGAGGTTCCCCAAGGCTCCTCAAGTTTGATATGTTCCTCTTAGGTGATAGTCTGCAAGAATGTGTAAAAGGTAACCTTGGGATACTGGGTGAGCATTGGACAATAAGCTTAAACCCACTGTGGTACTGGATACTCCAGTACCAGGTCTCTTTTATTTATTTTTTTTAATTTTTACCTCCGCCAAGGGAGGAGGTTATGTTTTCGTTACTGTTGGTTTGTTCGTTCGTTTGTTGGTTGGTTGGTTGGTTGGTTCGTTTGTCTGTGCGCAAAATAACTCAAAAAGTAGATAACGGATTGGGATGAAACTTGCAGGAAAGGTTGAGAATGACACAAGTAACAAACGATTAACTTTTGGCAGTGATCCGAGAATTTTTGGGGAATTTATGAAGGATTTTTTATATTTCGGCAGGTAGGGTCAATGAACTTGGGAATTCAGGCTGCGTGTATTTGAGGTTTGCATGCGCGCACTAAAGTGCGTGCTCTAGTTTCTGCTAGGGTGAGGCGCGCTGTGTAGCGGAGGGTTTATGACGTAACAAAGGCTTCTATATTGGGAAATCGGGAGACTTTCAGCACCACACTATTATAAACACTTTCAGCATGCTATAGTATAAGTACATATGGTTGGAAATCACTGATATATATATGGAAGAACAAGATCAGTGATGGAAATGAGCTGCATGCTTGGCGGAGGTCTGCGCTCTCAGAGTGCTTCTCAAGTTTATTTTTATTGGTTTTTTTTTGGGGGGGAGGGGGCAATTATCACTCGTGTCCTACTCTGCATGTTTGTTTTCTGTTCACATGAAGTCCTGGAATTGGGGTGTTTATTGTTCTTTTATCTTTTATAGACATCATTATCTACTAGAATGTAGAGGAACATGATTTATCCTCGATTGATCTTGGAAATTGTTTTAGAAAAAAGAATGTAAAATTAGTAACATTTACCTTGGAGTGATTTTTTCTTAAATCAATATGACTAAAGCTCTCTGAGATATCATTGAGATGTTATTGTAAACATTTCTCTTTTAGACCATGTACAATGTGTATGTAATTCTGACCTGCTCATCAGTATAGTGCTTGTTATCTCTCAATGTTGGCTGTTGCATTGTTTCATTTCATTATTTGAATGGGGAAAATCTCTTTGTGGAAAGAGTTATCCTTTAACACACTTGGACAGGATGTAAGTGTAATGTCTTTGGGCAGTGGGTTGGTCACACTGAAAGCCTACATCCAACAATTACAATGTACATACTCGCTATTAGATTTAGCCAGGGAAATGTGGTTTGCAATTGGCTGTGACACATGTACATTGTACATGTGAACCTACAAATTGCCCATCAAGAGACATAAAAGAAACATCAAACAATGCAAAATATATTCATATGAATAAAATTTGGTCATTGAAGAGCTTTTTTTTTGTGGTCATTGCTTTTGTTGTCATCAACACTATTGTAGTACTTCATCATTATGATTACTGGTAGTATCAAGTATTGGTATATTATGTGCATGATAGTTATAATACTTGATAAGTATTCATTTTTTAACTCCTTTATTCAGCAGTATGTACTGTATAACAGTCAGCATTGAAATCTGTCCTATGATATTCTACCTAATTTGTAGGTGTACCATCTAATCTCAATCTGTGATTGCCTCATTGTTTTCCATGACCTACATCTTGTACATTGCATAAGTTGTGGATATATTTCCCACATGCTGCCAGAGTAGATTTTACACTGCAATGTATGTGATTGATTTGAGAAGAAACTTTGGTTGTACTTGTTGTTAATAACATCTGACACATATGTCTCACTTGAGACAAAATTTAGTTTGTGTTTGTACTTCCTGATATTATAAGTGTTTAATGGTTGTTATCCATATAAATTTCAGTTGTTCAAAATATTTTCTCTGAGACTCAAAGGACTATTAAATGTTCAAGGCTTAGCATAATATGCAGAGTATGCAACCATCTATTGATTCTTTCTGTTTGTGATAAAGGATTCTGTTGCAGTGTACCTGTACACACACAAATCCGTTTCCCTGTGTTCATGTTGTTGAGGACAGACTAATTTTGCTACAACACACATTTCCATAGATCCCTGCCTGAGTATACTCGGGACTTGTCCTCAACGGGTTAATACATCTACATGTATCAGTGGTCCAAAGTGGAATCATACTTGTAGCAGCAACACAGACTGAAAAGTGAGCTGTTGCATTCTGAGTTCTTCTGACTTCACTTCTTGCTATATTATATGCAAATTTCATTAATTAGCAAAAACAGAAAAAGAAAAAATAGGTAACTCTTCAATCACCATTTAATACAGCTTTTGTGCTATAAGCAGGCCTCGAATTAACCGACGGCCACCGACGGCCATGGCCGTCGGTGCTCCTCTCGTTGGCCGCAATGCCTTTTGTTTTTTGATCAAAGTTACAGCCAAAAAAAAATGTGCCCTTTTTCTTGGGGCCGTGGTGCCCTTTTAGAATGAAAGTTATTATTTATGACGTATAATATGCCCTTTCTCAAAGTCTACACTTTAATAAGCTTGAACAACTTTCCTGATCTCAAATATCATACCTTCAGTTCACTCGCGTCCCAATATATCTGATTCAAACTCAAAGTATCTTTCCGAGATACGAGACGACGTGTACGTACATGTACGCCTGACCGGCTTTTACCGTCCCGACTGCCTCCGCAGCGCAGCGGCCGTAGAGTTACAAGCAAGGCAGCGCATATTCAGATAGAGTAGTGAAGAGTGAACAGCAAGTTCACCAAGAAAAAAGAAAACCCCACGATGCCAAGGTGCCAGACTGGGGAATGGGGAGGGGTGGAGAGAGAGAGCTAGAGACCAATCAACAGAAGAAACCGCGCGTACTGGCGCATTCTTGGAGGTCATGAACTGTCTGGGGTCTTGGAGATGAACAGGGAAAGAATGTTTAATTATCAAAGATAGCTCTTTAAGTCGAAGTCCCAGGGCGAAGACCCAGGATTACAAATGTAACTAGACTCGGAATTTGTCAACACTGACAAATTAGGTGATCCGATCTCTTCGAAAGTCAATGATTTGAGTCCTGATCCCAATAGGCATGACCGTAAAGGTTCATCTGTGGTTATGGACATTGGCCGTGTGATGTTTGGATTCTCATTTAAAAAAAAGGGAGTCGGGTTTGCCATCTTTGGTACCATATTCCGTATACACTATAACGAAGATACAGAATAAAGTATATTTGACCATTGACCCCACTTTGCACAGCCAAGATGGCATCTGAGAAAGAAATGGTTATTTTGTGAAATGATCCTGGTAACGTGATCTTTGTGTGTGCAAAATATTGGAAAGATAGGACATGTATTCACCAAGATACAGGATGAAACATTTATGACCTTTGACCCTAATTTACATACCCAAGATGGTGTCTGATCAAGAAGTTGTTATTTTATGAAATAATGTAGGTGACATGAACTAAACATGTGCAAAATATGGGATTGATAACCATTGTTGTTCTTCATCTATTGCACAGAATGTAGTAGAAAGAAAGAAAAATAAAGAAAAAATTATGTTATTTTATAGAAATTTGAAGGAGAAGCATTAAAAAATCAGAAAAAGATTAAAATAGGAAGGGAGATTAAGACTAAATAAAGAAAAAGAAGAAAAAAAGAGTTTGAAAAAAAAAATATTGGCAAGGGTGAGGCTCGAACCAGGGACCTTAGGATTACGAGTCGGATGCGCTATGCAATGACCTATTTCATGCTCCATAGGCCCTGTGTATTAAGCAAAATGACGCTGCATCGAAGCCACGTGCCATTTTCAACCAAGTTTTTCGACGTGATGCCGGCCTCGTATGAAAAAATGGAGGGCACATTAACGATAGCCCAAAGTCTCAGCTACAACATACTAAAATCTGGGAAAAATTCACCGAAGCATAAGTGAGCTAATGCTCGAAAAAGATAGTCATGTCAATTTTCACTGCCAGAAAAACTGCTCTCCCATAGAGATAACACGTAAACTGGTCAAATTTGACAAGATTACATTTAATCCATTTTTACGAGGTGATGCCGCCATCCAATCAAAATGTTGTAATTACATTAATGAAAGAACATTTAATAAGCTACAACATACTGAAATCTGGGTGAAAATTGGCAAAGGATAAGTGAGATACGCCCAAGTAAACTTGAAAATTGATGACGTCATTTTGAAAATTTACTTTTTTTACTTTATTAAGAAATTTGATATCTTTGAATCACTTTTTCAGTATCGCCAACCCATAAACTGACATGTACAACTCATCAGCTTTCAGAATATGTAAAGAAAATTGGGGGTCACCGTCCATCCTGACGAGTAAAATCGGATTTAAAATTGGCGGTTTTGGGGCATTGTTGTACTGTATATCGCCATTGACGCGCGCGCGGAATTTCAACTTTGACAGTCCCGTATGACGTCATATTGAGTCGGATTGACTTGAAACTTGCTAGAAATATTCCTTGACTTTTCAGACATCCGATAAATGTAAAAAATCGGGAAATTTCTGTTGCATATGAGCTGTACGTGCGTATATGTGCGCGCGCGTACGCGTCCGTCCAATTTTTTCAATTTTTCAAAAAATGCTCCAAATGGTCTGAAACGTATACAAAAAAAATTTGAGCTTGATTGGAGCATACAAATATTTCAACGCGCGCGTACGCGCACGTCTTTACGATGCGAGGAATTCTGAAAATATGGGTAGAATTCCCTTGAATTGAAATTTATGTGACGTAAATTTCATTGAGAAATTCCACTCCATTAATGAGATATGATTGAAAATGTGTTTTCATATAATGACGTCATAGTGACGTCACGGTCGACTGATCACTACGATTTTACTTGACATGTCGTCTTTGGGACATGATACACATATGGTATAAGTTTGACATTCATAGGCAATGCACTTTCTGAGCTAGTCTCTACACAACTTTTGCGGAGAAATAAAGAAGAAGAAGAAGAAGAAGAAGAAGAACAAAGAATCAGTACAGATACAGAAGGTGATCCGAGAGGATTCTCGGATCACCTAATGATTCTTTATTTCTTATCACTCTCCTGCGATTTTGAGGTGTTAGTAGTGTGTCATATTTTTGTGAAAACACAAATTTGACTACCAGTGACAATAATGAAAGAATTGTATTTTTTTGTGCATATTTTTTTGTCTTTATCCTGACTTATATTCAAGTTCATATGAAATATCTGACGTCTTTACTGCTGCATCAGCAGCCTAGAATAAATTACTGGAAGATTTTTAATGCATTTGAAATGTCAAATTTTGAGGATGCAAATATGTGGATAATCATCGGATGTGGATGATCATCATCCACATTGATTTGTACCCTCTAAATTTGCTATTTCAAATGAATATAGTAGGCAATGTGTCAGAAAATTCTGAAGCTTTGTGAATATGAAATTTTTGGCAACCTTCCATTTGAACTTCAGGCATGATAAGCTCCTGTGATTCAGCAAAAATAACGCAACAGATCAGAGATAAACTTCCTTCGAATTGAGAACTAGCACGCAGATTCGCTGAGCGTGAGACCACAAGAAGCTTCAGCTTTGCTTTGAGATTGTAACTCGGGAAGTTCTCACAAACTCCTGGATCACCCCTCCCTGCCAACTCCAACTCGTTGCTCCCCAACGTGCATGGTGAATGCATGGTGTCTCGATGTCACCGTCTACTAGTATAGATACCCGAGGCTGCTTTGTTTTTGTCTTGGAATATCTATTCATTTCGTGTCATGACATGAGTGTAGTAATCTTTTTGCATGGCGATGTACAAACTCGTGATACTCAACTCGTCTTTTTGATGTTTTTCTTTGAGGCCAAAAGGAAGACAAAATAGTATCATGACGTTCGCAGTTGTTCAAAAGGTCTGCTTGTGATAGCTCACAGACTAATCACCCATGCTCCCAGGCCTCGAGCAATTCACTCGCGCGCGCAAATTCCTTTGCCATGTGGTTTTGCCAGCCAACTGTCGGAATGTGCTTTGAAGTTACATGGCAGCCTGGCCTGGCTGGCCTGAAAGGGTGTCGAGTTTCAATCAATACCTACTGTTGTTTTATTCCTGTTTTAAAAAATGTCGTTTCACCTGATAGAAACGCAGAAATCGGGAATGTGTTACAGCTGTAGGGAAGAGGTTTTTGTTGTGTGTTGCACTTTGTGTGTGTGTGTTTGTTTGTTTTTCTCGTTTTTTTTTTCTTCTTTCTTTTTTCATAAACACCCAACATGCCCTTTCCAATGTGGCCTTGGTGCCCCTCTGACTGACCTAAGTGCCCTGGCCTCTTGGAAAAAGTGCCCTTTTCTAAATGGCCTTGCCCCTCCAAAATCCTATTTCGAGGCCTGTATAAGGATTATTGTTATTACTTTTTTGTTGAACAAACTTTACAGATACATGTATATGGGGGAGGGGGAAGTTATCTGTATCATGTGCACATATATGAGACCTTTGTGTGTGTGTGTGTGTGTGTGTGTGTGTGTGTGTGTGTGATTTGCCCGGCAGGAGAGTGTGCCTGAAGTAAGCAGTCATTTAGTATGCACATGAGTTTCTACGTATTCTATAGACAAAAGGCAAACATTTGGAAGCAATTTGGTCAAAAAGAATGGCAGAGAATAGTGCCCATATGAATGCACCATTTTGTACCATGACTTCATATGGCTTATGACACCACAATTATTTTTCTGAATTGTTTGTTTTTCCTCCAGATGCATTTGATATCCCACATCTGAAACATGAGACAAATTATTACAGGTGAGCTATTTCATATCGCAGTAATAGCCCATATGACATGATCATAAACAGCATAATTTATGATCATATGTGTGTAAGTTGGTAAAGACTGGTTTAATATGGTGATTAAATTGTCAAAAATGGCAGTCCTCAGACAGTGACAGATGCCATAATAAGTACATGTACCAGTACCTCCAAAGAGTATAAACTAGCGTATGTTGTAATTTGTACGCCGAATCGATATGAATATGCAAGTGTCATCATGTTTATACAGGAAGAAATCACATTCAGGGCATTGATAACATATAGTAGTCATGATAATACATATCTGTTAGGTATTCTGTCAGTCATGGCTTCTAGGGCTCTGAAACCATGTTTTCCCCCTTCTGTCTCTGCACACTGGATGTTGCTTTTAAAATCCTTGTGTCTCTCCACCACCATGTTCTGCGTTTTTGTTGTGGTTTTTTTTTCCACCATATTTGACCGGTCACCGAAACATGTACCTTTGAGAATCCCTGCCCATTGATTTCCTGGTTTTTGTGAATGTATATCCTGCAGACTCTTAGCATCCTTTCATAATCTAGAATTTGTTCTGCTTTATTTCCTAAAATCTACCGCAGAAACATTGAGAAATTCCCCAACCAGCTGTACACCAATTTCAAGGAGATCACCATTAAAGTTTATGTGTTGTCAAGTGCACAAGAGATCTGCATTTGAACACTATCAAGTTCAAGACATACATTGTATATCTTGGTCTTATCAAAGTATGTTATGAAAACCTTTACAAAATGAATTTCAAAACGTAATTCTTAGACTATAATGTTGGACAGAGATGAGATGATCTTTCAAACTTTGAGTTATTTAAGCTAACTCAAAGTTCTTACATTGCTACATTTCATCTTGTTTTTGCATTTTTATGAAGTGCTTTCTGCGGCAGTACATGGGTAAGATGATGATGGGTCAGGTGAGGTATTTCTAAAGATGCAACTGAAATCTTATGACTAATTTCAAACATTGAATCAGCAAGAACATTCACAGGGGAACAAAAAGATGCAATCATTCAACCTACAAATGTGCTCAGATGTCCACTTTGACCATCACATATATGTATCCATTTCCTCTGCTATAGGAAATATTCTGTCCAAGGTGAACTGGGAGATTCAACATTCATGTACCAACACAAAACATCATTTGGCACCTACTCCTTCATCTCGGTGTACGCTCTCCTGGATCCAGGTCCAAAGAGGCCCTTTAATTTCTTTGGAACCATGCCAGAGGTAGGATTGTTGATAACAAATGAAAGTCCGTTCTAGAGTTATGTGACAATGGCAATAAGACTGTGTTCAAAATGAAAGTGAATGAGATCTATATTATTTGGAGAGAATTTCATGTACAGTATGAAGGGCTGCACATTAACCCATTTTTTTCTACTGGTCTGACCTGTATGTTGGACCAGTAGGTACCCAGTTTTGCCATTTGTTTACTGGTCCTTTCCTGAAAAAGTTGCTGGTCTGACAGTGATTTTTACTGGTCAGGGACCATCGGACCAGTGCCAAATGTGCAGCCTTGCACTGAGTATGTGTGTTTGTGTTTTTTTCTGGTGTCTGTGTGTATATGCTTGTAAACATTTTTATGCATAACTCTGGATAAATAGCTGTCTACACTGTGTATCCTTATGCCTATTGATATCTATTGTGTGCATACACTCAAGTGTTGAACTCTCTCTCTTTCTCTCTTTGTCTTTGTCTGTGTGTTTGTATGTGTACAATATATACCTTGTGTGTTTGGGGTATGTGTTGAGGGGGGGGGGGGTGTATGTACAGTATTTATGGCTTCTGAGAGGGAGTTGGAGTTAAAGTATGTCTTTATGAGATGGCTGCACATAAACTTGTCACAAATGAGAAATGAAGGCCCAAGAAGAATGGCTTTTGTTGTGCTCAATGCAGTAGTTGTAATTTAAATTGACATTTACCCATCATTAAGTTTTAATGTATGACAGTTGCTGCAGCAGACAGGGAATATCAGAATGGGCTAGCTGGTGTAATGTTTCAAAGAAATATTCAAAGATTTTGCAGCAGCTCAAAGGGAGGCTGATCATATAATTTGCAACCATCTTCTCTGGAAGAGAATATCATTTGGAATAAATAGCTCTGTGCAGACAGGAGACCATATATGAAGACAGATGGGGCTATGTTTACATAAATTAGATTAGTCCAAAGCATTTATGCCTTATTAGTTGGGTAGACGGTGGGGGGGGGGGGGGGGGAGGGGGGGAACCAGTAGAGTGGATCTCTCCAAGAGAGACAAAAGTGTGGAAAGAGATGAAGAGGGATTGCTTTGATAGAATTGGTAGAGAGATAAAATGGAATGTAAATAAATTAGAGAACTGATGTGTTGATATATTACAGACAGGGTATATAAACTCACCTTGACAAATGACACAATTTATTGGAATGAGAGTTTCTCGTTTCTAGCCTAACAAATGACTTGGATGCCAGTTAACTCTAGCTGTGATGAACTGTGGGTATTATAGAGGAAGGAAGACAGAGAAAGAGAGAGTGGTGTGTGTGTGTGTGGGGGGGGGGGGAGGAAGATTGAAGGGAAATACAAGAAAAGAAAGGGAATGCAAATATCCAGGTCTATTTCATGCATGATTCTTTTGTGGGGGGGGGGGGGGGACAATTTATGTCTTAAAAATCAATAAACCTCTGAAATGTATTGACGTATGTCTTCAAACATTTAATGATATGTGCAGCAGTAAGAAATTTTTTGTCAATGTGGCCGGCTAAAATATGACAGAATGAGGCCCTTTTTTTACATTTAGAACAGCATTAATTTGTTGTACCTAGGTATTTGCGAATATTAAGTGCCATTTACGCAGTTTCCTACGAGCATGTTGTAGTTAGATACTGTAGCATATTACTGCTCTGTTGTTATTAACCTCTTCATGTGACTATATCTTCTTATACACCTTGTGAACCTGACAGGAAGAACTTGACAGGCTAGACTCGTACGTGTCGAAGGCCGCACAAGGTCCAAACAACCACACAGTATTCTTCGGCCATTATCCAACATCTACCATTATCACATCTCACCAAAGGCTCAGCCGGAGTCTGCAGTAAGTCATATCGTGACTTTCTACTCCGGTTCGCCCATCCTGTCTCCTTGATTTCAATTACTCGCTTTCGTCTGCATCAAGTGTGTTTGGCAGTGCCCCACTTTAAAGTGGGCAGTTGGAAGAAGGATCAAATTTTGTGCACCCCTTAATCACATTAGCCCATCTCCTTGCCAACCAGTATTGTAACTTGATTATCCCCCATTGTCAAATGTCATACCCAATAGATCATTTTACACTCTATCTCGGTGAAGTTACTCAATTATCTCATTTCATGTGCCGCTTACGTCATAGTGCAAATTTGCAACATATTTCACCCTGAAGCGTGTACACTGTATGTCAAGAATTAGCAATGATAGTAGCCCATGTTACAAATGTAGCTTACTGAGCCGTGAAGTGCATGAGCAATGCCATGCATTAGTTGTTAACCCTGAGTTAGAGTTTTTTTTTTCAACCCTGAGGTAGGATTGTTGTTTCTTATTCTTTCAAAGAAAACAAACAGATGATTCCAAACCGTGATTAGTATGATAGTTTTATGCACTAGTCAGTAAGAGACTTGTGATGTAACGACATCAATATCTCCTCTCATTTGCACATGTGATCACAATGTTAGCACTGTTTGGAAAAAGATGTGAAATTTCAGAATTCTCTAACCTTCATTTTATTTGACTTTGATGAAGCCTGTACAGAAATCTGTTCATCTGATTTGACACTATTTGCTAAAATCAATGTAAAATTGGTATAGAGTTTTACTTCAAAGAGGAATTCCAGTCTTGTTATAAGTTTGTATGATATGAAAGAAAACCTTACAAGCATAACAGTGAAAATGTATTCAAAATTGGATGAAAATTAGGGAAGTTAGAAAATTGTGAAGCTTTGCTAATATCAGCAGAATGGTTCTTGTGCAGTTGATATGAATGTGCAAATGAGTAAGCTGATGATGTCATCATCTCACAATTCCCCATTAATATGTGTACACAAATGATGAAAACTCAATGTTTTGTTATCAAAATGTAGCACATGATGTTATTCTTTGTTGATTAACTCTAGATTAATGATCAGTTAGGTATATCAGGATTTGAGGTAGGGCATAATTGTGTTTGAATGAAAATCTTGAAATTACAAAATTTTATGTATAAACTATATGGCAAGTTGTGAGGGGATGACATCATCCCTTCACTATTTGCATATTTTCATTGACTATTCAAGAGCTGTTTCCTGAAAAATTAGCAAAACTTCAAAATGTCATATCTTCCTTATTTTTCATCTGATTTTTATGAAATCTTCATCGTGTGAGTGCTGAGAAAAAATTACTCCTTCTTTTCAGACCAACTTTCAACTGCACTGGAATTCCCCTTTAAGAACTTCACTTACACCACATGTTTCCCGTATACATTGTTGCGCACTTTGCTAATTTTGTTAGCCACACAATCTTCTTGGTATTAGTAAATATAATTTGTCTTGATCAAAAAACAGATTGGTAATGCCAGTCTGACTGAAATGACAAAATTTCATGCTTGATGCAATCATTTTGATACTTCTAGATCAGACAGAAATTGTTTTGTGGAGTCATTTTGCTGTGACAGTGTGGTGTATCGGGGGAGAATGTTCACAGTATTGCTGACATCTTGTTGCATTTTGCCTCCTAGGAGCGGCATTACCTATCTGTGTGGCCACCTGCATAGCTTAGGGGGATCTGTGAGACATATGGAAGCTTTGCAGAAGACTGGATCCCTGGAACTTGAGATTGAGGACTGGAAGAAGAATAGAATGTAAGCAAAAAGAGAACAAAAATCCACACACACTCATACACAACAACAACAGAAACCTCATCTCTCTGTCTTCCATCTAAGATTTATGTAAATCTGTTTGGATTCGTATGTGTAGCAGTACAGCCCCGTTTATGTTGTTGTTGCTATCATTGTGACAACAACTGATAATATGATTGCTCAGACTTTGAGGGATTGTGCTGTGGAACTACCCAAGCTACTATTGAATTGGTATAGTGTTTGGTAATTTTTCCCTTCTGTATTTCTCTCTTATTTTGTCCTGAACCAATGGTAAAATAAATCTCTTGGAAATCTATGCCACCTAATCAGCTGTAATCCAGTACATCCATGGTTCTCTCAGAAATGAACTTGTCATTACCGTAAAGTCCCATGTATATGGCGCACCTGTGTATAAGATGCAACCTGACTTTGGGACTTTAAAAAAAAAATGATTAGCGATCGTACTGACAATTTGATGGTATGGTGCAAGAGACAACTGGCCAGAGCAGACTGCCTTCTTTTGATATCCCTTGCCCTGGACCGATCCCATGAATGACAGAGAAAAACAAAAAACATTGCAACAATTACCGGTACTTTGTAATTCATATGAAATGTCCTACAACATTTCCTAGCCAATCTGTCAGTAGACATTGTATGGGTTCATTCTATTGCCAGTTTGTTACATCAGTACATGCCAGTGAACTTTCCTACACAAGAGCCACGGTGTTTTGCTTTTTCTTTTCTTTTCTTTTCTTTTTTTTTTTCTTATTTGTAAATGAGACATAGTAAAGAAGGGCTGGGATGCAGTGGATAGGGCTCTTGACCATAGAAACAGAAAGTTTGGTTGTCAAATCCTGTCTGGTGTGGACACCCTTGGAGGAGACTCTTGGACTTTGATGTATAAATGGTGATTTGCCAATGATTGGGAATGTGATAATGGCAGGAGTAGCCTCTGGGAAAACAAAGTTAACACTTAAATCAATTCTATGTGTGCCATGGTGTTATCTCTGTGTGTGCCCCATTATTCTGAGACTACAACCTCATGAACGCTTTTAGAAAACATTCAGTTTTTCAAAGTCATATGACTTTCTGTAGAAATGTGCATGGTAGAAATACAGTACAGTCAAGTTGTAGAGATGATGGCAAGCTTTGCTGTGTAGTGTGATGCAAATGTGTGTGAGGGATGGAATCAGGCGTGATGCTTTTAATGGACTGTTGCATGTTGTGATTTACTGATGGGTTTGTGGGTGGTTGTGTATTTGACCAGAATATGTGAAGTTAGCAAGTGGTCATATTGCGAATGTGGCACACAAAGAGTTACGAGATAACTGTATACGGAGTGACAAACGATCACTCTTCTTACTTGCCCAAACATGCACTCCAGCAAGGGCACCATACTTCCACTGGCCATGCCCGTGCCCGTTTATTTTACGTACCCGCAATTGAGTTTTGTGAGTCTGTTGCACCTTGCTTGTATGATGCAGATTCTTGAGTGATGTCCAATGGTCACATCCTCATTCCTTGAAGATATTCAAAGCAAGCAGTTTTATGTTTGACTACCCCTTTCTCTCTTTCTAGGTATCGAATCATGGCCTTCGACCATGACTTGCTGTCGTTCGTTGATGTCCATTTTAATGAGTGGCCAGCCATCCTTATCACCAATCCCAAGAGAGCCCGATTCATGGTGCCCAGGCATGAGCCCCTCAAAAAGATGGCCCACTCAACCCATATCAGGTGTGGTATTTGGTGCTGGTCCAATCATGCTATACTGACCTGTACTGTACCTGCATCGGAAATGTGACTTTAAGCCTGTTTGTATCTACAACCACCCCTCTGACTCAGCCTTACTGGAATTTCAGAGGGAGACATATGATTAATGTGGACAATTGTTTCCTAGGCTTCAGAGCAGCTGTGATGATAAGGAGTAATGAGATGATTAAATGTTTGATATTCTTGTTTGTGTACAGTATGACTACAGCTGTGTGCATCTCCTTGTTTAAGATGCCAGTTCCGTGTCAAATTTGCAGGTGCATTGTTGTGTATAATCTGTGATGGTTGTGAGAAAACTCTGTTGTGAAGGCATGGCAAGTCATCAACTTCATTTGAAGTGATTACCTTGCAGAATGACTCTATATCATGGCAGTGAATTTTTAGCCCGATCTTTATGACGGAAAGAAAGAAAAATTGAGGAAAATGATATGTTCTTATATCAGCATTCATTCAAATCTTTTGATTAACAATCATTGTGTGTTTGTGTGCTTGCTCTATCACTTTCATGTGTTAAGAAGTGCATGCATTTTATGTTTTATTTTTACTATTTCTACAGGGTTCTAGTCTTTTCACCAGACCCCATCAAATCTGTCACCATCAGCATTGATGATGCAGTGATAGGGGTTGCCAAGCATGTAGAGGGACCACTCCACGTGTTGCCGTGGAAACCAGATGCCTATTCAGAGGGACTTCACTCTATTAAAGTGACAGCAGAGGTGAGCAGTGATGTAGTCAGGCAGTTGGAGCAAATCCTGTCTTCCTAGATCTCATTTCTTTACTGTCTTGTTTATGTATACATGATTAGTAAGAAAAAACATCATTAGTGAAACCATTAAGACATTCACACTTCACACTGTCAAGTGTTCAGAAAGGGAAGATACAGCATTTTAGAATTTTATGAGTCTTACATGATTTTATTTTAATTGCTCTGACAAAATTCTTGGACATCTAGCGAGAAGGATGTGGTATTCCCTGTATAAACAAGAACATCATTTTGAAAAGTGCAGTATATGAAAGCAAAAGTAAAACAAAACGAAACCCAAAGATCTGATCAGTTGATGAAGCGTATGGTAGGCAGGGATTTGATGTGTTCAAATATTGTGCATGTTTTCTATAACTTTTTTTTTTTCATTTCTCAGGATGCCAGAGGAAGGAGGAGTACGAACAAGGAGCATTTCTCGCTGGACGAGAGCAGGCCCCAGCAGTGGTTCGTACAGGCACTGATCCTCATGATTGACATAACCAGAGCGGTAAGTTGGGACTACCCATACAGAATACCATTGACTACCCATGCAGTCTAGTTACCCTTGATGATGACCACGTGAAACGAGTAAAACATATAAAGCTGCATGACGACTCTGATTGGAAATGGAAAAGCAGTGGAAGCATGTACAGTCTCAGCGCTCACGTGGAGAGAATTTTTCCTCCGGTTTGAGATATTGTTAAAGTGGAAATATTTGCAGTGTGAAAATTTTGCATGGATTTGGTGCAACATGAAACTAGCTGGAAATTAAAAGCATGCAAAGTTTGTTTTCTTGTTATATGTTCGATTGATTTGTGTCTTTGATCTCAAGGGAGGTTTATTGTAGGAGTATTACGGTTACTATTTTATTTCTGGTTTTCTTCATGTTCACTAATCCTGTAGTGTGATTTTGCTTTGTTCGCAAATTGCCACTGGCATTTAATGTATTTTGCAAACAAGTACTTTCGTGTGCATTTTACTTTTGCAAATCTTGCCTCCTTGCGAAATTTGCGAAAGTTTCACGCTCGCGAAAATGTGTGGGTTTACATTAATTTGTCTTTTCCATGTGATGACAGCTTTGCTGTGCTGTAGAGACTGCTTGAAATACGTAGGCATGTTTATTGAAAGGCGAGTAAATTTTAATGTGATTGAACCAGATTACCAGTAAAAGAAGAAGGAAAAAAAAAGGCAATGGCCCTCACTTCTGCAGGGATCATTTCAATTGTGCAACGTGTAAAGGGTAGTAGAGAGTGGGTGTGACTTCAATCAGCATAACATGTGGGCTTAATTGCTGTGATGTTGAATAATGACAATGTCTTCTAACAATCAGCATGCCGTATGGAGTTGAAAATTGGTGGGAAGTGATGTGAAGTGTCTTTCCCAAGAGATATATTCTTTACACTCCAAGCACTTCAGATGTCATGTTTGTTTTGTTTTTCCTTTGCAGCACTCATCCAATCAGAGAGAAAGTTCTCTGCTCTGGTGATAAATTGTTGCTGAAGTTTTTTTTTTCTTTCAATAATTGTAATTTCTTCAATTCGTATGCATAAACAATGAGTGATACTTGATTTGCAAATATCATCGTCTGTGTCTTTTTGCAGTTCCAGCTGTGGAATTTTCTTCTGGTTGGTTTCTTGCTTGGCACAATCACTATCTGCAGGACACAGATACGCAAGCCTGCTGCAGGTAATACGGACAGGCGTATCCACTGTTGCACTGCTGCCGTCATGGCGGTGTGGATTTCACATATAATTAAGCGTATATCACCATGTTAATGTATGCACAAGTGTGTGTATGTATGTATTAAAACCAATTATTGTTTAGGACAACCATTAATAATGAATTGTAAGTGTGGTTGATTGAATTTACCATTTCAGGAGGGGTCAATTGAATGATCAATTGATCTGAAATGATAATGTCATAACTATTATGCCAAGGCAGTAGTGCCTTTATACTTTATTTATTTATTTATTCATATGTACGTGTATAAATATATTCTGTTTTGGTATGATTTGTATGTGTGAGGGAGGGGGGAGGGGGGAGAGGGGAGGAGAAAGGAAATCTGTATAGAAAATGACAGGTCTCAGTCTCACTAAATTATGTCCTTGAGATTTGTCTAGGGTTGCACTTTCCAAAAGCATTCATTGTTCCCCCTACATTCGTTATATATGTTAGAAATGATCTCATGATTTGCTATCCTGATATTCTTATGAATTGCTTTCACAGGTTTCTACAGGAGCATTGTCATCAGGGGCCTTATTCGTCTGTCTCACACAGACCTCTTCTTCTACTCCTTTGTTGTCATGTTACTCTATCCATTCATTGGTAAGTACATCAGTCCCCTGCGAGAGAGCTACAGTCAGAATTTAATCCCTGGAGAACCAGTGTGACAATGGGTCTAACAGTTTGCTGTGCAGTGATAGGAGTGTTTGATTGTTCTCAAATGGATGCCTTCCGTGCAGCATGCTGAATTAAGGTCATGTGTCAGTAACAAAAGCTGATGACATGATAACTTTGGGTAACTAAAATTGAGTGTTACACTGAGCTAAAAATAATGACACATGCAGCACCAGGAAAGTTAGAATTAATATTTTTCCATTTTGTGTGTGTGATATATGCAGACCTCCCATCCATACTGAATTTGGAGGAAAGAATCTGAATTTTGACCATCCCCAGCTCATGTTTCAACAGGAGTTTCCTATTTTTCTGGATAATTTTACTCTATACTCTTATGGGAACTGCTCTTTCTTTCCTATTTTTGAGCCAAATCATTCCTATTTTTCAGTCTGAAAGGTTGGAAGGTCTGTATGTGATTAGAAACTGATGAAAATGCATAAATTTCCTCAGTATCTCTGTCAGTCCATGAGTCAGACTGATGTTGGTTTTATATGTAAAAGAATTATGGTTGATCTTTGCAGTAATTATTGGTTTTTTTTTTCCCCCTATCCAGGTCCATGGTGTATAGGACATCTTCTAACTAATCATATCGGAATAAGCACTGCCTATGGAATGTATGTTCATGGTACTTTTGTCACAGAAACATTTACTTTCTGTGTCACAATCATAGAGGTAAGTCTATATTCCAGACGTCATTGTAAATGTTTTGCCCTGTAGAGTCAGATGTGTCATGATATTTGTCCCCGCCGAACGAGTTCGAGCAGGGGACTATGAAACGGGCTCCGTACGTGTGTGTGTCCGTGTGTCCGTCCGTCCGTCTGTCTGTCCGTCCGTCTGTCTGTGCGTCCGTGTGTGATCAAAATGTTCAATTTGCTACTTCTCTGTCATTTATAAGCCAATTTTGATTCTGTTTGCTTTATATGATAGCACTACATGGGAGCTTTGAAACTTCTACACAGAATTTCAGTTGTGACCTTTGACCTTGACCTTTGACCTATATTGTACATTTTGCTTCAAAATGCTACTCCTTCGCCATTTCTAACCCGATTTCGATTCCGTTTGCTTTATGTGATGGCACTAGGTGAGGGCTTCAAAACTTCTACACAGAATTTTGACCTTTGACTTCTTTGACCTTTGACCTTGATTTTTGACCTATATTGTACATTGGCTACAAAATGCTACTCCTTCGCCATTTCTAACCTGATTTCGATTCCGTTTGCTTTATGTGATGGCACTAGGTGAGGGCTTCAAAACTTCTACACAGAATTTTGACCTTTGACTTCTTTGACCTTTGACCTTGATTTTTGACCTATATTGTACATTGGCTACAAAATGCTACTCCTTCGCCATTTCTAACCCGATTTCGATTCCGTTTGCTTTATGTGATGGCACTAGGTGAGGGCTTCAAAACTTCTACACAGAATTTTGACCTTTGACTTCTTTGACCTTTGACCTTGATTTTTGACCTATATTGTACATTTTGCTACAAAATGCTACTCCTTCGCCATTTCTAACCCGATTTCGATTCCGTTTGCTTTTTGTGATGGCACTAGGTGAGGGCTTCAAAACTTCTACACAGAATTTTGACCTTTGACTTCTTTGACCTTTGACCTTGATTTTTTACCGATATTGTACATTTTGCTACTAAATGCTACTTCCGGCGGGGACATATTTTACGCACCGCGTAATTTCTACTTTTCCTTGTATTGAATGTAATGTTACATCACGAAGTGACTCCATAGAAAGACAATTGAAAGAGAGGAAGTAAAATGTAGAGGCTGTTTCAGTTTATGTGAAAGCTGTATGATTTATTCTAAAGTGCAATTTTATGTGTGTTTAAAAAAAAATCATAGAATAGTTGAGAAAGAAAGTAGTTTGGATGTCAAGCAAATCATTTAGCCCATATGATGAGCATTAAGAACATTTCAAGGGCATATGACAAGTACTTGTACAGGATGATTAACAATTGGTTTTGATAAATCATTGTGTAATTATGTAGAAGGCTTCTTTTGGACAGTGGAATTTGATACATGATAAATAGATCAGTGAGGTGATAAGTAAACTCATCATGTCTTATTTTTTTTTTGCTGCTGCTCATAATTCCTTTCCTATTTTTTCATTTCTTCATATTTTCCAGGCATATGTAATATTCTTCCCCCTCCTCCTCTTCTGTGCCGTCCAACTTTCCCCACCGCCCTCCCACGTGTCGAACGGGACGGTCACCCGCTCGAACCGCACCGCGAAGCAGCAGCACGACACCAGGCACCTGGTCTGGGTGCTACTATGTATACCGGGTATGGTGCTAGGGTTCCTCTGGCAGGCCTTCACCATGTACACCCTCTACAGCACCTATAGCTGGCTCTCAGTGATCGTCTCCCCCAAGTTCCTCTGGACCTACATGTGGTCCTACTACCTGGCCTTTCGGTCGTGGCGCTTGGGTTCGGGGACCATCTCCAATTTACAACCATCCACCAGGAGCTAATGTCATTCTTTTATCTAGTAGTTCTCGCATTGAATTTTTCGTGCTGGTCTCATTGTAAGGGAGAAACATACACCAGTAATGTGACTTAGATGTTGACAATGTGTGTGCTGGTGTAACTAGTCATGATGTAAAAGAAGTGCTTTGAGTGTTTGTTTTATACTGAAGACTGCTGCATTGTTGTTATGTTTGTGTGTGTTAAATGCCTGAAATGTGGATTAGACACATAATTTTTGAAGGATCTAAGATTGAATATCTGACTAATTCTTCCTGTTATACTTTGGGGCAGAATGAATAGAAATGCCAGAAAAGGCTCATCATTTTTCAGTAAATTGCCTCTTAATTCTATCAATGTATTTTCCTCCTGTGGGTTTTCCCAGAGTCGCTCATAGGTATCATGTTGTAGGAGAAAGCAGCATAAATGATAAAGGTTAATGCCTCACAGGGGGGGTGGGTTGGCACTCAGATTTTTATGTACGAGTATTTCAACTCTATGGGGGGGGGGGGGTAGGTGTGAAGCAGCAATGTGTAGAGAACAAAAAGAAAATAAGAAATTTGGATATCTATAAGAAATGTATTTGAACAAGATGTATGAAGCATCATTGGGTAAGATGCTTGCTGTATTTGCTTGATCCATTTAACATTACCATCAGCATATTATGCATAAATTTGTCACATTCACTTTTTCATCAGCATGAAATGGAATATGATGATGAAGATGACAATAGTAATGATAGTGAATATGACGATAGTAACAATAATTATGATAATGATGATAATATTGACATTCATTTGTGTGGGGGGCTTAATACCCAAATTCTGATTTTGCACACATGAATTTTACACTCTATTGAAATATTCTGTTGGCCATGTTGTGAATGGGTAAGAGCGCCAAAAGGTGGGGTTACATGGTTGGGCTGGTGTTCCATACATGAGGAGTTTGTGCAATGTGGAGCTGGACACAAGAGAAAGTGAAAATGCAGTTGCACTCCTCAAAGTCTGATTTTTATTCTCATTTTATTCATAACTCATAAGGACTGACCAGTGCAAAGCTTAATCAACAATCATGAAATCTGAACCTCCATGTTGTTTGAATAGTGACTGTGACAGTGCTTACAGTCATTATTTGCCCAAGTTGATTAAAAAAACAAGAATTGAGATGAGTATTCTATCTAAATCATGTGGAATTTTTTTTAAAAATAGAATGCCAATCCACACCTGTTCCACTCTGTTGAGATGACATATAAAACATATAATGCCTAATGCGAAGAATCACATTTCATCATTAATTTGTGCATTTTCACATATGAGTAGGACCAACTTTAGTTCTCCATACATTTTTGCCTCTCAAATTGTATTGATTTATTTGTGATTTTTTTTTATGGCAATACATGAAATATTGTGCAAATGCTTCCTAGTATTATTATCATTGTTAGTCTTAGTACATTATGAACTCATATGGTAGCATTTCTAAATGTCAGAATACTGATGCTATTTGTTTCAACTATTTATTGTCTGTATGTCTACATGTGTGGTTCAATTGTAGCTTGCAGCATTCTTTGCAAATTCCTTGCCAAGCATTTTCTTTTGTTAATGAAAATATTCTTGACAAGTTTGATATTTGAAATAACAGTAAGCTAATGTTACAGCAATAATTTCAAGTTTGTGGTTTTACATTGAGTATGAACTTGATTTAGTGTAATCTGTATGTGCAGTGTATGCAAAGTGATTAGGTGTTTAAATGAAAAGTAGCAAATGGCAGATAAACAATGTGTCTTCTTTGTGTCTGTTTGGTTGCTTCATTACTAAATGTGTAAATCTTCCTCAGTTTAGTGAGAAAATGTGATACCGGAAAGAGCATTGTGGGGAAAAAATGGAGAAGGCACTTGTAGCCTTTTGTATGTTTGACTGACAAAATTGTAAAGACTTTTGTTCAGTTTTCTTTGACTTGTTGTCTTTTTTGCCAGCTAAAACATATTTATTGGGGTAATTCCTCGTTGATCATAATATATGCATTAAGAAGTAATAAATTGTGGTAGTTGTCTGCATTAAATACAGTTTGCAAAGTTCATATTCCAGCAATCTCACCAGGGCACTCTATCAATTCTCAGGTAAGTGAGTACCAGCAAAGACCACACGGTGCAAACTTTCTGATTTAGCATCATGAAATCATTCTGGCGCAGCTTGTAGGTGCATGTGACAAGGATATATCCAGTTAGTTAGCTTGGTCAATGTATCTTTGAGTTTCTTCTACTCATGATAATCTATGCCCAGTTTACTTTTTGTTTAATACCACACGTGTTGAACATGTGTGTGTTGGTTATCATATCATTTAAGTGGGCTAATGATTTGTTATCCAATGATTTGCAGATTTGCCGAGAAATTTCTGGCTGCATTTATTTATTTTATTTAAGATTTTTTTTTTTTAATGTAACATGGCCAGATACATGTATGAACAAAGCTAATCATTTAGTTCCTGAGGCAATGAAATGATTTTTTCTTCAAGTGAACATGCTTGAATAAGCAGGTCAAATGATATAGTGTTCATTTGTATGTGAGCAGTTTTGAATATCATGTGGAACCTCATGTAATTGTTTTATTTTTATGCAACTTAGCAAATATACCTGCACTTAAAGATAGAATATATTGATATGAAATAATAATATATGAAATCTAGATTCATGTTTAGTGTTTTGCATCTATAGTCTGACTGTAAATATTGAATAAGGGGTATGCATGTAAATTGCATTAATTTGTCAAACAGAATGTCTAGTGTAGGAATTTCTGAACATTCCTTGGTGTAATATACTGTAGCTTGCATTATATGAACTCGCCAATTTGAAATATGGACATTTACAAAGCAGTAGAGGTGTTGCACTGTATAAAGATGATGGAGTCATGAAGAAAATTAATCCTGAAGAAAATGTAATTTAAAAGGAATCAATGAAACAGAACAATTGTACTGAAGCAAAGTAAGCTCGAACAATATTTTGGAAGGTTACGTTCTTGTGTGTAGAGAAAAGTTCATGTCTAGGAGGTATCTCAGGTAAAAAGTGACAGTCACATATTGTAGACATTTACACAGTATTCTTTAAATGTGTGTGCTTTAAGTGTTGTTAATGTAACTCTTCACCCAAAACACACATTTTCTTCACAACCCTGCTCAGGATATCCCCTGTGACATCATGTTTGTAAGCAGCTTCCATGATAGAAGAAATTAATAATTTAGCTATGTATGCAAATCAATTTGCAGAGTGTTCCATAAGAGGCATCGAGTTCATGTGGCATACAGAACTTTACATCAGCTAATAAACCATCGTCCAAAAGACCAGTAGATGAATTGGGGTTTGTGTGACATTGCCTGCCTGCATTTTCAGTATTCTGCTGCTTGTAAATAAAAGCGGGCCGTAAAAAAAAAAGAAGACATTCCTTAATGCAAATCCTCCATCTATAGCCATCTGTGTACACTATGTTGTTTCCCCCCCCCCCCCCCCCCCCCCCCCCCCCAGTGTACAATGATTTATCCAATGTCAAGCAGTGCTCTGAATATTTAGGCCAATATTCTTAAGTGACATTTTCCAGTGACACTTTGTAAAGAACAGAAAAAAAAGTGATAGCATATCTGAAATGTTGATATCCAAATGTACACGCATTGTACTCTTTGACAAAAAAAAATAGTTGTGGTGTAACAGTGTAGGCGACAGTGCTGTGCACGCTATTTATTGGTATTACACAAATGTTTTTTGGTATTTACATCAAATGTAGATTGAAAGTTCCAATGTAGGAATGCAAGATTAGAAAAGCTTTAGCAAAGATGCCTCCACTTTATCAGAAGTAACCCTTTTTAAATGTGTATGGCAGTGATGATGAATTTGTGAAAGAAATGTGAAACCAAAATGAATACTATTGCATATCATCTTCAAACTCCGATGTTTAGCATGCATAGGAGAGCATTAAAAAAAATTGTCGCCACCATGGCTAAGTTGGGGATTTCAGCAGACATGGTTAACTGTTGTAAACCAACATATGTATGTGTGTATGTGTGTTTGTGTGTTCTCATATTATTTCTTATTTTGCCCCTACTAGTGATGTAATGCCACACAGTTAAGCCTGTGATATTTTTTTGGAACCAGCCTTTTATGCCATCCGTGGGGAAAAAGAAAAACTACCCAGGAATTTTGTGAACTGGGTAGATTATATTATGATCTTCAGCCAAACTATGTGGTATGTGGACCTAAGAATCGTCAACTGAAAACCACATGATCTGAGGCTGTATGCAAATTGCCCAATCAACCATTCAGATTACCCATACTTTATGTGTGTGTGTGTGTGTGTGTCTCTCTCTCTCTCTCTCTGTGTCTCATTGCTCATTTTTCATCTTTATCTATTTGTCTGTCTGTCTGTCTGTTTCTGGTTTTTTTTTTTCTCTCTCTCTTTGTTTCTCATTTCTCAACTTTATTTCTCTTGTACTGTAATAATGTGTTCTGTCCAATAAACAGGATGTCCCAAGTTAGTTTTTTTTTTTTTTTTTAAATATTTCATCATATCTTGCGTTATATGGATTACTGATGCTTCCATTTAACAATACAGGCTGAATCAGAGACAGAGTGTATTAACATGTTTGAAAAGCTGTCCCTACAGTGTAAATCTGTCATGTAATTTACTATCATATTTTTATGTTCTGTTTTAACCTGTGTCAAAAAGGGTGAAAATGGTTACACATATGCTGAGTTTTAACATTTGCTGTGAATTGTAATAATTTACATGTCTCTCTTGTAACTAAGACTGCTGTTTTTTGTGTTGTTGCTTTTTTTTTTGGGGGGGGGGGGGGGAGGGGGTTGCACACGCATCCAGTTGATTTTGTGTGTGTGTGTGTGTGTGCGCACTTACCCATGGTGTAAAACGAGGACACACATACGAACTTTACATTTAAACCAAGGACACACAGAAAACCGAGGACGTCCTCGTTACGCAGACCATTCCAAACTATCTGCTTTTGCGTGCTTTTGCGTGTAGGGGTACATGTTTGTAGGTTCTTGATTAGCATTGTTGTAATAAGTCCTCGGTTGGATGGTAATATACGAATGAGTCCTTGGTTGACAAGAGTCCTACTGACACACAGGGCCTCGGTTATGTGGTAAAATTCTTATGGGTAAAACAGGTCCTCGGTTTCCACCATAGACGCGTATGTGTGTGTGTGTGTGTGTGTATGTGTGTTTAAAGAAATGCTTTAATAGGCATAGATGTTTTCTACCATTCCTATTTTTGTAGTGAAATTATGAATGCCAGTTCTTTTTATGGATGTTCATGACATCTGTATGTCATCGACATGGACATTTTTACAGCATAAAAACCTGTTATGATGAAGAATATACGTATATATTACAGTATATTTTTTGTCTTGTTTGTGCTCAGAGGATTATAAATGGATATGGGATAGAATGTGAAATTTGTCATCTTTAAGCATTGACACACGGTGAAATATAGTAGCCACAGCTACTTATATAGATGAAAATAATCCTTATATATCATATGTGCACATGTGTGTCATGAGGAAGAAAGTTTTGCACATGTTTGTTATGTGTTTCAATTGGAAATAGCACTAAATGCATAGGAGAGTGATCACAATTTGCAATGCTGACATTGCTTCAAGAGAAGAGCTCATATCGGCTTGCCAGACCACAGGATTCGAATGAGAGTACATTCAATGGGGATTTGTCAGTGACCTTAGTAATGCACCTGAATATCAACCTTTGAGTATACATTTTTTGTTGTAAAGAAGTTTTCAAATTCAGATATGTCCATTTGCAATACTGTATGTCCTTTTTTTATTATTGTCTCTTATGCTATGTTTTAGTATATGAATAAAGGAAACTTTAGCAGTCTTACCTGTCCGGTGCTGATTTAGCTTACATGAAAGGAGCACTGCTTTTACTTCATATGTTATCATGAATCATGAGCACAGTAAATGATGTGGAAAATCATTAAAGTATTGCATTTGAATACAGATAAGTTAGTCGTGTGCATTTGTTTGTGTTGAATATATTAAAGGGACCATAAATAGTATTGGCTGAGGTAATAAAGATTCAGCTTAAAACTTTTTTTGCGAGATACTGTACATAGAAACAACTTTATGAAATGTAAAAGAACAGACAATTCTAAGAGGAATTCAAACTTTATTAGATGAAAATCAGTTTTGAAATGGCTGAGATATTCAAAAGCAAAATAGAACAAGGCAATCCTAGTAAAAGTGGGTCCCACCTTTTAGTAGGATTGCTCTGTTTACGATGTCTCAGCCATTTCAAAACCAATTGTCATCAAATAAACTTGGAATTCCTTTGAGAATTATATGCTCTCTCATATTTCATATAAGGTTTCTCATTATCTCAAAGAATAATCATAACAAAAATGTAAACCTGCAGCCCCATCTCAACTGAAAATGTACCATCCCTTTGTAGGGTAGATCTCTATCTATCTATCTGTCTATCTGTCTATCTATCTATCTATCTATCTATCTATCTATCTATCTATCTATCTATCTATCTATCTATCTGTCTGTCTATCTATCTATCTATCTATCTATCTATCTATCTATCTATCTATCTATATTATGCATGCGTGTATGTATGTAGGACCTATGTATGTATGCATGTAGGTACATATGCATGTGTGTGTGTGTATGTTTATGGAGAAGGACAGAAAGATATAGATGAGAGAGAACATGATTTCCATTACATGTAGGAAGACAATGAGGGACTTCATAGGATGTAATCACTTTCATATGTTTGTGATCTTTGCATTTAATTGCATATTTAGATGTGATAAAATGAAGTATATTAATTGATGTGTTTACAAGACATAATCGGGGGCTGCGGAACCATAAGGTCAGGGGGGGGGGGGGGGAGGTGCTGCAGCACCCCTACTTTGTTTGGTCTGAAAAAACAAAACAAAAACCCAACAATGTTGGGGGAAAAACCGAAAAAAAAAAAGAATCAAACAATCATACAACACCATTGACTTTTCGAAGGAGATATACCTTTGACCATGTTGACCTCTGACCCTCATCACAGCCCCCCACCCCACCCCATCCTGAAAAACATTTTGCAGCCCTTGATCAAGGGTTAGGCAGACAACAGGCCCTGTACGGATTCATGAGGAGACTATAAGAGATCGTATATGGTACGTGCCTACACGGGCATCAGGACTACAGTAAATCAATTGGTAGTGAACAAATAAAAGTAATAACTAAAAGGTAAGCAGAGTGCAACTAATACAGAATACTTAACACATGCAGAAATGCAGACATGACGTAAAAAGAAAAAGCGGATACACATGTGAATTTTAGTAGGGCAAAAATACATCCGTGTACTAGACATATCATTTTCAGCAGGACTGAATAGGATCCATGCAGAGGGGCAAATAAGTTATGTTTATTACTCCCAACATACATCGAGGTAAATCAAGGTAAGAAGCAGATCGAGAAGGGGTGTGTTGCTCACTATTGCTATGTATACCATGTCAACAAGAATAACAACAGCAACAACAACAACAAAAACACCCGTTATTGATATCCTTGCCTCACACTACACGATTTTTTTGCGATACAATGTCGCATCGCATCGCAAGCTATCGCCTGAAAAATCGTGTAGTGTGAGGCGGCCTTTATGGTCACGGACGATCAGTCGATTACGACTCGATTCTGGAATTCTACACTGTACACGGATACAGATAACACACGCACCACCTCTGTAAAGCTGCGGTCAGTGAGTAGAGCTCAGAAAATACCACCTCAACATGGCTGATGATTTTATATTTGATTTTCTTCACATGGAGATTGTAGATTATGTGCAAAGATCGGCGTGTAAAGACGAAAAGGTATGTTTTGCCCATCCACTTATTAGATTTTTCTGCCCGTAGTACCCGTACGTTTCCATAATCTTGATGTCATACGCTTAGCTACAGTCCCATTTGCGATAAATCGTGTAAGTGGTGGTTTAGTTCTCGGCCAAGTGCAGATTATGTAACAAACTTAACTAGATAGACTAGTTCTAGTAGTCTGGAGTGTAGACATCTAACTTTACTCTGTTACTGTAAATAATCAGTAATCTGATAATAATTGATCTAACACAGTCATGTCATGAGTACATATTGTTTCTCTAGAGAAGTGAGACTGAGCTGAGAGAGAGAGAAGAGGGAAAAATTGAGAGAGAAGGAAAAAACTGTCAAAACGCGGAAAGCACAGTGCCATCCTATACTCAAGTCAAAAATTTTACTTTTAAATTGCATTACAAAGTTCAGTCTGATATTGATAATGATATGTGATAAAGCAGTGCAAAGCTGTGTTACAGAAAACATGGTCATGACTTGAACCTTGAAAGGATAATCCCTGCAGCAGCTCGTAGAATGCTAAACTGTGATGGACTGTGAGTGAGTGTTTACTGTAGTGAATAGTGTTTATGATGATTTTTAATTTCTGGATTGATTAGACTAGATTACACTACCTAAGGCTATGCTCAGCACTTGAATGAGACAAAATGTGTAGCATGCATAGTATGGTGGAATATTACATGGCTAAACATTAAAATTGCTGATCATGTGCCTGAATCATGTGCCTTAATCATGTGACTTTATAATTTGCCTGTTTCTTTGAAGGACAAAGTGATCTCCAAACTTGAGCAAATGGGCTATCGTGTTGGCCAAAGCCTGATTGAGAAGTTCACCAGGGATAGTCCACGTTTCAGCAGTGAGCTGGATATCATTAAATTTGTATGCAAGGACCTGTGGAATGGTGTCTACAAGAAACAGGTGGATAACCTGCGGACAAATCACCAGGTGAGATGATTCTCTCTGAATATTGTTACCTGTATGAAACACAATTTGCACAAAGATGAATTCAGCATGTCTCATACTCTATTGGCAGTATTGCATCTCACAAGTCACAGCCATCACCTTTTAAGTACTGTGAGAGATACAGTGAAATCTCCTAACAAACATCTGTAAAAACAGTGAAAGAAAAAGACACTCTTAAAGGGGACCTCCGGAAGATTTTCAGATTTTTACATTTGAACAACTATAAATAAGTTATACTGAGTACAGAGTTTCAGAATTTCTAGTGACTGGGATGAGGAAAAACAATGTTTTAATATTAATACTTTGCTGCTGTGTCTATTAATGACAATTCCCACCAATGGCATCTTTTGCGTGAGTCATTCATACAAGAAATTTTAATTTTTGGTGAATATTATCACTTTAGAAAAATGATTTCCCTATTTGCCATAACATGACAGAATATTTTTAGTTGCTACTCATTATTTTCATACAGTGGCATTATTAATTGTTTTGTTCGTATTTGTCCCAGGGTTAAACCACCCCCCCCCCCCCCAAAAAAAAAAAGGGGGGCAAAATTAAGAGAGCACAATATCAAGAATCAGACTAATCACAGTAATTTTTCCCAACAGGGTGTATATGTCCTTCAAGACAACAAATTCAAACTGCTGACCCAGATGTCTGCAGGAAAGCAGTACATGGAATCAGCACCAAGGGTGAGTACTTCACTGCTTACAAATCAGAATAAAACAGAATTTGCCAGACATGTAGACATCATGACTTATGGCTTCAGTTTTTTGTTGTCAGTGTAAATTGATGGTGTTTTAAATGGCAGAACAAGAGAGCGATGTAAAACAGGGGCTTGGATTAAGTAAAGTACTTTTTATGAGTTAAAAAAAAATCTGAAAAGGAAATGATATACATGCATTGAGTGAGGATTGGTAGAGTAAATGTCTCGTCCTGTATGCAGCTCTATGTCCACAGGTACCTTTTCTTACATTTCTTACCCCCATCACTGCATGACATTCATTCAAGTGCTGCATCTGCCGTTACTACATGTATGCACAGAATATGTTTGGTATCTGCAAGGCATTATTTGGTGGATTCTTGTTCTTGTAGATTGAATACATTTTATAAGTTGATACTTTTTTTTTTTTTTTGGTCTACATGAAGATGGTGCAAGGAAGACTGATTCATGCCAAGATAAAAATGTACTGAAAGATAGAAATAAAATGAATGAAAGATGATATCATTTGATAGCACAGATTTGGTCTGTAAAACTGATAGCCCTTCTCTAAAAGAAAATGAATGAAAGATGATATCATATGACAGCACAGATTTGGTCTGTGATACTGATAGCCCTTCTCTAAAAGATATATTCTTGTATTCTCCCCATCCCCTCCCCCCAACTTGAGCTGATCATGTAGTACAATATATTATCAATACTGTGTCCTCTATATTATTACACTCTCTGCTTGTTTTCTTGTTTCTGTTCAGTATCTAGCATTTCCATGTGGTCTTATACGCGGTGCACTGGCAAACCTTGGCATCAATTGTGTGGTCACAGCAGAAGTTAGCACCATGCCTGCATGTGAGTCCAGTATTATATAGCAGTACTTATTTCTGTGTAAAACAATAAAACCAGATGGATTGCCCTTATTCTGCTTTTTCAACATGACAGTGTTGGTCTTCCTTGGGGTCCTTAATTATTTTGTGGCGATCTTGCAGCCTCATGTGACTATGTACTAGAAAAATGAATATCTCATGAAGGACTGTATGTTTTCTTTACGTAGAAGGAATTAATTATAATGTGCATGTAAACTTCCTGACATTTATTGCAGTGTACAGAAACCAGATAATAGTGTTTGTTGTTTTGCCAGTGTCTGCCATCCTACAGTCACTATCCATAGTATCTTATGGTTATCATTGAAAGCTGCTTATTACCTGTCTTACAGCAAGTGGTGTGATGAGGGGCCATGGTCATGTTGATATAAGTGTAGTAGATTACTCTCAGATAACTGTAGCATGATTTTTTTTCTTGTCTTATATTTGGATTCAGCTGTAGTATGAGTGATGACTTAAAGATGATATTTCCTCAATACACTGTATTTAGTAGTGGGAATAATATGCAACCTTCTCATTATCTTCTAATACCTTTACCTTGTAATATCTTTCAGGTAAATTTCAAGTGATGATCCAAAGAACATAGTGCCAATTTGGAGGCGGAGATCATCAAACCTTTGTTGGAGCAGAACATAGCATTATTAAAGTGTGAGCCTAATGCTACTCGAACATGTCATGAAAACTGAATTCCAGGTAAATGTGGAGTTGGACCTACCTTATCACAGCTTTTGCTGCGATAAGGTAGATTTGCAATGCAACATCCATGAATTAGTGTGCACCTTCAAGATGCAGTCATCTTTGTGAACAACTGCTATTATTGGCTGGAATTAACAGGGACATCGAGTGACGTGATGCATGACGCGAAGTTGTCCTTACATAGAAGTCAATTGTTGAGGCCGACTGATGGGTCTGACTTCAACACAATATTTGTCTTGCCATTAGTGAAGTCTTGATTCAAGCACAACTTGAACATACTGTACATGGAGCATTGGCTTGACCTAGTACTTTGTTTATGTGATATTGACATAGGCAAGTTGTGTAAGGGTTTGTGTATTTCTTAGTGGAGTGTGTCACTGTGAACAAGTGCAAGTAAACAAATATTAATGTTAGCAAGATTCATTTATACCACATCTCAACTTTACTTAATGTATTTTTTTTAGAAATTATGCTACTGTGATGATGGTGTTAGAAATTATGACCACTGTAAAATTTAGTTTTGACAGATCCTCTTACAGGTTAGCTATAGCCGAGCAAAATTTCCTAATTGGCACTCAAACATCAGTCTCCCTCTGAGAGAAAATTTGCAATGACTGATAATATATGGGAACCTCGTTGTAATGAAGCCCTACCAGACCAGGGCAATTAGCACGCTAATCAGATTTCTTACAATACCAGAGTAAAAAAAAGCACAGGAATATAGACTAGGGACCTGTCAAATCACCTTGTCACAAGAGGATTTTGTTATATCCAACCTCTTTATAATGAGTTTCCACTGCATAATATCAATGTAGATTCATCATTTTAAAATTTATCATTTATCAGGGATTTAGTGTTTGAAGACCTTTTTCCAGCAGCTGATGCTGAAGGCTATTTGAGCTCTCAAGTACGGCACAAAAGATTATGATTCTCTTCCTGTCCAATTGCCAATGTTCTATATTTTGGTGTGTTTACATATCTAAAAATCTCTTCAGCAAATGGAGGAACAGCTCTCTCAAAACCATCCAAGTCCTCAACTCTGCACTGTATCTTTGGCCCTTGTGCTGTGTGAACATTGTCTTCTTGCTTTCCCATTTTCTGAGCTTGTGCAGGGATGTGGAGTTCAGAGTTTAATCTGATTTCAGATTTTTCTGGTTTGCCCCAAACCCATGTCTCAAACATTTTGGTAATCTAAATGCATTGAAATGTTCAGTTTCATGCACTTCAGATTTCTTTTTTTTCTTACAAGTTTCAGATTTTTTTTCTGCAAGGACTCTTGATTTGATTTGATTTGATTTGATTACCACACCTGCTTATGGATTACATGTACATGTATAACATTTTGTATTGTGTTTATGTTATGGTATGAGATTTCAATATACCACTGTTTTAATTGTTTTTCACATCCTATTTCATAACACAAGGATGTTTTGAGGTTTTTTATTGTTGTTGTTGTTGTTTTTTTTGGGGGGGGAGGGAATCACAAAAATTACCATATCAAGTTTCTTAGCTCGAGAAGGGTTAAATTGTGTGGGGATTTGATGTGATTTCTGTAACAGATAGATAAATGGTATATACAACACATCAATTGCATTGGCAAGAGCTAATATCTGATGTGAATTGCAGACTGTCCAGACTCCAGAAATCAATGGTGTCAACAGTGCTGGACATAACCAGTCTTGCATTAGCTGTCACTAGCATTTATGTTACAAAAGTGTCTTAGAGTGGTTTGTTGGGAGAAAGTATGCTGAAGGCCCCATCACTCCTGGTGTATCCATTAGCTTGTCTTGTAAAAGTGATGTGCTAAGTAAAACTCAACTCTCTAGAGTACTTTAAGGGAAACTCCTTAGCATTCCAAAGTTGTTGGGGACAGCATCAGTTGTTAATTTGGACGGTGTCCAGGTTTCAGTGAAGCACATACTGCTAATGGTTGATAAAGATACCTATAACTCATACATGTACAGTGATATTTATGGTGCAATATCAATATCCCCTCTTGTACAGATATTTGAATATCAAATGATGATTTTGTTGTGTTCCTGTGACAAAGTAATTTGAAGAAATGACACCTCACTCAGACATGTGTACATGTACAAGTGTACATGTATTGAGTAGCTTGCAGTGTTTAAGCCGTAAAATGTACATGTATACTGTACCTGTATTATCAAACAAACACCATTTCCCACAAATAAACTGTAGCAGCAAAAGCCCAACTTGTTAGATTGGCAGACCTGCTTGTTATGCAAGTTAAATCAGTTTGAACCTAAGCAACTGGCCCACACAGTACATATAAATGATCTTGTAGAGCAGTCTGGGCTGCATTGAGCTTTATGACTGTGTGCATATTGAAAGAAAATGACCCAGACTGTCTGTGAGAGCATCTTGTCCTATCACCCAGAAGCCCACACTATATGGGTCTTTTTCATCATATACATTTCACCATTGTTTGTGATTGTACCATTGATAAAGGGGGGAATAGAGCAATGTAGCCTCTTTCTGAATCCATGTCAAATATGAATTACTGTGCTCATAACAAATCTTCTGTAAATACTGCAAAATATAATGAACATGACTGTACTTCATTGTAAGACTGTGTCTCTGCTGTCTCGATGATGATTGCCTGGTGAAATTGATGATTGCCTGGTGAAATTCTACAGCTCTAGTAAGTACACATGTTTTACGCAGTGTATCTTTTTATTTTCAACAGTTTATTTTACCAATAACTTAGCAAGTATCACCACACTAATGTAGGTCATGATTGTATTGCCAGACACACACACTATTTGTGACCTGTTCACACCTATAACTTAAAAAATAGTCTGCATGCCAACATGCTCGATACCAGAGACTAGCATGAATTGAGTTGTTGAGGGCTTCATACTGTATGTATAATCTCCTTCATCTCTACAATAATATTCTTACATCAAAGAGTGAACATGAACAAAAACAAAATTACACATCCCAATCTCTAACAATACGAGAGGTAGGGGGGTGTGGGAAGCACTGAAAGACATGCATAATACAGTCAATCATGGGAGGGTCATATATCATACTGGAATTGAGACAATTCATTAGCCTTCTGAGCAGCTCCATTAAAAGTTGAGTTTGTGTTGATGTCTGCATGTTTGAGCAACTTTAACAAGGTTGTCTATACCTTAGCACAAGTATAGTTTAGGCATGACTAATGCTATTTTCCTCAGCAGTTGTCCATAATTATCACAAGTGAGGAGAGTGTGGTCGATTATGAGGTCTGTACAGAGTTCCCAACTAATATGTGCTGTAAAATTTCATTACAATAAACAAGTAAAAAAAAAAGTTGATACGAAGCACACATACATAGTACTACACTACACGCTTATCTCAAAGGTAGTACATAGTGCCCCTCTGGCAAACCTTGGAAACTATAAATACATGTACATTGCAGGGCCCAGCGGAGCATTTTCCCAAGGTGGGGGGGGGGAGGGGGGGGGGGGGGCCACTTCCGGGTTTCATGAGCTAACAAGCAAAAAAAAAAAAAAAGTCCTGTCCTCAAGATCTCTTTCTTTTTCTTTTCAGTGCCACTTACGTACTTCTGGGTTAAAAAAGTTTATGTGGGGGGCCCAAATTGATGACAGCTTATGTATTCCTTTGTATGGTGCACAAAAAGTGGGGGCCTGAGCTCAGGCCCCCCGCCCCCCCCCCCCCCCCCTTTCCGCCGGCCATGCATTGTATACCACTTTGGGAGGTTGAATGTCTCCGACAAAAGAAAATCTTCTCTCTTGGGCAAGTGATACTTTTCAATAAGCTTACATACTTAAATACCAAAAATACACAGAAGGCAGTGGAAATATCAATATCTTGTATCTTGTTGAGCATTAAGTGTATGACTATGACTTTGACACTGGTATTTCACAGTCATCAGTCATGATGACCCAGACAGCAATAAGCAAACTCCAATGTAAGTACATTACATATGTATACATAACAATGTGAAGACCCAAATTTTCATTTTCAACAAGCAAGCACAAATGCTGAAACTTCAGAGCTATCCCTTACTGTTATACCCTCTCCAAACTTGAATCCATCCATTGCCCTTTCCCAATAAAATTTGTCAAGGTCTGATGAACGTTGATTTCATATCCCGATAGTTTCAGAACTTCATACTACTGTGTACTGTCTGCATGTCTATCATTCTAATGGCCAAAACCACTTCTTATAATGCTCAGCTCTTTGTGCTTTTATCAGCTTCATGCTAGAAAAATGTAAAGGTTAACACTAACAACTGCATACAAACCAAGAATAGGCTACATATCAATGACAGTCATATCACTACATCTATGCAGTCATAGATAAATGCAGTTATTTTCACAAACAGTATTCAGTAGTTGAGTACCAACATCTTCATGCTTCAGCCTGCAAAAATCTAAGAGTGACCAACATGATTATGTGCTTCCTTATAATATATGTAGTAATGCTTTGAAATATTGTTCCTTGAGCAACTTTGAAATTTTAAAGAACACAAAACAAACTGTACACACCCTGAGAGCACTATGGAAGAGAACATGATCTCACCAACAAAAACTCGTAAACAAGCTTGACCCTAATTATTACTGACTGAACTGCCATTCATAATAATCTGTAAGGGTATCCCAAGTATAGACAGCCACTGACTTTCACATCCTTTCATCAATGCGTGTGACTATGCTATATGGTACAACATCCCGATATCCATTAACCAAACCCAACCCCCCCCCAAAAAAAAAAAAGAAACCACACACACATGCACACACACACCCCCACACACACACAAACTAGAAAAGGAACAGTGATTCCTCTCTTTGACTCATTTTCAAAGTTGCTCTAAACAGTTCATAGTCACGTCAGATACCTCAAGTTTACAAGATAACACACCACACATGACATAACACACATAAGGAAACAGAGAAGCAAAAAAACCTGAAAAAAGAACATGGGATATGCCCCCCCAAAAAAAAAAGAAAAAAAAGAAAAAAGAAAAAAGAAAAAAAAGTAATGGGCAGTGATGCAGATTGAAGGTTGAAGACTAATACCAATTCTGTCAAACCAATCGGATGTATCTACAATCAAACAATTCCACTTACTCCTGGGTTACATAGCATATGTCTGGCATTCTACCAGACTTTATATCGTCATTCAGGTGTCAACGTCTTTGTCTCCACCAGTTGTCGAGGTCTCTTTGGTTACAAAAATATGGGACGAACAGCACATGAGTGAAGTCCATGTTTTCACTTGCTTGGCTGCAGAATGCCCACACACACACACTACTGTAAAACGAGAAATTTTCGCGTGCATTTTAATTTCGCGAATTTCGTGAGTGCCAAAATTCGCGAAATTAAAATGCACGCGAAAGTTTTTGTCTACACTACGTGCACTGAACACCAGTGGCAATTCGCGAAAATTTCATGCCACGAAAAGGGCTGTCAGCTCCAATTCGCGAAAATTTCATGCCGCGAATATATCATGTTTTACAGTATCTGTTGATGCATCACTGAGATCCTTGATGCACAGAGATTGCTGTCGGCTGCCACTCAGTAATATTCACTCTTCTTGCTTGGGTTAGAGAAGTAAAAGTCAATCCCCCTCTGCTGACCCCTTGACCCATGGTTCCTCCTTTGACCTTTCCCAGACTGGTTCCTCCCTCCCCCTCCTCCTCCTCCTCCACCTCTACTTCCTCCTGAGCTCCCCTGAGGTGTGAACAAATAAGAAAGAAACAGTGCCTTTATTTTTTTTCTTCCATTCACAATCAGCAAATAAATTCTAGTCACAGGGTGATCACATTTCATATTCAAACCACACATTTACCCATCTACCAAAAAGCACGAAGTTTCATGGGCTGGATTTTATGGGTAAGAACTTACTATACGGACAGGTTATAATGAGTGTATATGCATTTACATCAGTGTTAATTGTTTCTTTTCCACAGTAAAATCAGTCATGTGTACCACCATCCTTCATCACATTTCTGATTGGTGTACCACTTCAGCTAAAACATATTTTATAGAGCATTAAATTAACAATACAGTCATGGTAACTGCCTGTTTAAATTCTGAATCTGATTACTATGAAAGTCATAGTCTCAACTAGGGTCAGTCCTTTTCCATCAGACATCCTCAGTTTCAATATATCGTCGCTGGGCGGACAAGACCTCGTATCTACAAAATGTCAAATGTTCAGGAGAGCCAAAAAACATGGCGGCCAAAGCACTGTGGCGAATGGGATAGCCTTTCCTTTGACATACCGTGGGGGCTTCATTTTTTGGAATAAGACAGTTGGGATTTGGACAGGACATCACTTGACCCATTATTTGACCGATAAGCCAAAAAAGTCATATCCACCAAAATTGCAGATACAAGGTCTTGTCACCCCAGCGACGATATATACATTTCTGACAAGGTCCACTACTTTGGAATCTGAAAAGAAAGGGAGTGTTCTCACCATTCGGCTTGTGTGCCTGCCCCACTCTGGTGCCTTCACAATTGGGGCAGGGTATGTCTCTCCAATGGATATCCCAGCCTGAGAGAGTTGGGCACCACTCAGGGTCCATGGCATGTGTATCCCGCTGCCCTTGAGTCGATTCAGCTCCGGCACCCACTGGCGGATGTAGTCACCCTGCATACAGACAAATTTTACAACTCTTACTTCTTGAAGCTGCATGAAAACATCCCTTAGCTTTCAAGACTGATATAAATGCTTTTGGAAAATACTTCATAAGCAGTGTAAGCGCTATGCGTAAGAAACGATAACGTTGAAATTCACAGTTCAGAGAAATGATCAAATTACCTTTGCACCTATGTAAACGACTTGCACACTCTCTTCAATCTCTGAAGGAAAAGAGATAATCCTCACTACAAAATACAAGAGTTTAACTAGTTCACTAATAAACATGAACATGTTTCTTATAATTGTAATCGACAGCAGGAATTATCACACATGACCTAAATACCAAGTTTTCATTGTTCTTGCAAGCATCATCTGGTAATGCCTATAAAATGTTTCTTTGTAAACAAAAAGAATATCTTGTTATTGATCAAACTCGCCAAGCTCAGTTTTTTTCTGACTTCAAGCAAGGGTTTCATCCCCAGTCTGAGATCAAGAGCTCAGTATACTCACTTCAGGATCGTAGTCCAGGCCTTGCTTGATCATGTTGAACTTCCGGTCCTGTCGCGGATCGTTGCCCACACCAGCACTGTACAGCCAGTTGCCATAGTTGCTGGTGACATCGTGATCAACCTGAATTACACAGACATAGCTGATACCATCACTTTACTGTCATATATAGAATTCAAATTCACTGATAGTAAGCAAGCAGTTATAGAAACATGAAACATGTTAAAAAAAAAGAATCTTTCATACCAATGGTGAGGTCTTTGACTCAGGAAATAATACACTAAAGCATGTCAAAAGGAGAAGTACATTAATTAAAGGAACAAATGAATTAAAGAAACAAACTAATTTTAATCACTGTAGACAAGTGATTCATGCAACTACTTAAAAACCTCCTTCATAGTACTTCTCTGTGTGTACACAGTCAGGCAAATGTACAAACTGGGTATTTATGAGCGGACATTAGTACCAGTAACTCTTTGTTCCTCTGTGAATTAACATTCACGACAGCAGTTAGCAATGCAATGCTACCCAGACATCTAACTTTGAGACTATACAAGAAGTTAACAGATTGACATTTCACTTGGCATCAGTTTCATTGAAAAAAAAATGGTAAGTTGGGGTGACTTACCAGGAGATATTCAAACCACTCTGCACCCAGCCGCCAGTCTAGGCCAAGGTCTTTTGTGAGAAAACTGGCCACATTCTGGCGCCCTCTATTGGACATGAAGCCTGTGGCAGCCACCTCTCGCATGTTGGCGTCCACGAAGGGCACCCCTGTACGACCCTGGCACCACGCCTCAAACCAGCGCTGGTTCTTGTTCCACTGTTTCTGGGTGCCGAGGAGTCCTGCATATGGCAAGATGCAGACAAACTTATCAATCAATGCTACTTAAATTCATACCTTAGACATTATATGACCATGTACACCGAGCATAAATATAGGCTAAATCATTTACACAAAGCAGAATATGAAGATTCAAGGTTATGCAATGTGCAGGTTCTTGCAGGAGTTGCGGGAAGAAAACTTTTATATTACAATATACTCTGCGGACATATATGTATAGTGTGCAAGAGAAGAGACACATCCTTTGTACTATAATGAACTGTTATGTCAATTATCTGGTATTTCACACAAAAGTGACTTAGTTCAAAATGCTGAAAGATGATAAAACCATGAACCCAAAAATGCTTCCCTGACCCATCATCAAACATTATGGTCATATCTTTGCATACAACTGTCAAAAAGAAAAAAAAAAACTGTCATGAGATTAACACAATAGGAAAGTGAAAAGATACCTTGAACCTACCTTACCAGGGAGCAAACATAGTGACATTCTACATTTTGACGTTGGCTTCAACTCTTCAAGCTGCTACACACGAAAGGCTCAGAAATAAAATGCACAGAGTAACTAATCTTCTCATGAAATTTCTTCTCTCGTGGATAAATGTTGAAAAAAATTGTACATCACTAAAATCTCATGATGTCAATGTAAGAAATGACATTACCAGTGAACAGTCTAATGCACTTGAATCTTACCACTGAGGTAAAAGAGGCGGTCTCCAAACTTCAGAGCCACAAATTTGAAGTAGTCCCTCCAGATCAATTCAAAGATGACCCTGTACAGAGAAAAAGAACCCGTGTCACATCAAATACACAGAGACAAAAGATAGAGAAATCCAATACATGAACACAGTTTAAGGGTGGACTAGACTGAGTAGGAAAGACATTAGTGGAAAGGAAGGAGACTGAATCCAATGTTCCACTCACCAGTAGGTTGACTGGTTTGCTGTTCTCTCCTTCTCGTACTTCTTCACCTCTTTATAGATCTGCCGAGGTGACAAGCATCCATGGGCCAACCTAATGAAGCAAGATGGGCACCAAAGTCTTAATTCCTTGCATAAGATGACTAAAGCAAGTACTAAGATAATCAAATATTCATCCCAATTACTGCACAGCTTAAGATATATTTCACGTCACAAATACAAAGATCTGTGTTGTCAGTTATGTATGAAGAAAGCATCTTATTTACAGTTTGATTCTGCACATTTGAGAGGAGTTGCCTTGCAAGGTTAGGATATATTTCTATGCAATTTTCAGAGTTGAAATGTGCCATTAATCTTCTACAATAATGGCAAATTGTCAAATATAATTGTCTTCATTTCTATTGCTCTCGTGACCACAACCTTGCTAGTCTGTGGTAAATACCAGTTGACCTGTACCATGCACTTGTAGTTGCATGACAAAACCATACAAAATATTTTCCCTTAAACTCACAATAATGTCTCTGAACAAGGTTACTGACCTGAAAAAAACAGTGTTTCAGTTTCATTGTGAATCAGGTAAACAACACAAATGACATGATGAACAGCTTACCAAGCTGCAAACTTTGTCGAGTAGTCTGCCCCAATCAGCCCATTCCGTGTCTCCTTGTACTTGGCAATGCAGTCCTGTGGCAGTAAATAATAAAGCAACTTTAAATAAACCTATCGCAACATACAAACATGGCTATATGCAGGCTGGAGGAAACAAAGCTGTATCATTCATGATTTACTGGGATAAAATGGCATACTTTAAAACTAACTTTACTAAACTTCAACTGATCTGTGCTTGGAAGTAGACCAAATTCTCAAAATGACATGAGAGCCTACAAGAAACCAGCTTCTGCAAAATTTAATTCATTATTGATGACATACATATATCATTGTGTCCAACGAGATTACACATAAGTACAGATAAGTGATGGGTAACATATGAAGGAGTGCTTCTCGTCCCCTCTCCTGGTTTTATCACAATCCCATTTCAAGTACTGCATATAGCCACTCACTTTCTCACCACGGGTAACAACATCCATAAACTATTTTGCTTGTTACTCTGCTCCCTTTTATTTATCTCCGAATGATGATGTCTGTTTAATCTATTACCATCACAGCAGCTTACTTTGCAGACAAATATATGTTAAAAAAAGTGATATCACTCACAGTTTTCCAGAAATAATCATTAATCCTGGCAAGGCCTGTGCTCTCCCCTCCAGCAAATGGAAACGCTGTCCTGGAATCAGTAGTTGGTTCTAGAGAAAGAATAATTTTCAGTATTTGACACCAATATTTCTGCCAAAGTCATAGAAAAGTTTCTAATATTCCACAAGGCAATGGCTAAAGAACTTTCAATCACAACCGTGAAATCTTTGTTGCACCACTTCAAGCACAACAGGATTTCATGTTTATATCCAATCACAATTTGTTTTTTCTTCTTACTAAGATTGAGGCAGAATACACAGAATACGATGAAAACATCACAAACAAATCAGACACCACACAGGCACTTTACCCTGAAATCTATTCATTCACCATGCCATAGATTTCAGTCCCTTCTTATTTCTCTTACTTAACATTACCTTTATACCATGCATCATATCATTAAATAAAGAAAATTTATCCATTATCTTGCATAATTAAGGTATTTCTCCACCTTTCACAGAAGAGTAATGTTTCCAAATTGGACCATGCATACCATGATTGAAGGGCAAAATATTCTTATCAATGAGTTTCCTCCTGGCTTAAATTTGGAGAGTGTTACCTTCACACACACACACACACACACACACACACACACACACACACACACACACACACACACACACACACACACACACACACACACTCACACACACTGGCACACAAGCAAGCCTGCACACCCATACATGGACATGCGAAGGTACATGTGCAGCCTACAAAGCCACATTTTGATGTTGTGCTCTCCTTCATCCCTTTCTTACCTTTCATACCAAGCATGGCAAAGGTTGGAATCTCGCCCTCCTCAATGCCCTCTGGTAAACCTTTCAGAGGTTTGGGCATCTGAATGGCAGGTCTCACCCTAGCCTGGTTCTCCACTCTCTTCCTAAACTCTGTGTACATATTTGGGACTCTGCACAGGAAAGGTGTATATAGGAAAGAAGTTGATAAAGACATTTCAAGCTCTGTAAATCTCTATATATACGAAATACACAAGATGCAGACGGAGACCCCAATGTATAGAGTTGAACATATTGGAACTCTGTGTAAGCAAACTAAGGAGTTATAGTTAGCTTGAATGGGCAATGCCAGTATTTGATTTGGCCAAAGTCCTTCTAAGCCTGGTGGACTTATACTTCCAAAATGAGGTCTACTCAGGCCAAAATAATTTTTGCCTCATAAAAAAAAAAAAAAAAAAAAAAAAAAAAAATATATATATATATATATATATATATATATATATATATTCAAACTCCTGTTGTTTTAGGTAATTGACAAGGAATTCGTGTGCATTTAAACTGTAATTTATGAGATATGTGCACCAAAATATCACTTTAATTTGCCAATGAATCATTCAAATGTAATAACCATACAAACAAAGATAATCAAGGGACTGGAACTTGAAGTGATGTCAAAATAATTTCATTGAAGAAGAGTTTACTCTGATGCAAGATGTGCTATGAGTATTCTCATTGGGGGAAAATAGAGATGACTACAAGTTGATTGTTTATAAAGTAGTGCAATGCAATGCAAAAATAAGAAAAAAAGATGAGATTGATGCATTTTAATACAGAAGGAAGACTTAGATGTGCCACTCACCCCTGTGGGCTAAATGGAACATCCTCCCTGTGGTAGAGTGTAGAACCCCAGAACTTCTTGAAGTGAACACCCAGCTTGGAGCAGGACTGTTGCAGCCCTGCTTCAACATCCAGCTCTTCTCGAGTCACCTATTCATGAATAATGCTGTAATGGTTATTTTGTGAAAAAGGAGGAGGTCGGAAGACGAGGATGCAGCAAAGACACGATGTGTGGTCACTCAAAATGCTGGGAAGCAATCCTATCGATGATAAGCGACGATTATACCAAGCATATAGAGATTAATTCTGTAGGCAACACACTTCATCTGTGAGTTCAGAACAGAACTTAATCACCATTGACTTGATAAACAATTTAAAGCTGCAGTTCCAAAGAAATCTTATTAAGCTTCGAGACAGAATGACATGTACCGTATGTCCAAAAAAAGATTACAACGGGACCCCCTGCAATGATAGCTTTTAAAATAGTGAATCAATCCAAATACAATTTCAGGGTATGAAACAATAACTCATTGCCCACATCTTATGGAAAACCCCATTCGATTTGCTTCAGTGGTCAAAGAGAAATGAGGAATTTTGTAGAGCATGTCAGGAATCTCTTCCCTCCAAATTCTGTCTATTGTGTTTACACATTGATATGCAGTTCCAAGAGCATCCAAGTGCTAAACTTGGAAGAATCAGACTCATGACATGCTGTACAACAATCCACATTTCTCTGTAACCGCTTAACCAAATTGAATGGGGTTTCCTGCAAAATAGAGCTAAGATGTTATATCTTAAGACTCTGAAGTAGCATTTGAACAGTTTGATCATATTGGGCGTTATCAATGCGAAAATGCGATTGTAATTTTTTTTTGGGGACATACTGCATATAGGAGCCTACATAACATTTTAACATCTTAACAAATGATTACGGAGTACACAACTTCATTGGTACATTTTAAGATATATAGCTTATAAGTGGGTTTTCTTTGATAACCAGTGAACAGAACAAAGTATGACAGTAACTACATATATCGACCAACATTACATAATCTTGGCTTGGGTTTACTCAGGGAGGGTCTGATCAGGTTGACTACCACTTGACCAGATGTCCTAAAACTTAAGCAACCTCACAATGAAAAATTGAGACACACTTGCCTCCTCCTGAAGAGCTACAGCTCCAACCTGATCCTGACCCAACTGATGGATCAGTTCTGGAACAACATCTTCGGGTGGGCCATTCCTCACCACTAAGCCACTGCAGTTTTGAAAAAACAAACAAACAAACAAACATGGACATGTGTTGATTAATTTGAACATTCACTCGGTATCTACTTTTTATGGACACTGACATTCAATACAGACATGGAACTTGGAAGGTACATGCATACATGCACGCACACAAAATAGCAAGATGGAAGGAAAATCATATCATACATTCTGAAGAAAAACATTGCATTTAATTTCATCTTTTCCTAGAGTGGGCAACAATTGATGCAATGTACTATGGGAAAGATCTGCAACTGCTGCCGAAGAATATCATGCTGAGAGGAAGAAAAAAAAAATGATCATGGTCCTATGACAATTACTGAAATTGTGATTTCAATTTGGCAATATAACTTTTGGTAGAAAAATTACGAGATAAACACATAAATTTGTAGCACATGTACAATGGTAAGCAGAAGAAAATTCATAATGCAATGTAATTGCTAAACCACACATTACCTTCCTATGGATTTCAAAGTGGACCGCAGGTCAACTATGCTTTCGAGAAGAAACTTGAGCCGATGAGGGCCAGTCTTGGCAAAGTCAAAGTGCCATGTTCCTTTATAATGCCTCGGATCAAAGCAGTACAGGGGAAGCACATTTACAGCATTCTTGTGCGCCCAGAAGAGAACCTGAAACACAAGAGAAAAATGTGCACATAAATATTGGGAGAACAATAACAGACTAAGTGACAATGTACATCTTCTCCAATCCTGGGTGAATTTTGAATGTGATGACTAAAGACAAGCCATGTTATGAAATGAGTTAACTTACTGTAGACATCAGCCATGTTACTCAAAGACAACTGGGTGGCTTCTCCATAACACTGACCATAATGCTGACATATGAGCACACCACATCTGACGGACATTTCTCACCAGCAATGGGATGTCTCAAATTTCAGGGCATCCTTCCTCAGATTTGCAATGAGATAGCCACACCATAGTTGTTATCATCGCTACAAGTCCAGTAATTTGCAACGACTTCAACTTCAGGGATAAGAGTGCAGACAACTGCTTCAAATTCTTTGCCAAACTGAACACAAATGGCACATTCTCAGTCAGGCAAGCTCGTGCAATATGTCTCATCTGGGTATTTATATGGGTTGATCGTTTGTGTTTCAAGTCATTATTGTGTGCTCACTCTCATCACTAAATACAACTTCACAAAGATGATAAAAAATCTACGATCAATCGCATTCATACCTCATTGTCATGGTAACGGAGGTCATTTCTCAGGAGGCAGATGATGATTTTCATTTTCCCAGCCATGTCGACTGCTATTGTTGGGCCAAGATGAAAATCCTGAATTTGAAGATAAAATTAAACAATCTTCAATGAAGGACATGTTTCATGTTCCAGTAATGCATAAAAGTTAACACACCTGAAAATTAATAAAATGGGCACACCTTGAGACAAACCTCTTCACAGCTCCCATACAATCCCTAAATAAGTTCTGCCAAGCAATGGAGCAAACTCTACAAAAAGATCGACAAACAATCACTTTAAAGGGACTGTACAGTACTGGTTGAGGTAGGGATTCATGTTTTGAACATTCCTAAGTGAGATAATGAAAAGCCTCTTACGAAATATGAAAGAGCATGTACTTTTAAGAAGGATTCAATGTTTATTTGATGAAAATTGGTTTTCAAATGGCTGAGATATCCAAAAAAAAAAGTGCTAATAATAAAAGGCGACATGCCCCAACTTTATTAGTATCTCTTTGTTTCACCTTGTTTTTGGATATCTCAGCAATTTCAAAACCGATTTTCATCTATTAAACTTCTGATACCCCTTAGAACTGCATGCTCTTTGACATTTCATAGAGTGGTTTCTGAATATCTCGCAAAATGTTAAAAGCTAAATCTTCACCTCGACCAGAACTGTACACACCCTTTAATATTAAATAACTACCCACCGTTAATTCTAATGACCAACAGGAAATTTTATTGACAGCAAGGGCTAAGGCAATTAAGGCATGCTGATGAACTAATGAGTGATTTCCGTTTTGTTATATGTAGGCCTATATAAGAACTTAACTTTCCATCCATTTACATAATTATTAACACAATTTACTCATGATACCCACACACCTACCGTAGATGCTAGATCAGTCGTTTACTTCTGTTTTTGTTTGTTTTTCCCTTTTCCAGACCCTTCTAAGATGTTGGATTGTAAGACTATAGACTAGACATAGAAAAGAGTCAGAATCTCAGAAACCATTAGAGAAATATAATCTATTCAACAGTATTCTCTAGCTGGCATGCAACTCCTGATCCTGTCCTGAGCAGTCAGTTTGTGATAGCAAAGGTATTTGCTTGGGATTCAATGTTGACATGCAATTGCAAGCAGCCGGCAGCCTGCATTAAGAGATGGGCTATCCAGCCATCTTCTCAGATGGAAATGAATAAAACAAAACAAAAACAAATGATTCAGATTATAGAATTGGCCTTCAACCAGAAACAAAATAATTCAGATTAATTGGCCTTCGACCAGAATGCGAACATGGGAATGCGAAGAGGTCCATTTGCTATTGGTATTCCCCCCGACCCGGCCTGGCTCAGCAGCAGGACTTGACCGACAAGTAGATTCTATGTCTAATTGTAATTCCGCAAAAAACTTCTCATTTACAGTAATGACATTTGCTGGGTCAGTTTTTAAAGAAGCGAAAAACTGACCCAGCAAATGTCATTACTATAAATGAGAAGTTTTTCGCGGAATTAGACATACTTGTCGGTCAACAGCAGGACAGGCTATATAGGGGCGCGGTGCTCACATCTCATTATTTCTCGCTCTCTCGTACCACCTCTAGCTCTGGTGTCTGTGTCGTGACTGTGATGACTGAAGTAAACAAAAGTCCATTCCATTCCATTGTCTACAACAAATTAAACCCAACAATTTCGCTCAGCGAAATTGAAGCCAAATAGTTTCTAGTCAGTACTCGAGATCAACTTACCACAGGTACATGTACGTGGAACAAGCGGTGCAGTGTGAAGTAAAATCACTTGAAATATACCTCTCTCTGATGATTAAGTGCTTCAGTTACCCGGTCCGGTGGTAACTCCACGCCAAAAGATTAACCACTGTCTACTTATGCTGTACCTGTATGCGCAGTGTAATGTACAGCTGTTTTCTGCCAATTCTTGCTTTACGTAATTCCCGAGTAAGCTAGTCTAAGTTCAGACAAGTATTGACAAAATAGCTCGCATATATGTCAATCGTGTATTCATGAATAGACTGTAACAACATATAATCTTTGTTGAAATAAAAGATAATATCACAGATCGGTTCTGATTTGCTATTAAAGATAGATATACAAAATTAATTACTTCCGAAAGGTTGCATAATCACCATCTTTGGGAAGTAAGGTATGGCATGCGTAGCCTACTACTATGTCTACGTTTAGTTGTGTACTCCGTACACATGTGCGTGAGCACGTGTAAACTTACGGTTTCGCTACAAGCGTAGTGTTTGGTTTCCAGACCCTTTTTCAACTGTACTCCTTTTACAAAATGCGCCCTCCGGGACGCCGCCGCTGCCTTTGCCAAAGGCCAAGGACCATCCAGCTGAACCTGCTAACATTTCTTTTGTCGTTAGGAGGCGTTGATATTCTGGGAAGAAATTCTAGTAATACGAGCAATATTGGGGGTGGGGTGGGGCCGTGGGGCCCGGAAAGCCGCTCACCGACGATACGAAGTATCGTCAACTAACAACTGACCTGGGACTGCAGAACTGAGACATAGTTGTAAATAATGAATTCAAGATCTGTCGGATTTCCTCTCTAAGCTGGATATCGAACTGCTACACCGGAACTGTCTCATATTATATTCATTTTCTTTCTGTTCATAATGCAGGTCCCACAGTCTATAGTTTGATAGGTGCGCAAGTGATTGGTATAGGTCTATATAGGGAGGATTTTCTTCTCATCTCGCTGATGGATATGACCAACAGTGTTGTCTCAACATAATATGTTGACCAACCAAATGACATTTGAATCTATTGTAGATTTCCCTTCCGCTACGAATCTAAAAATTGTTCCTGAGACTTACAGCAACTCCATGATATTAAAGTTGACAATATTAAAATACTCGGATCACCTAATAATTCAGCAACTGTAAAACAATGCTTCGATCTTGTATCTCCCGCGTGTCAAGTAAGTCATTATATCCATTCATCAACTTCGTTATAGGGCCTACATGAAAAGAAACTTGAAGGAATATGATGAGTACTCATGTGCATGTGTGTGTGTGTGTGTGTTTTGTGTGTGTGTGTGTGTGTGTGTGTGTGTGTGTGTGTGTGTGTGCGTGTGTGTGTGAATCCAGATATCATCAGCATCACAATCTTTAGACTATATAGGCCCCATTTTTATAATGTGCGTGTATATATGGCCCTACGGTATTACTGCTCTAGCCGCAATATGAGAAACTCGGTTTGACCTTGATCCATTCAGCATTTAAGTCGTGAACAGAACAGTGGAATAAGGTTCCATCAAATGTTAGGCAAATAGGCACAGTGTGTATATAGAGCCTATATTGGTATTAAAGTCTTATTATACAGTAAGTACGCCTATAGTTATACTGTATTAGATAGATGGGTCTGCAATGGATGATTAGATATATAGGTAGATGAAAAGGTAGATAGATAGATAGATAGCTAGATAGATAGATAGATAGATAGATAGATAGATAGATAGATAGAGATGTGAACAGTATTACGTCATCGTTACATCGGACCTAGACCTGTGCAGAGACAAATGACATCATAATGTCGTCAAAATGACCTGGATGCTCTCAACCCAAACCAGAACCTGGCCTGGGTTAGCTATCTATGTGCTTGTAAATATATGAACTGTTTCATCAATTGAATGGACGTAACACGGTGAACGCACATGGTTTGCAAGAATCTTCAGCGAACTGAAGTAGGCAAATTTAACCAGAAGAAGAAGAAGAAGAAGAATTAGAAGAAGAACCTGTGAGGAGTAATTGATAGGTTAAAGGGGAATTAACCCCCCCCCCCCACCAAATACATGTTGATTGAGTGAATGGAGCAATAGTAGTAGAATGTATCAGTGAAAGTTTGAGGAAAATCAGACAATCCGTTCAAAAGTTATGAATTTTTGAAATTTTGGTGATGAGACCGCTGGATCAGAAGACTACTACGGATCATGGCATCACACAGGGACTACCATATACAAAGAAAAAATAGAGAAAATTAAACATTTTTTTCATTTTTCTAGCATAACGAAAGAGCACTAGACTTTACCTCTTTCAGAAAGCAGGGGGAATAATATTACCCTTGACATAATGTCAATAACAAGTCCAGGGAATGTGTACTTTTCATATGAAATGATATTTTGTTGAATTTTCTCTATATTTTCTTTATATCGTAGTCCATATGTGATGTCATAATCTGTAGTAGTCTTATGATCCAGTGGTCTCGTCACCAAATTTCAAAAATTCATAACTTTTCAACAGATTGTTTTTCCTCAAACTTTCACTATGTGTTCTACTGATATTGCTGCATTCACTCAATCCACATGTATATTTGGGGTTAATTCCCCTTTAAGTGTAATAGTAGAATCAAAAAGAAAAAGAAAAAGAAAAAAAGATGAAGATAGGGCCTATGCTTTAAAAGATATACAAAAACAAATTGGGTGAATGACATAGCAGCTATATATATTTGCTTTAAAAAATGTATAACAGATAATAAGAAAAAGGGAGTGGAAAACGTGAACCCTCGACATTATACGTTCTGATAATATATACTGGTGTATTGTACTTAGGCCTACCATATGCACTTGGCAAAATATGATTTTTTACTGCCTTGTTTCATATACATGTAGTGTGCAATTAAAGGGACGATATAGTATTGATTTAAATGACGATTCAGCTTTTAACTTTTTTTGCGAGATACTTTGAAATTACTTTATGAAATGCTAAAGAACATACAATTTTAAGAGAAATTCAAAGTTCATTAATTTTGATGAAATCTGTTTTGAAATGACTGAGATATCCAGAAACATGGCAAAACGAAGAGATCTTAATAAATATTAGGGTTACTTTGTTGTTGTTTTTTATATCTCAGCCATTGAAGACCAATTTTCATCAAAAAAAAAAACCCTTTGAATTCTTTTTAGAATCATGCTCTTTCAAATTTCAGAAGGGTTTCTCATTACCTAGCTAAAAAACTATCACCATCAAAAAACGTTGATAAACTATGAAACCCCATCATATATCAACCGAAACTATGTCTTTTCACATCGTGTTCTTCTTCTCTCTCGTTTTCTTTTTGCTCTTCTCTAGTGTGTGATATTTCTGACGACCTAGATCACAACTGTTTTGATCGACCATGAGCTCTTGTAAGCAGGATGCGGAGATATCCCATCTAGGAAATTCAGCTCTATGAATACACCTCACACACCCAGACAGAGCTCATGGAGAAATTTGAATAGCGACCCCCCTGCTGGCTCTCATCATTGCGGCTGCTAGCTGCGCGTCCATCCCACAGAAGTAAGAGTTCTGTGGTCCATCCTCGCAGTATCCAAAAATGCATTGTTCTGTATGCTTATGCTACCACCAGGCCGCTGCACCATCGCTACGATTACAGTCTGTGCTACGTATGTGGCTGGGATTTCCTCATAAACTAGAGACCCCCGATAAAGATGTTTTACCATGTAAGTATATGTATAGCCATTAGCTGTAATATTTTGACAAATTCGTCTTATATCGCACAGACATCTGTAGTTTGAAAGTTCCAAGTAAGCCTCTGTCATGTCTCATGGGTTTTGAGTGCCCGTGGTCGTTGTCCCATGTATTCATATTTTTGTGGGGTAAGCCTACATGAGATGAACCCTCTTCGCGGCACGCTGCCCTGGCCTCGCTCGGAGCGGCTCGGCGGCGCGGCGCGCGCGGCCTGCCTGCCTAACAAGGTTTCAAGTGTTTGTGTTTGTGTTTGTCACCTCCCGAAGCCCTAGATACTTGGAATTTGAAGTTAGAACAGTGGTCTAAATCCTATAAGGTGGCATATCTGAAGTGTTTCTATACAGATATAGTATGACCAAGCGTTGTGGGACCGGACGCGTACATAGAGTCACCTTGATTTGAAGGGAAAATCCAACGATTTAGCAGATAATTCTCATGCCATTTTCACACTCTCAGACTCAGAGTATGTTGTTTAGTAGGGTGGAACATCCTATTACCGGACGCTTTTCTTTGTGGCTTTGAATTCCGTACTCATAGAATGAAATTTCGGCTAAAAACAACACCACTTATTCACAGACTCATGGAAATTACGAATTCAGCCAACTTACGTCATTTCTTCGTTCCAGTTTTTAGAAAATATGCTTCAAACATACCCCTCTAAAAATAGTGGTTTTTTGCGCCGTGCAAAATCGCATTGTATTACCGGACGCTATTATCGTAATCGAATAATCAAGGTCTTTCGCACCTAATCCTTGCACCAGAATCACAATTCATCCCACAAATCACCGTACACATTCTCACCGAGCGGATGACACACAAAAAAAATCTGCAAATGAAGCTCAAATTTCGTATTTTACAGTAAAATGTCTGTCTTGACCATTTCGAACAGTTCACGCAATAAAACCTTGTGAGAAATCGACAACTGGTTAGAGTATACGTGCTTTGTCTATGGGAGCTGCACGCGCGGGTGATGAGTTGCGTGCCCCTTAGCGCACAACTATTCCGCATCGTTCGCGTTTGAGGACGATAGCTACAATTTTTCCGATATTGATCAGTGAACTTTTGGTTCTAATAGAATCTTCAGCATTTTTCCTGTATGTGAGTGGGATTTCATAGAATTTCAGTCGCGAAATGTGATTCAAACATGCATAAATATTAACTATAAACGAGGTGCGGGTCACTCAACTATAAATTTGAGGTAAAATGTGAATTTTTTCGTGTTTTTACATTTTTATGTGCCGTTTTTTGCGATTTCGGTCCACACAAAGTTCTGTGAGGCTAATCTACGAAGTCTCGCGCGTACAGAATGTCATTAGTACGCAAAAATGTGCGTGTCCGGTAATACCATGGTGTCCGGTGACACCATGCTTGCCCCTACTAGTTGTCTATATGAGGAGTCTATATCAAGTCTTTGAGGTAAAGGGTGCATATTCTATGTAAAATAGATAAGTTTTCACGCGCGAACTTAAGTGTCCGGAAACACAACCCCCCATCATACATGCGCAAACAGAGAGCAAAGTATGGACCCAAATCAAATGAAATGAGTAAAATGAGTATTTACTATAAAGACTAATGTTAACTCGTTAGATGATAGATCTACTGACTATCTAACGTTACAATCTAGTCCAGATCGTAGACTAGAGATCTAGAAGTGTGTTACTAGAAATTACTCAATCAAATAATGTTAGTAATTAGTATTAAAGCTCAAAGCAATGTCTCATCTTCATTTTTAGGCCTAAAATTAAAAATATTGAAATTATAGAAAGATTTGTGTCTGGATCATCAATGCTGATTTCCAATATTTGGTATTTTCACAAGGAGTATAGTTAGTCTACTTCTCTCTGAATCTGAAATTTTCCATTTTTAAAGAGGAATTCCAGTCCACCTCAGATATTAGGCCATTAGCCTGATAAGAAAGAAAAGAGTAAATAGAATAATAGGAGTACAACACTGAAAATTTCATCAAAATTGGATAAGAATTTTTGATAATAGGGAAGTTATGAAATTGTGAAGTTTTACTAATTTCTGTTTCTGCAGAAAAGTTGTCATAGTTAAATGGAATATGCAAATTGAGTGAGCTGATGATGTCACTATCTCACAATCTCCCATTGATCCCATTGATTGTGTAAAAAAAGAGAGATGAAAATTAGTGTTTCTGTTAATAATCAAGTGTAAAACATATTATTTCTGCTTGAATTACTGAAGAATAATGATCAGTTAAATATATCAGGATTTGAGACTTTGAATGAAAAACTAAAAAACTAGAAACTTTAATGTATTAAATATGGCAAGTTGTGAGTGGATGACATCATCACGTCAATACTTGCATTTAATGTACACTGTGCAGTCTGTAGAGCTATTCACATTGACTGCTTAGGAAATGTCTCCTGAAAAAATTATGGAAGCTTCAAAATATCATAACTTCTAGTTTTCATCCATTTTTGATCATTTTTTTTTTTTATTGTTATGCTAAGAAAATGTTTGTCCTTTTTTTCAGAATAATGTTCAACTGCACCAAAATTCCCATTTAAATGACATGGAGGGTAGAGTTTAGAAGGGGATGTCATGTTGTACATATGGGGTTTTTAGGGCATTTTTAGGGCGTTCTTACGCTCCTGGTTTGTTTTTAACTTTCTTTTGTTTCACGATTTGTACAAGTTTGTGAATGCATGAATAATGAAAGTTCTAGATTAAATCCTTTCAAAAAACTAAGTTGGTCAGTCACGAAATCTTGATTATCATACCTCTTTCCTAAAAGCTCTTTCCTAAAAGCTGAATTCCTGTAGTTTTGATTTCTGTCACTTATTTTAATTGGTTAAGAACATCTAATATTAGCGAGTTTTTATTATAAAATTGTTTTTTTTCCAGGATCGGACCTGGAGTGACTTCCAAGAACCTTATCTGTATATCTGATCAATGACTTCACTATATCCAGAGAATGAGATAGGATAAATCGGTTCTCTGCATAATTCTTGTACTTGTTGTTGCCACGACACTACACATGTATTTGTCTGAGTGTATCCTTACATGTTTTTGAAAGGGCACAAAATCTGGAATTATTTTTGATGTTTGTGTACAGGGTGTTACAAATAATTAAACAACAATATACTTCCCCATCCCCTCCCCTCCCCCCCTCGATTAAAAAAAAAAAGAGAAAAAGGAGGAATTTGTCCATATCTTGAAAGATGTGAATTTAGTTTCTGAAAGTTTAGAATTTGTTGTTTTCACGTGTGAATTTGTGTGTGTTCCGTTGCATTGAAATTTTTTTTATTTTAAAGAAGAAATGTTGAATGTTGCCTGTGTTACTTACATTATATACCTGAGTGAAGTTTATAATGGGGCTGTTGAACCCATATCCATAGACATTGATTTTCATGTAGCATTCAAATTGGAATTCATACAGGAAGGTTATGCTTACTTTTAGGTATCCCTGGAGCATGAAATCTTGCTCCATCCACGGTACTTTGGACCCAACCTGCTGAACACAGTCAAGCAGAAGCTTTTCACAGAAGTTGAAGGAACATGCACTGGCAAGTGAGTGATGATTGAGCAGTGTTACCATTGATTAATCTATTATGATGATATTCTGCTGACCCCTATAAAGGAATCTCTACAATTATCCTTTTCAATGCTTTTAATTTTGAAGCCTTATTAAGATTTTCATATTCATTTTCTTTCTGTAACATCCTGAGCACTCCAAAATTGTTTGTGATATGTGTAATATTCTTGCATTGTCTTACCACAATATGTCTTTCTGTCAAAGATATCCACCACAGAATGCTATCAAATTCTGAAAGGTTCTTTTCAGGAGTATTTTGTCAGCCATGGAAACTTTGGTGAATTTAGTGAGTGTGAGGTACACCAAAGGTTTTGAAGCTGTTACCTTATGCCTTGCTTCATGTTCATTCGTAGTAATTCACAGTCACTTCTGTGCTCTTTCATGTGCAATATATTCCCACAAAATAATTGTGACACAGTATTTTACAGGTTGAGTGGTGTCATTGTCATATAAAAAATAAACAAAACTGTGACATTTGGCTAAAGCTAGACAAATAGTACGGAAAGGTTAACATGTGACAATTTTAGGAGCATCTCAAGCTGTTATAGATTTAATGTTACAATTGTTTTTCAGATAGCCACTCTCTCCTTGGTGTGAAAATCTGTCGTAAAGCCATATTTCAATTTATGGCAGGCCATCTTCGCACAGAAGTTTAGCATGGAAACATATGAGACAGTTTGGCCATTGAATAAGTCTGACAGATCCCATCCTATTAGCAGTGAAAAAAAAGGAGAAAAAAAAGAGGTCATGTAGACAAGTCTATGCTCTTGACATCTTGTGGTCTTTAGATTTTAAAGAGTTTGTCTATGCATTGCTTGTTCTACAGATCCAAAGGTATATGCATATTCTTTTACTTAACCTTGATCTCTCAGAAGACTGGTGTATCTTGACAAATTCCCTTGAGATTTACAACCTTTATTATTGAAATGTGAAGTTTCTTGGCACTTACACAACCATGAACAGTTTGCTTTAGTTTGATTATTGTCAAGTTGTCAATGCTGTTGTTTATTGATTATTGTCAAGTTGTCAAACAATGTCTGTTCCTTTCAAGATATGGCTTTGTGATTGCTGTGACAACGATTGATAACATTGGAGCTGGGATGATTCAGCCTGGTAGAGGGTTTGTTCTCTATCCTGTGAAGTACAAGGCCATCGTTTTCAGACCATTCAAAGGGGAAGTTGTTGATGCAATGGTAACTCAGGTCAATAAGGTAAAGTGTGTCTTAATTCGAAACCATATCATTGTTTGAGGTGCAATTAATTTTCTGGGATTCTTTTGTTTTATAGTTCACTGTAAGTGTATCAATAGCATTACCTGCAATTCAGTTTTACACTGTAGTATACATACAGATTATTTTGTATTACAAATGTACTTCTGATTTCTAAACACAGTATGCCTTAGGCATGGCTATTGAACTAAATAATATCTACCAGGTATTAACTTTATGACACACACAGTGTGTGATTGTATCTGTATCTGTATTGTAATAGATATATGATATGTAGACTAAGAGCAATGTGGAACTAAGTCAGGGCTGCCAACCTTGGGTGAGAGTCTTGTGTGACATGTGAGGGAGCGAGCGACCAAATCTGAGGGATCGAAGCGACAGTGGTGGGGAAGGGTTAAGGATGGTGTGAAAGGGGAGTGACTCCCCCCCCCCCCCCCCCCCCTTCTCCATTGGAGGGAGCTTTGTTACAGTTTTACATTTTAAATGTTGCATTCTGTTGGGGTTCAGTAAAGATTTCAACACATGCATAGAGAGAGTGTGCCTTGGGGAAATCTAGAAAGTTTGAACTTGGGCATATTGAATGTTCCAATTATCAGAGATTCTGGGGACATTCCTTTATTCATTTTTTTTTTTTTTTTTTTACTTACCAGTTTTTGGGGGTGCAGCATGAGAATTCTTTCATTAGAGTGAGACAGTTAAGATTTGGTGAATTGTGTGAATCTCACACTAACTGTGTGAGAGTTGGCAGCCCTGGGAAGTGTGTAATGCTTTTATTCTTCAGAAGTAGTTATACCCGCATCACACAGAGCACAAGAGTAGTGTAACAGTGACTTGTCTTTCTCAATGTTGAGAGTTTAATGCTACACTAAAGTGCTACATCATATTTTCTTCCAGTGCAAACTTTACAGAAACTGAATGATTAACAGCCATGACTTTTGTGTTGTGCAGGTTGGCCTCTTCACTGAGATTGGACCCCTCTCATGCTTTGTATCGAGACATGTAAGTTCCTTGGTAGATTATGTTGTTACGTTTATGTGTTACAACACTTGAGTTATGTTTTCCACTGTATATTCATATTTTTGATAAGCACCATGGCCACAATTATCTTTTATTGATATGAGAAGATAAAGGGCTCATAAATGAAGTACCGGTTCCATAAGTGTTAAGAATATATGAATATTTATTTGCTATGAATAGATTACGTATAGCATAGTTGTAACTGAAGCTTGAAAGTTAATACTCCAATTAAAGTGGAAATGGTGAGCAATATGTACATATGGATGTATTACATTTGCCCTAGCAACTACTGTGGGAATAATATGTAAAATGTGTAATGGGAAAAGAACTTACCCACATTAATTGTTCCTACTAAACCAGATAGTCTCACAAATTTATACCAAAATACTGACATGTGGAGTTTAAATTTTGTCTGTCAACCCCTTGCAGTCCATCCCTGCCGATATGGAGTTTGATCCCAATTCGCAACCACCATGCTACAAGACGAAAGATGAGGTAATCTATTACAAAGAAGGAGCAGATAGGATCCATGTTACAAGTTTGTTGCCATTTTATGCGCAACAAATTTACAACATTGTCATCTGGAGCAATACCTAATTGGTGAAAATTATTTTTATATGAATCTGACTACATTGACTAAAGCAAGTGGACAGGAACATTTTAAACAGGTCATATTATCCAGAGATGATTTGATAATAATAGAAAAACAATTTTTAGTCAATTTGGGTAATTTTTTTGGCATCTTACTGCAGACTTACTTTGACGTATTAATACACATCATAAAATGTTCTCATTCAGCAAGTAATTTATATAATAAGGAGTAACTAAATGTTATTCATGAATGAATTATTGCTGAAATACAGTCCGAAACTTCTATTTGAAGGTATTTTTTATGATATCACATACAAGATAATGAGGCACAGGTGTAGAACATTGTGTTTGGCATGTGATGTGCCAATTATTTACAGACATGCAGTTGTATGTATGTTTCAGAAACAGAGAGTCATTGTTCAATTATTTACCTTCTTCGTAATACTAACTGTAGAAAATATGTCCATGAGCTTAACATCCATATTGTCATTCCATTTCACACTACCAGGACATTGTTATCCAGCAAGATGACGAAATAAGGTTGAAGATCGTTGGTACAAGAGTGGATGCATCAGACATCGTAAGTTTACTTCCTGGCAGTCAGTGGAATAAAAATGCAAAATATGTGCCAAATGCTTAAAACACACTTTGTCAGTTTGGGGCTTGCAGGGCAAGTAAAATGAATGGGCATTTGCCTGATGATATTGTTTGGCTTCCTCAATCATGGGAGTGGAAGCAATTTATGTCTTTAACAATGCCTTGATGGGCCGAAATTCTTCATGGATGAAGTTGTGTTTTCATATCATTTATGATTCAAGGCTGTACTATGATGAAGGTACAGCGCACTCCTGTCATAACAAACACAGTTATAACAAAATTCCGGTTACAACGAAGTGAGAATTCAGGCCCCAATATTATCAGCTATATATCTTTGTGTGCTTTATTTGTTTGGTTATAAAGAAATGTTGATGTAACTAAAGAAAACTGCCAGTCCCGAGGACTTTGTTATAATGGGGGTCAACTGTACTGCAGACCTGCCAAGTCTCACTGATTGTGTAGGAGGCTCCTTGAAGACTCGAGTGTCTCTATGAATCCTGATAACACAGCAAAAAAACTCCTCCTCGGTTTCGGAAAAGTAATCACCCATGGAAATGCATGTGATACACAAGCATCTTCCTGAAAGCTCATCTCAAAGTGCATGATTTTGATCTGCAAATGTTGGCAGCCCTGGTGAAGGAATGATTCAAAAGGTGCATTTTTTTAAAATAAGTCATCAAGGAGGAACTAGAGGGAGAAGTGTGGTGTGATAGGCCTTGGCTGTAACAAGATTCTTTGTATACCCTGGTTCCCGTTACTCATGAACCGACAGCAGTGCTTGCGAATTACTTTTGCAGGATTGATGATGTCTTACCCCCAAAGACCAATTTATTGATAGAGCAAATCATGCCTAACAGTAAAGTGAGGTGACATGGTGGTTTGAAAGATGTGCAATTTACAGAATATATTAAGGAAATATTTCAACACATTTTGACTGTTCATAAAACTTAACAGGAAGCATGGATATATCATTTTTATTTCAAACAAAGAAAGCAAACTAAGAAGAAAAAAAAATCACAGAGACAAGGCTAAAGATTTAATTTAACTATGGTTCCTTCTTTGTGAAATATATTTTCATTTCAAGAAGTATGTAGCCATAAGAAATATGAGTATCAATTTCAGTAGTTTAGTATCACAAACAAAAAAGGGAAAAAAGATTGCCTGTAAATAAAATGAATAATGGATTTGAGAGATTTCATCCCATTCACAGTCTAAAATCAGATGATTGTCACTGCATGTGACATGTACCTATTGTACATAGTTGTGAAGTACTGCAAGTAATTGTGTACAACTTTTTGCATTCAAAAGATTGATATACATTAAACTTGCTGTACTCAAGTAGAGAGAAATAATGGAATTATAGAGCTAGATGATTTCATCAAGGTTTGTGCGAAAGAAGAAGAAAAAAATAAAAAAATCTTGTATTCATATGTCTCTGTCTGCCCTGAGTGGCATGCACTAATCAATAATTTCATGTCCTAATTTTGAACAGTTTGCCATTGGTACGCTTATGGATGATTACCTCGGTAAGTTTCATTTGTCATTATGTTGCACAGATTCATCTCTACAATGAAATTTATTTATGAGAAAGTGATAATTTGAATGTTTGTGAGTCATGTTATATGGCAACCTGCAAACACCTCCAAAAATTGGTGTAGGTCGTCTGATCCCAGTATCACTATTATTGGCATACTGGCACTGAACTGTTTTATCTGTACATAAAACGATGCTTTTATATCACTGTGCAGAAACTCTGCTGTGCTTAAGATATTATGGACTGTACTGCATGTTGTTACCCATCTTCCAAAACAAAATCAGGCAGGTCAATCATTGAATTAAAGACATTAGTATATTGTCTTGTTTTGTGCAGTGTGCTGTGTACAATGTAAGAACTATTAAAGCCATATATGGCCAAAAATTTTACAAATGCCATGAGTAAGGTTTTGATTGCATCAGTAAAAGGTAATGTTACTTGGAGTGGTTTGGCCTATTGTCTTGGTCATGCAAGCAGTAACAATGAAATACAGCTGTACTGGAATTGAATTTCTTTTTGGCATTGCAGGTCTTGTGAGCTAACACCCTGTGCTTCCATGGAAGAACAAAAAAAAAAAAGGTTCTCTGCAGAAGTGACTGAATACATGCAATCTGGGACACTAGCACCGTGCAGAGATGTCAGTAAATAGGACAGCATTCTTTCCAGGTTATACATGATTAGACAGTCATCTGTAAAAGTGAGAACAGTGTAAATATTAACATGTAAAAAAAAAGCCAACTGTTGACTATTTATCTACTTGTGCTGTTAAAGCAATATCATCAGAAAGTAGGTCCAGAATATTCAAGTCAGCTAAAAAGATAGTTCCTTGTTAACATTTGATCAATCGGGAAAATCTTACAGCAAAATGGAAGGCAAACATTGACCCATTACCAAAGGTGATAAGGTCACTGAAGTCAGATACAGTGCACTCCCGTTATAACGAACATGGTTGTAACAAAATTCTAGTTACAACGAAGTAAAAATTCAGGCTGCCACATTATCCGTTCTCTGTTTCTTATTGTCTATTTGTTCGTGTACATGTATAACGAAATTTGGGTATAATGAAAGAAATTGCTGGTTCCGAGAAGTTTGTTATAATGGGAGTCCACTGTACTTGCCAAAAGCACTGTTTTGCCCTTTCTATACACATATCATATTTTCTGATACGGTACATACATGTATTGGAAAAATGACTCATTTAAAGAATTTAACATGGGACTTCAAATATGATATCCAAATCAATTCATATGAATCATTAAAGATTCACATTTTCCTTTTTTTTTTAATTTATGGAAAAATAAACTAGAACTGCAAGTATTAACTTTACCAGATATCTACAGGCCTTTCTCTTGTGATGGAGACATGTACTTCATGAAGTTGAAGTTCAGCTGAAAGAAGGATTTTGCCAAATTTCAAATACACATAGTAACATGACTTTAATTGTCGCATCTCAGATTTGACCATGGCAAGTGTAGCACAGCCAACTCCGTATGAGTCAAAGATGTGCAAATGCACATTCATTTCTAAGTCAGAGTACAGTGGTACATGAAAAAGTATCAGGTCCGACTGTGAAGCGTAGAGTCGTGTACAACCGTATCCAGCATATTAAATTCATGAAAGTTTGTATTTGTGTCAATACTTGTATTGTGTCACAGGTTTTGTGTCACATTTTCTTCCCACTTTTCCAGAGCAGTGAATGCTCCTTTCACGTCTGTTAAGTATGTAGCATTACATGAATCTATCATGCGATTGTTTTGTGTTTGTTTCTAAATATTTCATGTCTGTTCATGTAATGTAGAATACACTGTACACATGTACACATGTACAGTATTAGATAAATGTGGATGATTCTTATTACTCTATGTAATTCATGATATGCAAGCACAGGAAAATGTCAAACTGTTTTGATTAGCCTGAAATTTTAGGTGCTGTTTTTTTATATGACAAGATTTTAAGTCTGCAGAGACATTATCTTGATGTGATTTTACAGTATTGGCTCCATATTTCATGGAAATTTGCTAATCGGAATCCAAGTGTTGCCAGTTTCCTATAGATTTGTGAATACCTGAAGCTAATTGTATGTTCTTTCCCTATAACTATTGAAGGCACTATTTAAACACATTTTCTGTTTGAAAACTCTGAGCTACATGGTCCAAGATGCTCAACACTTTGTACCAGTCTTTGATATTGTGTTGAAATGAACCTACCAGTGTATTGGAAAAATAGGGTTGAAAATAATCATGAAATGCTTGAAAAAAGTGAAAGCCTCTGCAAGTGACCAGATATATCATACTCAGTATTTCCTTGACAGTCGTGTTAGAATGAACCATTTAGTGAACAGTTTATCAGTATGGTGTTATTTGTTCAAAAATGTCTTGATAGTGACAGCACATTTCTCAGGACTCCTGTATGATGGAGCATTTATTCACATGATTGAACATTACAATACAGCTCAGTCAGCCAAGTTTGACAATTTCGGAAATTGTCATGGTTTAATACACTGGGTTAAACAAGGTTACAGTGTCCTTAACGTTGGACAATGAGGAAAGCCTTCTTAATTTACCAATCTAAATGTAGCCATTTCTCAATTGTGAAGAAGCTAAAAATATTGTGTCTGTAAAGCAATTACAGAGTGATTCATCACAAAAATATGTAACTTGAAATGAAAATTTCCTTTTAAATAAATCATTGTCAATATAATTTTATGTTCTATACGCTCGTGTTAAATCAAAAATTTTCCTGCCTGCTTTCATGGAAAATGGGTGATCATATAAATATAAATGTTCTTGAAAATACCACCACATTCACACATGCTATGAGCATTTGTAACATTCATGACATTACCCGGTAGCAATTTAACATCAGTGTAAAAATAAAGTAACCCATTGTCACTCCACTTTATTTATGTAATTCTCTTGTTGGATATGAGTAATCATTCTCCACAGTTGGTACTCTATTCTGTGTATTTGCAGCAGAATAAATATGTCTAAGAAAATTAGTCAAAAGACTTAAATTCATAGTGTACAGTTCTGTACTTCTTGAGACACTGGTCCAATGATTCCACCTTTATCATAATCAATGTGTTGTACGTATGTGTGTACAAACAGTTTCTGTGTAGGTGCAACTACTTACAAGCAAGAAAGGAACTCCACACTAGATGACTTTCAAAAGTAGAGTAAGAATTTCATCAAATTGGACATGAATTATGAAAGTTGTGGAATTTTTTTAGTTCATAAAATCTTACCAAATGACACTAGTCACACACAATGAAAATTAGCCAAGGTGATGCCAGCAACTCGCAACTCTTCCATTCCTTTGTGCAGAAAACGTCATGAAAATCATGCGCATGGATGATTGTCCAGCAACTACAATCTACACTGTATTCATCTATAAGTTACGTTGGAAGGATACGGCAACACATTAAGATTTGATGTTAAGAATACACATTTTTCTAAAGGACTTCAGGTACAATAAGAACTTTCATAGGTACAATGTGCATTTAGTTAAAGGGATGGTCTAGTTTTGGTTAAGATAGGGATTCAGGTTTTTACTTTTTGTGAGATACAATTAGAAACCACTGATACTGAAGAGCATACAATTCTAAGGGGAATTAAAAGTTTATTTGATGAAAATCGGTTTTGAAATGGCTGAGATATCCTAAAACAAAGCAAAACAAAGTGGTCCTATAAAAAGGTGGGTCCCACCTATTGTAAAACTGCTGTTGTCTTGGGTGTTCAGAGGAATTTTCTTAATGACTGCCTCCACAGTGCATCTTTTTGGCAGACATGCTGGGGGCAGGCCCTATCAGAGGTAATATAGCAGTGCTCCATGGCTACTCTACCTCTCTAGACACACCCCACATTATTGGGGCTTTCACAATGCCCTGTTCACACACAATGCCCCTTTTTCCAGACATAATCTCCAACTCCTTTCATGACCCCATTCCCATCAAAGTTACTCGATGGAAAAAGCCTCAACATAATTCTTTCATTCGCCTCTGAAGATGTAAACTCATCCTCTACTTTGACATATTTTAAACTGAGTTGCACTTCCACTAGGCAGTGGGTTAAAATAGGATACTTTTGCCTTGATTGCATTCTCCAAACAATGGCAGAAGAGTAAAGATTATGAAAAAGCCGTTTACAAACAGGGCAAAGGCGGTCAGTGTCATCTACCAAGTCGTAGCTCTCTCTGAAGAAAAGCCCATTCCAGAGTGGCCTGCATGCAGATGGGGAAAAAAACCAGAAGACATGACATACAGTTGTATTAGTATCATATACACGTACATGTATTAGATACCGGTAAGTATTTTTCAGAAAGTTTCAAGGATGACGTAGTAGTCTTGTAACGAAGAAATAACCTTAATTGTGTACACGCCAGGATTTTTTTTTTTTTTTGTGGTGAAATTAAATTAAAGTTAGTATCATATTTGTTGAATAATTCCTTCCTTTCATCTATCATGAAAAACAAAATACAGTGTACATAACCTGGATAACATATACATTAAACCATAAATAATTGAATGGCAGTAGCAAAGTAAATGCAATATAGATCTACAAATTAGGGAAGTCTTGGTTACCGATACTTATTTATTTTTATTTGAAACATTACAGTACCTGTCCAATCCATTCATTCAATTTATTACACTCTGTAAAGGCAGTTTCTTGAAAATCACACTAAATAAAAGGGGCTGGTCTTGCTTTTTTGAATGTTCAGTCATCAAGTGCAATGTACTGTATCACCTGATCGAAATTTCCATCAACTTCTTCTGGCCCAAAGTGTCCTCCATCGGTATACACTTTCATCACATATGTTGGCTTGTGGTCCTTGCTTGTTACGTCTCGCAGTTGTGCCATGTATTTTAGGGGACCCCAGATGGGGACCCTTGGGTCAGTTGTCGATGTTGTAACAAGAATGGATGGGTACTTTTTCTGAAATATGTAGTAAAAACAAACATAAAATTAGACATTTGATGAGTCAACAATGTGTACCTTTTAACCATTTATTAGCACACACTCCTGGAACTCATCCCCAAATCAAACAGTACTGCATATAGATCAAGATGACAATGAAGTTGTCTTGGATGGCAGTACATTTTTTTTTTTTTTTAATGACACAATTTATCTACATGCTGTGTATAGAGTCACACTGATATTCAAGAGGTTGCACAAGTATTTCAGAGGTTTCAGAGTAATGTTTTTTTTTGTGTGTGCAAAAACCTGTATTCAGGCCACAGCACTTTATCCTCAAGCCATACATCAGACTTTTTTGTGTACAGACAAGATGATATTTGAAGATTTCAAGGCCTGCCTATGAATGTTACTTGACAACCTAAAAAACGAAGAAACCAATTAAAAAAAAATAAAAATAAAAACAAAACAGACATGAGTGAAAAAGTGATCTTAAAATTTACCTGTGATGTGATGTTGTGATAAGGGTTGTATGACAAGATGGTCTTGAAGGCAGCAGCATCAGTTTGAGGGTCGCCCCACTCCATGGTGTCTTGTAGGGTCAGAGGTGAGTCTCTGTCCAACATGGCTGACAGAACATCCACAAAAGGCATCTACCAGGGGATTAAAGATATGGTAAGATGGCAATTTGTGCAAAAGTATTAAGTTATATTGCTATCTTTGGTTATGTAGTATTTTGCAAGCATTGATAAGTTAATGAGCACCGCAACTTTTAGAAACTGTGACTTGACAGAAAGGGGAAAAAAACCCCACAATACTCTACTGGTATACCATTGGAAAAGTACTACACACAGATCATTGTAATCTAGAAAAGGCTGAACGGTTGTCATCGGAAAAGAATACCGAAGACTGTCTTTGGTGATCCAATGTGATATATGTACCATACATACTCTTTCTGGCTTGGAAAGGAGGCAATGCTGACAATAGATTATTGAGCCTGATTGTGTACTGTGAATTCAAAGACCAGTTTTTCAATGTGCCATTATTGCAAAATGGAGTGTGTCAGAAGGAACCTCACATAAACTTGAGCAGCTGAAAATGGCGACTTACTCGCATCACAGCAGCTTTCAGTAGTTCAGGGGATCTGTTGCAGCATGCAGCTAGGAGGAGCCCACCTGCACTAGCACCCCAGGCTGCCGTTAGCTGGGGCTGGGAGTAGCCTGCCGAGTGCAACAGGTGGACACAGCTCTCAAAGTCCTGTGAAGGGGAGTGTTCAAAGTGAGCATGACTTGGGCAAAGATGAAAAATGTGTTGTGTGGTTAAAGCAAAGGCATGATATGGGGGAGTCCCATTTTAGCGATGTCAGATACAACAGTACAGGCTTGCCTTGCACCACACCTATCCATAGGTTCATGTTTTGTCTCACTTTACCAGTAAATTAGGCCCATGTATGTATCTCTCTCTTTCTCTCTCAGTCAGTCACACACACATACACACAAACACAACAACTTTCTACACATTTTACTCCCTTGTGGTACAAGGTATGTCTCTGTAGTGATGTGTGCCATCTAAATTCTTTTTTTTTTCAATTTAGTTTAATATATAAAACACACAATATATTGACATGACATTATATTGCACATTACGTTTATGTTGGAAACAGAGAATGATACAAAAAGATATATTTAGCATGTGTGGGAGTCAGAAAAATCCATTAAGACTTATCATCTTTATGTCCATTCCCACAGAACTCGTCATGAGTAGGGCTCCAGAAATGTTGCAATTACCATTACCAGTTCCTCTTAACAAAGAGAGGAAGGGCAAATATACAGCACAGATATGTAATAATATCATCTTTCGGCTATCAGAATCCTTGTTGATTTCTGTTTTGCTGTCATCCATTGCCACATGAAGAGTGATTCTCACAGACAAACATAGAACAATTTTGATTTTTACTTGCACAATCATCCCTACCTACCAAAAAAAAAAAAACCCCAACAAAACAAAAAACTGCTCTTTTCAAAGAAGCAATGGAGCATTGTTAGAGAGGGCCACTCTCTCTACTCTCTACCAGCTGTTTTGCTCTCCCATCGTATTTATACTAATTAGTCAAACACTTACCTCAAAGCTATGATGTTTTCGACCAAGCCTTCCATCATCGTACCAGTGTCTTCCCATTTCTCCACCTCCCCTGTGAAACAACAGAAGAGTAAAGATTCTGATCATATTGTGAGAACTGAATTCTGAGAAATGTTTTCTGTAGGATCAGACCTTCTTCACATTGCAACAACCTGATCACTTATATCATGTAAAGTAATATCAAAGTATCACATAAGTCACTATTATATATATATGCAGTCTGATACGAGACTGAACTTGGATATTTCATCAAGCTGTCGGCCAGAAAATTTTTACCTGACATGGCAGAAAGCAAGCACCCATCCACGGTCCACCAAAGCTCTCCTCTCTGGGCAGTACTGCATGTCAACACTCCTCCCGTAGGCACCATAGCCGATCACCAGCAAGGGATTGCTGCCATCCAGGCGGAGATGTCTGTTGTGGATGACAGTCAGTGGGACTGGTGTTCCGTCCTGGAGGGAAAAGAAATGAAAGGAGGCAGTTAGTAAATTGTGGTAGGAGCTAGTGCTACCTGTATAACCTTACACAAAGCTATTGACCATGGACATCTGCATACATATATATTTCTGCAAAAAGATTATTTCATGAAAAGAAAAATATGACACCAAACACCTGACACACAATCATATGATATGATATGATATGATATGTTATATTATTATATCATTTGATATCATGATTATGTAAATAACACTTGTTGCTAATACACACAACTCATAGCACAAACCAAAAAGTAAACAACTGAAATGCCTTCCATTCAGCTACAAAAATGTATGAATACAGGGAGATAAGTCACAAGTCACTTGACAATTTATAGGTTGACCATCGACTGACACCTATTCTTACAGTAGAAAGAAATCAATTCAGGCATCTTCAAAAACTATGTCATGATATACCACTTGGTCAACTTTTCCTCTCAAAAACACTGTATGAAAAATCAGAGAGAGATAGAGAGAGAGAGGCTTTTCTTTTCTTTTTCAGGAAAGTGAAATATTATGGAACAAACTATCATGATAAATGAAATTTCAACTCTGATAATATATCTTTAATAAGCTATTTTCTTGAAAATCTGACTCGTAACATATCAGATAACTCTTAACCTGTGTTTTTAAAAATGTCATACTATAAAACAAAGAGAGGAGAAGAGAAGAGAAAAGTAAATAGACAAAAAGGGTCATCATGAGGGAATACTTCATATCACTTACCCTGCTATCAGAGAACATTCTTGTGCAAACATATCCTTTTTCTTTCCATGGGTCATTCCCCTCCCTCTTTTCCTTTGTGTTCTGTCCAGTTGAGTCTTCTACTGTATCTTTGTCATGGCAACACACATTGCCAGTCTGAAGGTCAAGCTCAAAGTCGCGAGGTGGGAGAACGGGAGAGGACAGCTGGAACTGGAATGTCTTCAAGTTATGATCAGAGTTGACCCCTGGAACAAGGCTTGTACAATCTGCAGGAAGCTGAAAGGCAAGAATAGGATTTGGTTTCAAATACATTTTTACTACAGATTGCTGTGAGACGAGTCTAGCAACACACACACACACACATACACACAAATACACATACACATAGTAATATATAAAAAAAATAGTGCATTCAAAATCGTGTAGCAGTTGTACATATCACAGACAATATATTGTAATGATTGTGATGTCGTCAAGGATGTGATGTAATTTGTATAACACTTCCTAATAATCGGATCAGTAAAATAAGTCACAGAGGGAGTAATTTGAGTAGCGAGACAGAAGCAAACACTATTTCATACCTCAATAAATGAGGGCTTCCCAGACGTGGAGATGTGCGGTACAGTGATTAACTGTGGAACATTGTTTGCCATTGCACACAGCACACAGGCCGAGGAAAAGACATCCATGTCTTGTAGCACGCATCCAGGAGGAGGGATGAACACGTCTCGCCATGACAACTTGGATTGCTTCAGTCCCCAACCACTCTTAGAAATACCACTGGATTGTGCACTGATGAGCTATGTGTCAAGGAAAAATGTAAAACACAAATAGATATTTCTAGTTTAACAAGTTTAACACTGGTGAGTCAAAAGGTGGGAATGAGCAAAGGCTTGCAATGAGGCTGCCGCAAACTAGATTCTGCTAACACTTTCCACTGATATACAGTTACTGCTACCGCAGGACATGTATCTGTTCATAGTCAACTGAGCTATGCAGATATAACTTCACATTATTCTTTATTCAAATCCTTAAAATCCCAGGCTTGAAGTAAGCTGATTAAGCTGTGCACAGTTGATTCTCTTAATCATTCTATTTATCATGTATTTATATTCTGGATTAGCTCCATGTACATACGCTTATTACAGTTAGCAGAAGAATGTCTGAAGCAAATTGGAGTGTACAAGCAAACATCCTAGCCCAATTTTCCTGATGACAATAAGATATTCACAAAAGCACATGATAGTTTTAATTATTGTTGAATAATGGAATTCATCTTCCTAAAAATACATAAAATAATGCCAAACTGGGGAAAATATGGCAACAAAAGGTGCCTATTTTTTTTTTATTATCTACAATTTGTTGAATAAATGGTCTAACAAAGGAAGTACTCCACCAAACACGACATAACAGACTATAACCTTTAACTCTCTCGAAGGGCCAGGGTTAGCCAATGCAAATAATGTATCCCTGCAGTGGTCGATGTAGCATTCCACTCCATCGCATCTGGGCCAGATCAAGGTGGGTGGGTTCTCCACCGAGCCATGAACATCAATTAGCCAGACTTCTGATGTCGTTTTGGAGTTGCAATTGATGGCAGCAAAGCGTCTGTCTTTTGTATGAGACAGGTCCACAAAAAACCTGAGACATAGACAGATACATCAAGGTTATCAGATAGAATAATTGAGAGAGAAGAGAGAGAGACTGATAAAATCAAATAGCCAGAGATTTACAGGTAGATGCTTGACAAGGATGGATAGAGAGATAGAGAGAGAATGGAAACAAAGAAAAAAAAGAAAGAGATATAGAAAGTGAGGGATGGTCACAAATGGACATTCTATCAGGATTCAATTAGTATCCATACACGCATCCATTATGTAGAGAACAGAAACAGAGAATGAGGACAACATTAGGCCCCATCCTTTATGTACAATGCACAATCTAAGCACTAGGTATGGCACAAATGTACTGACAACTAGAAAGGTGTGTTTCTCAAAGGAGTTGACTTATTATTATTTTGTTGTTGTTGTTTAATGTTTCAGCCAAAATACTTACCACATCTACATTTCATTGCTCTATTTTATATGGCATATACACAATGTTATTTTTACTAATCAGAGTTCATACAATTTCAATTAAGCAGGTAAGAGATATATACATGTATTACCTTGCATCTGTCTCCTCGAAGATCAAGTGATCGTCTGCTGTTGAGGAGCCAATCTGATGACACCAGACCTGATGGGCCCACAGATTGTCTGCAGTTGTGTACAGCACAGATCCTCTGGCACCAAACTCTGTGTTAGATTGGAAAGTAGCCCGCTAAAGCATGCATACATTCTGACTTACATCAGCTGCAAATTTCAACTGCACCATGCTCAAAAGTTAAGTCAAGGACATGTAGATTCTTCACAAATAAACTGCACAATGGATTATCATTAGAGAGAGCACTGGTATAACAAACTCTTCTCCTAACAAAGTAATATTTCTTGCTAAAAGTTCAAAGTCTTTATAAATCAAATTGTTTTTCATACCCGTTATAACAAACATTTAATACATGTATAAGTATAACTACATCAATATTTCTCTGGTCCTAAGGAGTTTGTTAAAACCAGAGTCCACCATATTGTTGCATCTAAAGAATCAAACTACATCCATATATGGTGGTTTGGAGTCATCATGTTCCTTGTCTAACTCTCAGAACGTGATTTAATAAAATCTAAATCTCATGGTGAACACTATACAGTGCACTCCCGTTACAACGAACACGGTTATAACGAAATTTCGTTATAACGAAGTAAATCTTCTGGTCCCAAAATTATCACCATTAAAGTCTATGGTACAAAATTCGCTTATAACGAACATGGTTATAGCGAAATTTCCGTTATAACAAAGTCTTTTCCGAGCAGCACAGACAAAGAAAAACAAAAGAAATGTGCTCCGTTAGAACGAAATGCGAATTGCTTTCGAAAATACGTAGCGGAACAAGCGTATAGCGTCTCTGCATGGGTGAACGCTTCACACCACTGTGTGTTCACTCCTTGCATCACGCACAGTTTCTGAGGGGAACTTGCATTTATTATTGTAATACAGTTATCCCATCAAGTTTCACATAGCTTTCCAGTGTATGATGAGTATTCAGCAAACTGAATATGATATACATGTATATACGTGGTTTCCTTGTTTTCGTTATATAGTGTATTGTTCGGTTATAACGAAATTTCGTTATAACGAAAGAAAACTGCCGGTCCTGAGCATTTCGTTATAACGGGAGTGCACTGTATATCAACCTACAACGATCACAGCTTCTCCAAAGCTATATAAGTTGGGAGTGAGATAACACCAATGCTTGTTTGCAGGCAGCCAGGTTGACACATATAAGTATCAATCTACCAAATATTTCTCTCTTGCTAGTTACATGGAAAAAATATAAAAGCAACCAAGTTTTTCTTTTTACAGACATGGCAAGGTAATCACTTCTTTCATGATAATTGAAATATGTATAACAAGTTGTACCATGAGCGATTTCAAGTAACATTATATCATAACTTCATTTTTTTTTTTCAAATATCTTTTTTTCTTTTCAAATGTTGAGATGTTCACATAAATGTTTTGATTTATCAAATACGAGAAACCACTCACCTAAATTGACAATGTTATGTATACATTCCAAGCCTGTGGTTTTTGCATCACTCTCTATACTGAAGATGCAACCTTCATACACATCAGGACTACTTTCTATGACAACCCCAAGAAAGTGTTGGCATGGCGATATGGTCAGTCTTGTGATGACCACATGTGGCTTTCCAATCTCTTCAGCAAGATCTGTAGCATCCAAGAGAACCAGCTCTTCTCCTGTGTGCACAAAAGAGTAACAAAGTGCTTCAAAAAAATAACTTCAATAAGTATGATTTACTCTACAAACAGTCTTCCTTTCTTCCAATATACTTCACATGCACTTGCATATTTCACTTATTAACAGTTTGTATCTAATATAGAATTAAAGAGTCAACTCTAAAAAAAACATGTATTCCACTACTTACATCAATTTCTACCTGCATTTAAGTTGAGGCTGGTCAAAATATGGAAGTCTAATTTCAGAGTCAAAGATTTTACTGCCATTGATAAATTATGGGTATTTTGATATTTAATTGTCAATAACAAAACTGGAAGAAGACAATATTACAGTATATAATTGCACTATGGGGACAATGACAGTGATGATGATGATGATGATACTAGTATCGGTACAACTAACTAACTAACAACAACAAAAAAAAAAAACCAGTGATAATAATAAAGATAATTATAATAATAATAATGAATAATAATAATAACAACAACAATAATAATGATGATGATAACAATAATAATAATAATAATAACAATAATAAAAGCAACAGAAAAAAACAGGAGCAATATTATTGATAAAAAGACAAAGGATGGTGCTCATGACAGGACAAGAAGAATTGACTGAAGACATCACAAAGGAGTAAATACAAATAAAAACAATAATGAATGGATAACAGGAACAAAATACAAAGAAGCCATCAAATGCAGAGCTTAAATTGGCAACAAAATATGAGCATACATCAAATCCAGTGTACTAGTACCTGAAATGATGCTCCTTCGGCAGAATGTATTTGTGCCTTTCTCTGAGATTCTTTGATAATACACAAAGTCTCCAATGACCTGAGTGAAGATTAAAGAAACACACATATTGGTGTCAATGCAAGGCTGGTCACACTATGAATATGTGCACTGAAAGCTTGTCTTTTGAAATTGTCTGAACATCTCTTGCATTTCCAGACATAATTTAATTTTCTCTTCTAAACAATATCTTTTTCTGCTGAGTTATAAACATTGATTATCATCTACTCCCTGGGTCCTGAGCAACCCAATGCACTGCCTCTGGGATGCTGCGATTCCCAATATAGATCATATGATAAATGGCACATCTATTTTCCCTAATCAATGGGTTACAGATGTACCAATCATATGGAATACACTGTCTTGTACAAAAACAAACAAACAAAGAAACAAACCAACAAACAAAAAAACTCAAATGAAATCTTCATATCATAATGCTAGGGTGAAAACTGAAAGAGTGAACCTAACTCTCTCTCTCTCTCCAAAAAAAAACTTCCTCTGCATGAAAGTATTCATTACAAATATTTTGTGAATGGACAGTTTTTATGGAGGATGTATAGGCTCAAATGCCAATGCCTCACTTGAATATCTCCATATGATGGTGATGGTGAGCAAAGTTCATCCAGCTCTGATATCTCTCTCTTCACTTGTTCTTGAAAGTCTGCCCATTCTGATAGAACAGCATCACAGTATCTGTGAACAGAAATACAAAAATTATTTGCATCTCGTTACAATTTCATTAACCATAGAGCGTAATGAACGTATTGGAAAGCAAGAGATATATATATAAATATCCATCTTTAAATGTTTGTTATTATAATGCCTTTTTGAAAGTAATAAATGGAGTTGTGATCGATTTTCTGATATTACACTATAAGGATGGTGTTTCTTCTATGAGGTTTCTTCTATACAGAAAGCAAATTTGACATTTGAATAAGTCAGTTCAGTTTTTATCAATTAACATTTATCATATTCAAGTGAACAAACTATGGATTAACATGTTTTGCTCATTCAGGAAAACAGGATGAGGTCCCTCTTACAATGCACTCTAAACAGTTATCATCTAGTCACAGTATAGAACACTTTCTCATAGAACTTCAAACCAGTCACAGTTTGGCTTGGGAGATATAGAAGATAGTGGGCAACATTTAAAAAGAAATGAAACTTAAACAGAAATAAAGTGAATGACACCAATAAGTGGTGAGATCACAGAAGGCATTGTAAAACACTAACAGAAATACAACTTGCTGGTCATACATGTAGAATTTTCTTTGGAATATAGGAATAGGATAATGAGCTCACCTGTTTTCATCATTGATGTAGCTCAGGAGTTCCTGCAAAATAGAAATTTGTATATGAACAAAAGTTCAAAATTTCAGTTACGGTACATTGGATAGCACCACTAAATATTGTCAAACATCAGTACCACATGCAATATAGCTAGTGATGATTAAAGGGGCAGCATAGCTTTTCAAAATGAGTTTGTGCAAAAGAGTTCAGTACCAGGTACTATATCTTCACTGTTTTGCATAATGCATTCGATCATACTGACTGTATAAATTAAAAACAGAAATGGGCCGGATTACCATCATTTGTAATAACTACAGTATAGGAGCACTTAGCCTACTCAATTTGCGACCTGAAAAGTAGTTTTAAAATACTACTTTGTTGAGTACCACTGTGACTTCACTCTTCATTGTATCACTAGAAGCTCTCAGTACAGTATTTCACATTTTAATTGTCCTCAACACAACTGTCATCCCATCAATTTCCCCTCTAGTCTGTACCCTTACTTCATTCTATTGAAATTTTCTCACAGCCGAACAAATAAAGTATTACAATTATAATTTATATGATACACAAATAATTTTTGGGACCCAAATGTTTACTTTGAACTCTCTGACAAACATCCTGTAGCATACCTGTTTAGTGTGTCACCATGGTTATACCTTTGATATGCCTTCTTGCATCCATGAAAACTCATCCACCCACTGATGTCCATGGATGCTAAACAATGCAGATTTTTTTAGTGCAATGGGTTCCTGTTTCCATGGTGACGAGCCTCCTGGAGGATGCGAAGACAGACTTCTGTAACACTGCTGCCTTCCAACGCTCTTCACAGTGTCAGTGTACGTGCAGTCAAATGCCTTGCAGAAGTTGTTCCAAATGGGTAGGGTCACTCTGGCTGCTAAAAGATATTTTCGGATTGAATTCTTCGTGACAAGTCTGTGCCCATCGCTCAAGTGGAGACTTTGCTCTCCAATGTGAATATTTCTACAGCTGCCACTGTGTTGATAAGTCAAATCAGCGAAACATCTTTCAGCAGGCGCATATTGCTGTACAGGCACTCGTCCGCGTCCAAGATACCGGTACCAATTGCAGGTGTCAAATCCTAAAATTCTTCTGAGAGCTACCACACAATACTGGGGTCTGCAACTTGCAGGTCTGAGGACAGACATTATTTATCAAATTAGTTTATCTTATTTATTGATATTAGGTTATTAAGAGCTGGCCTCCACTCCTGTCACTACTGTACTGAGTGTCACTGTCAGCCAGCTCTTGAAAGTTTTTCTGCATCTGCCTTGGTGTCTATACTCGAAGTATCAGGAGAAGTTCATCAAGATCTTTCTCTGTGTCTTCTTCCTCCTGAGTGTATGTCGCCATGTAAGCAGTCGCCTCCTCCTAGCTCTCATCATGTCCTCTCTGACAGACCTCAAATAATGGGCACTCTGGATCCTACCGCTCAGCTCGCCGCCGCCGCGCCGCATCGAGAAGTTTACTCAGGGGTCAGGGGAAACAGCCGCCCGCGGCCGGCGCCGCATCTTGCGCCCACCGCTCCGGTGAGTGCTCGTCACGATCGTGTGGAGATGGAGCGATGCACGTGCTACATATACGCCGATCGCGCTGCTGCTACATCGTGCTTGAGATACTGTAGGTTCCCCACATCGGACAGTCCGTGTTTACGTGAAAGGATGGCTTCAGCCGTTGTGAGTATCATCGCGAATTCATATTTCATTACATAAAGTAAAACAATGTACAACAAAAGTAGGTATGCCTTCGACATCGTCGTCGACAACGAGAAACCATCAATCAACTGTAGCGTAAGCAGCCTCCAGAAGGATGAGTTGCTTAGTCCCACTCTTATAAGCTTGTGTAGGCTACTCCTGCCTCTTGTGTTGTCTTGTACAGTATTTGTGGCTGTATGACTGCGAGTGTATCATTGTGTATTGTGCCATGTGGCTGTATCTGTATGATTGAATTCAGTCTGCAAATTGTCCAATGGCAATGAATGGATGGAAGGACTGACTGGCGAAAACTGACAAAACCCATCCACAAGTGTGAAATGCAACTAGGTGTATCACTATCAGTGGTTGAATTGAATAAGATGTTGAATATGATGAAATATATATAGTCTATTGCTACATACAAATTACTGTTAAAAGCTGGTGATAAAGATCAGGAACTAACCTAGCTATAGTATATGACTAGACAGAATAAATCATTTTTAGACATTTACAGCTCAGTCCTGTCTGTTTTTTTTTTTCAAAACTCGATTTTTGAAAAAAAAAAAACAGACAGGATTTTTTCTTCTTTTCATCATGGATAGTGGACATGTGTGTGTAACAAAAAATCACTGTGCAAAGTTGCGACAATTTATACGTCAGATGTGAGATGAATAAGAAGTGAATAGGGGGCCTCATGAGGCGTTCCCCCCGGGCCTCATGAGGCGTGGGGCGGTCCTCATGAGGCGGGGCAGTCCTCGTACGCGGGGCGGTCCTCATGAGCGGGTTTCCCGGACTGAGCTCTCCTCCGTACAGGACTAGGAGGGGATTCCATGAAGCCAGATGTAGTCTCCGCGGAACATATCCCTGACGACCAGATACAGACCAATCTTTCGGTCAAACCTACTAACAGTCTAAACTACAACATGCTAATGCCAAGGGTCCGGAAAGTTTAGTGTAAATATTTGTTTCTTTCTCTCTCTCGAAAAAAAAAAAAATGAATACAGAGTGGCAGAATGAGCTACCTGATGCAGAGGTTTTTCAAACAGCAGTTCAGGAAACAATCAAGTCCTGGTAGGACTGCTGGCTCCCCGACAGTCAATCCCACTCCGAGTTTGAAGCATCGTCATCTTGTTACATGTGAGGTATGCATGGACCACTACCGATTATCACAAAGACTGCCGCCACTGCAAGCAATCGAGAGAAGGCGCGACTTCTCGCTCATCTTCAGCAGAGGATTTGTGCACGAGTCGTCCAGACAAAACAAGTCCGTGAAGAAGGGTACACGTCCACGCAAGAAGCTGCAGAGTCAAGTGAAGATCATTACTGTATCAGGTTCCATGACTGTCAGAGAGCTGCAGGAGGCAATGGGTGTAGAGGAAGGTAGAGGAAAACTTTTAGTTTAGTGAAATAGAGGAGTTTCTCATGAACAATATATGTTTGATGCAAAATATATTTCCTCTCTTTTGATGTCAAAATCCAAATTTAGCATTCTGAAAGTTTTTCTTAATTCCATTATCTTTTCAAAATGCCATGTACTGCAAAAGTGTTTTTTCATGCAATTGATTTGTCACGCACGACTGGTTAAGATAAGTTTCTCATGTTTTTAATTCCGCAGAAATCAAGACATGTAATATCGAAACATATGACGTGCAGAGATATTCGCGTGTTTTTAGTTCTGCGCTGGCAAACACTGGTGTCAACACTGCAAAAAATTCCACTTTTACATGAAGCATGAATCAATCTCTGTGTTGGATATCAATCACCTAATGCCATTATTGATTGTTGGAAATTGTCTTATGATATTAAATATGTAGTGATACATCTTGGTGTATTGATCTACCATGCCTGTCAAACTGTATTCTTACTACAGACGAGAGACTGACGTATATGTACAGCATCAAACACTACAAAAAACATTTCTTGAGCAGAACCATTCCCGTACCCTCCCAAAATGATGTCTTCACGAAAAACATTAACTACAATGAAGCCATTGCTGAATTTACTGCTGCAGCAGTTGGAACTAATGATCTATGATTTTTCCACACAGATTTCATCTATGAATTCCTCCTAGCAACACACTCGGACCTCTCTCCTTCAACAGGTAAGACAAAAGAGTTTGAATACATTCTAATACCCACATCTCATTCCATGGAGCAAGTCATCAATGAGATAACTGCCAAATGAAGAGATTGGAAGGAGAAAAAAGGTGCCCATGTCCTTGTCTTACTGTGATTTCTTTTATTGGTACATGTTAGGATAGGATGTTTGATTTGTTTTGTTTGATACCCTCTGTGAAAATATTTGCATTGCTCAACCTTTCCCCCTCTATAGTTGGCCAAAGTAAACTAATTCTTGTATGTCTGTGAAGTCATTGTGTAGGAAAATGAGTGAGTTGTCTAGTCACCATAATGCCAAAATGTATTCTCATTATTCCCTAGTTACTGTATATTTCACATCACATTAAAATGCTGCTTTACAGCTGGCTAGCTCTCCGATCCAACTGAACTGTGAATGTACAGATATCATAAGATAACGATTACTGTAGAGACTTCAATTTGAAATTAATTTTATGTGAGCAGAAAATATGGCTGCAGCCTAAATGTTTGTATAAGAAGCATTCACAACAAGTTGCATGTCTGATTTTAGTAAAGGCACTGTTGCACAGTGAAATGCTCTAGTCGCTCATACAGGAGAGATTTTAGGTTGAATTTCAATTAGGTTGAAGTCCAACTTGACCATGGCAAACTGAATACCTGGCAAAGCTAATGTAATAGCAATCATGGGGCCCATTTTGAGAAAAGTTTTGACATTGAAGAGTTTCCCAAGAAGTCTTAAAGGACAAGTTCCCCTTCATAGACATGTGGGTTGAGTGAATGCAGCAATATTAGTAGAACACATCAGTGAGAGTTTGAGCAAAATCGGACAATCCGTTAAAAAGTTATGAATTTTTGAAGTTTCTGCTCAGTCACGGCGGGATGGAAAGACTACTATAGCTTGCGATGTCACATGAGTACAACGACATAAAGAAAGAATAAAGAAAATTCAACATATTTCCATTTTTCTCGCATAACAAAAGAACACTCGACTTCTCTCTTTCAGAAGGCAGGGGGAATAATATTACCCTTAACATATGTCAGTAGCAAGTCAAAGAAATGTGCACTTTATTCAAAAAGTAAAGTTTTGTGAAATTCTCTTTTTATTTTCCTTATATAGTTGTACGCATTTGACATCATACACTGTAGTAGTCTTCTCTTCCAGCAGTGACTGCGCAGATACTTAAAATATTTGTAACTTTTGAACGGATTGTCCAATTTTCCTCAAACTTTCACTGATGTGTTCCACTAATATTGCTGCATTCTTTCAATCCTTATGTATATGAAGGTGGACTTGTCCTTTAACATATTAAACTTATATGAAATACATCATCTCATTATGAAGTTGAGTCATTGTTATTTTTCTGCAGTACTGAAACCTCAGGTCATTGAACAGATTGTGACAGGGGCTGATATGCATTATGTGTTCCTAAAAAAGATGAGAGAGGAGCCGAAGCAGGATAAAGATGCTCATCCAAGGTAACCCATGATATTTTTGTAACCACTCAGCCCTTTTCAGGCCATGTCATACACTGGTTCAGATCATCCCCCGAATGATTATCATGAATACCAAATGTCAATTTGGTATGATTAATGAATTATGTATGCTGTGTTTGTGCAGACTTGACAGCATCAAACAATTACTGACGTGCAACAGCAGACATCAACATCTCACTGCTTTGTAGTACATTCATCTTTTATCAGAAGAATAATACTGTCTGTGTGATGGCATAAACTCCTGAGGTAATGAGTTAATGGATACATGTGTACTTGAGAACTGATACCAGGACATAGAAATACTGTCTTGTTTATTTCTGCCTGCGATAAGTTGATTCATAGCTGAATTTGAATGTTGATATTGGATAAAGAAGGCACCCAGTATGCTGGTGAGTAGTGTGGATAAAAGTTGAGCTGCGGTATCATGTCATGTACAGACCACCTGCTGACCCATCCCAGTTAAAGCCACGCCCACCAGTAGTCACCATCATGGGACATGTTGATCATGGCAAAACAACCCTCCTGGACACCATGCGCAAGACGTCGGTAGCTGCCGGTGAGGCAGGTGGCATCACACAGCACATTGGGGCTTTCCAAGGTGAGTTGTCATGAAAGAAATCCATTTTCCACATTTTGCAGATATCCTGAAAGTAATCATCTGTTGATCAGTAGAACAGTTCTGAATATCATTTCAGACAGAAGGTGAGGGGAATTTCTATTCTGAATGAGTACATTGTCTGCCAGTCATATAGTTGTCTTTCCGTTTGATTGTTTGTTTGTTTGTTTGTTTGTTTGTTTGTTTGTTTGTTTGTTTGTTTGTTTGTTTGTTTTTTCAAAACATGAAGTATTTCTGTTCTGGTGCTGCAATGAAATTTCCTAAACCATAAATCATGTTTGGCTGTTTCTTAAGTTTTGCCAAATATATGTTTTTCATTTTAAATGATCAGTGCTCAAACTTAGTTGTTTCATCCATTGGTTATTGCAGAGCTCTGTTCTTTGTCATTATTGATCCTTTCTTTGCCAAGTATTTACACATATACATGTACACTTCATTCTGGGAATATTTACTCTGTACTCCTGGCCCCCATTTCATGAAAAGTTGATATGATAGCAACTCTTGTGGAATGGCAATTGCTATGATAACAACAAGAATCCAGCTCCCTGATTGGCTGTTGCTACAGGAAGTTGCCATTTCAGCAAGTAGCATTTACAAGTGGATGAGTCACATTTTGAAACTGGACTTAAATTCTGTAACTGTAGCTACTTGCCTTACAAACAGAGGGGGGGGGGGGGGGGAGGGGGGTATGCCACAATTTAAGAGCAGCATGCATGAATGCCCTGTCGCAAAAGGTAGTTTTTTTATTTCCCTGAAGGATATTTTGATAATATATGATACTGAGAACTTCAGAGATGGTAAAATATTTTGGATGTTGATATATCCATCGATGAAAGGTCTTTATACAGTGCATATTAAAAAAAAAACGCAACAAGATTTGATTTCAAATTTGTGAAGATTGTGTTAACTGTACACCAAAGTGAGTAGCAACATCTTAAAACCACATATCTCCTCTTTCCGATGATATCTTATTTCTTCATACACGGTCATGGATGGCTGAGTAATCATTCTTTTTGGACTATGGGTCAAATTGGACTTGGGACCAAGTTTAAACACTGCAAGAATCAATGCGCCTTATTAGAAATTAACTTAACAAATGGAATAATGAAATTCATATTCTCAACTTACCATTGTATTCTTTCAGATATCTCTTTTTAACATTACATCCCATGCCCCTCAACATGGCCGCCATTCCTTTCCACACAGAGATTAGCTCTTTTCTCCATCTCACGCACAGCCCTGCGAATCATTGGGGCTTGGTGGCGTAGAGCTTCAAACTCATCAGTGATTCTTTGTCTCAGAGTTGCAATGTCAGGTGGAGGGGTAATGAACACTTTGCTCTTGAGATAACCCCAAAGAAAAAAGTCACAACAAGTCTGATCTGGAGATCGTGGTGGCCACTCCACATCATGATACAAGGCAATCACCCGATTTCCAAATGCCTCAGCCAATCTGTTTCTTACTGCAACTAGTCAATGGGCCGGTGCGCCATCCTGTGCCCACCATAGGCGTCTGAACTAACTGAAACTTGGTCCCAAGTCCAATTTGATCCATTGTCCAAAAAGAATGATTACTCAGCCATCCATGACCGTGTAAGAATAAATAAGATATCATTAGAAAGAGGAGATATGTGGCTTTAAGATGTTGCTACTCACTTTGGTGTAAAGTTAACACAATCTTCACAAATTCGAAATTAAATCTTGTTGCGTTGTTTTTGTTACACACTGTAGAATATGCATTGCATTCACACACCTTTTCTTTCTTTTTTAAATCATTATTTTTTAAAACAGTTTCCTTGCCATCCAGCCAAGTTATCACATTCCTTGACACACCAGGCCATGCTGCATTCAAGGCAATGCGGGAGCGAGGTGCAAGTGTGACGGACATCGTGGTCTTAGTGGTGGCAGCAGACGATGGTGTCATGGAACAGACCAAAGAGTCCATCAAGTATGCCCGCAATGCTGGAGGTAATTCTTTCATTACTAGTGAAAAATGAGACTTAGCTTTCAAGTTTTTCCTGCAATAGCAGATTTCTTTCAAAATCATTTGCTAGTCCGTATCAATTTTATTGTTTGCATTTTTTAATTTGACAGAAGTCTAATATGAACAGAAACTCCCTATTCAGAAATGGTTCTGGGAAAGTTGTGGATGAACTGAAGAATGATTTGGCCAAAATTTGTAGGAAGTTTTATACAGATTTTGAAAAATTATTCAGTTTAAAGACTAAATGAAAGAGACTTTTTTTTTCTATATTTTTGTGATGTCGATATGTACAATGTCTGTAGTCTTTGTGTACTTTTTTGATTATTGGAATGTGTGGTATTGTTCACTTTTACACAGGATATTGATTTTAATGACACTCGCATACTGAGTGGACTGATCATGCTTGTGACTGATTTTATTTTATTTTTTCATTTATGCAGTTCCAATCATTGTTGCCTTGAACAAATGTGACAAGCCGGATGCAGATCCAGTGAGTGTTTACAAACTTGGTGTGAATTATTGTCTGTGCAACTAAAAATAAAAAATAAAAATATGGAAACGGTGAGGTAGTAGACTTTCAATGTCTTTGATATAATTTCTGAGAAGTGTTGATGTAAACAAACTTGTGTGATGTTTGCAACAAGATGTAAATCAAACATAAATAAGTAATGGTCGCTACTCAAGAGAGGGGATATGAAAGTAGTTGTTTGTTTCTGTAAACTTTTAGTTAGTCTTTCAGTCATACAGTCTCCTAAAAGCTGCAGCTGATAGGCTAGCAAGAAATATTTGAGGAAAGAAATCAAGTAAAATATTTGTGAAGTATAGATTGTGGATTAAATATCACATCTATTAAAATGCAGTGCATTTCATACAATTATATGTATCATACACTCGGTACAGGCTCAGAGGGATATGGGTATAATATAGGACAGTGTATACAGATAATGACATTTTCTTTTCCCAGTCAAGAATAAAGATAGCTGTGTATTATCCAAACTATTTAATAGCTGAAAATTTTGGCTTTCATAGTGTTGGCTCCACCATGCTTTGGGGTGATTGTGAAATGAGAAAGACATTATGCCATTGCAGTGTTGTATTAGATGGTTCTGTGATGGAGCTATTATGATGTATTCTGTATGTTTGATATTCATTCCATGCAGGCCTTTACCAAGAATGATCTCCTGTCCAATGACATATCCATAGAGGAGTATGGTGGTGATATACAATGTGTGGAAATCTCTGCTCTCAAGGTGAGCAGCTTTAAAGCATAACTCAGCAATATGTCTTGTTGGTTATTAGTTTGTTGGTTTGTTGCTTGCTTATTGGAACTGTTTGCGAGTTATTTGGTTGATTGGTTCACTGTTTTTTATGCCTCCGCCACGAAGTGGTGCCGGAGGCATTATGTTTTCGGGTTGTCCGTCCGTCCGTCCGTCCGTCCTTCCGTCCGTCCGTCCGTCCGTCCTTCCGTCCGTCCGTAATGAATTTTGTGGACAGGGTAACTACCAAAACCTTTTGAGGTATCCTAATGAAACTTGGCATGTATGTGTATTAGGGGGTGAAGTTGTGCCTATCAACTTTTGGGTGCACATGCTCAAGGTCAAAGGTCAAAAGGTCAAGGTCAAATGCTTAAAATTTTACTATTTCCCCCATATCTATGCAATGCCTGAAGATATTTTCTTGAAACTTAGTGTATACATGTACTACCCAATTAAGATTCTCTGGTGAAAGTTTGGGGTCATGAGGTCAAAAGGTCAAAGGTCAAAAGGTCAAGTAAAATGTTAAATTTCACTTTTTTCTCTGTATCTTGGAAATTGTTCAAGGTCTCTTCATGGAACATAGTGTATATGCATCTACTGACTGGCAGTGGTTATCTAGGGAATTTAGGGTTCATGGGGTCAAAGGTCAGGGGTCAAAGGTCAAGGGCAATACTTGAAAATCTTACTATTTTCCTTATATTTATGCAATGCCAGCAGGATATATATTTTTTTTAAACTTGATGTATGCATGTCTAACCCAATAGAGATTCTGTGGGATCTTTTTTTGCCAAGAAGGTCAAAGGTCAAAAGGTCAAAGATCAAGTGAAAGTGCTGAACTTACTTTTTTCTCCATATCTCGGAAGTGGCTCAAGTTATCTTGAAACTTAGTACATGCTGAATTTATGTATGTTCTGCCTGACAGTGCTTCTCTTATAAATCAAAGGCCAGATGAAAATGATAACAATTTACTGTTCAATACAGAAATTGCGCTTTTTCTCCATACCTTGAAAATTACTCAGTGCATAAACTTATGAAATGGTCAAAGTCAAGTTAAAGTTCTTAAATCCCCAAATACATGCTCTCCTATTCATCCAATTAAACATTGGTCAAGGAAGGTAAACATTCATTACATTTGTGACAAACATATCATTTTAATATTTTGCCAATTTTGTGAAAATGTAATCACACATTGTCCACATGTACTATAGACCTATTAGGAGAATCATGCATTATGGCGGAGGCATACCAGTCGCCATAGCGACATTTCTAGTTTGTTTTTTGTATTTCAGATTTCTTACAGGTATGTACTCAAACACCTATTGAGTAAATTCACGTATTATACTGTGAAATTTGATTGATTTGAAGCTGTACAGAAATGCCTTTCCCTTAAAAAAAAAATGTCTTGAATTGCACTATGTACTGACTAGGTTACAAGCTGTGACACTGTTCTACACATACAATGCACATTGAAAGGTGACACAAGGCATTATTAAGGGCCTTTAAGTTAAAGGGACTTTCTTGTGGGGTATTTATCAACATTGTTTTTGTGACTAAGTGCAGTTGAAAGTAAACAAAAGGAGACCTTTTGGTCCACATTTGAGAGGATATTTAAGTACTAGTACATTGTTACTAAATGCATTTATGCATATGAAGGGTTATTCATGTACTACCACTCCATGTTACCCTCTTTGTTCCCACAGGGAGATAACATTGATGAGCTGTGTGATGCAATCATGACCCAGGCTGAACTCCAAGAACTGAGTGCTGATCAGACAGGCCTAGTGGAAGGGGTTATTGTGGAATGCAAGGTTGACAAGGGAATGGGGTAAGAAAGGTCACTCTTTTATTAATTTCGTTGATGTACTTCCATCCAGAATGTAAAAGTCTACATGCAGTTATACACAAAAACATAAAAGCAAGATGCTTGATGTTAAAAGTAATAAACTTATAAGGTAGATATCCTACTCAGATATGTCATATGTATGCATTTCTATCTTTTTTATGGGTCCAATTACAAATATTATATTGCAGTGAATGAAGTTAAACAAAGCAATAATGCAGATACAAGTATGATTGCACTTCGAAAAGTTAATTGAAAGTTGTGAGCAAAGAACATAAAGGATATAAGATATAAACTCCTCCAGTATTATAAAAATGGCATGGCACAACAATGTCTAAATATTCACATGGGAGATATGTATTATGTTTCTTTTAAACACAGAATTGAAATGGTATGGTCAGCTTATAGATATGTATGGATATATACATATATATATATATATATATATAATATATATATATATATATATATATATATATATATATATATATATATATATATATATATATATATATATATATATATATATATATATAAACAAACACTTTTCCGCCATGCGTACTTCATTTTTTGGCTAGGACGCTGTAAACAACAGGTAAGAGAAGTAAGACACATTGACTCAGAAGTTGTCTAGTACAATGTGTCAAATCTGGCAACAAAATGGAAACCATAGAACAATGCTAAACCTAACTAATGTCAATTTGTTGCATGACCGAAAATTCTTGACTATATGTTTTACATGCTATCTCTAGACCAATAGCCACACTAATTGTCCAGCGAGGCACTCTGAAGAAAGGCGCCATCCTAATGGCTGGTACTGCCAAGTGCCGGGTGCGTGCAATGCAGAATGAAAGGGGGGAGGAGATGAGTGCAGCTCTTCCCAGTCAACCGGTGGAGGTCACCGGATGGAAAGACACACCCGCTGCTGGGGATCTGGTTCTTCAGGTGGAGTCAGAGGTAAATATGATGATCAATGTGGATTTAAAGGGGCATACCAGACAATTTTCATAATTTCACATCATGTAGTACATAAATTGACAGTTCCATGTATAGATTTGTGGAATTTATTGTGGTCCTTGAGCAGAGAAACCAATGCTCTGAAAAATCTTATACCAATTACACCGAACAGTGTTGATGACATAAGAGCATCACATATTTCAGAAATGTAGAAGCATAATTCCATTACAATACCTCTTGCTTGACAAGTTCACCTGTGTAGAATCTATGCATGCCACCTTCTTTTGTTCTGCATCCTTGAGCCCCACTCATGCATTCTTATGGTGAGGCTGCCATGTCATCATCCTTGTTCATTGCAATTTGTAATACATTTTGAAAACCTTCATATTCCTCATCCCAGTCACTATAAATTCTGAAACTCTGTACTCAGTATAACTAATTTATAGTTGTTCAAATGTAAAAGTCTGAAAATCAGACTCCAGTTTAAATTCTGTGAGGATTCTCAGTGGAGACTGTCAAACATTATCCTATGGTCAAAGCACATAACATGAGCACACTGACAGTAGAAAAGTTCTGTGGTGTGTTGTGTATATACTGATGTCAGGATGAATTCCCTTTTGTTCAACAACAGACAAGAACATTAGTCTGATTGACACCACTCAAATGTAATTTTTATTGATGACTGAAAATTGTTTCATCATATGAATCATCCTTGTTTAATCCCTGCATGGAATTGTTTGATTATGTTTGGAATCATTTTACATTGCATAACTTTACTTTATGAAAAAATAAGGTAAAATATCTATCTTCAAAGTCTTCATATATCACATAAAGCCTTCTGTGTTATAGCACCTAGCTTTAGCAAGCATGTTCCAGAATGGAGCTTAGACAGTATTTTTCCAAGATGAGGACAAATGAAGCGTAAAGATTAAGTTTGAATGGAGGAGAAACTCCTTTGCCTTTGAATTTGATGTTCATTCACTTCATTTGCTGAATATTTCTTGCAAGCACATATTTTAATCTCTCACTTTGTTGTTGAAATGACCAGAAACGGGCCAAAGAGGTCTTAAAATGGCGACTGGACGAGATGTCCTCATCAAAGCAAGCAGAGGATGCCGTCATCGTAGAGAAGAAGAGTAGTGAACACCGTCGTGAATACGACGCCCGAAGGGAGGCCCACAGTCAGATGCACTGGAGAGAGATTCGGGCGGAGAAAGTCAAGGCCCGGTATCTGCAGGAGAAAGAGTCTGCATCATCTGGAGACCCAGAACTCAATATCATCATAAAGGGTAAGGCAAAATGTTGACAAAACAACACATTTGCAAGCCATTCAACAAGAAGAAAATATGTGCAAACCTCATTAATTCCATGTAAGGGAGACAGAAAAAAAAAAACAGCCTTCATTGGCAGATAGCTTTATGAGCAGGATCAATCATATGTCAAATGCTCTGAAGAGGGACAAATTAGGGATCACGATGGACAGGTGGTCTTAGAGGTGGTTGGATTACTAAACAAGGTCTATTCCTCCCCTTTGTGTCAGCCATTGCATGCCAGAACAAAAATATGGTGTCAAAACACAGTTGTGATGATACTAGTTAAGCAAAGTAATTTGGTGAGGAAAACAAATTAGAGAAATATATTATGTTTAGCAAAAACATCTCAATGCTTTGTTCATGTTTGAATAAGGAACATGTACATGAATGACTTGGTCATATTTTAAAGTTGAAATTATGGTATATTAGCATTTTTTTTTTTAATTATTTTTTTACTGGTGGAATTAGAAAGTGGGCACGTCTTAGCATTATTTCATAATGATTATGAATTTCCAAAGTTGAATTTGTTGTCATAAAATTTGAATTATTGCAATGTAGATCTGCCAAATGAACCAACCTGACCTGGAATTGTTCATCCTCACTTCATTCATTGCTGTTACCTCTCTCATCGTCAAATCACTAGCAGCAAACCAGAATGGCTAGACAATATTCATTTCATTTCACTATGAATAACTAGAAAAGCACTCTGAGAGCGCAGACCTCCGCCAAGCAGTTACTTCATTTCCACCAATGATCTTGCTCTTCCACAGAGATCATTGATTTCCAAATTGCCCTATTTCTCAATATAGAAGCCTTTGTTATGTCATAAACCTTCAGCTGCGTGGCGTGCCTTGCCCTAACAGAAACTAGAGCACGCACTTTAGTGCGCACGTAAAAACCTCAAAAATGCGCAGCTTGAACTCCCAAATTCATTGACCCTACCTGCTAAAATATCAAAAATTTCTGGATCACTACCAAAATTGAATTATCTTTTCCATGTGTCATTCTCAACCTTTCCTGCAAGTTTCATCTAAATCCGTGCACAAATTTGTGAGTTATTATGCGCACAGACAAACAAACAAACAAACAACGGTAATGAAAACACAACCTTCTGCCTTGGCGGAGGTAACTTTACAATACCACATGATATGCTCTGAACAAGCACAAAACATGTCCCATATATGATATGTATGGTGATATTCTTAGCAATAGAAAGCAAGAACAAATGTAGTGCCAGCAAAGATATTTTGGGTGTCCATTTGTATGTTTTTGCTCCTCAGGTGATGTGGATGGTTCTGTTGAGGCAATTCTAGACACCCTTAACACATACACCGACCACCAACAGTGTAGACTGAATGTCATCAGTTTTGGGGTTGGGCCAATCTCTGACAAGGATGTCGAGTTGGCACAGACCTTTGAGGGGGCCGTTGTGGGTTTCAACGTTGGAGCCAGCAAGGAGGCCGCAGAGCTGGCCAAGAGCAAGGAGATTCCCCTCAAGCTGCACGACGTCATCTACCGACTGGTGGACGACCTCCGAGAAGATCTCAACAGCCGGCTGCCTATGTTGGACCAAGAAGTAGTTCTAGGTATTATAGCCCCCATGTGTGTGTGACAGATATCAGTATTGGTGCCATGCATTTGTTATTCTTCGACAATGGATTCTTTTTTCTTTTATTGTGAATAGTGGAAGAAAGTCACCCCTTCAGCCTTGTCCATTTAGCCTCTACACCCCCCACACAAACAAACACACTGTACATCATTGTATTACGACTATCTTCAGGACATTTATGTAATTGATATATGAGTGTGTGTCATTGCCTATATTTGTGTGTATGTTTGCAATGAGACTTATGTGAACACAGGTTTGCACAAAAGAAACCTGTTCTTGTATGATGCACATCAAAATTGGGCCCTGGGTCAATATTGTTACATTCACAACTCCAGTTGGCTTATCCTTTTGGCTTTCTGTTATGTTCCTGTTTTCAAGAGATTCTCTGAACTATGTTCACTTCAATGTGTAATGCTGATGTCAATTTTTTGGACATCTCCTACCCATCGTACACAATCAATGATTGCACAACTGAAGATATATATTGAAATGTACAACTCCTTTCATCAGGTGAGGCAACTGTCCTGCAGCCCTTCGATATTTCAATGGGAAGAAGAAAAGTCAGCGTTGCTGGTTGCCGTGTCGAAAAGGGCGAGCTTCAGGTCAGAAGTCTATTCAAGCTGATGCGAGGCCAAGAGGTCGTACACAGAGGTTAGCACAACGATATTACCTTCCTTTCATGTCTGTTAAAACTACTGAGCTAAATTTTCTGCAAACTTAAAATTTGTCTTTGCATTCAGTTATTTTTCCCCAAACTTGATCATGGTACAGATTAGACAAACCCATGTAGGTGTATCACTAAAGCAGTCTACTCTAAAAGCTGGTGTGATATGAGAGATGAAGATTATGTAATTCTCTTTCCCTGGCATTAAGTTCAGGACAGTATTTTCTGCAAAAAACGAAACAAAAACAAAACAAAAACAAAAACAAAACAAAAACAAAACATAACAAAATACTGCAGAAATGTAACTGTTGGTTTTCTGCAGAGATTGTTGAATTGCCATTAGTGATGTACAGTGGACTCCTGTTATAACGAAGTCCTCGGGACCGGCAGTTTTCTTTTGTTATATCGAAATTTCATTATAACCGAACAAATTAACATTAAAAATACATAGAGTGGATAATGTTGCAGCCTGAATTTTTGCTTTGTTGTAACCGAATTTCGTTATAACCGTGTTTGTTAGAACGGGAGTGCACTGTGCTGTATTTGTGTCATGTGACCCACAGGTCCCCTGGCCTCCCTGAAGCACCACAAGGATGATGTCAACACAGTGAAGAATGGCTCGGAGTGTGGGCTGAGATTTGAGGAGCAGCTGGAGTACCAGTCGGGAGACACCATCGTCTGCTACGAACTCGAGCAGATTCCTCAGGAGGTGGACTGGGATCTGGACTTCTAGTGTTGTCTGGGTTCTATTTGTCTAGCGTGGACTCTAAAATTCAGCTTTCAAGTTTGGACTCGACCGTGACTTCTCCTGTGGAATGTCACAGGGCCTCGATTTCCAGTCTGAGCTTGAACTTCTATGCGCAGTCCAGAATAGATTTTTTGGTCTGACATGGACCAGGTCTTCAAGTCTTGACAGAGATACACATTTTTTGTTGAGACTGGGACCTTGGTATCCAGCTGGAGCTGAGACCTGAAATTCTGTTCAGAAATTAAAAGTAAGATGTTGATCTGGACTTGGAACTGGACTATGTTGGTGCTTAGACTGAGTCATGGAATGCAGTTTTGACACAGTAGGAGCTGGAATGCCAGTCTGGAATGGGAAGGGATTTCCAGGCCACATGGTTCTCTTGTTGGCCTGAGCTGAGGGATCTCACATCATGCTTGTATTTTATGAGACTATTTATAGACTGAACATTATGCTATCTTTGTCTATCATTTGGCAAATAAAAGCAATTTAATACAGGCAAACTCCATTATAATGAGATTTGTGGGATTATGAGAATGTTTTCTTTATAAATGAATCTTGATAAAACATAATATACCCATAGGTGCTACATAAAAACACAGATGTAGGACTACAGATGGTCAGGACACATTAGGCCTCACTTGCAGATGACAGTTATCCTGATAGCATGTCTTTGTTTTTGTCAGATATAGAGTACAGTAAACCTCACATAAGTTGACACAGTTAAGAAGTCTCAATTTTCCTTTCCTTTGGTTGACTTCAACATAAGTCAACAGTTTGGTATTAATTGACAGATTTTCTTTAGTCCAACTTGTGTGATGTTTATTGTATTTTGAACAGTACGTTTGTAAATGTGAATCTGTTAACTCCTAGTGAAACGATCCATTTAGTATGAATATTCAATTCATTTGTTTGTTATACTTGTGTAAGCATTGAGGAGAGAGAGATAGAGAGAGAGACAGAAATGGGGGGGGGGGGGGGGGGGAGGTTGGGCACTGGCAGAATATTCTTCTCATTCCCATATCATAGCCAAAGAATCCTTTATGCCCACATCTATTACCATCCAAAGATTGATAGATAGTATGCTGTACACTGGTGCTACAACTGTAAAACTTGCGTAAACTACACAGCAACTGTTACATCTTTGCTTTGTGTTTGACGGGATGCATTATACGCCACATGTTTGTGTGCCATTGGGTACATGTGTAATATGTACAAGTATACTTGATCATTCATTTCCCTGTTCGTTCAGTCTTGTAACAAAGATATAGCAAGTAAAGGGAGAAAGTTTAAATGGTAAATCATTTTATACTTTGTTCTTTGAAATATTCAAAAGGTTTTTATGCCTTGTCAGATGCTTGCCTCAGGAGACCACATTCATTGCATGGAGTACTGTAAAACATGATATAATCGCGGCATGAATTTTTCGCGAATTGGAGCCGACGGCTTTTTTTTCGGCATGAAATTTTCGCGAAATGCCACTGGCATTCAATGCATATAGTGTAGACAAGAATTTTCGCATGCATTTTAATTTCGCGAATCTTGGCGCTCGCGAAATTCGCAAAATTAAAATGCACGCGAACATTTCTCGTTTTACAGTATACATTTGTTCTTAAACCTCACTGTTGTATACTTGGACAATTTTTTGCCCATCCACCATGGCCTAGCGAAAGTTCACGTCCATGAAATGTCCATGAATTTTAATACACGTATGTGCGCCCCACAAAATGGAAGAATCCAGTGCAAATTTGTATCAAAAAAGGTGTATTACAGAAGAACTATGAAATAAACTAATAAACAAGGATTTGTACAATTGTAGTGTCTAGTCTTGTTTCACAACTGTACTTAGATAAGGGGAACACACAAACTCCTGTTTAGTCTTATGCCTACATCGAGACCAAAAAAAGTTACTTCAGGTCTGACTGGAGAGTACTTAGTGTGAAGTTCTGTTTGCTTTACAGTAGTGGTACAGATGTGTGGTCAGTAGGATGTGAGTTTTGTATGTGCATGATGGATGTAGAATCTATGAAAGCTTTGCAGTAGAAAATACAGTATATCCCTTCGAGTACATGTGAAGGAGGCGAATGTAGCATTCAGCCACTTAAACATTTGGTGATGAAAGTTTGTGGTTGATAAGTTTCGCGACAGAGGGCAATCTCCCATATGTTAAAAAACACAGAAGACAATCGCTGCAGCCTTTGGTGTTCAAGTGTTTGTGTAACTGTACTGTACATGCGTGTCGCTTGCCTGGGCTATGTGTGCATGCTTGTGGATGCAGCAGAGTGGTGTAGAGCTCAAGCTGGCACCAAGTGGAAATTTGTTATCAGGAAACTCTAAAATGCTTACATTTTACCAATTTCTATTACTGCTCAAGATGCCTGATGTGGGTAATTATAATAATAATAATAATAATGACTGGCTACTTTCACGGGATACAACATAAATTGCCCTAACTAGAATCACATTGCCCTTGTCTTTGACACAGGCAATACAATTCTACTTCAGGCAATAGATGTCATATCCCCCCCTCAAGGCCAGTCCATATTACGGATCACATTTACAGGCACAACCCTCCTTATATACATCCTTTCACCTCCTATCACCCCAGCCGATCACACTCACACAACTCCCCCCCCCCCCCCTTGTAATCCTCATACATATCCTCTCTGAGACAACGTTGGCACTTTGTTGTGCCATGCAGATTAAGGTCTAGCTTGCCATGAGCAAAATCTAAAATTAACCCTTCTTGGCAAATGTAATGACAGTAATCACAAGACGGACAGTGTAAACAAACGTGTGCAGCCGCAGCTCCACAATCATTAAGCAGCACAAATGATCACAGCACATATTTTTCAGTTTTACCAAATACTTAACTGCAGCACATTAAAAGTACTTGCAGTGAGCTGAAAACTGGGCTTCCAAAAATTATCAAGACTACAACTCTTGTCCTTCAAATAAATACATGTATCAAAACATTTTCAAAATGTTTGAACCTTGTGTGAGAATAAAGGGAAAAAAGTGAAGACTTGAACGTACAATATCTCAGCAAGGATATGAATAACGGATAAAGTACAGTACTCCAAGATTTCATGTTTGAGAGATATTAAATAATGCTACATAAGTTGCATACATTATTTTTATGAATCTTGTTCAAAGGTGGATGATGCACCAATGTGTTTGCGCATCTCTAAATTGATTAAGAGGCATACAAAGATGACTATCCATTCATTTCCACATTCCATCATTTACTATATACACATACTGAACTTCACATTCAGTCTGCCCGCTTGACTTTTTCAAGAACTACTAAATTGGCACTTCTCTCTTCTCTGTTCACCCAAGCAAACAGGTAAACACAAGATAACACAGGAGTAAAAACTCATATTCACACAATACATTGGATTGTATCTTTTATTGTACATGAATGTTGTTCATCATGCAGATGGCAACGAGTGGAGAGTGATCTTCATGTTTTTGGGTTCACAAGATTGGAGGTGATGTCCAGATTTGCTTCAAAGACAATTTACATGACAAGAAAATGAATGAGACTGTGTGATGAGAGTGCGCGTTTGGAGGTCTGTGCGTGAGAAATACTGCCGACTCAGTTCTACTTCTCTCCTGGCTTGTTGTAGACATATGTGAGGCAGCACTTTCCGCAGTACTGGCGGTCGAAGTGGGAGGCCATGAAGACGCCAGCTCCACAGTCATCACTGGGGCACTCACGGCGGAGACGAGTGATCTTTCCGTTCTCATCAACCTTAGGAAAGCAAGGACAAATGATCAAGAGAGGATTGGTAGTTATCAGATGACATACAACAGCAATGCACGTAAGACATTACCCCCTCAGACTGTGTCCTAGTCACTGACATGCATACTAGTAGTACACAAACTCGCATTCAACAAGAATACACTACCAGGTATGTGTCTAGTATGTGATTCATAATAAGAGATGTTTTACAAACCTTGACTGAAGACTACTTATATGTCCCTAAATAATGCAAAACATCCTACATATCATTCAATCTGCTTTGAACATATCTATGTGATATAATTGAATGGATATGAATGCTACAATTATCTGTGTCACTTGACTGCAACAAACTTTGCATCAATCTAAAGTTTATATCACTATACCTCTTGGAAAAATGTGAGGCTATCTTTCAGGATTTCACACACTATGAAGTGACTTGGTTGAGTAATCATAACTCTCATCCAGTTTTAAGTTTTGCCAAAGATCCTTGTGGTGTCTGCCATTGCTCAGAAGTAATAGCTCATGTTTATATCAACGCAACACTCATCAGGTGTCCTAAGTGAGTTACATCATCACAGCAATGTACGACTGGATTTCTACTCCTTTCAATATTTCAGATTGAAAAGAATACTGCCCAAAAATACAAAGGCTGGCAGAGAAATCATAACAGGTACAACCTTAACTTGTATGTGTATGGATCAATCACATCACATGCACACACAAACAAACATTAAAATGTTAAAGAAACGACACATCATCCCTACCCTCCCTCCCCCCTACCCCCAAATTACTTTTACGTCACATCAAAGGAAAGAACACCAACCATTCAAACCCTGATATCTAATCATTAAATATTGACTTTCATTACCTAAGCAATCCTTGTGAAACATCAACAAAAGAGAGACTGCTGTGGTCACCGTTAGTTTGCCACAGATATCCTAAACAGCCATCCCTCTTTGCCCATGTAAAAAATATTAGTCAGTCAACTAAAGCAAAGTCCACTTTCCTCCTACATGTAGAAATGAAGGCATTATGATGGGTGAGACTTTCAGTTTCTTTCATGACATAAGAGGTAGCTGCAAATAACAATAATAATAATAAAAAAAGATCACCATATAATGCCAGCCAAGCTGTCTCACCTTGTAGAACTTAAGCACAGCCAGCTTGACCTTCTTCTTCTTGTGCTTGTTCTTCTTGGGTGTGGTGTAGTTCTTCTTCTTGCGCTTCTTGGCGCCACCACGGAGCCGGAGCACCAGATGGAGAGTGGACTCCTTCTGGATGTTGTAGTCGGAGAGAGTACGGCCATCCTCCAGCTGCTTACCGGCAAAGATCAGACGCTGCTGGTCGGGAGGGATGCCTTCAAGCACAAACATAATTTTGAGATGTAACTTTGCAAGTAGACCATTTACATACCCAAAGAATTTATAATAACAGGTGTCCTTCAGGGAATTTTTGTGGTTAAATGCTGATGGCACACTATATTTTCTATTAAAGATATTTTTATAAAGAATAAGTTAATGATAAGCATGTCTACTATCTGTATGCTAGTTGGAAATGAAGTTTTACCAAAGTACATTGTATTTACCAAATATAAAGAATTCAAATAATCAATGGAAAAAAGACATTGCCCTGCTAATACAGCCATGGACACAGCTGTACACACAAAATATTTTCCAGCACATATCTACAGCAATTCACCTACCTTTCCAATCTATTGCATACAACTTGACAGTAATTTTCACATACGTTGGTATGACTGTTGCCCAACATCAATCGCTCTGTCATTGCTCAGAACCAATAACTCATTTTGATATCAAAGAAGCACTCATCAGGTGTCCTAAGTGAGTCTGGTCATCACAGCAGTACTTTTGCAATCTTATCTGTCTTGCCCTATACATATATAGCGAGCTTTAGATCTGCAACGCGAACGCTAAGATGACGCAGCACCCCAGGTTGGACAATGGAAACAATGGAAAGTGGCGTCTTGCGTATGTGCAGAACACTATTTTTTGCCAAACTAGTGTCGTGTTAGCGTTTGCGTCACACATCTAAAGCTCAACAACGTTCAATACTGGAGATGTAACACTTCCAGAAATATTTGAATCTTTTCTTTAATCATGGCAAGTCTACTGCATCCTGTGTCTCTAAGTGCATATACTGATCAAACAGACATTCAAGTTATTAATTTCAGCACTTCAAAGCTAGAATTCATGTTTTGTTACCAATTCTAACTTTTTAAATCAGAATCAGGTGATATCATTCCATGATCATATTTCCCATCATGACTTATGTTTGGGAGCCTGACTAAAATTACAAGTACGGTACTTTACTAAGTCTAAATAAGACAGCTTGCACATATTTCATCATCCCTCAATTTAAATGGATTCGAGATTCAGGAGAAACATTTTTTACTCATGTCATGTCCCTCTGCAAATTTTCCCAAACATAGATGGCTCTGGAAAACACTTACCCTCCTTGTCCTGAATTTTTGCCTTCACATTTTCGATGGTGTCACTTGGCTCAACCTAAATGAGGACAGAAAAATACATTTCATTATGTAATCCTTGATCTTCTGAGTGCACAATTTCAACTCTTCATGTGCCATGGTGGAAACCCCCTGTGTGCCACATTATTCTGAGACAGCAACATAGTCATGCTTTGGGAAAACATTCTTTTTTTCCAAATTAAGTAACTTTTATAGATTATTGTTACCCATGACATGTAATGAGCAATGTTGTAGAGAAAATTGTAAATTGTATGAAAAACCTACCGATTGTTTTTCAATCAAATGACCAGTAGCTACATTATCCAGTAGTAAACACTGCTTGATATACACCTGCGCACAGGTTCCAATTCCTTCAAGTGCATCAGTTCTCATACTACATACTGGTTTACGATGGACCAAATCAAGAAAAATCATCAATTTGGACAGAAAGGGACTATTGAAGGAACCAAATTTTCCGCAGCATGAGTTGTCAACAAATGAACTACATCTGTACATATTCAAATTTAAAATATATGTAAATCAAATTTGATGTTGAATTTCATGGGCAAAGCCACAATGTACAAGACACCAAATCCTTACATCTGCAGCCTGAACACACTTCAAATTTGGGCTGGTCGTGGTGAAGGTTATGGTTGGTTAGGGTTTGTTGTGGCATAATCAAGCAGGGTATGAGCTTGTTGAGAATGCCATTTAGGCGATGGTTGATGGGAGTATGAAACTGCATAAATAGCACAAAAATAGTATTGTAGTAGACCCATAGCTCTACTTATTCAAATGCATGGTTTCTGTGCTCTTGGGCTTTCAAAATTCTGCAAAATCAATTTTTTTTTTTTTTTTTTTTAAAGACAGATACATTACATTCCTTTGATGGCTGCAACATTCACTGTGTAGACTTCTATTACTCGATACAATCATAGTCCATCTTATACTTTATACATTGTAGAGTTTCTACCACACTTAATTGAAAGCCAAAACAGAGTTTTCAGAATTAGGAAGGGCTAAAAATTCACCTTCCAGTGCCAACTATTGGAATGTCCTTGCAATGAATACATTGTATTACATTGAATGGGTTTACCAAGAAACTTGCCTGGCTGACATGATTTGCCAGGATGAGTTTGGAGCATTTTGTTATCAAAAGTGTAGAATAATTCTGATCATACTTCATAATCATATAGGCCTATAGACTAATAGACCTTAAAGGGAACCCAAACCCAAAGAGCAATGTGGATTGATTGAAAGCTACAACATTAGTAGAACACATCAGTGAAAGTTTGAGGAAAATCAGACAATCGATGCAAAAGTTATGACTTTTTAAAAAAAGTTTTGGTGTTGGAACCGCTTGATGAGGAGACTACTAGAGGTTATGACGTACGAGAGGACAATGATATAAAGAAAATATAACGAAAATTCCACAAAAATTCATTTTACATGAAAATTACACATTCCATCAACTTGATACTGACATATGTTAAGGGTAGCAATTATTCCCCCTGCTTTCTGAAAGCGATTAGTCAAGCACTCTTTCATAATGCTTTATATTTTCTTTATATTGTTGTCCACTCATATGTCATAACCTCTGGTAGTCTCCTCATCCAGCGATTCCAACACCAAAATTTTAAAAATTCATAACTTTTGCATCGCTTGTCCGAATTTCCTCAAACTTTCACAGATGTGTTCTACTGATATTGCTGCTTTCACTTAATCCACATTGCTCTTTGGGTTTGGGTTCCCTTTAAGGCAAAGCAAGCCGCCCATAATCTACCATAATACATTCCAAAATTGGACTGCCTGCTTCTTGTATGTGGTCAAATTTTGGCACTGCAGGTCAAATCTTGGTGTAGGTTTTTCACACAAAGGGAAAGCCCTCCCCATTCAGCATTGCGGTAATGTGGGGTAGTACTGTAAAAGTAGATATTTTTGCGCTTGGCCGGGTACCCAGTAAGAAGAGTTTCGCGTGTTTTAATTCCGCAGAATCAAGACATCAGCTACTGGAACATTATGGCAAGCAAAAATATTCACCTGCATTTATTTTCGTGCTAGCAGCCTAGTTTCTGGTTGCATGAAACGTGCGAAAATGTCAACACCGCGAAATAATGCACTTGTCAATGTAATGACTCACCCCACTACCCCCGGACATGGGTGCGTCATTTCCTCGTTTGGTCCGTCAAATTTGTGACCCAGGTGTTTGTCATTTTACCAGCTTTGTCCGTCAAATTTTTGACCGAGGGGTGCGTCAAAATCCCATCATTGTCGGTCAAAATTTTGACCGAGGGGTGCGTCATGGTACGTCACTTGGCTATGGAAAATAACACGCATTATTTTGAACCGAGGGGTGCGTCATGGTACGTTACTTGGCTATGGACAACTGCACGCATTTTTGCACGCTACCGGTTTCGGATACACGTACCGCGAGTGAAATTACAGTGAGCGCTTTCCCGCGGCAAGTGAAAATCAAAGTCGGGAAGCGTTTTGGAATAAGAGGAAAAAATGCTTGCCAAAATCTGGCAAGCAAAGAATTTAAAAGCCACCCTTTCTCCTTACATTTTTCCTCCAACAAACCCACGAAATCATGCATACTCAATCTCAAACCAGGGACTGTTCAGCGATGTAACAACTTAGTTCAATCTTTCCTGTCGAAACGGCAGCAGAAGAACTGCCTGCTGCCGCATGCCATTTTCTGCTAGCGGGATAGCCCGACCAGACGCGCGACGCGCGCTGTTAGCTGTGCAAATCTCTACGTACAGCGACTAGGCTGTATGTAGTTACGCAGTACTCGAGCGGGAATATGAATGCCGTGGCATGGTGTGTACCTACCTGCGCTGCAGCAGTATGCATCCACCGCACTAGCAATGGCCGCGCACACACAGCGCATTCTGCACACATGTGATTGTCATGTATGGATTGCATGCACAGAATACATACTACTGTACGGAATATCGTAGCAGCAGCGTGATGTACGGTGAATGACAATACGGTGCTTACATGGTAAGGGAAACTTGCCGAAACTTTTACAAATTATGTGTACGAACCAAAAGAAAATGAAATTGCTTGAATAAAACGTATCCAAAAATCGTTTCAGTATTTACGGGGGTGCGTCAAATGTACCGAGGATGTCCGTCAAAAAAGTGACCGAGGTGTGCGTCACTTTCAACGTGTTGTCCGTCAAAAAAGTGACTGTGGTGTTCGTCACTTGCAGCGTTATGTCCGTCAAAAAAGTGACTGTGGTGTCCGTCAAAAACCTTGTGTGGTCAGTCAAAAAATGACCATGACGCACTCATGTCCGGGGGTAGTGGGGTGCGTCATTACATTGACAAGTGCATTAGAAGTTGAGCTTGTAATTAAATGGGTGATATTGCTGTGGCCTGATCCCTTGTTATCTATAACTAAAAATCATGTAGCAGCCACGATTGGATAGGCCTATATATAACCCCATTTTGGCGCACGATTGTTGTGGACTTCCCAAGACCCATTAGTTCTGGCAAACCTTGGCTTTTTGGCCAATTTAAATATTACATATTTACCGTAGTTATGGGTAAACTCGGCCTAGCGGGTAAAGTCGGCCACCAGCGCGCACAGTACAATTTTATGTACTGTACGTGCTGGCGGCCGACTTTACCCGCTAGGCCGAGTTTACCCATAACTACGGTACACTTTTTGATGTCACCCAACTGAAATCATGTTATCAATATCATAATTATTTACAGCACTATATTCACACATTTCTTATGCATACGTGTACACATGGGAGCACTAATCGACCATTCGGCAGGCATGCGAGAACGATGTTTTGGCTTTAATTTTACTATAATGTTAAACAGCAGCATGGTCATTTATGGGCATGGCCGCCTTGCTTTGCCATCGCCATATCGTGCCATCACCCATGGCCATGCCCACGCATGCCTTATCGGTGCAGTGCATGCACTGCACTGCATGCCACTGAGCATACATGTGTGAAACATGGCTCTCGTGTTCGCCGCTACGATTTACCTCGAGGGTGATGGTTTTCCCCGTCAATGTTTTCACGAATATCTGCATCTTGAATGATTGTGTCGGCACCTACATGAATGAGAAAATAATTATGTCACATATTTGCATAATATTTTTACGTGATCGGCATAATTTTAATACTATTTCACTATGATTTTGACCGACATCTCATTTTTACATACCAATGATGGCGACCGCAATTGAGAAAGGACGTAAAGGTGTGATTCCAACAGAGAGGGCGCTATAGCTTTTGATCGCTGGCATGGGCCATGGGCGCGCTCGATCTACTCGAGACCAAAGAAAGAGGTTCAGTTCAGGGATATGTTTTAATCTGGCAATGTCATACTAAATTACACACCTGTCAGTTTTCTAGGGTGCACGAAAGAATCCCATAGGTGCATTTGTGCCTCTGATTATCGGGATGTGATGCCACCATCTTTCTGAGCATCTGAAGGTTCATTTTGAACTTTAACCTAATGTTGGATAGGCCTATTTTGAAAATATGAATTCAACCTGATACTTTTAAAGGACAAGTTCACGTTCATAGACATGTGGGTTGAGTGAATGCAGCAATATCAGTAGAACACATCAGTGAGAGTTTGAGGAAAATCGGACAATCCGTTCAAAAGTTATGAATTTTTGAAGTTTCTGCTCAGTCACGGCTGGATGAAAAGACTAAGTAAGCTTGTGATGTCACATGAGTACAACGATATAAAGAAAGAATAAAGAAAATTCAACATAATTATTTCCATTTTTCTCGCATGACAAAAGAACACTCGACTTCTCTCTTTCAGAAGGCAGGGGGAATAATATTACCCTTAACATATGTCAGTAGCAAGTCGAAGAAATGTGCACTTTATTCAAAAAGTAAAGTTTTGTGAAATTCGGATCTCTTTTTTTTTTCTTTATATAGTTGTACGCATGTGACATCATACACTGTGGTAGTCTTCTCATCCAGCAGTGACTGCGCAGATACTTAAAATATTCATAACTTTTGAACGGATTGTCCGATTTTCCTCAAACTTTCACTGATATGTTCTACTAATATTGCTGCATTCTCTCAATCCTAATGTATATGAAGGTGGACTTGTCTTTAATTTATCGTAACAACAGTCAATTCAAAAATATGTGCAAAAGTGTAAGTCAGACATAGAGCTGTATGTTGTAAAAGTTTTGAAACTGTACAATTCTGGGAAGCTGATTATATCACTATATACAGATTAATTCTAACAAGTAGAATTGATATGGTATAATCTTAAAATAATTCAGAGTTCTTGATAAATTATTGTATTTATATACATTGGGTTTATGTTTCAATTTCCAGGGCTGCCAGTTGATTTGAACAGGTTCAACTGGTCCAGTTGTAACTGGTATTTCCTTCTGGGTATCAAGACAAGTGGACCCAGTCAAGTGATCATGATTTTTATTTCATCAATCTTTGCGTAGCATCTATGCATCTATGCGGGCATTGATCCCGCTATCTCTATCATTATGTTCTGCTCGATGTATATAAAGTAGGGATGGCAAAAAGTAGGTTTACATTTGTAATTACCAACAAGACATACCGGTATCTTCTGTATTATTGAGTGACTGGCCATTAATGACTATGAATCCATTAATTTGAAATTTACTTGTGAGGCATATCTGGTTTGAATTGGAACAAAACTTCAAGTATTTGTTCGTTTGATTGCATGGTGGCACCAATATTGGTTCAAAGTGAATAAGATCATTGTGACTCCATCTCTGGAAACTCCTTTGTGCAATATTAATCAAAAAATTTTGTCTTTCATGAAGGCCTACCATCCACGCATGTGATATGCTCTAGCCAAAATCAGGTCTAGCTGAAGTGGATTTCGAGATGGCAGGAATAGCGCTACTTGTGACTTTCTCACTGAGAAATCCATAATTTCAAAACAGTGGCTCAAAACAAAGCATGATATATTTGGTTTATATCCCAAAACAAATCTTGGACCCAAATACAATACAAAATGTAATTTATTGGACACAGCGGTATGCGAGGCCGATACAGATAGCACCTTATGCAGCTACCGATGAAAAACCATTGATCAACTGCACAGCTCTGATCACATGCATGGAAGAGTAATTAAGCGAATACATTGTACAGTATATACCATGCACTGAGGGGCTCTAGTAGAAATTATAACACTACAGTTAACCTTGTCCAAGTCAAATCTATTGGACTGAAGAAACAGCTCTGACTTTGAAAAAAAAAATTGACTTATGAAGGATTTAAATAATTGGATATAAAAAGAAGAGGACTTGAAAAGACCTTTAACTTAGGAGACTATTGGACCTATTGCGAGGTCGACTTAGGCAAGGTTGACTGTATTTTTTGAGGGGCGTTGTACCCTGAAGAAAAAAGTGCAATTTCTGTCACTGAGGAATATGATATTTCACTAGTTTGATATGATAAATAAGCTTACCCACATTTCGTTCTTTCCTTGGTTTAAAAAAAAAAGAAAAAAAATCAAAATATTCCGCATATGTTTACAGCTTTTATCTTCATTGCTATGAATGGGGACATGATCATATGTATAGTGTAACTTGTTTGTATTTTGCACTTGTCATCGAAGGAAAGTTGTTTTGAAGCTACACATACATGCACATACCAGTACACAGACAGACAAACAAATCCACAAAAGCATGCATGCCTGTGCATATTGGCAACTGCTTGGTAATATGTAATAACTGTCATTCAGAAATTTCCAAAGCAAGAGCCACTTCTTTCTTTTTCAGTGGAAATGGGTATTTAATACACATCGTAAACAAATCTGCTTCATAGCACATATCTCAAAAGCAAAGATGCCTCAGAACAATTTACTGATACTTCGGGAAACGCAACTGATTAGTGAATAGGTCATTTTCATGTACACAGTACAGTATGTAAAACAAGTTTCGAGAAGTCTAGATGATAGTGGTTATAGTAGAGGTGGACAATAAACTTGCAGTATACACGGCCAGACAGTATATACAGTATGTTTCAGATACAACACCCAGCAATATGATGAATCATAGGCAACTATGACATATAAAATTTGATTGGCTTGATGAATTTTAGAGAGGCTACAAATCATGGGAGTGATGGGGGTGAAAATTATAGACAGCTAAAAGACACAAATGTGTTATTGACTACTAACATCACAGCCACATAAGTGTATGAGGCAAAGTGAATTGAAGCATCTCACCTTAATGTCACATATTCTATATGTGATAAGTACTGATGCACTATTAACCCGTTGGGGATGGGCTGATTTTGCTACAACACAAATTTCCCATAGATACCTGCCTGAGTATACTCAGGACTAGTCTTCAATGGATAAACCATGAATAGTGATGGCCTATCCCATCAACCAATGCATTCAGTCATTACATGTTAATTGCTAGATTATGATAGACTTTAATGAAATCATGTGATGCTACTACAAATATTAGATTTTGGGCAGCTACTCTAGCACTGATTTCAGGCATGCTGAAAATTGAATCATATCTTTGTGATCATGGTCTCCATTTTTATGGGAAACTCATGCCTTGTTTATGATGATGGTACATTACTGTTGGATGTAGGAATTTGGCTTTTGATATCAGTGTCATCTGCTATTTCGATTTGTATCACAAATATCCCTGCTCATAATTCATTTCACCATAACTCACAAGCTGTAGAGAACAGGGTGCTGATGCAGGGAGGGGGCCATTGCTAGAGAGCCCCTTTTCATATTCCTGGAACAAGCTTAACATATATTTCAAAATATCTTCTTCTTTTTTTTTTTGTTCTTCTACTGAATCCTTGTTAAGTGAGTATTCTTCTAAACTATATGATCCAACACATGAAGTGACTCAGGAAAAAAACATTTAATTGTAAGCACGTCTACGGTATTTTATTTCAGATGGCCTTGTCTCACTATGGAATGAATTTGGTGATCAGATGTCAGCTACATGAAAACATGGTCACTCTTGTCTCAGAGTTGACCTAATGCGAGTTGAAATTCTGCATAGATTAATGTCTTCTCAAAGTCAACATTTTTGCAATCATGTAGAAAATGAAAACACTCCACCATAAGTACATATCAAATCATGTGCACAGTGATGAATACCTATTCATCATTTACATATTTGACCCAGGAAAGAATGAGTGTGTCATGATGCTGTACAGAGCCTTCAGATACATTCCCAAGGAATAATCAGCAACGATGACTGATAATTTCATACTGAAATGCATGAAGTTCAGAAAGAGATTTATATCATTACAATACATGTACTTCAGAATCAATGTATGCAATCTCAAGACATCTTGCCTGTAATATTGACATCACACAAACAGTTCTGCTTTATGCATGAAGTATTGAGCCACTTGCAATTATATTGTACCTTTGATCTAAATCAGCATAACCTTCATTCAGGCTCCATGTTACATTCATCAACGAAATAGAACCCGACAGGTCTCTGTCTTAATAGTAGTATGTATGCATTTGAATCAAAGTGCACTCAGCCACACTAAACTCAATGACTGATATACATTTCTGCTCACTTCTCTGTACAAAGTAAGCATAATAATACTGGCACTGCTCACACATAAAAAGCTGTAGGTTATGAGATAGAAAAATGTATACGGCTGTCACTATGCAATACTGCCTTTTGTTGTGTGATAAAACTCACTGCTCAACGACATTCTATTATATGACACATTCTCTGAATTCCACTTCAAATTCTGCATATACACCATCAAAGCAAAAGAACGCCATCAATTCTAGCATTTTTTAAAATTTGACAGAGAATTTTCTCCACACCACCTATTCCACTCACTCAATCTTTGGCAATGAAGCTGAGTGACAGGCAGTCATCTAGGTAAGCTGCTTTGATACACAGTTTTCATTCATGCCTTCCTGGTAGCATACACTATCAATTAATGTTTGTCCAGATAAAATCATCTGCAGGTTCTCTCTTGACACAGCAACTGTCAATTGGCAGAAGACAAGCAAGCAGGTGTCACAAAAAATTTACATGCTTTTTTTGTGCAATATTTCATGGAATCCTATGAATGACTACACGCAGAGTCTTCAAGTTGTCCTCAGATAAAAATGATAAGTTTTCTTGGTTTCATTTTAAATAAGATCATGTTGCATGTGAAACATGCTTAGTTCTAGATTCCTTCACGATGTCAATTTTTAAGAAGCTGGTTTACGATATTACATAAATCGCTTGTACACATAATAAATGCTATATGCACAGGTTCAATGTTCCATCTATCTCTATCCTCCTCTGCACCCCTTCTTCTATTTCTGTCTCTTGTTTGTCGATCTCTCTCTATCAACATCCAGAAAAAGGAATACAACATTCATAAATATGCATCCATTAGGATGCTTTGAAATGTCCTTTCACATAAGGATTTGAAAATAATTCAGAGGTTAATGTAGTGTTGTAACTTAACATGGGAGTTTTGTTGTTGTTGTTTTGAATTCATATGGACTAATTAAATAAATCACTTAATCTATTTTGTGTGATACCCCCTGATAGTATGTAAATTAGAGACCCAATAACTTATAGTTTGTAAATCTAAGATATACGCAATCTATTATTTCAAGGCTTACAAGATAATTGCCATCTGATTGTCTCTTCATATGCATTTTTCTTTTCTAAATGTAATGTTCAACCATTGAATTGTTTTTGAACATTGAGTGATGGGTCTTGACAATGCCTTTCTGACTGCGTTGCTGTAGCCACTGTCCAGTCTATATGTCAGTGATGTCCAGAACAGTGGTATGCTCTGGCTGATACATCAGAACAGCCGTCCGGGATGATGAGGAACCATCTTTGACAAATAGCTGCAAGATGAAGATGACAGATTGGATACACATGTAAGCACAAAGCAGAAATGATACAGGATCACCTTCAAATAGTTAATAATTACAACAAAAATACCAAGTAAATGAGGAGGAGGAGGAGATGATGATGATGATGATGATGATGATGATGATGAGGAGGAGGAGGAGGAGGAGGAGGAGGAACAAGATCTTCCTTGCCAAATTTTAGCACATCTTTTTTTCCTTTTAAGACTGTATGTATTACACGAAGCAGTGACATAAGAGAAACATGTCAGTAACATTTCGAGTACAAATGAGACATACACTATGAAAGTAAAGATCGAGATGGTCAAACAAATAACATGGCTGTACAGTTGAACCTCTCTTATCCGGCCTCCCTTTATCCGGATCTCTCTATTATACGGACGCAATCTCGCCGTGATTTTTTTAAAATAATTACGGGAGGAAAGGGGGATTCCCAACTCCTTGACAACTCCTACCCAAACACACATGAATTACATATTACTTCCAACATGATTAACATACATTACATCAAATTTCCTTCCAAATTGCTTACCTTCAGACATTTCAACATCCCCAAACATCCCCAAATGTAACAATGAAAAGGTTGCAGTATACACATTACCACATGTGGTACTACAATGGGCTACATCAGTACATTTGTATGTTATGTACATGTATAAAGCATTGAGTCTCCCGTATCCGGCCAAATCCCTTATCCGGATGAGCCCCGGTCCCGACTTGTCCGGATACGAGAGGTTCAACTGTACTTAACTTGTATTGCCTAATTGTGACTACGGTATCACTCTACATAAACACTCCTCTATTGTCTGAGCAGGAAATGTCACTAATTGTACACTTTCTGAGAAGACGCATTTTCTCTGTGACTACATAAAAGACATATCATGGATTTGATGTTATTTCAAATCTTCTCAGCCAGAAAAATTTGATTTCTTCACTGCAGAAATTAAATTCTCTAAAGCTCAGCACTACTTCAGCACCTTCTGTAACAGAGCACTTCATAGCAGATTAATAATGTCTTTCTACGTGGACAGCTGTGTAAATATGAATGTGCTGATACCCATTTTCACAACAAACATCTATGGTTCAACAGTTCTGTCTTCTCATGTGACTATGTTTGACTCTACACTACCACCAAATGGCAGTACAAAATCTGCACCATGTCTGTGAGCTTTGCACGGATGCTAACCTTGTACACAGAATTGCAGTATAATAAGGGCTATTTACCTTCCCTGCAACAGAAAAGTGTAGTAATACGAATTGTGAAAAACAGTATTTTCCACGAAATCTGCAGTATTTGGGGCAAACAAACAGCACAAAAATTCTGAAAAAAAAGAAAGTATTAAACAGTGGGCATCTCTGGGTTTGCACAATTTATTGGCTGCATCTGAAAAGTGAGAGAAGAGGAGACTCACGCCGGGTTATGCTGCTCTATCCTTCCCCTGAGGATGTTGGGTCCAAGAAAGTTGCTGAGTGAATCCAAACACTGGCTGGCTGAATTGGAGGTAAGAGCACTGTCACTGCTCTGTCAGGCAAACAAAAAAAAAGAGAGGAAATAGTTTCAGGCACTAGGCTTTACCCCTCATGGCTTGTATGCTAGCATATGAGCATTCAAGGAGCAACCAAATCATGGAGTGTGGACTTGCAGAAAAGTTCAGAAGTTCAGGTACATCCTGTCAAAATGGTACCTGAGTGCATAGAGCACACGTGCAGAGTGAAGTCAGCCATTACTATTAAAGTGTAGGATGAATATCACATTTATAATTCTGTGGAATCAAAGTATTAGATAGTGTTGCACATAACAATAAAAAAATTGCAAACTTTCACTTTTGCACTAATTTCTTGTTGCGTGAAATGTGCAAAAATAGCCACCCTGCAAAAATGTCCACTTTTACAGTAACTTTCTAAGCAGTCACTATAGTACATACTATGTATATTCACTATCAATAGCAAACTCACCAGTGCTTCAAAGATGATGTCGAAAAACAGTTCCAGATGGGGCTTAAAATGTCTCTTCCCAAGGTTTCTTGCCAAAATGGGTAGCTATAATCAGAAAACATTTCAAACATGTATTAGATGAATGCCACACAACTCATATTTCATTTTTTCATCATAGATGAACTATCACTCCAAAAGTTACGGCATATGTAGAGTAGAAAATATTGGCATTTCAAATCGTCGCTGGGAAAGCCTTTCCTTTGACATGCTGTGGTGGCTTTAATTTGGGGATAAGACAGCTAGGATTTGGACAGGACATCGCTTTATTGATTATCTGACCATTAATCCAAAAAAGCCATTTTCACCAAAATTTCAGATACGGGGTCTTGTCACCCCAGCGACGATATACTAGTAGCAAATGCTGCATGACTCATACAATGATGAGTGTGACACAGGGATGGCAGAACTGGGGCCCCTACCCTCCCCCCCTCCCCACAATTTTTTTGCACTTTTTTTTTTTGCTTCTTAGCTGATGAAACCGGAAGTGGCACCAGAAGTCTGAAGTGGCCCCCCCCCCCCACTTTTGAAAACATGGCGCTGGCCATGTGATACACACACATCAGTACTATGATTAAAGGGAGGATGGGTGTAACTCTGTTTGGATTGAACTTCATGCCCTCATACGTCTACAATAGATAGATAATGTAACTACCTGGTTACAAATGGTTTCAAGGAGAGCGACGTGCTGGGGGTAATCTTGCCTATGTCCAGCTCCAGCCACCATGGGGAGGAATGAGGCAACATGGCTGGCCAGTGACTGGATGGTTGATAACTCTGTCAGCAGATCAATGCATCTAGAAAGAGAAGCATGCAAATAGTAAATAGCATAATTATGTAAACTGAGAGGTGATTATACGTCCAGAAATCAGAATGTAAAACAGTTATTCAAAAGAAACAATGTCATAAACATAAATATCTGTGGCATGAAGCTTTCGCGAATTCTCGCTATCGCCAATGACGTAAAAAGTACCCGGATGTTGATTTAAGTGTCATTTACGGTGCATTATGGGATAGTCCGGTAGCAAAGTCACTTCCGTTCGTACGCGCGTGATACGTGACTAATGCTATTTACACACACAACCGACTGTATTCTACGTGTACTTCCTGTTTTCTCGACTGGAATTTCAGCTTTAATATGATTTGAAATTTCTCCATTCTTAAGAAATTGCTGTTAATATGACTATTGGTTGTTGCTGCGAAGCTGCCATGTGTTGTTCGCACGACAATAAATGAAAAATTCTACAGAAATAGGACCCTTACTGGCATGCGAGACGTGACGTGGCTGCGTGGGTGAAGTTTGCGGGTGACTCCACAGCGCAGTACGTGCGTGCGCGACTTACTAGTAGTAGTACTTGCTTGGAAGAAATTGCTTCGGAGACAGGATAAGTTCGAGATCACGGTTCGTTCCCGATTGTGTTCGCGACACTTCGACAGAGAACAAATAAAAAGGTGGGCATTCCATGACGATATCCAGGTGGGTGAATATTTTCCAGCATATTTTCAGCGTACGCAGAGATGACTGATCAGTGATGTGCACATCGATCGCATGATCAAGCAGTACGATGTACTGGTATGTGCTAGCTTATGCGTGCGGTGGTGCATGCTAATGCAAGGCCGGCCGGCCTAGGGCAATGCATGCGGGGGTTACGAGTATGACAGGCCTGGCAACTCGCTGGCTCGGGCGGTACAGCCGCCTATATACTGTACTAGTATCCGTGGTCGGCGCGGCGCTATAGGTAAGGTACACATACGCACACGCCAGCGCTGTGCAAAATATGCCCCGCGCCGGAAGTGCCCTTGCCCACGAAGTGCACTAAATCTTGACGAAAAAGCCACATCCGGGTACTTTTTACATCATTGGCGATAGCGAGAATTCCCGCTAGCATTAAATGCATTTTTGTCTGCATTTTACTTTCGCGAATCTTCGCTTCTCACAAAATTCTCATAAAGTTTCATACACACAAAAATGTCTGGTTTTAGAGTATTTCAACTACGTTATATGTCGTCAGTTATCTGGTGGAGATTCTACATGCTCCTGAAAGCAAAAATATGAAAATTTTCCACTTTGTGATACATAAACATCTTGGTTGACAGACAAAGCTAATGTAAGATATGAAAAGCACACATACATGTGACACACATGTACATTAAGTTCTGCATTCCCCAAACACAAATACATAGACACACACATACACACACAAAATTATTGCAGCTTTAAACTCAATAGAGAAGTCATGTGTTTCCTAGATTTCTTCTTCTTACTTATCCCATTTAGCTGTTGGTGCCATTTTTAAAGTCCTATCACTGGTAGACACAGAACAAAGAGTCTTACCCATCACACAGCTCCCATGGCTCAGGTGGCCTCCTGAACTTGTGGTCCATACACCCCCCTTCTCGTCCTCTTCCCATCTTGGGGGCAAGGGATCCACAGGAATACATCTGTGATGAGAAAGACCAGCTGGCTCTCAATCAAGTTCTTTTCATTGCTTCATTGGATTCTAATATACAGTGGACTCCCGTTATAACAAAGTCCTTGGGACTGGCAGTTTTCTTTCGTTATATCGAAATTTCATTGTAACTGAACAAACAATCAATAAAAAGCATAGAGCCGATAATGTTGTGGCTTGAATTTTTATTTCGTTTTAACCGTGTTCGTTATACGTTAAACGGGATTGCACTCTACTACAAACCAAACAGATTGATATGGTGACAATAACAGTTCTCACAATCAAAAAAAGAAAAAAAAAGAAGAGGAATGAATTGTCTTCCTGAAAATTTGCACACTCCAAGTTTTATGCTTTGACATATACTCTACTCAAAGATACTGTATAGATTACACTCAAAAAAAAAAAAAGTTTGTATGACTTTCAACCTAACACATCAAAGAGATGCAAAAATATTCACAAGAAATCATGAAGATAGGAGCGTAGTCATCTGAATCAATATCAGACCAAGATATAAAATTTTACATGTGTCAGTCTTCTGCTATTCTCAGTGCACAGGCAGAAGTTTGCACACAATGAAGGGTTCTTGCACAGAATCACCATCTATGAAACATGACTTGGAACTACTACATACCTTGTAGGTAGTCCATCTACTTGAAAATAAATTAAGTAGCTAGATTATATCTTTAATAGACAAATACACAAAAGCAGAAAGCAAAGTCACCTGCTGATTGGAATGAAGCTCCATGTCATTGTCTCTAAGCTGTTTGACAACACCATAGGTAGCTGGACCCTTATCCAAACCACTGTATCTCTCTGAGCTGGCTGGTTGGTTCTCTAATCCTTTGATACCTTCTGAAATCTTGGTCATTAAGAATTCTGAGGCTTCATCACCTTTAGCAGGACAGACACACAAACAAAACCATACACATAGAAAAACAATTAAAGATACTGAATACATCAAAGCACTGTGTAAAACAACACACAGGTAATATTCTGTGCGATGGCTAATAGAGACCACCTGTTTTACATACTGTGACCTCTGTAAACTTTTGAAGAAAAAAAAATGTGTGAATATATAGTTTGCAATGACATGACAAATGTACTCTTTCTAGAACTGCTAAAAATCCAGAACTAATCAATGAACATATCTTCATGACTTCCAGTCAGAGAAGGGTGCGTTCACTCAAAACATGTATTTTTCACTACCAAAATGTTGTCTGCCTCATAACCCTTTCAAAGTATGCACACTTACCATACGCTCTGACTACATTAGCCAGGGCTGCAGCAGCGCCTTGTCTGACAGATGGAATGTTGTCTCGGAGGTTCTCAAAGAAGAGTGGGTACAGGTCAGGCATACTTTGTCTTTACAACAGGAAGCAAAGTGAAGGTATAATCAATACTTGAACTCATTGAAAATGCAATCTCCCTATCAAAATAAATCAAACACTTTCACTATATTTCACATATGTTTTTAAATCAAGGCATTATCTGTGGGCAACTATCTGTTCTATTTTACTACTGCAGGCGTTCAAACCAAAATTTCAACTTGAAGGTGCATAATGGCATGTAAACGTTTCTGAAGAGGATGCATGTGTGACAATTTCAAGAAAGAAACAAGATAAATATAAGTTTTGAGCTCAGTTGCATAAGTCAAAACCCAACCATCAGAGATCAATTTATGTTATCTTTTTCCCTGAGAAAATGACACAGATCACATGTTACACTTTCGAAAATTAATCCAATCATTGTTATACAGATACAAAAATTCAGAGTACTAGTATACTCTCTTTGTGAACCTATGCAATGCCTGCATCATCATACAAACTGTAACCATATTTACATAACATGACATTGTCTTCAATGCAAGATCTCTAGAAACCTGTTTCAAAACACTACTTCAAAAGTATCTTCAAAACCCTTCACTGGAACTGTGCCATCCTCAGTTTCCACTGACCTACAAGACCTACATACAGTATATCATCATTACAGTAGACTTTACATTAAAAAAATACATTACATATTTCCATGCATCATTCAGACTATAGGAAGAAATCAACATGCGAAGGGTTATGTAATATCATCCCTCAACTGGTCCAGCATTATGATATAGTACTGTACATTTCTCAAATCACTTTTATGTATAGAGTTCATACATTTTATGCAATGGGAGGAATATCAAAAAAATTCTAATGCTTGAAATTGGTTATTTGAAGATGGGGATGGGGAAGAATCTGAAGGTAGGGTTCATTTAATACGTGCTGACCTTGATTCTTCTGGGAAGCACCTGACAAAGTTGCCACAAGCAACACAGGCAGCATCCCTCACTGGCCAGCTGTCATCTTTGAAACACACCAGGAGTGCCTCCAGTAAACGTTGCACATGACTACGAACGGCATCTTTGTCAATCTGAAACACGAAGAAAGGTTGCAATGCACAAGTCAGGTGTCAATCTAAAACTGATGACGAATGCTTGTAATTCACAAGTCTTGGTAAATGTAGTTTGGAAGAAAAAAAGATTCAACATGTATTCAAAGAAGAAAATTATTGTGCAGTTATGAAATAAATGAAATATGTGGGCAATGGTTTGTTACTTTTTCAGTGAGTGGTGTAACAAAATCATAAATAAACAAAGTATTGAAAATGAAAGTGATACTGTTTCTGAGAGAACAATATATGCTACACAAGCTGACCGTCTTTTGAACATCCATTTACTCTGAAGTGCCATATCGTTTTTCAAGAGTACCACATGTGCAGTGAATGACCTCAAATGCAAACTTGTACATACCCTCTTCCCCTTCCAAACAATAATGATGACAATTTAATGTAAGACAGTAACTATAGGTACTGTGAAACCTATAAATTTTCACATGCATTTTACTTTCCCAAGAGACAGGGTTTCACAAAATGAAATTGCACACAAAAGTTCATGTCTACACTATATGCATTGAATGCTAGTGACAATGTGTCAAAACTTCATGTCACAAAGATTTCGGCCTTTACAGTAATCTACATATCTGACCTTTGACCCCAACTCTGCAATGCAGGCACAAGCTGCTTCCCTCACTGCATGGTTATCTGCATCACTCTGCTGTATGTAGAACTCAACCTGTGGGAGACAAACAATGTGACCAAATGACATACTAAATTTACATTCACAGTACATGATCCATTTACACTTGTTGAAAGCAAGCTCAACCAGTTTCTGTAGAAGTTATGTGAATACTGGTAAATTCTTCTCGTGTTGCTGTGTAAGAAGCTGTCATCAATCTGGAAATGCTATTTTGACATTCCCACTAACTTTCAATATCACCATCAATCACATTTAAAAAAAAATGCAGATTTCAAACAAGAGATTGTCACCTCTTTTTTTCCCAAAAACATTCCAACTTGTTCACAGATGTTTTCATGACTCTGTAAAATTCCTAATGAAATGAATTACAGATATTCATAGGTATTCTCCAGGAAATGGTGAATTCACTGAGGTCATAAATATGTATCTAAGACAACGACAAACAAGAAAAATAACAGATCTCACAAAAAGACACCGAAATGGTACCAATTTGATTGTACATGGTACAATCAGACCTGTGGACAGACTACTCACCACATGATCAATGTGCTGTTCCACCAGCTCCTTCCCACGTGACCCTGTCACCTGACGCCACGTCTCCTGCGAGTATATTCTGACACCTTCAGCAACATAGTACCTGATGTTAATTGGTGAGCAACAATACATGCAATCAATACTGGACATTATCTCATTTCAATCTATTTGGCAGACCATCAAACATTTTAGGCATATATCCCGGTTCCTTTCAAACCTGGAAAGCAGGTTTCTAAACATTTTACACATATTGCATGCAGCCACTCTACAAATTACAGTCGCAACTTACAATCACTTACATTAAATGGGTTAGTCAAATACCGGTTAGTGATTGGCTGAACACAGTCACGTGATGGAGGTACATTCGTTATGTTCGCCCAATGGGCAACATTCTTGTAAATTTTCTCCCATGGGAAAAAATTTTCACGTAACAAATGACAGAAGGCTTAGGACCGCGCGCGCACAGTGAATTTGGCTCTGCGCGATCGAGTGCGTTGTGCTGGTGGTTGACGTTGACGTATTTGACTAACCCATATAATATAACAGATGATGACTTTTGTTGGCGGGAACATGTACCAAATGTTCCACCCGAAGGGTCTGAAATGCTATTTCGGGAGGCTATAAGTCCCTCAACTTCGTCTCGGGACGTATAATCTCCCTCAACAGCATTTCAAACCCTTCAGGTGGAACATTCGGTATGTTCCCTCCCCCGCCAGTCATCATCTATATAATATTACCCCACTACAAATCACACATCATTACACTAATATATTCCTACTCTACTCATTCCTCAAGCACATAAAACAGTTTAATTTGATACGTCTTACGAGTGTGAGCAAACTGACACTCAAATATTTGTAAATTAAACCTTTCATAGGGAGTTCAAATTAAAGAAAGACAAAAATGATAATGAAGATGTGTCTCAAGTAATGGCATTTCTGCCAGAAATAGTGAATGGTGCTAGAGGAGAAAAAAAATAAATACAGTTTCCCATTATCTGAAAAGGCCTTTGCTGATGATAAATTATGTGTTGTCAAGTAAACCTCTGGTAAATTAAAAGTTTGAGGGGTACCAACCACGCCCCCGCCAATGGCAGCTCATGTTGATCACTATTATCAACACAGAAAGTAGACATTGTGCTATTCTTATTCCTTTTAAAGGGATAACTGATTTTAAGTATACCTGTTGAGACAGAGTCTGGGAAGGAGTGTGGGGTAGAATCTCTGCCTGGCCGACTCAGTTGGCAAGTTCAAAAGAAAGTGTCTGGTGGCAGTAGACGCTGCAAGACGAACCTGGCAAGGTGTTGTAAGAAAGATGAAGATAAACAATCAAAATAGAAATCCTCAAAGATTTTTATTTTTAAACAAAGAATTTGAACTAAATCTGTTTAACAAAATTAACAATTTGAATACTGATGACTCCCACAGACTGTAACTCTGTAGAAACCAGTTGATAGATAGATATCAGTCATTTATATTCAGTTTTGACATTCATCAGATATCTAGTACTTCTCATGATACAGACAGACAGACAGACAGTTCCTAACTTTGAATATGCTGATTGCTGGTGTTCAGAAAGTCAGAAACACTGGCCTATCAGGAATCCACTAGATTTCATTGACAAGATGGACACAAGAATGTGTATATATATGAAAATATGTGTATTACTGAGACGACATGTCATTATTCCTAATTCAAACTCACACTTTGTCACCTTCAAACAACAGAAATAATGTAAATCTTTTTCATATTAAAGTCATGGGCACTATAAAAAAGGGTGTTCATAAACATCCATCCTATTGCTATTTACAAAACATGGGAGAGCATGAAGTACTTACTTGACTCCAGTTGTCAGCCAAACCCAAAGCAAGGTGATGAGCAAGTTGATCCCCATGCTGCAGGATGGTGTTTGTGACATGCCCATCACTCAACTCCATGTTTTCTACCCCATCCTCTGAAAAACATAAAGTCAAATAAGACTTGAATTTTCCCTGTTATCATTACATGCAGCCCTGTTTATTCTCTGAAAGCATGGTTTAAACAATTAATAGTACACAGTCTGAGAGACTACATTTTATGTCATTAATTACCATGAGCCAGACAGATCACTATCTTATAACATGTCTTAAAAATTTTGACACTTATATCATTATTTTCAGCCACTGTACTGGGCAAACATCAGCTTACTTCAGGAGAAAGTATCCGTACATGTACTAATATTGTAGTAATAAAAGAAGTGGCAAATTCCACAATCATGACTCTTACACTTTAGACAATTGTAAGCACTGCTAAGAAAATATCTATACTTTTTCATCATTGTAACAATAAATGAAATGCATCTTTATCCTGGAAACCAAATTTCAAGTACCCAGGTAATAATTCTTATATTTAGTAAGCTTTCAGGTAAGAAGCGTTCATATATTTGAAACAAGATACCCATAGGTCTAGCGTTCACCAAACATCGCTTTTTGCTTCAGGGCACTCCACCTGAGGCAAACTTTTTGAAAAAATCATGAGATTCCAGGATTCCTGGCACGTTTTCTCAAAAATCAAAATCAAAACGCAAAAAAATTAATGAAAATGTGCTAATTTAGGATACTTTGGCTCTGTGCTAGGGGACCCCTTTGGGCATTATCATTATTTGTTCAAACCATGATCCCCCTTCCCCATTGGCGATTCCTACCAAGTTCGATCAAAACCAAGCCCTCAGAATTCAAGAAGATGAATATAAATATGTGAAAAAGTTAACACACAACAGACAATGCACCAAGCACAACAGATGCTGGACAGTGAATGATTGCAATAGTTCACTTGAGATTCTGCTCAGGTGAGCTAATAACAATCATATCATCAAGAATTTCAATGGGATCTCACATATAGCCTTAGTCTGCCCTACAATTTTTCAGGAGTTTCTTACCAAGAGATGTACTACAGCTTACAAGAGATGAGCAAACATAGAAGCCAGTCTCTCGAACAAAGCGGTTGGTATGGGTCAGTGTTTGAAAGATGAGGTCAAGCAGTTCCTGGTCAATGAATGGCAAGAACTGTGAACCACAGCCCTCGATCACAGACTGCAAACATCTATTTAGGAAGCAATCAAGAAAGAATGTGTTTGGATTACCAGTAGCATAAGCACGGCTAGTATCGGGTACTATAACAAGCCCTGAAATGTGTATGGATAGAGAATGGGATGGGTGTTTTAAGCATTGACTCTACATCTGTACGTGCTTGAGTTGCATTGACACCATATCTTATACCAATTACCATGCACATGTTGGATGTAAACAGAAAATAAAGTGCCTGGGTACAGTATTATGCATATATAGCTGTTACTTTGAAATATGAATTACTACAATAACAACATTTGCCCCAAGAACAGAAAGCAGACTAATGTACCTCCATTAACCTAATGACTGTGACTGATGTGCATAGTGAAAGGAATCAGCACTTACAGTTGTATAGCATTATAGTTACCCATTATCAATGCTTTTATCTTGGAATCATACATCACATAAACACAATATACTAGTATTGTGCACATTTGGTACTCACAAGTTAAGAGTTTTGCTACACAAGGGGGGGGGGGTCAACTTGGATCATTCCACATATAATAATTTCATACAGCAAGTCTCAGGGTTGAGGGTGATGTTTGAAATTATTGATTTAACAGATTAATAAGGCAATAAATCCACATTCTGGGCAGGGTAGCCTCTTCAATGTTCATACTCTTCTCTTACATGGATTTGCCAAAATCATTACCAAAGCAATGCATATTTTCTATTTATTCACCCAAGTGTTAATAAATTTGCCAGCAGAGAGTAGAATGTGGCTTAGGATCTTATGTTTAGTGGTTGAGGGTAACATCCAAACATAACAGTACAATCACCCCCATTTTATAAAGCCTCACAATGTCATTTTAAATGTAGCTGCACCTTCATGAAATTTGTTGGCCTTACCTCATCCATGTTTCAAGGTGGTTCCATCCTGCAGTGTCATGGAAAATATGTTCAGCAACACTGCTCCCCGGCTGAAACATCAAAGAGGATACAAACATATAAAACAGACTTACTTAAAAAGCTAACTTGAGAGTGAAAAACTGAAACGGCATGGTCAACATGCATTATGCTGTTCAAAGTCCTGAAAGGCAACACCCTGCATCCAGAAATCTTGCATGTAAACAATTGCCTTAACCACAATTTCTATAATTTTTCACATACTGTAAAGCCAGAAATGTTCATATGCATTCTAATTTTGCAAATTTCACAGGAGCCAAGATTTGCAAAATTAAAATACATGTTCTTGTCTACACTATATGCATTGACTGCCAATGGCAATTTGTGAAAATTGTATCCCATGAAAAAGGCCGTCAGCTCAAATTCACAAAAATTTCATGTTCCAAATATTTCTTGCTTTAAAGTAGATGTACATTCTAATATCTTTTTGTGATATATTTTTGAGCATTTCTAATTTGAATGCATATGGAAATGAGTAATATTGTAATATTTCACTTCAGCAGGGTCTAGATTAAAAGAAAAAAAAAGAGGGAGAAGAGAATAATGCTTTAAACATCTCTTTAACTTTAACAGACAAGTATTCTTTGAAGTGTTGTGAAATGAATTGTATGCACTTACTGGGCTGGTCCCACTGGCAAGCTTTTCAACCAGATGGTCAACCCGTGTCTGTTCATCTAGCATCGTATCACCCAGGGGTGCTCGTGCAAGGTTTGGTTTCACTCCATTAAAAATGTCTTCCCTACACAACAGGTACACCTCACACCCTTGCCGCCTGCACAGTGCTCCAAGAAGCTCCCCTGTTGAAAGAACACCAAAGGTAGCAATTTTTATGTGAATACAGAAATGTCAAACACTTGATGCATGCCAAATCTAGTCTGCCATACAGTAGAGACACAAAATAATCATCATGCTTAATCAATAATACTATGTGCCAAAGATTACTGCCCAGAAAATTCTGGTTCTCTTGCTGTGCTTTTAGTGTGGAAGATTAACAAGACATAAAACTAGATCAGCTTTCATCTCATTTTTGCTCTCATAGAATAGTGAATATTACATTACAAACATTGTGAAACAAAGACAGCATAAAAAGAACTTCTGTCTATTGAACTTAACTGAATGAAATTGATAGAAAATTGCAGACACAACCCCCACCCAAACACACCACCAACAAATATAGAAGCAGCATGAAAAGCATCTCCTTAAAAATGTTCATGACTACAAAATTACTTGCAACACAGTGCAAGGTTCATTTGACTAGACTCTACAAGATGTAGAATAATAAATTTTATACATTGTATATCACCCGGACTCCAAAACAGCCAAAGCCTTCAAGAGCCTTCTTCACTAATACAATCTTCCACCCTTAGACGATGTCATGAATATGCCTACGTACTACTTTTCAGCAATGGAAGAAGATCACCACTGCAGCAGTCCTGGGCCATAGAGAAGTCAAGTATAAGTCCAAAGTGGCAATGGCCACAAAGTCCACACTTCACCTCCTCAGTTCCTTGGACCCCCCTCAGGTAACTACCCTCCTCCCTGCCCAACTCAACTCCGACAGGCAATATCAATTAAGTGCCAGCTGCTCTGTGGTGTACCCTACTAACACCTGTCAAGCCTTGGTTGGGAAGCAACAGAACACCAGATGTCCCTGTCAATACAAAGATGAGACCATCACGCATCTCCTTGGGGAATGCATGCTCTATACCAAGGAGAAGAAGACATACATCTCACACCTTCCAGAAAGTATACAGAAACTGCTCTCCCGGACACCCTAGACAGGCACGCCACATTCACTGCCAGCCAATAATACTCATTGGAACACGTGACTCCAATATTTCTTCTTCTTCGTGTATACTGTCCAACACCCCTTAGTAGGGGCCAACCGGACAGGGGGTGCGCTGGTGTTAAAGTTGCGCAGAGAGAGAAGTGTGGGGTTTAGTTGCTTTGCTCCTGGATGTATTGTAGGGTTGCTGCTTTAAAAGAGTCCTTGCTTGCGATGTTAGAAACTGTTGATGGGAGTGAGTTCCAGTCTATGATTGTTCTTGGAATGAACGAGTATTTATAACAGTTTTTGTTCGTGGCGATTGGGATGAAGCTTAAAGTGGATGATTTCCGGAGAACCCTTCGGACCGGACGCAGGGCTTTTCGAACTGGGATGGATAGGCGACCCGCAAGCGCTTCGCGGAATGTGGTGATGCGGCCTACTCTGAGTCAATGTTTCAGCAGCTCCCAGCCCAGCTCACGCTTCATTTTAGTAACACTACTGTGTCTAGAGTAATCACCTCTAACAAAACGCGCTGCTCTGCTCTGCACTGCTTCCTATTCCAGTCTGTCTACCAGAGTCTGAGTGTGGGGGTCCCAGACTGTAGAACAATAATCTAGTAATGGTCCAACAAGAGTAATGGTCTAATACTAACAAGACACTTATATTCTTCCCTGGAAGAATCTGCGTATCTCCACCTCAGTTCCTTTCGCTTCCTTGCTGACCTTGTGATATGCATGTGATTTGTTCGTCTATGATGTGATGTTGTATACCTCTTCATACCTGCTGCACGATCAAACCCATGTCTTCCTTATCTTTTGATTTTTCTGCTCTTTCCTTTTTTTACTCTGTTGGCCGTTCTTTTCTGTTGTCTCTGGCTCGACTCCTGACCACATTAATACATGACGATAAGTGTATCACTAAAAATTCCTTTCTGCGAATCAAACACAGTTCTCCAGGACTGTGGAGGAAGTCAACAAAAGAAGTAGGGCCTAGCCTAACTATACACAGCCCAGTCGCTGTACATGGTACATGTACGTCGCGACAGGCTGTTTTCACATAGCGTAACAGCGTCTGGTCGGGCTAGGCCTAGCCCGACCAGACGCTGTGCGATTTTAATAGATCTACATGTATCTAACGTTAGAGGGTCTACATCAGGCTACAGCAACTGCATGGGCTGTGGGATGTAGATCTAGGCTAGAGCTAGTTATTACAAACATGACAAAAGAAGAAGATTATGAAGAATAGAGCCAAGCTCTCATTAGACCAAGGGTCTAATTAAGACTCTAGTAAGTCTATACATTGCGGCAAGGCATGACTTTTAACTTATTATTTATTAATTCAACTTTCGTTCAAAACATTTTTCAAAAAATTCAAGCAAACAATTGAATTGAATAAGCATGATAAGTTTAGAATTTAAATTTACCAGCAGCAAGTCGAACCCGCGCCTCTGTGTCATTCAAAAGCTGCAAACAACAGCCTTTTATTTCTTGAAGAAAATCATCACTTGCACCATCCAGTCCCGTCAAAACTTTTGCTCCCATGAGAGCACCATGTTTAGCTTCCCATGTCGATTGTTGGTTATGCAACACTGACATGAGAGGCACCTCAATTTCGGCCAGCTCCGAATTAGGTTGCTGTTGATCGAGGTTCTGCTGGAGAGCTGCTAAACCTTTATCTCGTTCAAGTTTCTTTGCGCTCAAAAGCAGCTCCAAGACACACTTGAGCTCCATGATTTACGGAGGATTTTTTCCACTACAAATGCTTAGTCATTTAATAGCGACTAAAGAAGCAATCATGCCATAGGCAGAGCGAGCGACGACAATAATGCACATGTACGATCGACGTACCGACTTGTACAGTACGTACAGTAGGTAAACCACACTGCACTGGGAATGACTAGCAGTCGTGCGCCAAACAATGTAGACGTAGCTCCGTGTGTAAATGAATGGCCGTACGTCGGCGTCGTACGTCGTCGCAGTCGGTCCACAGAACTCTAGTCGCTCTCATACAGCGCGATGCGCCTGCGAGTTGTGCCGTTTCATGATAAGGCAATATTCACTAAACAGTCCATAGACGTGTATTTCATACACGCAAAGCCGAATCATTGTTGTGTCGCAACCAACTGTGTAGTATAGTGACGTACGGTACGAGTACGTTTGAGTCGAATGGCCCTCATCAGCTAAAGTTTCCATGTGATGTGACATTGAAGATTCCAGGTATGAAATCATGTTTCGCTATAAAGACTAGCGACCGTTCTTATAACCACTGCACTGACACTGGTCTGAGCAAGAAATTGGTCTCACTCATGGTATGGAGCACAAAATAAAATTCGATTTAGAATTCTAAATGCAATGTGTAGGCCTATATTGTGTGTGTGTGTGTATGTGTGTGTGCGAATATGACCTGAATGCATTTGCATCATCGCACACAATTAATGATATAGGATAGCTAACGTTAGCATATTTACATGTAGATTTGTTTTTCATAAAATATAAACATTATATTCATCTTATAATAACGGCATAGGGCTGTCCAGTTATTCATCTTATATTAAATAAGCAGGGTTAGATATGAAAAAAATCACAATCAAAGTTATGATTCTTCTTCTTCTTCTTCGTATGTACTGTGTCTACTGAATACTGTCTAGAGACCTATAATAAACACCCCTTTAATTAGTAGGGACCAACTGGACAGGGGGTGCGCTGGTATTAAATTGTGCGGAGAGAGAAGTGTTGGGTCTAGTTGCTTTGCTCCTGGATGTATTGTAGGGTTGCTGCTTTAAAAGAGTCCTTGTTTGTGATGTTAGAAACTGTTGTGTTGATGAGAGTGAGTTCCAGTCTATGATTGTTCTTGGAATGAACGAGTATTTATAACAGTTTTTGTTCGTGGCGATTGGGATGAAGCTTGTAATTGTCCTGTAGTGGATGAATTCTGGAGAACCCTTCGGACGGGACGCAGGGCTTTTCGAACTGGGATGGATAGGCGTGGGATGGATAGGCGACCCGCAAGCACTTCGCGGAATGTGGTAATGCGGCCTACTCTGCGTCAATGTTTCAGCAGCTCCCAGCCTAGACAGAAAGATCCGTCTGTCCGGAGGACTCTTTTATATTTTGCCATTAACACTGTCCCCCGTAGACAAACGGAGGGGATCCGTGAAGCCAGACGCAGTCTCCGCGGAACATTCCCCGACGGACAGATACAGACCGATCTTTCGGTCAACTCCCAGCCCAGCTCACGCTTCATTTTTGTAACACTACTGTGTCTAGAGTGATCCCCTCTAACAAAACGCACTGCTCTGTTCTGCACTGCTTCCAGTCTGTCTACCAGAGTCTGAGTGTGGGGGTCCCAGAGACTGTTGAACAGTAATCTAGTAATGGTCTAACAAGAGTCTTATAATTGTGGTATCTTTAATTCTATTGTTACAATCATGCAGATTTCGCCTTAAAAATCCTACAACTTCTACTGAATCTACTGAATCAAATGTTGAACTTTTCTTATTTTAAAGGGTGTGGCGTTACAGTTTTGGTCGAGGTGAGGATTTAGCTTTTAACATTTTGCGAGATATTCAGAAATCACTCTATGAGATGTCAAAGAGCATGCAATTCTTAGGGGTATCAAAAGTTTATTTGATGAAAACCGGTTTTGGAGTGGCCGAGATATCCAAAAACAAGGTGAAACAAAGAGATCCTAATAAAGTTGTGGCCTGTCGCCTTTTATTATTATCACTTTTTTGGATATCTCAGCCATTTGAAAACCAATTTTCATCAAATAAACGTTGAATCCTTCTTAAAATCACATGCTCTTTCATATTTTATAATAGGTTTCTCATTATCTCACTTAGGAATGTAAAAAACATGAACCCCCACCTCAACCAGTACTGTACAGCCCCTTTAACGTTAGTGCAAATACTTCATTGTATACCTCATCAGAATCTGAATTCATGTCAAATAATAACAGAGTATGGTTGGGTGTTCATAATACCGGCCACCTAACGTTTTTCTATCAATAGAAACGTGAAAAATCTCACAATTTGCCTGAGATTTTACTCACGTGTGGAGAAAATACTCCGGATTCACAAGCGCGCACTGAAAATGCAATCTGAGGTACGCGCTTTTAGATGGCGGCTTCGAACGCGTGGGGTGTCATTTTTTCCGCACCCAGTTGCCCTGCTCATTTCAACCGACCACCCTGACAATACGTATATTGAAGGGCACTTAAATGCGTTTTTTCGACAGGCCGCTGTTTTTTTTCTAGCCGTCATTTTTCCCCCAATAATATTTGAATATATTTTGAATCCTTCGATATTACTTTTGAAGGACTGTTTGATGAATTTGAATTGATTTTCATCAAACATTTGATCGAACTGGCCTAATGACATGTGTGTATAAATAACTCGTAACATCTTGTGAGACTTTCACTGCGTCATTTTCATTAAATACGCACTTACACGCACTTACAATACGCGTCCGGTCCCACAACACTTGGTGATATACCAGCTTGTCAATTTTAATTTACCTTTCCCCCTCTTGGTTCCTATCCAAGTTTTGTTAAATGTGATATGGGGAGTTTACTGCATTAATAACACAAAGGAAACTACTGCAGTTATTATTATTGGTGTTTGATATATTTTTTGGAGGTTGTTGTTGTAATGAAGGTGATTCTTCTCTGGTTAATGTTTGGCTGTTTTCTTCTTCTTCTTCTTCTTCTTCTTTCCAGATCGGCTCGTTTCTCTGAAGAATGATGATTCTGAAGTACTACAGTTACAGTCAACATGCGTTGCACACTGATGCAGTACACCATCTGTGCTCTGGTGGTAATACTGGTCTTCCTCCAACTCATTCATCTCACAATGATCTCATGGCTGGACAACAGAACTCAAAATGGGCTTCAGAGTGGGGCAAGAGATTTTTCTCCAAAGAAGAGTGCAAACAGCAGCCACAGTCATCAATACAGGACCAAGCACAGATACATCAACTTGCCGGCACCAAAACTTAACACATATGGCTCGTATCAGATTTTCTACGACCTATCCAGAGTTTATAGTAAAGTCAGGCCTCTGAACAGGAGAGATGTAACATTAATTACTCACTGCTCTATGAATAATATGCTTCACCTGCCAGAATTAGTTGATAGATGGAAAGGCCCAGTGTCAGTAGCTGTTTTTGGCAGCCTTCCTGACATACCCACAATAATCAGCTATATCTTTTCACTCCAAGAGTGCTATTTAGGAATCCGTAGAAATGTGACTTTCCACCTCGTGCACCCTCTGAGCTCCTTTTCAAAAGAAGCTGAAGTATATGGTGCAAAGACAAATAAGCGCTCCATTTCAGTACCCATGGTACATTGTGATAAACTCATTGACAGCATCAGGTCTTCGAGTGAGAATGTGAGAAATTATGCACAGAACGGGGTTTCGTATCCAACGAACTTACTAAGAAATGTGGGCAGGACGCACGCCCTCACTGATTATCACTTTGTGTTGGATGTCGACATGCTTCCCAGCTGTGGTCTCCGAGAGAACTTCCTTCAGTTTGTCCAGGGGTCATCCTCACTCTGGCTGGATCAGGACATGGTGCAGCAGATGGTGTTTGTGCTGCCAGCATTTGAGGTTGACGTCAGAGCAGTTCACAGGCTGCCTTGCAACAAGAGAGAACTGATGGTGGAGTTTGGAAAGGACACAGCCAGACAATTTTATGTGAAGCAGTGTCCCTACTGTCAGAACCATACTGATTATTTGCGCTGGACAAGTCTTCAGGTGAGTAACAATTTGTAAATTCAGACTGTACCATTTTTGTCCAAATCCATCTATCATTCCCATGTTCCAATTTGATGAATAAAAACATTTTGATTATTTTTGCAAGAAGTGCTGTTTTAAAAACAAGAAATGTTTATGCATACAATGTACAGTATGTATTAAAATATTATACCAGTATTTAATTTGCTTAGGGTTAACCATGGAGCTATTAGTAGCTCCATGGGTTAACTACCCCTGGGGAGAAAGTTGAGTATAGAATATTGCAGCAAATGCAAACAACTTAGGTGAATCATTGAAAAAATATGTGTATTTTAAGATGATGCATCATATACAGTACAACTATTCTCAGAACCAAGATCCCCAATGCCTGCTGGAAGCTAAAAAGAAGTTCCCCCAATTACTCTACTAGGCAAATATGTTTACATCAGTCACCAATTACCTATAAATTCTACCTGTCTGTAATGTGTATGCAGTAGTCATTTTCAAATCTGAAAGATGTGTGATGCTTTATTTTGATTCAGTTGTTTAAGAATAAGTTTGAATAATCAGTCATTTTGATATTTTAGAAAAATTAAATTGGTTTTATTATGCCATGTAGTCATCCCTGGTTTAATAATTTACCTCTGTATTTGTGATGTTACTGATGATTTCATGTCAATTCTTACACAATGTTATTCCAAAATTACTGAGAAGAGAATGAAATGAGCATGGAAACCACAGCAGATGATGGTGATTCTATTGCAGGCAATATACAATATTAACAGCTTTTAAAATACGTGTACATGGCCAACATTTCAGTGTATTATATCCCCCATTCCTTACCCCGTAGAGCTTCACTGGACAGCTTGGTGTGGCTTACACAGTGGAATGGAAACCCCTATGGGAACCTTTCTACATCAGCCGGAGTGATGTTCCTCTTTATGATGAACGCTTCAGACAATATGGCTACAACAGAATCAGTCAGGTGACAATCCCAGCAATTGTGCATTGATGGAGCTGGCCTGTGTAAAGACAGTCAGTTTAGTTTCCCTTCCCCCTCACACCAGTACATGTACAATGTACATGTATGTAGTGGCTAGTGACAATCCTAACAAAACACAAAAACAAAAACAACAACAAAATTGCTTTTCTACCTCAAAGTTGTAATGTAAATATTTGAATTTGTCAGTTCAACCTTTTGTCCTTTGTAGCAGGCAATATAATATACATGGAAAGCTAATGACCACGACACAAATTAGTATAATGTTCGCTTCATGTGTCATCTTTGAGCTTCAATGAGGCATACCGGTAGTTGTGTCTACTCCATGCTGTCATAATGTGCTGCAAAGTAGAATGTGTATACAGTATTTGCATTTAAAGACTTGAAGAGTTTGATATCCCCCCAAAATGGTAAGTATGCAATGACTTTTGCATGTTAAAAATTTTTGTCCTTTGACAAACAAAAGATTTGCATAACAAAATATCAGCTCAGTGAGTGATGACATCATTTGCTGCTCCTTCATTTTAAGTCCTACTGGAAAGTTTAAAACCTACACGTTTGTACATGGTCTATCAGGCATTGGGGCATCACCAGGATTCTCCTCAGCAGGTATGTTATCACAAGTATGTGTTACATTTTGCACAAATTGCCATTAAAGGTTCTTTTTCCCCAAAACATTAGGTTAACGACTGCAACCATTCCATTAACTGTGATTTCTTATTAAGATTGCTTCGTTACTGTATATGTGAAAGTTATATTGTGCTTCTGTAATCTCCCTGCCACTACCAGTGTAGGTACAGGAAGCATTTTTGAAATTCACTTCAGTTTATGAGATATAAAGAGAAATTGATCATGCAAGTGTTTTATGTGAAATGAATGGAATGACTCCATTTATGTAAGGATAATTTCTCTGCTATCGTCACAGGTCTGCGAGCTAAATGTGGCAGGGTACAACTTTGCGGTCTTGGATCGAGCATTTGTCATTCACAAGGGCTTCAAGGAGAAGACAGAGTTCCATCAACAAAAAGACACAGAAAACAGAGACAATCGACACCTCTTTCTCCAATTTCATGCGGAGCTGGAGACAAAGTATCCAGAGAGTAAGCGACACTGTCTCTAAATGATCGGAATATTTCGATCAGGCACATATTGCACTTGGGTGTAGCCTTGTAAAGTTCTCAGAATTTCATGCATTTGTCAGTGTATTTCTTCAGAAACAATATGTTGTGTAATTCAATATCAGGGTTTTGGTAGAATATCTGAATAAAATTAGAATACTGCATATGCCATATATTTAGCGAGTCTAAATTTTTGTGAATCGGGACTTCCCAACAATTTTGCGAGTGGTTTAATTCATGATCGTGAAGTACAATGCTGAACGAAGTAGATATCGGGATCAGAGTCAATATTTTGTGTGTCTTTAAATTCGCGAAAAGCACCTGACTCGCAGAATTCGGGAAAAATAAAAACCTCGCAAAATATTTGGCATATACGGTATTTTGTTCTACATTGTAATCAGTTTCCTTAATACTTTTAGGATTGCCATGAAAATAAGACTGATCTGTGCCTTTAAGCATAGTTGAGAAACAATAGCATACTCAAAGATATTGTGACTGTTAAACTTTTGCTCCAATTTTCAGTCCTCCAAAAGTTATTACCAGTTGAGTTACCAACTATGAAGGCTTGCACAAACCCAGTGGTCCTGTTCAATTTCTTTGTAAATCTGGCATATTATATTCCAGCAATCAATGTAAGTCAAGCTGTAACATGCTATTTGTCTTTGGAATCAGTGTCAATCAGGCCGTTGAGGAATATTTCTTTTCTTACAATGTGCCAGATAGCAAAATTCCTTGTCACCTTTTATTGATTACAGCAAGCATTTTGCAAAAGAAATTAGTGTCTGAATATTGATTTAAACAGTATTTCTTGATATCAACTCACAGGAAGAAACATTTCATTGTGAATCATTGTGAATCAAATAAGCCACCACCACATTTTGGAACAGTACTGATGCTCAAGATATCCATGCTACAGAGTGTGGGTGTGATGGCCACTGTGTTTTTTTAGGGGCATGATCAAACATCGAAATTTGATTTGAAGTAATACCATCATGAAAGAAGTATGGATGAATGCTTAAGTGATTTTGAACAGAAGCGTTACCACCAATCTCTACTTCAGTCTGAAATAGTGGCCTCTTGTAGTGATCAAGGAGTTATTTATGGAATTGTGAAGTCAGCATCTGTACTCAATAATATATTCAAAACATTGTCAGTACTATAGGTCAGTGTGGTATGATTAGTAATTACTGTTTTTGTAGTACATGTATTTAATCAATGGTGAAGCTGCTACTACCTTTCCTGTCATATGTACAACTGTAACCCCCCCCCCAAAAAAAAAAAAAAAAAAAATGCAGTACAAACTACCCATTTTTTTTTCAAACTGAAATATGTTTTGCCACAATATTTTTACATTTAGGCTTTTTTTTATTGCAAGGTATATATATATGTATAGAGAGGTATCACAGTTGTATTTAAGAGGCTTTATGAGATATAAGATCATTCTTCTTGAGATGTGTTGATTTGAATCACATAAAAAGTTTTACCAAAGTAAAACTCTCTAGAAAAATCTGTAGTATCAAATGCTTTGCAGGGGAAGTTTCAGGTTTGATTGATATGAATGAAGTTAAGCCTGGCATTGCAAAAACAACTCTTCAGTGCAGATGCAGTAAAGTTTAAAATCTCGCAACTTAACAACCCGATAGACTTTTTTTTTTTGGGGGGGGGGGATAGTAATTGTGAGAATAATCTGACAAAGATGATACTTTGAGAAAAAAGTAAACAAAGAATAAAATTGTCACAACCATGACATTATCAATGCTCTGATATTTCCTAGTTTAGAGGTCAACATACATGTCCCATAGCAAAATATTCATCTTGACTGTCTCTGTGCAGCTGTATTAAAAGAGAACAGCAAGAGTCCTTCACTGTAATTTTCCTTCTTTTTTCTTTATTGCCTAAGGTTTAAGGCTTATTTGTAACTGGCACCAGAATTTTAAGTATTTTGTTTGAGATACAGCTTTTTGCCATTTTCTTGATTGCAGTGAGTGAAATCTTGTGCTCACTGATAGTGTAGAATGGCACATACCTAGATCACTGACAGAAAACGTTAAAATGCAATGCCCCATGGTATTGAAGTTGGGTTAACAAGTAGAATAAAATCTAACCAGCAAAATGACAGCAGTGCCAGAAAATTAGACCTGAGTATGAGAGCTATGGAAATTTGAAATTGCTTGTTTTCATGAAACAGTGATAGAAGGAACAACCAAATTGCAAATTACACAAGATAATGATGTAGTAGTCTCCAAATTTCCCTGTCGACCTATACAAATCTTCACCAGGATTTCTTGTTCACCATGAAATCAAAAGTTAAAGTATACCTATGCTTCATATCATCTTGTATTTGTTGTTTTGCAATAACCTTGCAGTCATGTCCTGTGCGGGGAGAAGGGCCATAGTTGTTATATTCATAATCATTGATGAAAAACATGATTTCTTATCCAAGGGAGAGTTATGAGTTGCTGATACAGTATGGAATGACACTTAAGTTTGCAAGAGATGTAAACCTCATACAATGTGTGATGAATTATAAAGTCCCACAGACTTGGTAACCTAGGGATTGGACTTTAGTCAAGGAATAAAAATGTGTTCAACTGTACTGTGATACAAGATTTGATGCAAGGTATTGTTGTGGTTAGAATGAAAGTCATAAATGCTGTGTGCTTATGAATAGAGATGGCCTTTATACGGTATGATATTGTGCACTCATGTTATAACGAACATGGCTATAATTACAAATTACAACGAAGTAAAAATTCAGGTCCCAAGATTATTGTCTTGGTCTTTTTATACTTTACATGTATTTGTTTGCCTTTAACAAAATTTTGATATAACGAAAGAAAACTGCCAGCCCCAAGGACTTCAAAATAATTAAAGTTGCCTGTAAAATGTGAGGAAAACAAATTGTTAGGGGTAATTTACAGAGAATTGTCATGTTGGATGTAAAGGAGAAGGACATTGTCATTACTTTTCCAGTATGTATTTCTGTTGTGCTGAAGTTGATACTCAGTTGACTATCTCCTTTACTGTATTCATTACTAACAAGACCAATGGCGTACTCGATATTGTAGAAATGTCAGGGTTGTCAGGCAGAGGTTTGTTTGTTTGTTTTTCCACTTTAAGAACACATTGTCATGCTCTTATCAAGTGTACAGTCTATCTGCAATGGAAGTTATGTAATAACTTGACACAACTTGCTGCTATGCATTCTTGCAAACATATCTAACTAGATGAGAGGATATCTGACAGAATGAAGGTACAGTAAATAACTGTTATGAGATTTGTTATTTTGATTTGGATGTCAGCAATAGTTTTGGTTTATATACTCTTCCAGTGTGAACCCTTCTGTCTTCAAGGAACATGTCTTCAAACAGTTTGACTGACTGCTCACTTTAATTCACGTTCAGGTAATTAATGTGACTCTGCATCACAACCACCAAAAACTCGCCAGACATGGACTTTTAGGTACGGACAGATTCTGAAAGAACAGATTCCACGCTTTAAAATGATGTATTTTAAATGCAATGCAAATGGACTATCCTAACGTAACAGTCTGAAAGAATGTAGACATCCTTGAAAAGAGTTTGCTGAGAAAAAAGGCTCTCAAGTTTAGGGTCTTTTCAATGCTTAATCTCACCAAGCTGCCCTCCGTGCAATGAACGGAACAAAAGACAGGATGTAAAACTTTGGGGCAACCACAATGACGGGATTATCAGATTAAACTAAAATTTTGCACACTCTATTGGCACATTGTATTCATGACCATTACCAACTTTCAAAGCAATTTAATTTAAAGTGAAGAGCGTGTAAATGGTTTCTAAAAAATGAAACAGACCTTCCGAGATGTACCTTATCACATTTCTGCAAATTAAAGGTGTTCTTGGGAAACTGCAAAAAAAAAACCAAAAAAAAAAACAAACGACAACTTCCCATTAGTCTTTATGGTCTGCAACGTGGATATATGTAGAAGAAAGATTGGTCTTTAAGAAAATACCCCACTAGAAATTGAATAGGTTCACCCATTTGACCTATTTTGAGTCCTCACATAAAGTCTTGGGGTGTGACTTTTTGTTGGTTTTGTGATGTACAGTCACAGATGTTCCTGTAAATCAGAGAGTGAGCTGTGCTTTTCATGTTATGTTTCATGTTATGGAGAAAAACAACAAATCAAATGTATGACCATTTTTTTTTATTGATAATATTGTGTGTGTGTGTGTGTGTGTGTGTGTGTGTGTGTGTGTGTGTGTGTGTGTGGATGGATGTGTGTGTGTGTGTGTGTGTGTGCATATGCATAACTCTATGTTTGTAACTCTCAACATGTATATGTATAGACAAACAACTCTTGTGAGTATTCTGGCGACTTTTAATAACAGGTGCTTTGTAGAGGCAGGTGTCCTCTTACTATTCCATGAATCTTGTTAACACTTTTTATTTTAATAAGCATATGAATGTATAAAAGTTTAGCTGTTATATTGAATAGACTGATATTCAAACATGTTTGGGAAAAGGTCATCTTAAGCCAATACATATACTGTCTGTGTCAAATGCCTGCAATATTTTGCATGCTATGGCTGCTAGCTTCAAATGTGCTAAAGATTTTGTCAGTGAAAATAATATCTGCTAAAACAGTGCCCGCTTTAAAAAGCTTACGTATGTGTAATTTCATTCTTACGCTGGAATACAGGTGTTCTTACTGTTTATACTATACTCCTGTGATTGAAATTAAAGTGCATAAGTGTCTTTCATTTGCATTTGTATTACAAGTTTGTAATGTACCTGTATTATGTATTGTAGTAATGGAATGGTGGTACAAAATGTATCTACAATGTATATTCAGTGGTGATACAGTATATCTCAAGATGTTTTTCAACATCCCTGTTGCCAACTATGGTGCAATCTAATGTCAATCTTTTTCATTACTGTAATATTCATTCCTGTTGGATAGGTGTATTTTGATAAATTGGAATTTGTCCATTACCATCGTTCATGATATTTGAATAAAACCTGATATGGCTTTGCTACAGACATGGTTGTCACTTGATTTCTACTTTGCACTTCCTAACAATTTTTGTTCCAGACATTTATTTTGATGGAGGAATGTTATTCAGAAAAACACTTTTAATCACCTTTAATCCATGATTTGAAGCAAGACATGGATGATTACTGCAGTACACTCCTCATTGCATGATATTTTACATTGTTTATTTTGATACATGAGTAGTATAGTCTGAAAACTACTTTCTTTTTCATATCCCCCTTTTTCCAGTCCATGAAATGGATCACTCCTGTCATGACCAGGACCAGTTCACCACTTGGATATGTAGGACCTAACACAAAAGGTTCTTTTAAAAAAATATGATAATATTAATTATACAAATCCTGGTAACCAGTAGTGGCATTGATTGGGGGTATCATTCCCCCCCCCCCCCCCATAAATAGTACATGGCAAATTGTTAACAAATGTTGTATAGCTACTGAAGTACAAAAGCTTCATAATTCAGTTTCACACTCGATCTGAATCTGTATCTGCTTTGAATCTTGACTAGAATCCCAAATAACAATTATACACCTTTCAAACATGTAGGGCCTGTTTACCATGCTTAGAAACACAAGTTTGCTTTGTGCATTTTCAAAAAGTCTCTACCTGGTACTGTGGGAGGATCGAGGGTAGATCCCTCCTCCCACTATGGTCACTTCAATTCCCAACATATGTATCCTCCAAGTACCCCCCCCCCCCAAAAAAAAAGAGAAAAAAAAAAGAGAAAATCCTGAGAAGAAATCAACACCCATGGTCAGGCCATTTGACTTAAAGGCCACAAGCTTTTCTGAACGATTCAGAAGCCTTTGATAAGTTTATTCCAAAATATTCAATTTTGCTTTCTTTCAGAGGCTAGCTGTAGACTACACATAGCAATTGTAATGTAGCACCTTTTCTTTTTAAAGGTGGCAGGACTAGTAAAGATAAGTGTGTACACCACGAATTCGGAGATTCATCACCTATTTTCAATAAAAGCGATCCTGCATTTATTATGATGTATGACAGGGTACATAGAGGGCATAAGATACTCGAGTACATGTATTGCAGTTTATTTCAAGCGCTCCATATCACTCCAGTTCATTTACCTTTGGCAATAGTGCTCTTTTCTAATAGTGGTCACTTAATTGACATGGCAAGACTTAAACCCCCTCCTACCTTCTAGTCGGAACACAGCTGGAATTCAGAGATTCATAATTAATGTTCATTCGAGAGAGAAATTGATTTAAGATACAATAATGTACAATTGTACATGACACAGGGCACAGAATTCTCCAATCCAGAGTGCGTCTAATTTCAGCACTTGAATTTTTCAAAATCTGACACATTATGCTCTAAATTGGTTTCCAGATATGTGTAGATTTTAATAGCTCCCTCTTTCTTTGTCGAGATGCACCTCGATTTCGGAATCTTAAAGGCCATCAGAAAGGGGGTGGGACGCAAATCATCAGATGTTCGTCACGAAGTAGTTTCCAAAACATCAAAGTTTAATGGGATGGTACAGTATTGGTGAAGGAGAGGACACCAAGACACCACTTATGAAGTACCGGTACCGTTAGTACAGAGCATCACATTCTAAGACAAATAAAATTGTATTTGATGAAAATCGGTTTTGAAATGGCTAAGACATCCAAAAACAAAGTAAAATAAAGCGATCATTATAAAAGGTGGGTCCCACCTTTTATTAGGATTACCAGGTACTTTGTTTTGGGTATCTCAGCCATTTCAAAACCAATTTCATCATATAAACGTTGAATTCCTACAGGAATTACATGATCCTTCATATTTCATAGGAAGTTTCTCATTATCTCACTCAAAAATGTTAGAAAACTGAAGTTAGGTCTCAACCAAAACTATACGATCCCTTTAACGCGCCGCCGGAGCGCTAGGCAGCAGGGAGACGAACCGCCGCGCCCCGCGCGCCGGCCGCCGGGACACTGCGTTCGTGGTGCTGTTATATGTTCCGTGGGTGCTGGCTCGCAGGTGATCGAATGGCTTGGCCGGTTGGCGTATTGATATGCCGTATTGGTAGGAACGGCGTCTGGTCAAGCTAGGTAAGAATGATGAGTGAATCATGTTTTAAAGTTTAAAGGTGATATTGACTGTACAGATCATAAACGTTTTTGGCAAGGTTAACACTCAAACCTAGGGACTTTACGAGAGTACAGCCTGTGTTTGTGTGTATGTGTAATTCAAGTTTTCTTTACCTATTCCCCCTACAATGTGTTCATAGTCCCATGTCTGTGAATATGTGTAAGCAAAACGTATCGACTCTCCAGGGCACCTTCAGAGGGCCACATGTTTATGTTCTGCCTCCTGACTCGAGTTGAGAGTATGGTGGATGTGCTTTGCTTGATAATTTTTGCATTTTATATTTTGTATCGCCACTCCATTCACTGCCGTTTATTTCGTCAGCGCATGCAAGTGGTGACGTTCGATGCATTCCCAGCTCCATCCACCACGTACAAGTATGGTAGGTGTTCAACCCACCGACCGGGTCTATAACGACCGACCGCGCATTATAATGGCATTGCGCGTACAGAAAGAAAATGTACGCATGGGACTACGCGCAACGATGTTCGATTCTTCACTGGGCTACGCTACCGAGTAAAATGTGGCGAAAACAACTAAGTATTCCCTCTAAATTACCGAAATTTAGCAAAATCGAATAAGGTTTATCGTGTAACTACATATAACTAGGCCTACCTTTGCTGACTCGTTGTTAGATGTAGAGTATCTTTCCGTAATAAATTTGACGATTTTGACCGCAAAATTGTCACCTCCGCTTGTACGATCATGCACATACGTTACACATAACACATGACATAAACATTTTGTCGCCCGCTACGACCGTACGAGTTGATGCAGAAACGAGAAATGAATGTGAAAAAACAAACCGACTCATCTAATTTATTTCAATTACGATGAAAAGTTTCCCAATGAAATCAAATCAAATTCATCTAACAGTCCTTCAAAAGTAATAACGAAGGATTCAAAATATATTCAAATATTATTGGGGAAAAAATGACGGCTAGAAAAAAACAGCGGCCTGTCGAAAAAAACGCATTTAAGTGCCCTTTATACGTATTGTCAGGGTGGTCGGTTGAAATGAGCAGGGCAACTGAGTGCGGAAAAATGACACCCCACGCGTTCGAAGCCGCCATCTAAGAGCGCGTACCTCAGATCGCATTTTCAGTGCGCGCTTGTGAATCCGGAGTATTTTCTCCACACGTGAGTAAAATTTCAGGCAAATTGTGAGATTTTTCACGTTTCTATTGATAGAAAAACATTAGGTGTCCGGTATTATGAACACCCAACCATACAGACTTTCTACTTTGTACTAAATTAAAATTGTAGAGACACCATTTTGATTTAAAATAAAAACATTACTTAGACTCCATATTTAAGAGAGGTGACACAACAGGGATTGAGCCGTAATTCCTCTTGTATATTAGACTTTATCATATGTGGAAAATCACAAAGTGGGGCAGCCACCTTCAGTCTTTCATTATGTTACCTATTTGTACTTTCTTTCTGAAAACTTTCTCATCAGGGTAAAAGAAAGAAAAACCTCATTTTAAGTTTAGATGTTCTCCGGATAGACAAGACGGTCTGCAGTGCAGAGTAGTCTGAACCACTGTGATCTAGATGGCCAGCTCAACAAACATCAGACACATTTTCTTGACTGGCCCACCAGGTATGATGTAGAAGTATGTAATGTATATGTGATGGAAAGATGAATTGTGGCAGATTTATAATTGTACGCATACTGTTATAACGGTCTAGGGCAATTACCCCCTGGGCAATCACCCGTACCGGGTACCCTTCCCCTGACCCTAACCCTAATTTTAATCCTGAACCTAACCCATACCCTAATTTCCTGAACCCAACCCTAACCCAAACTCTATACCCTAAACCTAACCTTAACCCTAATCTTTACTCTAACCTTATCACAAGCCAGAATTTAGCCGGGGAGTAATTGCCCTCGGGGAGTAATTCCCCTGATACGGACATAACTTGTAGTTGTACTGTCCCATAAGGTGTACCATGCTGATACGAGCTGGTATAACGTGTCAAAATTGTTCTTAGTTTCCTCTTAAAGGAAATATTTCTGTCACTGGTTACATGATCTATGATGAATTAGTGTAGAGGTGCAAAGCCTCAATATAAAAAAACAAACAAATAAAAAAAAAAACACAAACAAGATAACTGTCTAAATATGTTTCTTTTTTTTTGGGGGGGGGGGGAGGTGGGGGCTGTTGACTTGCTTATGGCAACAAGGAAACTGACTGTTCACTGATAGCCATAGTTTCCTTTCAACATGTTCTCAGGTTGATGTGTTTTCGTTATTTGTTACCGGTAGTTTGTTTGTTTGTTTGTTTGTTTGTTTGTTTGTTTGTTTGTGTGTGTTTTTTTTTGTGCCTGTGTGAATGATTGGCAGAGTGCCTTTGTTAACATTTGTTGCAGGCGTTGGCAAAACAACCCTTGTGAGGAAGGCATGCTCAGAACTAGGTGCCAAGTGTATTCCCACCCAGGGATTTTACACTGAAGAGGTCAGAGCGGGAGGCAAGAGAATCGGCTTTGATGTTGTGACACTTGACGGGCAGAGGGGGACACTGGCCAAAGTAGGGTTAGTCTTTTTTTTCCCCCTTGCTTCAGATAGCACCCATACACTATTTGCTGTTGCCATGGCTGCAGCTTGACAGTACAGCCAACAAGTTGCAAGAATTCTAGTTGTTGTCATGAATGCTGTAACAAATGTACATTGTACTTTATTTAACTGACAGCCAGTGATTAAGCAGATGTCCTCATGAAAATATAGTCAATTACAAATGATGCATTGTTAATGAGAGCACTGCCAAAGCACTGCATGTCTGAAAAGATGACTTTAAATTAAAATTATTGACATCATTTGCAGTACACTGCATGCTAAATTCCTGCATTGTAGTATATAAATTTGTCATCCATTTTTGTTCCAACTTATGCCTCACAGTGACCACAAAGGGCCCAAGGTTGGTCAGTACACCGTTAATCTCCCGTCATTTGAACAGCTTGCGTTACCTGTAGTGTCTAGGAAGGTAAGATCTACTGATTTTTGCAACTCTCATTTTGCTGAGACATTCAATCATTGTGGTTTGGGCCAATAATTATAAGCGGAATAAGTTTCTAAATAATATATAATACAAAAAAGGTTCACAAGCCTCCAGGAAAAGAGCAATCTCCATACTATCTTCTGATTCTGAGATATGTCTGTGGTGCACATCACATGATACTAGAGGTTGTGAAATAGGCAAAGTGGAACATCTTCAGTTCAGAGGTGTATATCTTTACCTTTTTAATTTTGTAGTTTTGTAAACGATTTGTTGTAAGAACACTGTTTTATAAGCATACTGTGTTGTCAATCTAAATATGTATTACAGTGGACTCCCGTTTTGTTTTTTGTTTCTTTTAATCAAAATTTTGTCATAACTTAACAAATAAACAATTAAAAACAAAGAGCCGGTAATGTCGCAGCCTGAATCTTTATTTTGTTGTAACCAGATTTTTTTTTTTCATTATAACTGGAGTGCACTGTAGTAGATATTTAATGCAGAGGCTTTTTTTCTCAAGAACAATGACATGAGACCTTCTGTGAGTAATCCATATGCCAGACAATGTTATTTTGTTGCAAGTACAACATTGGTCTGTTCATTTAATCCACTGCTACATGTAGAAAGACTCTTCAGAAAAGCCCATCTTTGTGATAGATGAGGTGGGGAAAATGGAACTCTTCAGCCAGGGTTTCATTCAGTCTGTTCGGAAGCTTCTGGACCAGCCCTCCTCAACTGTTCTGGGCACTATACCCATACCCAAAGGGCGCCCCCTTGGCCTTGTTGAGGAAATCCGTAGCAGACCTGATGTGAAAGTTGTTACAGTGAGTCTATGTACAGTACCTCCATCTTGATGGAAAAACTAAGGCCTAGCTACACTGTTGTAGCTATGATTTTATCATATTCATTATCTTCCTTATATTTTGGCCCATTTCTTCTGACACAAACATATGCTCTCTTCATGGTCCAATTTTATTATCCGTTTGTGTCATGATCAAATCAACACCTATACATTACTCACTATTGGCATATGCCAAAACATATACAGGGATAGGTTTTGAATAAACTTTGTTGCCCTTACAGCAGTAGAAGTATAGCACATGCACATGTGTACCATACATTTTATTGTAAATTTGTCCCCCAGTTGATTTGCCTTCATTGCTTGAGTGTTGGGGAAAAAATTAATACCATTCTGCTCTTTTATTTAACAGATTTCTAAAGACAATAGAGATGCCATTCTTGGGGAAATTCTGGATTCTCTCCACCATGCCAGGAGCGGAGGACTTAGATGATGTATACCAGAAGTGTGTGCATTGGTCTATCAACAATGTCTTCTCAGAGACATCACTGGCACATGAAGCACTTGTGGGAATTATGTTATTAAGACTTGTCTTCCACTGGACTTAAGTTGTGTTAAATAACTGCAAATGTTACACCTTACAATGTCATAAACTTTGAGGTGCTTTTGTATGTGAGCAAAGAATGAGGTAGAGGTTTACATATGTAAATCATTGGCACAGTGTGAGGTTGGAGGAAATTTTTGCATGCGAGTACACGACTGCTTACATCACCAGCAATCAATCCTTAGAAGTTAATAGCGAGAAAGGGATATTAGATCTGTCGAATACATGAAAAACCTCAATATGGAAGTGGTTGTGTTTTTAACAGTGCAAGACTTCAAGCATGTGGGATCATCAAAGGTGTAAATGCATGAACTTGTGAAGATGTTGATAAGTTCTAATCCTGTGAATCTTCAGATTACAGCATAGAAGGTTGTAGCCCTCTCTGTTTCATGCCTTGCAGACCTGTTTCTAGGTTTTGTTTTAAAATGCCGTTTTTGTTTCATGACTGCATAAATACTTCAAAATATCAGCTTGTACTGCCAACATTTTAAGTGAGAGAAAAGTAACTCTAACATTTTATATTCTTCGCTTGCTAAAAGTTAGATACGCTCCTGGGAGAAGGGCGTTCTTCATTTTGTTTGTGAAATACAATGTAAAAGTAACAAATTAGGTAAAGTTTGAGCAGAATCAGACTGACAGTGAAAAAGTTATGACACTCGGAATGTCTGCACTATTATAAGTCATCGTCATGTTGAACAAAACTTAAACAAGGACCTATTAACCATGACAATGACGTTGTTATATCAGGTTTCTCATGATATCAGGGAACAAAAACAAAGAAATGTTAAGAGTTGAGACCTGCAATATGTTAAATGAGGGTCTTGTTATATCTAACCTCTTTATAACGAGGTTCCACTGTGCATGTATTGAAATTGTGTAGAAATCCTGCTTTGTTGGATGTGCAAAGAAATTTGAATAGGACTTCTTCCTGAGTTTGCATGATAGCAACAACTTCTTGTTTCTATTTCTTCTTTCCTTCAAATGGCTATGATGTACTGTAAAAGTGGATAATTTTTCGCGACTAATTTTTCGCGCTTGGCCGGGTCAGAAGAGTTTTGCATGTTTTTAATTCCGCGGAATCAAGACATCACGCACAGGAACATATGGCATGCAAAAATATTCGCATGCTTTTATTTTCGTGCTAGTTTCTGGTTGCGCGAAATGCGCGAAAATTTCAACACCGCGAAAATTTCCACTTTTACAGTACATGTACATGCATCTTTTGTGTGGTCATGGTGACATCTTTCCTGTGAGAGGGAAAAGACTCGGTCTTGGCTCACTTAAAGATGGGGTATACCCTGGTTGGTAATTTTGACTGCAAATGGAATATCATGATACATCTACCATTATGTGTTGTTATTCTAGTTTTCAATAACCAATCATTCCTGGTTGGGGAAACCCCCCAAATAAAACAGAATATTTGTCAAGGTCAATGATATGACCATATCTTAAGTACAGCATACCGATATTCAACATCCAGTAGTTGTAACCCCACAGTGTGAATAAAGGGCATCAACTGAATACATTGTACAGTGTACCAAACATTTGGCTTGAGGGTGAGCTAAACTGACTAAACAGTGCAGCTTGAACTTTTTCACTCATTGACTTGTCCGAATACTTCCCCTCATTCAAGTCATGTAAGATTGACTGCATTTTAATGCATGCTTATATATTAATGAAGTGCGAAATAACAAGAAAGACTTGAAGAAATAATGTATTGCAAAGTACTCAGAAGATTTTGAAATAAAGAGTGTTTGAAGAATATTTATTTTCCAAACAGTACAACCATATCATTGCATCCATGGCCATTCCAACTTATGCAAGAGCTGCTACAATTAATTGGCCACTGTACCACAGAACATGAAGAAAACAATATCCAGCATTCCCTGACCCATCATCAGCTTGATAATATCCAGGAACCCCAAAGACATCTTTCTACAGATCATGGCCCCTCACTGTCTGCTATCACATTCTTCACCCAATCACATCTGTACATGTTGCTACGGAAATTGGCAGTACGTCACAATTTTTAAATTAAACTACCAGTAATTTGAAAATGAAAAATAACAGGCTCATGGAATTTCTCCTGCTAGGGAAAGGTTGGGGCAGGAGTACAATGTAGATGCAGGCTTGAGTGTTGCTTGATGCAAGTGTGTGAATCCTCCATTGATCATCACAGTGCTACCCAGTAGCAACGGGTACATCAGGTGTACAATGATACACTGCATGTCGTCAAATACAATGATGAATCATCACATGTATTCAAACATTAGCCTTGTAATGATTTACAGAAGAAGCTCATTAGGCCTACATTCAGGGTTATGCATTTCTCGAGTTCCATTCAAGACAATGATTGCTTGGATCTAACCCCTACCCTGGCATCACACACTGAGAGAGATATTAAAGTTAATTTAAAAAATGTTTGGACCTCTGCAATAAATGAAATAAATGTTTCACATATGGGCATGTTAAAAGTCATAAATAAGAGGTTCAGTCATAATATGCAGGACAAATATAAACTGTATGGTCTCGTTTCAGGACTACCAGTCTCCTAATTATACTTGTATACTGTAAAACCAGAAATGTTCGCGTGAATTTTAATTTTGCAATGTTAGTGAGAGCCAAGATTCAAGAAATTAAAATGCACAAAATTTTTGCCTACACTATATGCATTGAATGCCAGTGGCAATTTGCGAAAATTTAATGCTGTGAAACAGTTCTTACTTCACAGTATATACCAAATACATATGCATGTACAGTACATGTAATATCCAAAAGCCTCGAGTGAAGAAGCCTTTGTGCAATGAACGCCACACGATTCTTGTACTGTACCAACATTTTACTGCTTGTAACTTTAACATTGGGTCTTAATTTGTCCATCCCATTGTTGCATTTGTTGTCAATCTGCATTCAGTCATTGTGAAATGCTTCTCAGGGTACATTCAAAAATACAACAATTACACTTGATGATCTCGATCATTTCAGTCACAAAATAATGAATACACTCGAAGCTTCCATCAAGTGTAAAATTTCCAATTTCATTGTTGTGAACATTTTTATGTCTTCCCATTTTATACACAATTATTCCCTTCAAACTTGGAAGTAAATCGCCAGCAACTATCATCACTCCGTGTCTGCACAGATGAAATACCCCGATACACTTAAGACAATGCACACGACGAGAACATTGCATATCAATTTGCCACCATAGCAAAGTTTGGATGATTTGCAGAAAGTTGTAACACTTATGAACACATAACCAGTGCCATTATGAGAGGGATGTATCAGAGAGGTACTGCACGATTGGGTAGGGAAACACGTGAAGAGAGGGTAAAGATAGACAGTAGAAGGGAAGACTAGACATGAGATGGCTGGAGAGGGATGGAACAAGGTTTACAAAGGTATTTTCATCCAAGGAAACTTCTCTGGAACATAGTAATTTGGACAGAATGCTCTCTCTCTCTCTACACCAAGCCCTCCACAGAGAGAGACTTTACAATGTACAACATGGATATTTGGTGGGCTTTTTTTTTTATGGGGGGGGGGGGGGGAGGGGGATATATGCCAGCCATGGAGATGGAGACGCATATAAATCAGCAACGACCTGCTTTGGTCACCAAACAGGCATATTTTCCCTTTCTACATCTATTTCTAGTCCTACCTTTGGGAGCTTGAAGCTACTCGGGAGTTTCAATGTTCCACAGGTTTTTCAAACATTTTGGTGAGTACAAAGTACCATGGGTATTGACAAGTTCAAATTGAAAGTGGCAAAATGGTGACAGGATAGACAAAACCATTTTAAGGGCACTCATATGAGAGTTTTAAGGACTGATATGTAGGTCAAAGTAATTCTCACACCTGCTTTGACATTCCAAGCACTTTCTCCTTAGGGTTGATCTTCTAAATTCACCTAAACTTTCAACAACAACAAAAAACCCTGAGAAAAGAAATGGATATCATCTACTAGTATACTACTCATCATATGATAAGTACATTGTAACACAATGCAGCCACTTCCACTGCCAGCCACTCCCAAGTTTGTTTATATCTTCTGGCAGTCAGTTTCTTTACTGACATCCTAAAGACACTTTGTAATAAGATTTCTGTTTGTTTCCTCCTACCGAAGTACAAATTTGTACGAAAATACATGTATGCAGCTAACATGTAATATGTATATGTGTACAGGGGAGTCAAGCTATAGCCAGGTTGGATACACTAAGAATCCGCTTTCAATCCTCGCGTCCCAACTAACCTTTTTACATATCAACCTATTGGAATCAAAGTTTCTTCTAATGCAAGATAAATTTTAGGTCCCCCAAAACATAGAAAAATCAATGAAAAATTTTGTGCAGATAAAATAAAGAAGTTTTAGTACCAATCAAACAGCAAGCAATATCACACTCTCTATACAACTGCATTATTGATGTGTGCTTGCAGTATATAAAGTGATAACCCTTGGTGACGAGTGTCACATGCCTACACATGTGCTCCATATTACCTGAGCTCTGATTGGCCAATTGTATAAAAAAGAAACTTAAAAGGTAGGTCCTGTCTGTGACATGATTATTGTCAAATCTAAAACATGAAAATAAGCATCATGGCAGAAAGAGTTCATACAGTGAACATCAGTGGTTGTGTTCAAAGTGTATTGATGTGAGGGTCTGGATATAACAAGGTAAATTAGCCGGACGCAGCTACTTCATTATGGCGGGATTCCCCAGGATATCCATATACCTGTTTTGAACAACTCACTGCTGTACTTACATTCTATAACAGTCAGACACATGAACAACACAATATTACAAAACTGTCACTGCTTTTACATGTTTGAGCATTAAAAAAGATACCCTGGTACACAAGACATTGGGTCCTTATTAAATGGGATTTATGACAGGCCAGAGAATTTTGCAGATAATGAGGAGCACTTGCCGATAATGAGGAGCGCTTGCCGTTGGATTTGACTTCAATTTAATCAGCAAGGAATCTTCAAATGTGTAATGTTGCTCATGTAGAAATTCAAAGTCTACTGCATAAATCACACATTGTTGAAAATGGCATGTCTTTTCTCACATGGCATGATACAAAAATGTGTAATTGGGACAGCTATTAGCACTGCACATTATATCTCTGACAATATAGACCTACCAATTTAACACTCTATGTTTTAAAGAAAAGGACATTCCATACTGAAGGGTTTCTACTGTACAGCTGCTACTGTATAATCTTGCTCTAAAAATTTCTTCCTAATCTTACAGGGAAAGGGCACATGTGACATATATTTAATGCAGCATAAAAATCCACATTCAATATATTTGCTGTTGCTGGCACCAGTCCTTCATCCAATTCAAACTCCCCCAGCTTCTAACACCGTATAAGATTTATGTAGTCCATACCGGTACTCCCTTGCACCATTAACCCCAGTGAGGCAGCCATGTAACACTGCTAGAGTTCCATCGATACATGGCATGGCAGAGGTGATGACTGGTCGGGAGCATAACTTACATCAGCCTCTCGAGCTATGTACAGGACAGGCAACCACTGACCAGACCTAGAGCTAAAAGAGCACACCCACTGAATGTTGACAAGAGGATAGTGAGCTATTTTAATGAAGAGGCTAAAAGCTTGCTCTTCATTTACATCTGAAGAAAAAAACAAAACCCATGGCAGAAAGTGAGCTATTTTTGGTGGCATCTTCAACAGTGTGGCACAAGGCAGTTTGCAGGCATAACAGTTTTTAATCATTTCTGGTACTCTGGCCATTTCTAGCTAAATTATGACCCATCTTCAATTTTCAAGCAACATCCTGCTGCCTTTAATCTTTACAAAACAGGCATAGAAGGTCCTAAAAATCTCAGCACAGTGTAAAATTCCACCCCTTTAGAGACAGCTATTGACAAAGGTGATGAAGTAAGTATCTTCAAAAGAACATTTTATTGCAACTTGCTTTTCACTGTTTATCCATCATGATGTGGACACAGCATATTAAGGAGAGGAGGATACACAAACTTCAGTTTCTCAATGGCAGTTTCTTTCCCAGCATCAAACCCGTTAGCTTGATCAGGATGAACACAGAATTTCGAGTGAGCCACAAAAGTATTTCTTTAAATTTGCACTTATTTTAGTTTCTATTTTGGTCCCAACCCAGACATTTTCATGGTGTTCTGATCTATACATAGGTTTGACACTACTGTAAAAGTGGAAATTTTCGCGGTGTTGAAATTTTCGCGCATTTCGCGCAACCCGCAACGTGAATATTTTTGCTTGCCATATGTTCCAGTAGTTGATGTCTTGATTCCGCGGAATTAAAAACATGCAAAACTCTCCTTACCCCACAGATCCTAAAAAATTAGTCGCGCGAAAATATCCACTTTTACAGTATGTGAGTCTTTATGTCATTCATTCACTCTGATATCTGGAGGGACCGATCTTCCCTGGAGATACAGTTTCAACTCTTTATGTGCCATGCTGTAAACCCCGTGTGACACATTATTCTGAGACAGCAATGTTGTCGTGCTTAGGGAAAACTTTTATAGATTTTTGATACACTGGACATGTAATGAGCAAAGTTGCAGAGAAAATGCCAAGCTCCGCTACGATATAAATTGTATGACGAATCTACGAGTGTTTTTCTGTCAAGTGACCAGTAGCTGGATTATTGTAGAGGCATGATTTTGCACACAAGTGACAGAAACTGAAAATGTACTCACAAATCCAACAGGGAACACCGCATGATGATCAATCACCACATAATATGCCAGCTACATGTGACAGCATTACGATCACAAGAAATATTATTCTTTCATCGTACTGTGGCATTTGGCAATTTATTGATTGGTTAGGGCGGGTTTGTGCGTTTTAGCAGAATATGCGAACTTGGCATACCGTCGACTGATTCGGACGTGCGAACGTGGCACACTACTACTCCAGATTTTGCCTCAGTCCCAGGAAAAAAATGGAAGTGACAATGCATAGTTGTGTAACTCTATCTTGTAGAGTGAGTGGAGTCTGATACAACATACAAAGAAGGTGTAGTTGTATTACAGTAGCAGACATCATCTTTAGCATTTCACTTTTCACATTAGTTTTATAGGTTAATGCCCTCAGTTATTTAGAATGGTGAATATCTATCTCGACACAAACTGTCTTCCAGTTTTGAGGAAAAACAATAAAACTGGCCATTCCATTACTTGCATATGTTTTTGCAGACAAATTGTTACACTACTTTCCAGTCACACTTTAGATGAGGACACCTATTTATTCTGTGTGTGTGTGTTCATGTGTGCATATGTGCATTTTGGGTATAAATATCTGATGTCGCCACGTGAAAACTAGATACCCAAAAATGCCAAGGTACAGTGCGTTGATTACTGTGGCAGACCACCAGCAACCCTATTATATGCAGACAGCAGCTTCCAGCTCTATGATGCTTCACAGAGATCTCTTTGGAGCAAACTTATTTTTTGAGCGCACATCGTCTGGACATTTTCACTTTGCTTCCCACCCTCTATACAATACATCAATATGGTGGCCAGCAAAATCTTCCCAACTTCAATAGCACTGTCTGAACAGCTCAAGGCCCTCAATGAACAACACAAAACTCATCATCTGATCATAACATCCACAAACATCATGTACAAGCTGCAACTGGCAGACTTTCATCTATATATATCACAGGAGGGTCGTCAGCATTTCCTCAGTGCAGACGGGCGGACAGCCAGCCGAGCAAAGCATGGCCGCTGACACACTGAGTTTGGAAACAAAGACGCACACTGAATATAATCACATACACTGGTAGGCACGTTCACAGTCACGCTTGCATACAACAAACACACACACATACACACACACACACACACACACACATAGACATGCATACACCCCTCTCACACACCCACATACATGCAGACGCAAACGTTCAGCTATTATAGTCCTGAACCTCTGGTTATAGCCTTCATCACATGAATCCAAACATGGAGTTGGCATACGCCATCGGTCTCACATTGGGATGAGGCTGCGGACAAACAGGAAAAAGAAAGACGCCAGTCAGTATTATCGCTGGACAACAGAACAAACAATAACTGCTCTGTGACTTACTTACTTAAAGGGATACTTAAAAGGATGGTACAGTAGGCCTATTGGTGGAGATGAGAATTGGGCTTTTAACTTTTTGCGAGATACCAAGAAAACACTTATGAAATAGCACAGAGCATACCATTCTAAGAGGAATTCCAAATTTATTTGATGAAAATTGGGTTTGGAATGACTGAAACATCCAAAAACAAAGTAAAACAAAGCGATCGTAAAAAGTGTGGGTTCCACGCTTTATCAGAATCGCACTGTTATGGATATCTCAGCCATTTCAAAACCAATTTTCATCAAATAAATGATGAATTCCTCATGGAATCACAAGCTCTTTCATATTTCATAAGAGGTTTCTCATTATCTCACCAAAAAAAGTTAGAAACCTGAAATTAGGTCTCGACCAAAACTATACGATCCCTCTAAAAGATTTTCTGCGGCCATCATAGAAGCAACTGATGCTTGTCAAAAACAAAGCAACCACATGACCTAGATATCTAAGTGCTCTGTGGAGGGCTAGGCAACATGACAGAAGTCTCATGCCTACAGATATGTCAAGATCAAGGGTATAACTGACGTCCAACGGCTCCTCATTCTGACTGCATTACTTGTATATGATTCTACACAGATTCTTTGCATGAGAGTTCAGCTAAAAAGAAAACTCAATGTATGACTATGCACAGCTTTTAAAGGGGGAGGATTTCTCCCAATTACTTTCATGCAGCTATCAATGTTCCATTAATTCCTCCAAACCATACTATTTCACTTTTAACACATATGAATGCAAATTAAATACAAGACAGTCGTGATGCACAATATAAAAGACTGCATTAGAGCTCAAGAGGCAACATTTGCTCTTCCATAAAAAAGCTATGTGATACTCCATATTACATAATCTTTCTTTATAGGCACAGCACATGTAAGTAGGCTCTTTGCAAAACTAAGCAAAGTATGTGACACCTTGCATGACTATGTACAGTTTGAGACCACAAATAACTGCAGTAAAATATTGACAACATAATATAAACTTATTTGACTCAATAGAGATGCAGTAACCAAACAATAGTCAGTAATGCAATGATTTCAAGCAGATGGGCTTCTATTGGCCACTGTATGAGCCGCCACAAACAGGAGGTCAGTAACACTGATTTTACACTACACATCATCACTACGATTTGCTGCAAATACTCACCACTGCTTCGTACGTCCTGAAATTGGGTTTGAGATCTGAGCCAAGATTGATGAAAGCCCCTTTATTGCCTATTTGGTCACTGTGAAAATGGCATAACAAAATAATGAAAGATAGATTTAAAATCCAGGTACACAATTATAGAATCAATGTCAAGCCGTAACACTTGCTCTATGGTCAATCCGAGTCTGATGTGAAAGTAATGAAGAAAACAAATTTAATGTTTCATTTGATGCTTTTACGCGTTAGGACGTTATCTTCATGTAAGACTGAAAACATAGAATGGCTAATAATTGATGTTTTGTGAGAAATAATTTTTCTACAATAAAATCAACTCTCTGAGGCAAGGTATACCAGTAGAACACTGCCACATAAATGATTGTAAAGTTTATTCCCCTGCCTCCACCCCTGATCGTGATCACAGGATTCGCTTCTTGTGCTTACTCCAATTCATTTCAGTGGAAAGAGGATGTACTACAGCGCACTCCTGTTATAATAAACATGGATATAATGAAATTCCTGTCACAACGAAGTAAAAATTCAGGTCCCAAAATGATAACCCATAGCTGCATATACTTCATTTATTTGGCTATAACAAAATTTCAATATGACAAAAGAAAACAGCCAATCCCGAAGCATTTGTTATAACAAGAGACGACCGTACGAGACTCACCAATAGTTTGGAGCCGAGAAGACGGTGATACACTTGCCATCATGGGTGACCTCATAGCCCTCATTCTTGACCTCATGGCTGCGGACAATGTACTCAAGGCTGTTCTTCTCCAGAAACCGCTTGGTGATGTCCGGCCCAAACTGGATCCCCACCCCCCGTTTGCTCGGGGATCGGCCCGGCCGCAGCTGGGGGTCCGACCACAGCAGCTCACACATCGGTCCTGAAATCACAACCAGTGCTTTTTAGTTTCGGGAGAGGCTCAATGCTGCATGCATACAAAAGGCATCATCAGTAAAATAACAAACTAAAACACACTGCTTTCAAATATGAAACAACCATTCTTGGGAACACTACATTATGAACACTAGACTCCTGGCGATTGGGTGAAGGGATCAAATTCTCATTAAAATCTGTTACATTTGGCATTATTACAGCATGACAATCCATATACACTTTGTGACTCTCTTTCAGAATGGGGACAAAATGCTTGTGATAATTTGTGACAGTTCTGGGCAAGGAGTCATTGCAAAGAAGAGCCAAATAACAAATCCTTCTCTCAGAGTGACTCCTGCAATCCATAAAAATAGCATCGATGTGGTCTCAAATGACCTAGGTGGGTACTGATAATGATTAAAATGCTCAGACACAACGTAACAAGCATGCCTAAAAAAGACACATTTTCCTGCGTAAGGTGTTTTACCTGATTCTGGGGGCTGCATATTCCGCTTGATGGCTCGAAGGTCATCTAACGTGACATCATCCTGGCTGAATAATCCACCATGCATAACCTGCAACCAAATACAATATACAGTGTATTATGGAATGTAATACAAATCATTAACTTCTGATTTAAACTGAGGATGAAATTGTCATGCTAAAATTTTTCAGGGTATCTCCCTCCTCAATCCACTCTAACCCCCCCCCCCAAAAAAAAAAAACAACAACAACAACAAACAAATGAAATAGGACACTGCATTTAAGCAACTGCTCCACAAAATGCCCACCATGTGTTTATTTGAAAGTACTCATGAAATAGAACTCACCTAATAGTAAATACTGCATTACAGCTTGAGATGTATGTTCATTTTTGTTACAGCACTATACATTTATTTCCTCTTTACAAGTCGATGCAGGGGTCTGTTTTCAAGATCCAGCAACATTGTCAAGATAAGTCACTGAAATGTTGCACTTTCATGCTAAAAAAAAAAAATAATAACAATAATAATAAGATAGGAGCCTCATTTGACGATATTCAAAAAAGTGAAGCAATAGAACCTGAAGCTGCTGAGATGCATAGTATAAGATTAGTAATAGTTCAAATGAAATTTCAACACTTTTTAAATTCTGCATATATATATTATTCTGCTATTCCTCACTCATCTCTGTGTCCGCGGGAAACTCAGTTTCCTATAGACAGTGGTTGTGTGTGACCCTATCATCACCACAAGCACCTATACTACATAAGATGTCTTTGGTATGGGCAGAAATCGGTCACGAACAGGGTAAATGAATCACTGACCAGGACTTTGTTGTTGATGAGTTGTGCCAGCGGCAGCCAGTTGTACACCTCGGTGAACAGCTCCGCCATCACGGGCGTGTACTTTGACTTGACTTCACCATAGAAACCGTACATCTGGTTCATGGTATCACTCTCATGATTTCCTGCATCCAAGAAGTCGGTAACAAACAGAGCAGCTCCCTTTCAACAAATTTTTGGAACTTCCACAAACTTTAACCCACAATATTTCTCATCAGTTTCAGTCTAGATCAACTCAAGACCTCAAACTTGCACGATATTAATATTGTTAGGACAAAAGCAGCAAATGCTTTCACCAATCAATTCCATTAGAAACATGTATAGGATTGCTGTCTCATCTTGCTATTTATCTTGGAGTTATGAAAAGACCTACGAAATACAAACTTCAAAGTTCCATACCATTCCTCCTACGCAATTTGCTTCAATGTGATCTGAATGCATTAATTTTTTTTCCCCTTTCCCTTGGATTTTCGTCCAAATGTGTTTTCATACATATATGCACTACTTTACATGCAAATCAGTCTCCAACTGCAAAAATGCCCATAATTCGAGAAAATGGCAGAGACGTACTTGATATTTTTTGTTGTACATTCCTATACTTTCACCATAATATGAATCAATCACTAATACCAGTACATTTAACCAGGTATATGTCTCGAAATGAGAAAACCTTGAAATACAATAAGATGAAAGAAAGAGACACCTTTGTTCGAATGATATAACTCCAGTAAGCTCACCACGTGAAGAAATTCTGCCACATTCACAGATATCACATCATTGCCACTAATTCATCTCTCACTTTGTAATATGCAGGTGTTTCTTCTAGAGCCTCCTTTGGTGATGCTGTAATAACTATAAGTGGCTCATTAACCCATTGAGGATGGGCTGATTTTGCTACAACACGCATTTTCCGTGGACACCTGCCATAGTATACTCGGGACTAGTCTATAATGGGTTAATCTGCAACCTTTAGGCAGGGTGTATTTTTTCTCACGGTAAGAGTCAGTGACTTACCTCTTGATAGGTGAAAGTGATCTGGATACAGCAGCTTGAAACCAAATAATGTGAAAATTACTTCTACAGAAAAGGATCCCCTGTCGACAAAGTCCCCATTGAAAAGCTGTGTGTTTCGGGTTAAGAAATGTTTGCAGCAGAATGACTATTAAACTTTCTATACTATTGGTCGAAACAAAATCCACTGGTGGTGATGCAGGTCTTGCTTATTTAGTATCAACATTACAAACATGCTGAAGCCTTGTTATGGAATACTTCCAGTTCCACTTTTTTTCTGTGTACCTTCAGAACTTGGTACATCTAGTATAATGGTATTAAAACAAAACATACTGTCATTGATATCTGGAGTGTAGTAGGCAAATGGTCACAATAAGAAAACTCTTGCCTAGATTCAGTTAGTCTTGATCCACGACCTCATTATGAGTACATCCAGTTATGAGCCACATGCATATCCTGATCAGACCTTGAGAAAGGATACGTATGGATTGTCTTGTGAAGGCAATCCATTGATCTCAAATATATTGAGGAGATCGTAGAACTGGCCATGGATGTCGCCACATATCGTGAACTTGCTTCCTTCTGGTACAGTGATGTCACACAGAGATGGTAACTTCTTGAACACTTCTAGGATTTGCATTAATATCTGGTGAGAGAAAATAAATAATCTTGATTGTATATTTGAGTCAAGAGATGTTGCACAAATATCACAGAGAACATAAAATGAATACTACCACATCTATTACGATCTTTATCATCATTATCACAATAACAATTTGTTGCCATCATTTCTATCACTACAATTTGAGTACAAAAATATGACATCAAGTCTCATCCTAATATTTCTATTCAGATTTTTGTAAAGCACCCTCATCTGAGGAAGTTGTCAGTTTTTTGGGGTTTTTTTTTCATTCTATGTCATGGTTTCTGTCCTGAAAAGGGACCATCATCCAAAACAGAAGGTGAAATATGGTTTGCATGTGTGACCTAAAGGCCTAAATCAGAAAACATGTAGACAGAAACAGAAAATCACAAAGATCCTGAAGTACAGGTAAGATACAGGTGGAACTCTACTGAAAACAAACAAACAAAGACACAACTAATATATCTGAATAGTGAAAGCATTTGATATTGCAAAGGAAAAAAGGAAAACACTGAATAAAAGACTAATAAAAGACTAAATATGTGTGTTCATTTACTTGCTATATGACTTACTGTGTAGGCATATCTCCTGTGTAGTATTTTCTGATTCTTGAAGTGATCCAACAGTTGCACCATGAAATCTTTTGTCACTTTGTCATTCTCCAGTGCAGGACCTGTGTACTCATCTTCAATGACTGGAAGACACACAATACCATTAATGTCCTTGAACATACGAAAATAACATCAAGCCTAGCCAACACATATCTACTTTGTGTAATCATTCTTCTTCCAGGAAGAAAATCTTGTTTCTATTTTGCAAGCCGCTATCCTAAAGTCTACCAAATTTTGTCCCTTGACACAATTCTTTTAACTCCTGCCTCTTTTACATTCCTATCTGATTATTTAGTTTTACCTTATCTCTTAACTGCTATACTAGTATTTTCTTTTTGTTCCCCTCATACAATACAGTTATAAATTTTCACCACTTTGCACTATGTTTTTAAAAAAGAATCTTATTCACAATATCTTAATTTTTGTATACATTGTAGTATTTCTTCACAAACTGCATAAACTGTGCTGCACTATACAGACCTGAAACACAGCTTACAGCTGATGGCAACTGTTGGTATACATTGATTTGATTTAAAATAAAGAAACCAAAATAAATCACAAAACTATGAATTAAAAACAAACAAGAGGAATGGAATCTCTGCTTGAATTCTCAATAGTTGCTATTTTTATTTCTTTTCGTTTCTCTTCCTGAAAGAGAAATGAGGATCTTCCTTCAAGTTTGTTTTGATTATCTACCACCCATACCGAAAATTACAAATCAAAATAGGGTTATCCACTGAAAAATGAAGAATGTAACCAAAGCAAAATTGTCTCAATGTGTTGACAATGTCACTTGCACAAAGTATGTTGTTCAATGCACTATCATTTCATTTGACAATGATATACCCACTTCCAGAAATGCATGTATAGTTAACCTTCATGAACTCACTCATGTTATCCAGGTTAATTGCGTCCAAGATAGATTTCTTCTCATCAACCCGAATGGCTCTCTCAAAGGCCATCTGCTTTACAAGCTTGTTGCATTCGGTATACTTGGTCCGGGCGTCCTTGTCATTTGGCCGGTACTTGACAACCTTCCAGGTGAAAGATAGAAGGGTAAAATGAATGCAGAATGTTCCTTGAATGAAGAAATAATGATTTTCATGGGAAGAGTATCAGACTACTGATTGACTACTCCAAAGAAGACATTATTACTTACTGTAAGAAATGATTTTCATCTTCTTTTTTTTTTCAAAATTTGTAACCTTAGTACCTCTTTGAACAGCAGTCATGAGGTAAATTGATTTTTTCTTTCACTGTTCAAAAATGTCCCCTATTATCAGAATTCATGCCAAGTTGGATAGATATTTCAGAGATTTGTGTGTCACATAAAAGCATGCATGATGCACAGAGTATTACCGTTTAATTTCAAAATAACTGGTACACATTAAAATGTTATTTCTACTCTACTTGTTCCTCACTTGAATTTTACTTGAAATCAAATGTTTAAAAAAATATCTTATTTTCTTCATGCAGAAATGTGGTGATGAGAGGAAAATGTCTGAAAGCAAAATGAAAATTCTTACCGTTTCGTAGTCTTTGAGTGCTATCTTAAGCTTTCCAAGAGCCATGTTGGCTGTTGCTCTCCGGTAGTAGCCCTGTATTAAAGTCAATTTACAAACCCATGTAAAATTGTCATGCCAGATTATTATACCTCCATTCTTTTTAAAGGTCTCAACATTATGATAATGTGGAGACCTACAACCCTTATAAGGAACTACACACTTTTTTCACATGAATAAAAGATGCAACATGTTTCAAGTAAAGCTCTTAAAGCATGAAAATTAAGTCAGTTATCTAAACAATGACATTTTTTTTTTTTTACGAAGGTGTACATGAAGCAAGGCTTCAAGCTATTTTAGTTAAAAAGGATATCCTTAAAAATCTAAAAACAGCCCCTTCCCCCCCCCCCCCCCAAAAAAAAAAAAAAAAAGACAAAAATCAACCTTTTGCATTGTGGAATAGAACTTACATCAGAACTTGATAAAAACTGTGGTAGGCTAATGCACTTGCAGAACATGAAGAATTCTAAATAACACTTTTGTACCACTGCAACTATGCAGTTCTGCAACATGCATAGACAAGGTTACACATATGCTCTCTGAATTGTTTAAAATGAAAAATATAATAGTAATAAAAGATAGGCCCAGAAGTTTCTAGAACTTTGAAGCACCTTGATGTATGATTTGTCCAGCTCCAGAGCTTTACTGGCATCCTCAAGGGCAGAGCCAAAACATTCCGTCCTGAGATAAGCAAAGCTTCTGTTGCCATAGTAAGCTGCTACAGATGGATTTATCTCAATAGCTTCTGTGTAGAAGGTAATGGCTTCCTGGAAGTCTTGTGCTGCAAAAGGAAAGGAATGAGAACAGATACAATAACAATAAACAGTTTTAACAGAGCACAAATTACATACAGACACAATAACAACTAGAGAAGCACTCTAAGAGCGCAGACCTCCACCAAGCATGCAGCTCATTTCCACCACTGATCTTGTTCTTCCATAGAGATATCAGTGATTTCCACCCATACATACTTATAGCATTGTGTGCTGAAAGCTGCCCGATTTCCCAATATAGAAGCCTTTGTTACGTCATAAATCCTCAGCTGCAACGCGCCTCGCCCTAGCAGAAACTAGAGCACGCACTTTAGTGCGCTCATGCAAATCTTAAATACGCGCAGCCTGAACTCCCAAGTTCATTGACCCTACCTGCCAAAATATCAAAAATCCTTCATAAATTCCCTAAAAATTCTCGGATCACTACCAAATGTTAATCGTTTGTTACTAGTGTCATTCTCAACCTTTCCTGCAAGTTTCATCCCAATCTGTTAACTAATTTTTTTAGTTATTTTGCAAACGGACAAACTATTACAAACGAACAAACGAACAAACAAACCAACGGTAACGAAAACATAACCTCCTCCCTTGGCGGAGGTAATAAAAAGTTTTTACAGAGCACAAATTACATTTAAGTCTTGTAAATGCTATTTACCAAGCTCCAGTCTTCTTCAATCATCTGATAAATAACAAAAAATATAACAGAATTGTTGTTGTTGTCTTTTTAATCCCACTAGTAAATACTGAAGTAGAATTCTCAAAACTAGAACCTTGATTGAATGATCTTCATAATACTAATACATAGCTCGTGACATGCCATGCATAGTAAATCTACAGTGGGATAGAGTCATACTAGACTTTAAAATGGTCTTTAATCATTGAAAGCAAACAACAGTGCAGTGAAGCAAAGTATACTATGTACTTGACAGAGAAATTGGGCAGGAGATGACTAAATACATTTTTTTTTAAAAGTAATTAACTATGAACGTTTGCACCAAAGTGCAAGTGTGACTCAGAATATGTCACAAGAACAAGCTAGAAGCAATTGGAATTGCATGAGAAGGAACTTTCTGTCAATAGTTCTAGTCTTCTAATCACTGATGAGATTTTGGATGACAAACCAAGTTTATGCCAAGACATACCCTAGTAAGAAATGATTTAATTTTGAGTCATACAATAATTGGAGATAGATGGATCATCATGGAGCCTGGTCATGACATTCACAGGTAAATTTATCCCTGAATATATCAGTATCACCATGATCACATTCACAAGATTCAAGAATTCTAGTTTGGATCTCTAAAATTTCAGCTTCAGGATTAAATTTTTGATGAAAATATGAAAGTTTTGTTTTTTTTTTTTCAGTGCGAATTCTTACAACCCAAGCAAAATCACCACGTACAATAGAGATCTAATATGTTTGACTGCGTTATAACCATCTTAACTATAACTTAAACTAATGTTAGAGATGACGGGATAAAGTGCTGATGCTGGCTATGATGCAATTTCGCCTAGTCCCGTGCACGCTTAAAATTGTATGTCGTGCCTCACTTTCTCTAGCAAGATTTAGGAAATCGAATGGCAGTAACATGCACAATTAACAGCATTTCAGTGATACGTAGTATTAAGAGCAAAAATAATTTAGTTACCCTTGAAAAACGTGTTGGCCTTATCCTTAAGTGCTTCTGCCTTCTGTTTATCGTCCTCACTGATGGTGGCTTCATCGATTTTGATGTTGGGAATTACTCCCGTTGTTGTGGAATCGCCGGACTCGGCCATGGTAAATACTTGTACAATTTACTGATCCCACGTGATATGCGGAAATTACATGTTTATTCGTTGAGAGGGCGTACTACTGTTCACTTCCACAACACATCCCGAGAGTCCCTTTCACCCTGGGTATTGCTTGCGGCCAGTTTGCGATCAGTTTGGATCCCTGCAGAATTACCGGATTTGCATTATCATCATTTTATTTATTCATTTAATTTATTCATTTTTTTATTTATTTTTATTTATCTATTTTTTGTTTATTTATTTTTCTTTATTTTTCTTTTTTCTTTTTCTTTTTTTTTTTTTTTTTTTTTTTTGGGGGGGGGGGAAGGGTTCTTGTAGCTCGTAGGAAAAAGACAAGATGTACTACTTCCTGCTGGTATCCGACCGTTTTTTATTTCCAATTTGCAAAGTACAGCTAGAGATAAAACTTTTTTTTAGGCCTATCTCATTTTTATGAATCCTAGATATGATTGGTCAAAGATGCCGTCAAAAGTTTTACTTATACACTTTTATGCCTCATTTGATGAAACCTCGATTCTGATTGGTCAGAGGTGCAGTTGATCAATAGTTTTCTTTAGTATACATCATTTAATGAATCCTCGATTCTGATTTAGTGGGACGCAAAGATCTCATGGTCTCTTTATAAATAAAAATAGACTTAGGGCCTATACATCTTGAAAAACAGACTGCTGGGCAGTAAAGTAGGCCTTGTATACAAAGTTACAAATATCGACTGCTTCGAGGGACATGGTTAGAAGTAATAGGCCTAGATCTTTTTTCTCTGACCGGTATCAGGACAACTTTATAATGCTTTAATCTGACATAACTTATCTTAGATCAAGTGAGATGCTTAACCCTATCTAGGCCGGGCTTTTTTTTCTTCTGTTCTGTGGCCGGGGAGGGTTCATGAATCACCCCCCCCCCCCCCCCCCCCCCCATCCCGCCCTACCCCCCCCCCCCCCCCCGATCTCGGCCGTCGATCGCGCAATCGCCATGAAAATTGGCATATAGTGAGAACCTGTGGGGTAATCTACCAAACTATTGGGGGAAAAAAGAAATTGAAATGTTCATCATATTAACTAATTATGCCAATATATGCATGAAAATATACATTTTGCTCTAAATCAGAAAATAAAGCTCCTAGAATCCAAATTTTTGGTGATAACATTCTTAGCGTTCCTAACAATGTATATCTATACTTGAAAAAAAAAAACTGGTATCAAAATTAATTTCTTACGTATAATATTTATGTTGTATTGGTTTATGGATTTCTTATGTATACCTCGACTACATTTCTATGTTTTTTGACCTTTTGTCTTATCATTTTCTCTCAAAATTTATGACAACCTATTTCAAGCATAATAATGCTAAAATTGATTGATTTCAGCCGATGAACATGAAAATAGTCATATCTTTTTGAATAAGGTGCAAAAACTCCATTTGCACAGACTTTGTACACAAACCACGTTTTTGAGCCATTTTCGGTCTGACAAGCATGTACGGTGTATAGGTCGTGCAACGTTGTAACGGTACGCCCGATTTTCGCGAAAATGGTATCAAGATGTGCGAGACTTGAAAGTAAAAAGTCAGGGAGCGGCGCGGTCAAAAATTTCGCGCGGCGGAATAGTCGTGCAAAATGTCGAGGGGTTGATTCCTCCCCCCCCCCCCCCCCCCCCTCGACCGTTTTAGGGTTAAACAAATACCAACTGCTTCTTTTCTGGTCACTGTTAAAACTATTTGCCCTCAGTAGTGCATGTTGAAAATCACCTGAGGTTCTGGGCAATTATAGCTTTAACCGCGTGCCGATAGGCCCTATTCTTTGGTTTCATTATGGCCCCGGCAAGTTCAAAATCACGATGAAGTGAAGATGATAATGAAAAAGAAGAAGAAGGAGGAGGAGGAGGAGGAGGAGGAGGAGGAGGAGGAGGAAGAGGAGGAGGAGGAGAAGAAGAAGAAGAAGAAGAAGAAGAAGAAGAAGAAGAAGAAGAAGAAGAAGAAGAAGAAGAAGGAGAAATAATCGCATCCGGTGTATTCAGGATTCCGAGGATGCATACACAGCGTGTCTCCAGTCTAACAGTTTTATGAGGAGTTACCATTGACGAAACATTATAATGGAATCGTAATATTGGCGTCATCTGCAGTTTATTATCAGAGTACTGGTGTGTCGAATACATTCAGGTCATTTCCTGCAACTAGAAAAATACTGTTAATGTTGTACATGTATAATACACTTTTTACACCTCATAATACTGTGCTACATCTTGGGCCAGTACCACAGAACGAATACATGAGTAGATCGTTTAAATTTCAAAAACATGCAATAAGAATCATATTGAATTCTTCATGATTATCATGCTCATAATCAACCGATGTATTCCTCTTTAAAAGCTTTGAATATTTATGATGTACAGATTTTCCAAATTGCTATTTCTATGTTTTTGAGTAAGCAGAACATTCTCCCTATAGGCCCTATTTCTTTGCAAGAATATTAGATTTGACTTTAAATCAGTCCATTCATATAATAATTTGACAAGAAATTCTTCTGATTACCATCTCCCTTCTGTACGAACCTCTATGCTCAAAAATTATGTTTTCTCTAGAGATCCCTTGATGTGGAACGACATGCCTCATGAAATAAAAACCATCTCTTCTTTAAATTAGTTTAAGAAGAGATTTAAGCTTTATTTATTAGAATCACTTACCTTGCAGTAATACTGCCACGTGTATTCCAAGCAATGTGTTAGCTTATAAAATGTGAGTGTGTGTGGTGGTGTTTGTTTGTTTGTTTGTTTGCTTGCGTGTGTGTGTGCGTGTGTGTGTGTGTGTGTGTGTGTGTGTGTGTGTGTGTGTGTGTGTATGTGTGTACTAGTATTCTGAATGAATTATTTGTCATCAGGGCCTAACTTAAGGCAGTCTGCCTTCCTGTTGAGCCCTTATACAGTTTAATAATTCTCTTTCCATTATTTTTTTCTACCCTGATGGGACGGTTGTGTCGTTGACAATGTGCCAATGTATTGTGTGTTTTTTTTTTTGTTCATTTGTAGAGCCCTCATTATGTGTTGTTTTATGAAAGTTTTAGATAAAAGAACTTGAACTTGAACAGGAAGAAGATGGCGATAGCGATGGTAACGGATGAAATGATGTCAGGCCCTAAACATTGCTAAATGAAGATAATGATAGTCTTTAGTTTAAAAAAATGACTGTTGAAAACCCTTTTGTTCCAATAGTAAGACCTTTTAATGTTTCTAACTTTATTCCACTGCATATATAGCTGGTTAATGATCTGACAAGCTAATAAAGTCATTGTTTGTCTTTCTTTGCTTTGTTTTGAAGGTCTTTTTTGAGGGGTCAAGGGTTACCAACCCCCTCCCCATGATGACAGGCCCTAAGATAATTACTATAGTGATGAATGATAATAACGATGCAGTGACTACGGTTCGTTCTTAATGATGGGGGAGGGGCGTTGCTGTCACTTGCACACCAAAATGGGCTGGCAAGCATGCAAGCAAGCAAGGTAGCAAAAAAAAAAAAAAAATAAAAAAAAAATAAAAGATGGCTTAACATTTTCTGGTGCAACTTTCTCCGGGGTTAATATCGGCTGACAAGTTAGTCCCCGCCCCCCCCCCAAAAAAAAAGAATGGTCTTTACATTTTTTGGGTGACACTTCTCTATCCCCTGGGTTCCATGACATTTGCTCCTGCGACACCGAAAGTAGCCCCCAAGAAATATCTGCACTCTAAGCCAAAGAAAAATTCTACCCACAAATATATGCCCATAACCCTAATCCTATAATCCTAATCCTCACATCAAACTAAACCTAAAACCCTACATCAAAACCAACCCTAAATCCTTGGAGAATAAGACCGGAGCAATCGTTGCAGGGACAAATGTCGTGTAGCCCTCTATTGACATCGCCTGACAAGCAGAAAAACAAAGAAAAAACATCACCGTACATTTTTTTTCTGAAAAAAAAAACCAAAACAACAGAAGTGGAGGAGGGCAAAAATTAAAACCCTAACTTCGTCCAATTACACACTGAGAAAAGGAATATTGAAATTAGACTTGCCTCACCCAAGAACGAATTTTAAGAAACGTAGTGTAACATATCGCGGAGCCAAACTATGGAATAATTTATCAGACGGTGTAAAACAAAGTGTATCTCTCTTTATATTTAAGAATAAGATAGATGAAATATATAGCAATTGTTTGCATTGAACTGTGACATTGTATGTCAATCAAATCTTTTTTTCAGTGTCTTAATTCCTATTTTTCCTTTTTAGTGATACGCATGATTTCGTATAACTTTGCTTTTGTGTGTGTGTCTGTTTATTTTTTCTTTCGTTTCCTAAATGTTGTATTTGTAACTGTATGATTTTTAAACTACACGTTCTCACAGGAAAAAAATGGCTGAAGTGGCTTGACTCGTGGTGAAATAAAAATACTCAAATTCAACTCAAACTCAAACCTTGTTTTCATTGTTCTTGCATATTCCATGTGAGCTTTCCCCAGTTACTCGTTGCATTTGTTCTGAGCTTTGGCCTAGCTACGTAATATTGCTCGAATCCTCTGCTATGTCCCCGGGACTGTATATATTATACCGTCATCACTATGCCCAATTTGAGGACAGTAACTCGCTACTATAATAGCAAGTCAAAGAGAAAATTAGAACAAAATTAGGCCGTGTGGCGAGAAAAAACTATGGAGGAGCCACATTGGAGTTATGGAAGAAAGAGGAGGAAGCGGAGGAGGAGGAGGAGGAGGAGGAGGTGGTGGTGGTGGTGGAGGAGGGTGGTGGTGGAGGAGTGGTGGTGGAAGAGGAGGTGGAGGAGGCGAGCTATCTGGGAGGAGGAAACTAGAACGTGTAAAAGATGTAGGAGGAATAGGATGCGAAGGAAGATGAGAACAACGGACGACTGAGTGAAGGATATGTCATAGAACCCATGATATCATCCCATGACGACACCAACAAATCAATTTTGTAATGATTATCATAATTCTACTCTCTCCATCACTCCAAGCTCTGTCCATCACCACCCAACGGCAAGAACGCACAAATGTACCTGAAAGACCAAACAACAGACATACAGTCCTTTGAACCAGGGAGGTGAGCTCCCTGTTTGAACCCACATGTACACGCACAACGGGCATGCATTACTTGCGTGTACTCTACAAGTATAGTGTGTGTATCCGCGTACTACGTAAATGTACATGCACAAACCGTAAAATGTTGCACTACACTGCACTTCCTTGCACTAACCCTATTAGATCGCAGCAGTGGCCGCCTAAGCGCACCTACATTCGTACTCGTTAGCTGTATTTGCCAGTAAATGCAAATTCTGCTCCAGAAAGACCATGAGTGCTGGAAGCAGTAGGCTGTCTGTAGCTTCACAATTTTTCCTAGACGATGACGGAGGAGATGGTCAAAGTATTTCTGATCAGGGTATAACTCAACATGAGCATTCTTCCTCAAATCTTGAAATGTGACAGTACCGAGGGGCTTATAACAGTCCCATATGTTTATTTTTGCGTTACAATTAATAGAAGCCGATAGAATGGCACCACTGTCACACAGCACAATGTCAATGAACTTTATATTAGGCCTAGACTACGGCATGTCGTAAATTTACTCACAGATAAGCAAAATTGGGTAAGACTTGGCAAGACTAGAAAGACGCAATAATGATCGAACACATGGTTTAATAGATTAGTATCAGATCATGGTCAAGTACACAGAAGTAGGCAGCTAGCGCTAGATTAAAGAGGTTACTGCGACCAGCCCATACGCATTTGCGTATGTGATGGGGCTGCTGGTCGCACAGTTAGCCTAGAGGTTTTATTACAGTAGAGTAGATCGTAGATAGCACTTCACATACCTAGCTAAGGAAATATACATGAATAAACAAATCAGTTCTACAACCATGACCTTGAAATTCCAACAATATGACACAACACACAGCAGCATGCAGCAGCAGTGTCAGTGAACATGGAAAAAAAAAACACCAACCTTTATACAAATGACCAGCGTCAAATGAAGTTCAACTTCAAAACAAAGATTGATAAATGGGCCTTTTGGCCTTGCGGTAGGCGCTATCTAGGTAAATTTATTTTTAATGTAAATTTTTAGAGCAGTAGTAAATGGTTATTGTCAAAACAGAGTGTAAATGAATAATTCATAATAAAGTTTACACCCTATCATAGTAGTCCCTTAAATTTTAAGGATGGGATTAGGAGGGGGTGCTTCTCGTGAATCTTGATTCTAGAAATTAGAATTTGGGGTTGAACTTGCCTGTTGACTTTGTATGCTGGGAACGTGGAATTCTTTTATTTGTGCTATGACAAAAAAAAAAAATGTGTTTTATACAGTAGAAAATGCCTTTGCCCTTGATGCTTTTGTCATGATCAGAATTGGTTACCAATAGAAAGTTCTGCTCCCTCATATTGTAAATGTGAGCAGTGTGGAAAATATCATGCATGCTTGTACTTTTCTCGATGTGATTGCAGAACAAAGGTAAGTTAATAGATACCAGTGTGTTTAGTTCACTGTTTTGTTGAGGATGCCCTTTGAAATAATTTGAAATAACTACTAATGTGTTGACAGTTGGTTAAACTTAAATAAGCCATGAAAATTATCTTGGCTGTACATGAGTAATTTAGCCGGCAACATCTATTGCACAAGTTTTTTCAACTGTTGTACTTTGTTATTGTTTTTCTGATAAGGTTGTCGACCTGCTGCAGAAGACGCACTCTCTCCCAAAGGATTCACAGAAGATCACTCATCTCAGACATGTTCAAGAACTGATTGTCAACCGGGATCCGTCTCTCCTGGATAACTTTCTTGATGTGAGTGAAATATTGCTATCATTAAGCGATGTACAAGATCTGCAGTTTATCCAAGTTCATTGTACTGAAGAATGTGGTCAGAATTGTTTTGTCTTAAAGGGGCTGTACGCATGTGAAGGATCGGTATAGAATCAACTTAAATCAGCAATCTGTTGGTCGGGAGGTACATGTAGCTCTACCAAGTTGATACTACTACATAAGGAGGCAGTAATGTTCACCCATGATATGTTGTGATGATGTTCATTTCTTTGATGTTGCTTGCAAGTCCTTCATTCTATTGAAAATATCAGCAGATTTAAAAAAAAAGAGATATGAGTATGGAATTACAACATGTTTCTTTTTACTGTTTTGGTTTCTTTGTCTTTTGACTGAGCATACTATTTTGGTTCTTTGTCTTTTGACCGAGCATACTTTTTTTTTTTCATTTGATATTTCTATATCAAATTAATCAAGTTCAAAGTTTGATTTTCATTGTACTTGGCACAAACCAAATCAAAATATTACTGGGATTTTCCCATTAAAAAAATCAGATTACATCCTTTTACAAGTAACATATTTTTATTGTTTTTGTTTGGTCTGCATGGCTCTACTTATTACTGAATTCTTCAGAACAAAATTCCAATGACATTAATGACTGTGATTTGGTTTGCTATTGATGATACTTTAGCAAGTGATGAGTTTCATCATTATTTCATAGACTATTTCAACAATGTATATTGCTCACATCATATTGGCTGGCTTTTGAAAAGGGATATGTATTTTTAAAAAAAGTAACCTAACTATTATCCCACTCTTGAAACTAGGAGAATTGACAATGTTTATCAATAGAGTTTTCTTTTTCTTTGTTTTCCTGTGATGTTATCACTTGTTCATACCAGATTTCTGCATGGTACTTTCCCCCCTTATTACAGGAAGTACTGCAGTTCCAATTTGATCAGTCTGTTGAAGTCAGAAAATTTGTGGTCAGTTTTGCAGAGTATGCCTGGTGAGTACATCAATAATTTCACGAATATTGAAGTGTCTTCTGTCACTAACAATAATTTCCAATGAAAGTTTAGATCGCCATTCTGTATCATTGTTGTAGTCCGGTCTCACAAACTGCAGGATCCACAATCTCAAGCGAAGCAGTCAAGATTCACATGCAGGAAAGTAAGTGTGAAGGAATTTATTTCTTTCACAGCTTTGTGGAAGTCAAATGAACCCAGTCAGGAATTGGTTAGAAGACTGGATAAAAGCATGAAGTTTAGCTTCGCCTCGTGCAATTACTGTCACGAAGCTGTCCAAATTTCATAGTGCTCCACATAGGTCCAATGATCCCTGTGTTGGCAGTGATTGGATGAATTTGATGGCCGTTGTTGGTATTACAAGTTAAACCAAAAGTGAGAAAGCAAATGACTGCTCATTTTGGTATATCCCACGAAACATTACAGGTAGATCCTCAGTAAAGATTCATAACAAGGGTCTGGCTAGCTGGGGCAAAGACAAGAAAGATCCTGCAGTCTCGTTTCAGGTGGCTTGAGTCTGTGCAGACTATATTGCACAGCCGGGTACAATAGGAGAGGGAGACATTTTCAGACTTCTGTGCATGCCTCATAAGTTTACATGGCCAGATGTAGTTTGTTATTGCAGTTGATGAAATAAGAGGGCCTTTAAACTGTTCCTGGACAGCACTTTGAAAGAGAGGCTTATGAAAGGTGTCCAGGAGAGACAGATTCAACAAGAGTTGAGGCGGGCAGCCCTTTTAGAAAGTGGTAAATCCTTCCTGTACATGCACAAGTCTGTCGTAGAGATACTCAAGGACAGGGACTTGGCATCTACCAAATTCGAAAGTCTTGGCATCTACCATATTTGGAATTAAAGACTGTGAGTTTGAGATGGCACAGACATCTGTATCTAAGGGAGAAAAACGTGTGGAGATCCTGACAATGTATGGGACCAGACTACAACTTTGTACAAAGTTCATCTGAACAGACCACTGGGGCTGATCAGAGGTTCTCTTCTTGAGTACTAACCTTAATTAGAACAATGAATGCCTTTTGAAATTACTGCAAGTATCTACCAAAGATATTGCTATATATAAATTATATAACCCTCTGTAAATGCAGAATGTATTGATGGTATCACAAAATTTAAAGTTGTTAGGGCATCTATCTATCTATATGACTATGTATGTGGGTGTATATATGCATGTTAGGATTTGATCTGTATTCTGATTTGACTTCCTGCAGTAAAAAGGACAGTGAGATCCTATGTACAGTCCTCCCTCGCCTCCACATGATGCTGACAGAGGAGAACCAGAATGTTGCTGTCTTGAAGAAGGTCATCCTTTGCTTCTCACAGCTCTTCAGAGTGACGCTTTTGGTAAGAACATCACTGCTCTCCGCCCATTAGAAGAGATGGTGTTGGTTGCACAATGGCTTTTTAGCTCACCTGAGCCGAAGGCTCAAGTGAGCTATTGCGATCGCTCTTCGTCCGGCGTCCGTCGTGCGTCGTCCGTCGTGTGTCATGTGTCGTCCGTCGTCCGTCGTCCGGCGTCCGTCGTCTGTCGTGCGTAAACTTTTTACATTTTCATCTTCTTCTTGAGAACCCCATGACCGATTTTCACCAAACTTGGCAGGTAGCATCCCTAGGGGGATAGGATCTCAATTTCTTCAAATGGGCACCATGGCCCACCTGGGGGGCCCCAGGGGGGCCCAAACACCCTAAAATTAAGGAATCTTTAAAAATCTTCTTCTCTAGAACCAGAAGTGATAGAGCTTAGTAAATACTATGAGTTAGTACATTGATGACTGTAGTTTCAGGTTTGTTCATGGGAGAATCAGGGGTGCCCCCCTTGGGACCCAGGGGAGGGGAGTGAGGAGGGGTCCTAATGGGGCCTAAATTGTACATTTTCATCTTCACTTTGATATCCCCTTGTCTGATTTTCACCAAACTTGGTAGGTAGCATCCCTAGGGGGATAGGATCTCAATTTGTTCAAATGGGCACCACGGCCCACTTTAGGGGCCCCCAGGGGGGCCCAAACCCCCTAAAATTAAGGAATATTTAAAAATCTTCTAGAACCAGTTGTGATAGGGCTTAGATGATACTATGAGTTAGTACATTGATGACTGTAGTTTCAAGTTTGTTCATGGGATTGGTGGAATCAGGGATACCCCCATCCCCCCCCCCCCCCCCCCCCCCCCCTTGGGACCCAGGAGAGGGGATGGAGAGAAGTCCTACAGTTGTAATGGGGCCTGAATTGTACATGTTCATCTTCTTCTTGAAAACCTCATGATGAATTTTGACCAAACTTAGCTGGTAGCATCCCTAGGGGAAAAGAATCTCAATTCCTTGAAATGGGCACCATGTCCCTCTTGGGGAGCCCCTAGGGCCCCCCCCCCCACATATTTAAAATCTTCTACTCTAGAACCAGAAATGATAAAGCATAGTTAATACCATGAGTTTGTACATTGATGACTTTAGTTTCCAAGTTTGTTCATTCATTCCAGGGCTGCCTGCCCCCCCCCCCCCCCCCCCCCCCCCCCCCCACCGGGGGGGGGGGGGGGGGGGGGGGGGGGATCCATATGCAGGCCTAAGTTTCCAGTGTTCTCAGGTAAGAGTGTGCAAGAATGCATGGAAGGTGAAATTGCGATACTCAGGTGAGCGCGTGACCCCCGGGTCTCTTGTTTTTTAATGAAATGGTAAAAGATGTCGTTGACAGCTTCTTTCCAATCACAATCTATGTCACTGTATTTACATTATTCTTACAAAAATGAATAGTTATTGCAGAATGAATTTATATGTCCATTGGAAGCAGAGACTGCATACCTTTATCATTGCAGTTTTTAAGCGAGGAAGATATGTCTGATTAAAAAGACCTCATAATGATTGATTCTGCTTGGACTTTGCTTTAGGTTTGGTTCTTCATGGGGTACTGTATATCATATGGCAAATATTTCATGAGGTTTTTGGTTTCGTAAATTTCGCAAGTCTTGTGCTATTTGCAAATTTCAAAATACACGAAAATATGAACTCTGTTCCTGACACGAATGTGATGTACACACATTTACAATTGTACAATTTACATTGTACAATTCTCCATTTAGTAGTAGGACCCTACTGTATACCACAATCGCAAATTTAACCACTTGCGAATGTGTCAGGAAATCCAGATTCGCAAAAAATTAGACTCGCTAAATATATGGCATATACAGTAATAGGGTTTGTTGAATTTTATTTTTTATGTTTGTGATGTTGAAAGAATATTTGAGTCCATGCGACTGAATATGATATGGTAGATCATTATCAAACATCATGATGACCATCAATACTTGTTTCTAAGAGTGATATTAATGCAGAGTATACTGAGGTTTATTGGGATGCTGTGACTGTTCTCACCTGACAGTGGCTTACTGGAGTGAAGGTGATTAGAGAGGAGATGGAAGCAGGATGGGAGTCGCTGGTTTTGATGAAGAAGAAGATCTTGACTGAGCTACTTGATGATGACAACGATGGGTAAGTTTAGAAATTCATGTAACAAAAGTTCGTGTGATGTCCTTTCCATTTCACAGAAAAACTGATCTGGTCCTGCAAGTATTTCAAGTGGAGCTTGTAGATTATTTTATTCAAAGCAAATTTTCTGTCTAGATAGAATCAACTGAACACCTATTCTGCATCAATTAAATGTTTCACAATCAGTATCTTCCATGAAGCACCATACATATCAAATTATGATTCATACAGACAGACTTAATAGTCTACCTGAAAAGAAAAACTCCATTCCCATTTTGTTTCACATTCTATAAAGATATCATGTATGTCTATTCTATTGCTGTCTTGTTGGATTGGTTATTCTCATCATACTGAATTGTCAAGGTCCTCTGTTTCATGAGCTTAGTGACGTGTCCTATTCTCAATTTGTAATGGTGCTGTACCAAAACAAGTAACCAAAAGCAAAGACAGGGCAAGTTAGAGGATATTAGACTTCTCAACAAGTTACTTAGCATTGGCGGGGAATGCTTTAGACAAGTATTTCTTACAGTTTGTGCAGTATTTGTTTCAAGGGGAATGTGTGCTTGGTGTTCAGTATTTCTTCGTGGTAAGAATGTGATTTAGCAGACCTGACCTTAATGAGTTGGGCATTCCTCTTCTTTTCCTTTGCAGTGTGCGCACACATGCAATCAAGTGCGCAGAGTCTGTCATTGTCAGCCTGACGGAGCGGACCTCAGATTCAGAGGTACCTAAGCGAGCGGAGCATGAGATATCCCTCGATAAGGTGTGTACTTAAAAAAGAGTAATTAAAAGTTTTTGCTGTATTGACATAAGTTCAGCCTTCCATTAACATATGCAGCATTGTTTCAATTGATTTTTTTTTTAAACTCTTTTCAGCACCAGTCATGTTCTCTTTTTGTTGTTCTGTATAAATGCTGAAAATGTTTACAAGACACTCCTCATACGGTGGACTCCCGTTATAACTAAGTGCTCGGGACCGGCAGTTTTCTTTCATTATATCGAAATTTTGTTATAACCGAACAAATAAACAATAGAAATACGTAGAGCGGATAATGTTGCGGCCTGAATTTTATTTCGTTGTAACCAGAATTTCGTTATAATCGTGTTCATTATAACGGGAGTGCACTGTACCTGTTATATGATATAGATGGGGCTTGACACTAACTTTTCTCTCTTGTGTCTTCTCTGGACTCTTGAAATTTTAAATTTGAATGACCTGAAAAAGAAATGTATTGTCCCGAAGTATAGGGAAACATAATTCATTTTTAAATTTAGATGCCCAATCAGGCCACCAAAATATATATATTTTATTTTATTTATTTATTTTTTTTAAAGGGGGGAATTTGCTGGCCTTACAGCTATATTTTAGTAGCCCCAGGCCACCAGGCCACCACTTATGTCAAGCCTTGATGTAGGTATGGTGCTTTCAAAAGAAACAGGTGTGAAGAATGATTAATTGAGAAGAGCTTCATTGTCGTGACAAGGCAAAGGATAATCGCTGTTGACCACAATGTGCTTCTTCTTTAGATCCCAGATGACCATTCCTTGCTTGTGAAGAAGAAACTCCTACACGAAGGCTGCCAGGCTCTGGATGCTCTTCTTAATATGCTTGTGACTGCCAGTATATCAAGGTAAGCTTGTTTTGTGCTTTGTGCTTTTTTTATGCCACCACACCACCCTCCTGTTGTCGTGGTGACCATTGTCTTTAGCATTGGCATTTTCATCATTATCATTATAATTTTTTTTTTCTCAATTTAAACTATCTTTAGTACCTAACTTGGAATTTTCCTGTTGTTGAACATGCTCAGTAGTAGCAATGACTTGATGTTATTGTAACTTAGTACAATTGTCACCATCACAGCAACGGCTATTTAGCTTTCAGGATTTAAGAGATGGTGGCATATTGTAGTCATTACCGTCAAATTAAGTCCTGCATACAGTGCATAGCTGAGGATGGACTTTTGAATTCAATGAAGTCTGAAGAATCTTTTCTTTATAAAATGGCTCTAATTTCATATCAGCATCAACTTGATGGTGTGTATGGGCTCCCTGAAATCCATTGCCAAGCAGCGACCAGAGTTCATGGGCAAGGTGATCCAGGCATTTGAAAATCTGCATGGTAAGTTCTCCTGCTTCATTTGTTTGTTTTTGTTTTGTTTTTGTTTTGTTTTTGTTTTGTTTTTGCACTCCTTTTTCTTCTGTCTTGTTAATAGGCTTTAAGCACCAATCCTGTGTGGTTACTGTGAAATGATATATCAAGGGAAGCCATGTTATACTGTATACGCTATAATTTTCGCGTACATAAATTTTCACGAATTGCCGCTGTCACACATTTTCGCAAGTGGTTAAATTCATGATTGGGGGACCAGAGAAAATATGAAGTGGCAAAGAAAGTGTGAATTTTCAACTTACTAGCAAATAAGAATGATACAAGTTATACACTGCATGAAAAAAACACACCAAACTCTGCGAACTAGTAAGTTAGAATTCAACATTTTTGAAGTGGTTAAGTCCATCGCGCTAGATTTCTGACGAGTGGTACGAGGGGTATGAGCAAAATTCAATGGCAACCAGCTGGAGCATACGAAGCCCCGGCCCCTAAAGTTGACATGTGAATGTAGCGGCATGCAAACGCAAGAGCTAGTGCTAATACGTTATACGGTACATGTAATCCAAGGGTGACACACTGCGCGTTTGAAACGTTGTGGCGCAATATATGTATGTAAACAAGCTTAGCCAGTATGGTCTGTTCGGTAGCCTTGACATAGTATACTAGTACTGAAATGTTCGTATCATCAAGGCAAGGGATTCATTTTGGAAGGTAATATTTTCGCGCATTATTAATTTCGCGTATAGCTCCCGACTCGCGAAATTCGCGAAAATAAAACCCACGCGAAATATATAGCGTATACAGTAACTTAACAACCCCCATTTAAATTGCTTTGATGAGTATTTTGTAGTCGATGCTCTTGTGAAAGCATTTTCAAAAAGGTAAATGTGTGTTTTCATTATCCTTTTCAGTATGGCAAAAATATATTTTGCAAGGTAATAGTAGAGAAAACAAGAAGCACAAGTAATGTTAAGACTTGCATTTGTTGTTGTTCTTGTTGTGTTTTGGACGTGCTGTTCATTGACAGACTACCGGTATGTGCAAATATTTGTGGTAGTTTCAGTGAATGTGTGTAGTAAGGAATATGTGCACCTCTGGACATTCCGTTGCCTACCTCATTCTTCATTGACACAAAGGCTGTATTCCCACATTTGCTCTCATTTACAGTGAATCTCCCACCCACGTTGTCCAAATCTCAAGTAAGCAGTGTCAGGAAAACATTGAAGGTAAGGCTATGAAGTGTTTGTAATCAGCACAACCTTTGTACACAGTTTCCCAATGATCCATATACAGTAGATGATTTCTTTGAATGGTGGACATGGTGCAGAAGGCTGTTTAAACAAAAAGACCACTGAAGTATCAATATTTAATTTATTTACTCCTCTTGTCTCAAATTGAAGTATCTTTTAGTGTGTGTTTGTATGTTTGTGTGTGTGTGTGTGTGTGTGTTTGTTGGATGTTTATCATATGATAGTGATACATCAACTTCATTGACACGAGAAAGTCCTGCTCTCAATTCCAAGGCGAAGTGAATGTTTGATGGGTGAATTTTCATTCCAGTTGCAAGTAATTATTGTAATGCCACACCATGTTCAGGGTAACATGAGTAAATTGGGTAGCATCACCTGCGAAGAATGATGGAAGTTCCTTCAAAAATTGGGGTGAGAGAATTGATACCGCACCATAATGTAATGTTAGAGTTACATGTTTCGATGAATAGTGAGATCAGTTATGACCCTCTTTATGCATGTAAGAAGAAGTAATAATGTAATCACCTTCCTACTCTCCCATTGGTTTGTCTACAAACAAATGTAAAAATCATGCATGTGGGTGATGAATTATCAATTTCAGCCCCTTTCCACTTGAAAGTGCCACTAGGGTATTTCAAGACTGCAGTAGTTACATAAAGAGAGCACAATGTATCATTGTAGATTTCATGTAAAAAAAGAATTAAGTAAAAACTTATTTGCACATCAGTGGCAGAATTCTGAGGTGATGACATTGTAAATCCCCACATTTGCACAAATGTGACCGTAACTGTCAATGTTTTTTGAAAACATGAGACAAGATTACATAACTACCTTAAGCCCCTGTTCCAATATGCTGTTCTCGCTACAATTTAACAATTTTCTCAGATCGGGAAGGATTGGGTAAAACCTGAGCCGATCTGGGCACAGTACGATGTTAGAACGCTCTAAGACCACTGCAGTTACAACTACCACGTGCTCGCTACGCTCTTGCTACGATGATCGGGAAGGAGAGATTAACGATCTCTGCCGCTGCAGTTATGCTTTAGAATGATGTAGCTACGCTGTCAGTGCGATGTTGCCGATGTTATCTGATCGACGCACGCTGTATTTAGGCACTGAACAATCTATACGATCTTATCATGCTGTTACCCCGTCCGGAGAGCTGAAAAGTGCCCAATGTGCAACGATGTCCCCCGATTCAACTGTCGATCCTCAGTCAGTCAACTTATTAGCATGCAGTTCACCAAAGAAATATACTGTGAACCTCGAAGAGGCTCCTCAACTCACGGTTCTTTTGCACCAATGCATTGTTAATCAAAGACATGCTAATCTTTCCCAGGCTCTTTTTGATGTCCTTGCTTTTATAGTCTGTCTTCCTCCAGTTGTAGATGATTTCATGTTCTTCAAAATTCTACTATGTCCTCTTCTTCCTCTTTTAGCATCACGTGCAGTCTCTCTTTCTTCGCCCTTTGTGTAGCTGCTTTGCTGCTTTCTTCTCTTCTTTTTCTTCATTTCTTCTTCTTAGAAAATTTGAGCTCCTTCTTCATATTCTGCTTCGACAGGTGCAGCGACAATGTCCTCTTCGTCCTCAAAAGTCTTGCCTCTTGATCTCTTTGATCTTCTTCTAGCTGACATTTTGGCTGAGATTTTTCCAGCTTATCAGCTGCACCCCTTTTAGAGCGGCGAGAGCAGAAGACGTGATTAATTGAGTCTGGGAAGGCGTAGGAACAGCGTAGCTAAAGCGGAAACAGCGTAGCTTAAGTAGAAATAGCGTAACTAAAGCGGGAATGAAGCTACTGAGAACGTCATAGGAACGGGCCTTGATTATATACGAGAGTAGAGAACGTAGTGAGAGCGACGTTGAAGCGGGAAGATCGTGCTTTGATCAGGGAAAGCGGCGCAGCAGCGGGACCATGTCAGTGTCTAAGTTTACTTCCTGTTCTTGTACCGATGTTACTATGCTTAGAAAGACCTTGTTACGCTCATCCCGCGGTGTTTACGCTGTCACTACGCTCTCCCTGCTTGCTGTACGACTCAAAATAGGTCAATTTTGATCGGGGAGATCGGGAAGAAATTTTGAACAGGTTCAAAATTTCTTCCCGATATAAAAAAATGCTCACTCCAACCCCGACGTCCAAATGCTGCTACTACGATGCTTCCGATCCCCGTACGCTTTTACCGCTCTCTTCCCAATCTGCTAGATCGGGACAGATTGGGGTCCAGATCGTGATACTGGAATGGGGGCTTCATTAGGTACAAGTTTGAGGAAATCTTAACCATAATGTTTGTCCATTTATCAAATCCGATCTGAACACGCTGTAACCCTATGTCAGATTCACCCTGACAAATTAAGGAAGAGGAAAGGTTAAAGGTGTTGCTAGAGCTGCTCAAGTTATTTTTGCTCCCTTGTAATCCACTGTGATTTATAGATGCAGCTGTTTGGTCTCCTACGGCATCAGTCCTCTTTTGAGTTCCGTCGCAACATAGGAACCCTACTGACTGACCTGGGTGCTTCAGATGTGGAGGTAATGAAAAACTCTTTACATGTATTTGGATTTTGATCATGACACATAGGATATTAATTGCTGTTTGGTGCCTCTGCATCCAGTCAAGATAGCATCTGTAAAAGGACCCTTGGAATCTGATCAAGTGTTGCACTAGTATGTTCTTTTTTTTCCCTTTTTTTTTTTGTAAAGCTGATTAGCTGGTAAAAAACCAAACAAACACAATACATGGAAAGAGGTGGCAGATATAGCACATTGGTTAATTCTTTATGCATCTGGTCATGTGCCTGAAAAATCAAGAAATTCTCTCAATGATTGGCAGTGCAGAGAACATCAAATCAGCTTGGTCATCAGTGGAGTGATTGCCCTAATGGCTGCATCTTGGGGAAAAATCTTTTAAATGAAAGTAAGGAATACATAGTAATTGAATTTCCTGACCTCAAATGTAGAAATTTAACCAACAGTCAAGATATTGCAAATTTATCTAAAGATATCGTTGTCAATATTGGTATGAAGCTGCAAGATTTGAGTAATGAACTAAACAAAAATGATTTACTTTATTAAAGATGATTTGGTAATATGTGCTGACTGTTTTTTGTCCCCGCCGAACGAGTTCGAGCAGGGGACTATGAAACGGGCTCCGTACGTGTGTGTGTCCGTGTGTCCGTGTGTCCGTCCGTCCGTCCGTGTGTCCGTCCGTGTGTGCGTCCGTGTGTGATCAAAACGTTCCAAATGCTACTCCTTCGCCATTTCTAACCCAATTTTGATTCTGTTTGCTTTATATGATAGCACTACATGGGAGCTTTGAAACTTCTATACAGAATTTCAATTGTGACCTTTGACCTTGACCTTTGACCTATATTGTACATTTTGCTTCAAAATGCTACTCCTTCGCCATTTCTAACCCGATTTTGATTCCGTTTGCTTTATATGATGGCACTAGGTGAGGGCTTCAAAACTTCTACACAGAATTTTGACCTTTGACTTCTTTGACCTTTGACCTTGATTTTTGACCTATATTGTACATTTTGCTACAAAATGCTACTCCTTCGCCATTTGTAACCCGATTTCAATTCCGTTTGCTTTAAGTGATGGCACTAGGTGAGGGCTTCAAAACTTCTACACAGAATTTTGACCTTTGACTTCTTTGACCTTTGACCTTGATTTTTGACCTATATTGCACATTGCCTACAAAATGCTACTCCTTCGCTATTTCTAACCCGATTTTGATTCCGTTTGCTTTATGTGATGGCACTAGGTGAGGGCTTCAAAACTTCTACACAGAATTTTGACCTTTGACTTCTTTGACCTTTGACCTTGATTTTTGACCTATATTGTACGTTTTGCTACAAAATGCTACTCCTTTGCCATTTGTAACCCGATTTCAATTCCGTTTGCTTTAAGTGATGGCACTAGGTGAGGGCTTCAAAACTTCTACACAGAATTTTGACCTTTGACTTCTTTGACCTTTGACCTTGATTTTTGACCTATATTGCACATTGCCTACAAAATGCTACTCCTTCGCCATTTCTAACCCGATTTCGATTCCGTTTGCTTTATGTGATGGCACTAGGTGAGGGTTTCAAAACTTCTACATAGAATTTTGACCTTTGACTTCTTTGACCTTGACCTTCATCTTTTTACCTATATTGTGCATTTTGCTACTAAATGCTACTTCCGGCGGGGACATATATTACGCACCGCGTAATTTCTACTTTTCCTTGTATTGACTTAACTTAAGAGTATGATCTTATACATAGACCATGTATTCTATTACAAAAAATCTATCATTTTAAAGGGTCATGCAAATGTCATACGCTGTCTGCAAATCCATGTTCTAGATTGCAAGAAATACTCCCAGAGTTGTGGAAAGACCTAAACGACCTCGCTCTGATGCTGGTAGTGAGCAGAGTAAACGCAAGAAGGCCAAGGTAAGAGTATGAACTTTTATAGGAAAATTTTCCATTGTCAATTATGTGAGGTAAAGACATTTAATTGGTAATTGGAGATTAGACAGTTTCAAGAGTGCCAGAAAGAATCATAGCTCATTAAATCATATTCTTTAATTGCTACATCTATATTTCAATCTTGAGTTTTTATTCGTGAGAAACAGTGTTACTCTTCTTCCCACTTGTTGTCTCACAAGAAAAAAGAGGTATGAATGGTTTGTGAAATGTAGTATGAATGACTGTAGGTAATCTTTAATCTGATTTGCACATATATCCAGTGAAGAACATACATGTACATCACAGAAGGATTTCCTTGATTGCTCTCTGGAACCATCATGAATTTGATGTCTGAATGATGGTGACCCTGCTTCTCTAGGGAACACCAGAACTACTTCAGTTACGAGTGTTTTTGGCAAATCTGTTAATGTTGGATTGCTTGCAGGCAAATTTTTATACAAACGTATATGGTGACAAGTGATCCTAACCTGAAATCTTAAATTGTATTTTTTTTTGTATTCAACCAGCCACAGGAAAATGTAATTTGAACCTTTCACCTCTGAGAGCCTACATTTTTCATGTATCCAATTATGAGACAAATTTACCTCTCATTAGCAGTGATATAATGCTCTGTGCGACTCGAAATACTTACCCATTGAGGACAAGCTGATTTTGCTTTAACACACGTTTTCCATAGACACCTATGTGGGAATATGCATGGGAGTGGTCTTCAATGAGTTAAAAAAAAGATGTTCTTGAAGATAATATTTTTCGTACTTTTTTTTTTAAATTGGCAGATACTTGATGATGATGAGGATGATGAAAATGCAGAAAAGAAGAGCGCTGAGGCAGGGCCAAGCAAGAGGGTTACCAAGGCGACAGTGATTGACCTCCTGGCAGCAGAGATAGAGCCACTCCTGCGGAACCATGAGAATGTTGCCAATCTAGTGCTATTGAGCATGGTGGGTCGCTCAATTGTTGAATCCTCTCTTGCCCTTGTGCGGTGTATACCAGTATCTGCTGTAGATGTGGAATACTGTAACAGTGGATGTTTTTGCGTGACTAATTTTTCGCGCTTGGCCGGGCGAGAGGAGTTTCGCGTGTTTTTAATTCCGCGGAAGCAAGCCACCACGCACAGAAACATATGGCGAGCAAAAATATTCGCGTGCTTTTATTTTCGCGCTAGTTTCTAGTTGCGCGGAATACGCGAAAATTTTAACACCGCGAAAATTTCCACTTTTACAGTAATTTGTAGGCTTATTTTGTTTGTTTTTGCATGTGTATTTATTTACTGTGGTATGGGACCGACGCGAAGTGGATATAATGTGAATATTTTTGTCAGTTTATTACATGAAACAGAAAATTTGCATTGGCGTGTTATGTGTTGAATGTGCATTTGAGTTTGCAGTATGCCTTACCAGTACCATAGGTAATCACACATTTACTACAGCTGGTTTATACAAGGGTGCTATTTGAATCTGATTTTCTTGTCCAGATTTGGGCTTACTTGCTTGATTTAAGCTTGAAATTTGTCTTGACTGTTCAACAAATTTAAACATGAAGTACTGGTATTCATTGTACCTAGCTTATGTGTGGAAAATTGTAGAAAACAAAATGCAGTCAGGTACCATAAAAAATCTTTTGTTTTACATATCATATATAATCATGCATGATGAACTGATGTAGAGAATGATAATACCTGCAGGATGCAATGTCATGAAGACGCAGACTTGTCATATGCAGTATTAGGCTAGTGCAGTATTGACCACAATGTGTGCAAGATGCACATACCTGGGCCCTGTTTTATGAAGAGTTGTAATTGATTATATAGTTGATTTCTATGGTAAGTCTATGGCAGCCTGTGTGGTAAGGAAATTTATAATTGATTATATGTTTTGATGAGACGGGGCATGGTATATTTTCCTCAACACAGAGTTTTTGCTTGCCTTCTCATCATGTGTGTTTATTTATATGTTATATCCTATTATTGCTTTCTAATCAAACTCCCCCCTCCCCCCTCCCCCCTCCCCCCCCCCCCCCCCCCCCACGCCAACAGGTGTCACTCCCTGACAACATGCCCGCGACGTTTCAGGCCACCTACACACCCATCGCTGCAGCCGGCACAGACACGCAAATCTCTCACTTGGCGAGGATGATCAGTAACCAGCTGGCTGCAGCTGGCATGAAGCCCAGCAACTATCAGGTAGAGATCAAACAAACGTGAAGGATAAATAGATGAATTTGTAATGAGATTTACGAGTGAATGGATATATAGAAACATAGATTACTATGTAGAGATGTAAATGAAAAGACAGTTTAATTGGAGATCCCTGTATAGATAGCTAGGGTTATAAAATGATATTAAAACATAGAGTTGCACAGAGGTACAACCTACTTTGATCAAATTGGAAGATTTTTTGTTTTAGTAAGAGAAATTTCCTTGACTTGATTATACAGATTTAGAGTTCCAGTCTCATGTCTAAACCTTTGTTCTTGTTTAAAACGCTCTAGGTTGAACCCTTCACATATGCTTGAACATAAGATATTCTCCTTGTGAATTTGCAGGATGTGGAAGTGGAGGAAGAGGAGCAGAAAGAGGAGAAGATGGAGGAGGAATTCACCACCAAAGGCATCCCTGTCCTTGGGACCAGTGTCCAAGGTAAGAAGAACATCTGAGAGGATGTAGTGAGGAGGTTGAGGCAGCTCCCCAACACCCCCCCCCCCCCAAAAAAAAAAAAAAAAAGATAATTTTCTAGTTTTCTGTCTCTTTCCTTTTGTGGTGTGGTCACAACATTTTAAATTTTCTCCTGCTCCTTAGAGTCAGTGAGTTGTGGTTAGAGAATTCGTGCAGCACATCTGCAGAACATGGATCCATTGTCTAGACTGGATTTGCCCAGCTCTAGACTGTGGCCAAGATACCTCGACAATTGCTTACAGAAGGAAGGGGGGGGGGGGGGAATGATGAGGGAAAGAAGAATTTAGAAATGGATGGACATGGCTTTAGATGGAAGAGAGAGAGAGAGGAAGAGATGTGGGCCTTGCATACAATATCATTAGATTCAGTTCATGAGATTCTTCCATCGAGATTTTTTTTTTTGCGTTGACGTAGGGCAATTTATCAATCAGTTGCAATATAATTAGATATTCAGATTCAAAAGAATTTTCTGGAAACAGTGCACTCAAATCTTGAATATGGAGGTGTTAAATGTGCAGTACAATGGATTATGATCAAATAGCATTATCAAAATAATGTATATGTAAATATCAAGCTTCAAGAAAGTGAAATACATCTGAGAGACATTTTCAGTTGAGGGATATGGTCATATGACAAAATTGCTGCTGTGGTATGAAAACTTTTTTCAAATTATTTCGTGAGTTCAGAGATGTGGTTCACATCCGGTTGTGGACCCGATGCATACTCCCAAATACTCCCCTGATATTTCTGTGTAAATTTGAAAATACCAAGAGTGTACGTTCTTCTTTTCGTCCCAATTTGCTAAAAGACTTGGATTTCTTCAAGTTACACTATTGCAGCTTCTGCAGCAGCACTCATAAGCTTATCCAAGTTCTTGTTGCTTTGCTGTTGCCATGGCTTCTGTTATAATCTGCACTTATTGTAACTACGGAATCTTCATGAAATGGGACCTCTTAAATCTTACATTGTTGGCATTTGTGATGGTGTCGCCATGGCAATGGTCCAGCTAGTGGAGACATCAATTAGTCACCTATTTTTTTTAGGGACACAATAACTATTTTAAGCAACAGGCCCTTTCCATCCTCCCTCCACAGAGCAAGCCCCTCCCAAGGAGGAACCCAAGAAGAAGCCCCCACTGGTCATCGAACCTCCCGCCTCCAAGGGCGTCAAACGCCCCAAACAGTTTCGGCTGCGGGAGGTCACCAAGCTGCTGGGGACAGAGGAAGCCGACAAGCTGGCTGTTGGTGCCATCAGGAGGATCATGAATTCAGAGAGTATGCACAATTCTCCTTTTCACCCTATCCCCACCCTCTCTCCCTCTCTTTCTCTTTTCATAGTCGCAACGATTGGGTTAATTATCCAATGATGTAGTTTGTATAATGAGTTACCATCCTTTAAATTACAGAATTGAAGCTAGAAATGTTATTCACTGCCTACCTCTCACTTTTGCTGCCAGATCTTAGACAGACTTCTGTGACTCTGTATATTCGTGAAATGAAGACATTGTGGGCTGAACTTGAAATCAAGCCTTTGTATTTGTTCATGCATATTGCACAAGTCCACATATTAGATGATGTATCTTTCAAGATTCACCATATTGAGTTTGCCAAAAGAGCACATACATGGTAGCTAAATGATGGATAAGTCTGCTAGGGGAGAATGCATTTTGTGTAAACATTTATATATAAGTACATATTCGTGTGTTAGTCACTCCCTCTATTCATTCATCCATGCATACATCTCTTCTATTAGAATCTGTACAACATGGGAGTGCAGTCAAGGCAAGAACCAAGATCCTGTCCGCGGTAGTTACACAGTTTGGTGGAAAACTATCATACTGTAAGTATATGATATATGCACAAAGGAAATTAACTTTTCATTGTCTGTGATGAATTTTCACCAAACTTGGCAGGTACTGCCAGGTAGAATGCCTAGGGGTTAGGATCTCGTGTTTGAATTGACTGTGGTCCTTGAGCAGAGAAACCAAAACTATGAAAAACCCAAAGCATGCTACACTGAACAAAGGAGATGACATAGCAGGCTCACATATTCCAAAGATGCAATAATGTAATTCCATTACAACACCATGGGCTTAATAACTTCACCTATGCAGAATTTATGCATGCTTTCTTCTTTTGTTCTCCTTCCTTTGGCACTGAATAATGCATTGGAAAGCAGCAACGTCATGTAATTCTTATTCATTTTTCTTTGTTTTGAATTTTGAAACACTCTTATTCCTTGTTTACTGGTCAGTTTTCTTCTGTTTGCGTTTGTTTTTTAATTTTTATTGTATCCTCCGGCATGCATGCCGGAGGATACTTTGGATTCAGCAGCATTACGCCGCCACCACCGCCGTTTCCTCCGCCGTCGCCACGTCGTCACATTCTTGTGTGCACTCTAGCAGCCACAAACTTTGACGGATTTCTTTGAAATTTTGTATGGAGGTTCATATTGGTAATATCTCTACACCTATAACTTTGGGTGATGCTGCCCCCAGTGTTCCATCTTTTATAGGGTAAAATGCCATATTTTTGTCCATAGTTTGTGTGCTCTCTAGAGGTCACATTTGTTAGCGGATTATGTTCAAATTAATTCAAGTTAGTGAAAGTTAATTTCAGAAGCGAGCAACAATCCTTGTAGTAAGAGTTGTGCTTAATCTCTCAAACTTATTTTCATTTTTTATTTTTCACTCTACTTCTCCATAATGGTGATGATGATTGATGCTTTTGCAGTATTGGAGAGGCACATTCTGGAGGACCTTCGTAGCCGATGTGACCTCGCTCTGGCCTGGCTCTACCAGGAGTACGCCAACATCCAGGGATACATGCCACACACCCAAGGCCAAGACGTGACCACCCAGCGCTACGACAGCCTGCTCTGCAACCTACTCAAGAGTCTCCTCAACAGGACAGACCAACGAGATGGGTACGACTGCTCTCGAGGGTGTCATGATGATGAGGATGAGGATGATGATGATGATGGTGATGATGATGATGATGATGATGATGATGACGACGATGATGATGACGAGGAGGAGGAGGAGGAGGAGGAGAATGTAGTGATAATTGAGATGTGGGCAATGATGGTTTTGGTGACTTACGGTAGTGGTGCTGATTGGGGTGATGATGGAAGTGATAAATATGATGGCAACTCCAGTGGTGATTTTGATCTTGAAGGTATCACAACAATTAATGACATGATGATGATGATAATGGCATGGTCTTGATTATGACAGTAGTAGTGATGGTGATGATTATTATCAGTAATACAGATGGGAGTGATGATGGTGGAAATGGTGTCTGTAGCTATGACAGTTGTAAATATGACAGTGATAGATCAATTAGTAAGGTAACATTTTTGGTATTGCTCGATCTAAGTGCTGCATTTGATACTATCGATCATGGGATATTAGTGAATATATTACATTCATCTTTTGGCATGAGTGAGTCTGTCTTTGCATGGATTGAGTCTTTTTAACAGACAGCAAAAGATTATGATAGAGGATGTAATGTCAAAGAATTTTGATGTTCCATACGGGGTGCCTCAGGGGTCACGCCTTGGGCCCCTTCTTTTTACACTTTATACAAGTAATCTGATCAAGGGTATTCAATGTCGTTTCCCAAATATTTCTTGTCATTGTTATGCTGACGATACACAATTGTATATTTCCTTCAGTCCTGATGGTGAACAACACATTGATAGTATTTCAAACTTAGAATCCTGTATATGTTATGTCCGTTCTTGGATGTCCAAACATAAGTTAATGCTTAATGATGGGAAGATTGAGTTTCTTGTTGTTGAGACAAAAAGACAAGTAGCAAAGCTGGATATTAGTAAGATATCAGTTGGAGATTTGGAAGTTAAACCATGGAGCTCTGTGAAAAATCTGGGTGTATGGCTTGATTCTCGTTTAAACATGGAGAAGCATATATCAACCACATGCAAGTCTGCTTTTTATATGTTGCATAACTTGCGTCACATTCGTAGATATTTGAGCCAGGAAGATGCTGAAACTCTTGTTCACGCATTCATCAGCAATAGGCTTGATTATTGTAATGGGCTATTGTTTGGTTTACCAGATTCCTAGATAACCAAGCTTCGGCTTGTGCAGAATGCATGTGCGAGACTTGTGTCCAGTTCGTCAAAATTTTCACATATTACACCTGTTTTGAAGAAGTTACATTGGTTGCCAGTAAGACAGAGAATTGTATTTAAAATTTTGATACTTGTTTATAAAGTATTGCATGGTCAAGCACCTGGTTATTTATCAGAATTGATATCAATGAAATCACACTCATATTCTCATAATTTACGAAGTACACAGGATAAGTTGCTTCTAAAGCAATCTCACTTAAAAACGAAAGTAACTTTAGGGGATTGTGCCTTCAGCTGTGCTGCTCCAAAACTTTGGAATAAATTACCTGAGAAACTGAGGAAGGCATCATCACTTGTTGTCTTCAAATCTTTATTGAAGACTTATCTTTTTTCAGAAGCCTTTGATTAATTTGTTATCTATTTTTCATGTGTCTAATCAGTGACAGGAGCTCTGTTACATCACAGCGCAGTAGAGTATATTTACATAGTAGCAAATTTGTCTAATTATAGTAATTTTGCCATGGGGTGTATCATGACAATGATGAGAATAGGTAAGATGGCAGTGATTGTTGAAATGGTGTAGTGATGTGATGATTTGTTTGCGACTTTTTGAGTGACATCGGGGACACTGATAGGATGATGATGAGGAGGATATGCATTGAGGTTTTGAAAACTATGAAATGTTACAAAGCTGTGATCATTTTGGAGGTCAGTAATGTGAAAGAGTTATTGATAAATCCTTATTTATATAGTCACTCATGTGTAAGCATATGTAATGACTGTATAGAAATTAAACTTAGACATGAAATGTGGGGTAATACAAAATAAACAAAAAAGTTGAGTTTTAAGTCAGCATCTGAAATGACAAGGGAAAGATGACCTGGTTCAATGCCTTTCTGTTTGATTGATGATACCATATTTGGATAAGTCGAAGGATAATAGCAATACTGATGCTTGCCTCTTTTTGTCTACTCAGCTTGTTCAACAGACTTGTCATGGAGGCCCCTGTGATTACGGATGATGCTCTGAAGGTCATCAGACAGTTCTGTGAAGACGAGGTGTGTAATTGGTAGAGTTTTCAAATGTAGCAATGTGCAGAGAGCCTGACCTATGGCTTCACAGTCTCCTGTAGAGATGCAGACATACATATTGTGTTATAGGGTTTGCATGGATTCATGTCCTGGTGCTGGAGATTCAACCCACAGTGTATTTTACTCTTCAGTCATTTCAAAAAATTAAACACAGGACCTTGCTGTTACTTTGTACATAATTTAATCCTTTACTTCTCAATTTTTTTTTTTTTTTTTTTTTTTACCCAAGGCCTACTTATGCTCTTGAAAATTTTTTGAGGTCCAGTTAGACCAACTACAAATATTTTTTAAATGTTTTGGAAGACATCTTGGCCCACCTGCAAGAGCTGTTTGTGCCTCACACTCTTTTTGATGTCAGTTAGCAACTAATCCTTTAGAGAAATGGTTTGAGTAGTAATCCACTTACATCTTTATCTGAATGATTTACTGGACGTCCAAACAAACAAGAAAACAGTGACTTACTGTATGTGATATGTTTTTGTGTGTGCTCAGACCCACTTCTACGCTGGTTTGCACTCGCTGCGAGAGCTGATCCTGAAGAAGCCGGCAGACCTGGAGAAGTATGTGAAAGAGCTTCTTGACCTGACCCAGCACGAGAGGACCGAGGTCAGGTCACAGGCCACTCAGTACATCAAGAGGTTCCACGAAAGGGCAGATCTGAAGCCCATCATCGAGGTAGGGTGAATCATTCAAATCTCTCTCTCGACTTAACCACATATTTGCTTGTGCTTTCTCTTTCGGCTGTGCTCTGCTGGTTTCCTGACTCCTTTATCTCATTTCCTCTTCCTCCTCATCATCATCCTCCATATCTCTCCCCTCCTCCCTTCTCCCCTCTCTCCTCCCTCTCCCCTCTCTCCTCATTATTGCTCCTCCATCCTTCTCCTCCTCCTCTTCGTCTTTCTCCCCTTCTGTCTCCTTTTTCTGCATCTGCCTCTGCATCATAGAAGAAGACAGTCAGTGTAGAGGATCATCTTGCAGTGATTGAAAAGACAATATGTGACCCGCTACAACAAAAGGATCCTAAAGTCGCTGACGGCTGAGCCGAGAAAATCGCATTTGAAGTCACGTCATCAAAATTGGTCAAAACAATCAGATTTCTGTTTCTGACATAATCTTGTAGTCTAATGTTTTGTCTATCATCTGCCGAAAATTTGAAGCTAAATGATAAAAAGGAAAGGCAAGAAATTAGCGTTTTTCTGGGCCATGATTTTCCGACTTTCAACTTAACAGAAACGTGTCCGAAGATTTGGATTTAGCGCCGCAGCTAGACTCTGCCCCTAGCAACGAGGGAGTGATCTTATTGGTCAGTGCGTGGCATCCTGATTACTGATTGGTCGTGCGCAGACCGCTGGCGCTAAGCTTGAATGAACATCGCGGAGGTCGCTAAGAGCATGCCCTCTATTGTCAAGCGGTGAAAACTGTCTCGCCTCCCCTTGATCATGATAGCGTCGGAAGGAAAACTTTGAAGGCGTTTTTCTCTAGACTTTGATTTTCTCAACCACTTGACATGCGCTAATAAAAATCATCAATATCTCCGCAACCGAGTACTTTTATAAGTTGTGCTGTATATGAAATTAGAATAGAAGAGTAAGGGAATAATGTCATGCCATTTTCAGAAAATTGACCTCCCCCGACTTTCGGATCCTTTTGTTGTAGCGGATCACATATCTTCATTTAACCCATTGAGGACGAGTCCCAAGTATACTCGGGCAAGTGTCTATGGGAAATGCTTGTTGTAGCAAACTTAGTCCGTCCTCAACGGGTTAAGACATAAGTTGATACATCAATGATTAATTTGCTGATTAGGGCATAGTGTCTAACGAGTCATTGACAGAAGATACCACCCTCTTAACCCGTTGAAGACGAGCTGATTTTGCTATAATGCTCATTTCCCATGGACACCTGCCCGAGTATACTTCGTACTACTCTTCAATGGGTTAAAGTGAGATCCGTTTGCTCTGATGTCTTTCCTGCAGGAGTTTGCCACGACCTTCCTTCGCAAGCTGCTGCTCCCCCGTCCTCCAGCCAACGTGGTGCTGCAGCTGAGCAGCAGCGAGCTGAAGGCGGCCGCCAGCAAGGGCTGGACGGAGGAGACGGCCAAGATGTGTCTCTACCTCTACCTTGCTCTGCTCCCTCTCAACCACAAACTCATCCATGAGTGAGTGATAGATTGGAAAACCACAAAACAAAACAAAACAAAACAAAACAAGAAGGACAGGACTGATAATCGTAATGATAATGATGATAGCTGCGATGATGCTGTGAAAGTGTCGCAGGTGGTGATAAATGTAAAGGTTGCGTTGGTGATGAAGATATGGATGGTAATGATGATTATAATGCTTATGATGATGATGATGATGATAATGATGATAGTGATGATGGTGATGATAATGATGATGGTGATGGTGATGATGATAGTGATGATGGTGATGGTAGTGATGATGATGATGATGATGATGATGATGATAGTGATGTTGAAGAAGGTGGGCCTGATTGGTAATGTTGATGATGGGATGGTGGTGCAATTGCACTATTTGGCTCTGATCAAAAACTACTGGTATAGAAAACCTGATAGAAAATAGAAAATCAGCAATACAACCAAACAAGATGATTTGAAGTGAATTGCAAGGAAACATACCCACTGCAATCAAAGGTATTATCATGATGAGGTTAATGGTGAAGGAGGTGATCAAGAGATAATGATGATGATGATGAGAATAATGATGATTGGTGAATATAAAGTTAGTATTATCAGTAATGATGATTGTTGTAATGTTACCAATTATGGTGATGATTAGTACAACTTTGGAGATTGTCAGTATTAAGAATAGAGGTGAAAGTAGCTATGAGTAGTGCAGTAAAACATTTAGCCATCATAATGGCAATGATGTATGGGATGAAATACTTATAAATGTTGATAGTAATGGTGATGAAGAGAATAATACCAAGATACTCCAGTTCTTACAACTACTGCTACTTCTGTCTGTAACAGTGAATGTGCTTATAACAATAATTACATTGGTAATGATAATGGTAAATATAACAATGCTAGATAAAATCAAGGAACCTTCAAAATCCCTTTTCTTTTGAATGCTGTAAAAAGAACAAAAAGAATGTATACCCACCAAGATATGATCTTCAAAATAATTTGTAGTGACCTGCTTGTGGACTGACTTTGCAAGCACTTAAAAAAATGTATGACAATGCTATATGTATGCTTCTATTCCATCAGACTTGCTAATGTGTACGTTGGTGCCACAGCAGACGTCAAGAGATCAGTCCTGAGGGTGCTTGAAACTCCGGTAACAATTTCATGATTTGTATTTAAAAAATGAAAAATTTCTCTAGATACTTTTTGTAATCCTGCCCCAAGTTAGTGGAAATAACATTGTATTGGTACATAATTATGAGTCTATTGTTGAATATTAATGTCATAAGAAATAGGGCTATGATAAAGCTTTAGGTTTACTTCGATGTAAGGATTGGAAGTAGGGTTAGGGTTATGTCTGTGGGTAGAAGTCATGATGGCTTAGCATGTAGATATTTCATGGGTGCAATTATCGCAGGAGCAAATGTCATGAAACTGTACAAACCAACTACCAGTAATGTTTACTGTCATGACAGTAATGAATTTTTTTGTGAAATGTAGTCTGTGTAGTAATTGAGAAATACCATTGCCAGTGTTTGTGTACAATGATGAGGAGCACCATGACAAAGCCCTGTATTCAAGACATTTGAAAGTGAGACATGGAAAAAAAAAAGAAAAACACTTTGGTACAAGTGCTATTGCACTGGATCCCCCTTTGGTATTTGTGACATGCTGTCTCTGTGTTTGTTTGTTTTTTTAAATTAAATGACATCAAATCCATGTACTAAGTTTTAAGATCATTTATCTGATGTGATGTTGTTCACAAATGCTGATACTTTACATCACTGTAAAATGTTATCCATATGCTCAAAAACTCCTGCTACTTTATTTGATGTTGCCAACTTGATGATTGCCTTTAGGTGCGGGGAGTTGGGATGACATCCCCAGAGCTACTGCTCCTGGTAGAGACCTGCCCCAAGGGAGCGGAAACTCTCGTCACAAGGATGATGCACATTCTCACAGACAAGAGTAAGTTGTTGCCAATTTGAGCAATGTTTATTCAGGTTGTGGGAGAGAAAGCAGGTGTTGAGAATATAGATGTGACTCTCAGCCTCGTCTTATACATGAATAAAGCAAAATTTATTTTTATCCATCCAAAACAAACAAACAAATCTTTAAAAATGATACAAGTGAACGTGCAGTGATGATCAATAATGATGAATGTGTAAGCTAATCAAAATTCACTGGTTTCTATCTTCTTCTGGAACAAATATGAAAAAACACATGATTTAGTATTTTCTTTCCAAAGTGCTTAATAGGTTTTCCAGGTCAGCAGTTACATTTTGATGAACCAGTCTTGCTGTCATGAAACATGAGCAAAATGCAAATTATATTTCACTACATTATTCATTAGTTTAAGCCTGTCATTTACCATATGTTACTTATTAGTGTCGTATATGAGTGACATATTACAGTTATAGTCTTATGAAGGATACCTGGCAAGGTTTTTAGGCTTTATTTTCATATTTTACATTGTATGAACTGTTCCCATTTGTCTGGTTCGCTGTACTTGTATTTCAGATTTTTTTTTTTAAAATTCCAAATAGGCAACGTTTCTGTCACCTCATATATAAAGTCCAGTTTATCATTTTATTTCCAATAGATCACATCAGTGTATTCGTATAGACTATAATGATATGATCTTTCATGTCACCTCAAGACTTGTTTCACTGTTCAATGTAATCATCTGGTTGGTCTTGTATCTTTTCAGCGTCACCGTCGGTAGAGCTGGTGAAAAGGGTCAAGGACCTTTATCACAAGCGAGTGTCAGATGTGCGCTTCCTCATCCCTGTACTCACTGGGTTGGAAAAGGTCAGAACTTTTTTTACAAGTCTTACCATAACTCACTGATTTGTGTTTAAGATGTATTTACTCTAAGAGGGTAGTGATAACATCTACCTTACAAATTACTGGGATTACGTCAACATCAAAGCCCTTGTTTATTTTCAAGGGCTGCTTTAAGAATTGTTCAGTTATGTAGGCATTGGTTCTTCAGCAGACATCATAGAACACAGACATGTTGATGCCCTCAAGAATCTTGTACTAGTAGTAACTGAAGCCTACTGGCTTTTGTCCTTGCTGTGAGCACATCGTGAGCAGCTTTTTCAAAACATCATATCTGGTGTATGTTAATAGTCTTATATATGTATTGGATCATATGTTCATGTCAGTCAAGGTTAGAGTTAACTGTTAGATGCTAGTAGTGTCATTGATGATCACAGTATTCAGAGAAGAACATGCCCATTGTTGCATAATTCAAAAAGCAATTTTCCACTGATGATTGTATATCACATATTTTACAGTAGAGATAATTTTATGAATTTCTTCACAAATCAGCTTTCAGGTTTGAAATGTACATAACTGTTTGTATTACACCTGCAATAAGTGAAATATTGTATGATACGTCATATAGTCCTTGTTGCCCACGTGCAACCACGGAAACTGCATTCGTTTCGTGTTAAAATGATACTGTAAAAGTGGATATTTTCGCGTGACTAATTTTTCGCGCTTGGCCAGGTCGGAAGAGTTTCGCGTGTTTTTAATTCCGCGGAATCAAGACATCACGCACAGGCACATATGGCAAGCAAAAATATTTGCGTGCTTTTATTTTCGCGCTAGTTTCTGGTTGCGCGAAATGCGCGAAAATTTGAACACCGCGAAAATTTCCACTTTTACAGTAGTACATTGTCTGATGAAACAGAATCTTGGAGAAATTGGCTACATGTTGACAATTTAACCTTTGCCAGAACAACACAGTTCATAGAATTGTTCACCCATCTGACATTCCCACTTTCATTTCTCACCTGCTTCCACCAACAGAAAGATGTGATAGCTGCCCTGCCCAAGCTGATCCGGCTGAACCCCATCGTAGTCAAGGAGGTGTTCCACCGGCTTCTGATGAGCCACCAGGCAGACAGCAGTGGTGGTCAGAGCCCACTGACCCCGGCCGAACTCCTCATAGCCCTACACAACATTGACCCCTCAAAGTGTGACATGAAGTCCATCATTAAAGGTATGCCGAGTATGCTGCATGTATTTACTGTTTGTTTGTTTTTTATCATGTTCTTTTCTTGGGGGGGGGGAACTAGTGAGATGTACATAACATCAGCTGAGGACTAGAAAGGCACTATTGCCTTCAAGGATTTGAGCGTCGATAAAAATGAAATGATCAATTTTCATGATATAAAGAGATTATTTAATCAAAAGTGGGTAGATTTATAAGCATTGTTCCAAATATAGGGTATAATAATGCCCTTGTGGTTTTGATTTTTAACGCTTTACTGAAAATGAAAAAAAAATTGTGATTAAGCCCTTCTGGTTCTTAGCCAATGATAATATTGCTAAATTTATATTTGGCTATATAGAAGTTTACGTCATGTCAAACAGATTAAGTTTGATTGACAGCATTATACATTACTCTTATCTTTCAATAGTATGCATTCACTTAACAGAGAAATGTCTGGTATATGAAATTTTTCAGCATTATCTGTTATTAGTATGCATTCACTGCTTTAAGTTAACAGAGAAATTTCTGGTACATGAAATTTTTCAGCATTATCTGTTTTTATATTTATTAAAGGACCAGTTCCCTATGCATGGCTTATGTTTTCAGTTCTTTTCATATTTTTTTTTTCTTTAAAGATGTGAAAGGTATGCCCATGCTCTTACTAATGCAAATACAACTAATGAATGCAAATTTTAAAAAGGATTAAGAATGAACTTGTTGCCATTCTCCTAAATTTTTCTTTTTGTTGTTGTCTGACAGCCACCAGCCTATGCTTCAATGAGAAATCCATCTACACAGGGGAGGTGCTGGCGGTGGTGATGCAGCAGCTGATGGAGCAGACCCCCTTGCCCACCCTCCTCCTGCGCACCATCATCCAGTCCCTGTCCATGTACCCCAAGCTGAAGGGCTTCATCATGAATCTTCTGCTGCGCCTCATCGGCAAGCAGGTTTGGAAGATGCCCAAGCTGTGGGAGGGCTTCGTCAAGTGCTGCGAGGTGAGCTGGAGGGCTGACTGACTGATTGGGGGGGGGGGGGGGGGGGAGTTGTGGTATTCATTGCACAGGTTGTGAGGCAGGATGGGGTTTGTCTTAAAGGGACACTTCACTTCCAGTTTTAAAGTGATAGAAATCGTATAAGTTTCAATTTGTTAAAAAAAAACAATGAGTAAAATTAAGCAGAGAGGAGATTGGAAAGCTCCACTGAATTAAACTGAAAATGTATGGCAGTTATAGGTATGGCATTACATAGTGTCATATGTTTTCAACAAATCTAGTTTGTGTATATACTTCGAATATTTCAGTGAGATATTCATATTTCATGTCATTGCTTCACTTTCCTGAATTTATGTTGCATAAATGTTTTTTGATTTCACTGATGTAAATTTGCTGTGTTGCCTTGCCCAATTAATGTGTTGGTACGTACCTGATGTAGACAAATATTTGAATTGATTTTAATGACTTACATTTGGGAATAATGTGAATGAGATTTCCTGAATGGGTAAATAACTCGGTTGATTTTATTTCTCCATTGAAGTCTCCTTGTCTGGGTTTCTGGCAAGTCTTTGCAACTTTGCTTTCACAAAGTTGTATATCACCAGCACGACTGTGGACATGTGATGATAGTGTCCCTGCATCAGTTTTCTCACAAACCACTCTCCCGTTTCCCTGCCCCTCCTCCACCCCCTCCCCCCCCCCAAAAAAAAAAAAAAAAAGATAAAAGATTATACCAAGAACAGAACAAAGGCAGACTGAAGTAACGTTTACCCTCTGCTCGAAATTTAGGATAGCTTAGTTTCAATGCTGATCGTGTAATCACTGATATATCCTGACCCACAGCGGACCACTCCTCAGTCCTTCCAAGTCTTGCTCCAACTGCCTCCACCCCAGCTCCTTGATGTCTTTGAGAAGAGCAAGGGAATGCGCCTCAGGCTCCTCGCTCATGTCGAGACCTTCACACCACATCAGGTATGTCTTCCCATATTGATGTTGTATCTCTCAAAGGGTGTTTGACTACAGGTATGTTATCTGGATCCAGTACTTGTGTCGTTCAACAAGACACCCTTGATCTGGCCCCATTGCATAATGATAGCAGAAGCATTCCTAATGCAACTACAACAGCATAGCTATGTAGCTTTCACGATTGCTTTTTGTCATATTTTAGACAAAGCACTATGTTTAATACAGTATTATGTCTTTCTTTCTTTTTTGCAATATATACAATAGGAATCAGTGAATATGCTTTTCTATATCTAATTGGTGTAGGTTGGTATTTAAAAGCATAATTTACCATTTGCAGATGAAACAAAAACCCAGCATTAGTGCTTTAGAATAGTTCTAAAATGTGAGTTTGGGATAGAAACAACTACTGTAAAAATTTGAATCCATTTAATCAATATTAAGTATTGTTACATACTCAAAATGTGAACAATAGTTATAATAAAAATGTTGTCAGGCTAAACCGTCTACAGTTACAATTTAATGAGAAATATACGGATATCTCCTTATATTTTAGGCTTTATTGCAAAAATTTTATATGGTAGGATGTTTTGTGATACAACAGACCTACACATATGCATCAAATGTGATATCTCAAACATTTTTAAAAACACTGTTCCCAAAGGTAAACAGGAACTTTAAAAACAGGCTGACAATGTCATGTTAGCAATGGAGATGCTGGATATTGCTGTTTAGACCTGCAATTTTTTGTAAACTTGGGATTATCTACTCCCAACATGCTTCCTCGGCTCATTTGAATCCATTTAAGAATTAACACAAAAGTGCCAACAGGTTAAACTGAGGAAGTAACACCCAACAGTGGAATACTTTCATTATGCATCCATGCCTTTCCCAAGACTTTTTTTATTTTACATGCAACTATGCCTGTGGTATTATGATATTTACAGCAAGCCCACATACCCAAATCGGTGATGAAGGTGCTGGAGACGGACCCAGTGAAAGAGAAGGAGGAGATGGAGAGGAAAGAGAGGGAGGAGAGGAAGAGGAAGGAAGAGGAGAAGAAGGTTCAGGAGAAGAAGGAGGCAGAGGAGAGACAGCAGCAGGAGAAGCTAAGACTTGAGGAGGAAGCCAAGGCTCGGGCCAAGTCCAAAGCTGAGGAGGAGAAGCAGGCCAAGGCCAGGCAGGAGAAGGAAGAGGAGGAGGCGAGATTGAAGGCGGAGCAAGAGAAGTTAGCCCTGGAGGAAGCCGAGAGAGCAAGGGCGGCCGAGAGAGCAAGGGCGGCCGAGAAGGAGAAAGCAAGGGCAGCTGAGAAGGAGAAAGCTGATGTCGCCATGGAAACCGCGGAAGATCGAGATGCGAAGGAAGAATCTGGTGCAGTGGAGGAGGTTAAAGAGGAGACAACTGAAACCAAGGATGAGGAGGTGTCAAATGAGGAGGAAGAGAAAGAGGATAGCAAGGCAGAGGTCTCTCAGCCTGCTGGAAGGGGTGGGAAGGGCAGGGGTAGGGGCAGGGGAGCAAAAGTAACCTCCTCATCCCCTGCAGTCGGAGTGCGGCGCAGTTCAAGGAGAAAATAAGGACAGTGGAATCAATTCAGTGTAGGTGAAGGACACGATGATCTTTAAGTCTACCAACTGTCCTCTCCCTGTATCATTCTTACCTCATACAAAGTACTTCCTCTAACTTCAAGGAAAGAAACCATTGATAGCTTGTCTATTCATGGTTTTGTTAGCAGTATTCCCGACTTGTTTTGACATTCCACTGGGATTCATCAAAGCAGGAGAATCTTGATATGAAGTAATAAGTTTTTTGAGTGTAAGAGATGCTGACAGCCTTCTAAAGGTTGTTATGTATGTGAGATGAAATTAGTGTTTTCATGGATTATTGGTGTTTAAAATCTGGTCTTAAAATATTTGGGGCATATCAATAACGACCTGAGTGCAGTTATTTCATCAAAGTCCAAACCCTTCCCTAACTCTCCATCATTATGGAATCTTGCACTAATCAAAGAATCTGATCAAGCCCTCTACTCAAATCATGGTGAAAGATTCTTATTCCAAAGAAAATGCAAAAGAATCCAGAGTATCACATTCTGCTCCTGAATTCAGGTTAGATCCACAAGCCTACTTTGTGCAGCATTTTGGGGATAATCTTGCAGCATGGATGAGGAGGGGTCTTGTGTTGTTGTAGTCCATAAAACACACTTATCTAAAGGACGTTTTTCTCAGATGTGGTTGTGTTTTACAGCATGTATTCACTGTGTTTGAACAATAAAGAAATTGTGCAGAGGAAAGGTGGAAAATGACACCAACAACCATAATAGCCACTGTCATTGAAAAAAAAAAGTTGAAACTGATGCCAAAGAGCTTGCACGCTTGTCATACTTGCAACATGATCAATTTGAATTTTGATGTGGAGTGTAGCTTTGGGGAGAATGGCTGTTTGATGCATAACAGTGTATTTATGTACATTGTAATTATGTACATGTGCTTACAGCGTTTGGAAATGTATAGTGCCATGAGTGCATTGTGGGCAGCATGCATATCCCTTTTGTCTGGTAGCACCATTACAAGGCCCAACGACAAAACCCTCCATTGTCGAACACGAAGAGATAGGTGCAGGTGTGGATCCTACTTCCGTGACACATGGAGCCATAGATACTTGTATGATACACAAAATCATAAATGTCAAATGAAATATGTTGCTTTTGTATGTCTGAAGTCAAAGTGTTCAGATGCAGAGATGGAGGTATAATGCTGCATTAATATTAAGTTGCAGTTTGGAGTTGGCACTTGTTTTTCATCCATGTACATGTTTTACATTGTCATTAAACACATCCTCCTTTTAATTGACATTGAATATGCCAGGCACCAAACCCTGTCAGATACATAAATAGAAACTGCTTCTAGGACACCTGAGCTCTCAACAAATGCCCATAAAAACCCACACAAGGACACTTGCTTCCCTAGGTAAAGATCTCTTCAAATGAATTTCCCCCTGTTCCCCCCCCCCCCCCCCTGCAAAGAGCATTATACTCAAGGACAACTAACTTTATTGTAGTTGACTCCACATAAATCCCAATATGTAGATATGCTACATGAAACCATTGAGTCATTTTGCCAATCAATATCCATGGCAACAAGAGCTACAACAGCCAAGAGACAAATCGGGGGGGGGGGGGGGGTACAATAGTTCATAGTATGGGAAAATTTGTCATTGCAACAAACCTTATTTGTTCTGCATTTTGAGATTTCACAATACATACAAAATCGTGACCATCGGCTCAATGCCACCCTACTGTGTAGTCCCATAAACTACGTCCTACTGTCTAATGGCATGTATTTTGGCTGTGCAATAGGCAAAATCTATCCAGGATTGGTTTGAATATATCCAGTGAAACCCTGTGGTTATTTCTATGGATCTAGTTACCATTTTTAGACATCAGTGATGGGAAATGGAATGTTTGTGCCAAAGTATGTCCCAATAAAGCAGTTATGTAGTTCACATTCAGCCATAAAAATACATGTAATACAAGAATGTTTGCTACATTGAATCTTATTGCATTTACACAGTTCCCAATTATCAGGTGAGCACTGTATCATTTGTGAATTAAGGATGGCTCTGCTGCCATCAGCCACTAATATTGCTTGAATTCAACGTCAACCAAGTTGCCTGTAATTGACTCGCACAATTTGTTTTTCCATTGTCAACTTTGCAATGTGCAGGTGTATTTATTTGGCACAGGTGCCTGAAAAGGCACAGCAAAAAGGAGACACTGATTAATGTCTAATGGAACCAGTGATGCATTCATTGTGATGTACAGTGTAAATAGACTTGCTGGTACTGCTCAGCAGGTATTTTTCCTATGTGAGAAATAAACCGATGGAGTAATGTAATTCATTGTCGTCATAGTGTGTGATGTACCGTAATTGTGTGACTGTGAGAAGGCAGCTAGTTTGTTCAGATGGCATTGTGTTTCTGTAACAATCAAGAAAACCGAGGGTTGAAGGCCCAATGAGAGTGAGTCAATGTGTAATGTGTTATAATGCCATCTTATCTTGTTTGGGATAATGCATACCATTACTGTCCCTCAGGCATCAGAAAAAACAACAACAAACAAACAAGCGAACAAACACAAAGAACATTAAGCCCCTCCCCCCTGGTACCATGCATTGCAATGTCACAACACGGGTGCAAGCCACCAAGAGATCCCACTTTATTTCTTCCTTGAGAAAGATGAATGCATGTAGCATTTGTTATACACACTGCAGGGTAATGAGTGAATGAAACTAACCCCTGACTCCCTCCCCCCCATCAAAAAAAGAAAAAGAAAGAAAAAACTTTAAAAAAAAGAGAAACTGGATGAATAGCATTCCCTAGAAACATTGTGATATACGAAAGTTCGTGTATGATGCAAGATGTGTGTGTGCTTTACTTTGTCGATTGCGTAATCATAACTGGATGGTAAACTGTGCCAAATGTCCCAGACTCAAGATGATACAAAAAACTTCTTTAGTACAGAAGTACATGTACATGTACACTGTATTCATGGCAGGGACATCTTATGCGCATTACTCACTGCAAAGATGTCACAAACAAATTATTCAGAAAAGCCTACCGAACGCCTAAAAACCATTGCAATTACCTTGTCTCATTAGGTTTCTCACTGTACAAGGGTACAAAAAATAGAGAAATATTTAATAAATGAGTTGGGACACACAAAATCACCTCGTTAAGGAGGTGGTTGGGTTTTTTTTTGGAATTTCTCCTCTCTTTTTAACAAGGTTCCTCTGTACTAAGAATGAGGTAAAATGCACCACCATGATGTAGCACAGATAAACATGCTCTTGACTCACAATTACATGCTCTCTCAAAAAAGTAAACAAAGGAAAAACAAATAAACTACAACAAATACCAAGGTAGTCATACAAGAGCATGCATGTGTTCAACATCAAGCAGCAGCAAGTTTTCTCTCAATAATTGTATCCCATTTCCCTACCAGCAGAATTCAGCCTAGAGCTTTGCTCACACTGTATCCATTCTTTCTTTATCTCTCTCTCTCTCTCTCTCTCTGAGAATGAGAAATGTCTGGTCCTGCTACAGTGCACTCCCGTTACAACGAACACGGTTATAACAAAATTTCGTTATTTCGTTACAACGAGGTAAAACTTCTGGTCCCAAAATTATCGCCATTAATGTCTATGGTACAAAATTCGCTTATAACGAACACGGTTATAGCGAAATTTTCGTTACAACGAAGTCTTTTCCGAGCCCCACGGACAAAGAAAAACAAAAGAAATGTGCTCCGTTATAACGAAATGCGGATTGCTTTCGAAAATTCGTAGTGGAACAAGCATGGGCGAACGCTTTACATCACGGTGTGTTCGCTCCGTGTGTCACGCACAGTTTCCGTCAATTTTTTGCTCTCTTTAATATAATATCCAAACGAAATTTAAAAGGTACAGTGTACCATTCCGTTTCACATATCTGCACAGTTTAAGATGAGTACTCAACAAACAGAATATGATATATGCGTGGTTTCCTTGTTTTTGTTGTATATTGTATTTGTTCGGTTATAACGAAATTTCGTTATAACGAAAGAAAACTGCCGGTCCCGAGCATTTCGTTATAACGGGAGTGCACTGTACTTGCAAGGCATGTTCACATATCTTTGAAACAGATTGCATCTTGGCACACTACAGACATCACCGTTTTACATTAGATTGTTTAAATTAGAGCATTTCAGGATATATGTATCTCTTTAAGTGAAACAGGATATTAAACCATTTGTAGGAGTATGAATGCATAAATGCATACGGTGCAGACACATAAACAGATATTAAGACACACACACACACACACACACACAAATGTCAGTCACAAATACATTTGTGTAATCATCTGGACTCCAAATACACTTAGTAGGGCTAATGAAAAAAAAAATGCTTTCATGAATGCTAAAAAAATACTCATTGAAGAATGTATCAAAACAAAACATATGGTATGTTAAACGAACATATGTAACAGTTTACTATAAAGAAATAGATTTTTGTAATGGGAACAAATGCCATGAATCTTTCTGCTTGTCAATTTACTTGAACATGTATAGGCCTTAGATCGGGCAATTTCTTTGCAATGTTAATGTCTATTTAAGCCGTAACAATAGTTAATCTTTGCTTTGACATAGCAATGCACCCTACTCATTGCAAAACCCATGATTGAATCATCTTTTCTTATTTTGGAAGCCAAGCAGTTATGGACAACATGCCTGTAGGTTAACTGTCTTTTAGAACTGACTAGGTGTACATTTAATGCAAACACATCAATTCTAATATGAAAGCACTAGATATCACTTTGGTAAATACAATGTACACTAAATGCAGCATGATAGCCTCTCTTCAAGCAACCACACTTCAAAGACCATGATAGGTTTTGTGTACACTACATCACCCATACTGCACACAAAATTTGAAAGGTACACAGACAGGAAAAAAGATACAAATGAAAATGCATGTTATCATCTATACAGGAAAGCAAATTTAATAAAATCTGATTATCATGTGGAACAGCTACCACATATCTGTATACATCTGTACAAGTAGCGTACGAAGGTAAGTCTTTTTTGGGTTATACATCAAAGATGATAATATGATAGTGTGTTTAACCTATCCATAGTCCAGCAAACCGATTACACGTGAAGGTAGCAATGTGAAATAGGACATGACATAATCTCTTGACACTTTCTACACATATAAACTCTTCATAAGTATCTGGATTCGTCTGGAATACATCTTTACACATATATCTCCACTTCAAATTTTACAAAATGTGACACAATAAACATAGTGATCTACAAAAATCTGAAAACAGGAAAATATTTCAACACATGCACAATTAATCACATCAAAAACATGCTCCCTAGATAGTGCTACTGAAAGGTGAAACACAAGACTCCGTCTACACAACATTCATAATGTCTAGTCTCAAGACTTAATTGAAAAATCCTACTTCACAAAGGAGCCATTCAATAATAAAGAGAAGAGAAGAAAACATACAGTTGTGGCATCAAATCCTTTGCTATTCAAGTGCTAATGTGAAAGTATTAAATATTGCTGCATGATCCAGAATCTTCATCCGTCCCGTATCTGCACAAGAGGTCCTGCCTAGCTGTTTTCAAACTGGTCTTTGTTCTTCAGGAGGTAGGATGCTAGGTACTCAATCGGGTTTGGAGGTCTGTTCACAGAAAAATGACATGAAAACCAGTACAAATTTTTCATTCTAGGGAATTGACTGTGCAGAAAAGACAAATCCAAGACAGTATAGGGCACTCCCACAATAAGTCTTTTTATTTCATTATCAAAAGATTTCTGTTAAAAGGAAACAAACAAAAGCATGATGAAAATGCATAACCTGTGTGTACATGTGCATAATTTGTAATAAGGATACAGTAAATTAAAATCATCGTTTTGTTATCAGGGCATGCAATCAATATGGAAAACATGTACAATCACATTTTCTTGAAACTTACGTTAAAACCTATCAGGGGATGAAAAACACATAGCAATAACAAAGGGGAACAATAGTAATTTTTAAACTTTTTTACCTTTGTAATTTTTGATAATAATAATACATAACATTCATATAATGCTTAATACTGATGTTTCTTAGAGCACTCTTATCTTAATCTTATTCAATTTTTTAAATTATTACTTTATTATTATTCTATTTTCAAATTGATTCAATTATCTACTGGCTTATATTTCTTTTTTAATTTTTCATTTCTTATTTCTTTTTTAATTTTATTGTCTATTGACTTACATTTCTTTTTAAAATTGTCATTCTTTATTTCTTATTAATTTTCATTTTTATCCTATTTATTTGAAGTCTTTTTATTGGGAGAGGGGGGGGGGGGGGAGGGATAGCTGGGGAAGGTTCATGCTAGGCATGGATTCAAGGTAAGTGGCAGTCTACACTGTACCTCTCCTTAGCCAAGGCTGACATGGCCTGCAGGAGGATGGGGACCACAGTAGTGTCCAAGTAGTTCCTGGTTGTCAGTGACTGGAGGTCGACCTTGGGTCTGCTCTGTTTCTCCACCTCCGCCTTCTCAGTTGAGATTATCTTCTGTACATTCTCTGTCAAGCCATGCTCAGCATGTGGGTTTTCTGCAGCAGCCACGACCGGCTGAAGAAAAAAAAAAGTAGTCCTTACACGTGAGGCATGCTTCTCACCCATATAAGGTGCTCTGCCTCATAAAGTTTTTATACTACAAAGCAGAAAATAGCAGCTGGACTTGATACAATCAAACATACATGCATGTAAATAAGAATTAAAAGTCTGCATGAAAGTGCACAGTATGGATGAATATTCTCTTTGACCTCAATGACCTTATTAAAAAGAACTACATGTAGGTCTGAACAAGATGAGTCTTGTAGCAAAAGATAATCAAACTTTAAACCCTAACTAGGTTGGAGGGAGGGAAGGCCTCCGAGGTCCTCCCCCCTCGACGTTCCGTGCAATGCATTGCCATCGCAAAAAGCTATCGCCACGATGTTTCATGACTTTTTTCTTTTGAGTCTCCCGCAACTTTTGACACCAAATGTGCGATGCCCGGGAGCGAGGTTCCGAAGTTGCGCTTAAATATGTACATGCATGTCAGACCAAAAATCGCTCAAAAACGGAATTTGTGTACAATTTCAATGCAAACTGTGCTAACAGGCAAATTTCATAAGAGCATGATTATTTGGGGGTTTTATGGATTAAAATCATTTAATAACATATTTTCTTGTTAGGAAAAATGTCACGGACAAATTTCATTGAAAAAACAATGAAAAACATAAAGTCGAAAAACCAAAGAAATTAAAAAAACGATGAAATACGAAATTTTTCTGATGGCATAATTTTTTTCCTCTTACATTTGCTAAGGACACTAAAAAGAATATTTACACAAAAAATGTGCCTGTTTTGAGGTTTATTTAGTGATTTATATCAAATTGTCTGATTTCATGCATCATTATACATAAATTAGCATAATTTAGCATAAATGATAATTTTTTGGAAAAATTAACTTCATGGTACTTTACATTTCATCATAGGTAATGTGTGTGCCAATTTTCGTCACGATCACGTGGTCGACGGCCGAGATCTGGAGGGGGCCTGGGAGGGCCCCCCCACGGCTCTATCATCTACCTAAATAGCCCGGCCTAGTTAGGGTTAAAGTTTAATTGAGCTACTGCTTGCAGTGAGTTTACTAGGTACCAACTGACATATATTCATTTTGAGTTTGAATCAAGTGCTTTTGGCAAACCAGTCTTTTCTCATAGGCAAAAAACAGAGCTACTGCCAATGATAATCTAAAATCAGACATGCAGTGGGTGGAAAAATGCAAGTAAACTTTACATTTTGATAAAATTCAACATAGCCTACAGTAGGACTTTGATTATCCGGCCATTGATTATCCGGATTCTCTGTCATCTGGACATCGACTTGCTGACATTTTGTTCATGTTTTCATGTAGTTTTATTGCCAAATTTCACTAAAAACAAACACCATGTTCAACGATTACTACTGTATACGCTGTTATTTTCGCGTGCAGATATTTTCGCGAATGAGGAGGTCATCTGATATACATTTTTGTGAGATGTTGTTTTTGCGAATTGATGCCGATGCTAATGTAAATGCACTATTACTCGACCGCATGGAGACATTTTTGTGATCCAACTGTGATTCTCACGAAAATTAAACCCTCACGAAAATAACAGCTTATACAGTAACATGCGAATACATGACGGGACATAGTCCAATCATCACAGCGGTCAGTTCATAAGATGATGTCAATGACTGGTGCTGCGCTTGTCACTGGCATTAAGCGCACAGCAGTGGTTACAGTACAATGCAGTTAGTATTTGACAAGTCGCAATATTGATCTCATAGTGTCGGTTAATATCACTCAAAGAAACAATACATGAAGGGATATTTTACTTATATTTTGCTCAAGTTCGATAATCAATTTATGAAGTAGGAAACATGACAATGCCATGCAGATAATCATAATATTAATGAACTGGTAATAATGTATGTGTATACCCCGAGCATGATATGCTACAATTTAAAAAGTGCTATATTTGAGCACAACTCTCTTATCCGGTCAAATTGATTATCTCAAGCCCACCAGTCCCAGTGTGGCCAGATAATCGAGGTCCTACTGTACTTCATGATTGTCATAGCCTAGATGAAGACGGACATCATAGGAGAAGAAGTAATTCAATTTGACTTGCTTTATTTTCACATTATTCTTGCTCATTTTGTTGTTGTTGTTGTTAAGTTAAGTAAACAGTATGGCCCTAAATGCATGAAAAAATGAGGGTAATGATAGAACAAGACTACAAAAATCTAGTTAAAAGAAAAAAAAATGTGCTGAAGAAGCCCGAGTATCTTCCAGATACATTGCGTTTATCTGGAAGAACCCATGACAAGTCAAGTTGATGTCACAAATCATCATTATATCAAGTGTCTAATGACCCATGATGTTATGCTTTCTACCATTTGGCTTTTCCAAATCAAGTAAATGTTACATAATCACAATTGAGCATATATATATACAGTGGAACTCAATATAATGAGATGGTCGGGACCAGGTCGTTTTACTCGTTATAGCCGATATCTTGTTATATCAGTAGGCATAAAAGAAAGCATAACATTAAGACATTAATTTGCACGTGTGGGACTACCCATCATCTTTCAATCAATACTGATAACTTGGTAATGTGTGTTAGGGAATTACTCACCTTCACGGGTAGGAAGATGTTTTTTCGCTAATGAAATCCAATATCAAGAATGTGTTTCTTATTAATTGTAGATGTTTGAATTTGTAAATTTATATACCGTACATGTAGTTTGCGATTGTGTCAAGATCGTCTGTGGATTGGTATGTGGTTTTCAAGCGTGTGTTGTGTGTGGAAAGCTTGAATATGGTCTGCACAATGCTGTGTGTGTATGTGACACATTCTGCATTTATGTACATCATGACTGAGTGTGAAGATGGGGAATTCCCTACGTAGAAAGCCAATCACAGCATCAGATTGTCTTACACCTGCTAAATGTCATGATGATGTCATGTATGCATACAGCTGTCCCACCACACTTTCTGCATGTATCAGTGCGCGCGCGCACAAACACACACATACACGTACAACATGTTATGCTAACTGGAGTGCACTGAAGAAAATATGTGTGTACAAGACACAGTTTTGGTGCATCGAGCTTTACAATCTCGGAACATGATAGCACAGGCGAAGAAAAACTTTACCTGAAGACACTTTGCTTTACCTCGCTATAACAGGTTTGATTGGCTATGTTTTTCTTTGTTTGGAAATCACACAATTTATCTCGTTATAGCAGTTATTTCGTTATAGCCGATCTCGCTATAAGAGTAGCATTTTACATAGACTTGTGTGGGAGGAAATTTGGGACCAGGAAAGTTTCCTCGTAATAACCGATATCTCGTTATAGCATTGTTCATTACAATGAGTTTCCCCTGTATATATATATATATATATATATATATATATATATATATATATATTTTTTTTTTTTTTTTTTTTTTTTTTTGGGGGGGGGGGGGGAATACTGTGAGGAGCACAGAAGTACACGCATGAGTTGGTCCACGGGGTTGGGTCATCTTTTGTGACATAATAGAACTCAAAATCCAGGCCTCTTTAAAACCAAGCAAATATTTGCCAATCATGACTTCAGAAAGGAAATGGTCAAGCATCATGGGCATTGCAATTTCAGACCGCAGAATTCATTGCCAATGTTACATAAATGTAATGTCCATGTAACACATATAAGAAAATTAACTTGCTGTACAGCAAATCCATGAAAGATTTCTGACTTAAACTGGCAACACTATAGCAGGGGCCAAAGTTCATATTGACACGGCAAAACTTAACCACATTTGTGATCATTTTCATTGTGAAATAGCAGAATGGATACCTCCGTTACATGGGCATCATGCACTTTTGCTGACCCAACCTGACAGACTGATTCAAATGCTCATAAGAATGATGAAATATTTAGATACAAAACCAGGTATACTACTGTATACGCTATATATTTCGCGGGGGTTTTATTTTCGCGAATTTCGCGAGTCTGGAGCTATTCGCGAAATTAACAACACGCGAAAATATTACCTTCCAATGAATCCCTTGCCTTGATGATACGAACATTTCAGTACTAGTATACCATGTCACGGCTTACCGAATAGACCATACTGGCTAAGCTTGTTTACGCACGTCCACGTCTACTTACGAATACTGTAGAGTGCCAATCCATTATCGCAAGGGGACCACTCGTCAGAAATCTAGCGCGATGGACTTAACCACTTCAAAAATGTTGAATTCTAACTTACAAGTTTGCAGAGTTTGGTAAGTTTTTTTTCATGCAGTGTATAACTAGTATCATTCTTATTTGCTAGTAAGTTGAAAATTCACAATTTCTTTGCCACTTCATATTTTCTCTGGTCCCCCAATTGCGAATTTAACCACTCGCGAAAATGAGTGACAGCGGCAACTCGCGAAAATTTATGTACGCGAAAATTATAGCGTATACAGTAATACTCTATTGCCACACCATGTAAACAAAAAGCCTGCGTGAGGAATTAAATAGCAAACAATTAGGGATGTGGTAACTGACAGTAAAACTGAATATCAAACAAATATCCCCTATTCATAGAAGAGAAATCTGTCCAAAGAGCTAGCACAATACTTACAGCAGGTTCTTGAGATAGCACTGGTGTCTCTGCTACTTGAGGAGCTTGCTCTCCTGTACAAAACAAGAACAATACACATATCAGGCATACACATGTACAGCTGTACAGGTAGTTCACATGATGTTGCATACAATGCATATTGGGATACATTGTACATGGAAGGAGATTTGATTTGAACAAGAGAGAGAGAGAGAAAAAAACCCTTTCAAATATGAAGCATAAAAGAGACAGTGAAGGCACTAATTACATCGTAAACGCCTGAGAAATCAGGCAGTCTGAAGATGCAATAAAAACTACACTCATTTGGTTAAGAATTCCTTTATCACCCTCCCTCCCCCCCCCCCCAAGAAATAAACATTGGCATTATTTAGCATATATAACTAGAGAAGCACTCTGAGAGCGCAGACCTCCGCCAAGCAGCTAATTTCCATCAACGATCTTCTTCTTCCATAGAGATCATAAGTGAAATCTGCCCATATGTAGGCTATGCATGCTAAAAATTGCCCGAATTCCCAATATAGAAGCCTTTTGTTACGTCATCAACCCTCAGCTGCATGGCGCGCCTCGCAGTAGAGCATGCACTTTAGTGCGCGTATGAAAACCTAAAAAAAATGTGCAGCTTGAACTCTCAAGTTCATTGACCCTACCTGCCAAAATATTGAAAATCCATCATAAAATCCATCAAAGTTTCCGGATCACTACCAAAAGTTAATCATCTGTTCCTAGTGTCATTCTCAATCTTTCCTGCAAGTTTCATCTAAATCCGTTCACAACTTTCAGAGTTATTTTGCACACAGACAAACAAACAAATGGTAATAAAAACATAACCTCCTCCCTTGGCAGAGGTAATTAACATTATTAGCATGTTGCCTACTGCCATATATGGAACCTATTGTATGTTCAGATGTTCAGTATTTGCTATTTAGATCATTCCATACGATCCAGACCATTTAGCTGGCAGCTTTTGCTCACTAGCACAAGCGGGTTACACACTGCTGATTGCGTCAAGAAGTCAAGCAGGGTCAAGTCTGCTCCTGCAATATTTGATTCATTCATTTCTCTTCTTTCCATTTAACTGTTTGTAGGTCTACTGCTCATCATTACCAAAAGAATGCAGGTAAAGGATGGAGAGAGAGGTGGAAAGAGAAAGAGAGAGATGGAGAGCCAATAGGAATGTTTGTTTTTTTATTTGATTTTTTTCTCCAAGTTTCAAGTTTCTTTATTTCACCAAAGCAAGGAACATATTAAAAACAAATACATACAAACATCAATATTTGGATACAATTACAAACATATCAGTAAGACAGTGAAAAGAAAAAAAAGATGCAAAAATAGAATGACAATTATACATACATACGGTGTAGGTTAACAGTTATGCTTTAGCAGTAGCAGCCTAGCCAGAAAGGAAATGTCCCTTATTTTCAGCTGACCTAAAATTATTAATTCAATTTCAATTATCTATAATATGTTCAAATGGAAGTAAAACATAGGAACAGGACAAGACAAAGACAAAACAAAACACACAATGACAATAATAAAATACAGGATGTCTCGAGACATAAACCATAAACGGATGAAAGATTATACTCTTGACCTTAATGAGTTTGGGTGTAATTATAGAGAAGAACTCCATCTCTATTCTACACCAGTACATAATCTAACAAGATACACATGAGCGGCCCCACATACTATTACTATACTTGGTAACCCGAGGGCCAAGAAACAACATCACTGTCATCACTCGCATAAAATCCCTACTGACTTGTTTCACACAGCACAGCACAGATGACATCATGTCTCTCATTCTACATACGGCCACTAGCCCACGGTACATTATTAACACAGACAGTCATCAAAGTGCAAATGGGAAAATGGTTACATATATATACTCAACAGTTGTCATGGAACATTAAATAGGAAAGTAGAGGGACCTTTTTGGATTTTTGAGATTTTCCCGGGTTACATTCTAGTCATATTTCTACTCTGTACTCGACTCGAGCTCGGGCGCTATCTATTGTACACTGCAATACTCCATATCCTACAGAAATGTTTGTGAATGGGACTGTCCGCCGCGACCTAGCAACACACAGACCACCGCACAGTGCATCAGCGACGGATAGCTTTGGGCTCTACAAATCCACCTAAAACTCAGTCCTCATATACTTGAAAGCATGTACACAGAATTAAGATTCAAAATAAACGATTCCAGGTGTTGCAGTATCACAAATCAGGGTGAAACAAGAAAAAAGTTCGATGATATCGCTGCAATATTTACCTTCGGCCATGTTGTCGACGGTAGGCAATAGTAAGGTCAAACGACGAACGTAGAGGGCAGTATAAATCGGCTGGCGCGGCTACCGCCGCCAGCGCCAGCGCGCCAGCCCTTGTTTGTCCCATCGCCATCGCACGCCGAGCCTAGCCCCGCGGCCGGCCGGCGAGCCAGCACCGCACGCCGCACCGGTACGAACCGCTAGCTACTACTGAGGCAACATTGCTGGAGCTCTCAGCTTTGTTCACATCACACATGTCCTTTTATTCATGTGCGGATGCTGCACTGCTCAGTAATTAACAAGAAACATCGCCAACAGTGTAACGTTAGTGTTGTTGCAGTGGTTCCTCTTATTAAGACTGAAAGTGATCCATCTGGAGGAGAAATCAACATGCAAGAACAGCAAATCACTGAAGAGGAAGCAGAACTGTATGATAGACAGATACGACTGTGGGGACTGGATGCACAAAAACGGTTTGTATGGCCCCAAAATGGCCCAAGGCCCCAAGCGAAGGCTAAGGCCAAGTTATTCCGCATTGACAGTGGTATTAAGCTGGCAGGAACACAAATGTATAGTAGTTTTTTATTACTTGTAAATCTAATTTTTATTTCTAGATGTGTATGAAAATATGATAGCGTATGACCCAGAGCTACCGGTAGGTAAGTAAATTTATATTTTATGTGTGTTTACTTAGGAAAACTCCTAACGTTTATAGTCCTAAAGCCAAAGGGGTGAAGAAGTCCTAATATTCAATGTTGATTAATGACCCAGAGTAAAAAGGCAGAGATCAACCATGTACAGGTCACATAAATTGAATTAAAATTTCAAAAGATATTCCTGAAAGTAATAACAACACCAAAATGCAAGGCCAAGAGGTACAAAATTGGTCTACAATGAAGATGTAATCTGCAGTGTATGTGAACTGTGGGTGAAGGGCCGTAAGGGCCTATCAAATACAGTGCACTCCCATTATAACAAACATGGTTATAACAAAATTCCGGTTACAACGAAGTACAAATTCAGGCCGCAACATTATCCACTCTTTGTATTTTCATTGTTTATATGTTCGATATAACGAAAGAAAATTGCCAGTCCCGAGGACATCGTTATAACGGGAGTCCACTGTAGTATATTGTAATGATAATGAATGTGAAACATACTATCATATTCATATCATCTGATCAGATAGGAATTCCCTAGGACTTCCATATCATTTTGAAGTCATTATGGTCATTGAGGCGCTAGTGCAGTTTCCTGCCTTAATTACAGTAGCGCCGTGGTTGTTGTTGTTGATACCTTGACTCTTTAGGCTGTAAATTTGTTTGTGTGGGTGTTTACATTGCATCATGTACAGCTATAAATCCCTGGCAACCAGAACTGTCTCGGCCATGGTGGAGAGAAAACAGAATGTTGAATTGAATACTTTACAGTGACAGCACAGCATGCTTTCATTTATTTCCTACCATTTTTAGGTGGTAAGATATAAAAGTATTGATAATCGAGATATAGACTCTATATCTTTGCCTATACCTGATCTAATGCATTGTGATTTGGGCTTATAGCTACAATTATTGTTTAGAAATGATGGATGCCCTGCATTGAACACGAGGTTGCTTTTTTTTTTTTTTTGGCCATAGGTTGAGGGCCAGCAGTATACTTCTTGTTGGCTTGGGAGGTCTTGGAGCAGAGGTCTGCAAGAATGTTGTCCTTGCTGGCATCAAGTCTGTCACACTCATGGATTCTGAGGTTCTATCCAAAAATGATTCCAGCTCACAGTTTCTTGCCTCCAGAGAAGACTGCGGCAAAAATGTAAGCTTTTCAAAATTCTATTTTTTGATATTATCTTTTCTTTTCTTGTTAAAAACAAAAAGAGCTGTTGTTTGTTCACGACTTTGTGGATTATCTGTTTTATATTATATTTGCCTTCAATGTCAAAATCTTTTTGTGTATTGGATCTCAGCAAAGTTTTTTCCCCCATGATTTTGTGGAAGCAATAGCTTTAGGAAAAGAAAAAAAAATTGGCAGAGGTAATACATTTAGTTGATTAGATCTAAATCTTACAATATGCTTTTGAAAGAATTATATTTGTCATTTTATTCTAGCTGCATTCTTTCTTGTATTAAAGAGGCCATTTTTTATTTCTTTAAAGAGAGAGAAAGCTGTTTTCTTTATGCATCTTTGAAGAAAGTCAATGTGAATCAGATAATGTCAGTAGATGTGTATATCCTGTTGAAATTTCATCTGTAGAGGGCAGTTGCCTCCAGACAGAGAGCCCAGAACCTCAATCCCAATGTGGATGTACAGGTGAAAGTTGGAGACATAATGGAGAAGCCTGAAGAATTCTTCAAACAGTTTGACATCGTGTGCCTGACCTGCTGCAGCCCTACAACCATGATGAGGATCAATGATATTTGCCACAGAAACAACATCAAGTTCTTTGCTGGGGACGTGTATGGCTTCTATGGATTCTCATTTACTGATCTGAACCATCACAGCTTTGTGGAGTGAGTTGATTGCATAAACTGGAGTAATTTTTTTTTTTTTTTTAAATCACTATGTCTATTCACTCATATACCTCAGACCTAGAATGCTTCTCATTGGGTAACATTGGAAATTAAGTGTTTTATTGATATTTTAGTGTACCAATGTATAAATGTACATGGAGTGTGAGTATGCATACATATTTATGATAAAAATAAGTTGATTTGTTTTTTTCAACGTGCAAATGAATCACTCAGAAAGCCTGCTTTTTCCCTCTCGCATTATTTAGTTGTGCAAGAAGATTCATATAGTCTTCCTTCGAGCTGTTCCAGCTGTTCCATACTTTCAACTACAAGACAGGAGTGAACATTTCTTGCTTGTCTTTTCCCCTCAAGCTAATTGCGCACTAGTGTGGTGATTAGCTGTATTGTAAAATCTATTATTTTCATGAAGATTTAATTTTTTGTGCAAATTGCCTGAATCAACGTTGGGCTGTGAATTCGACATTACAGGAAAATATTGTAAATGGACAGGCATACGTGCACTTATGATAGGGTCGCTGTGAAATCGCAAAAACAAAACGACATTTCACAAAAATTTCTGTGCTCTCCTCATGAAATGAAAATATCTGTGCAAGAAAATAACTGCTTTTACAGTTTTCCAATATTCATCATATAATACATGTATATGATAATTTCTTTTCTTTCTTTCTTTTTTGTTCCCAGAGAGAAAGTCAAAAAAGTGAAGGGAAGCAGTGCCACAGACAGCCAAGCAAAGAAACTCAAGGCTGACCCAACAGAAACAGTGTTTGTCAAGAAAACCATGACATTCCATCGCCTAAAGGAGGCTTTTGAGAAGGACTGGTCAGGTCTGTCTGAGAAGCAACTCAAGAGGGCACCCTACATCTTCTTCATTTTGAGAGGTGGGTGCACAGTGTTCATAAGTAAAAATCTCATTTCTGTGTGTACCAGTACATGATATTTGATGCCTTTCTTACAGACAAAATGAGTTTTAGTATTGATTTCTACAGTATTAATGTCAGGACAGTGTTATTGTTGTATACTCTCTTCAAAAGGAATTGATAATTTGCCTAGATTGTCAATTCTCTGGAGGCAAAAGAATGATATTATATTTTGTCCTTAAAAATTAGAATTGTTTGACCCTTCACTATCTAACAGTAATATGTGTGATGCTGAATGTAATTTTAGGGCAATAAATCTCACAATCTGCCCATTGCAAGTGAATAGCAAGATATATGCTGCTGTTACATTCTGCCTTGGGTTTGGATTGCCATTGGAAAATTGTAAACTCAAAACATGATCAAGGGAGTATCTCAGATTTGACCTCTCTATTGATGCATGTCAAGAAAACCAGAATTTCTATACTTTTTATTGCATTTATTCATGTGGTTTATCAAATAGTAAAGGATATCTGTATAGTCAGCATTTGAAGTTTACACATTAATATAACATTGCATTTTATAGCAATGTTAACACATTCACAATATATCATTTTAGCACCTAGGGTGTAGTAGCTATTACAGATAAACTTGCAGGAATATGCGTATGCAGTTTAGCCAGAAATTTGCTGAGAACTTCAGTACTTTTAGTTTTGTTCCATGCTGACAGACATTATAAGACTATATAACCAATTCATTCTTTGATTTCAGCCCTTTTCATGTTTCACAGCAAGTTTGGGCGAAAGCTGCAACCAGTAAGTGCAGAAAACGACAGAACTGAATTGCAGCGATTGCACAATGAGGCCTTCAATGAGATGGGACTGAAGAGTGATTTAATAACCACGGATTACACTGAGTAAGATGACATGTTTTACTTGACCTCAGTGACAACCTGAAAAAATAATAGTGGCTCCAACACCCTGCAGGGCAGAAGCATTGAAAAAAAAGAAAGAAGAAGAACGTAAATAATTTATAAGAACCATTAATATACCTGAAGTGCATTCTTAAATGGTGACCTGACTACTGTCATATGAGATATATGACAACTGTCATATAAGATATATGATAACTTTGTATGTATTTTCAAACAAAGAAGAAATGTTTTCCCAATCATAGAGTGTGAAGTATACAATATTGACAAAGGAGTTGTCAAGTTATGTAGTTGCTGTTGTCTCAGGTCCACATGTCATAATGCTGATTTTTGACATGTGAGTAACTTTCTTTGCGATAAATTTTCCATTGATAGTGAAAACAAAGAAGAATTATTTCTTCTGTCATGGCGTTCAAAATACTGTATTGAAAAATTAGCAGTTTCTAAAGTTACTTTATGTTTTGTTTGTTGTCTTAACCACATAATGTTACTTTCAGCTTGTGAGTAACTTTGGCAATAAATCTTACCTTGACAGATACTGTACTGGAGAGTTAGGGCCCACTTGTGCCATCGTGGGTGGGATCATTGGGCAAGAAATGATCAAGGTAAGATCTGAAGGACTCCTGTAACCCATCCTTAATTTGCTAGAAAACATGTAGACTTTTCTATGACATTTTACCAGATACTCTGTAAATCTGAAGTCTGTCATGTGTAATGATTATTGCTTGTGTACCCAACTTTATCAAGTATTCTGCTATTATTTGAAAGATGGATGTTTACTCCACCTTCATTTGTTTTATGGCTATTATGCCTTCAATGTTTGCATGAAGATCAGGTGTATTTATTTTGTTCCAAACTCAAAAGTTTCTCATATATGACTGCCCAGCTCAAAACCAACAAAAAATTGTGTATTAGGATTCTGTGTTATGGACTGAAATATGTCATCTGGGTTGACCTGCTCAAATTTTAATAGCTTTTCTTACCTAAGAGAGTACTCATTTCCCTACCTTCTATCAAAATTTGGCAGCTTAAAACAAAATAGAAATCAAATACTGTGTAGTAGTTTTTCTGAACCATTATGATATCTTTTTCGGACAGGTGCTGTTTTCACTGTGAAATAGAACATGTTTTCATTGATACTCCTTTACAGCATGCTTGAGTGACCCAAGTCATTACATCTGCTTTTCTCCATTTTCTATGAAACTGCTCCTCATAAATGTCCCTTATTTCAATCACTTTTTTTTAATGTGTTAGGATGCCTGATGGGCCAATATTAACAAGTTATACATCATTTTAAAGCTCAGAGCTCATTTGTTCAAACTGTGTAGAAAAGTGGAAATTAATTTTGTCCTCCTCTCTGTTGGCTTTGAACTGGGTGGTCACATATGGTTAATCAGTAATGGACATTTGTGACAATGATAATTTATGCTGTGTTTTTTGTTTTTTGTTATTTTTGTGTTATTTTCAGGCGGCATCAGGAAGGGATGCACCACTGAATAATTTCTTCCTCTACGATGGAGTTGAGAGTGTTGGAATGGTGGACTCCATCACTGCTGCTTGACCTTGCGATGATGTCCTTTCATCTGTGGAAAACATTTTAGGATGTGGAGAGGCCCATGGAAAGAGTTAACAACAAGAGCTGATGAAGATACACTGTAGTTGGCAGAAATTTCAGTGAAAGAGACGAACTGTGCTGCCCGTGGTGTTGTTTGCCATGAACTCTGATAACTCTTGCCACTTTCATCGTGTGTTCTTAGCTTCAAGCACAGGAAGTTGAAAGATGATGAAAGAAGAATAGAAATTGAAGCTGTTTGTATGAATGCATGAAAAGAAGAAAAAAAGAAGGGATGCAGATTCAGTGCCATATTGACCTTTATTGCACGAAATGAGTTGGATGGCTAACTGCAATATCCAGGCTGTCTCTGAACAAAATACAATGCACATGTATTAATAACTTTGTAGTTCTGAGCAATCCAAGCTCAATTTGTGTGTAAAATAGACCAAAAATTATTTTTTGCATGAGAAAGAGGATTGCAATCTTGATGGAACTTTCCTTGTTTTTGTTTTGTTTTTTATTTTCATGATCAATGTTAATAAACTGGGTTTAATCTACGTGTATGTGCAAATACCAATAAGGCTACACCTTTCACTTTTAATGTCACATTCACGAATGAAATGAATGAAACAGGTGTCTGTCTGGCACTACAGACATCCTATGAATAAGTTTATGACATACATGTATGCAACAGTGGGCTTCATTTTAGTGCACAGTTTTTAGTGGTGTCTAAATGAGCACACAATTTCGTGAAAAAGGCAGTCTTGAAGTTTAAGTACAATAAAAAGGAATATTATGGGTGTGTAGAACTGCATTCTATCCCACCTCCTCCAGCTTTGGAAGGAGGCATACTTGTATTATGTATAGGGTGCACTGCTGTTATAATGAACACAGTTATATCAGCATTTTATATAGCGAAGTAAAAATGTGAGTCCCAAAGTTATCGCCATTGAAGTCTATGGAACAACATCTGTTTATAATGAACAGGTATTTAGCGAACTTTTTGTTATTACGAAGTAATTTCCAAACGCCATTGACAAAGAAAAAGAAAAGACATGTGCTTCGTTATAATGAAGTAGGGATCGCTTACGAAAATCCAGAGCAGGACAAACATTTACAGAGGGTCTCTGCATGGGCAAATGCTTCACATTCCAGTGTTCAGCGTTTGCTTCCTACATGTGTCATGCACCATTTCCATGGAGAACTTGCCATATTATGTAGTTTAACGACCTTAGGGATAATTAAACTTCTGTTGTGTAGCAGTGAATCAGTAGGATTGGTTTGGAATTCTGAATTTTGAGACCACTTGCAGCAGATTTACACCAGCATAAATTTGTTCCAACTTCAGGTCAACCTGTAGATTAGTGCAAAAAGGTGTTTCGGAAAACTTAAAAATGCTGACTTTCAAAATATTTGAACATTGAATTTTTGTTAAAAAGTAATGAATATAAGAGAACAAGAAAAACTTAATGAATTTTAGTCTTGGTAGTTGTCACCTAAATCAAATTTTGCACTTTTTCTGTTCTCAGGTCTATGACGTTATTATAGGGTTACTTGATGAGTCATAATATGTATGTTGCATATGTTTGTGTACATATTCTTTTTTAGTTGATCATCTCTTGAATCCACTGTGCAACAGCTGTGCATGAATTGTCTGCCAGCATACTGTACAATGTAAATGTACGCTCTACGTGTATTATGATGATGGATTTCCTACTAAAGTCGTCATTTTATACCAAGCATGCCATCTTGAGGTTTTTTGGGTTTTTTTATTGCAGTAGTTTGTGGTTGTTGGAGGTCATTGGCCCTGAGAAATTGTGACATGATTTTGTTGTTGTTGTTGCTGGAAGTACACAAATGTGACTAGAAACTGATTATATTCACTCAAATAACTGTTTGATAGGTATTGCTTTGTACATCTTTAAACTCTTGAATTAAAGAAATAAGGTCTGCAGTGGCGGATCCAGAGGGGGGCGCAACCGGCGCACGCCCCCCTTTATTTTTCGTAAAAAACAAAAGAAAGAAAAAGACAAAAATGAAATGAAATCCGGAAGTGGCACCAGAAATATTAGTCACCCCCCCTTTACAGAATTCCTGGATTCGCCCCTGGTTTGGTCTGGATAAGTAGTTTGAGGAAGTTTATAGACTTCAAAACTTGACTAGAAATAATTTGTGTATTGGACTTTGTTCATTACCGGGTAAAATCACAAAGTTACATACTGCTATAGTGTCCAATTAAGATACCATAATTGTTGTCTGTGTTTAAGAACTGTCACAATTGCTCCATCATAGGCAAAATCAACAATTTACATGGTGTGCAAAAATTTAACTCTGGTCTTGATTCACATGAAATAGGACATATAACAAGGGGAATAAACATATTGCTCAACTTGTCTATTTTCCTTACTATCACATAGGTTGCAAAAGCCCAGTCACTAAAATTGAGTAAGAATGATATGTAGTACATATATCAGTGCAAGTATATTCCAGCCTCCTGTTGATTAATTGAGGTGGGATTTGCATACTAGTACATGTACATGTACCGGTATTATGATTTCCCTATCATTGATCACCTGTAACTTATATAAGTGAGGAAACTTTCCTCCCATATTTTCCAAAATGACATTCGTCATATATACTACAATGTATTTTTTAAGTGAATCAAAATAACTGTTAGTCCTGAAATCCGTTGAATTTCCGAGTTTTAGACCTACATAGCCTTTGCTACTACAGGTGTACATATATAATTTTGCATTCGTGAAGAAAGGGTGGGGGGGGGGGGGGGGGGGCCTCAAACATTACCAACGGACAAAATTGTACGTATTGTACGTCGACGTCGGGAATGGCATTTATTGTGTGTCGCGTCAGTGAACTCGTGGCCCTTGTAGCCTGCGGTACGCTGCTCAGCTGCTAAGTCTTCGTGATAAATCTCGGGCGACACTGCCACCCTGAAGCCTCAAATTGGGATATTTTTGGCGACTTACAATAAGCTACATAGCTTCTTGTGCTTGATTAGTTTTTGACAAGTATTAATTGCCCACTTTATAAATCAGATAAAGAACAAGACAAGAACATACTACGTAGTCCCATGCAATTGATTTTGCGTTTGTGACGTTGAGACTACTGAAGCGCGAACCACGCACTGCATGCACGCACTGCACTGCTGCATAAATTTACTGCTGGTTCGTTGCATTGTGTCATCAGTGACGGTTAAGTCATTCATTTATCAGGTGTCAACATGGTGCTTCTCGACAATGATGCTGTAAGTAACTCTCTCCTTGTTGACAATTTACACACGAGGTTGCCACAATGCCAACGACATGATTATGAACACCAGTGGCAGTGCAGTGGCAGTGCTCACCAGTCTGAATGAATGAGCTATAGAACCTAGTTCTAGTTATAACGTTAGGTGCCTAATTATAAAATAAGTATTCAGAAGGATACCGGGATAGGTCCCACTGAAATGTCATTCAGTTGTCCACATTGATTGTACAACTAAAAGGAGCAACTGTGAGTGTAGTAATGCCAAACTTTACCCCGGTGTAATGTTATTCCATTGTTTTACTTTTATGTTTCTGTCAAGACTTTGCTGAACAGATGTGTTGACTGTTAAGTAATCAATTCAAGGAAAGTTTCAAATGTACCATCTCAATCTGCGTCCTGGCATCCGCGATCTGCCACACCATCCATTGAAATTAATTGTTAATTGTTGCCAAGTTGTTCAATTTTATAGACAAAGTCCCTCAGCTCTGTTCTACCGATCTTTCATATACACCCATCTTTCATTTTATATACACAGCATAAAATTTTGATGTATTTTTTTTCCTTTTAGGTCAGTTTCCTTCTTTTGATAATTTAGTTGTGTGGAAGGTACTCATGCATTGGAATTGGATGCAAGAAACTGTTGCTCAATTCAGTTCAGTTCATTCTTTCATCTAAATTTTGGAAAGTTCTAGACTACTGAAGATCTTTTTGCATCCTCAGGGTGGTCCACAACTTGAAATTTGAGCATTTTACAAGCTCTGACTGATGATATTGTGAAATTTGTTATGTCTTACTCTTAGGAGCTAGGACAGGAGTGCACATTTAGAGTGTACACATATACACATGTCGTACATAGCACGAAATATTTCGCAAATTATTTCTAGTTGTGCTGCTTATTATGTTCATTGTTCTGACTCGTGTTTTGCACACAAATTTTCGAAGTGGTTTGATGTTTATCAAGTTTTGCACATGTTTTTTTTCCATGTTTGAATACATTTTATTTTTAGCATGTTGCCAATTCTTGAGGATATTGCACAAGAATTTGAGAATGTTGCAGCGACATGCCCAAATCCTTTGGGGACCACCCTGCATCCTTTTGTATCATGGCAAAATCAAACTAGTGTACACTAAGAAATAGAAGTACCATGATACATCATGTATTTTCCTTTTAATAGGTTACCATGTACGTCACTCATGGTTTCATATGTACATGTAAATGTTTTAAATTTATATTAAAAGCATGGTGAGTAATGAGATTGTGTAACCTGTTTTGTGTGAAAATATAAGTACATGATAGATGAATCTATTCCATGTATATAAGGATATAAGTACTGTATTGAGATACATGTGTAAACAAGTAGTGCATGACCCTGCTATCGAGATATTTAGATTAGGTGAAACATTTAAGCAGTATGGTCTCTACTTAAATGTAGACCCTACATGTTCAGTGAGAAGTTTTTTTTTTTGTTTGTTTCTTTTTCAAGTCCATCTGACTTGTCTGACTCAGACTAATAAACCAGAGCTCATAGCATCATGTTCAAATACAAAATAAATTTTACATTCCTTCATTAAACGTAGTCAAGGTAAATTAATATTTAGGGTTGCTGTGGTCCACAAAATGAAGAGTATCCGCCCATATGACATTTTAGTCTTTAATTACATACAGTGTATATCTTGCATTCTATTGTAAATACAGTACTGCAGTCATTATTGTCCATGTGGTTCATATCAATCTGATGGTATTTGTAATTAATGCTCATTGCTGTTAAAGTGTGTGTACAGTTCTGGTCGAGGTGAGGATTTGGCTTTTAACATTTTGTGAGATATTCAGAAACCACTCTATGAGATGTCAAAGAGCATGCAATTCTAAAGGGTATCAAAAGTTTATTTGATGAAAATCGGTTTTGAAATGGCTGAGATATCCAAAAACAAGGTGAAACAAAGAGATCCTAATAAAGTTGTGGCATGTCGCCTTTTATTATTATCACTTTTTTTGGATATCTCAGCCATTTCAAAACCAATTTTCATCAAATAAACATTGAATCCTTCTTAAAATCAAATCACATGCTCTTTCATATTTCATAAGAGGTTTCTCATTATCTCACTTAGAAATGTTCAAAACATGAATCCCTCACCTCAACCAGTACTGTACAGTCCCTTTAAGATTTCAACTGGCAATACATGTAGATCGTGCTCATAAATAAGCTACATTGAAGTGTTAATCTGAAAGCTGCTATTGCTGAATGTCACAACATGAAACTCTAAATTGAGCATTTATTTGATGGAAATACCATTATGCTCTTTACATGTAGAGCTTCCCTAAGTTGATGGACACACTGCTCTTTCATACCTGGACAATGCTCTCCATAACATACACTACAGTATTTATATCTTTGGGAGAAAGTTTCCTATGAAGAAGCCATTAGGAGTAAACGTTGCTCCCAGTAAGTTGTGTACAGCTGTAATTGTAAGATTTTAAGAAAGCTCACATTTCACCCAAAATATGTGAACAGATTATGACTTGCTTTACTCACATGTGGGAACCTGTGGGATTCAAAAAGCATTATGACCAAGTAGGCCTACATATAAATGACTTTGTACATTCTATGTCATTCCTTGCGATTAATTGAAGGGGAACAAAATGTGAAAACAATTTTTAAGTACATTGAAACAATATTTTGTATTTAAGATAGGGATATATTATACATGTAATCTGTGAACTTGTAAAATTCAATTTGATAGAGATTTCACTTGAGAAATGTTTGTGTGGGAGTATGCAATTGTACAATGTATTTTGATATTGTTGTCACATGACCACCGGATTCACTGGTGACACACAGCTTGACATTACCTCCGCCAAGGAATGAGGAGGTTAAGTGATCATCACAAAATAACTAACAAAAGTTGTTGACTGATTTGAATGAAACTTGCAGTAAAAGTTGATAATGACTTAATGAACAGATGATTCAAGTTTGGTAGTGATTCAGGAATTTTTATAGATTTTTAAATGATTTGGTTATCTTTTTGTAGATAGTGTCAATGAACTGGGAGTATACAATGTACTTTAAGCATATTTGAGGTTGGCATACATGCTCTAAAGTATGTGCTCTGCTCTTTCCCCTAAATCAGTAAATGTGCTTTCAGTTAGCTGATGACTCAAGGGGAATAGTAGATAGGCTGAATTAACAGTTACTTGTGCCCCCCCCCCCCCCAACTGATATTTGGTTATTGTTGATTGCAAGTATTAATCAGTGTTGTTATGAACGATGATATAATTTACTCCTTCATTTCTAATAGTATTTCAACGTTTCTTATTTTATGTTATTTCAATCAGTTCCTGGCTGAGCTGACGCGTCTCTTTCAGAAGACACGGACTTCAGGAACAGTCTACATTACAATGAAGCAATGTAAGTGTATTTCTACTGTACAAATTTAATTGAAATTAAATAAATGAAATTAAAAAAATTTCACTGAAGTCATTATAGCCATTTTTAAGATGTTATATATTCCTTTGGTAAGTTTTTTTTTTTAAAGCAAAAACAGGTATTAAAAAAGCCTTCTCAGCCTAGAGGTCCCCTTTAAAGGGATGGTACAGTATTGGTGGAGATGAGAATTGGGCTTTTAACTTTTTGCGAGATACCAAGAAAACACATAGGAAATAGTACATAGCATACCATTTTACGAGGAATTCAAAGTTTATTTGATGAAAATTTGGTTTGGAATGACTGAAACATCAAAAAACAAAGTAAAACAAAGCGATTGTAATAAAAGGTGGGTCCAACACTTTCTTAGAATCGCTCTGTTTTGGATATCTCAGCCATTTCAAAACCAATTTTCATCAAATAAACATTGAATTCCTCATGGAACTACATGCTCTTCCCTATTTCATAAGAAGTTTCTCATTATCTCACCAAAAAATGTTAGAAACCTGAAATTAGGTCTCAACCAAAACTATACGATCCCTTTAAGGCCAAGAAGACACTCTTGCACTTTAGAGAGGCCAGGTTACATTTTTATTTTGTCAAAAACATTTTTTAATTTATGTTTCTCCCAACTTGTGTACTCCTTATACATGTATGAGGCATCATCTTTGATAGTGAAGGCATAGCAGTGTAAACTTTGTGTTTCATCATCATATCTGTCTTAGCATTAACACATAAAAAAAAAAGAAACTGGCCCAACAACCATCAATTATTTTCTCTAAAGGTGGTTTCCAAGGAGCAGAAGAACCATGACAAAGCAAATCTACACAGAGTAATTGTCTGATTTCTGACACTGAATAAAGATAGTCCTGGTTCTAAGTGAAATATTTAATTTCTAATACCTATACTGTACCTTTATCCTTGGTGTAATTTCCATTTAGCTCTGCTGTTTTCTTGAGCTTTGGGAAAAACTTTTTACCCCAATTACTCTGCTTCATGTCAATAGACCTTACTGTCTCTTAACTTTAGAAGATCTGCTGCTAATACCCCTTTATACTGTGATCAAAATGTTGAGTCTCTGCAAACAGTTTTGAAAACACTTGAAAAAAAAAATAGATCTCTTGTCTGTTTATCGAAACCGCTTGTTCAGATTTTGCCTGAACAGGTCCTGACTGGCTCCATTCTCATTGTTACCAAGATTCCCTCTAATAAATGGCACACAATTTCAATACTACATGTACATCCGCATGGTAACATGAACGTTGTTCACTTTAGCTTCATGGTTTATTCATTGTCGGTCACATATTTGAGCGATGAATTTCAGCTTGATTAACTTATGGGTCACTATAGGAGGCTCTGAAACTGTGCCCCTGCATTTGAATTCAGAGCCTGATTGGATTGAACACCTTTGCTAAGACTGTATATCGATATTCTATCTGCTTTATACAGACTTTATATACTGAGCTAAAACCCTGCGCAAGGCTGCTCAATGAGGCTTCAGAAACTTACATTATTTAGCACTCGCCTCATAAATAGGGTAGACTGTACAAGCTGTTATTTATGCGAGGGTTTAATTTTTGGTGGATTTGGTTGGATGACGAATTTGACAACACATGAAAATGTCGCCATGCCCTGGTGTAATTGTGCACTTGATGACAGCTTCTGTGTCTATTCGGGAGAACAACAGCTCGCAAAAGTGTTGATGACCTCCGCATTCACAAAAATATCTGTACGCGAAAATTACAGCTTATACAGTATGGTAACGTTAATGAGACTGTGGCTATCTACCTGGCCTGGTGCATTTCCCAGTCTGGTTTTTCCATGTCACTGTTTTGGTAGCTGGATGTGTTTTGTTGCACATATTAGGTAAACCCTGAAAGGATTGTCAAACTCTGGTCACCAATTGTGAAATCTACTTCCAAACAGATTTAATTCTTGTTCACAGTTCTACTAACTCTGAAATAGGGACTTTTTCCCGAGCAAATGGGCGAACAGCAATGTGGTGTCAAAAGAAGTACATAAGGCTCATCTGGATTAAAGCCAAAACATAGTTCTGGTACGCCTGCAAAAGTTGTCAAATTTCGCTCCCATATGTGAACGTATGCCTAGGAAATGTGCGGAATAACACTGTAATAACAAGATATTCAATGGGTAACGACGAAAATGCGAAATATTAACCAAAAAGGTTCAGTCTCAGAACTTACCCAAACGGGGTCAGGCTAAACTCGGACTCGGGGATAACTCGGCCTCACTTTGACGGCGGGCTGAATTGGTTGTCCCTCTGGATTGTGTACATTGTAGTCCTGAGGTGACTTGATAGGTGCTCTGGATATGTTCACAGTTCATAATAAAAACCATAAGGCCAGACACACGTAACTGAGTTATGATGTTTTTACATTATTGTTTTATATTTTTTGCAGAATTGTTAATACCACAATAGTTATCATTCATTTGGCTTTTGTATGTGTACTAATTTCTAAAAGTCAAGGGCATCATAATTTAACCTTTATGTGAGCACAACTGGTTTTTATTTTTCTCTGTTGTAATATTGGTGTAACCTGGAAATTATTAAAGAGTGTCAGTATAGCCAATAAACAATGTCAGTTCAAACTGTCACAGTCAATTAAAAATATTGTATTTGTAAATTCCAAATAGGACCTACTGTGACCTATACACCCACTCCTAATGATATACAAATACATGTCATGCATAATCTTGCATAATCATTATAATGGTATGTGTTCAAATATGATGTGCTTGTGTGCTTGTTTGTATTACAAGTGTGTAGTATAGTACATGTATGTATACTAGCACTGTATGGACTCGACATCTTTTTATTCATGTTTTGACCATCTGGGACTTGCATAATATGAGCAACTCCTCTTATTTATTGATTTATTCTTTAAATGTCACCAGTAGTGCAGTAAATGAGAGTAAATTGTAAATTACTACGCTGTGACCAGATTCTCTATAAAGATCCAAATGGACATATTGTAGGTACAGCACTGGTAATTCGTAACAATACATGGCATCCACATGCTATTCACAGGACCTTCACTCCAATCGTTTTTGTTTGTTTGTTTGTTTGTTTGTTTTTTGCTCAGGTGATGCCTTAAAGTGCAGTGTTGCGATTTCTGTTGCAGATTGACTGACAAGTTCTAGACAAACTGCACAGATCTGTTAAGACAGCATGTATACCTGAAAGAAGAGATGAAAATCTGTTGATACTATGAATAATGTCATGACAGATGTCACAATGATAAGAATCAAATCATCTCCATGAACCACAAACTCCTCTAAAATTTCCAGTCTGTCTTATCAGATGATAATGCTGACATTTCAGTCTCAACTTGGACGTAAGAGTGCACTTGCATTTTTTATTTTCATCTGTAGATTATGGCCAGACCAAACCCAAGCCTCGTTCGGCCAAGGGTGACAGGACATCAGTGTCCGATCAGTCAGAGCACAAGTGTTTGTTCAGAGCAACAAATGGCAAGAAGAAGATTTCCACTGTGGTAAGAGAAGATTATTGAAAGGAGTGGTCCTCATCTGCTGACCTTAATTTCATCTCCCATAAACCAGCTGTCAGTTTCTGCCCACTCATGTCAGTCACACAACTTTCAGTTCAACAATACAAAAGAAAAGCAATCAAACCTTTGAAAAGAAAATGTTTGGCAGCGCACAGATGAATTACATTTGATTGAGGATGGTGCCTTGAAGTTGCAATGCATAAAATATATTGCACTTTTACATTCTGAGCAAAGAAGTTGACAATGGAATACAAACTGTGCACAAAATTTAGCATCAGAGTTATGGCCACAATATTGTAACATACAAGAGTTTAGAACATATTTATCTACATTATGTTTGTATTTTGAATTTTTCATTTCATGTGTGTGAAGCAATGCACTCATATTGTTTAGTCTTTAAGTTTGATGCTGCTTGCTTCAATAACACGTTCAAAAGAAATGCGCACATCTTCCACTGCCATTGTCAAAAATGATCCTTTTACACAAGTACTTAATGCCATCATTAAGAACAAATATCTTTTTAGTGGTTGCACAACTTCTGTGACTGATACTGGCAAAAATTGTCCAGAAAGCTACAAACTAATTGTGTAACACTGAAAAAATCATTTGTGTCAAATATTTGTAATAAATGATGCGGTCATGAATAAAACATTTTCTCTCTTTTTTGCTTTTCAGATAAGCTCGAAAGATGTCACAAAATTTCAAATGGTAAGTGAAGAGGGAATGAATGTAGGTATTTTGGGTGGTATTCTGAAAATCTTCCTAAGTTTCTTCCTAAGTTTCTTCCTAAGTCAGAAACTTAGGAAGTGCCTAGGAAAGACAGAATTGGTATTCTGAAATTTCTTCCTAGGCACTTCTTAATGCAAATTAGGCCATCCTTATCCTCGCCCACGTCCTTTCTTAAGCCAATATGAAATGCCGTATCATAAGAAATGCCGTGTCATGACGTAGGGTTAAATACACGTGTGCGCAGCATGTTCCCTTTCTCATGCCCAATTCGCGCATCAGAGTACATGTTGCGTGCAGTGAATGACATGCGCCTATCACGATGTTTTGCAACTTGCTATATATTAACAACGTACATGTACTTAGGACAGGGGTGGAGCTTTCCTAAATATCTTCCGAAAATTCTTCTTTCCTAAGTGCATTCTAGAATAATAATAATAATAACTATTTCTTATTGAGCGCTTTTACAGGACCTGATCAAAGCGCTGTACATACATCAACAAACAACATTCACAAAGCATAGGAACATACTTAGTAGTTACAATTGAAATAGTTCAGTCTTGAGTTTCCTTCTAAACATTTCCTCTGAATCACATAGACGGAGTTGTTTTGGTAGAGTGTTCCAGACAACAGATCCAGCATATGAAAATGTACGTTCGAAAGCTTTGGTTTTTGCTTGTGGGATTTGTAAGACTGTCTTATCATTTTGTGACTGGAGTTGATATCTGGTGGCTGTAGGGGTGGTTAGTAGGTTGGATAGGTATTGAGGAGCGGTATTCATCATGCATTTATAGACAAGAAGGGCTAGTTTGAAATCGATACGCTCTTTGATGGGGAGCCAGTGTAACTGCTTCAGTAAAGGAGCACTCGGGGATCTTCTCTTTACACCAAGCACCAGGCGAGCCGCTCGATTTTGGACTTTTTGGAGTCTTTTCACATCACTGACATTCATATTTGTCAGCAGAGAATTTCCATAATCAAGCCTGCTCAGAACTAGAGAGCGCACTGCATGGTTACATGCATCTTCTGTAAGATACTTTCGAACATGAGATATGTTTCTCAGATGGAGGTTTGCTGTACCAACTTCTTCCTAAGTCAGAAATTTGCATACTCCCGCCCCCTTCCTAAATTTCTTCCTAAGTTTAGGAAAAAAACGTAGGAACAGACTTAGGAAGAAACTTGAGAAGATTTTCAGAATACCACTTAGGAAAATATCCTGACTTAGGAAGAAATTTCTTCCTAGGAAGGATTTCAGAATACCACCCTTGATTTCTTGGTGAGACATCAATTGATATACAAAGCTCAGTAGAATTGAACAAGTATAAGTATTTCAAAAGAAAACAACAATTTGGTTTGAATGGGTTATGATAGGGTAACAAATCTGCTTTGATACCTAGGATTGAACAGAATAATTCAAGGCACAAAAATGTAAGTCAACAAAATTGAAATACTCGCAAAGTGTCAAAACTTTAAGATATGGTTTATCACAAGCAAATCATGTCGACTGCCTACTGTGGGTTATATCATTTTAGGAAATTCAAACTAATGTTTGAACTTTCAGTCACCTCATTGCTAATCAATTTTACTGAAGATGCCATGTTTCAAGAAACTTATCTTCACCTTCCTGTTATGCCATGACTAAGAGAATAGTTTATTAACTAATATAGATTACTTGTCATATTATTACATTTTAACATGCATACATGAGTGTTTTGTTTTGAAGTGACATGATGCTGTGAGTATGTGTACTTGAGGGAAATGATGAAGATATCTTAAAAAAAAAAGAATTCAGCAAACTGGGTATAAATTTCATTACAAATTGTACACTTTCTAAATCTCATGACTCTCAATATATACCATGTGAAGATTGCATTAGGAATACTGATTGATGAAGGTTGGTAAAATGTCCTCGATGGCTAGTGAAATAGCTCCCTCTAAAGGTGTACTTTTTCCATTGATGTAGGCAGGAATTTATGGGCTACTGGTATTGCATGTACTTGAGTTACTGTGTCAGTGGACTGAGTGTGGGGAACACCATTTGATTAACCCTCTGTTTGATTGAACAGTCTCATGAAAACACAAACAAGCACTTATTGAGGTTTGGGTTTTTTTTTTTACCTTTGTAGTACATCTTTAACAAGTTCTGAGTGGATGTGTGTGTGTGTGTGTGTGTGTGTGTTGATGCTTCAATAAGTCCCCTACACTCTTTGGCATGTGTCCATCATGATATTTAGATACAAGCTTGGAGAAAGTGTGATGGACTTCAAATGGGACAGAAAGGGGAAAGAAAACAAACACGGATGGCAAGCAATTGTTATCTTTGCTGGCAAAAGACAATTCTCTCAGGCTTTTCCTGAAGGTTGTAATTAAAGTCTCTCACTACTGGCCCAATTTGAAGGTAGTAGTCTCAGGAGGTCAAAGAGAGGTCATGTTAACATGACCAATAGATAATATGTAGTACATGTATAGGAGACTTATTGCACCCTTTACCTTACCAAGAAGACAAAGGCCAAAGCAAAATTTGAGGGAAAGTTGAGTTTGATGAATGCAACACACTCTGTTTAAGAAGTGTTTGAGAAGTGTTACAGTAAAAAACAAAAATATTTTGAATCAGTTGAATATATGTTTAAGGCAAGAATACTGTATACGCCGAATATTTCACGAGGTTTTTTTTTCGCGAATTTCGCTAGTCAGGTGCTATTCGCGAAATTGAAGACACGCGAAAATATTGACTCTGATTCCCGAAGTGAATGTGACGTATGCGTGTACTCTTCTCCGTTCAGTACAGGACTCCACAATCGTGAATTTAACCACTCGCGAAATCGTCAGGAATTCTCGATACTTCCCGATTCCCAAAAATTTAGACTCGCGAAATACATGGCATATACAGTATTTCAGATATTATACAAAAAGAAGAAGAAAAATACACGCTATTCAGTTCAAATGATGCATCGTGTACTAGTAAAGAAATGAAGTAAAATGTCCTTGGAAGTAAACTGAAAGGATATTTTTTCCTTTTAAAATTTTGTTAGTAAAAACAGTGTGACATCACTCAAATTTTGTATGATGATTGAGCAAATTATTGCTGTTGATTAGGGATATCAGTCAAGTCATGCATGTCAGTCAAATGCGTCAGTCCCATGATTTGAAATTGTTTTGATATTATGGCATATTCTCTTGTAACATCCTTGAGCAAGATATCTTTATTCTGTCCACCATGGGTAATGCAGATTGTTACAACTTTGATTTTGCATGGTGTATTGGCTGGCAGCTGTGAATGAAATCCTTTGTGACTGCTATGATGGCCATAATCCATTAGAAGACTGATTTAACTGAGCCTTTTTTGAGCTAACTGAGCCTTTTTTGAGCTACTTCTTTTTTTTTTTTTACTGAGCAGTTTTTGCTATTTTTGTTCTTTTAACTGAGACCTTTTTAGCTGCTTTTTTTTTCACTTTTCAAACCCTTCTTGAGCTACTTTTTCTTTTAACTCACTGCTGATGTAAAGCTTTTTACAGTTTTTAGACAGCCCTGAAGGACAGGTTGAATAAAGTGAGAGAGTCCATTTTGTGTAGTGCACTCGGTCCTTAACCCCAGGCCTGTCATCCTGCGATGCACTTGAAAATTGGTGAATGGAAGACAAAATCTTAATGAAAGTGGGTCTCCAACTAACCCTTGGTGAGAAGTAGGTCATTTGTCACTTTGATCCTCAGCTCTAATGAGCTGCGGTATTGCATGTATAGCACTGTGAAGATGTTGCCAGTGCTTCGCTGAGCAGTTGAAGTGAGTGTTAAAGAAAGCTTGTATTCAAAGAGAGACAAGTGTGTGAAGAAAGATTGTAAGAGATTTATAAAACACATGAGAGACAAAGTTTGAGGAGGCCCTCTACGTGTACATGAGTGTATGCATGACATGTTCAAAGTTTGATGTTTGAAGAGTTATGTTGTGAGTGTGTAGACTACTGTATCGGGGCTTCACAGGGTCTGTGTCATTAACTTTTTTGTCAAATTTCCTTCACCCTCTGAATGCTTACAGTGAACAAAAATTAAAAACAACAATAAAAGCAACAATAACAACAACAATAACAACAACAAACAAATAAACTAAAAACAGACAAATACCAAATCACAACTGATACAGTTACATTCCCAAAAAATGAATTTGAATCACACGGTTAAAGTGATATTTCAGTGATGATGGAGGTTATATTGATGATTATGATGTCAGTAATTGTCATGATTATAAATTGTGGATATGATAAATCTGTGATACTTGTACTAAAAACAGCGCTATTGATGAACATGCTCAGTAGATTATTAACAGTTATCCGCAATAATGACATTGAAATACTTTCATCATTATTGATATTGTATTAATTGTCAGCATCATCATCATTATCATTTTGTAGCAAATGGATTTATGCTCAAGGGTAAATTCCTTGCCATATATCATTCCAAAATGTGCCCATCCTTTATTTTGTTTTTTGTCTCCCTTACAGGCCTATGCCAATGTCATGAAGGGTAACATGGATGGCCTGAAGAAGAGAGACAAGAGATCTGCAAAGAGCAAAAGCAAAACAAACAAAGCAACATAGTTTTCTTTGGACCGCAGCAGCCCCAGAGACTCAAGCTGTACCTCTTTCCAAGTGCAAATTACTTGTGTTGTGCATGTGGTCATGACTCACATCTTATAGGGGTGCGTGGAGAAAAGGAAAAGAGACATGGATGTACCTTATTGTATCAACGGTATATATGCCAGTCCTGTTGGAAAGAAATTGTCCTTTTACTGACATGAGAATGGAGGAGTGGGACTAATGTGGCTTGTCAAATTAATTTGCAACAGTGGATTGAATTTGCCAACCTGTATCTGTTGACCAGTGTCTTGCTACAGAGGTGCCAACTGCCAACTGTTTCTTCTTTTTTTTTCTTTTCTTTTCTTTTTTTTTCCATGATATACATGTATTTGCAGTTGTATAGGAAATACTGTTTTTCCCAATGTACATGTATATTGCAGGAAAGGTAAAAGTCCTGTTTTTCCACCAAAAATGCGCCTTTTCAGCCCTCAGAAGACTGCAGTGCTATTTGCAAGTTTGGCATTCCTGTTGCTACTGTGTTGGAATTGCAATATACAAGTATTTTTTTTTTCATTGGTTTCTGACAATGTTACCTGTATTTCATGTTCACAATTAATAGTGCTGTTTTCTGTGATTTATGAAAATGATCTTCCATATACAATGTAACTCTTTGTGTCAAACTGTGTCAGAATGTACATTGTTATTGACTTTGTTGACTGTGTACTCTATGAAATCGATGTGGCAAATGTAGTTTTGAGATCTATCAATTTGGACTAGGTTTCTCTGGTTAAATTTATTCATTCATATTTCTGTATTTTGATAAGACAGAGCACATTTCATATATATACCTTCGATGGACATTCAATTGAAAATTGACTTCAGCAAGACTGCTGCATGTTTGCCATGGGATACAAATGCCCACGGGTATTCTCCTTGTAATTATTTGACTGTGGCATCACATCCGTCAATCTTGACAGCTTGTGTGTGCAAGTATATGATCGACAGCAAGATATGAATATTTGATTTGCCCTGAAACGGGTGATAAGCTAATGCTACAAGCATTGAACACCAAGTGCAGGCGTAAACCAGTAATGCATGTAAATGCAGGTTTCACTGTTAAAGTCTATCTACTCCAGTGTAGTCTGCATCATTGATGGACATTTTCCTGTTAAGGTGGAGACTCGCCATTATAAGGCACCAGGGAATTGGAAATTCAGGGACTAGTACATGTAGTTTATTATACATGTATATCAGTAGCATGAACTAGGAAAGACAAACTTGTGAATTTTGTTTCCATTTGTAATGCAACAATTCATGGTAAATTTGAAACTTGGCATAGGATGGTCCTTTGGGACCTTGAAATTTTGTCTTCGGGTTGGAGTCCCGCGGTTCCTTTTTTTCCAACATGTTTGTGAAATTACTGATCAGCAGTTGCGATCTTACAAATTTCATTTGTAGAGGGAGACAAATGGAAGAAAATTCACACCTCAATTTTGTCTTCATAAATCAGGTATCTCGTGATATTATCTGCAAATGCTGAAAGATAAATGAAACCGTAATTGCTGTGTACATCATATATGCAACTTGAACAATTGTACTTCTGTTCTAGTGGAAACTCAGCATACAAAGATCTTTGAGACTGAATGGTTTTCTACCATGTATCAGGTACTTTGCTATATATCAGCAGCTAAAATGTTGAAATATAAAGGAAGTTATTCCATTGGCCTTAAAGAAAGGTACATGTATTGATTTTACAATGCTAGAGGTTTTTTCTTATATCATATTAGATCTCTTTACACTGAGTTACCACTGAATATCTGAGAAGTGAGGGACAGCACATGCTAAGTTGACTTGTTATGTTGTACAAAAATGTCAGTGGAAGATTTTTGGTTAGAAATGGATAAAATTTAGGGATAATTAATCTTTAACTCAATGAATGAATTTAACGAATGAATTTGATTTTTATTTTCACTCCTACCTATCCCATGTTTTGACAGTTTTGCCAGTCACTGCAACAGACAATGCACTCACAGGTGTTATAAATCAAATGGAAATGTGCTTGTACTCACGTTATAGCATTTGCCAAGAAGGCTTCTGTTGTCTATATAACACGTGTAGTCATTTATGTGAATATGAATAACCCCGGTTTTGTGTACACATTAAATGATGACGGTACTCATTTGATCTGGATCAACAGAAATTAGTGAGATCGTCGAAAGTTGAACTCAGTGCTTGAATTTTGAGCCTCCGACTTATTTATATAAAAAGCCTCCAAATTGAATACTGTTAATACTTTGCTAAGCAATGGTACTTGTACTGTTTCCACTACTTACTACCTTTTTATGATAAGAAACAGGTATGTTTTATACACGTTTGCCCACTGAATGATTACCAGCCAACACATCGAGGTATGAAAGGGTTTACACATATCATATGACAACTATACACAATGTATCTTGAATTGCAACACATACACGTAATGGAATCTCTTATGAGTCATTTTCAATTTTTATGCCTTTGCCACGAAGTGTCTCTGGAGGCATTGTTTATGTTTTCGGGTTGTCCGTCCTTCCGTCCGTCCTTTTGTTCGTCCGTAATGAATTTTGTGGACGCGTAACTAAAAAAACGTTTAAGGTATCCTAATGAGACTTGGTATGTGCATGAGTGGACGAAGTTGTGCCTATCATCTTTTGGGCACACATGCTCAAGGTCAAAGGTCAAGGTCAAATGCTCAAAATTTCACTTTTTCCCCCATATCTGTGCACTGCCTGGAGGTTTTTCTTGAAACTTTGTGTATACATGTAATACCAAATAAAGATTCTCCAGAGAGAGTTTCGAGTCATGAGGTCAAAGGTCAGAGGTCAAGTGAAAATGTTTAACTTTTTTCTCCATATCTTGGAAATGGTTCAAGTTATCTTCATGGAACTATAGTACATATGCATGTACTGACTAGCAGTGATTATCTAGGGAATGTGGGGGTCATGGGTCAAAGGTCATGGGTCAAAGGTCACGGTCAACTCATAATTTCACTTTCTCCCTCTTATTCAAATACAATACTTGCCGGATTTTTCTTGAAGCTTGATATATACATTTATAACTCAAGAGATTCTCTGGGAAGTTTCTTGCCCAAAGGTCAAAGGTCAAGTGAAAGTGCTAACTTTCATTTCTTCGTCCATATCTCAAAAGTGACTCAAGGTATCGTCATGAAACTTAGTACATATCTGTACAGTATGTACTAAGTTGCATGTTCTACCTGACAGTGATTTTCTTGGGAATTTTAGGGTCATAGGATCAAAGGTCCAGGGTCAAAGGCCAAGTTAAAATGCAAAAATTTTACCACGTATTTGATAGTTTAATTAGGTGATCCGAGTATCCTCTCGGATCACCTTCTGTTTCTGTACGGATTCTTTCTTCTTCGTCTTTTTCTTCTTATTTCTCCCCAAAAGTTGTGCATCGATTAGCTCAGAAAGTCCTCTTCTATCAATTTCAAACTTATACCATATATGTATCGTCTCCCAAAGACGGCAATCGAACTAAAATCAAAGTGATCAGTCGACCGTGACGTCACTATGACGTCATTATATGAAAACACTTTCTCAGTCATATCTCATTAATGGAATGGAATTTTTAAATGAAATTTACGTCACATATATTTCAAGTTATGCGCATTCTACTCATATTCTCAAAATTCATATTTTCTCTTAAAACGCGCGCGTTGAAATATTTGTATGCTCAAATCGAGCTCAAATTTTTTTTGCACACGTTTCAGACCATTTGGAGCATTTTTTGAAAAATTGAAAAAATCGGACGGACGCGTACGCGTGCGCACTTATACGCATGCACAGCTCATATGCAACTGAAATTTCCCGTTTTTTTACGTTTATCGGATGCCTGAAATGTCAAGGAATATTTCTACCAAGTTTCAAGTCAATCCCACTCAATATGACGTTATACGGGCCCGTCAAAGTTGAAATTCCGCGCGCGCGTCAATGGCGGTATACAGTGCAACAATGCCAAAAAACCGCCAATTTTAAATCTGATATTTCTCGTCAGGATGGACGGTGACCCCCCATTTTCTTTTTATATTCTGAAAGCTGATGAGTTGTACATGTCATTTCATGGGTTGGCGATACTGAAAACATGATTAAAAGATATCACATTTCTTAATAAAGTAAAAAGAGTAAATTCTAAATGACGTCATCAAGTTTCAAGTTCACTCGAGCGTATCGCACTAATCCTTTGCCAATTTTCACCCAGATTTCAGTATGATGTAGCTTATTAAATACTCTTTCATTAATGTAATAACAACATTTTGATTGGATGACGGCATTACCTCGTAAAAATGGATTGAAAGTAATCTTGTCAAATTTGACCAGTTTACGTGTTATCTCTATGGGAGTGCAGTTTTTCTGGAAATGAAAATTGACATGACTATCTTTATCGAGCACTAGCTCCCTTATGCTTCGGTGAATTTCTCCCAGATTTTAATATGTTGTAGCTGAGACTTTGGGCTATCGTTATTGTGCCCTCCATTTTTTCATTTGATGTCGGGATCACGTCCAAAAACTTGGTTGAAATTAAAGCTTATCTTCGCTGTATTGAGATATTCCTTTCTTTTTGCAACTTTCTTTGTAATAACTCAAGAAAAACAAGCTCTATAAGCATAATATTTTGCACACGTTTAGTTCATGTCACGTACATTATTTCATAAAATAACAACTACTTGATCAGACACCATCTTGGGTATGTAAATTAGGGTCAAAGGTCATAAATGTTTTATCTTGTATCTTGGTGAATACATGTCCTATCTTTACCATATTTTGCACACGCAAAGACCATGTTACAAGAATCATTTAACAAAATAACCACTTTTTGCTCAGATGCCATCTTGTCTGTGCAAAGTGGGGTCAAAGGTCATATGTACTTTTTTCCTCTATCTTCGTTATGACGTATTATCTCTATGGGAGGGAATTTTTCTAGATGTGAAAATTGACATGGTTGTCTTTATCGAGAACTAGCTCACTTACCCTTCTGTGAATTTCTCCCAGATTTTTATATGTTGTAGCTGAGAGTTTGGGCTATCGTAATGTGCAATTCGTTTCTTCATACAACGTCGGCATCATGTCAAAAAACTTGGTTGAAATTAAAGCTTATTTTTGATGTTTTATGATATTTTTTTTCTGAAACTTTCTTTGCAATACCTCAAGAAAAACAGCCTTTATCACCCCCATATTTTGCACATGTTTAATTCATGTCACGTACATTATTTCATAAAATAACAACTACTTGATCGGACACCATCTTGGGTAGGTAAATTAGGGTCAAAGGTCACAAATTGTTCATCCTGTATCTTGGTGAATACATGTCCTGTCTTTCCCATATTTTGCACACGCAAAGGGCATGTTACAATAATCACTTCACTAAATAACCACTTTTTGCTCAGATGCCATCTTGGGTGTGCAAAGTGGGGTCAAAGGTCAAATATACTTCATTCTGTATCTTCGTTAGTGGATACGGAATTCGGTACCAAAGATGGCAAGTCTGACTTCCTTTTCTAAATGAGAATCCAAACATCACACGGCCAATGTCTCCTCGACACAAATGAAACCGGTATGGTCATGCCTATTGGGATCAGGACTCAAATCATTGATTTTCGAAGAGATCGGATCACCTAATTTGTCAGTGTTGACAAATTCCGGTTCTAGTTACACTTTTTCTCCATACCTTGAAAGTTAATCAATGCATAGACTTGTAAAAAAAGAGTCAAAAGTGAAGTAAAAATCCTCAAATCCCCAAATACCTGTGCTCTTAGGCAGTATAGCCATCCATCCAATTAAACCTAGTTCAAGGAAAGTGAACACTCAACACATTTGTGACAAACCTGTCGTTTTGATATTTTACCATTTATGTGAAACTCATCACACATTGTCAAGACATTGTAGTATAGACTTATTAGGAGAACCATGCATTAAGGCGGAGGCATACCAGTCGCCATAGCGATATTTCTAGTTACCATTTGGTATGATATCACATGTCGATTCAGTATTGCTCATTTTCCTTTTCTTTTCCAACGTTTTAGAAGATATTGATCATTAGCATTGCTTTCTTTATACATGTTTAAACAATGTGAATTAGGATTTTACTTTATTTCTGTGTGTGTCCAACAGATATAGTCTTCTTTCATAGTTTTTGTGGTTAAAATGTATCCAGTCATAAACAGGACGTTTGTCATAGTAACTCACATGAATGACATGTTGAATGGTACAAAGTACAATGAAATGCTCAGGATGTCACTGAGTTCCATTTCATTTTAAGTGCATACCTTATAAGGGATGATTTTCTTGCAGTTTTTATGTTCACTATGTTTTTCGTTAGGTACTCTCTGTGGAAATTTGTCATAGTTTTGCATGTCAGTTTACATGGATTCTGACTCATTCTTTTGTTTTGTTCAGCACATTGTAGTGCTTTACCAAGTGTTATTAAAGAGACTATCACATATTCAGTTTCGTGTCGGTGGTGGAGAATATTTTTATGTCTTTGTTTAACCCTAAAAGGACTGTGCTTTAGCAGATTCAAAAGACGGTGAAGGGGGCATGATGACCCACAAGGTCTTGCAAACTGTTCACCTGATCACCAAAATGTTTGCATGCGCATAGTATCTGACATGCTTTTAAAGAATGCATATTGAAGACAGTCATATGATAAATTATTTCTTTGATTACAGCTCATCGATTACGCAAATATGTTGACTTTTATGTGCATTCTGTATGTTTATTCAGTTAGTTTAGCTTCTAACCCGTTTCCACAGGGCGTGTAAGGTGATTTATATGATAACTTATTTTAGATTTTAGCTACATGATGCTAAGAATAACTTTTAATAGACTTAACTCGTCACTGTTGGTGAATTAGGTGATCTGTAACTCTTCACAGCCCTGTCGCTGTACACAACGCGACAGGCTGTGTACAGCGACAGGGCTGTGTATAGTTAGGTGATCTGCAGCAATCTAAAGTTAATGGCAAAGAATGATGACCATAAGAAATGTCATCTTCAGTCCTAAGAAGCAAAATATAAATGAAGTATGAATTACATGAACTTCCTGAAATGATTTTGGTGGCCTGTCCTAAATGAATACAAAATTTGACAGCATTTACGGGCTATACATCCCAGGACCAAGTCAATGATATTTTGACCTTTGATTGCCATTTACATAGTCAAGATCTGATCATCTGATCAAGAGGTTTTAGTTATGGAATGATCAATGTACATGTACAATGTATATCATGGTTTTATATGTAAAAAATGTAGGGGTGATAGGGCATGTATGATTTGCAAACGTAAAGGAATACAAAATTCTAAGATACAGAAGTAAATATTTTTCAACTTTTACCCTTATTTTCAAAGTCAAGATCTCAACTGATAGGAAAGTTGTTGTTTTATGAAATGATCCATCATGTAACATATGGTCTATATGACGTGCACTGTGCAAAATGTGGGGCGATAGGTCATTAACCATACCATACAGCAAAAGTCATTTGACCTTTGACTCTAATTTGCGAAGCCAGTATGGCGCCTGATGAAGAAGTCTTTACTTTATGAAATGATCCGTTTAACATGGTTTATTAATGTGTGCGAAATATGGGGGGTAGGACGGACATGTGTTTCCTAAGATACAGAAATTCAATCGTTTGATCTTTGACCCTAATTTGTATAGGTAAGACAGTGTCTAAATTAGACAATTTATTATGCCTCCGCCACGAAGTGGTGCCGGAGGCATTATGTTTTCGGGTTGTCCGTCCGTCCGTACGTCCGTACGTACGTCTGTACGTCCGTACGTCCGTACGTCCGTCCGTCCGCTTTCGTTTACGCGATAACTTCAGTAATATTTACTGGAATTTTACCAAACTTGGTTCAAGTATGAAGTATGATGGGGCAATTATTTGATTAGGTTTTGGGTGAAATCAGCTAAAGGTCAAAGGTCAAAGGTCAAGGTCAGATCATGAAATTGTATCCGTTTAGGCGATAACTCAAGACTGTATGGAGCAAATTTCACCAAACTTTGTTGGAGGATGATGTATGATGGGACAATTACTTGATTAGTTTTTCAGTGAAATCGGACAGAGGTCAAAGGTCAAAGATCAGGGTCAAATCCTGAAATGTATCTGTTTACGTGATAACTCAAAACTGGATGAAGTAGCTTTCACCAAACTTGGTCCAAGGATGATGTATGATGGAACAATTAGTTGAGTAGATTTTAGTGACATTGGCAAGAGGTCAAAGGTCAAAAGGTCAAGGTCAAATGCTACAAATGTTGCAATTTCCCCCATATCTATGCAATGCCCAAAGGTATTTTCTTGAAACTTGGTGTGGACATGTACTACTGCGTAAAGATTCTCCAGAGAGAGTTTAATGTCATAAGGTCAAAGGTCAAAAGGTCAAAGGTTAGGTGAAAATGTTGCAATATCACTTTTCTCGCAAATGGTTCAATGTATCTTCGTGGAACTTGGTACATACGCATGTACTGACTGGCAGGGATTATCTAGGGAATTTAGGGGTCATGGGTCAATAGTCAGGAGTCAAAGGTCAAGGTCAACTCCTCAAAATTTTACTATTTCCCTCATATACTAGTATATGCAATGCTTGCATTATTAGTTTCAAAACTTAATACAATCATACATTACCTAATGGAGATTCTCTGGGAAATTTCCAGCCAGAAGGTCAAAGGTCAAAGGTTAAGGGTCAAAGGCCAGGTTTCAATGCCCCCCCCCCCCAAAAAAAAAAAAAATGAAAATAAATAGATAAAAATAACAATCTATTTTGTGCTGTCAATACACCCTTTCTTCATACCTTGGAAATTACTCAATGCATAAACTTATAAAAAGGTCTGTTAGAATTCAAGTAAAAATTCTCAATTCCCCAAATATGTATACCTGCACTCTTAGAAAATTATAGCAAACCCAGTTCAAGACATTTCTGACAAACCTGTCATTTCAATATTTTGCCAGTTATTTGAAACTGTCATGGATCACACATTATGAAGACATTGCACTATACGCCTATTGGGAGAATCATGCATTATGGTGGAGGCATCAGTCGCCATAGCGACATTTCTAGTTTTTAATATGAAATGATCCGTTTGACGTGGTTTAATGTATGCTTAATATGGGGGCGATAGGGCGTGTATTTCTAAAGATATTTAAATGAATTGTGACCTTTGACCCTAATTTGCAAAATTTGTAATTTCTTTCGAGAATTAGAGGTCATTAATTGGAACAAGTTAAAATTTCGGCGCGCGCAGACGCGTGTGTCATGCTGCACACACGGACAGTGATGGAACAGTTTGTTGACTCATAACCGAAAGTTTGTGTACACCAAATTTAGGTGATAAATGACGTATGGTCATGAAGATAATGATTGATAATGTCACTTCACAAAATGACATCTAAATGACTTTTGAGTGATTGCACTGGCAAGGGGAAATTCTCTTTTCCTGTGCCGATGGGTATAAATACATGTAGTGACTACATGTAAAATGAAAATAAAGTGAAGCTGTTTTGATTTGGCGTTATTGAGATATTCTGATTACAAGAATTAAAATCGTACAGAGAGAAAGAATAAACAAGAATTTCGACAAAATAGTAGGATGTCTCCCAATCTTTTTGAGGGTTTAAGATCGAAAATTTTGATATCTTACACCGGTATATGTAATGACTCTCCAGCCAGATACCCTAATTTCTTGTCAGTGTTGCAGAATTATTTCCTTTACTTAAATTCCCGAGTCAACGACTCTCACAATTGAATTGACACAATGCAAATGGAGCAATCGTATTCGATCTCCGACATTTTCGTGTGCCATACATTTTTCGAACGGTTATCCGCTGCTGATCTGTTGGCTGTGTGTACACGGTGGAAATTGAGAGTTCGATGCGGATTATACAGTTTGTCTTGGCGTGATGGATGAAGATGCTGTCTTAATTCGGGAAGTTATTCGCCCTACGAATGCAAACAGTGGGCACTACACACACACATGCATTCATATATCCAGGGAAAGGCGCCAGTAATGGATGCTCTATCATGCGGACAACAGTAACTGTTCAGTACATGCTCTGTATCACTCTATAAATGTGATCAATGATTAACATGTGTAGTCTTTGAACTTAAAAAAGAATGAAAACATGCTAAATGAATCCACACTACAAGCGCAAAGTTTCGAACGCTCCTGGCTATAGCTTACACTCTGCATGGTAATCGTTACACTGGTCGGTAATGCCTGTGTGCGTGATGTGTAGATCATACGCTTGTATGTACCTACATGTGTATATCTATACATCTACATGTGCATTATATCCTATATCAGTTGATATACGTGTTGTTGTCCCCGCCGAACGAGTTCGAGCAGGGGACTATGAAACGGGCTCCGTACGTGTGTGTGTCCGTGTGTCCGTGTGTGCGTCCGTGTGTGATCAAAATCTTCAATTTGCTACTTCTCTGTCATTTATGAGCCAATTTTGATTCTGTTTGCTCTATATGATAGCACTACGTGGGAGCTTTGAAACTTCTACACAGAATTTCAGTTGTGACCTTTGACCTTGACCTTTGACCTATATTGTACATTTTGCTACAAAATGCTACTCCTTTGCCATTTCTTACCCGATTTCGATTCCGTTTGCTTTATGTGATGGTACTAGGGGAGGGCTTCAAAACTTCTACACAGAATTTTGACCTTTGACTTATTTGACCTTTGACCTTGATTTTTTGACCTGTATTGTACATTTTGCTACAAAATGCTACTCCTTCCCCATTTCTAACCCAGGGATGCCAAGTTCAAAAATTTTTTATGAGTGAGATTTTCATGACTGTGCATCTCGGCGCGCGAATGTGCGCGCGAGCGAGGGTGTAGGAGGGTTTTTTTTTTTCACAGTAGGGAGCCTTTTCAATTTTTAGCTCTTAATAGTGCGATCAGGTGCATACTTAAGTGGCTATTTTTTACGTATTTTGAAAGACAAAAGGGAAATATACCTTCAATTGCAACTATCACTTGAATCCTTCGAGCTATGCTCCTTATTTTTGGCCCAAATTGCAGACTTCACCCGATGCGTGAGAAAAATGGGTGCCCTGCGTGAGATCGTGAGACGGACTCTAAATGCTTGAGTCTCACGCAGAATGCGTGAGACTTGGTAGCTCTGCTAACCCGATTTCGATTCCGTTTGCTTTATGTGATGGCACTAGGTGAGGGCTTCAAAACTTCTACACAGAATTTTGACCTTTGACTTATTAGACCTTTGACCTTGATTTTTGACCTATATTGTACATTGGCTACAAAATGCTACTCCTTCGCCATTTCTAACCCGATTTCGATTCCGTTTGCTTTATGTGATGGCACTAGTTGAGGGCTTAAAAACTTCTACACAGAATTTTGACCTTTGACCTTTGACATTGATTTTTTACCTATATTGTACATTTTGTTACAAAATGCTACTCCTTCGCCATTTCTAACCCGATTTTGATTCCGTTTGCTTTATGTGATGGCACTAGGTAAGGGCTTCAAAACTTCTACACAGAATTTTGACCTTTGACTTCTTTGACCTTTGACCTTGATTTTGACCTGTATTGTACATTTTGCTACAAAATGCTACTCCTTCGCCATTTCTAACCCGATTTCGATTCCGTTTGCTTTATGTGATCATGGCACTAGGTGAGGGCTTCAAAACTTCTACACAGAATTTTGACCTTTGACTTCTTCGACCTTTGACCTATATTGTACAATGGCTACAAAATGTTACTCCTTCGCCATTTCTAACCCGATTTCGAATCCGTTTGCTTTATGTGATGGCACCAGGTGAGGGCTTCAAAACTTGTACACAGAATTTTTTCCTTTGACCTTGATTTTTGACCTGTATTGTACATTTTGCTACAAAATGCTACTTCCGGCGGGGACATATATTACGCACCGCGTAATTTCTACTTTTCCTTGTTTATTTTTAAAGCAGCAAAGCATATTATGGAAAGTAGTTCTTCGCTAGCATCAGCAGAGTCTCGTTCTGCGGAAACTGCGTTTTGTCCAAAGTTTAAAAATCCAGTGTATCCAACATGACCTATTTCAGAATACACTGTACAAAAGTTTGAATTTTGATTGCACCTCTTATTGAGCAGACCATGAGATCCAAACCCAACTAACCGATAAACTCTGATCAACAAAGCGAATGAACCAAACAATAATTATTGTAGCCACTCGCCCTAGCCACCCAAGCCCCTAGTGACCAACCAACCAACCGCCTCAGCAGTCCGCTCAGCTGTCCAGCCAACCCACACTAACCGATCGCAAAACTACCATCATTTCACGCACCATCTCATTGGCTGACCACAATACCATCAATAAATCATCCATCCGACAGTCACCAAGCCACCATCTGTCCCATATATACGAATTACCAAGTAGAGCAATGATTATTCAACCAATCAAAATCATTCAGTAAACCGTTAAATCAACCAAACCCATCAACCCTTCGACCAATCAACCATTCGACCAAGTTGTATTCATCGACCAATTACCCGACCATCCAACCAACCGATGAACCAATCATCTAACGGATCAACAAATCAACCAATCATCCATACAACTGATTAGTCAACCAGCAGACCAACCTCATGTCCAACGAACCAACCTACCAACCAACCAAGTATCCTATTACTTTGAGCCTCTCAGCTGCCGATCAAGCATGCTTTTAGCAGAAATACGTGCGTCGATACCAGTTTCTTATGTCAAATTAAGATTTGCATATTGTTTCAACCACTGAGAAATCACAACAGTATAAATGAAGAGTATTCATACTGCTGATTGCGAATGTTTTTAAACTCGTGTTTCATCTGATTTCCGGTCTTCTAACTCTTGACATATGATCATGCTTTCAGTCTAATACGTGGTGTCTTTATCTAGAGCAAACATCTTGGCAATGCTATTACCGTATGTTACTACAAGTACTAATCTCGACATCAGTCAGTTTTTGTTGATTCGAAACTTGACTACGAGGATCACCCTTTGACTTGCGAGTTTAATTATCATAATACCACCTTAACCGCCTTGTGTTATGTGGATCTTTATGTTCTTACTATTCTTTTATACTGCTCATGTCTTTTTTGTTAGATTTGTTCCGCAGATAAGGATCTAGAACCGAATGGTGTTGATCCTTTCGTTGCTGCATGTTTCAACCGATGCTGCATGTTTCAACCGATGTCTCCAGGTCTGCTTTCTCCCTACGCATTATATACGACCAGAAAATCAGGGGCTCCGGTGGACCACGAATTGATCGTGCTTTCATTTAATCCTTTGAATTTACATGAAGTACGCCGCATGAGAGAACGCAAAGCTCATTAAAGCCTTACATTTGCCAAACTGAAAGACGATCTTTGAACAAACGGCACATGGGCTCTCATTCCATATTTACGTCATGCTGAAAATGTGGAAGGGATCGTCATTCACCTGACTTACTTCTTCCTCCCTACACCTGCCAAGGTACTTGCCTCTTTAATGTCATTCCTCTAGCTCACCAGCGATTATTGCGGGCGTTTCAGTTACAGAAGGAACGGAAAGCAATCGATATACTTTATTCATGCGCATTTAAGGTAAACCGATACAAGATGGTGGGTTGCGAATGGCAAATTTACATAGTTTCTACGCTACCTCATAAGTGAATGAAGAGCCCAGCAGTGAGCAGAGGTTTGTGTCAAGGGAGTCGAGACGAACCCTCGGCCGCCGTCGCTCGTGGCGCGGGAGCACGCGCCGTATTTGCGCTGGTGTCGACACACTGCGATCCATTCAACATTATATGAATGTTGGTGAAAGCTAATCGCGCGCAAAGGTTGAAAATTTAATTCGTTTTCTAGCGGAGGGAAGAGAGAGAGCTGTCCCAGACGTCGCATGAAGATTGGGAATGGCATAAAATATTTATCGTTGAGACTCCAACCAGCTCAGGAAAGTTCCGTTCCACACACCTAGCTCTGCGCACGAAGTTATCATTATACGACTGCTTTGGGATTGTGCCAAGTTTATGGTTCTATCCCTATACCAGAGTTAGTCTGTTTGCTTTGTTTTGTTTGTTTGTTTGTTTGTTTGTTTGTTTGTGTTTTTCTTCACGCCCTTCCCACACTCTAATTTGTCTATCATGTGTACTATCAGTTGCCATGCCCGTATGCATTTATGTTACTAAGCAAATTAGTATTTTATATTTCGTTACTTCCTTGTGTTAACAGCGAACAAGATGAATGATTCTCTCTCCCTCTCTCTCTCTCTCTCACTCACAATTTCTTCCATGAGCGTTTAGGCAGTGGCAAAAAAAAAAAAACCTTCAAAAGTGATGAAGACATATCAAAAAGTTATGTATTCTAACTATGTTACTTACCAACAAAGACAACGATTATCCTTGTTTGTTGTTGATGTTGTTGCTGTTGTTGTTCTCGTTGGCTTACTTGTCAGTAAAATGTATATCTGTATATTGTCTTTAATAATATAGTCTGATGCTCTGGAACATATAACATAATAATTTTCAACGTGAAATAGACAGGCTCACATTGGTCACAGGGTAAATGTTTGTCGTGTTGGGAGGTTTTTTTCCGAGCAGAGGTTACTAAGTTGCTGAGAAGAATGGCAGGTTCACATGCTTACATCATATTGATCAATGAAAGTGAAAGAATAGGCGTTGTGCCAAATTCATGCGAGCGATAGTTTGACAAAGCGAATCTTGTATTCATCCATCGCCTCTACTAGTAGCGTCTACATGAAGTATAATGGGTAACGATAAATCTGTTATGAATTCGTTCGTTTGCCAGGAGATTTCCTTTTCATCGACGATATAACAGATAAAAAGAAAAGGGGAAACAGAAAAGGAGGAGAGAGGTCCTTTCCCCTCCATTTCCAATAATTTTCTGTTGGTTTTTGTCATGAAATTCACAACATTGTTTCTCACTTCGCAGTTTGTTTGTTTCAAGACGTTGTTGTGAATATACCTGTTGGAAGTTAAATAATCGAAATGGAAATGGAAACGAAACATAATTCTTGAAAAGAATCGATATGAGATGTTGCCGCAGAGCGATATAAAGAAAAGAAGTGGAGTCAATCGTGAGTCCTTTGGTATTTAGGCCAAGTGTCAAACTTAACGGGTCATTCTAAAAGTCAATGTATTCAATGAGAAATGGAAAAAAAGATCGAATATGAGTGCAAACCAGAGTTCGTGTGCGTGTGTACGTGTGCGTGTGTTTGTTAGTGTATATGTGTGTGTGTATGTGCGCGTGCGTGAATATAGCGGATATGGTATACAAGAAAGGAAAGTGGGAAATCATGATAAAGTTTCACCGAGGACACACTCATTTCGACTAAATTTTTGAAGCAGTGCTTCGCCTAGAAATGCAGAATACCGCTCTCAAGAAAACATTCTGTCGTGCAGATTTTTCTGCATTTGATTTTCACCCCCCCCCCCCTTAAAAAAGGAGCTCATGATGACCAATAATGGCGAGTGAACACAAAAGATTTGGTGCATTACAAAGCCAAGATATAGTTCAACTAATGTAATTACCGGTATGTAAGTGTACTTTTTGTTGTTGCTTTTGTTTTACCAACGAAGGTAACTGCATGAAAGAATACTCTGAACCAATTTTCGTGTCCTTCCTTTTGATTACGAGGAAGTGAATTTTTCAAGCAGAGGTAATCGAACTTCAGATTTTTTGTAAGGCTTTCCAAGCCAAAGTACTGTTGTATTATACTGTAAATGCAGATTGCAAAAGCTGCCTCACTGTCACAATATACGCAATGGCTTCATAGTATGTCGTCCCGGAGTTGGACTTCCAAGGTAGTGTAGTGGATAAATGTCACTCAACGCCGTGTACAATCAGTGTCACAATCTAGTCCGAATTATACGAATTTAGTTGCGACAAATTTGAGCACATCTTGAATTTCTCGTGCCAATAATCCAAGCGGGGTCACGTTGCCTTTTCATGGGATCACGCTTGTCACTAATAAAAACTGAGAAGACAGAAATCGAACGTATTCCAACTAGTTTGTTATTCCTCTTCCATTATATATTTTTTTCTTGTTCTCCTGGATGTTAATCAAGTTTCTAACCGGAGAGATGCATTTTAAAGCCACTCTTTCGCTTTCTGTAATTTTGTCAAGCTCTTCTTTAAGGGCACAAACACATTTTGAGCATTTGGCTTATATACACATGATTTAGAGACTTTAGACCGCCGAGCACGACACAGTGTTTCCACGAATGCACGTCACGAGACTGACACCAACGAATCATACGGCCCATGAGTCATACAGCCCATGAGATATACAGCCTACACCCCACGAGTTATACAGCTCATGAGTTATACAGCCCGCGAGTTCGACACTATAGGCAAATAAGTCCCAGGAGTTCGACACTATCGTTGAAAACAGCACACGAGTTCGATTTGCAACACGGGGCTTAATGTGTTGGTCTCATGAGCCTTGTTTGCGTAGTGTCGAACTCATGGACTGAATGACTCATGGACCTTTTTTTTAAATGTCGAACTCGTAGGGTGTATGACTCGTGGGTGTCGGTCTCGAAGGATGACCCTTTTTCACTGGGATCGCAAGCTGTTCATTGATTCTTGTCTCCTTGTTGACAGGCGTTTTTTCATTCGTCTGTTGAATGTATTCCTTTAGACAGTCTTTTTTTTTTCAAACATAACAGGAGAGACGTTTTGCACATTTTTTTCTTTACATTTTCATGAACGAACAGTTAACTATTCAACGACTGCTTCAGAGGTTACCCGAAGTAGAAACAGAATGTGACCTTAAATCCAAATTACGAAGAGAAAAATATTATACTTTTTTTCTGACACACCCAGCCTTTCGTGTTTATCTACGAGGAAACTTTACTACAGACAGAATAAGAATACACTAAATGAAAGTTGTAAGAGGCAAAAATCACGTCAATATGAACTCATTTGCAGAATTGCTTGTGACAATGTCTTTTCAGAAAGAAAAATTCCTTTCATGACCAAGCCATAGATAATTCCAACATGATAACATCTGCTCTACAATTCCTTTGGTCACTATATCGAGTTGTTAATTTGCAAAGAAAAAAAAAGAAAATAGAAAAGAAAAAGAAAACCGAGAAAATAGAAAAAGTTTGACGAGATTGACGTTGTAATCAACTGAGCACAATGTAGTTTTTAAACAAAAATTGCGCCATTAATACATCATAAACAGACATGGATTTCATATTCACTTATCGAGAAATAAATGAAACTATACTTATGGATATCGATTTAAGTAATCTTGAGATCTTGAGGCTGAAAGGACGATGCGTACGATGTTCTATGAACAAGAAAGTAGTCAAAAGTGGTGGCAGAGTTGAATGATCATAATGATATTGACATCGTAATCAGATTTTGACTTATTAGCTTTTTCCCATATGCATCCCCGCGGTATGCATTTACTAATACTTAATGATTCATAGGATTTTTTTTTAAGTCGATCGACGTTCATTCTTTTTGGGTACGACTTTTTTTTCTTGTGGGCCCCCTGTCGATAACATTTACTGGCAGAACAACTCGGTCATCGCTGATATAGTGTTACGCCAGTGCCAAAGGAGCAACATCGTTTGCTTTTTCATTATTGGACTTCTTGAATGTTGTCTCGTTTGTACTTGCTACTTAAATATTATGGATATGCACAGGCGTCTTGATTTTCACGTCTCTTGAATGGATGTATGAGCTCAGGAAGAGCCCTGCTGAAACGCAGCCGGCAGCCGGATGCGGTGGGGGCAAGATCGAGTGAGCGAGCGTGGGATTTTGTATCGCGGTGAATTGTGGAAAACGATGCCAGTTCACGTTTCCATCTGTTTTTTTTTTCTTGGTTAGGCATACAAGTTTTATAGGCTATTTCATGGAAATCGTGACGTCACGAGTAAAAGTGCAATAACACTCCGTGATTTCGATTTTTAGGGAATTTGCAGCAAGGTAATCAAAGACAGTCACGGGTTTTTCATTCTTCTCGTCTGCCCTCAAAATTTGTTGCTACATGATAGATGAAAGGGCCTGCAACAGTGTCTCATTCCTTCTCTCTCTCCATATCTCTTACTATTCCCCTTGTAATCTACTTAAACATGTCTGTCCCTGTCTCTCGCTCGCTCCTAGCTACATATCCGATATGCGACACCAGCGACAGCCAATTCTTAAACGCCACCAATTACACATTCTTCCCTTAGGGCTCGGCGTGTGTATGTTTGCGTCGTCTTGTAAGGTGCTCATTTAGGACGGTGAGCGCGTGACCCATGGTATATTTCTGGCTGTTGACAAAGGCAGAAAAGGGTATAGGCGCAGAATGTTTCAAAAGCGTAAATTCTGTCAACAGTCTGTAAACCTATTTGCCTTCTTTTTTTTTTGGGGGGGGGGGGAGGCAATAGAAGCAAATTAACAAAATGTCAATGCCACCAAAACATCATTAACAAAGTACTTTCTAAAAAGCTGAAATATTGCTTCACGCTGGAAACGGAAAGTGCTTTCTTTGAGAGCGGTTATCGATTCAGTCTTATTTAGGCCTATTAGCTGTCGCCTCCAGTTCATGAATATTGCGTGATTTTGCTCTGTGATTTCGAATCGTTGCACAACTCGACTAGAACTTTCATACGGGCTAGTTACCATTTCAACTAGGTTTAAAATCAAACCATATAATCCAAAATTGAACAGTAACATACTGTCGCGACTGAGTCCATTAAACTTATCAATTCGGATTTTCAAGCAAGTTGTACGAATGTACAAGTAATATCGGAAGAAAACTATACTGTGTCAAAAACGCTTATATTGCTTTTGACATATTTTTAGTGACTGCATTTTGTGTGTGTGTGTGTGTGTGTGTGTGTGTGTGTGTGTGTGTGTGTGTGTGTGTGTGTGTGTGTGTGTGTGTGTGTGTTTGTGTGTGCTCCTTTTATTCCGCGTTACATACAATATGTCATATACATAGCCGCATACTTCTCAACGGACACCTCTGACCTCATCCACATTCGGGTCTTGGCAAATAGATCTCAGCGAAAAAGAGAAAGCGAAATTTACAAAACCGCATATCATAGAATTCATTTCAACACTGATGTCAAATATCATAGGTCCGAATAGGAAATGAAGTGCTTTTCATTTTATCGCTTACTATCAATCACACTCGAAGGTATCGATCCCAGAGTGCCTTGCTTCCCGGATGTTCGAGTTCGGCAAATAGAAACCGAGTCTGTCCCTCCTTGACGCCATCTACGGGGTATGATTTATATGTTTTATAGAAAGTCGACTGCACAGACGATCCCTTCGGAGCAACATTCGAACGCGCGGAGCATGAGGCATGCAGATGTAATACTCCAGGAACGTGTCTTTTCGTATTCCGTCCGACTAGCTGCTGACCAGGATCGCAGAAAATGTACGACCATTGCGTTCACCAGATCAAGTCCCAGATGGAAATCGAAAGTGGAAAAGTGCATGGTAGTAAATTAAAAGAATCCATCATGATTTTGAGGTTGTTGTCGACCAAAGTATACGATTTGAGCAACGATCCCGGAATAGCGCGAGTCTGTAAAACGACGGGGTAGCAGGGACGATGTCCCACATCACAAAGTCATGTCTATCGATGTTTACGGATAACTCCTTGAAAGTACAATTTCTACACCTATTCCACCTACTTTCCCCACCACTGATACCACTATCATCTACTTTACTATACCTTACATGCCATCTACTGTTACTATCACTCTTGTTGATACACCTAGGCCAACTTCTATAGTACTATAGGACTACTATAATCCCTGCTATTTGGCCTACCGATGTTTCTATTATATACATCTGCCTCTGTTACTATTCTCTGGCAGTCTACCGATCTTAAAACCCTGATATTGCTTCCTTGGTGATGTTTTGTTAGTTGTTTAGTGACTTAGTGACTCGCCTGCTTATAAGTGCTACCTTTGCCTCTACTGCTCCATTACTACTTCCGCCGCTATTCTGCTATTGAACAAGACCACTTGTGCTGTTTCTTCCGCACTACTTTTACTGCTACGTTTTGTAACCTCTGCTGCCTTATTTTCCACTAGTACTCTTCTTCATAACGCTCCTGACCACCACTTCCACCACTCCTTACCACTTCTTTTTCGCCTACTGCTGACGTCACTACGACCATGCTACGACAACTGCTCCTTTTCATCGACTTCAATAATTAATGACAGTATAATACCGTATGGGACCACTTCAAACGTTTGTAATTGCAATCATATTCTAAAATCTGTAAAAAAGGAAAATACTTTTCTGGTAAATAAAATACTGATAAATGAAATTATTTTTTTCCCTCCGGTCAACGTAATTCACAATGTAAATCACAGTATATAATGTTGACGCCAACATTATCATATTGACTTATGTGTGAACAACAGACCTGAAAAGTTTTTAAAATTTATTTTTATTATAATAGACCTGAAAAAAGTTTTCATAATTACGTGATTTTGATATCTGAAAGGACTTCATCATTAAACATCTTGCTGATTTTTGGATGAATAAGCTTATTCAGACTCTCGTCCTCGACAATATAGGAATTCTGACTTTAGTTTGATATCATTATACAAATCAACTTCAGATTGCCTTCACCCGATACCATAAAACATTATCTTAAGAGTTCCCGAACGAAGGTGGAGTGAAAAAAAGGTGTTATCCTCGTCGCTGCGTTCTGGTGAAAACGTTTTCTATTCGTAAATCCGCGCTCGTCGCTTCCATTATGTCGCCTTTTCCCACTACGTTGTAGAAAGAAATTAACGAAATCAAAAGTAAGAATGGAGATAGGCCGAGTACCGCAAATCTGTGGTCGAGATTGCTCTCATCCGGGTAATTCTCTGTGATGACATGAACAAAGCACGCTGGGTTATTCCTCGTGACGCAAGAGACACCGCCGTTTCCGTGACAAACTAACGCCTTCCTAAACCGAACGTCACGCCCGTTCTTCGAGGTGAGAAAAATCACTTGAATTATCCTCTCTGACGAGAATGAAAGAGCACTGTCATCAAGTTACCATGAATTATTCATCGACGGAAAGAACCGTACACACAACATCCCTTGCAGTTTTTTCCTGCTGTTTGTCTGTTGACTATATAGAATCATCGACCGCAAACTCCTAATGACGCTCGATGAATCCTTATAAGGAAAGTAGTAAACTTGCCTCATTCATCTCCATTGTCCTTACGCGGGCATCCAACCGATATAACACACCTAAATGTTGAACGATGTCATTATTCATGTATACACTAATTGAAAGCTGAAGTTGCCTCCGTACTGACTTGCATAAATATCTTTTTTTTTATTAAGCAAAGCGCCAGATGCAACACTTGAACAATATGAAAAGCAAATAATTCACAGCCCTGTTTGATGTTGCTAACATACGAGAATACAGCGTTTTAATGAAAAACATCTTTGCGCATTCATTTGTTTTTATATTATTTAAGTGAAATGGATTCACTTGTTTTTCCTTTTCGTGCGCCTTTGTCGGTTAGATCACTTATCAAAGGATTGTGAGTAAATCTAATGAGTTCATGCAGTATCACCAAAAAGTTTGCATCAACTTTGTTAACACTATAATGGTCATTTTAAATCTCCTCTCATTTCCCTTAAAAGTCAGGGAAGATACCAATTCTCTCTTTCAGCCGATGTGAAATGACACATTAAGTTGAAATTGAACATTTTTATGGGTGACACGACCAGGAAATCTCCAGATATTGCGAGCACTATACCTGAAATACGACCAAGCTGACAGCATATAACGACGCCTGTTATGGCTAAATTTTAAGAGGGAAATGAAACCTAAAATGTACACTCAGCAAATAAGGAAAAAGAAAATAATAGATAATGAACCCTTTTTCACTTCATATTTCTCATAGAATTATTAGCTAGAAATTAATTCATTTTTTGTTACCATATTAAGATTTAGATCATTGGCTATCAACCATGGTAGGTCAATAGAAAGGGAAGCTATACGCATGATGGAACACATTCGTTTTTCTCTTCCAAGGCAGAAAACTAAAAATTGCCAAAATGAACAAGTTGTCATTCATGCGTAAGTGCTATTCCATAAACAGTTAGAACAATAAACACATTCAACACAAGAAGAAACATAAATCAATTTGCAAGAACAAACCTATGATGTCTATAATATCTTTGTGGCCCCAAAGATAAAGAAAGGCTAAAGATATTGGATGAAAAGGAAGAATCTTCTGTCAAATCAAAATTCAAATGACATTAAGAGAAGAAGCAATATTAACAAAACTGGTAGAGATTTGAATTGTTATTTCAAATTAGGTAAAAAATATGTTGTTCTTGAATTTGTCTAAGGAGTTTTGAATTCCTAAATCAGAGCAAAGATATAAAGAAATTCTGTCCATCTAATCACTTTCATGGCTTTACTCCGTATGTCATTTGAAGTTTGAGATGACAGAAATTTTTTATTTTCTCCTTTCGTTTCCCACTTTGTTCTTGTTCGAGCCTATATAGTGATATAAGACAACAAAAACTTATTTTTACTGTTTAATTCATGTCTCTCGTTGTGTTAGATATGTCTTTTGTTATCACTGTTATCCTGAAGGGCATTTGCAAATGAATGACAATACGTAAATTTGTCCAATAAAGCTTTTGTGCCTTGGAGGATAAGGGCCAATGCGCTCACTCATGCCTTAAGTTTCCCTTGTATTGACCTGCCAAGTTGATAACCTAAATTATCTTTAAAATGGCTTATGCAATACATTGATTTTTATCAAAATCTTCTATGAAAACTATGAACTGGAAAATGTTCGCTTTCTTTTTAGCTGAGTTTTGATGTGGTAATTGAGTGAACGCAGAATATTAGTAGAACACATGACGAGTGTAAAGTTTGAGGAAAATCTAGCAGCCCCTTCAAAAGGTATGAATTTTCAGAGTTTCGGTATCCCGTCATCGCTTGATAAGAAGGCTATAGCAACTTGTGATGCATGGTAGATATAGATATATAGAAAATATAAAGAGAATGTAACATACTTTCACTTTCTATAGCATAATGAAAGAAATGGCAGGGGAATGACTATCTCCTTTAAATCATATCAATAACAAGAGAAAAGAATGTGAATATTTCATAAGAAATGGTTGTTTTGTGGAATTCTCTTTGTTTTATTTACATCGTTGTCCAGCTGTTACATAACAAATTGTTGTGGTTTTCTTATCCAGCTATGGCAGTACCGAAACTTCAAAACTTTTGTCAGGAATTATACAAAACTATATTATTAAATCATACCCAATACATGTGCAACTATATTCATAATAATAATCATATTTATATATTGCGGGAGAATCGAACATGTTCGATTTTTTTTCGGAGACCTTTTTTTCCAGCCTTCAGTAGGTCTCGGAGATGTCTCCACGACGTACCCCACGTCGCGGAGACTAATTTTTTTTCCGCAAAGTCTCCAAGGCATGTCCCCAATCCATGACCTTGAGATCCACCATGATTGTGACCTGCCGATGACGATGTGGAGATGTCGCGAAGACAAGTCCGCACTTAAGAGGACGTCTCGGAGAAGTCCCCTCGACTTCCTTGCGAATACGTTGTCACCTTGTTCGGAGACGTCTCGGACATCGCTCTGGAGTTGCCTTCTACATTATTGGTGAGAGCACATCCCATTTTGGGTCTTTCGAGTCGCACGAGTCACGACTACCGATCAGTCGCGGAAGTCGCGGCGACGACTCTTCCAGTAACAAATTTCATATTAAATTGATCCATAAACATCATTTTTCCATGTCATTACATATAGTTCATGAAATTTTAATAACATAATATCATTACATATATTTCATAACATAACCTTATTATGTAATGGAAAAGATAAGATTTAGCGATGACATTACATAATTCTCCTTATTCCCCCTGCTTTCTGAAAGAGGTAAGTCAAATACTCTTTCATAATGCTAGAAAAAATGAAAAATGATGAATTTTCTTTAAGGATTTTCTTCATATTATTTTCCATAATGACGTCATGAACTGTAGTAGTCTTCTTATCCAGCTATGACGTCACCGAAACTTGACCCATTCATAACTTTTGAATCAATTGTCTGATTTTTCCTTTAACTTTTACTGATGTGTTCTACTAATTTCACTCCTTTCACTCAACCGACGTTTATGTTTGTTTTTGGTCTCCTTTAAGCTTAACAGTGCGTGTTGTTTATCTTTCTGAGACATGAACCACCCTATGTTGCGACTGCAGTTGAGTCACACGACTAATTAGACCAAGTGATCGCACCACGGAAAACATCTCCTTCTATTAACAATTTTCTTTGAAACATGCGCGTCGGTGTGTTGTTTGTTTTCTGCAGTGAAAATACACACTTCCTGACAGCCTTCCACGGCGGTAATGCAGTACGTGCCCGTGAATTGCTTTCGGATGTAACCAAAGATCCTGTGTAGGATCTTTGATGCAACCCATGCAAACGAATTTTGGTCCTTTACCAGAGAGATACACACCTACCTTAGCTGCCTTTAAAAGGAATAAATTGACATTCTCACCTGCTCATCTAGACTTGGGAAAAACGCAGAACGGTGGGGAGATGGCAGACACTTGACACCGTCAAGCAGTAATGGGGTATTAGATCGTCTGCTCCTGATTTCCTCCCTCAATGACGTATCTTTTTATTTTCTTCAAGCCGACCCTTTCATCCACACTTCTTCTCATAAAAAAAAAAAAAAAAAAAATCACTGGTGAATGATTTATCAATATATCTCTTTGATTCAAACATGTTTTCATACAGGACGATAACAGCTGAACAGCCAATTACTATTAATGTATTTTTTTATCGTATATCATTTTACACACTACAAATTGAAATCTCATTTAATACAAGAAAAAAGAGTGTTAAGCCTATCTCATCTATAGTGTCATTACTATCATCTTGTGTAAACAAGAACAAACTATGCTCTCATATACTCAATTGGCAAATTCTTGCTGACCCCTTTTCTTCACTCTACTATCTTTATTTCTATTGTTTAAATTTGAAATCTCGGAGCACATATCCGTCAGTACACACGGAGATCATCCATGCGATCACTTCTTTGGTATAATATCTGGATAAAAGCCCCTTGTTCCTGGATAGCAATAAAAACACACCAAGTCAACAGCTATATGCGACCCTGAACATCATCGTGTAGCCGCTGAATTAAAGAAATAGAACCTTGATGTTTCTTTCTGAAAATTTCTTTGAAAATAATGAGTGCAGGGGTCGATTTAACGCAGTCAGAGGCAAACATAATATGCACTTGTCTTGTCCTCCATCCTCCTTCCTTATTGTGCAATATTTCTGATTTTGAATGGAGACAGCACAGTCAAAAAAGAATAAAATTGCCAATATGTCGTTGTGCAGTCTGGAGGCATCCATTCCCCCCCCCCCCTCCACCCCACCCACCCCCAAACAGGTGTACCTCTCCCCTCATAATTACATGAATCGATTGCACAGAAAACACCAGTTAGGGGGTGATCAAATATTTGACGGCTGGTCTCGAGTCCCTCTCGCAAACAGCATGCAGGCGCTGACTTGTGGATAGGTGCTACTTGTAAGTCCGTCATCTTGCTCCAGGCTTGTCCTCTCACGCGCTTCACATAGGTTCCTACAGATTTTACTTTTTTTTCGATGAAATTTCGTGATATACTATCGCTTCCGCATGTTTAAATCCAACATGAATGTCAATACATTACATTACTCATAAGACTGGACCCAACCATCATATAGATTTAAATGCAGTACTGTGAGGCCGGAAGGGTTTTTTTTTTCCATCTGCTTCTTTATTTGATGTCTCTTTTTCCTTGAGAGAGTTTGACTTTTTCGTCACCACTAAAACGATGGACTAAAGTCTGCTGGTAAATGTACTTTCTGATTTGGTTACACTTCATGATTCCAAACGTTCGATAATCTGAAAATAAAATAAATTTCGTTATCCCCAAAGTTCGTTAATCCGAAATCGAAATAAGATTCGTCAGTCTCATTTTCTCGTTAACGAATGTTTTTTCATTTCTGGACTGTCGAACCTTCGGAATTACGAACCAGCGGAATGACGGACCCTATTTCATTTTTTTTTTTTTTTGGATTAATGAACATCTACACGTATACAGAATTTTGTATGTTTCGGAATAGCTAAAATATCTTCTGAATAACTAACCTGAATTTATTTTTGGATTTACGAACATTCGGAATGACGAACCTTATTTCATTTCATTGTCAGTCTCGTGGGCTATGTTTACGTAGTGTCGGTCTCGTGAGCCTTCTTGGCGTATAGTGTCGGTCTCGTGAGCCTTTTTCGCGTAGTGTCGAACTTGGGTTGTTTAGCTCGTGGACATATTTCACTTGATGTCGAACTCGTGGGCTTTGTTTACTTAGTGTCGAACCCGTGGGCTGTATAACTGGTGGGCTGTATGACTTGTGGACTTTACGAATCGTGGGCTTTATGACTCGTGGGGGTCGGTCTCGTCCCCAGCTTTGCTCCCTGTCATCCAGCAAAATCTCACGCCTTGCTGCTCCCTGACCTTGGCATCTCAGTAAAAATCTTTTTTAAACAATTTTTCGTTTGAAAATCTAAATTGGAGAAGAGAGCAATTCTCTTTGAAACCTGTCTGGCATTTTCCATTAGCATTTCTTTTCTTTTCTTCTTTTTTCTTTTTGTGTATAGCGCTCTTCCAACACGAAGCAGTTTACAGTGTCTCATCTTCACCACCTCAGAATACGTTCAGAATACGTTTACATACACTGACCCTAAATTTTGGAATTCATTGATCTGTGAAATAAAACATTTTCCATCTTTATATCTTTTTAAGCGCAAGTTGAAATGCTTTCTGTTAAATTCTCGCCGGGATATTCATATTTCATTGTAGCTAGGTCTCAACAGCCTCAAGGTTAATCATCAATCCTTGAATCTATCATTACGTAATGAAATATGTCATCTGACTTGCATAATCCTTGCTCAGCTGCGTGGAGCCATCAGCCGTCCGAAGCACCTCCTCAATTCCCTCTTCCGTTTTCCTTGTTCAGCGAGTAGGCATTCTCTTTTTTTTCTTTCCTTTCTACTGTTTGGCCTCATTCCTTTTAATCGTCAAGTCATGTCATGTTGTTGTGCTTCTCCTGTTTTGTTCCGTCCTGTTTTAGATTATTTTTGTGCTAAATATTTGTGAATAAGTATTCTCATTGATTTTTTTTTTGTAGTGGTTCACAATATACAAGCATGCATTCTCGCGGACCTCTCAGTTTTTTTTTTTTTTTAAAATCTAAACGTGACTTTGTATTTTGCCGGTATGTATGCATGTATATCTTTATTTGTTAACAATCATTTATCTTTCGCTCAATCCAGTTGATGCTTTTGATATAAATGTTATTCCTGATCTATCTTGTGTTATGTTTTGTTGCAAAAAGAATAAAAATAAAATGAATTGTAATTAGAATTCAAATTGAAATACCCATGGAATTAAATAAACCCGCATGGAATAATATTCTATGTATTCATTCCATTTTCTTAGGGAGTATTCCAGCCAGGATCCCGCCATCCCTATAGGAAGCAAACATGCTGATTCTGACACACTGGTGCATCAGCTTCTTACCGGGTAGGAATGTATACATGTAGCTATAGACCATGGAGCTACGGCTAAGACGGGACCCCGGACGGGACCTTTGTGGATAACGTGTCTATAGCTCAGACACCAGCGCCGCTGCAAAGCTGGAACCCTATAGACCTTACATTACGGCGGTGCAGCAATCCAACCAAATGATTATGATTATCATGGTTCATCTTCAGCAGATAGGGCCTACTTGGTGTTCAATGAAGAATTCTTCTGGTAAATATTTATTTTTGTGTGTTAGCTTTAAGAGAAAGCAAATTAATGATACCCATGATCTTTCCATTCCATTGTAATGTGTACTTTATGAGGACTCGATACTTTTACAAGAAAGCGTCGACGCTTTTTTTTTTGTCATACTTAAGACTCATATGTAATTTGCCATTTAAGGTGCTTACAGGGAATCAGAGTTTAGATTGCTTCAGAAGTTCAGATATATACTCACTAAACATGCTAAATGCGCTATCCTAACTCCCACTGTCCTGTGAAACACAGAAAACGCACGTGAACCAGACGATGTACCTACGTTTTGTACACTAGAAGCGCTTTTCCCGCGCTAATTCATCACTTGTCCCGTGCGTCGACCGCATGGCGGGAATTATGTATGACTCAACGGTTTCACTGTGACGAGATCGTTCGTAGCTGTTCAAAAGGGTTAGCTGGCACTGCGACGTGATACCCAGTGATTCGATCTGACATGGTAAGGAACACAACGCGACGCACACTCGCTTCTTGTATTCGGCATGGATGCATTTAACTCAAGTAGATTATACGGCAACAATTCAATTTGCACGAACGCTCTCACCTACTTAGGATTTCAAGCGTAAGAACGAGATGTGTTTTGTCGCCACTGAGCGAGAAAGGTACAATAATGCAGACACAATGGATTGCATCATGATAGACTGAAGAAAAACAACAACAACAACTTGCGCTCTGGGAAGAAAATGGGATTGACGCTACTGGATAATATGGACACTTGCTTAATATCAAATTAATGCTTATCGTTGTGCTAGTAAAAACATTCTCCCTCGTAAATCTTTTTAGTTTGACAAAGAATTGATGTACAATTGAGAAATGCGGTTCCTCTCGATAGAGCTGAAAACAAATTTAACAGTGTGAAAAAGTCATCTGAAATCAATGAATAAATAGATGAATGAATAGATAAACAAATAAATGAATAAAAAATGAATGAATGAATAAACAAATAGATATATGAATAGATAGATGATAATAAATAAATTAGTAAATAAATGAACAGTGAATAAATACATAAAAAGATCAATAAATACCTTTACCAGTATACATATAATTATATTCAGCCTTCACACACACACACACACACACACACACACACACACACACACACACACACACGTATATCAGTGAAATTCCGCGCAAAAGCTGATATGTTGAAACAACATAATGCGCTGAATGTTTGAACTCGAATTTCTCATCCAGTATACCAACTGTTGGATAATCTATGACTGATATGGATGTCTATCGATGCCTGCGTTTTGGTGTCTGTGGCAGAAATCTCTTCAAGCTTTTTTCCTTTAAAAAATAAAACCAAAACGGCAGTAGTACGAAATCGACGCACAAATTTCCCGTGTGTCCAAAGCTACACAAAGCCATTGGCAGGTAAAATGCACTTTTCATTTCAAGTGACTTTTCAATGAAAACAAAACAACATGTGGATTGAGTGAATGCAGCAAAATTAGTAGAACACACCCACCGAATTAAAGCATCAAAAAGTCCAGACGATCCGTTGAAAAGTTATGAATTTGTAAAGATCCGGTGCCACCGTCATTGGCTGAAAGGACTGCAACAATATTTGAAATCTCTGCAAAACAACACTACATTACAAAGAAAATATCACGTCACTCATGGATGAAAAAGAAAATATAAAGAGAATTTCACAAAATTCTCATTTTGTTTTTAAATGAGAAGCACGCATTCTCTCGACTTGTTACTCACACACATGGTAAGAGTAATAATCATTTCCCCTGATTTCTGAAAGAGGTTTACGTCAAGTGCTATTTCAATATGATAGAAAAGTGAAAATATCTTGAATCGTCTTTATATTATGAAATCGTCGTCCATGCTTGACGTCACATGATGTTGCAGTCTTCTCATCCAGCGATGGTGGGACAGAAACTCTAAAAATTCATACTTAACCTGTGAGCGCATTGTACGACTTTCCTCCAACTTCGCTGAATGTTTTTTACTGGTATCGTTGCATTCCCACAACCCACGATATCCGGGTTTCATTCTCTTTTTAATCACAAGATGTCCGCGGCGCATGCCCAATCAGTCGCAGTCACTGCGTCATTTTGTGATTGTTTCAACCTTACTAACCAGATTATGTTACACTGTCATATTTTAAAAAATGTAAAATACAAGATAAAATACTGCTGGAAACGACAGACTCATCTTCTTACCAAAATCTTGATGACTGGATCTATGTATTTTCAAAGTCTAGTAGATACACTGTATATTTCTGCTTGCATGCCTGAATAGGGTGCGTTAAGATTTTATAAAGGGCATTGGTATTAACCTCCGAATTGAGTATTAGATTAGCAGGGGAACACTATGCAATCAAAGGCAATTATCACGATTCTCATCGTTTCATCTATACTGTTATTTACTCTGGAGGACATTCAATAGATCAAACTGACGATGTATGATGTAGTATGATTTGAAGAACGATCAGCTCTGGTCGACAAGGAAATAGTGTGGAAATAAACGGTCCATTCTTTTGGGACTGATGAGATCATCCGGAACTTGTCATAGTATGTAATATCAATCAAGAATTACAAGGAAAAAAGACATAAGAAGAGAGTGAAAAAGGAACTATACGTGTGAGGCAGTGTGAGACTTCTGTCTGCGATGCCACTACATGAGGGTGAGCGTCGGTATTTCGGATTGGCAGCATATAGGTAATCTCAGGTATACACGCCATTGTAGCAGGTAATCGTCACCAAACGCGTCGCGGATTAACACACACATAGACATACACACCTACGCACACACAAATACACACACACGCAGGGGGGGGGGGCAGACAGAAGGAGAGAGCTGACCTTATTGATTGGAAAAAAAAGGATATATGGAAACGTTTGGAAACATTTTTGGAAGTTTTCCATTATACCAAATATTTTGTAACTTTATATATATATATATATATATATATATATATATATATATATATATATATACATACATATATGTATATATATATATGTATATATATATACATATATATATATATATATATATATATATATTGTCATAGGATGGAATAACAATATTCTAACAACATTTTATCATCTAATTATTTCACAGTAACTGTATAATGTTTGTACCTAAATGTATTTAGATTTTTGTATTTCAATGTTCCGATCGTATTTTTTAATTTGTTTAATTTGGTGATGATGTGCTTCAGGGGTGCAGGCATGCATAGGTATTCGTACCTTTTTTTGCACCCCTATACATTTTGTTTTTAATTTGTCTGAATAAATACAATACAATACAATACAAAAAATACAATAAATCAAAAAGTATAGAGAATCTTCGCAAGAGGTTCCCCTAAATTGAAAGAAAATGTTGTTCTTTTTCACCCTCATAATTTCTAAAGGAAATTGGAGTCTTTAGCCCACTATTTTCCTCTCTCCTTATAGACTAGTGTGACATTTGAAAGTATATCCGCCACCGCCAGCCGCTTCGAGAAGGTGAGACCCCCCAGGAGTGCTGCGCCTGAGTTAGTGACCCCATCCTGGCATGCTGCAGCAGGAATCCTCCACTCCGGTCTTATTAATGAACCAAGCCGAGGGTGATATTTAATTCACGATGTTTGCTGGGTGTCCCCGCTGCTCACGTGTGAAAGTTGAATGAACTGATTCGAGGTGCTCTGGGCCTATATACCTTCATCCGCCATGGAGACACCACATGATATGGGAGGGGTATGGGGGCTGGATGGGGACGGGGAAGTTTAAGCACGCGAATTACCGTAGCTCTGAAGTGCTTGACGCTCCATTTTCTCGCGCAAATTGCGCGCAGTGAAAGCAGTTCATTCGCACACGGATGAAAGTAGGCCAAAATTCACAGGAAACAAACTTTGAGAAATCGAGGTCTTTCATCAGGGCTAGACATAGCAAAACCAATGCCAGCGGAGACAGAGAGCAAACAAGGGGTGCTCAGGATCTGTTTATCACGAGCAGCAACAAGAAATTATCGAGTTCCCATTTCACGTGCGGAAATAATCTCTGCGGAATTAGAGACCTTTTGGTAGCAAAGGTCATCACCACTTTTACTACAATAATTAGATGCCCCTATACGGACAAAGGGGGAGAAAGTTAGCTTTTTTTTTTTACAAGTTGATTTTCTACCCGCTGTAGTCTGCGAATCTCTCGTGGTATATTTTATTACTTCTTATCAATGATTATTCCTTCTCTGGAAGAAAAAAAAACAACAACGGCGAAACGAAACGGTCTAGACATCTGGTGTTCGTCAAGGATAGATATATTCATGATTTGTGTACGTATATGTAAGTACATAATTTCATGTAGGCCTATATATCAAATACACCGTTCTCAATTTAGTCAAGTATATGGTTCATGTATATATCAAAATACACCGTTCTCAATTTAGTCAAGTATGGATAATGTATATATAGATATTCATGATTTGTGTTTCGTATATCAAATACACTGTTCTCAATGTTAGTGAAGTATGGATAATAGGGCGCACAGATTCACTACTTTTTAGCTTTACAGAATGCACAGCAGCTTGAAGCTGAAACCGGTGAAGTCTCTAAGTGACTGTTTTCTCCTCAAAAATGAATCATGCTTTAGGGTAAAATGGTTTCATTATTGGTAATCCCAGGAACCTTCGCATATTGGCATTTCAGAGCTGTGTCTTGTGGCTGAATTGAAAATTAAAAAGTGGAAGGGGGTGGGGGTATAAGCATAATTCGTCTTTGCAAGTTTGAGGGATGAAATTTTCAAGTGCTAGATTTTTTGACGCCTGACGATAAAAGCCTAAACTTTAGTTGTCGGATATTATAGGTTTTGTAGAACGTGAATAAAGGGAAAATCAGTTTACAGCATACATTTGAACGCGATATTTTGTAAACCAATTTAGTTTGTTTGTATTTGGAGAAGCCCGTATTTAATAGCCTATAACAGAAGACAATAACAGCCAGCTGAAACTGCACGTGAGAACATCAACAATGGTGCGTTAATCCACGCACAGGGTTTTTCACGCTATTAGAATGCTATGCGTAGTTTGAGTTGTAATTGACCGTTTTATTTTCATGTGATTTTTTTTTTTAGTTTTACCATTTTAAGTGAATGTGTTTTCCACAGTTAATGCTCAGTGAATTCTGCTATTGCTCGTGCAATGGTAATTACAATACCTTATTACCGATTAAGCAATATCGTAATAACAGCTAGTTTTCACATAGCGCATTTCAGACTTGTCAAGAATTTCAACGCGCTTTTCAGACTATTATATCATATGCATATTTCAGTCTTCACTTCATTTGCTAATCAATGAAATCTAAAGAAAAAATAACGAGGATTACTTGCATTTCGAAAAGATATTTCCGTGGCTTCGAAGAGATTTTAACTCTAGCGTGAAGCACACGCATCGTTTTCATGACAACGTTAACAAACTCATGCACGGGGTTTTGCCCTGTGCGACAAGAAACTTATGAGTACCCGGCACTTGTCGGCAGTTATGACCTTTTACCACAGGTGCGCAGACACGGAGAAAAGGCAAGAAAGAGAAAAGAGTAAACAGGAAAGCAAACACTCATGAAAACAAAACGCAGATTCTGTATCATGACATAACGTATTCCAATCACGAATGTAATGCAAATGCCATCTCGGTGCCGTCTAACACTGTACCAAGTTCCTCTTACATGCTATGTGCTCACCACTAAGACTTCACATTTTCTTTCATTTCAACATTACTTATACAGTTTGCTCGAGGAGACAAAGCTTAAAAAGATTATAATTTCTGTAAGACTTGTCGGTGATGATAAAGATACCCGCACTGATGTGTGCAAATGCATGTGTGAATGTGTGTGTTGTTTCTGTTTCTTACTTTTGGCACGAAAGAAGCCGTTTGTAGTTTTCTTTTCTTGATCACAAAAGGATTCATTTGGCATGATTTGAAGGCGAAGACAATAAAAATAAAGGAATCTATAGCATTTTTGTCCCCTATAAATTATCCGAGCAAAGCATGCTTTACGCACCTTCCTTCCCCTCTTTTCCATCACACTGTGTGAAAACAAACTAATAGATTAAAACCGGCAAACTAAAACCGAAGAAAGTGCATTTACTAGATGTAATATGTTTATCCCAGTGTTTATACATTACCCTGAACGCACTTTGGAAAGAAGGATACAGCGCGGAATGTCGAGGACCTTCTCGCCAAATCTAAAATAATTTTAAACTGTTTGCTAAGGGAACATAAATGACAGGCATCAGAAAGAAGGGTGAAACCAAGCACAAAACAGAATGTTGTCATCATTGTTAAAAAAAAGACACATCCTGTGTAAAGCAACTATGGTTACCTCGTGTGTGAAATTCATTGAGGCTGATGCACAATTACAAGAACTACTGTAACGTACAGAAATCATAAAACAAAGTTAACTCTACGCAAGGAAATACAAAGCCCTTCTTCTCTTTTTTTCCCTTCTTTTTTGTTTTACTATTCATACTCCTCCCAGCTTCAAATTCAGTAGCATCTGCAAAACAAGGTATACATTCAAAGGAATTTGATAGACTTGATGACGTCAAAACAGTTTTAAAAGGATGGTAACACTTTCCTTGACGATTTCCCCACGAACTATGGAAATATCATGCGCCTTGAGAACACAATCAGAGCGCGCTGGTGTCTCGATACGTTCTCGTCTGCAAAATGCGCCGAAGCACAAAATTAGTTGATATGCGCATCCTCACGCTTGGATTGGCGTTTATTCCGTCTCGACAGCCTCGCGTGGTGGCTAATTGAATCTCGCAGTTAAATTGTTTCCACTTTGTAGGCTTATTGCTGGCATTTCTTGCGTACTTCCTCCCCTCGCGGCCCAAAAGTATCCGTGCTAAAAACATATAGTAAAAAAAAAGATGATATAACAGTACCTTCTCACGTGCCGGCCAGGAGCAGCCACTGGTATATTGTCTCGCATTAGTGTCATATCCGCAGTAAATAAACAATGAAAAAAAAAATACTTATAACTCAATCACTAAAAAGAGGTTCATTATAGGTTCCTTCGCAAAACAAGTAAGAACAACAACGACAACAACAACAAAAACAAATAAATGCATGATGTTGGATGTTCATTTCTGTACGTTACAGTAGTACTTTAAGGATATTTAAGATGAAGTGGAATGGACTACAGTATCTAATCTGAGAAGAGATATCTCCTACCCGCTCACACCCAACCAAGCGTCCTACATTACAACGGCCTAAAATAAAAGTGGCTCCTTTTTTCACTTCTCCTTTATGTTTGTGTGTTTGTGTGTGTGTGTGTGTGTGTGTGTGTGTGTGTGTGTGTGTGTGTGCGTGTGCGTGTATGTGTGTGTGTGTGTTCAGTGTACATTTTCCACTTGGTTTTTGTCCAATATTTTTTTTTGTGGGTGTGCAATGATTATTTCATACACACACGAAATATTAGATAAAAACCGAGTGGAAAAAAGTAAAAAAAAAAAAATATTAGACAAAAACCGAGTGGAAAAAATACACTGAACACACACACACACACACACAAAAGAGAAATGAAAAAAGGGGCCGTTTTTTTAGGCCGTTGTAACGTAGGACGCTTGTTGGGTGTGAACAGGTGGGAGATATAACTCTTCTTCTTACGATTAGTTATAGTCAACCCGAATATTACGTTACATAGGAGAAAATGTGAGATATTGTGATGTGCATTCAATTCAATTCGTAATTCGCGTTTCTTCAATTCAAACAGGTAAAAAACATTCAGACAAGGTATGTAAATAAATTGAAATTGACAATACAAATGTAACAAAATGTGGAGACAGCAAGAAAAACAGAATTTAAGTTGGTCTAGTCACGTGGATAACATTGTAAAAAAAAGTATCTAAAACATATGCATGTCTCTTTAAAATTAAGCCCTACGTTAACCAGAAAATATTAATTAATTTGTATTTTTCTTTAATTGTTCCTTATCTGGATTATTGCTGTACGGTCTGGGGCAACAAGACTAAAACATGTACGCAAAGATTGCAGAGATGCCAGAATAAGTTTGCTCGGCTGGCCTTAAATGCCGATAAATTTTCGTCTTCTTCTCCTCTGTTGAAAACGCTTCGGTGGCAATCAATCGAACAAAGACTTAAATACCAACAATGTATAATGGTTTACAAGATTTTAAATGACAGAGTGCCGGCTTATCTAAAACCACTCATTGCCATTAGACCAGTGTACTACCTCACCAAATACGCAGTCAACAGCCCCCTCTTTGTGCCTACACCACGAACAGAATACATGCGAACATCTTTTTCTTACCAGGAAAGTGCAATATTCAACACCTTACCAGTATTCTTACAAACTTGCCCCTCTTTTGAAAGATTTAGAAAATTACGCCGTCAATTGAGTTACACGTTTTAAATAAATATTTATTATGGTATAATGGTTATTTCTTGAATGTTTTGATAATTTTTTTTTTTTAAACTGTTTGTATTGGGTTTTATTATTGATTTTTCTTCTTTGGTTCCATTAACCCCTTTTGTGGTATTTTAAACTCAGTTTTTTATTTTTGATGTGTCATTACAGTAATTTTTATTACACAGGTTTTTTTATAATAATACATTTTGTTTATGCCGAATTCAGAATACATTTTAAGTCAGTCTCCATGGTCTAAAGAATCTTTTAAAGTTTGTATTGTTTTGTGTATATGTGTTATACTTGTATATGTTTTTTTTAATGAAGTCTATTGTAATCCAATGTTTTTATTATGTATATGTACACAGGGCTCCCCTGGAAAGCAGTTGTGAAACTGAGGGGACTACCCTGTTTAAATATGACGGAATAAATAAATAAATAATAAGTTTTATGAGCAGCTGCCACCATAACAAAAGTTTTTATGATAAAAGTCATATTAAGTTGAACAAAGTGCATGGAAATTGAAACCAAAGTAATTAAACATCATGTTGAGAGAAATACAATAGACACGTAAAAACAAAACAAAAAACAAACAAACACACAGAGTAATACCCGAATAAGGAAATTATTTTTCTTTTTCCAATAAGATTAATTTAAATCTTCGTTTAAAAACATTTAAAGATGGACTCATTTTAATTGCCTGATTGCATGATTGCAATCAGTCTTCCGACTTTATTCCTTTCGTCTCTGCTCTCTACCTCGTGGGGAATGTTTATACTGAGTATTTGCTAATCTATACGTATTTAGTACTCGTAGCGTTTGAGTAATTGTGTCAAGTAGTGTGTATAATTTGAATGTGGTCATGTCAAACCTTGTACTTGAAGACACATTTTCTATTCTTTTCTCATGCCATATGAATGACTTAATGTTATATTTAATCAGGCTGATTCAGTCGGCTAGAGGCGCTGTATTATCATTAAAGAGACCGTGTAATGCAAATGCATGTTCCAGTTTCAGTTCAGTTCGTTCCTTTGTTATATTTGTTGACTTGTAGTTTCTCACAATAATGATAATAAATAACATTTATATAGCGCTTAATACTGATGTTTCTAAGCGCATCAATCCGGAAAAAGAAAAGAAGAAAGTATGACATATAAGTAAAATACAGCATTGATACAACGACAGCAAAAACAACAACAGCAACAGAATTAAGGTTGTGTAAACAGATAAGTTTTCAACAATGACTTGGACCTATCAACATTTTCAGCATTACGATTATAAAGAGGGAGTTTATTCCAAAGAAGTGGGGAAATAACAGAAAAGGCCCTGTCACCATAACGGGTACAGGTGCGGGGACCATGTGATAACTGGAGAGTGGAGGATATATACCCTGATCATCACTTATGTGACGAAAGAAAGAATATCGAAATATTTGTCATATGTTTTATATATATTGATTGCCTGATGATTGCACCTCATGGAGGTTGCATGAAACTAAGAGTTGCAATAAATACGGATGAACCTGCAGTCAACCTCGTGAACTTGTTCCAATACTTCTGTCTAAAGCTCTTCCTTTGAGGATATCGAGCACTCTTCATAAAAGGATAGAATCACCAAGTAGTGTGTATATAACATATATATATGTATATATATATATATATATATATATATATAATTACATATATGTATATATATATGTATACACTCAGCAAAAAAAGAAAGTAAACACTTTTTCGAGATCATATTTTTCATAGAAGATTTTAGTGAAAATCAATGTATTATATAGCATATTAAAGGTAATTTAATTGGCTATCAGGTTAGTAGGTTAATACAAAATGAAACTTTACGCATGAGTGAACACATTCATTTTTGCCCGCCAAGGCACAAAAGTAAAAATTGCAAAATTTGATAAGTTGTCTTTAATTTGGGCAATGCCCTTCAAGATAACAATGACAACAAAAAGCCAGTTTAACACAATGAGAGACATGAATGAAATAGCAAAAACAAGTTTTTATTCTCTTTGTCTCTTTATATCTTCAAACAAAAAGAAAATGGGAAACTAAAGGGGGAAATAAGAATTTTCTGTCAGCTTAAACTTCAAACGACATAGGAAGTAATGGCATAAAGATGATTAAATAAACATAATTTCTTGATTTTACTCTTTTTATTGAGTAATTTAAGGATTCATGAGCTAAATTTTAGAACCAAAGATTATTCACAATTTTCCTAATTTGAAAACAAATTGAAATTTCTACCATTTTTGTTATTATTGCTTCTTCTCTTATTTCATTGGAATATGGGTTTGACCTAAGATTCTTCATTTTAATCCCTTATTTTTGGCCTTTATTGATATTTTGGGCTTCAAAGATATTGTCGAGATCAAAGGTTTAATTTTGCGACTTAATTTATGTATCTAATTGTGTTAAATTTGTCTTTTGTTCTTATTGTTATATGGAAGAGCACTTGCGCATGAATAACAACTTGTTCAATTTTGCAATTTTTAATTTTGTGCCTTGGAAGAGAAAAACAAAGATGTTCACTCATGCATAAAGTTTCCCTTTTTATTGACCTACTAGGCTGATAGCAAATTAAATTACCTTCAATATGGTATATAATTCATTAACTTTTAGCCAAATATTCTATGAGAAATACAATCTTGAAAAAGTGTTTACTTTCTTTTTTTGCTGAGTGTATATATGTACGTATAATTATATAGTAGTTCACTTATTGCCTTATATTGCTGCCAAGCTTTTGACCCTTTTACAGGTCTTCGTCAGGGCTAGGGACGTAAACATAACAAAAAGCAACCAATTTGTAAGCACTTGAACAGAATAAGGCAAAACAGGGCAAAATAGAGGGCAAAAAAGGTAAACATTAACATGACATAGGCCTAAGGTGATATTCACTACACCGAAACAGCAATGATATGCATTGAAATGCACGGCGGTGAAAGTAATAGGACAGTAGCAACAGTGTGGCATAAATACTCAAAAGCAACGGTTATGATTGCAATGAAATAATTCAAAATATACAAAACAGCAAAATAAAATTACTCAAACATTATATATAATAAAGCAAACTCAGTTTGCTTTACTATAATTATACACATATATCCAAAATTGGAGAGCCACACCTGGTTAAAGTGAGGCCACGACAGTATACTCGTCGTTATACAATTTTCCTGAACAATCAGTCTATATCAATCTATCCAAGAGATTGTCGTTGCTGTTTGTTATTACTATCTAAAACTTTTATATATTTTTCTTTTAAAATATTTTCCGGTGTTGTGAGGAAGACAGACGGCTAAACGATGAAGTTTATTATTGTTTCTGGTATTTACACTAACACAAAATAATGCACTTTCATCGTACTTAATAAATAGAAGGTTATAAGCATTGATCATGGAACAGCCCGTAAAAGGCATCGAAACAATCTCTATTTCTTAGATGTATATCATTTACGTATCTGTCATTGTCTGTAATGATTACATGCCCAGGCACACGTCGCTGTAATCAGATAGTTGACACCTATACATGATGATTATGATATTGACGAAATAATCATTGTATAGGTTCAAACAACGTCTGAAACGATGTCATTATGACCTACTTGAGTAGAGAAGTTCAGTTTGCGTTGTATGCTGATGTGATCCGTTGTTGATATCTTGCCGGAAGATCCGCCGCTGACCTATCCCTTGTGGGAACAGGAATCACCGTGTATATCGACTCCACGATGTACCACAAAAATATCGTAGGCACTGAGTTCATATACTCACCGTGCAAAACGGATGTATACGTTGTATAAGAAGCAGTTGACTGCGTGTCCTGATAAGTTTCTGTGTGAGTGCCCTATGTTTGTTTCTCAGAGATTGGCATAATGTTTGACTGTCTGTGAGAAATACCAAGGAAGTTTAAGAGTTGGAGTTCCAACTGGCTGTATTATTCAAACAGTTGTCCATTTTCTATTGATGTACAAAAGATTTCCAAAGGTGCATTTCTGTCTTTTATATGATCAATGTTCGATGTCACCGTCTTGCTGAGCAATCTGAAGATTCATTTTGATTCATAATGTTGGCTACATTTTGTTTGTTTATTCATGAAATGAAATGAAATCTCACTTAATGATAAAGCATTTGAAACAGAAGTCTTGCAGAAATTTGTGCAAAAGTGTAAATCAGAGCTGTATCATTTGAAAATGTCTAAAATTGTACCATGTTGGAAAGCCGGTTTTATCACTTTCCACTTCATTTCCATAATAAAACTAATATGGAATAATCTTCAGGTATAATTCTTTATTGATAGATGTGTCAGATTAGTGTTTAGACATGCCCAGTCAAGTAATTTTCTTTTTTTAATCATTTTATGGCGCAATTTGTATTCGCGCGTCCCCGTGTCTTTATCATTATACATGTATATTACCGATCTTTTATAAGTAGGACCACGAAGACATTAATTATTTTTCCCAGAAAGTGGCTGGTGATTACGCAATGAACACGAGTCAATCGTCTTCCTATATGCGCGGCAGATCCAGTTTGGCACACGCTTCACATGTTTTCGAGCGGCGGCATAAAAAATCTAGCAAAGGAAATAAGACGGTTGTGACATCATTCTCTTAACCTCCTTGGAAATACCAAGAGGTTAGAGAAAACTGGATCAGTGTCATAATGGGGAATATGCATTGCATTTTTCTTCGCTAACACATCGGAACGCCCTCAAAGGAAACAGTGGTTTCTGTATAGCGAGTGACTTTACATCTAATTCAATGTCACCTTTTCTCTGACGCATCATGAAAAAAAGACTTCATCAGATATAAAACATAATGTCTCATCTCAATCTGTCCTGTTTGGTGAATTTCACCGTTATATTTATGACCTACAGGATTTTTCTGATTTACATCTTTCTTTCCCATGCTCGATCAATACAAGAAATAATTGCAGCGTGTACTCAATGACATTCCCTCTTAACCATCTCGTATTAAAAGGAAGACAGCTTGAATTTGTGCACAGGCTGTGGTTAGGCAAGGACATTATTGGAACACCCCGACACTGACAGAAATTACAATCATGCATACAATCATGATAAAAAAATCATATTATAATCATGAAGCCGTTATTTTTTCCTCAGCCTCTTGTTGATTTAATTCAACACACGAACGATCCAGTGACCCCACTCACGCTCATCCCCCCAGCAGTCATATTCTCACGCCTCCCATAAGTTTTGCTGGAGGATACCTACATGGCGATTTCTTACACATTACAGCTATTTACTATTCTATATAAGTAATCCAGAGGTCTTTATAAAAAAAAAGTGTGTCATCTAGTAAGTCATGTCAGTTGTAACATACATTCTTCAAGTCAAGACTCATTCACCCCTAAAGAAAATGTGGGGGAAAATGCTCAAAATGATGTCTATCAGAACCATTTTTCCATGTCATAACCGTGCATATGAGAATTATTCAAGTAAAAATTGCATTATGGGTGTACACCAAATTGCAAAATTACTGATCTCAAAATGCAGTATGAACAAACAAACAAACAAACAAACAAACAACAACAACAACAACAACAACAACAACAACAACAACATCGTGGGGGCGCCACCTCCTATGTATGCTGTCCTGCAGTTACTCACTCCCAGCCAGTTGAGAAACATGGCAGCTCTGGGAATGTGTTCCATTGAGCTATGGCCTGGGAAAGAGATTCAGCCAGTTTCTCTTGAAATAAATGGTTGTCAACAGTTTAATGGGGCTCTGGTGTGCACCACTGGCCATTAATGCAGAGTTGGAACATACAAGTCAATAAGCTCGTTTCCGAACCACGTATGACTCAGTTTCTTGTTTTTTTCCACACCCCATGATCGATCCATCACGACTTACCCGGTGTTCCGCACTCGTTAAGGGCCCACAAACGCAACGTTTTGATTGGTGATTTAGCATCTTTATCGAAAAAACAAAATGTCCACAATTTTGGTCTCTGCATTGTTTGCATTAAAGTCAAATGAATGATTACAGAAAAAATAGAGAACCCGATAAAATCCATCGATTTTGCGTTATCGCCGTTTAACTTCAGCTAGCAATTGCCTTATCATGATCGTGCATGCATTCTCAGTTTTCTATAATTGACATCATAGTATACAAAATATGTTTTCCCTGGACAGTTTTCAGTTAAAACTGCGGGAGGAAGTGACTCCAAAATAGCACTTTTGGAGGCGTCGAGGCCCGTAGTTTAGAAGCCCGAAATTAGGCAGAATACATTTGTTTATATTTTGAATAAAAACTTAAACAAACAAAGGGAAAATTTAGGCGAGAAGTCTAGTGGTGGATGCGACAGTGTGGAGGGATTTTCCAAATAGTATACCATACAGGGTCAAACATAACAATATTCTGAAGTAGTTGAAAATACACATAATTACGTGAAACTCTTCAAAGCAAATCACTTGGGGATTTTTTTTCACTCTATATACAAAATTTCTTAATTGTTAACATTTATATTTCTTACAAATGGTAGCTGCTGGATTGAATGTTTTTGCGATGACAAAATGAATTTACTATCTACAGTCGACGGTGAGGCAGTGAGCTTTCTGTTCATGATGTATGTCTTTTCCTTTCTTTTCCTTGTATGTCTTTGACTGTTTTTATATTAGCCCATGTTTGCTGCTGGTAAGATTAAGTTTATTTTCTGTGAATGTACACATGCCAGTCATGTCATTTCATTTCTGTGATTATTGCCTTTAAATGCTTGAAATTCATACACTTTAACTTCCTACACTTCATCTGAAGTGACGCGGTGTCTCAGGATAATTTGAAATCAAATTGTACGTACATTTATATTCCTCTGATGGATCCTTCAGAGATGTGTTACATATCATTTTAGCCCTTATTGCGATAGAGGGCTGCGGCTAGAAGAATACCTGGACACAGGCGAGAAAATCGTGCGAATCTTATCCTTCAGTAGTCAAACATGGAAGCCACCTGCGATAAGCTACCCATCGAGTCAGATTTCTTGGATGAGATATCACATGATCGCAACGATTGTAAGGGAGTACACAGCTGACGAATATTTTCCGTAGCATTAAGCTCTGATCCAGACTTAGTTATTTTATCATGACGTGAAATCTTGCGCCTTTATACGGTCCTACTCATTCAGTGGCGTCTGCATAGAAGCAGACAGAGCTGAGATATCGAAGATGGCAGGATAGTGGGGGGAAAAAGGCAAGAACAAGGAAGAAGAAAAGGTGCTAGATTTTTAGGTTTCTCCGAAACAGTGTCAAATTACGTGAGTCGAATCACGCGCCGAAAATGACGAAATTATTTCCGCGCTTTTTTCCTTGTGCTTTATTTGTTATTTCCTACAACCTGACGCAAGCAAGAGTAGGTAACATGATAAGAGTGCATGTGCCCGCTTGTGTGTAAGGTGAGCGGGGTCGTTCGCAGAGGGGAAGTTGGAGCTGAACGAACATGAAGTGAGAAGACGCAAGCTGGTTGAATTCATTTTTTTTTTTTGGCTTTTATGTCGCCTTGCTCCCTGGTAATGAATAGAAAAACCCAAAAGGTCTGTCCTATCATTCAGCCTGATAAACAGAATGGAACGATAAAGAATAAATAGATAATTGCGTACACATTGTTCTTCTTCTCCTTCACTATGATTCATGTTGAAACGGTTATTCATCTGCATACATTGTCCTCATATAGAATGATCGGATGATGCCTTGCCTGAAAAAGTTTGTCCATTGCCTGCGAATATCAGATTAGACATGTCGCGCAGCCTATCTTTACACTGCTTCCAGATTACAGTGGCAAGGGTTGATGGTCACTTCGCATAGTTCTTTGAAAGTAAAGTGAGCTTTTACCAAGACCACTTACTGCTGTCCCCTTTCAAGGACAAGTTATTTTGATTCTAGATAGAAAGAAATCCAACAAACATAACGGTATAACTCTTCTACCATCGGACGTGAAATAAGAGTTACGGAATATCGAATTGTACATGCTATTCAGGAAAAAGTTCTATCAGCTGCAACCACGTGTGCACATTAGTTAAATTAATGACACCATCGCCTGGTAACTCTCTCAACTACTTCTACATAAATTCTTTTCAAAATGTACTTTCTACCATATTTCATTCTTCAAAGTCAACTCAAACATGGAGAGGCTTTTCATTTTTACAATCTACTTATCAGTCGTTTGGTCAAGCCGAGTAAATTTTCCGCTTCATTCTAATTACACCGCTTCGGTTGCCTTGTGTCACGAAAATAATGACATCGTCCTGCCAATAAATAAAGGTGGAAAGTAAATAAAAAAAAAAACGTTGCAGCATTACTTGCAAAATAGAAAATAAATGAATAACAGCAGTTCTAGGTAAAAAAAAAACAAGAAATAGAGAAAAAATATGTCTTTGCCCTCGTCAACGCCCTCTTTCTTTTCTTTACTCTAAAGGATTTGCCCAGCGGCGAGTATGAAGGGATGTGTGCGAGGCGTCACGGGGCTTGGTGATCCTTTATCAATTGGTGTTTGACGCATTTCTACCCTTTATCATCCCCCCAAGCGAGGACTTGGATACGTCTCAAGTGATGCCTCTGCGTCTCCGATAAATCTCTGGCCCTCATTGGCTAATGAATAAAGCTGTCACCAATCGCGTATCGCCATTAGGAAGATCAAAATTTTGTCGAATGCTGCAGACGACCCTTCCGGCCCTGTCCTTTCAATTTACAGGCTCAATTCGGAGCAACGCAAATGATAATGATAATAATAAAAAAGGACACGCACGTCATGCGAAATATTTACTTGCACATGGTGTCATGTCAGACAAGTTCCAGTTGCCTTACGCGTTACTGATGAGAAGAGAGAGAGAGAGAGAGAGAGAGAGAGGAAAAAAAAAGCAACTTTTTACACTGTCAAAAGCTGACACGGGTACAGATATTATGTCATATCATGGCTGATACATTGCAGATTTGAACCACAATTTTGTCCAATTGTCTCCGGCATTTGGAACACCCTAGCTTACTATGTCATGTTGATCAGTCTATCTCTCTATCTCCAGAGGCGGATCCACGAATTCCGTAAGGGGTGGGGGAAGCCTTTACAAAATTAAGGGGGGGGGGGGGGGGCGTCCGCTGCGCCGGTTAACGGTCTTCTGATCCTTATCCTCCATACTGATTTTTTCTACACATTTCATCTTTTTCTTGACATATTTCTCTCTTTAGACCCAATTATTGCTTTCGGGGTTTGCTTCTCGAGCCCTTGAAACTGGCATTTATTCTTGCTTGATCTTACAAAAACTGTGATCTTTATCTCAAATAGTCTGAGTGCAGGCAATACAGCAGACAGTTAAATCTTAGCTGATTTTTTTTGGGGGGATGGGGGTGGGAGGGGAATTAGGGTTTACAAAAAAAAATGAAAATCTCAGAACATCAATTTTGATAAGGTGACTATTGATCTGATGCTTTTGACAATATCTCTTACAGGGGCCAAGGAACCGTGGAGACTGCTCGACTGACATCCCTCCCCCAATTTTTAATTTTTGCTGTATAAACAAATAATAAAAAGCAGGTTCCACCCAAGATTCTTTCAATCGAAGATGAGAGAGGGGGCATTGACACTTAACCCAACCATGAGCATCAAGGGCGGACCCAAGAATTCCATAAAGGGGAGGCGCCCTTGCAAAATTAAAGGGAGGCGCACGCACCCACCCCCCCATTTCTTTTTTAATTCTTTTGTTTGTACCAAAATTAAAGAGGGGGCGCGAGCCCGGTGCACCCCCTCTGGATCCGCCACTGAGTATGTGGCCTCTGTTCCAAATGTACTCTTATGACTGTTTCTTTGACATTATTACAGTAATGATACCGAGAATTCCACTAATCTTATTTTTCACGAAAAGTACATATTCCATGGACTTGTTACTGACATAATTATCTTAAGGGTAATTTCATTCTTCCCTGCTTTACGAAAGAAGTGTTAAAGTCAAGTGCTCTTTCATAATGCTGGAAAAGTGAAAATAGAATGTAGAATTTTCTTTATATTTTCTTTATATTATTGTCCGGAATGATGTCACGACCTGTAGCAGTCTCCTTATCCAGCAATGATGACACCAAAACTTGCCCCAAAATTCATAACTTTTCAATCGATTGTCCGACTTTCCTTAAACTTTCAATGATGTGTTCTACTGATATTGCCACTTTCACTCAATCCAGTTTTGTATTTGGGTTTCGGTTTCCTATAAATGAGTTTCTTGCAGCATACTGGCACACTACCATGCCTTCGCATTACCAGTACTGCGTCTTCGTACTGTGTGGGTGTGTAGGAGTTTAAGAAGCCTGTGCATTAGTTCAGTCATTACTGCTGCGAACCTGTCGGCGGTATCTTGAGGGGGTCAAACGGAACAATGGTACTTCAAGAAAATTACCTCACTTTTTTAAACGGCAAGCTAGTGAGTTAGGTCTTCTATACGTAGTATTAGTTAACAGCTTGGAGTGAGGGAGTGAGAAGTGAGGTCGTCGGTTTCAACGGTTGATATATTGTGATGTCAACACGTGTATTGATCTCCTTCTCGATGTAACAATGGCAAAGTCTGTCATACAGCTTACATCATAATTATCGTTGCGATTATTCCCCACCGGCGTACTTACGTCATTCATGAGCGAAAGAGCAAACTTCATTCACGTAAAATATCAAACAAACAGTATTTGTAACAACACCCCCCCCCCCCTTGAAAGGAAGCCTCTTTCCTATTTTGCTTGAACAAGTAACCCGACAAAAATGCGTCCTGCCAACTTCACCCAAATTGATGGGTATACAGGGTGTATTACTTTCCCCCATCAGCTTGTAATACGTCGGGACTGATTTAAGAATGTGACGTAAATCAGCGAACCGGTTGAGATGACGTTGCCCAGAATTCCCCATCAGGCGAGACTCGATTAACAGAAGTGTTAAACTATATATAGATAGACAAAATGAGTCACTATTTATCAACAGCGAAGTTTGAAAATTGAGCCATAACTCTGATCAAGTAAACAGTGCACAAATCATGTTCATTAGAATGCTCCTTCTTTTCTCAGAAATCATATATATATATGTGTATATATATATATATATATATATACGTATTATATACATATACATAGATATGCATATGTATATGTATACGTGTGTATGTATGTATACATACATAAATATACATATATATATATATACATATATACATATATATATATATATATATATATATACATATATATATATATATATAACATACTCAAACGTGTGTGTGACTGTGCGCACGATTGTATGACCGACCTTTCACCAAGTTATCGTATGGATTCGCCAATTATAAAGTAGTATGCCATCTATAAGTGCTTGGATGGAAGAAATAAATATTTGATATTAGCATGCTGCAAAGTTGGAGAGTTCTAAGTCTTAACCATTTTTTCATGAAATTTGAATTATGGTTTCTATTCTTTTATTTGTTTTTTAAGCGCAGCATGCCCTATTCTTTTATAAACTACTATGGCTGGTTTCCCTACTGGTAGTATTCTTTTTCTTTAAATCCAAATAGATTAGGACATTTTCATATCTTTTAATATCTTGAGTCGAGAGAATTGAAAAATATCAACATAGTGATTATGAATCTTACTGTCTTTCAGCGGTGACAGGTCAAGTCGAAGTCATAATGTTATGAAATTCGGGAAAAAAAAATAGGACTTCACTCTATCAAAGTATTAAGGGTAGAATATCTTTGGCGGTATGACTATTTTTCCACAGCCCAGCATCAACATGCATGATGGGTTGTTGTACCGTGTACTTGTAATCTTTGACAAATAAAAGAAAACTAAACTTAGTGCAGGTTCGTATCGTCTTACTTATTCACAAAGCTAACTGCAACCTTTCATCGAGTTCATAGGCAATGAGGAAACGCAGTAAAACACAAGCTGCTCGGTAAGAACTAAACGTTACACGCCTGTTAACGGGAACTACTTCCACATCTAACAAAGATGCTGACCTTTAATGATACATTTTTTTTTGTTTCCTATACGAATAATGCCTAGAAATATATTCCTGTGTGATATGTTATCATGGGCGAATGTGTGTTAACTTAATTGTATGCACACACACACACACACATAATTATATATATATATATATATGGATATGTATGTATGTAATTAATCAGGGCTCGACATATTTTTTTTTCTTGTGGTGGTCCGTCCGGACCACTAAAACCTTTCAATCAGAACGAAACTAAATAATATAGGTCCCCAAAAGCAAAGGAAACATTCAATCTATTTTCAATCTTAGTTGCCCGGTCGGGCCACCAAGAAAAAAAACAAACAAACATTGAATAAGTTTGGCTGCCCAACATCAATTTCTAGTAGCCCCGGACCAACAGGCAACCGCTAATGTCGAGCCCTGTATATTCATACACGTGTATATGCCTGGCAAAGACACAGAGAGAGAGAGAGAGAGAGAGAGAGAACAGAACATTGGGACTGATATACTGCGCAGAAGTGGTATTCGAGAGATAATTGTCGCATATACATTTTTACACAATGGATTATCAGTACTCAGAAAGAGATGTCGAAAAGTAGGTTAATCGAGCCAGTAACGAGCATTCTTTTTTTTTATAACTTTTTCAAGGGAGCACTCTTTCTTCTGCGTCCGATTTAATTGATCTGGGAAGAACTGTTCAAGGTGTTTAAAAATCTCAAAGTGGTCATCTCAGCTGCTCTCTGCTGACATTTCATCAGATCCCAACCGATTTCTCCCATTTGCCGTCTACAAGAAGAGAGACATAGGAATCGACAGACATGGGAATGTAATTTACTATAATTTCCACAATCTCATCTCTGTCCCAGAACATCCCTTGTGTAGTCTCTGAACAAGTCCTTTTCAATTTCTATAAATCTTTATTTACCAAGTCTTTAAAACATATTTTACCATTTGCAGATGAAACAAAAATCCAGCATTAAAATTTAAAAAAAAAAGTTCTAAAACGTGATTCAGGGATAGAAACAACCACTGTAAAAATCTAAATCCGTATTATCGATGTTAAGTACTGTTAAACACACAAAATGTGAACAATAGTTATAATAGAAATGTTTCTAGACTAAACCGTCTACAGTTATGTTTATAAAGAAAAATACAATGTACTGATATCTTCCTATATTTTAGGCTTTATTGCGAAAATTTCATATGGTAGGATGTTTTGTGATACAACAGACCTACACATATGCATCAAAATGTTATATCTTGAGAAAAATTTTAATCACTGCTCCCAAAGGTAAACTGGAACTTTAAGACATCTTTGATATTCAAACCATCAATGAATGACCCGATTTTCGCATTTCTGTATTATAGTATACAATAGAGCCCATTCATATTGCTGATTTCACCATATTTTAGTCTTCCACGCGAAGAATAAACGTGTAAATTTTCATTTGTTTCAACGACTGCAAACATAATATCATATCTGTGCGATATTCCTTCTGTCCGTCCAATGTATATCTAAATTCATTATTGATATAGTTGTTACCATCATCATTTTAGCACCATACATGTCGAAGTTGTTTTGGTCATGAAGTACAGTAGAACTATCTCGAAGTGGTTCTGTTCGTGGTCTTTTCAATCAGTGCGGGTTTTTCTTCTCCATAATGTGCATCAGCGAAAAATGTGTAATATCAATCCCATAAGATTACGTAAATACGTGATAATACAAAAGAAATCCTTTTACAGCGCTATGGCTCCAAACTCTCGAGAACCGCCTGCACATTAAATCATCTGAAGTTTGTCCACACGTTTATGAATGAAACAAGCCACTTACTGTTGCAATTATGAACAAGTAAACATGCCGACTCTTACAAACAGCTCTTCAGTGGCACAATTAATCTGAAGTGGAAGACAAGCAAATACTCTTTCATCCTCTTTAAATTTCTAGAAAGAAATTGATGAAATCGACATCGTCATAAGAAATCTCGATTTACGTAGGTCATTGACGTTGAAGGTCTTACATTATTAACTATTGGTAAAAGAAAAAACATATTTATTACGACAAAAAGCTCTATCAAAGCTACACTGAATTTCCATCATCAATATTAGGCTACTTGCTTCCATTCATCTCGACTTTTGATCCGGAAGACTCCGTGCAGAACTGCGTAGGACAGCCTGAGGGGTCAGACTGGTTCTTCGCCTGGTAGTAATTACTTCCGGTTTAAGCCCTCACCATTTGTCAAGGGAGCCATCAAAAGACAAAATCTTAAGTGGCTCTTTCTGGAGGGTAAGGAAAGGGAAGGGAGAAGACCGCAAATGGAAATAAAGTTTTGTTTTATTACGGAGACAGCTCTCGACTGTAGTTGTTCAGCTTAATGAGCTACGAACAACTCCAACTGTTTTCTTTTCTCTTTTAATTTGAAAAGATAAAGTACTTGCAAGAAAGGAAATGAATCACTATGTCAGCAACAGAGTCCCGGCGTTCATCGTTAACCTATTGCATCTGACGGCAATAGACTCTGCCGAATAGTGATCGTTAAAAGTACAATTAATTACGAAATCAACTTTGCAGTTCTCATGCAATTGACGCATTAGAGCTTCATTTCTTACAGATTTTGATACTATACAGGTCACGGCGCCGATATCAAAGAGACAAATACGTTTTTTGGACTAACGCACATTAGGTTTCAGAAAACTTCCACAAAAAAAGAAACATTCAGCGACACACACAGAGGAAGAGAAAGAGTGTAGCATTCCAAAAAGGAAGTAGAAAATGACAAGCGACACTGGCAAAAATACAGAATCCCTGCTCTTGAAATTAATGCCTAATGTTATTGACTGCTGACAAAAGCATTACCTGTAAGCGATGACAGGACTCGAATCCATTATCACGTGTCAAGTATGTAAGTCATTCTTTATGTGCATCTTGGAGTACAAGAGAAAGAATCTATGAATCTCTTGAAAACCTTTAAGAAGGAGGGACCCCTATAACCATTCGGTCACAATGTCCCTTTAGATTAGAGCGATGTAAAACTTGACTAATACATGTAGGTTTGTGGGTTTCCCATTTATTTCATCTCCTAGGGGGTGCAAAGTCTGCGAACACATCTAAAGGTGCAGGGGACAGTGAACCTACTAATTTTAACCACTTTTCCAGGTAAGGGATCGAGTGGAATACGAGATGGGGGCAAAGCTGCTTGTTTTTAAGCAGAGAGAAAGTTGCCCGATTTAGAAGCCAGAAATACTTTAACTTGTCTCGTTCTTAATCTCAAGTTTAAATGTCGGGCAAATGTTCTGGCGCCCTTATGGCAGGACAGAACACATCTCATGTTCGCACTTTTCTCTGATATTCCCCTTCCTTCATTTAAAGTCTTTATCTAAAAGGCGTGACAATATACTCGAGATACCGAGTTCCGTCGAAATGACGGCTTAGATGGATGCGACTCAGCAAATGGGAGAAAAAAATAATCTGGAACGTGATATCGGAGAGGTGACATTGCTGTGATAAATAGCGCCGGACGAAGCGATTCGAATTTATTCGAAATGACAGCAATTATGACACTGGGAATAATGAAAAGACGTGACGCGCCGCATGCTAACTTGCGAGGCTCGGGTAAACATCGCCATCCCGCGGTCCGATATTGACAGATATGAAATCCCACTGTTTGTCCGTGGCCTGTGAGCATGAACTCAGCCACAGCCCGGCATCCCACAATGCATCGCTGCTAATCTGCGCCACTTTTTTTCCTTCTCAGGCGGCTGAAGATGACACGTGATTGATATGGTGCAATAAAGTGGTCGCTCAAGTCATTATCAATCTTCCCCCTCCGTCGTCAAAATTAACTCATCCCTTTATACCGTCTTTGGTTTGGCCGATGGCAGGTATTAAAGCGAAATTTGAACAAGCGAATTAGCAAAAGCGCGAAATATTTGATTCAACACACTTTCATAACTTAGACGCCTCAGTAAAACAGAGTCAAATTTGAACACTTTGGAGTGATGCTCGTTAAAACGAAATTTGTTTTTACCACAACATTGGGCAATAAAATTTGTTAATGTATGAAATATCACTTCTCCAAATGTTTGATATTATTCTTACCTACAAAGTTTGATTTTATTGTCATATTTTCACGGTCCTACTGACGCATTCATAAGTGTAATCTTATTCATTTCAAATGTAATGCTTTCGTCTTTAAATCCACATTATCGGTTCCTTAGTCGGGAGTTTGCTGCTTGATCATACCTTATATTCTACATAAATTATAAAACATCATATATATATATATATATATATATATATATGTATATATTCATATATACATGAAAGCAGTTACACAAGAAGAAAGTTCTATACTTTCATACGAAGCTGTGCAAAGGCATTGACATCATTTGATAATTACATTCTTCATATTCGTATATTCCAAATTTATCCTGATTTCCAAATTACGAGGGAATCGTGGATTTGGATATGCGCAAAAACCAACTAACAAAACACCACTGGGAAAGAAAATTTCGTTTCAAGATTGCTACCCATCTAGTGTTTCTTACATGGTATCATTCATACCTTTTTAAAAATTATTCATCACGCTTCAGTTGTTGTTTGCGTGAAAAAGCCCTTTATAAATGAACATTCTCATCGTGGTCTCGTATTTTCGAAATGTTTCATCGAGCCGCTGTTTATCTTTAATGTTACCTGATTCCCAAAGCTAATTACTCAAACATTTCCTTTACCTGTCGAGCAGCTTGAGGTAATCCCGACGAAAAAGGTTAGGGTTTCGCCCTCCAGCGAACCCACTGCCGTTTCTGTTGTCAGGTGTGATTTTGTTTTGCTTAGTTCGGTTGAATGAGCGAGTGAGTGGGTGGCTATATTGCGTGGGCGTGTATACATGTGTGACTACTTGTGTGTGTGCGTGTGAGTGTGTGTGTGCGCGCGCGTGTGTGGGTTTGTTTATATGATTGTCTATGAAGGCCACGATTGATGTTTATAATCACGTAGGATTGGACTCAGTGACGATCCTATGTTTAAATGAATTCGAATCCCACGCTTATAGGCTTATCTTCGAGACGAGTCTAAACATGGAAACAGGTGCGTAATCAATGGACTGTGAGCAGGATGAGAGAATAAGACTATGACAGAGGGATCAGGTTTGATTCATGTCGACGAACCGGTGGCATTGAATCATACTTGGGGAGACATGCAGTCAATATGGGGCAATGTGGATTGGTCCTTTGCAGAGAGCCAGGAGCGCCGAGGCTTTGCGACCGTGGCTCCGTAAGAGTGAGTGAGAGAGAGAGAGAGAGAGAGAGAGAGAGAGAGAGGGGGGGGGGGGGGCAGAGACATTCCTCAAATCAGTCATTGTCATACTTGGAGTATAGTTCAGAAAAAATATCCTGTAGCTGTGGCATTTCCATGGAATACAATCGATAATAACAAATGCCGGTTTGTACAATGCCTCGGAAGTAGATATAGGTCCTAAATGTTACTGGTACACTGTACTATGCCATTCTCACCGAGAAAAATCTGGAAAAAAAAAACTGAGAGAAAGAGCAACGATGTGCATTGCTGATTGAGTGCTTGGCGTAATTTCATTGAGAAAGATTTCATATAAAAAGAGTCAAACTCGAGATAGATTTGAAAAAAGGAAGACTGCTACCTGTCGATCTCGTTGTCTTATATCTCAGAAAGACGTACTGCAATGCTTGTCCGCTTATCCCTAAATGTGTACGTCTTGCCCGCATGACTTGTCAGCATTGCAAACGGTTGCGATTTATGCTTTGCATGATTAATATCAATCTACGTGCATGCGTACTCCAGATTTTATTCGAGATGACGGAACATGAATGAGTGACCCGATTCCTCTCAAGCAGACTTTTATTGGCTTGATGATTCGAAACGAGCCTTCCCAATTTTCCACATGATACGAGCATCCAAGTACAAATTGCATTTCCATTTGAACACAGGGAAGGCGCCTCCGTAGCCCCACGGCCTATGTCAACTTCATTTAGAATTTAAAGTGAGTCATTAAAAGTCGATTAGACGCACTTGAACTGATTCGTTAGGAGCCCCAAATGTCCACTAGAAGATTCCTCTCGATTTTTTTTTTCTCACGTTGTGTGCATAGCGGAGCAAATCGCGTATGTCGAGTGGGCTTTTTATGACAGTCACTGCTATTCAATGAAAATAGTCTTTAGCGTTGGCATTTTGAGGCAACCCGTGTTTAACGTTTTCATTCACGCACTTGGCGCACTTGCCAAAATCATGTCTTTATAGCTGATTCCATGTTATAGTTTTATGTACATTTCAGGGCTGGTTTTGTAATTGGCATGCTTTCACATGATATCTAACAATGCGCAAACAAAATCAAACTGTTCGTAGATAAAACATGAGACAAACTTCAAATCGCTGTCTTTTCACCTTTTTAATAATTGCATTTGTAAACTTCCATTGAATTGCTAATATCTAAGGAAATGTCATGCAGTGGTATGCCTACCTGGGAATTTTTATCTTGTAAACTCTCTCGGCGAAGAAAATGCACATTTAGAGATTTATTGAATAGCAAAGTAAAACTTTGAAGTGTAATCTTCTATATCAGACAGGATCGAGACTATGCGATTTGAAAAAAAGGCAACAAGCAACAAGCACACAAAAAAAAATAGAGTCACTTCGGAAAAACATCGCTTCAGAAAAGGATAAGACGGTTGTGTTACGGAAAAAAAGGGCTCCAAGATCATGCTTTGGCGCATCTTGTATACTGCAATGTTTTCCGAGGTCCTTGAGAGGGCCTCGGACCAAGGGAGGGGAAAGTGGTTTTGCGAGGCTTCGAGCCTATACAGACTCTTTTTTGGCCATTCGCTGCTTATGGAAAGCAGAAGTAAACAAGACAGTCTGTAGAAACATTGTAATGACGTTTCGACTGTACCATTTCTTTCTTTCCTCACTGAACGAGTTGCTTGTGCTGCTGGCGATGTGAAAATTAAGCAAGAAATTTTCTCGTCGAAGAAGTCCTGTCAACCCCTAATCGGTTTTATGTGTATATTTTTCAATATTACAAACAGTCACACAAGCAGAGAAAGGAGCCACCCTTACAGCTCAGGGTAATCTGTATGATCACACCCATCTGTTGGGTGGAACAGCAGATAGGTCAAACTTTGTTCTATCCCGAAGATGAAGAGGGGTATTCCTACAACAATGTCGCCCGTAAATGAAGTACATTACTTGACACCGGTCCTGGGTAACAGTATCACTCTTATATACACACTCCTTATCGGATTATGAACAAATACAAGTAAAAGAATCTCTGTAAATATGCATGCCTTGAGATATTAATCAGCATGAGCTTTGGAACGGAGTTAGATTTTATGATCTGTATTATTTTTCTGTTTTCTTCTTCTTTTCACATTGATGGAGGGCTGCTGTTTGCCAGCTGAAAAGTGCAATTCCCTTTTGGGCGTCTTCTCCTCCCCGTTTCTCCCCGCCACTTCTTCCGTTTTTGTTCTAGCGTCCGTGTTCTGCGTGCCAATGCCATACCTGCCGCTAATATGGCAACTCCTGATGTATTTGAAATGCATTCCTTTCCATTCACTAGTTGCTTGAAAAAAAGAAATGAAGGAAAGTTTGTCCAGTGCCATTTCATTTTTTTCTCCTTTTATCAGCGTTGCGTAGTTGAATATGGAGAAACACTCCACATCAATGTAAGAAATCAGGGAACAGGGAACGACCTCACGAAGAAACTGCCGCGATGTGATCATTTATCTCCATGTTTGCTGATTTTAGAAATTAACTTTGAAAGAAAAATCAAGTACGGATTTATGAGGTACCTTTGGGTTATTTCTTCTGCCTATCTTTTGAAAATTTCCCATTCGTATGCATTTTGCAACGGATCGTCGACAGCCAGATTTCTTCACAAAAGAAGATCCTTTGCCTGTGTCATATAAATTCATGCCTTCAAGCCTGACTTATATGTAATCAAATCTTGACAGTTCATTTGTAGAAAGAAAAGAAGTCCATTATCTCCAGATTTCGGGTACTTTATTTTGATCTTCCTCTTTCAGTCAAACGGCACGAAATAGGCAGAGAAGGAATTGATCTGAGCTCCCACACCTATTAGGGGTATCGAAAAAAGGCGCTATGAGACGCTCTTCGGGTTCTAAATTTCTTCTTTCACACTCTGGAAACTATTAATTTGCAGCTTAACTTGCGCATACTTGGCCAGCCTTCGTGGATTTTTAAGAAAGAAGTCTTGAACGAAAAAGAAATCCTCCACCCTATCTCATTTCAATTCCCCAGGCTGGGGAAAGTCGAGCAGATAGCCTGTCATAATGTATTGGGAGCCGGCGTCGCAAATTTCTGGGCCCATCCGCGTTAGGTGACGAGTGATTTCGCCGTAATTGACAGGGATGTTGAAAATATTAGGGATGATGCGCAGAGACAGACGGAAATCACACGAAACGATCACGTTTTGACCATGTTTTTATCAAACTATCGAAACGATCAATGGAACGATCGATACTTAAATGCGTCATACAGCTGGAGAGCTAAGTGAGGAATTACATTTAAAGTTATTCACTTATTACGATTCTTTTTCAGTTTTCACCTTGAAGTGATCAACTATCTACGCTTGCAAAGAAAGCAATGAATCTAATCAACAAAAAGTGACGTTTGTCCGAAAAACAGCAACTGCGAAATATCAATAAGGGGCAAAACAACCTATAAATCTTGTGTTCAAGTTCTTTTCATATATATCTTCTATTCCTCTGTATCGGGACACTACAGTAGGTGACGAATCTTTATTACACATTACTGTTATTACGATGAAACCTCACGTGCAGTAAAGCTACTTATTAAAGAAGAGTGTGCCAAAATAATGATCCATTACTAGTGTGACGAAATGTAAGCGTCCAAAAGAGTTGTCTAATCTGTTTCACTGGGCTCACTGCTAAGACGCTTCTTGGAAGATAGATGTTGTCTGCTCTTGCAAAATAATTCAAGAAAAACAAAGAGTCTTTTCAATCCATCTCTCTTAGCCACCTTTTTTTTGGTGGTATTTGTTTCAATGATCTTTCTTTTCGAGGGAGGCGACTGCGTTGGCAATTCAAAATCCTGATGACATAATATGTAAAAAGAGAAATTAATCCTAAATCAGGGCACCTTCAAAAGCGTTTCTACATATCAGAGTTTAAGGAGACATTGTTCTTTACTGGGTGGCTGTCACCCCCTACTCCATGCGAGATGAACTTACATTCAGAGATATGTTCTCTTTCAGATGAACTCTATAATCATGAGACATGAGGAACATCACCTTATACCATCTGATTTTTTTTTTATCTGTCGTGTCGGTATACTCAAACGTGGGGAGTGGATCATAATGTAAAGACTCTATTTTCTTTTTTTTTTCCGTTAAATGCATTGTGCATACTTGTTTCTTTCATTTGAAATCCTTCCCAGCGGCAGGAATATTGATGACAGCATGTGTTTTCAGATAAAGAGAATCTCCATCGAGCTTTTGGAATCTGTCTCCCTGCCATCGCGCACTGTTCACTAAATAATGCAAAGTAAATTTGGAATATGAAGTCCAGGCTCCCATATATAGGCTCTTATATAAAGTGTATACCGTATAAGCTCTTTACAATAATATGAGAGTATGTCCATAATATGGAGAAGTCTTATTTTGTTGTCTTTTTTTTTGTCCACAGTCTCCTTGTGTCTCACCCTCCTTGTAACCAAATCTTAAACATAAACATGCACATAACTGCATAAGTTTGCCTACATTGACAATACAGCTGTACTTGATATGTACATAAGATTACTTCACTGATAGAAAGCGCTACTGACATGACTGATGATAACATACTGCATAATTAATATGTGTAGCTATATTGACACGTTGTATATGGATTGCCTAAATTAGGCCCTCGAAATGGCCACAAAGTTAAGGTGCATGGCATATCTGTATGTCTTGAATAATTGTCAGAAAAAAATAACTTCAACAATCTAAATCATCAACTTCTTTCTGCTCAACAATGTTATTCCAAAATGCGGTCGTTATAAGAATTTTTGGACCTCATACACTCATCTAAGATCATCCACTCATTCCGACAGTATTTCCAAAGCTCAGCGAAAGGATTCTTTTAGTTTCTGCCCAAAACCGCAGTAGTATCTCATCACACACTCTTCAACAGACAAAGCCCTATTAAAGATTAAAACTTCTCTTTTGCAACACTTTCAGAACACTTTAAAATGAAATCAAATTCACTTTTGTGTGTATGAATGTATGTATGTATATATGTATGCATGCACAACATTGTTACTTTCTCTTGGCAAAGCGGTACACAGTATGTGAATACTCAGAATATGTAAGCAGTCGGATTGCTACCATTGTGTCGTTCGAGGTACCCAACAGTAAGAATTTGTGAAATTATGAAAGTCTTCTTTTAGGTGCTGGACAGCCAAATGAATTTCAATTACAACTGATTGACAAGTTACCCTTCATTGACGTAGATAAGCACCGATTATAAAGTGCTTTAATAGTAGCCATGATTAAAAAAAAAATCATATGGTTACACAAACTCGGGTTGGATTCGAAAAACACTGATTAATCGGTGCTTATTTACGTCGACGAGGACCAATTTGTCAATTAGTACAATAAAAAAACAACTCGACGGAAGAATGCATTAATTTGAATAAAGTGGTAATACGCAGTACCCGCTGTGTGATTTGAGGATTTGGAACCAGCACTGGCTGTCGGGCTGAATCTAGGTATATTAGTCAAGTGGATACGACCCCTGTCTAGAGTCTGGAGGTCGTTGGTTCGAATCCAAAGCAAGCGTGTGTCATAAGCGGATCCAGAGGAGAAGCCCGGGCACGCCCCCATTTTTTTGTTAAAACAAAAGAAATATAAAGAAAAAATGAAAGGGGGTGCGGGCGCCCCCCTTTTTTAAAAATTTTTTGCTCGTCAGCCGATAAAACCGGAAGTGGCACGAGAAACGGAAAAATTGAGCGCTGCCATCAACCCCCCCCCCTTTTTCGGAATACCTGGATCCGTCCCTGTGTAATGACGATTCTGTTTTTTCCTATCATGGCTACTATTAAAAGACTGTATAATGGTTGCTTATGTATTTACGTCCATGAAGGGCAATTTGTCAATCAGCTGCAGACAATATGTATAACTAATGATGAAATCGTCTGGTGAATACATCGTCGATTTCCAACATGATGAGAAAATTTAAACAGACAAGCAAATGCTTCATTCATATACAAAAGCGTTCGTTTCTTGGAAAATAAGCCGAAACAGCAGAACTTGATCTTTCGTTTAAATTTGGGCTTTTTTTTTTCTCTCGTTAGATCAAAATTCCACGAATGTTCTTTAAACAACAAATGATGTCTTTAATCGTGCTGCGTAGGTATATCGACACGGGACTAAATAAAATCTAAATTGATATAATGTTGCGTTTATCTAGCAAAGAAACTAAAAGAAACAAGTGGTCTTCAGGGTTGTTGTTTTTTCAGTTTTACCGAATTCTAGGTTTTTCCTTGGCAAACATTTAGATAAATGCGTAGGTGAATAAATGGATCGTGTTTTTTTAATGCCTCTTAGAACGTATTGAGAGTATGACCTCTATGATTATGAATGGTGGCGGAAGTGAAGGTTGACCTGGAAATATTAGAATACTCTGAGAGATTCGCAAGAAGGAAATCTTTGATCCAGCATCCTTAATCTTTTTAATTCGCCGAGCCACTCAAAGGCAATTTGGAGGTAATCTCCGGGATTTTGTTGGATCAATTCGCGAGACAATGTATGACAGGGAAAACCTGGTTCGTCTAGCGGAATAACAAACAAAATGAATATTTTCTATGTGACATACAGAACTGCGGGCGACTTTTGCAACAGAACAACCATTTGATGACATCTCCAATAAGAGAGAAAATATTTGAAAAATGAAAAAACAAGAAGATAACCGAACATGTGAGAGTACACATACAGGCAGAACTAGTGAATCATTTCCACAAGAGAAACGAACAGAGAGCAAAGAAAAACAGAATCACGAAAATTATTAATTTTCAATCGTTATTTTGTTGTTGTTGAATATCTTCAGTCATTAGACTAGGTTTTAGTGTTTGTGATATTATGAAATGTCTCTACGGTATGGCGGTCGTGGAAACAATTTGATTTTAGTTCAATATTCATATCGTTTTTCGACAAAACATCCGAGAATGGTTAGCACGATGTCAAAAATCTGAATAAAGTTTTTGGAACAACATTTCATTTCTTTATGAAATAATGACAATCCCGGAAAATTTGATGGCTCACCGCAAATTGCTCGGTCCTCAAGAAATGTCAAGCAAACAATGTCGCCACGCATATATACTATTTTAACAGGTACAATGGATAGTGTCTATAACAGGAGAAGATAAAAAGAGTGGTGGATCACGAAATGGTTTGAAGACTGCTGAATATCTATTCCACATGGTTTTAATAAGATAATTTAATATGTAGCGATTTTCAGAAAGGGTGAACGAACTCATCAGACTACCCTAAGGATTATTATGGAAGAATATTTTTTTTTTTTTGCCTGGGGATCATGGAGATAAAAATGCGCGGGATAGCCTGTCTGCATGATTGTTAATCATTAAATACAAATCTTTCATTTCAAATTCTTACATTTAGAAAGAATGTAATCAGTAAGCGGATCAGTAAGAATGTAGTTTTTCAGTCAAGCAGGTCAATGAACGCTTATTATCACTTGGTCAAAATATAAGATAGTAAAGAAATCAATCGTCATTAAATGGTATCAATTAAAATATCGGCTCACTTGTTGATATCATAATATCTGATAGCTACTGCTTACCCATCGAGGGGAGAGAATCGGTGTCAATGACACGACCTAAAATTTGAAACAGCAAGGCAGAAAAGACACAATGGTTTTGATTGAGGAAAGCAAGGTAAATCAAGATTACCGTATCGTTTGGCACGCTTTTTTCTGCGTCTGCTTGTCTGCTGGATCTCTGCCGCAGCTGTTCTCACTGTATCGAATAGCAGGTAATCTGGGCTAATTGTAAATGATATTAGGTCATGGGAACATCGCCCTTTCTGTCATTCTATGCAGGCTACCAACGTGTTGTGCGTGATTCATTAAACGATGACATTCAGCGTGTGATGATCTAAAGTAGATGTTAAGTAATTAACCACTTTTACGCCTAAAAACTGATGGGAGCAGTAATACATAAGCCATTTATGGTCTCATTTCATTAAAAATGCTATGAATGCAATTTTGTGCTCGCATGGCAACTTCTTGCAGCAACGGCCAACCATGAAGCAAGATTTTTGTCATTACCATGACTCTTGCCATTGCATCAAGAGCTGCAATCATAGAAACTAAGTTATGGCATGGGGCACTGGACTTGACAGCGATGTCCCGAGTTTCAAATCCTAACAAGTGTAACACCACTGTACAAGATGTTCTGCTCATATTAATCTCTCTTTATCCACAGGTGATCCAGGTGAAAAAACTAGATATCCGTCAGTGCGTTATAGGAAGGGCATCTGTCAGTGAGAGAAGTCCAAGTGCTATCAACATTATAGAGCCGCGCTTCTCAACCAGTGAGCGGCGAAGATCTCGCAGGTGGGCCAAAATGAAAAAAAAAAAAGAAACCAAAAAAAACACAAACAAACAAACAAGCAAACAAACAAACCTGGGATCTTAGTCTGCCTCAAGTCGAATTGTCGGGGCTAAGGGTTTAGGAGCACTGCTATAGAGGCTATACCCCATCTGACTATGACTATATAATAATCATCATTTTTGTCTTCACACGAAACGAATTAAGGATGGTTCATGGAAAAATACCCCTGAGGAAAGTGACACTCACACTGATATAGAGAGACAGTCTACACCTGAGAGCCATCCTCTTAAAAAAAAAAAAAAAAAAAAAAAAAAAAAAAATCTTAACCGAAACTGTCTCACCTATACTTTTCAACAAATTCTTTCGTCCAACGCAGAGATGACATGATCTTATACAGTTCTGGTATTTCCTAGTTCAAGTTTTCAGCTCGTTGCACTCGTACATGGCACCACATCCTCTAGCATTACATGTATATGCAAAGCACGAGTTGTAGCGAATTGTGAATATAATATGTCCTAATATCAACCTTATTATTTGGCCGTTTAATCATTTAACAACCGTTCATCTCCTTAAGACATTACCGAAAACAAAAGAGAGTTTAAAATATGAGGGCCTTTCACGACCTACTACTTGAAAAAAGTATTTACACATTCTTGTTAATACAGAATACGGAGCCCACCTCTAGAACTCGAATCTATTAAGAATTAAGGAGACTTGAACAAAACTTACCTCTTTGCCTCAATCTCAGTGTTATCAGACATTGAAATGACAAAGAACTCAGCCTATTTGAATCCCTATCAAAGAGTAGTCTGAGTGCTGGCTTCATCTGGCTACCTTCAGACATGTCTTTCTCCATCGGAACTTGAATTATCTCTTCTTAAAACAACCTTATTTGCGTGAAACATCATGGCAAGCTTTATAGAAATATGATAGCAATGTACTATAACTTTTCTATTCACTTCTAACAACAAAGGTATATAATAATAACAATACGGTTTCGTCTCGATGCCCTCTATCTTAGGGGACATTCCATTGATGCCACAGATGGCTTCTCTTGAATGAAATGGTTTTATCTTTTGTAAACTTGCCTTATCCGTTCATCTCTCACATCCATTTTTAACTAATAAGTGGTTGCCTTGCTAAAAGCCTGACGAAAGATCGTTCGCTCAGATAGCCGCCAATTTTAATAAGACCCATTTTGAAAGAACACATAATCATCAAGCGCGCCCAGCGTTAGTTCCTTCCAGTTTAGTGATATCATTTGACTTAATTCAAGGCGACATCCTCCCTCTGTGAAAATCGTTCCGTATGCTGCACTAACTGAAAAACTGTACTGGAAGCTGTAGATCGCTTTGTGTAGTTAGTCGCCAGAAGTACTACAGAAAGTGACAAATTGAACAAACCAACGTTTCTGTGAGCACAAACAGTATATGACGCAATGTATGACGCAATGCTTCCCAGAAGTTCGTAGTCTTTGTATTCCTAGCATCATTCATAGCAGTTTTATCGGTAACAAATATTACCTGGCTCTCAGACAGTCATGCCTTGCACTAAACAACACGGTTTGCTTTCTGTTTTCAAAGCTCGAAGACCTTGATCATATGTATACCAAAGAAGAAAAGATAAAAACAAGTGACGAAAACAGGTTGATTACCATAAGTTGACGTCACATTATTGACACTGTTCATTTAGAGTAGGGACCTTCTGGTAATGACAACAACAGTGATTAAGACACAAACTTTATGAACGTCCCCCGCCTTCGATACTTGCTAAAACGAAACAATAATAACTATTTCATGAATGGAGGGAGTGCACATCGTCAGTAAGTCCATTTGGTTTACGTCCCTTGTAAGGTTTTTGCTATCCTCGAGGCTGACACAGGAAATTGGGACCCACATCAAGTTTGCAGTGCTCAAACAGGATGCTGTGTTTTATTTTGTGCATCAATTATTAAACGAGGAGACACGCACTGCGTGCGCGTGATTCAAAAGCGAGCACACATGAGCGTGTTATGGTGTATTGATATCATATCAAATAACGCGGCCCACGGATCTGCTCGTACGTCCTTTACGAAATAAACCAGTTAGGCTCGAAATGGACCATTTCCCACGCGTGTGTTGGAAACGACATTTTGCTCATAAACCCAAGTCTCTATGGCATTGCCTCCGTGCATCATATCCAGACTACCTTAGATCGAATGCAAAAACACCACTGTTAAAACATTCACACGTTGGTTTTTTTTTTAATTTCATTTCAACGGCATGATATATCCTCCAGTATTTATTACATATGAACATGTACAAAGATGAGCACGAACATTTCAAGGATTGTAACTATGAATATCTATATCTATATCTATATCTATATCTATATCTATATCTATATCTATATCTATATCTATGTCTATATCAATATCTATACAACCAACACACACACACACACATAAACACACACAGAGAGATATACCTGTATGACCCTACGCTATGTAGTTTTATAGTTATTTGGCCATCATCAGTTTAGGTAAGGGAGATCAGAAGATTAAGATAGCTTTTGATATATAGCATGTGCACACATTTTCGCGCATGCGCACACACTAGCACATCGCATACGAAAAAAATATAGGGCAAACCAATGTCTTTAAAGCGAGTGAAGCAAGGGATGATGACTGTGAAATTTCATGTTGCTCGATGCACAAAGAAATATCTATCGGCAGGTGAATGACGCAAAACGACGAACAATGATAGAATCAACTTGACAACCGGAAAATAGAAATGATATATGATGACGTGTCTACTTTAAGCGTGCAATAATCAATGTATGAAAAGAGAAAGTATTGTTTACACAGAGTGCATCGCATTTCCAACAGCTACTGATCAGTGTGCTTGTTTATATTATGGTGTATTGTCTCTCACCTCCTTTTTCTCATTCTTTTGATATGTTTTCTACACACATACTCATACTGTATAAAATAATCACGTAATATTACCATGATGATTATAAAGATAGGTAGATGTATTAATGATTATAGACCTATTCGTGTACATACGTATTATACATATAAATAAATAAATATATATATATATATATATATACGCACAAACATACGCACATCAAGAGAGAGAATATATATGTGTATATATATATATATATTATATATATATATAGCGAAAACTTTGAGCAAAGAAAATGGGTTTTCTTTGCTCAAAGTTTTCGCTATTTATTATTACAATTGTTTCTGGTCAGTTTTCCCTTCCTTGTTTCAATATATATATATATATATATATATATACACTGCGCGGTTACCATGCACTGTGGCAGCAACTACCAGTCTAGACGCATTTCATCACAAGCAGGTTAGTCTTGAAATCCGTCCGACCAGGAGCAGACGTATACCCTTGTGTGTATGTTCTGCTTCAGAAACGGATTTTATTCTAACATCATATCGCATCCTGGTCGCTGATGAAGAATGCGATGACTAACCTGTTTGGTGTCTTGTTTCGAAAACATGCGCTTTCCTCGCCAGGATAAAGCGTTTTAATGCCATTTTAGGTTTTAATCTCATATATGTATATGGGTGAGAATTTTGAACGATGTACAATTGCCAATTTTCGTACCTTATGACATTCTTTCCCTTAGAACACGCCAGGATGATCTAAGAAACCAGATTTTTTCATGTCATCTCAAAGATTGGTAAATTTCCTTTCAGGAAATATATGGTTTGGTTGACTTTTGCCTGATATTTTTCATTTCACAAGGACTTAAAGCGTAAAAATACGGTAAAAACGCTATTTTCACAATAATTTTTGTTTTTCAAACTAATGATGTGCATTTTTAATGGTACGTGGCATCTAATATCTGACCATGTTCTGGATCTGACATATCATGGGTATGTACCACAAAATTATAAGAACTTTATGAGCACGAATAAAACTACAGAGAACAATTAAAATATCAAAGTCCTAAACAGACGAACGTCCGTGATGCTTTTATTTCTATCGCTGCTGCAAATTCTACTTTGTTGTCCCAACTGTAACGTATACGAAAATTTGGTGTTCCACCTAATGAACATATCCTGAAAAAATTGTACGTCTGCTGGCTGTACATGGGACGTAATATTCTTTTATGCAAAATTATACTCAGTTTTCGTCACGGACGTGCCTCCGCTATTTTCTAATAAAGATCGTAGCCCATGAAACGTTATTGGTGATATTGTTCTGAGTCGTAATCAACTAAGATCTAGCAACACGATAATATGTTTGTTTTGAGTTTCTGTCCATCCTTTGTCAAATAGGAACCGAAATTATATTTTTAGACGAACCTCCAAGAAAAAAAGAACGTCCGTGATGATTAAAACGTTTTCGAGTGGGACACCATCTTGCTTTGATGGCGAAGGTGCATTTTACCTTTGGCTCTCTAGCCGAGGAGCTGCATGCCATTTTTGGAGCGGACTGAGTTTCGTCCGCAGTTTTTGGACCATGCAATTCATCAAAAACCAAGCAAATAATTAATATTTTCTCTGAAAATTCACCTCCTGATCCCCCTCTGAGCAATACATATGTTGTAAGGATGTCAAATTTCTTATAATTTGCATTGACAATACATTTTCAAATTTTTGAAAGAGTTAGGAAGGCTAGGTACTCTCTGCCGATTAGTTATCCGTCCTGGAACATGACCCTAGTAGTAGAACGAACGTCCGTGATAATTCCAGAGAACGTCCGTGACGTATGCAATCCCTCCGATAGGGATAACTTGTCCCGAAAGTGTCCTGTATTCTTTAAAACTTTTGGCTCGAATAGCGACAAATAAAAATTTACAAAGTAGAAAATGAGTTTAGAGCAGAAGTTTCAGAATTTTTAAGGCGTTATGTGATCATGATGAACAAACAATTCAAAATTTACTCACAATTTTACGCTTGTTTTCCCTCTAATTATACAAAAAACACCTTAAAACTTAAAACAAAGTTATAGGAAAATGGAATTTTGCGTAATCTGTAATTTCTGTGCGTTTAAATTTCTTTCTAATGAGGTTCTGGAGACAATTTGTACTGTTACAGGTTCTGAAAGTTTCGCTCACGGAAGTTCTGTCCGAGAAAGGAAATTTCTGACAATTACAAATATATCACTGCACATAAGATTAATGTTACTTGAAAACATTACCAAATCACCGAGCCGCTCATACCCGAAAGTGAATAGCGTTCAGCACTCAATTTACCTGTAATAACAAACGGAAAACGTTTTTTTCACGGATGTTTGTTGGTTGAATAAGTCAGTGGATTACGTAGTAGGAGAAAGAGGATCAGTGCCACTTTTTAGTGACAGGTGCTCTAAGTGTTTATCTTTTGAGTATGGTAGCTGCCGTCTCAAACAGAACACATCCAGTTTTGGTCTCCATAACGGACGTTCGCTGTAATTGTCATGATATTAAATGCCTTAATTCATTCTTATTTTTCTCTTCACGACGAGTTTCTCTCATTCCCTCAGTAGCCTGAACATGCTGCGACCAAACAGAAAACAAAAACAAAATAAAACAAACCAAAACAAATTCGAAAAGTGCTACGCAATCACATTCAGGATAATGACGGAAGAAGTCTGTAATGAGCATGTGTTGAATAAGAAACGGAAAAGTTTCAAAAGGACGTGCAAGCAGTTGAATGAAAATGACTGAGAAACAGAGAAGGGATCGAGCTCCAACACACAGAGAAAAGAATTGCCAGTGCACTCCCCTTATACCAAATTCCTCTGGAGAAGTTTTTGTTTGTTTGTTTATGTTTTTTATTCATCGAAATGCCGTCACAAGCGAACAAAAATCATGCAGTATACAATTATTGTCTGATGAAAACACACAAATCCTCCGCTTATCATCACATGGTGTTGTTTTATACTCATCAATGAAAAGCAATATTCATTTGTAATTTTTTCCAAGATTTTTTTTCATTTTACATTTAAGAGACAGAGAGATCGTCAATTTGTTTGTGCTTTTGTGCTTACTTTGAAAACACATGTTAAAAAAGTAATGATTAAGAATAGGTTTAAGGTTGCACTTTGATACGTTCGCTCTTCCAAAGATTCGTTACTCCGATGTCCAAAGGTTTGTTATTCCAAAATGGAAAAAAAAAATTGTAGTTAATTTAGGAGGTTTGTTATTAGAAATGTTCTTCGAAAAATAGATATTAAGGATCATTATTTTTAGGTCCGTTCTGCTAAAAGTGGAATGGGCCTGATATTCGTTTAGGTGAAAACAGTTATTATGAGGTTTTGAAATTGGAGGATTTTAGTTGTTAACTTTTTTCTCCACATTTGGATAAGCGAACATAATTTTTCATGTTCCAATAAATAAGCCTTTCGGTTAACCTTCGGAGATTCCTATCATTTACCGAATAAAAAAGCTCCATAATTATACGAACTCTATCAATTTTCGTATTGACAAACTGTATGAATAACGAGCCTCCGAAATGACGCGCTACAAAAGGTTTGTTATAACAAATCGTATTGTATAATATCGAAGTCACAAACATCCATCCAAGTTATATGGACTTATTGTGTCTTGTTATGACGAAACTTCGCAGTATCGAACCTATTATCATTTCTGACTAATATAATAACACAAATTCTCCTCGGTAACAGTGTGTAACACAAGGAACAAACACAGAGGGATTTCTTCCTAACGTATTCGCTTGCCCTCCCCAGCTAAACTTCGTATTTCTATAACGGAGCACATTTCTGTTGTTTTTCTATATTAATTCTTTGTCATGATTTTAGCTGTGATCATGTTCGTTATATAAAAAGCAAATTTTGCATTGTAGACTTTATATAACAAGTTTAGGACCTGAATATCTACTTCATGATAACGAAATTTTGATAAATATATTCGTTCTCAAGGATGGACTACGTCACTGAGATTACACGTACGTTTGTACGTTCATTTACGAGAGATGGAAAAAAATTATTTTCTTTGATTCCTCAGTATGAGAAGATAAACAAGCTTATATAATTGAGAATTGGTAATATCTATTCAGGATTTTGCAGAGGAGTTTGTTCTCGACATGAAATTGCTGTTTGTTGTGAGTAGAATGCGTTTCCAACTCAAGAGAGCTGCATTGTTCAATATCTTGTTTGTTCCGAACGTCCGTGAGCTACATGCGAACCTCCGTGATGAAAACTATGCTATGTTTGTTGGGTTATAGAGACTGCCCAGATGAGATACATCTTAAAAAGGTATATTATCATTTGGGAGTGAGGATTGAAGTATGGGATAGTGAAATAAGAGGTGAAAATATTGAGTTTCTGTAAAATGCGCGTAAAGTTAAGAAAGTGTTTAGCGGAAGAGCAATATTTCCACAGAAATGACGAATTTAGTTAAATCATCAGTTGTCTACCATTACGTACAGGTTAAGAGTACAAGCTTAATATTCTGCAATCACGTACACATGTCCCTTCAGATATTTCCTTAGGATTTGGAACTGAATCAGATCTTTGGAAACTATGTTAAATGGTATTCAAATGTATGTGCAGTACTATTCCTCACGGACGTTCGCTGCTCTGGACATGGTAAACTTCAGCGGTGAATAAAAACTTGTTCCTCTGGGAAAATCCTAGTATAATTGGGTTCATATTAAAGCTTGAGTTATACTCTTTCAGGTAAGATGAATGATTAGGTGAATTTCCTACTTTTTGAATTTTGCCTTGTTTTGGCTCAATTGTACATCGTTCAAAATTCTGACCCATATATATATATATATATATATATATATATATATACATATATATATATATATATATATATATATATATATATATATATATAATATTCGGACGTTATGTCGCTCTGCAATTACACGGCAGGGCCACTAGTAAGAAGTGGTATAGATGATGATCACACAAACAAAAAGACACACAATTAATATACGACCTTTGGACTTGTGACATAAAGCAGAGGTTTTTACTATTTTTGAAATAAGTTCGATGATTATGCAGCAAAAGATATCTGTTCAGTCTTCGTCATTCCTTGCAAGGGGAATGGACATGTTACCAACAGCAAGCGTATACTTAAACTCGTCAGCATTGGAAGGTGTTTAACCAATCACCGATTTTGTGGGCGTTCCCGTCGTATAGTAGTCGGTGTGCGTCGAGCAGGAATGACGTTACATGTCGTAATGCCAAGGATAGAAAAAAAGGAAAACTTTTTGTCATGGTAAGCAAATACAGTGTCAGACGTTTGAGATAATGGCTTGTGAAAAGTTATGATGTCATAATGTCATAGCGATAATAAAAACTGTAAACACGTGCGCCAACTGAATCCGCAGCTGCTTCGTGAAACGAAATTTGGCGCCATGGCGTATGCGCAGGAGGATGAATGAGGATGAATTACGAGCGGGCTGGTCTGCAGGTCGCCATGACAACCCAGCCGCTATCACAGGTTGGTTGAATGGCTGTATAAAACGCCAGACTTGGAGGAGTGGGAGGACATTTCGGGAAATAGACGTGAACGGGCAGTAACGACTGCGGCTCCAGCTAAACCGCGAAGGATTTGAATACAAGAAATAACAGCAAGAACAACAACGACAAAAGAGGACTGTTACATCGACATCTTGAAGTTGGTGGTATTTATCAACAAGTTTAGAATCTGCTGGCAGAACACTTCTCACAAGGACAAGAACAAGAACACAACCATCCATTCGCCTTTCACCTCCGAAATAACGTCACAAATTTCAGGTAAGTATTCTTTTTTCCCCTCTAAGATCTAAATTTATCAGTGTACGCATGTCACTTAGAAGATGCAAAGATTAGCATCTTGCCTTTATGACCAATTCATAAACAGTTTGAATATGATGACAATGGACTTTTTTGTGTGAAGTAGTTCATGTTATTTATTTTTTCAGAAAGGCAAATTTTCTCTTTATATTACTGTGTGTTATATATCAGTTGTGCTATCACTTCCCACGCTTTCACAGACACACCTGACGCAGTAAAAAAGGATACAAAAATTCTGTCTCCCTGTCTGCCATTTTTACATTCCATGATTTATCATCCATTTCTTGATAGTGTAATACTCCTTTGTACTAAATATCTGTTACAAAGGAATTTTTAGGGAGCTCTGACATTGGGATTGTGGAATTAATGTTTAGTCTGGCTCTCGTAGAGAAATTAACTCGATTTAACGCAACGAAATGTTATTCTGATACATGCAGCAAACGGGGGTGTCTAAACTACATTTCTTTTTTGTATCATGGACTTAAGCATCGTTAAACGCGACGCTTTGTTTATCTTATTTTTGAGCGTCAATTGATAGTAATTAATGAAAGCAATTTCTTGTTTACAGACTAATTCCCAATTGACTCCACCAGTTGTCAAACAGGATTTTCGTCTTGGGTGAAATTTGAATGAATCCGTTCCATACGGGAACCTGATGGCCGGTGTATTATGTATATAGGGATTTCAGAATTCAGTATGGAACAGGTTAACACAACTAAACTTCTGACCAACAAACGCAAATTGATTTTTTTTTTCAGTGTATCACATTTGCTCTGCAAGCTTTTTTCCCCTCCCAGCTCCAACGTCACAAATGCCGAAAATGGCTAATATTGTAGAAACAGACAAACCCTCTTGAAATCATTTGATACAAAAGCTGTGAAACGATCACACACATTCTGGCAATCAAGAAAGTGTTTGGGATCATACAATTTCTGTACATCATTGTGGCAAATCCATTCCGCTGTCTACATTAGTAGCACATATTAGTATGGTACCTCGTTTTTAGCTTATTCCTGCAACAACGAACTCTGACATGTTGCAATTGATTAATAATGATGATAGAATATGAAATTTGATCATTGTTTTATTAACGCTTTCGCGTCACGAACAGGTGAGAGTAGCCGAGATGTTTTTTCTTTACCGAGGTGGGTGTGCACAGGGTAGCGGATCTGAAATCAGTGAAAAAGTTGAATTTTGAAATTTTCTTCGTAACGAGCTACGAATCTGGATCACGTCAAAAAAAAATCATGAGCGCAGTGTTAGTCACTCTGTGAGAGTGCCTTATGAGTTCCGCGCTGAGGGGTGAAAATAGCTTACTAGTATACTTGCAGTTGAGGAAAATGCCCAGAGGATTTGGATTTGGCAGTACCGGAAAATTCTACCGATTGATCAGTGGTCTTATGTGGGTCGAGTGTGGCACAGGCATTTCTCCACCCCCCCCCCCCCCTCGCATCCAAAGAACTTTCCAATACTCTTCTTTACCATCTAACTACTGTCATTTTTCCTTCCCAATCCTGCATTATGAACTTGATGGTACTGATGGATAAGATAAAAATGTAGTTTTTCACAGCATCAGCTGGCTTTTGTTTTGTCCATTTCACCAATGCTAGTAAATACCAATAAATGTTCATTTCATTTTACTAACGCTACTAACAACAGATAGTATTTCTTCCAATTGGGATATTCCTGTCCTTATTTGAGGAATTTACCATCAGAATTATTGTTATTGATGCGAATTTGGCATATTTCCGGAATTTTTTTCTTTCTATTGAGGGATATACTATATTGTTGTTACTGCGAGTTTGGCATTCCAGCTTATTCGGTTATCCATCTCATGTTGTGTTATTGGATGTGCTCCCGCGGAGTTTGCTACCTGTTGTATAAACCCAAAGACATGACTAATGCTTCTTCTGCATGTAACTATATCCGTGCTGGTCGGTTTGACCGTATGACTATAGTTTACAAAAACAAGAGAAAAACGCCATACTCACTCGATTTCTGTATCGGATTGAGAAAATGCTAAAGGGGGCGGAGAAAATGTGTAGTAAGGGTCTAGGGTGGGGTGTTGGCTGTAATGTCACTGTATGAAAGAAGATCTGCCGCCGACAAAAAAAAAAAGAGAAGAAATCTTTGTGGATGTGTACGGCTCTTGTCACACGGTGCCAGCTTTACGGGTGGCTATTGAAGGCGGACGGCCGCGATACCACTAAACCGCCATTACCTCAAGGGCTCAGGGAGTGGGCGGGAGATGCGGCCTCTTAAGAACCCATTGGTGGCGGAGAAATTTGAACCCTCGAGTTTCCCATTGCGGGCAGATTAGCACCGATAGGAGACGGGGTAAGGACGTTTTCACTTCGTTGATTTATCTTCTCTGGACACGCTAGGCAGACTCGGCAGTGAAAGCATGAATGACGAATAGCGAGGTTCACAGTGCCGTTGATATATTCATACTTTTTAGAAAATGTTAGATGTGTGTACATCAGAAAATAGGCGTGAATGAAAATATGAATTTTGGTGTGTGTGGACTTATATCTATTTTAAACACATTGCAGAGGTGTTTTTTTTTTCGTTTTTTTTTTGCGTGGGAACCTTCGGAAGATGAACGTCATAGAGAGAAAATTGTAAGTTTTTGTATGTCAAAAAGGTCATCGTAAAAAAACAAATATATATATATATATATATATATATATATATATATATATATATAAATATTGCCCCTTGACATGACACCTTGTTAAGCTCATCTTGATATCAATTGCTTAAACCGCAAAAAGATCTGACAAAAACTTGGTAAATTTCTAGATGACATTTCGAACAATGGACGAGAGTACCTATTTTAAGTTAATGTATAAAAAGAGGAAAGAGAAGGAGAAGTTCAAAATATTCTAAAAAGAATCCAAGAATGATGGCTGTTATTGATGACAGCACTGTGAAGATTCTGAAAATCAAATACATGTATCAAAATAATTGTTTTGTGTGTCTTACAAAAATATTGTCATTAGACAAAATCCTGACAGAAGTTAAATCGTGAGAGGATAACGTTTTGCCATGATTTCCCGATATTTCAGATATTTGATAGTTGAAATTGTTTCTGTAACTTTGTAAGTTAATTTTTTGATAATATTTGGCGCTGCGTTTTTAAATTGTGCCTAAATCGAAATGCACATGCTTTAGAGGTCTACTAAGTACTCCAGTGCGTAGCATTCGAGCTGTTATTCATCCCAAATAATGAGAGATTAATCAAAACTGAATGTGTGTGTTAACTGAATACAGACAGTAGGACGGCTGAAGATGATCTGTTCGAGGCTACTTCGAGTAGATAGATCGAGGAATTGGAATTGCTTTTACGAACTCTGACATCTCGGAAAATTAATGACAGACAAAAGGAACTGATATACCACATACGCTTCTTAAAAAAGTATCAGATCTGTGTGGTTTATAAGATGAACAACAATACGTCTATCGAGAATTACGGAATGACTGAATAATCGACTTGGAGTGCATATATTGTTAAGAAATGGAAATTTATACACTTCACCAAAATGTTATGCTTATACGTTACACGATGTATAACTGTAAGCTATATATCATATCGTATTGCGAAATGCGCTCACAGAGCATAATGGTATTGTAACAACTGGTCTTGTTTTTGTTTTTGTATGTGACGCATTCATAACGACTGCACAAAATGTGTGTGTACGTGTACGTGCATTACTCTGTGTGTGTGTGTGTGTGTGTGTGTGTGTGTGTGTGTGTGTGTTGGGTGTGTGTGTTTACTACAGGAAACAGATGCTATCAGCTTTACCCAGAGACTCCAACTCTCCCGTTTTCGACGGGAGATCTCCCGCTGAAAGCCCATTTTTGCAAAATCTCCCGTTCTCCCGTTTGAGATTTGATTTCTCCCGCCCTGGCTCTGTGTCTCCCGGTGGAAAGGATTTCTTACTTAATGCTATCGTATGTTGAAAAAATAAGCCTTTATAGATAGCACCAGAGAACATCTAGAACCCTAGGAACTTCGCGCTTCTCACACATCAACTTGGAGTCTCCCGTTTGCTAGGGGTTTCGGGCGGGAGAATCTCCAGATCAGAAGGTGCTTGGGGTTGGAGCCTCTGTTTACCTGCACACTATCAACACTAATGCGTATACCACACTACTCTTGCTACATGTAATCTGATATCACCTTATAATATTATGTAAAACATGAATATCTTCCCTGTTGACAATAAATCGTTAGCAGGAGACACCGTTGATAAATCACTTGGAAGAAACCTATTTTCGTTTTTGTTTAGATTAAAAGAAAAAAAATCATTTAAAGCAAGTTTGCTTTTATGCGTATACAAAATCGCAGATATTAGGTCTCCTATCAGCAAATCAAACTCAGGCATTTGGTGTTTGCGAAAGACTCAATTATGACATGGCAGAGATGAGAAACAGCGATTGTACCATGAATGCCTACAGGAGGGACACGATATACACTAAAAGCTTTTACAAATCATAATCTTGTGAGAGTAATGTGATTATAGTATAATTGTAGAATATCAATTTCCAAATCGTTCAACAATAAAATGGCAATAAGTAATTTTTGAAATATATTTTACTTATCCTAGTAACAAAAAGTAACAAAACCAGCTTGGCATACGCGAGGATAAACTGAAACACGACAAAGGAAAGTTCAAAGAAAGTGCATATTTATTACTCAGATCGGAAGTGCATATTTATTACTCAAATCGAATAGACAGCATTCCTCTTATTAAGAATTCATTTTCTTTCTTCCGGATCCTGCTCTGGAGGAAACCTTGAAGCAAACGGGAGAGCATACAGTGTTGGTATACAAATCAAATCTGATCATTGGTAACGGAATGAACATGACGCTGGATGGACATATCGTAAAAGGGTAAAGAGACCATAAAAAAAGACAGTAAAAGACACAAGTTGACGCACTAACTATGTTGGCTCAATAATGTTGAGTTCATTAATCAAGCATTGTATCCAAATTTGCATTTATGTTGTGTGTATATAGAATTTTAAAAGCTATTATTTCATATATGCTTAAAATACCTTATGTATTTTAATTATCATTCATATTCAATACAGCTGATTAGTCTTATATACGAATAAATCAGTAAATAAATGAATAAAATATATAAAATTATTTAACGTATTAAAGAGGTTAGCTTTTTTAACAGTTATAACAAAATGAGGATTATCGTCGGAATAAAGTGATTAATATGCATTGTCAACATATACTGGAACTGAAATTGGGATGTTAATGAGTGTTTGACACCGGCGTTTTTCTATTTCAACGCTGTTATATAGTCATTGTATAGTATTATGTACTGTATTTTTTATTTATTTTTTTTTGATTTTGCTGAAGTACCGAGGAGAGAAAAGAAATACCGGGGTGCAAAAGAACTCACAAAACAGCGACTCTTGGCGTACAAATCAAGTATGCGCATTCGTATATTGCCAGTATGACTATCTTGTGTAACCTATCCATTTACTTCAGTCATGTACTTGGATTCTGACCAAAAAATTCAATATTTTTTTTTTGTGAAAGTATGTTATACAAAGGCCTAATATACCACATGAATCATAATTAATTGACTGACGACTCTCTTTTCCATAATTTGATTTGATTTGTTTTGATTTATTCACCATAAATTCATGCAAAAAAGAGTACAGTAAAAGTATGACAGGCAATATACAAACATAGGATTATAATCAACAGAAGAATATATACTTTAAAAAAATGGAAATACATCATAAGGAAAAGGGAAGAAAGCAAGAGAAAAAACAAAACAAGCAATAAATTTGTACAGTAGGATCGCCCATTCAGCTCTGTCTACGAAGACATGGCTGTTCTTCCATGGGGTCTTAACATGAAATTGATATAGGGATAAAGATATTCAATCTGTAAAAATATATATATCATTGACAATAGAAAAGAGTATATTGGCTGAGCTACAAAGAAAATAAACTTATACTATGGAGGGATTATAACAAATCTGGAACAAATGACATAAACTTACTAGAAAAAGAGACAGGACTACAAACAGCTTTTAAATTACGAGGGAGATTGTTATATCGCACGGCACCCCTATAATAAAAAGTTCTTTTTAATTCCTAATAATATTTTGCATGAGAAAATATCAAAATATTTGTTTGACTTGATAATTGTTAATAGCTTAAACCAGCCTAATAGACAAACTTTTTTGCTACTATCTTGCGTAACACTGGTTGATTTAGAATACAAAAGGACCCGGTGTTTGTATTGATTATAAATGGTAAGACATTGGAATAATTCATCAGATATCACTGACGGCTTTGACAAATATTTCATCTTCTCTAAAAAGCGCGTGGATTAATATATATATATATATATATATATATATATATATATGAAATGCTTGCTTCCAAAAGGCGCTAAATCCATCTTTTTTACTGGATTTCGCGCCTTTTGGAAGCAAGCTCTTATATATTTATATATATAATATAAAACATGACAAATGTTAAACTGGAAATATTCCATGAAATAACCTTAAAGGAAAAAACACAAGTGCTCTAAAATCGAAATATCGCAGGGAATGTTCATCTGCTATTAGCAATGACTTTAAAAGGTTCACGGGAAAGTTATTATCAATCCCCGGGACACAACCTGGAAAACAAAGAGCAAATATGGGCCACATGTTTTCCCCCCTTTTTAAGAGTAAATAAAAAAAAAAAAACCTATAAGCATTACATGAATACGAAAATTATCAAGAGTAAATGTTTAAATTCCGTAGGGATAATCGGAATATTAGTTTTTAACATCATATGGAAATAGTTAAACCTAAGTAATATTATACAAATGATGCACAGGATAGAGTGCGTTAGTGGAGGCGTATAGCGCACTCAAGGGTATTTACAATTGTGAAACATGCACTACATTGTAAATACCCGAGAGTGAGCTACGCCTCCACTAACGCCACGAAATAATCCTGTGCATCATTTGTTTTATAAAATGGGTCGAAAATTCGAAAACTAACAGCATTTTTCAGCGTTTTTCACGTACCTTTGTGGGTCAAGACGTCCGAAGATGTTCGTCCCAAACATTAAACGCACGTCGCACTCGGAAATCCCGCACATACAGCATAAGTATGATGGGGGGTTGGGTTTCCGGACACTTAAGTTCCCGCATGAAAACTTACTTATTTTACATAGAATATGCACCCTTTACCTTAAAGACTTGATATAGACTCCTCATATAGGCCTACTAGACAACATACTCTGAAAACGGCGTGAGAATTAACCTGCTAAATCGTTGGATTTGCCCTTCAAGGTGACTCCATGTACGCGTCCGGTCCCACAACGCTTGGTCTACTGTACTGTACAAAGTGTACGTATAAGAGTATACGTACGCCACACATGTTATGTACAAGGGAAGAAAGGCCGGCCGGCCGGCAGCCCGAACTAGAAGTTGTTTACAGGATTGACAGCGCGTACTGTATGCATGCAATTCAAAGGAGCCGCCGCGCGCACAGACGATCGGCAATAGGATTTAACACGCAGTGCGATGGGACTAGAATAACCAAAGCACACGTGACTCATTTCAGCGCTTCCTATTGGCTACATTCTTGAACCCATTTTATAAAAGTATTTAGTGTGTTCACACAAATACTGAAACGCTGAACAGAAGTTTACTCACTCCGAACTACGAGTATTACGAAATAGGTAAAACTGTTTTGGTAGAAATTTGAATTCTCTACTTTCATTGACCAGATCATTCTGTGATCTGGGAATTAAACATGAATAAGAACTCGTTGAATCGTTGAGTCAGCAAAGCAGCCATTATACTTTTTCGAAATGAGTGACTAACGGTGGTTTGATTGTTAAACTACAGTGTAACATAAAAATCCAAACAAACACAGGATCGTCTAAATCGAAGTGTAACAGCAAAGGTATTATTGTTTTTAACACACTGTCATTGCAAAAGCGACTAATCGACTGATTATGACTTCATCTTGAAAGAGTTGTAGCTGCATATAGGTTTTGAGGGTATCTATTTATTAATTGTCAAAGTTTAGTTGGTTAATCGGTTTGCTGCCTCACAGTTCTTCGATGAGCTGCATTTCTTTCTTTCTTCTGTTTTCTTTTTTTTTTTGCAGATTGTGTTTTTTTTTTTTTTTGGTCCGTTATGAAACTTGACTAAACTACGATGTATTGTTGAATGACGACGACAACTGAAGATGTTAAACTGGGCTTAGTGAATACATGCCGCGGAAGGATACCGTCATTGCCTAAGATAGACAATTATAACTCTAAAGATGGCTATTATCAAAAAGTTGGAAGTAGTACTTTTTCAAGAAACTCCTTAATGTCTTCATGTGGTATGATAGGATTAGAAGAAACTATATACAATCGAGGAAAAGTAATTTGAAAAATACCCGACATTCCATTGTTTATTTACTTTATTTCATATTAATAAGATTTCAAACAAACAAGAGGAGTCGCGAAATGGATAAGCACGTTCTCGATTGACCTCCCCCCTTAAAGAGATATAGTTATTAAGTAGAAATAAAAAACAAAACAAACATCAGATTGATTTGTGTTGATGCATTTTACCTCGACGTGTAAATGATGTGGACATAAATTTTTTTTTTACCTTATCCCAATGTCAACCGTCAAATTATATGAATGAGTGTAACTGACAGTTTTAAAACCATGGAATATTGTTACTCCAACGTTGATCAAGCCATTATGGAATTAGACTTGACATTTTGTCTTCTCACTTGTCGGCCTTTGTTTCTCTTAACTATGTAAATAGCTGCAACAGGTTTTGGGAGCAGCTATATACAACAGCAATTACGACGTCATAAGCCTAATTTTTATGAACTGCAAGACGCCACAGCAAAGTGTCAATTTCTGTATTTTTTCTTCTTTTGTTTAATTCTTTAACAAAGACTTACGCTATCGTTCACTTGCACCGCATGGGCTACATGGCCATGAATTCGCCCGATGATTGGTTGCCGACGGTCTTAATTCGTCGTAATGGATAATTCTATTCGGGCGGATATTGGAACAGACGCTTTCGTGGCGGGACATGCGATAACGGCGAGGTAGAGATCGGCCGATTATCACTTAGCATGCTTAAGGCTGGTCCGAGCGAGGGCGTTTGGGAGGGGTTTAATCATAAGATGGGCTGCGCTAGGCATGAACCGGTCTTAAGGCGTCGGATGTACTCTGCATCCGCAAATGGCAATCAAGCAAAGAGAGAAGCTCGCCAAAAGTTTCTCGCAAGTGAATCATTTTGGGATGAAAAGAAATAGAAAGGTTAAAAATCTGTATTTAACACATTTTGTACCCAAAGGCACAATGCAAACCAACTAAGTAAGAACCTGAGATATTAAAAATGACTTTAATCAGTCATCATATGATGGGCTGTTGAGTGCCATATGAAGAGAAAGAAATTACCTGATAGCCATTGAATATTCTGTACTTAAAAAAACAAACAAACAAACGACGACGACAGCGACATGAATGATGACCGTGGACGATACAGATCCGTTCTGGAAACCTCCTCTGCTTTTACGTCTTCGCCTGTAGCCATGGTAACTGCTGATGTAATTCTGTCTTCAGATTACGTTTCATACTTCTTGCAAATCTCTTCGTCTTCTAATTGGTGCATGAGAGATAGTAAGCTAAATTAACAAGCAAATAGCATTTTAGGTAAGTGGACATTTTTCAGATTGTTTAGACAATGGCAATGATCGTAGTTAATATTCATAATAACGATGACATTAAAGATGATTGCCCTATATCGTCATCGTGATTCCGAATTTCGTTATTAACACCGAGGCATCAAAGGCCACCTTCTCTTCCTTATGTTATCGCTACTATTGTCATCGCTCTAATTATCAACAGCATCATACCGTTTACTGGTATCAGTTTCATTTTCAGTTTGATTTTTTTTCATTAAACTCATACATAATTTACGGTACATAATGACGTGTATTTTGAACAAAAAGAACATTATAGACTAATAATATAACAATTATGATGATCTTTAATGTATTTCAACAAATACGATGAAATCAAAGAAAGTCAACAGCGCACTAATTTCCAGCTATACTGAAAAAAGAAGAAGAAAACAAATACAGGAGTCTGTCATCATAAACTGGTGCTTGGTAGTGATGACAGCCTAGGAAAACATATAAAAAGACACACCATCGTTACCTTTATCTTTATCATAATCATTATCATCATCGTCATGATTTGATTTCTGTTACAGACGAGGCTGTAGAACGCCCAGGGGACTGACTGTCTATGCAAATATTCAAATAAATTTCTTTTTTCTTTACCGTATCATAATACTGGTGGTAACATTAATACGTTTTTATAACAAAGAAATAATTTCTCGAAGCGAATATGAATATCAACATTTGAAAAACAGTTTGAATACAGCTACAGATGTGTTCATGCGACATAACAAATCAAATGAAACCATTGGACCTAACGGAAAAGTTCTAGTGTACTCGTGATAATACTGACAGTTGTAGGCTAAACGAAATAAATGAGTTTTCAATTGCTTTTGGAGAGTCTGCCCTGATGACAGGCAACATGTTTTTGCACTTCTGTATTTGTTTCCATTTCAGCATATCAAATATTTTTTATAATACCTCTGAAGTCTCAGCTTTAGAAGTTATTAGAGAGAGAAAGAGGAAGAAATAGCCAAACCACATAGGAAAAGCGAAATGGCTTCGTTTCAGATGAAAAATCTAATCTCATGGTTGATTTGATTTCCTCTGAATTTCTAGATTGCCCTATTATAGCGAAGACGCCTATGAGCTCTGAATCCAGACACTAATATCTTATCAAAAGTTGTGACCTTTGTATTTTGAGAAAAGGAATAAACCCATGGACCTCATAGCGTCAATCGAGCAATAAGTGTCCGGGCCACTTGAGCTGTTGACGTCCAATTATATCTTTATTACTAAATAATGAACTGTGGGAATCTATCAAAAGGCTTGTGGGAGAGAGGGCAAGGGGACGGAGATCAATAAATGCAATAAAGACCTGGCAGAGACTACGCATCACATGATCACACACAACAACAACAACAACAACAACAACAACAACAACAACAACAACATCCGTCCTAGCTTCGCCTTCTTCTTTTTCCCCGTTGTCATGGTGACAGGTCACTGACAACAAACCGTGACAACTTAAAGGGATAGTACAGTATTGGTGGAGATGAGAATTGGGCTTTTAACTTTTTGCGAGATACCAAGAAAACACTTATGAAATAGTACAGAGCATACCATTTAAAGAGGAATTCAAAGTTTATTTGATGAAAATCGGGTTTGGAATGACTGAAACATCCAGAAACAAAGTAAAACAAAGCGATCGTAATGTGTGGGTCCCACACTTTATTAGAATCGCTCTTTTTTGGACATCTCGGCCATTTCAAAACCAATTTTCATCAAATAAACGTTGAATTCCTCATAGAATTACATGCTCTTTCATATTTCATACGAGGTTTCTCATTATCTCACCAAAAAAATGTTAGAAACCTGAAATTAGGTCTCAACCAAACCTGTACGATCCCTTTAAAACCATTGAAATGTACTTTCTTGCGGTTACCTATCTGTTTCCACGTTTGAGAGATTGGTACTCCTACGGGGTTTTAATATACTTGTTTGTAACATTCGTAACCTCCCTGTATTACAGAACTGAGAAGTGACGTCATACTTTATAAAGGTGGCATCTTAATAAAAAACATATAGAAGGGATATAACGGTTTGTATTTTCCGACAGTAAGGTTATTTGGAGGGAATGAAGCCTAATTATGCATGTGAATTGAGTGAATGCAGCAACACTAGTAGACCACATCAGGAAAGTTTGAAGAAAACCGAATGATCTGTTGAAAAATTATGAATTTTTAAAGTTTCGGAAAAGCTATTGCTGGATGTGAATACTTGCGCAGTTTGTGACGTTACGAATGTACAACAATAAGAAGAAAATATAAAGAAAATTCCTTTTAAAAAAACCTTGTATTTGAAAAGTACACATTCCCTCACTTGTTATTGACATATGTGAACTTTGATGAATGGTATGTTATTCTCCCAGTGTTCTAATAGAGTTAAGTGAAGTGATCGTTATGTACTCGTATTCTAGAAAAGTTAGAATGATTATGTTGAAATTTCTTTTGATCGTCTTTAAAACAGTGTCCATAGGTGTAATCTTCTCATTAATCTATTGCTGCATCGAAACTTAAAAGTGCATAACTTTTAAACTGATTTTGTTTTCGATTTTCCTCACACTTCGCGGATGTATTCTATACTAATATTGCTGCATTCCCTCCATTCACATATGTATAAAACAGGTACTATTCACTAGCGTCTGCACATATTTCTTCTTTACTATCTTTTGTTATTTATTGTTAAAGGTTTGTGATTCTTAATAATAAGTATTATTACCCCAACATCTAAGTTTGTGTCTCGAACCCATCCTGTACCCCTGCGTTTTCCCGTCTTGATTATAATCAGCGTTGTATAGCACAGTCTCTCTCGAATCTGTCTTTATTTTACAGCGGAACTTTATCGCCTCATAAACCCAGCGCTTTGCGTAATATGACGCGGGAATGTTCGCTAAAACTGTCACTTGGTTTTGGGAAGATGGCTGCCTGTTGATGAATGTCCTGGAGGTCTTTAAAGCCTCTGGGAGCAAGGGAAAAAGACATATATATATCTCACCGGAACGTGTCTTTTCAATGAACCTAAATTCAGGTGTTCGTGCAGAGGAAAGATCGAGTGACAATTAGGACGTAGGACAGAGACTTGTATAATCAGTAATCGGCGACACAAGAGCTCCATTTCGTGGTTTATGATTGGATAGTTGTCCTGTATTTTTCATTTGGGAACTTTAGGGGCAAGATAAAGGAAATTCTGTCAATCATAATGGAGCTTAATTTTTGGAAGGTCGTCTTTGTTCCTACTTATTCTTTAAGAGGGGTGTAGTGTCAACAAAGAAGAATTACGTCAGGCAGGAGTTGCAATCAGACGACCTGGGTCTTTATTGAAATAACATTTGAGGAGAACAGTTGACATGTTCTCACCTTACAGCATGCATGCTTATTCCTCTCACACTCTCACGGATGAAAACTGAGGGGGAAAAAATTGGGATTGATCCTCAAAGTCTCAGTTACGTGAATGCTACCTCTTTAAGGCTAACTATTACTCTGGGGTCAGTATTAAGCTTCAAGAATCGCATTGAGCATGACTTTTTTTTTGTCCGAATATAGGGATATCTCTTATTGTGATTATTGCGTTTTCCCACCACTTCATACACACAGTCACGTTTTCGGACAACTTAATACGGCATGCGTGATGCTTTACTGTACTACAGTATTATTTTTAGGAAAAAATTGTAACTTGCAGGATGTATATGATTTCTGAATGCCCTGAATCTCATTCATTCTTAGATCTAATCTATTATCCATGTTGACTGGAAACAACCGGGATATTCTTGCTGTTATTATGTCACATAACTTGCCCGTTAGTGTCATCAATTCTGTTCTTCTTCTGATATTTTTCAACCCCAAAACAAAACGAAACAAAACAAAGCGAAAAACCGATAGATAAAAAATAAAGTTGTAAGATAGTTATTTAAAGTTTTGTACTATCAATTGCTGAGACATTTGTTGGGCGATTTGCATAGTTGTTTCTGGCAGGCGTCGATGTTTTGAGAAAACATGTGAAACTTTGAATTGTCATAACTTCTCATTGAACGTTTGATTTTAATGATATTCATTCCATTCTATTTGTTTGACCCTACTCTATTTCCCAAAGTCCACATCAATCCAATTCACAGCGATGTACGGGCTCTTTCCGTGACCCCCCCCCCCCCCCCACCCCCGGCCTTCCAAAGCATCCATACATCGGAAATTTTAGGGCGTCCTGTGTGCAGGCAGGCTGGGGGTGCCACGTGGAAAACAGTGTAACATGGCCACATTTGAGAGTGCACAAATTTCACAAAGACCTGATCCTGCACGATAATCGCGCTTGACATTTATACTATTGGACAGTTGCTCCCACAGTATGATCGAAACTTTGTTCTCCCTCTCTAAACAAAACGTTAACCACATGAACTGCAAAATCAACGCATAAGCACAATATTGTCGTGTCTCTTATAAACATCTCGAAACATATTATGTCAGGATGATGTAACCCAGCTGCTTGAACGGCCTGGCTTAGGGCCAGAAATCTTAAAGGCAATAGGGCATTATCTTTTTGCTTTGGCTAGATACCGCTCCATGAAAAATAAGTATGATCTGTATGCGTATAAGTATAGTGCTTATCATTAAAGACCTCTGACGTGTAACGGAGGGAGAAGGGTGAGGGAGAATAGTTTTTTTTTTTCTTCTTTTTATCCATTTCATTCTTTGGTATTCTATAGTCTATTGCTGTGTCAGAGTAAAAAAAAATAATTCCAGGAATATTGTCTTCGTGCTTTCGTTGTATTGCTAATGAGATGGAAGCCCGAGTATCAGCTCTTATCACTTTTCATCAAGTCATGGTCGCTCTTAAAAGACTCTTATCTATATTGAAACATCGTAAGAGTCGGCGTAGAATGTGTAAATCACTTACATCTACATTGTATAATCTATATGTCTTGCATATCTGTTGGACGAGTACATTTTATACATATTTTATCATGCTGTTTTCCTACTACAGAATCTGAAATATTCATATTATAGGTGGCAGTCAGTATCTTAAGGTCTCCAAAAAGCGAATTGACTTTCTTGGAAGACTGCAACAGCTCAAACAGAGTCACGTATGATCTTTTGTCGGTATTTTCGAGAGGGTTTGATTTTCGTGAATTTCGCGAATCACAGTTGGACCGCGAATTTCACAACACGCGAAAATGCCGTCATGCGCTAAGCTAATAGCGAACTTACAAGAGCCTTCGGTGTCAATTCGCGAAAACAACATCTCGCGAAAATGTCTGTCATCTCCTCATTCCCGAAAATATCTGTACGCGAAAATAACAGCTTCTTCAGTACACTCGTGCCAACCTCAATCTTCAAACTATACGAAGAAAGAACCTTGAATCCTTCCACTTTCCTATATTCAAACTACAATATATAAATTCAAGTTAGGCGAGATAAAGTCTAGAGGAGATTGGAGAACGAAACCCAGCTAAATTACGTGAATTGAGGCAATGCAGCAATATCTTAGAACACATTATGGAGGTTTTAAGGAAAACCGGACAATCTGTTATAAAGTTATGATTTTGCATGCTGGATGAAAAGACTGCAGCACTTTGTAACGTGATGTGAGGAAACGATATAGAGAAAACGTACAGAAAATGCAACATATTTCACTTTTATAGTGTAATGAAAGGAAACTTGACTTATCTCTTTCATTAAAGCAGTGGGGATAATTATCATAATTAACAATATGTCCGAAAGAAGTGGAGGCAATGTCCACTTTTCATAAAGAATGAAATTTTGTGGAATTTTCTCTGTATCTATTTGATGTCGTTTTCCATACATGACGTCTCGAACTGTAACAGGCTTCTCATCTATGGATGACTGAACAGAAAACTTCAAAAATTCATAGCTTTCGGAATGGATTGTTCGACTTTCCTCAGAAGTCGTTGATGTGCTCTCCCTCACTGAATTCACTCGTACGTATACATCATTTTTGTTTTATTCCTTTGTGATTTTCTATTTTCACCGTTGAGAGCGGATGGGCCGCGTTGAAATGTTAACATTAAATGAAGCTATGCTATAGAATGCCAAGTTGTTGAAAAAGTCCCTTCTAAAGTTCTTTTTTTTTTTGCAGTGTCTCTTTACTAATGAGGACTGTGATTTCTAAAGGCGTCGTGGTAACCGCGACTTGGACATTGCACAACGTGGTCCTCTTTCTTGAGGCATCTTAAAGGTTTTATGACATACAAAGTACATTTGCGGTGAAACGAATATCTAGACACATTCCATATATTTTTAAATGATTTTTCTTCTATTTTTCCTTCAGATTACTTGGATACACCAACCAAAAAGAAAAAAAAAAGCTTCCTAACACGATTCTGGTTGTGACTTCATCCGTCAATCATTGCCAACGTACTAAAACAAAAGACATTGGAACGCACTCTCCCCGAGACCGAGCATAACTTGCATGTTCCCTCGCCATGTCTTTTGTTATTCACATTAATGTCACAGAAAGACGCATGTTATGCTGAATCGAGGGGAAAGTACATTCCATGTCTTTTGTTAAACATATCGGTACTTTAGCAATGGTTGACAGATGAGGTCACAACCAGAATCGAGGTTTGGAAGGTATTCCTTTTTTTTGTGGGCGTATCCAAGTAATCTGAGGAAAAAATAGAAGAAATCTTGATTGAAATATATGGATTGTTTCTAGATATGAATCAACACAAATCAACATACATTTGTATGTCATAAAACCTTTAAGCACTTGCATGGACAATACTTTCCAGTTACCATAGCAACAGTCAGGCAGGGATGGTTATTTAACCTGTTAGTATAATGGGAGAAGGTGCAGCTTCAACGGTAAAGAGCAACAGTTGCAAGTCTTCTTTTTGAAGACAGACCTCGTTTGTATGTATGTGTGTGTGAGTGTGTGTGTGTGTGTGTGTGTGAGAGAGAGAGAGAGAGAGAGAGAGAGAGAGAGAGAGAGTAGTGAGTGTGAAAAAGGATGCCATTTTCGACTGAGACCGAGATGTGGAATATCTATCTCGGAAACCCAATCGTTCTTGAGATAGCGACTTCTAGCATTGGTGACATTTTGAAATTAATTCCGATTCATTTCACATTCATTTCCAAAAAAATTCACATGAGCCAAGACTGAACACAAATCATTAACATTTGGAACATAACAGGTGATATATTATACACGTAATGCAGTTTTAAGCAAGATAGAGAATTTCATATCAGGAGAGCATACCGGACCTGTCAAAAGTAAGACAAATATACAGCTTATATGACAGGGGATAGAGTTTGGAAGGTATTGTGGCTTCGAAGTAACATAACAACAGCAGCAGCAACAACAACAACAGCAACAAAAATAAGGTTTCATAGAATTTGCGATTTGTTATTTTGTTGGAAGAAAGAAACATATAACTGCTAGTTTGTATTCGATAGGTCCTTTATGAAACAGAAATAAACGATAACCAGAGAGAAACGTGAAGCCAAAGAGGAAAATAGATGCAAATATTCACACACATTACACACATGTGAGCTATTACAAACATGCTGTAAGAAGATCGTAAGTGGCATTTGGCATAGGACGGGTCTAGCATCACCTATAATTGATATCGGTTTCTTTTCAGTGTTAATAATCATGCATACATGAGTGAAATGTGTTTATGTGTCAGAGGATAAGGTGAATGCTAATAATGCAAACTACAAATTGACTTCATGTGTCCGCAGCATATAGCAGACTCTATAATAATGACATACGTGGACGAGTGAAATATGGTGCCCAGTGAGTCCCAAGGCGGGATTCATTTTTTGTCTTTGACATTCTGAAAGTGAGGTCGTTATGATAAGATGAAATCCTCCCAGACCCTGTCTAAACGTGACCGGAAATTCTCAAATCGAAATAACGGACATATACAAGCTACCAAGAAATTATCAATTCAGTGACAGCATTTGTCAGAACGTAGGTAACGAAAATGCGTACTGTACGTGTCCTAGGCACCGTAGACTTGATGTCGACCACTGCTGGTATTTGAAATGAAAAGGGGAAACATGATCACCGTGTTACTTATGAAGATGAAATCAATTAATATTTTCTTTCTCCTTCTTTATACCTCGTTTGTCATTATGATGAATATCCTAATCAACAATGTTTTATTCTTTAACCGGAAAGAATTATAATCTACTGCGCATTTACATCAATATTTCTGATTAACATATTAGAGTTTATATAATACATTATATATATATATATATATATATATATATATATATATATATATATATATATATATAATATATCTATAAAGTCTTTTAACTGATTGACTTAGGCATTGCACTTAAGTGTTTGCAATCAGTTCTTTTACTGCCCACGCAGCCTTCAACGACCTCAAAACATATAATTTCTGGTAACCTGTGAGTGGGAAAAGATTAAATCTGAAGAAACGCAAATGCAATGGACTTAAGATCAGGACTGTCTACCGTCTTATATCAGATGAAAAGGCACCTCTGACTGCTCCTTTTCTTTCCCTTTTGGTCATAGACAAAATATTGAGAACAGCAAGCTGCTTACTTTTTCTTTTAAGACATGACGATGTAGACATCATGGCAGTCTCTCGTTGGTGACGTCAATATGGACATGCCACACAATGGGAACACGTATGGAGGTTATCGCCTGGTGGCGGAAGGGAGTGTTTGTGAGACGGAAGGGTAAGCGCGTGGGGAATTGCCCAAATTTGACACCAAAATGTGGGCTTGTTTGGAGTGTGTAAAGTCAATAATGCGGCATGTTGATGTTGATGTTGATGACGTTGTGGTTCTGTGGGACTGGGGATAGGATGGGGTGGGGGGGGGGACCTTAGGGATTTGGAGGTGAGTTTTTATTTTTTATCTTTTTATCATCCAACTTTTTTTCTATTTGTATGTTTCATTAAATAAAATCAAAATAACATTATTTACACTTAATTGGCTACAATTTGAAAGGTGACAAGAGAAACATTTGGGGAAATTTGGAGAACATTTGGAGACATCAGGGTAAAAACCATTCCATGGTGACTCCATATGACACATAATTATTTAAATTCATATGAGTTATGAACATGACATACACTGTATTACATTTTGAGTGCACTGATAGAGAGATAGTATATATATCAAAGTACTGTTACTAGCAACAAGAATCTTGAAAAGTACACTGACCATCAACAAAATTTTTACTATCAGAAATCAAACCTCCATTTTCTAAAATGAATAGGAAGCTTATTCCTTTTCTTAGCCAAATGATATTCTATTTCTTTTTATTTTTGAACAAATGATTTAAATTCATCAATATTTGGTATGTATTTCAAATTTACAAATAAATGTAAAATATTTTACCACTAAGATGAAATATGGCCTTTCAGATGATGCACTTAACAACTTATTGAAATAAGTAAAATTAAAATTAGAATCATGCTTTTGCACTAATATACTAGTACCTCGTAAAACTTCCCAAATCGGGGTGACCTTCTCACATTCACAAAATAAATGAATTATTGTCTCTTCAAAGTTTTCACAAAAAGAGCAATTTGGGGAATCTTTTCTTTTAATCTTATACAAAAATTCGTTTAGGGCTATTGTTTTATAAAAAAATTTTGAATTAAACGAGCGTAGTATCAATAGCGAATGTAAAATTTGTCACATGTACTTTTTCCCAATCGAGATTGACTGGTACTAAAATCTAGATATCCCAATATTCATAACGCTTATTAGGAACTTGTTTGGAATTCAGCAAATTGTATGCAAGACTGGGTATTTTCTTTGTACTCTTCAACTTAACAATGAGAGCTTCATGTACATCAACATATTGCATATTGGGTTTTTCTAGCCAGTCATTTGGGAGATTCTTCAATAAAAAAATAATAAACTTTCTTCTGTGCATGTGACTGAGGGATGGAGTTGAGTTTTTAGTCAGCATTGGGTCGAGTGTGGTGATTGCTTGACAATCATCAACTGTATGTTCACTCAGCTCTCTTGGCTTGTTTTACAGTGAGGTCACTCTTTGTTACCATATAGGATCAGATGCATTGAAGTATAGCCATAAAACTTTCAAAGAGGAATACCAGTACTTATACTGTGTGGTACATACGTGTTATTCATTATACCGGGTTTTTTTTTTTCACTGACTTGACTATTTAAATGGTTTGCCTTTCTGAATAAAAGATAAATAAAATGAAGAACTGCGTGCACCTTACTATCTACACGATCAGCATCCATATGGTAAAAAAAAAATCCTTCAATATAGATGGAAATGGTTGATTAAGAGTAAACTACGTTTTTTCGCGTTTCGGTAATTTTCCTTGTACCGGTGGTTGTTGTTATATCTTGAGTGTCTCTCATTGTAGCCTCAACTCTTACACTAACATCGTTTCCAAACGTCATCAGCTCTCAATTGGCAATGACAGACTTAGTAGATTACATCTTGTTATTGGATTTTAGACAAAAGCCTCAATCTTAATTGGATAACATTGGATACGCATCTTCAGCGGAAAGTATGATTTTTGCTTTAAATAACACCAATATGTGTATATATATACATGTATATATATATATAAATATGAATATATATATGTATAATTTATGTATATATATATATATATATATATATATATATATACATACATATAAAGTACATATATATGCATATCGTTTATGCCATAAATCTTCAGTAATTAACAGTACCGGCAAATCAATGGGGAATCAATCTCACATCCTTGGGCTGTAAATGACTTGACTCCAAACCCCGATCATTAATTTGCAGATTTAACATTCTTCTACGTGACTGCTAAGTCGAGACTTGTAGCTGTTATGAACCAAAGACACTAATAGAAGGATTATCTGGGCCAATTGGCCTGGGGATGATACTCTTGTTGATAAAAAAAAATAAATATCTACGAGTCAGTTTATCTGAAAGAATGGTCGCGGTCATTTTACAAACACGAAGGAAAATGGTGCAGAAATGAAAAAAAATAACAATCAAATTTTATTTTCATTTTTTTTTGTTGCAATATTGAAAGGAGAGCGGACTTAAAGGTGACAGTAAGTACAGTAGAGAGAACGCCAAATTCATGTCATGAGAGTGGTAACGGTGTAAGAGAAATAACACAAATATACGATACAGAACAAATTGCTTAGATTTAATGAGACCATGTATAAACAATGACAAAATCGGCTTGGACGTGAAAATAAAGGCTCCTTTAAACGATCACGTGAATCCAAGGCATATTTAATGGATGAAAACTCCTCGCAGAAAAAGTCTTCATTGACCCATAAGCTGAAGCTTTAAATATTTTACCACGGGGTATTAGTGGAAGGGGTGTGCGCTCATTTCAAACTCGGTGTATTTATCTGTGCGAATCTATGAGGAACCCGGTAATTGAAAAACAGCAATACGTGTCTGTGAGCAGTATGTATACATTTAAATCTGGTGGTAAAATTGGCGGGGGGGGGGGGGGGGGGGGGAATCGAAATCTTGTTGACACTTCCTTGATTTTTCCCCTCAGAAAGAACGCAGGGAATTCTGTACTGAGGGACGTTTTGAGTCAATTTCTTGCCTGCGCACACGTAATAATTTTTGTGGACAATGTATTATCTATAATCGCAATTTTAGCTTTGACTGACAGTTTTCGAAGCAGAGTGAAATTAAACACTTAAAAAAGTAATAGAAAGATAGATACTACATGTATAAATAATGTTTCAGTAGCCTATGGAAATCTTACCTCACTACGCTCATGTAAACGTCACTAAATCATAACTTGTGACTGTTTGTCATATGGTTTGCAGGTTTTGCAAACCATTTCAAAATTATTAAATTGCCCCCCCCCCCCCAAGAAACAAACAAACAAACCATGGACAAACAAAGGCCTGCTGTTGCTAACACTACCCAGGGCTTTACATACTGTATGCACGAATAGATGTCTATATGACTATGATATGTATTTGTTTCAGAAGTGCCTATCACACCATATACAACGCATTGAAGACTAATATAACAATGAATAATACTAATACCCAAATTCCAAAATTGGTCCAAACCTAAATGACATCATACTTGGCGCTCCATACTTATACATCATTCACACAAACGTTATGACAAAATGACTCCATTCCCACTTCGACGTCACTGAATAACTGGGACATGTTTAGGTATAGGTGTCATAAATTGCGACACCTGACTCCGATGTCGGTGCCTTTTTAAACGCGACAAATATGGTGCGGAGAGGCCGGAGACCCTCTTGAGCAATGTTAGACCTTTTTTTACGGGCATTACTTGAAGCAAACATTTATTATGGTGTAACTCTAAAATCACATTCTCATCATCAGCTATAGGGATCATACACAATCTTAGCGATGGGAGAATTCATAATTCGCTCTTGTGCATGAAGACATTAGGACTATTGCTCTGTATTGGCGAGGCTTCATGATCGTGTTTACTCCACCCACTGTGATTCAATCTTTTTTGAGAGGCAAAGCTGAGATTAAGGATTAATTCAACCATTGCTCTGGATGAAAATTCATTAAATAACAGCGTAATGCACACGGGTATTCTTTTTTCTTGTCTATTGTAACCACTAGAATCGCAGAAGATGTATTAAATTTATTTTGATATCGCCATACGTAATATTCTAATCCAAATGTATTGTACTTTTGAAGTACAAATTTCCAATAGTATGAAAAAATCCCTCAAAAGCTTAATTTCATTGAAAGAATTGAATTCTTTTACCACTTTGTTAACAGGTTGTATTCATAGAAAGTTTCAATATGATTGCAGCAATCAAAAGCATATTGTTGAAATTTCCTAAAACATACATTTTAATTCAAAGTGAATCATTATCAAAGAGAAAATAGGTAGCAAAGAGATCTCAGTGATAGTTATAGGCAAAGTCTTATAATACAGAATCGGCCTACAATCATGACAGCATTTGATTGGTTTAAAAATGCTTCAAATGATACTTCAGGCATACTCCTTGAACAAAATTAATCACTTACTGACCAGATATACGAAGCCTGTTTTATATGTTTAAGATACATAGGTTTGATAATACATTTTCTTCAAGAAACTTCATAGAAGACGAAGCAGCAACTGGTAGCGTTTTATCAATGAAGACTGAAGAAAACGATAAAAGCTCTCAGGCTTAAATGTGGGGATAAACCTTAACTTGACACACATCTATACAAGTATTGCAGTCCACACACGACCAGGCGGTGGTTGTGTGTAGGTACACCACAGCCAAAATTTCAAGACCGAAGTGGATTTCGGTAAAATTTGGGGATACAATACTGGTAGATGGGTACGTGCCTCATGTCCTGACCGCATTCCGTCCTCCCCTCTTTAATCTGACACGGTTGTATCCAGGGTTCTTTGCACGCCAAGGGGATTCTGGATACGATACTTGGTCGATTTACTCGTCAAACCACGTGACTCGACCGCGAAAATGGCAATATGGAAATGATTTCGAGGGACTCAGACTCTTCCTTCAACATTCTGAGTAATAACGAATGTAGACCCTTGGCGGGGAGACCAGTGAATGCCCCAAAAGGTCATTCTTGGTGTCCACGAGAATTTTTTCTTCTTTTTACATTATGGTCTTTTATTTCCTTGCCTGCGAGGGGGAAAAAGTTAAATGCTGTTCACATCACTTTCAGCAGGGCGAGGAGGCACGTGAAATTACCGCCACAGGGCCTGGCGTATACACCTGAAATGGGGCTGAAGCAATATCATAAGGTAATGCTATCCTCTCGGCGTTAATGGGGAGATTCAGATCTGATCCACAAGAAAGACCGCACCTCTGCCAAAGCATCGGAAGCGAGATACGCCGAATGGTGACACCCGCTTTGATAGCTTGCGATAAAGGTTGGCACCCAGAAAAATATGAAAACTTACGCCACGCCACGGCAAGAAATCCCCTCTCTCTCTCCCTCTGCATCCATCTTTCACTGTCTGTCGGTCTGTCTGTCTGTTTTTCTCTCATTCCCTCTTATCCCTGCTGCCAGGAGGTAGACGGTCAATACACAGACAAAATGACATTTGACAAGATTTGATGAGACACACTTTTCTAATGAAGGCGAAACGTGACCTGGTATATGGATGCTGAAGAAAATTAGGCTCCGCCATGTCCTTACTTTCGTGTCACCTTTGTTATTTTGATGTCAAATAGCGTTTGTGAGGTTTCCCTCTTCCCATTTTCATGCTAAATGTGAGCACTAGAGCGAAAAACAAAAACAAAAACAAAAACATAATATCATCTCTTAGTAGATTAGGAATGAAATCCTGTGACTAGCGCGTTTATATGTGCTTTAATTTATTGGTGACTTATCTTATGGAATTTTCCTTTAAGAAAACAAAATTCCTCGGAAAGCGATGGTCCATAGTTAGTTTAAGTTCATTTCACCTTGACAAACATAAGAAAACAAAGCCAGTATACTCATACAATATTATACTTTTATGAAATGACGCAAAGAACAAAATGTTTTGAGCCATATACGCAATTATCGTTTCTGTTATACATTTGGCAAAACATAGCATAGTACATCACCAAGCAAAGTAACATATTTTACTTTGTCTCTTACTTACATTTATTATCATTGCATAAATACAATTAAATGCATCAAATTTGATGCGTCTTCTATTGATTGAGTTCTTTTATATTACACTGCCAGCGTAAAGAAACCCTTATCTCATATTTGCCATGAGTAGGGGGAGTTGTAATCAATGGTGATTTTGTGATAAAGACGGTGATCGTATTCTCGATTGGAAACACAGATTCGATGATATTCTCCCATATCATAAGGACACTGGATGATAAAGGTTTGCTCCTCATTATTTCTCTCCCGGTCAATACTCGGTCCGTCATCGAGCCACGGTCGATGTCAATCTTCCGTCAAAGACGATTCTTTTATTGTCATGTGCTCCGTCGGTCTATCAAAATGCGACACAGTAGGATTTAATGAACTTCCGTGGAAAAAAAAAAGAAGACAGATAATGATGCTACAAGTGGCACTGAATGTGAAAGCGGTCAAACGAATGTCGTGAGGTTGTTTGAGTTCCATTCTTACTTTCTTGAGACATTGTTTTCCCTGTGAAATGATATTGGATGTTTATGATTTTGCAGTTGGAATGACGTCAATATACTCACAAATACTAGTAGGTATATACCTTGTTCATTCGCGTACTCGTTTTAATGTCTAACGACTTTCAGATTCTTGCCTTCGGAGATGCAAACAATAGAGTTAGATAGAGGGGGCAATTAGTGACGTGAGAATAATTTCGGGTCTATAATCTGTCTGCGCATTTTTCAGTGAAGTTTTTTTTCTTTTAAAGTCCAACCGACACGAAAAATGCGCTTTATTCATACAGAAGAACTGGTGTAACACCACCCATTGGCATTGTCGCCACAAGCACCAAAATCGTTATCCATCACTTCCATTTGTGATGCATACTGTATTGTTAAAACATCCACCTAGTCCCCACAGGCACACACCTATACATTCACCCAGCCCCACTTCATGAACCGAGGGAATCTAATCCGATTTCTGACCCCTTTGCATTAGGGGAGTCTATAGCAGTGACTGACAAAATTTTGGTTTTCTTATATGAACATATATATATACATTATGAACGTAATACTAGGAAAACGAGTATATATCTATATATAAATATATATATATACATATATAGAGAGAGAGCAACTCACCGTATATAATGCCTGTACACATATCCTGATTATACCATATTCACACACACACACACACACGCACACACACACACACACACACACACACAAGCACACACACATATTTATAATGTACTCATAACTTGTAGAGTATGAAGTGGACAGTATATGAGCTGCATTAATTGAAATCTTATGCTGATATGAACACAGTCTATAGCACATTAAATAACAGTCGCCATCAACTTCTTCGGTTCCTGCAACTCGCGTACGCGCAAACTCTATCACCCTTGCTTTAATAGTGACATCTCTTTTCAGCTATGTTCCATGAAAGAAATCGTTAAAGTGGTTGCCTCATTTATATTGTGTACTATATATATATATATATATATATATATATATACATATATGTGTGTGCGTGTGTGTGTGTGTGTGTGTGTGTGTGTGTGTGTGTGTGTGTGTTTTAAGGCATGAACAGTAATATTGGCGAGAATAGGGACGGAGGTATGATTAACATTCAAAATCAAAGATCAAAGTCAATGTTTCAACATGCTTTTTTGATTTTATATGAGGATACAATGTAGAAAACAATCCGAAGTTTCGAAATGAGATGTGCGGGAGTGAGTCCCTGATTGGGTCTCAGAAAACTATTTTATACACAACATCGGCAAGCACCTGTCATGAAAGTCGGAGGTCTTTCTCGTTCGTAACTTTGAATTGACGTCCTGACACTTTGCACTGCGTTTAAACTGCTACTTTAATTGGGGAGCACCGGGCGTCAGCTAATGAAACCCGGAAGTGGGACGAGAAACGGAAAAATTGCGCTGAAGCGAAGCGCTTTTTTTGTTTGGTTTTGTTTTGTTTGTTTGTTTATTGTTTTTTTTTTTGTCAGCAGAGGAAGTGGCACCAGAAATATTTTGAGGGCCCCCGCCCCCTTTACGGAATTCCTGGATACGCCCCTGCCTTAGATAAGGAGACTAAGATTATTGTCTAAAGATTATTGCCTATAGTGACAATCTTTGCTGTTTCCGAAAAGGAGTCAGCTGATCATAATGTACATTCTGAATTACGTTCACTGACTGTCTGTTTGGTTACTCTGAATTTCCCTTTCCCCAGCGCTGGGGCAAGAAAATTCCCCCTAAAATTCGGCAGATTCCCACCGGTGGATGCATTCCGTCAGTGTCAAAACAGTCTGGCACTTTACTCTGCAAATACTCTCCATCTTGTTTTCCACCGAATTAAAGTCGTTGAGAGGCGAACCAGCACCACTTCACGTCCGCTTCTAACGCCGCTCGTCCGGCAAGTCATTCTTCTCGTATATCAAGCTGGGAGAAAAAAAAATGAGAGGACTTCAACCAATTAGATGCAGACAAATAGAACTCGAAAGTCACTGCGCGCCGTTTGCGCAAATAGGGGAAGAGTTTGTAATGCTCTTGTAATATTGTTAGCTTCTCCCCCGTCTCAGGACCGTGGATGCCTTAACAAGTAGGCTACGTTGGCTGTCCGGGGGGATAGTCACTCGAGAAACTCGAATCAAACTTGGACGCTTGTCATATTTCAGTGTTTACCGCGGACAAAGATCACTACTTCGAATCCACACAATTTGTACAGCTAAATGTCCCTCTATCATGACAGAAATGTTTTTTTTTTTAAAGTCCAGGAGGGAAATTATTCCTCAACCTGCAAGGTTACTTTGTTTTAATACGGAGAACATCGATTTAGAATTGCCAGTAATGACATAGTATTTCCACCGAAATCCAACAATCGAATAGTTCCACAATAATAGACGTTTAGAAAGATTGCATTCTATTTACTGACGATAAAAAGCATTAGCAAGAGAGCATCTTTTAAAACATTTTACAAACGTTCCTCTAACATATTTAACGTTGGATAAACTAACAAGATATTGCGAAGATATTGGGAAGAATGCAACGCTGTAACTTATGTTCAAGTATGCAGTCTCATAATCGATGTCATCAGCCATTTCATAGTGTAGGAAATGGTTTCTTCTTTCCAATAAGAAAATAAATCTTGCTTAGGAAAGGGAAAACATCCGTCCTGACGCCAACCTCGTGTAGAAATCACTGATCTTAAGGATAACTTACTATACAACAACGTCAACCGCTAGTCGCCATGGTGTAGAAAGTGTCATTGTATGATGATGTCCTATTAATCATGGCATCTTTGGTAGAAAGGACCCGAAGACAAATCCCTCTCATTCTGGGAGAATGGTACGGACGGTATTCCTGGAGTCAAAACGGTAGTTTAAAGTTTTAAGGATGATTCGATATCAACGAATGATTGGTATATTCCTTATATAAATCTTGAAATAGGATATTTGGTGTGTTTTTTTCACTGGAATTAGACTCCTTTTAAAGGCTGAAGAGTCATCTTTGTATTGAATTTCATATCAATAAGCAACTATGACACGACATTGTTGTTCTGTGGAAAACCTTTGACTTTTGAAACTTTATAAAATGTCTGATTTTTAGTCAAACCTTTTCTGTCCTTATCGTTTTTTTAAAGCAGTACATGACGTTTACGTTGAGAGGGGTTTACTGTTTTACAGCTTTTTTTTTCTTTCCTCATTGTCTTAATTTCCTGCGCGACTTGTTCATTTTAGGTAGGTGGATATCATGAATTTCGTTATTCTAACTCTGTATGAAAAGTGGGTAATGTCTTCATAAATGTGATTGTACATGCTGCGGTTCTGAGTATGTGGTCAAACCAATCATTATCACGACGGAAATCAAGCGCTGTGAATTGTCCTCAGGGATGGGGGCGTCTGAATGTAGCGCCCACTCTCGTGGTCTCACCACGAAACAAGAAATCATCTATGATTGGGTGCAAACATCATCGCGAGTACCGTGATAAGCAAACATGCTAAGCAAATAATTCGATCATGATAGATGTCTTGCAACTTTTTTCCCCAATGTAAGTGTATAATCGCAAGAAGTCGAGGGGGAGGGGGAGGGTGAATGCAAATGGAAAGAAATTTAACAGGCTTTGATACGTCATCAAATATATCTTTGTGTTATTTGCGTCACTATTTCTTGAAAACCTTGAGCCCACTCATGTAAGATCTTTCTGTCATAGAGCGGCATTATTATCGCCGACACCAAGAATGGGCTTTCTCCGAAATGCCTTTTAATTCTTTACCGGAACTCGCATTTTCCAATATCCGTAATTTCTGTCAAGATCGACATTGTACGAGGAATATGAATCTTAAAGGGAAAGACTAGTAACTGATCAGTGGGAATCAGTGGGAATGCTGAGGGATGATTGTTCCAATTCTTGTGGGATTCATTTAACAGAACATTATATTTCTATCGTTGTGTGAAAATTATTTGCTTCAAAACGGTCTCATATTCAAGTAATGTGCAGCTTAATGCCCAGTCACTGACCAGGCATGCTAACCTGGAAACATTATGCTAACACAGAATAGCACTGGCTCATCAAAATCATTACCAACATGAGAAAGGGGGTATCCCCCTCCCACACCCTCCCCCCCCCCCCCCCCCCGCTCGGTCGCTTCGCTCCCTCGCCGAGGATCTCGTCACATGAATGGGCCCCCGTCGAGATTTTGCCCCCCCCTCCCCCCCCAAAAAAAAAATAAAAATAAAAAAAAACAGCAGTGTTCCGGCGCGCTTTGGGCCGGGGGTGGAGCTGCAGTCCACCCCTTCCCCAAAATTATTTGGGCAAAAAAGAGAAAAAATAAGAGTATACAAGTATGCTTAAAATCGCAAGCTGGCAACCCTAAAAATCTCCCTACTGTTGGAGGGGGATACCTCCTCCCACACCCTCCCCCCCCCCCCCCTCGCTCTTCCCCTCCTTGGAAAAAAGCTAGATCCGCTCCTGTATAGCATTGATAAGTGCTTTATTTAGTCGATGCATTACAAACACCATGCAAAACAATATGAATATATGAAACTGTCTGAATACTACTTGATCTCCTGCGTGACCTTGTCTTTTCAGTCTTTTAGTTTGTATGTATGTCTATAAAATGTCTCGTGTCCTTGCTTCTCTCTGAGCGTCTGTCAGTGCATTGGACCATATTATTTACTGATGTCATTCTGCCTGTCGGTTTCTCTTCCTGTCTTTGACTATGTCTGTCTCTTTATTGTCTCCATTCAAATCGTTCTTTCCCCTTGCATTTCGTCCATTTCCTTCCCCTCTCTCACTTTCTTTCTTCTGTGTGTTTGTGTCCGTCCATTTTTCTCTGTCCGTATGTTTGCCCGTTCTCTCGCAACATGTCTCCTCGAGTTTCCTTTTCACCTAGGCTCTTCATTTGGGCACTTCCTGCGCGCGAGTTATCTTTGATGTTATACCTTATTTGCCTTAATGCTCACCATTGAATACCGCATCGGTAGAAATGAGCTCCTGGGGTGTGACTTAAAAGGGATGTACAGAAAGCCAGTGGTGGAACTTTGCTCAAAGCTTCTCAAATCGATTTTGTGACTTCTTCTTGGATGTGTCAAGCACAAATGAGTCAAATGCAGCGTACTACATAGCTTCTTGTCATGAACAAACATGATTACTCAGCAGAGCTGTGGATACAGGTTTTTTTTTTCAATTAATGAAACATGAAACAAATAATAGTTTTCTATACACTGATGTGTATAATGCCTGTCGGTTTGAAAGAAGCAGAATGTCAGAAACACATCAATACATGGAAGGAATTACAACAGTATTTGAAAAGCGACAGTAAAACAAAGACATGACTTCATTCTGTCGCATCTAAATGCTGCGACATTCACCACAATGTGTACTTGATGACAGCTTATAATGTGCCTGAGTGATGTATTCAGTTCATGTCAATCGGATGTTCGAATAAAGGACCAAACTTTCACGTTCAGATTCGAATCAAGGAAACATTCACGAACTGTCGCCAGGAGGTCGAAGGATGAGCTGAAAATCATAGTTATGAAAATACAAGACTCCGTAATGAAGGAATCTGCTTTGTATCAATTAAATATCATTCATTTTGGAGTATAAAGGATACCGATTCGTGCAAATTGAGTGAAGGTTTTATAGTTGACGTAGATATGACATTAAAAAGGAAGGGAAGAAATTCTGCCACAATTCATATCTGAGTGAATGGCAGGTTCTTTTGTCAATAGAAGTCGCAGTTTAAGAGAAATCTGTTCGTGGCAACTATCAGATTATGAGTGCGAATGGGCTGTGACAGCGAGAGTTGGCGACAAGGTTCGTGGTGAGTGCGTCCCGGAACTTCTGGCTATATATACGTTATTATCCTATCCACTCTCATTCAGCGTCATGAAAGAAAGACGCACGGTGAATAGGCCGTGTCGTATTACCGTGTTTAGCGTAGGACACGCGGAGTGTGGGTGGAGAAAGTAATATGTGCCATGTTAGCGGTATACGGTAGAAACTTTAATAATCGTCTTGAGGTGTCTATAATACTTGTCACTCACACATTCTGTGTATGAATTGCTGTAGTCGTCGTTTAAGCTGAACCTGAAAGAAAGCAACAGGCATGCAGCAACCCTGTCATGGATCTGTTTTTTTTTCATATCTTTAGATGTCAGCAGAGCTGAATGATAATGTGCAATTTTAAACGTTCTTAATTGGTTCTCTTCTTATGCCTTCAGTCAGCAAACACGCAGTCCGCTGCATGCGTAACCACCTCCAATTGTCAGACTTAGAGGCGCCATTTCATCTCAGACAATACTATCTTTTCTGTTGGTAGCTTTTTGTCAAATATGTATAGTTACCAGTTTTTCGTTCTCTTTTGAAATGATGCCATCATTACAGTGTTTGTCTGTTGCTTTTGGCAACGATTCAAATAATAATCTTTTTGTCGCGCGCGTCCCACCCGTGCATTGTGGGACGTGCGCACTGTGGAAAGTAGATCCTTCTGCAAATGCCAGGCTTGATAGTGATGTTTGAACAAGTGAACCAGGGGGTTTCCAGTGATCCGCCGAGTATAGAGTTTGAAATGGATGATGGGATGGAAAGAAAACGACACTTGCCGGCCACTGGGCAAAACTGTGTTTACAATTCACTGCATTCGAAGGAAGGGGCGACAAATCGCCCTCATTCAGTGCCATTAGTGTTATTACGGCTGCCGTCATAACAAGTACGATACCAGACAGCACATTGGTTGAAAGTTATTTGAAATGGGCTATCAAAGCAGCAGGAAACTAGATGAAAACAAAACTGCTCGATTATGACGACCAGATCCCTTAACTTATCTTCTCTCCTCCCCCCCCCCCCACCACCAGCAAATCTATCCAATCAAGTAAGAGGAAAACATTCTTTAAAAAGCGCAATTTCGAGACAAACCAGGATGTACCCCAGAAATGATTTGAATTTATTTCATTGATAATGATCAAGAGAAATAGCTGAAAATATCAAACTTTCCTTGATTGCGTTTGAAACATACAATCTGTCTTTTGTTTGTCTTTGTGCTGTCAAAATATGGCGGTCAATCTATGACTTTTCCGTATACGCTATAAACATGCTATATTTCGCAACGTGTGTTCTACATCCTGTAGTGTGTCAAACAGTATACAGATCTAATTTGATGGCTAAATATTTAGCCATTGTCCCAAAAGCGTCCGTTACCCACTTGACAATATATACGATTTACACAAGTCACAAACTTGGAAAATTAGTATTTACCGACAAGGTGAACGAGAGTTTTGCAATAACTCTCGGCCAGTGGACTGAGAGAAAGAGAGAGAGAGAAAAAAAATCCTGATGAATTGAGCACGCCATATCAATAGCATACTGCCTGGGAAGTATAACATTACAAGATTTAAATCAGGACTTAAGGCTCTATATTAAAACGGATGTGTTGCAGCGCTTTATTGTCATGGGAGAACCCCATTCCTGAACACACAGGTGAGTGACCGTTATTCATTTTGTTTTAAAAGATACTGGATTCTTTTAGCCTATATGCAAATACATCCATCCAAAAAAATAAATAAATAAAAATACTGCGAGTGAAGAGAAACAAAGATTTCCGATGTATACACATTGATGAAATTCTTTTCAATGAAGAGTTTGTAACTACTGTGTTTCATTATTGAATCAAGGTCACCAAATAGCTTCATTGAGAAAAAAACACACAAAAGAGAGCAAAGCAAAATATAGATCAATGATCCCTAACGAAAAAAAAATCTATCAATCACAAGGAAAGCAAGAACAAAGATAAAAGACAAGGTATCGCATGAGAAAAGGCAATAAGAGATCGGGATGTTGTATACTATTGAATCACATAAGGGATGAGGCTCTATGTAAAAAGATTTCCTTCATATGAACTAAACTGAACTATAAACTCTTGGACGAGATGTCTAGTTCACAATGTCCCCGAAGAATCTACTCTCGCTCAAGATGGCTACCCTGGGTTACTAAGATCATTGAATACTTCCTTGTAATCCAAGAGTACAGATTGCTTATGTATTTGATTATAATACGCGTTCTATACTTTCAACCACAAAAAAGTAAAAAAAAACCCCATAAAACATTAACGCGGAAACTGATAGTTTCGAGGAATACTCGTGGGAACTTAACCCCCAAGAAAGCCTCCTCCAAAAGCCATCCTTTTGACGTAAACAGGTTTGATGCATGGGGAAAGCTCCTCCTTATCGGCATTTACGTTGAGACGAGAGTCTTAGAGGTGCATATAGCTGAACAGAGAATTAAAACTTAAACGCGTCATTATGATTACAGCATTCATTGAAAGAAAGTTATGATTCAAATAATTGGATTATTTGGTTACTGTTAACCGCAGAATGTCTGTAGATTTAAGATGGGATCGGATATTTTTTGTGAAGATATCAACGGGGATTCCTTGTAGAGCTTTGTCCTTTTTATTAGGATTGTAAGAAAACCCCCGAGCAATGATTCCAAATCCAACAGAAGAAACCCGGATGAGATGATTCACATTTGATACGTTATCACACAAAGATGTAGAATAAAGATACGTGATAGAAACTAATTGCTTTTGATGTCGGAACTTACACGAGTGGGGATCATTATCTACGTCGCTAATACAAGGCACGATTGAAATATTGAGAATCCATGGTTTATTCCGATTAGCCATTACAGTCGTTTTGCTTGTCTCGTCTCGTCTCGTCTTGTCTCGTCTAATGCTTGTCCTCGAGATCCGTCGACTCTGATAACCCCCTTTTGTAAAATCAAGATCTGAATGTGCTTTCAACACGCACAAAAAACCGGAGAGCTGCTACGTTTAGCATCTTTTGCCTAAAATGGAGCGCAAAGTGCAGTGTGGAAGGGATGTAGCGATTTAGTTTTGATCACAGCTACTGGGCTTTTTAGGCTTGCCGACAGCATTCATGTTATCACTCGGACTGACGATGCGTATACCTGCGAGGGATAAACAGTATAACAGTACCATGTTCTATTAGATTATGCTAAACAAAGGGGAAAACAGGAAGAAGGAAAAAGTCGGATAGAGAAAGATGCAGAAAGGACCGAAAATAAACGCTCTCTGCGTCTCTGAAAACAACTGATGGCGTCTTGAAACTGTCAATAAAATCTGGCGACCTTAATAACAACATGGGCGTACTATGTGCATCTCACTAATAAACGCAGTCTTGGGGAGCTACTGGTCTGCTGATGTATGCAGTATTTGTTCCTAAAAATGAAAGATACCAACCCCAAAATGAAATCCTCCATTGAAACAATGATCTGCAGCAAAGACGATAAGATGGCGCTAATAACGCATCCATAGAGGGATGTTAGAGAGGGCTTCCTATGTGGAAATCTCCTGTAACACAACTCAGTTTCATAATGTTTGGAAGCAACAAATACCCCCCCCCCCCAAAAAAAAAAAAAAAAAAAAAAGTGTACTGAAAATTATTTCGTTTCGTGCTCACGTCGATGTTCATATGAGAGTGCCAAAGACACTATTATCCTTACGACATTGCATGTAAAAATACGCGCTTGGTTTGATAGCATCTACAAAGCATGCACAGTAATTAAAAAAACAAACAAAAACAAAGCGTGACTTGACTCATCCGTCTTTCATAACTCGATGACAATCTGAGCGCCAAGAACCATTTGCTATTATTATGATTACCTTCAACTAATTAACTAGACAGCGTGATTATCACACGTGCTTCACATGCTACGTACATCGAAGTCTGAACTTGCCTAATTGAATACCCTCTATGAAACCATATAGATCTACGGGACTACATGCTCCTTCTGTCTCTCCATTTCCTTCGCACTTATCTCTGAACCCCCCCCCCCCCCCACACACACACACACACTTTCCTTCTGGCTTTGATGTGAACCCCCTTTGACCGCTGTCTACAATTCGTATTAATTCGTGTTTTGGGAGAAAATAAACCTCGGGCTTAAGACCCCCTTTCCACCAGTCGCAATTTAAATAATGCGAAATTCTGATTTCCTGAGGCTTGAGAAGGACGTGGAGAACTCGTTTGAAATCATGATGGTATGTTTACATGACTTACTCTCGTGGCGTCCAGTGGAATTTAGTCAATCCCACAAGTGTTCTCTGAGCTAAAGGGGCTATTCATATTTATTTGCTGATCAATAAGGGGGTGGAGGTGCTTCTACTTGCGCATTAGAGGTGTATGAATGTAATATAGCGAGTTGGACTGACTCCATGCATTACAATACAAAATATGAAGTCGTATTAGTGCCTGATCATTCACTGCAGTTTTTCTTTTGTTTCGGATAATAGTGATAAGTGATGCCAATTCACCTATCACAGAAATTGCTCTCCTGAGAGATGATTCGCCGAAGAATATTTTTCTAAACTTGTGTACACGAACCACATCTGGAACAACTATAAGAAAACGAGAACTACCGTTCTAACTATATACTGTCTTTCATCCAGTCAGATTTTCATATAGACTACCGAGCGTGAGTTTACTATGCAATGTTCCCTCTCCGGCATTAGAATTTCTTTCGAAAGCATTTAGCTAATATATGGTTGTACGTGTTTCTTGTAACATCTTCCCACAAAAGAGTGACTTTATCATGATATGTTTCACATAGTTGTATTAGATGGAGAATCCGTCGGTCAAGAGTGACCATGAGTAACAGATGAAGAATTTGTGATCCAAACATATAAAATAATCTATATACTGCGCTACTATTTGTATAAACGTGCCTTGGCTCCGGTACCCTGTAACGCATGTGTATCCCTGTAGATTTGACTTGTCTGCAAAATGAGATGGGAGAATAAATGCAGGCTTAAAGGGGGATCCAGGGCCAGTTCAATGTCAGTCTGAAAAGAAAGAGTAAAATATGACAAGTTAGTACAACAGGGAAAATTTAGTCAAAATCGGATTAAAAGTACAAAAGTTATTACATTTCAAAGATACGCTTATTTTTGCAAGACAGTTCTTGAACAGTTGGTAGATGAGTAAGCTGATGATGTCATTACCTCACAATTTTCCATTGATTGTGTATGAAAATTGACAAAGAAATTCACTTTTCTCTATTCCTGGTCAAATTCAAAATAGAAATAAGCCAGATATGTTAGGATTTGAAAATTAAAAGGGCATATTAATGTTTGAACGAAAAGTTGGACATTTTAGAATTATATGTCCTGTGTTTGTTGTTTATGTGGTTGTGAGGGCATGACATCACTAATCTATATTGCATTATTTATTGACTGTTCAAAATAGTGATGTTTCATGAAGATCAGTAAAACTTCCAAATGTCACATCTCCTTTAATTTCAGTCGAATTTTGATCAAATTTTCACTGTCTTGCAAGGGAAAAGTTTCACCCTCTCTCTCTTTCAGACTAAGTTTTTACTGGTCCGGAACCCCCCTCCAAATCCCCTCTCTCCTTTGCCAGAGACTGCTTCTTAATTGCCCACTGTGACGTAAAGAGAAATCAGCTGTCATTTTTATTCCCATCAAAAGACTACAATGATTGACATAAACTCCCGTACTTAATTGCCTGTTTATACAAGTTGTAATTTGCTAGTAATCATGCGCGCCAACTTGTGGGCGGTTATGACCCATCACCAAAAACTCAAGCAATAATATTAATGTTACGTAATTCCTACGCAATACTGGGCAAAAATGAAAAGAAGGTAACGAAATCATTAGCTATTCATTAGCCATATTCAGCTTCTGTTGGCTATGAAGACAACCAACAAAGCAGAACGTCACATTTTTGTAGATAATAGTCTCCATGTTTTTCATGCAGTGCATAGGTGATTACCTGAAGAGTTACCCAACCCTCTAATGGTTTGCATTCTATATATGCGACCCAACTAGAAAGGGTTTCTTTTAGGAATACAGTGAAAACTAGGTATAACGAGATACTTGGGACCAGAACAATTTGGTCTTCATATCAGATAATTATTTTGTTATATCAAAGTCAATAAACAATACAAAACAAAGGAAATAAATTCATTGGGACCGGAGAGTTTAGTTTGTTATATGAGGTATTTTGTTATACGAATCTCTTTGTATTGAGTTTCCACTCAACGGCTCCTCCTTCATGAAAATTGAAGGATAAGAAAATGTAGGGCCTACTTGAAGGATGAAGAAAAAGAATGCAAGAGACTGAACTCTTATCTACTCACAACACAGCGTATTCATTATTATCAGAATATGAAAACTTTTACCATTATCTTGCTTTCCCCACATAGGAGATAAACGGAAAAGATTATAGCGAAAAAGAGAGAAGGATAGAGAGAATATATATATATATATCAAAGAGAGAGAGAGAGAGACTCTGAATTGGCCAAGTATCGCACAATCCCTTCTCATCACCCCCTATCAATTTGTCGTCGTATTTGCTTTTGTCTTTATCTCTATAGCATTGACCTACATTATGGCCACGTTGAACGTCCATACAAACGAATACTCATCAACGTACACACAAACACACTCTCACACATACATATTCAGCAACGGTATCAGGTGTCTTATTGTCGTTGCCAGTTGACCATTCGGGATGACCAATGGGATGATCACTTGATAAGAGAAGTGTGAAAATGTCCAGAAATCGTGACGCAAAATTACGTGATCAAGAAGACGTCAAGTGCCATCAGTGCCCGCTTATCTGACAAGGTAACAAAGCATTAGAGAGATGTTCTAATGACGATAATGGCCTTATTAGGCTGTTTGCTTGCCATCTGCCTGCCAAATCGCCTTTCGATTATCGTATTGTTGTAAAAGAAAAAAAAAAGGCCGACAAGCAGCATGGCATCTTGGACGTGGTTGTTTCTCGAGATTTCTTTGCTCGGTCCTTTCGAGTAACTCGTGCGTGAACAATATTTTGGCCACAGACGGGTAACGCTCTTCCTGCTCAATCAGCGGAAGGTAGAAGACAACGACATATGGGTCCTGCTTCACCTCTTCAACATCTGTCTATACTTCATTATAACGACTTCCCTCCCCCCAAAAAAAAATAAAGAGAGAAAAGAACGCTCATAAAACACAATACTAGACGCTAAAAGATGACTTCAGCAAGCACGCTTGATTGGGGGGGGGGGGGGGCGGGGAGGGACAGAGTGGGGAACAAAAATCACACAAAATCTGTTCATAGAATTTGTCTTCCTGAGAGTAATGAATACTGACTTGTTGCAAGCAACCCCCAACACACACTTTAGCTGTTACACAAAAAGAGAAAAATATGCAAAATATAAAATACAAGAAAAGCCACCATGACTTTTGAGGGTTCCACCACTAGTTATTCCGTTGGAGAGAAAGACGGGAGTGGGGATGGGTGGCTCGGTGGAAGGGAGTATCGCATCATATAAGTCAAACATCCAAGAGCACTGTCTACTTCCCCCCCCCCCATCTCTCTCTTTTTCTAGCACTCACACACTTACACACACAGAAAAACACAACCATTAATAATGGTAACAGCTTACAGTAGCAAAGACGAAAACAGACACACCGCTGATAACGAAATGGTACCATTGATACGCAGACGAATGGACATAAACGCATGAATTACTTTTGGCTATTTCCATGATGATCCTTGAGTCTCGAAACTCGACTAGATAACCGAATTTCTTTTTTTAACCTTCATTCTTGCTTTCAGATTTGCCACCATGAACACGCTGTCACAGTATCTCCTCCTAGTCTGCTCACTCCTGGTACTCATCCAGAGCTACGCCCTACCGTTCGACAAGCAGACCGACGACGAAGAGCCGCCAGAGAACAAGCAGCAACTATGGGACGCCCTCCAGGCCGACGCCGTGCTCGATGACGACGACGACGTTTTCAGCAGGATGACCAGGGGCGACCAGGCCTTCAGTAGGGACCGACGCCGCGTCTGCGTGAGCGACTGCAGCTTCTGCCACTCGTTCTTCCCGACCTACAAGCTCGGAAGCTGCTTCCACGGATGCCGAAGAGGGTTCCACGATCTCGGCTGCAAGCAGTTCCGCTTCTAGAAGACTCCAGATTTGCGTCCCGTCCAGCCCCCCCCCCCCCAACCTCCACCTCCCCATCAGTTATCCCTGCAGATCGGCATCACCCGCCTCCATCACCATGTTTCTCGCAACCCTTAACACCACCAGCCCGATGCCACCATCCATGACGTGACCCACGATAGAGGGCCATTTTGATTGAATTCCATCTGATGGAGACGATGAAACATCTCTCCCGGTGTTCGGGACTTACCTTTCTTCTGCTTTACGATACAGTCTAGTCTGGGTGTGAAACACTTTACTTACATTCTGAGCATAAGGACTTTTTCAAAAACAACAAAAGATCACTTAAATGTCGGACTGTAATCTAGTGCCATTCATCTTTGCTTCTTGTATGAACCAGTCAAAATAATGTTAGTGATGCATACAAATGTTGAACCTGCCATCTCTTTATGTTAACAATCCAACACTTTTTTTTTGCATCTTTTTGGGGGTTTTTCCCCCTCTTTCTCTCAAAGACTCACTGTCTGACTGTGCATCTCTAGTGTTCACCGGGACGCACGAATAAGAGTTTGTACCATTTTGTATGATGCTCTTTATTGTGTTCTTGCCACAAGATAACCAAGCAGTGCGTTACTACTTTTGCATTTACCCGCATTTGTAGCTCCGACGAACTATCAATTAGAACCTAAATAGACGTAGAATCGATCCTCAAATATTTTAGAAATAAAGGTTTATAGAAAGCGAGTGACGTGCTTGACGTGATTGAAGAAAAAGAGATTGTATAGTGTTTATCATGCATTTTCGGATGCGCGATAACACGAAATAACAGGAAACTGGGGATATGTTCGGACAAGAATAAAGCCAGATTGTCGGATATCTATTCTGAATGATGTTGATAACTGAAATATGATAGCAACTTAATTGTTATCCTGTTCAAGGTTTAAATCAGTTTGACATTGCTGCTATAGCCCAATGAAACTGAATCAGTCTTCTCACTTGTTCAGCTATTACCATGATTACTGCATGATTTAATGCACCAAATAACCAACTTTAATCCTTCAGTTTAGCAAAATAATGTTTCGAGGTAGAAGTGCGTTAATCTCTCAGACAACGTGTAACACCAACGTCACCTTCTTAACCCGTTCAGCTTAACACATGACATTGACCAGATTCTAATCAATATGATACTCCTTCACTACTGGTTTGTCTAAAGATGAGTGTCTACTTCTTGTCTACTTGCACTGTGTCCCATCCTTGGCATATATACTCTCTAGCAAAAAAAAAAAATAAAAATAAAAATAAAACTGGGCTTCTCTTTGTACCGGAAAACTGACGCTTTCAGAGTAGACTGCATTATCAATATCACCATGTCATCATGCACAGACAAAGATGCGAAGATCGATAATAGAAAATTTCAAAGTCTTCTGTTGGAGTTCGTATCTCTATAGAGCTTCAAAACGCCTAGTAGTGGATGTAGATAGCTTTGACATGATTATATAGCCGCGTTGTCCGTTTTCACTTGTCTTTTGTTGAAATTGTTTCGCACCGTTCTGTCACGTACCAGTTTTTGTGGCTGTATTTATGAAATGATATAATAAATTACTCATATTTTCAGCTCCCACTTTCCAGCCTGCATTTCTCATTCCGGACAGCTGCGATAATGAGTTAAACTTCTTGAACGTATTTCACCTTGATGTTCCATTTTGGGAGCAAAGTGGATTACTCATGCTCTCTTTTTTTTTTTTCTATATTCATACGTTTTAACCACAACCCTTTCTGCTATTCCGTGAAGGAATATTCTACGCACAAAAGAGGATAAAAATACAAATTACAGAACCTTTTGACATTTTCCGCAGAGATAAAAAAAAAAGATTAAAAAAAGGGATACATGAAAAACAAGAAGGGACATAGAAAGAATGGAGGAGTAAAATGGAGATAAAAGAAGAATGAGAGAGAGAGAGAGAGAGAGGGGGGGAGAGAAAGAGGATAGGGAGGACTGTCATAACACAGAAAAAAATAATCCTTAAGCATTCTTCAGGATGCTTTCATCTTATATGCACCTTATAGAGTCACACACGGCCGGGTCAAAAAACGCATTTGATCCGAGTGAAAATGAGCCGGATTAATCCCGGAATAGAGGGTAATTTATGCTGCAGTCACACACGGCCGGATTTCGAACCGGGTTATGGTCCATAAGGAATTAAAACCGTATCGACCCGGTTCGAGCCGTAGAGACCCGCATTGACCTGTATCGAACCGTATTAAAATCCGCTTAATAAATCCTTAACTGAATCCTTTTCGACCCCTATCGACCCGTGTCAACCCGCTTCGACCCGTACCGTAAACCTTGTCATCATCCGTTGCATGAAGGCGATGTGTAATACGGCAAGGGTCCATACGGTTTTACGCTGCTGGTTGCAGCGGGTCGATGAGAGTCAATGCGGTTCGAACCGGGTCAATTCGGATATCAATACGGACTTGAAATCCGTGAGAAAATTTTGAACATGACCACAATTTTTTTTTTTTTTTTTTTTTTTTTTTTTACCGCCGTATCGTAGCCCCGGGAATCCATCAGGAATTGACACGGGTTACGATGCGGGTCAATGCGGGTCTGTACGGCTCGAACCGGGTCGATACGGTTTTAATTCCTTATGGACCCGGTACGAAATCCGGCCGTGTGTGACTCTAGCATTACATTTTTAACAATATTTATATTCTTTGATCCTCTTCATAACACGTAAATACTCTGATGACCCGAGAGATTTGTGGCACGGTAACTGGTGAGAGGGTATGATTTGTTTTGTTTCCCTCACAATGTTGCTTTCCAAATGTATGCATCTGAATAACATTATTAGTTATTATCCATTCCTAGAATATGCAGTATACTCTAGATCCGAATTCTATTTGTGAAACGAATATGCACGTTAGAGGGCGCTATTTCACCAATGGGGCTTTTTCAGTTGCTCAGGAGTTGCATTTTTCTTCCCAATGCCTTTTTTCTTATTTTAAATCACACCCTTAAAAGAAAAAAAAAATGGTAATAATAATACTAACCGAAAAGGTTGCGCAAAATGCAATGTTCCAAGTACTCTCTCCATAATATACCACTTCTGAGGAATAATTTTAACCTTGAATGAAAAAATAAATGCAAAATAGGAAGCGCACGAAAAATAAACATTTATACAGGCATCACATAAAAATTAGCTATCTTAAAATTATTGGGTGCCTACGTGGAGAATGCAGACATGTCATTGGCACATAATGTAAAAGATGCATTGATAATAGGCAGTGATAGACAGTGATGGAATAAAAACAATGATACAGTAAGAGAAATACGGTGTGTGTGTGTGTGTGTGTGCGTGCGTTATGTGTGTGTGTGTGTGCGCGTGCTTATGTGGGTCTATGACTGAATACCAGGTAAATCCTTAGATTAAATTTCAATGCATTCTTTTCATGGATTATCATCCCAATCTTAATTGACTGAATTCGCATTTATAACCAATCAATCACGATAAATTATTATTATTATCATTATTATTTTCCATGTCAAAGCTTAAATGGGGGTCAGATTTTATAATATGCTATATAGGTTTCATGTAAGAGATCCCATTCTCATATTCTCAAAATTCTTACTTTTTCATACTTATTATTTTTTTCTCTTGGAATTACTAGTTTGATGGCTGGTATTCAAACTCATGAGCAGTGCAAACCATACAATCGATTTCTGAAAAATTACAAACAGTTCAAAAATAATGTATACTGTACAATTTACAATTTGATATTAAATTAATTGATATAGCTGAAATAAAATCATTCAGTTTAACATTTATGTCGAGTAAATGGCACATATGACGTGACTTTGTGATTGTGATGATTTTGTAAATAACTACAAACAAACATATCATTTTGATGTAGCTTCGCATTTCGCAATTAATATTTCAAACATTTTTTTTTCGACAACTGAAGGCCATAAGGACAGTCAGCAAACCTAAATTATTATCATTATAATTTTGTTTTGTTTTTTTTTTTTTGGGGGGGGGGGGGCTTCTCCTACAAAATCATGCTGAGATAAAAACAAAATACAAATCTGTGTATATACATGACAAGACAAAGTGTACATGACATTATTCCGATATCCAACACAAAAGCATTCATAGGACGCCCGAGTTCAGCGACGCTCAATCGCGTTTTGTGCTGCCGATAGCTACAGCGCCCTCTCCGTTAACATACCGGTTAGTCTGTCCTGCGAAGTGACTTACCACTCGATCGCCGAGGTCAGAACGAAAAGGAGAAACACGGAGATAAATCACGCAAGCAGAAAAAGCAGAAGAGTCACATGATTGCACGAACTATTCATCTACAATATTCAAATCAGATGTGTTTATGATGTCATCACCTCTCAAGTTTTCCACTCGAACTTTCACATAAATCCATATTTTTTAGACATTTGTTTTTGTTTGTTTTTGTTTTGCTTTTTATTGTTCCATATTTCACATTTCAACAAATGAATAAATCATAAACATAATAATACAAAAGCATAGATGAATTGTCAAGTACAGCATTTAAGACGATTTAACATGTGAAATATGAGGAATCTACATAGAAGTATTTAATTGCTTGTAGGGTGTAGATTCCCAGATGGCTGATATGAGATGAATTCTTACTTGATATTTACAATTGAAAGGAATGACAATTGTGAAATGGGGAAATATAGACATCGAAGAACGAAAAAGACAAAGAAAAGACAAAGAAAGACAATGTCCGCGGCACAAAACTTTTGAAGAGTTGTGTGATCACCCGAGCGAGGTTACAAGTCAGACACAGTGTACAATAGCAAAAATGCAAAATATGCACAAAGAAGGTCCAGGTGATAATAAAAAATCGCGAGCGAGGCATTTGTTACATAATCGATGACAGAAGTAAGAAGTATGAGCAGAGAATATCGAGGAGGATTAAAGAATAGCTATAAATATGAATTCAGAAACACTAATTTAAGTTTATGCTTCAATGAATTAAGAGATTGGGATTGGATTAATTCTCTATCCAAATCATTCCAAAATTTAGGTCCTGTTGTATTTATTGTTTTTAAAGTAGATACGGTCCGTACAGGAGAGAGATGAAAAGAATCGTTTTGTCTCGTAGGGTAAGAATGAACTTCAGATATCTTTTAACCTTAGGTCGCAGTGTCATACAATGAATGGATGACCAATGTGGAAAAGGGGTTGATGTAGGCCTAGTTACTCCGTATAGTTATTAGCAACAATACATACAAGGCCTACTTTTATTCATTAAGATGATTATATGCACAAACACTGGTGGGAGATTTCTGAAGTGATGACGTCATCACCTCATCTGGTTTGCATGACTCTCACAGCAGTCATTTGTGTGTGTGTGTGTTTGTTTGTTTGTGTGTGTGTGTGTGTGTGTATGTGTGTGTGTGTGAAATGTTCAACCTCTACAGGTTTCTTATTCCACGTTTTATTTCAACGAACCCCCTACTCTTCTGTTAGTATGATTTATTTTTTCCCATTTGTCAAAGGAATTTGATTGCAAAGCGCGATTTTGTACTCAAAACAAAACAAAAAAACTTATGTTTCTATGATCCATATAATTATCCGATTACTTCATTCATTCAGTCATGAGAGAAGAAAGAAATGAATGACAGATTAGCTCTTTGAAAGCTGGCGACAAAGTGTGCGGGTCACACTTTTCGAAACTGAGAGGATAATGTTCCGGGCCCATTTGGCACTCTTTACTATGGCCAAGCTCCTAGACTTGATGCGACAGGTGATATACACTTGATACTGCAGGGGATTGAACTCGATCGAATAAGGAAAAACAAAACAAAACAAATCGAAAACAAAAACAAAAACACGTAGTAACAAACAAACAAACAAACAAACAAACAAACAAAAACTAATACAGATTTAAGTTCATGAACACATCCTCCAAAATAAGAATGTTCTGACATTCAAACGATATCTGCTTTCTTCATATTTTATTATTAGCTCCAACTTTTTTTTTTGATCACTCTTCCTTTATAGGGAACGCATAAGGGGCAGATGGATTCTCCATTTTACCGTTGCCAATATAGACTCAAACAAATTTGAGGGAAAAAATGTGTCAGTATCACCATCTTCAAAATGCTTAGTTTTATAGGATATGCATGCATGTTTCCATATCACTGATATCAACCTATGATTACTGGTATCATTACGGTAACGTGCAAGTTACGCTCATTCCGCTTGTGCATTTCGATGTCTGTTGTATATCAATCATGAGGTAATAATTGAGAACGGATTGACATGAAGCCATTGACTGGTTTGGACGTTGTTGTTGTTTTTTGTGGGTGGATCCAATGATTTGAAGAAAAATAGCGGAAAACTCATTATGAAAGTATACGGTAAATCTACAGATATAAAATTATTCTTTCGGCCATAAAGTGACAAACAGGGTTATTATAAATCAACACAAGTCAATATATGCATTCGCATTACTTATATTCTGTGTAATATCCTAAAGTTCTGGGCTAAGAAAATCGAGTGAGGGCTATTTTATACGATCCTAACTATGAGTAGGCTTGCATGTATATTGTACATAAGAAAATTTCTCCAATTCTCAAATTGTCATTCCTTTAATTACATATACCAAGTAAGAAATAATCTCACATCCGCATCTGGGAATCTACACCCTACAAGCAAGCTTCCGATACGTATAGATTCCTCATATTTCACATGTTTTATTGTCTTATAAGCTGTACTTGACAATTCATCCAGGCTTTTGTATTATGATGTTTATGTTTTATATATTTGTTGAAATGTGGAATATATAATCTCTCATCAAAAATAACAACCAAATGCAAGGCGATTTGTTAAATCTAACAATTAGCACATACTACTATCATATGACACAAGCACATACCACATACAAACGACTTGCGTATTTTCACAATTCAGTTCCAATTTCAATTTGTTTTCACATTTCTCATGAAAATGACACAGAAAAAATATACGACACCAAAATTTCAAATTACAAATTAGGTGAAACTTCACCCGAATGTAAAGCAGTCCGTCTCAGATATGTTTAAAACACAGAGGTCTTGTTGAGTACTATGTTGGGTTTATAGATTCAAAGCACGAGAAATGATTATGATGGGACCTATACGTAAGAGCAAGCTTGTTTAGGCCTATGGGTTCCAGAATTAAATCAGATATAGGGACATTAGGAGTACATATTAGACCTTTATGATTGAGGGGAAATGATAAAAAACACAAAACAAAGACAAACACTCAATTACTACTAAAGAACATACAAAGAAGCCACTTGATGCAACAATATCAGTACAGGGTGTCTCAAATAAAACTACACACTTTTGAAATGGCTGCCGAATAAGAAATATATGATTCTGGGGGAAAAAGTTTATATGTATGGATAGCTTATGCTCAACTTTCATATGACACCAAAAAGTCTACAAATAATTCAAGCATCACTTTTGTAAAGGGTATGAAAATTAGGCTGCGCAGGAATTAGCATTTTAAATTTGCGACAGGTGAGTCCGTTGGAGTTTACAAAACTGAAGTTGATATGATAAATTTATGATCAATTGCGATCAGTTTGGCTTTGAATTAACTGCTTCGAAGGATGATGTGTATCATACTATGATATGAGCGAGCATCCTGTGCCCATATTTTTATCAAGTCAGAAGCATGAATCGGCGGCAAGATGCGAGTCGATTCTGGGACCCGGTCCCGTACAGATATTTCAATTAAATTTCGATTTCATTTTCTTTTTCAAAAATCATTCACCATGTAACATAAACCCCTCGTGGGGACATGTACATGTACTTTGTTTTGTATACAAGATTAGGCCCTACAAAAATTGAACCAGGTTGAAAATATGGTCCGCTCTTACTCGGTGGGTCAGTGGGACGGGGATAGGGTGGGGTGGCCTTCCGTTTGGTGGTATCATTATTATCGCGCGTTGCTCAGATGGTGCTTCTCTCACTTTGTAAACACTGTCAAATACAATACATGTACGCATACTTTGTTTCTGTACTCCTCTCTAGCTCTAGCTCTGGCTACACTTGCTGCGCATGCGATCTGTGATCATCAGCGAATCGTCGCGGCGGTCGCGAGGTTTCATTCATCAGCATCGCTCGCTCGTGTACACAATCGTACGTATACGTTGTAGTAAAGTGCACTGCTCCTACATCGTGCATATGTGTCCACAATACTGCTCGGTAGTTGCGGCACTTTAATCTCTGCGTTCTCACAGATTGTCATTTTAACGAGCCGAATTACAACTACATCTTCCTCAAACCTCAAGAACTTTGAAGATATTAAAAATCAAAGCTTTCGAGTCAATCAAAATATAATCACATCGTTGGCGAAGATGGTGGACAGCGTTTATCGTACTCGCTCCCTGGGTGTAGCGGCGGAGGGTATCCCTGACCAGTACGCCGACGGCAAGGCGGCGAAGGTATGGGAGTACTACATCGGCAGCCGCAATGAGAGGACTGAAGTGTACAGGACGTGGCTGACACAGCTGCTTCGCGACAAAAACTGCAAGAAAGTGTTAGACGTTGCATGTGGAACAGGGTGGGTAAAGATCCGAATTTGTGAAGTCAGATACCACAATTACCCGTTTAATTTGACATTTAGGTATTATTCATACACCATTTGCTAACCGACCTGTATTAAAACTGTCTCGCTCACGAGCGAGTATTCGACTCCTGAAAAATAGTGTCTACAGTGTAAACTGTGAATTTCAGATTCGTGACGTACGATCTTTAATACTGGCATGCTTATCACATTGATGACTCAACTTTATCATGTGCATATGTATGATAGAAATATGCCTCTTCGTGAAATTTAAGGTGAGTATGCTCGCCATATAGGCCGTACTGCAGTTTTGCGACATAATATATACACAGTAACTTGATCGGTACAGAAAGCATAAAAGATTGTAAGGCATCCACCCCCCCCCCTAAAATTTTGATTAAAAAAAATCAAAAGTGAGGGGAAATATATTGATAATGAATATTGACTTTCTGAAGTACTCTCAGGGGTGTATCCAGGATTTTTTCTGGGGGGGTCGTAATCAAAATTTTTGGACCTTTTTTGCGAGGGAGCGGAGCGACCGAGCGGGGGGAGGGTGTGGGAGGGGGGTGTCCCCCCTCACACGGTAGGGAGTTTTTGAATTCTATATCTTAAAATGGGGCCATTTGGTGCGTGCAAAAGTTACTTTTTCGGCATGGCAGTGCGGCTTAGAAATAAGGCATGGCATTAAAATTAACTTACGAAATATACGAGGTTTTTGACAATTTGCTGGAACACCACTTGGTCACTTTTTTTCCCTGTTGTATATAGGGTAAAAAGCCCTCCAAAAACAAAAATGTCTTTTACAAAAAGTGGACCTTTTGAAAATTTGGGGGGGTCGTACGACCCTCCCGACCCCCCCTTGCATACACCCATGACTCTCACTTTGCTTTGTACCTTAATGCTTTACACGTCTGTTGTATAAATGCTGTTCAAAGTGTACAGTTACATCAGTTTGGTGATTGAATGTCATTGTTGGCAATAACCTGCTACTGCAATGAATACTTTGTAGATGATACAATTGCAAAGCCTGCAGTAAATTTTCAGTACTGAGGGACACTTGACCAACAATAGATCTAAAAAGACAACACAGAACATCAGGATTTTCCAAGATGAAGCTTACATTTACTGTAGTTTTGCCATGTAATCTGATCGACAGGCTGTCAACAATTGCCCAAATACAAGGCTGCCATTTTCAGTGAGAACCACCTGCCAAGCATTTGGCAGCAATAATCACACAATCAGTATTTTATTCAAGCATTGAAATACCTATTTCAAAATTTGTACCTCTACTTCTCCCTGTAAAATAACCACTTCTCTAATTATGCAGTACTACCCCATTTACAAAAAATGCTGTTTGTTATATAGTACAGTTCTCCCTTTAAGATAGCCACTTCTCTAAATGCATTAATACTCCAGTAACAAAAAATGTTGTTTGTTATTGTACTGTTTGTCTGTTGTTATGCTTCTGTGCAACTGCTCATTTCATGCAATTCAAATGTTCATACAAGTACCTTCATAAAATGGGAATATGACATTAAAGTTTTAAACATACAAAGATGTACAGTGTACCTGTAGCCTTCAATGACCTTGAGCAGATGTGTAATGAAATTTAATACTTGGTGAACCCTTTTCCCATAATTTTCAAGCAATGACTTGTGTACATACTTCATAGACCCGTGCTGCCTATTGCCCTGTAAAAGTGGACATTTTCTTGGTGTTGAAATTTTTCATGCATTTCGCGCAACCAGAAACTAGCGCGCAAATAAAAGCATTCAAATATTTTTGCTTGCCATTATATGTTCCAGTAGTCGATGTCTTGATTCCGCAGAATTAAAAACACGCGAAACTCCTCTGCAGAGCAGAAAAATTAGTCGCGTGAAAATATCCACTTTTACAGTATTGGGCCATGTTGGTTTAAAACCCTGCAGGATGTCATGGATGCATTGATATGCTATGAGGTCTTTTGTACTTTAAGCAAAATCAGTTCTGAATAGCCTTCAAACTGATATACTGTAACATGACATTCTCATATTACAGTATATGCATGACTTGCTGTACAGTATTATTTTATGGGTTCGGTATCTACATGTACATTGTACTGTACATGCAGTCCCTTGACTTTTAATGCGTGTTTATAACAATGTCATATGATAAGGTAATAAAGACATATTACACTGTATATACCACTGTAGCATTTACATGGGTAAATACTGTACTGTACTTGTCCCACCCCCATTTCTTTTTGAAATACAGTGTATTATTGTCCTAAGATGTACAGCGTACATCTCTGATTTTTAAAAGAAATGTTGCATTATCTTGGCATTTGATTTCTCCTTTTTTTTTGTCACATGAACACTAACATATAGTTGAAAGGGAGCATCTAATCTACAGATATAAACAGGTAGTACATTCTTCTATATTATTCATTCTCATCTAGAAATTGTAATGCACTCTGGATATCTAGGGCAATCTAGCTTACTGTCTCTCATTTCTATACAACCCTTTAGTTTCATGATTTAGTACCTGTAGAGATAAACACTGACATATTGCGCACTTGTCAGTGACAGGTTTACTCTACATTGGTAAGATTTTTGGCCAACATAATTTTATGGGCTTTTTTTCCCCAATACCAAACATACAATTTGTGCACTGTGTTTTCCTTTCTATCAGAATTGATTCTGTGATGCTGCTGGAAGAAGGTTTCGAAGTAGTGAGCGTTGACGCCTCAGACAAGATGATCATGCATGCATTCCGTGAGAGGTGGAGCCGTCGCAAGGAGGACGCATTTGACAAATGGGGTAGGTGCTTGATAAATTGTTACATGTATTTCAAAATCTTGAGAAATATCACTTGGAGGGAGCATTATCTTCATTTTTTTTCCATCATTTTTTATTAAAACCAGAAGAAAAAAATGCCAATGACTAAGTTCTTTTAGCACTTCAAATTTGTCCCTGCATTGTTCATCGATGGCAAGTTAGCCTTTTTTTCTTTTTTTTTTTGCCCTGGTATTTTCTTATGTTTAATTCTAGACGATGAATTTTGCAACTAAATTTCTGTACCGGTACTCTTTTATTCCTCACTTTGCTGTATCAATCCTGCAGTCATCAAAGAAGTTTGAAGCATGTGAAACCTTTATGAATCTGGTACATTGTAAATAACCTTGCATGTATTTGCTGCTGGCAGCAGCTTCCTGAGGACTACTTATTCACACTGCAAGCTGCATCCAATATTTTGCTGAGCCAGCACTTTACAGGAAATTATTTTATCACCTACTGGTGACCTTATTTACCGGTTGATACCAGTTTTTGCCACAGCCGATTCCTTTTTGATCTTGTGCGAGATAGCTGATGTTTGCTAAGGAAGTTGTGTTTGAATACCTACTTATAAACTTTTTTTAGACCTTCTGTTTACTGTTTGTACACATGATCGTACAATGTACATGTGAAAGAAATACTGTTATACTTACTTTGCGATGGAATTGCTGACTCAGCAGAATTTGTGTACACATGATTTTGTACTTTGGTCACCCTCTGACATCATGTATTTGGCACTGATCCAGTGTCAGGAACAACCCTAGATTGCACTGGCAATAATGGCTGAAAAACAAATTTAGGACGGAAGAAACTGAGTGGAAATAAGCGGTTCAAGAAATGCCCGCTTCAGGTTTGAGTGTAGCAAAAACAAACAAAGCACAGAAAGACTAAAAACAGCCATAATTCAGACAGAAGATAAAAAGGAATATTCGTTTTTAGGTTCCGTATGTTTTTATGAACTGTGACACTGGTCATGACTGCATATCTGCCACTAAAAAAAATGAGGCGAATAATGAAATGGTGTTGTCATCTCACAACTCTTCTATCGGTTTGCAATGTATAGATCTCTGTTATTACCTGAGTGCTCATGGCTTTGAAAAGGAGAGACTATATTGTATGTTCCTCCTATCAAAATATTGCAGAGTATCAGTGATTGAGTAATGACTACAGTGTATCTTTCAAAAGAGGGAACTGCACGGTGCTTTCAAAGTTATCTAAAGTAGACAACAACTAAATTTATGTTTGGTGCAAACCAAGGGATAGTTTTCCTTTATTTCCAATCCACTCTTCTTTATAAAGTCAACTTGACCATGGACTTGAGTTGTCCTTTATAAAGAATATCATGTTTACAGGAGCCAGCTGCAATTGTACACCCCTGATAAAGAATGGTTGGTGAAAGAAGGGATGAATGGATACCAAATCCCTGCTGCTGCAGGTGCATACTGTTTGGAGTTTATACCTTCCGGCAAATCCTTCCAGGCGATTTTAACCCGTTGTGTGCACTGGAGTGCTGATTAGCACATAAACACCCCACAGCATTATACACACTGTCCAAACTGCCTGGCACAGAAAGAGTTAAAAAAGACATGTGCTACCTGTTGCATCTAGCCCTTGAAAAGCTCCTTTTACTTTTATGTTTATATGGAAGAATACCAAATTTGACTACATTTTGTACATAACATGGGGGTGAGTTTGAGTCACCTTGTTTCTTTTAAGTAACTGCTCATCATAATGATGCAGAAAAGTCATACAAGTAGGGCATTATTTTGAACACAAAGGCACAGTGGATAAGACTCCAGTGTCCTTATAAATCCTCATGTCTCCGATTCAAGACTGTAGGCAGCTTTAATAGTGCTTTTGTGTTGGACATTTTATCCTTATGGTACTTTTGGAAGGACTTCAAATTGTTGCTTCTGTGGTTCTTTGGAGCCATGAGAGCACTCGCCCAGTACAGTAATTGCTTTCTTGGAAGCTACATGTATGTTTGTATACACTATGTTATGTAAGTTCAAACTTTGCAAAATTTGATGAACTGCGTGTAAAACTTGAGAGATGTTGTATTTCATCAATCAGTATACAAATTGTAACTGCATTATTCTTTCACATCATATAATTGTAAGGACATAATGTCAATCACCATGCTGAAAGTGCAAAGATGCTTTGGTGCAAAGGTGGCACACAAAATTCAATATGCACAGTGTTCTGAAAGTTTGAGCAAAAAAGGATAAAGATTAAAGAAGAACTGAGTTTGTGAAGTTTGGCTCATTTTCACAAAATGCTATGCAAATTAGTGTGGCCATGATGTCATCGCCTCACAACTTGCCATGCATACTTTGCACACAAAATCTTGAAGTTTCCACTATTATTTATTGTTTCAATGCAATTATGCCCCAGTTTCAAATCTTGATAATTGACTCCTTCACTATAAGGTCAAAATCTGTGCACTATATCTATTGTGCATATTCTTTTATCTATAGATACAACTGTAGATCTAATCGAGGGCAACACAAGCAATGACAGAGCAACAAATTTGAAGTCTAATACACTGTACATGTATTGTGTACTTGTTGTATTTCACTATCCCAGGCATAAAGCCAGTGATGTATGAAACAGATCCACAATACTTTGTACAGTCTGATATGGGGCCATAAATGCTTGATGCAGTTTTACGTGGCATAAATTGTGGCTTTTCTGTTCAAGCAAGTGGACACACTGCCTTGATCAAGCATCACAAGGCAGGGATGAAGAATGCAGCACAAACTTGCCTGGCATTGTACAAAATATTATCTGTGTGCATTAAAGGCACTGTACAGTAGTGGTTGAGGTGGGGATTCATGTTTTGAACATTCCTAAGTGAGATAATGAGAAACCTCTTATGGTATATGAAAGAGCATGTGATTTTAAGAAGGATTCAACGTTTATTTGATGAAAATTAGTTTTCGAATGGCTGAGATATCCCAAAAGTGATAATAATAAAAGGCGACATGCCCCACCTTTATTAGGATCTCTTTGTTTCACCTTATTTTTGGATATCTCATCCATTTCAAAACTGATTTTCATCAAATAAACTTTTGATACCCGTTAGAATTGCATGCTCTTTGACATCCCATAGAGTGGTTTCTAAATATCTCGCAAAACATTAAAAGCTAAATCCTCACCCCGACCAGAACTGTACACACCCTTTAAACCATGAGGTGTAGCTGCCTGCATGGAAAGTAAGTACAAATTACTACAATCTATTAATTGCACAGTGCTTCATTGTCTGTTCTAAAATTGCACAATCAGAAAGTGACACTCTAAAATATTTGTCCAGAAACATAATGAATTTGTCAGTTGTAATGTTGCTGTGAGAAATGTTTTAGAGTGCTTGTCAGTACCATTTTTGCCAAGTAAAAAAAGGAAAAGAAATCATCGTCTTCATGTACCAAAATAAAGCAACAGAAAAAGGAAAGAGCAAAGAAAAAGTATATAATTCTATGATGCTCCATGAGTACTGTAGAACCAGAAATATTCGCAACAAACTGTCAGGAATTGGGGCAGACAGCCTTTTTCACAAACATCAGGAAATTTTTGTGAATTGCCCCGTGCATTCAATGCATGGACGGTCGACAAGAACGTTGTGCATTTTGACTATGTTTCAAATCTTTGCTCTTCTCATGACAATTTCATACATAGAATGCACAAGTTTCTGGTTTTTTCTGCAGTTTATTGCTGGACATTTACATGCAAGACTCTGTGGCTATTAAAAACATGACATGTAATATTCTTGGGCATCACTTGATATGGCTATGCAAAGTTGAATGAATCAAAACAAAAATAGAATTAGTGTTCAAATTCTGCAATGTAATTGTGACATCAAAATTACTCATTGGCCCTAAGTGTGCAGCTTGGTGCTACAACTAGTATTGAACAGTAAATGTTACCACAAATGGGCCTACACATGTAAAAAAAAAAAGTAAGTCATTGCATGGCGTACACAGAGATGCCAAGTTCAAAAAAATTCTATGAGTGAGATTTTCATGACTCGGCATCTCGGCATGCGAATGTGCGCGCGAGCGAGGGTGTGGGAGGGGTTTTTCCCCCCTGTGGCCTTCCACGGTAGGTATAGCTTTTTCAATTTTTAGCTCTTAATGGTGCGATCAGGTGCGTACTTAAGTGACTATTTTTTACTTATTTTGAAAGACAAAAGGGAAATATACCTTCAATGCTATGCTCATTATTATAGGCCCAAGTTGCAGATTTCGCCCGATGCGTGAGAAAAATGGGTGTCATGCGTGAGATCGTGAGATGGCCCCTAAATGCTTGAGTCTCACGCAGAATGCGTGAGACTTGGTAGCTCTGCGTACATCACCCGTATCTAGAATGTAATATTCATATTGCATTTCCATAAGGGAATAATGCAAGCCAGCAGCATGATTTTCAAATTTATGATGTTTAAAACACGTCATCCTATTGAGTTCTCCCAACAAGTACTCAGTTTAGCAAGTCATAGTCCCTGATGGACAGATGTACACAAAGAACTGCCGGACCCATGCAATTCGTATGAATCCCATGGCAAATACTACATGTACACTGTAGATATTCGCACAAAAGAGTTCGATATGGACACAGTGCTGCAATGAGTTTGCTTGATGAACAGGTCAATGCATATGAATTTACATTCTCTGCAGATGTGGCCAAAATGGGACAATTCACTGTAAGGTTGTGTGGTGACTTTGCACATTTTTGTCTTTGGAGCTGTAGATATGATGAACTTGTGATACAGCATAATACAACACAATGCACCCATATCAAAGCCAGTGGACATGTGCTTTAAATACTGTTTTATGTAATATCACATCCAGAGGCTATGGATATGTCCAGTAAAATTCAACTTTCTGTAAATGCAATTAGCAAAATAGAATTCTTACTGCAGACAGCCCAATATCAGGCAGCTTACAATGTATATCTGAAGGGTTTTTCATGTAGAAAGTACAATATGCGTACTTTGTTCAATGCATCTAAAATACCAAGAGTGCAGAGGGGCTCAATATGCATGATGCAATCACATACTTCCATGCATGGCCTTTTTGCAATTCTGACAGTCAACACCTGCCATTATACTGTCATGATCGAGTGGTGCTGGAGTATGCCATCTGCTGATGCCCCCTGTAAAGACATGCAGCATCTGTGGACTATTAAAACCGTTTTCTACATTGATACAACATAATCATTTCCAAGTATGATTATAGTGTGTTCACTGGAAGATCTTGAACAGACAACTTTGCTGGAGAAAGAGAAAGAATGGAAACAGTTGCTTCCATCTTTAAAGGAAACCTCTGGATGATTTTCAGATTTTTACATTTGAACAACTATACATTATTTATACTGAGGACAGAGTTTCAGAATTCATGATAATCGGGACGAAGAATAAGAATATTTTCAAAATTTAGAACAAATTGCAATGAACAAGGATGATGACATGGCAGAGTCACCACGAGAATGCATGAGTTGGGGCTCAAGGAAGCAGAACAAAAGAAGAAGGCATGCATAGATTATGCACTGGTGAAATCGGAAGCAAGCGGTATTGTAATGGAATTACACTGCTACATTTCTGAAATATGTGAACCTCCTTTGTCATCATCCTTGTTCAGTGTAATTTGTTTAAGGTTTTTTAAAGTATTGTTTCTTTGCTGAAGAACCACAATAAATTCCACAAATCTATACATGGAGTTGTCGATTTATGTACTACATGATGTGAAATGATGAAAATCGTCTGGAATGTTCCTTTAAGAACCTGGAATGTATTATTCTCACTACAGTGTATGTACAGAGTGCACATTTTGTAGTGAAAGGGATGCTAAAGTATCGGTAGAGGTGAGGATTAGACCTTTAACTTGTTGCGAGATATCAAGAAACCACTTGTACAATCGTACAGAGCATACCATTCTACAAGGAATGAATTTTTTAAAAATGAAAATTGGTTTTGGAATGGCTGAGACTTCCAAAAACAAAGTTAAACAAAGCGATTGTAATAAAAGGTGGGTCCCACCTTTTGTTAGAATTGCTCTGTTTTGGGTGTCTCAGCCATCTCAAAACCAGTTTTCATTAAATAAATGTTGAATTCCCATTGGAACTATGTGCTCTTTCATCTTTTTTTTAAAGAGGTTTCACATTATTTCACTTGAAAATGTTAAAAATTTGAGGTTAGGTCGCAACTAAAACTCCATGATCCCTTTAAAACAATATGAATACATTGTAATGTAGCTGTGCTCATGCTTTGTTATATCATGTTTTTGTGGTAGGGTTCATGGTTGTATATTCACTGCAGCGCTGCTACATTGTATGCAAGAAGCTAACATTATAAAGAAGTAGAGTGCTGTGGTAGATAAAGTTCCCCATGATACCTCAGCAAATGTGAGATGACTGATCATGAGTGTTGCCATGAGTGTTGCTGAGGCTCTTTAGTAGAGCTGTACAAGAACTGCAAGTTGTTCCTGTGAAGGAGGGTTTGGTGGTTTTGCAACTGAGTAAAAAACTGTCACTTGCAGTTAGCATTGCAGTTCATTGTGGGTAAAATGTTTCCATGTTCAAAGCATGAGTCAAATTAAAGGGTGTTTCACTGAGGTGCGTTTTTTCTGTTTCTTACAGAGAGAAAAATAGTCCAAGTTCTGAGGAAGTTCATGACTTGTGGTTAATGTTCCCTGTGATGTGTTGGATAGTTTATTCTGTCGTGCTCTTACAGTATTCATGTACTCTGTTTATAGAGCTGAGATGTACAACATAGAAAAGCTTTTATAGCTGTGGAGCTACATGATCACAAAACGATTCTTGCATTATGCTATCAAACCTTTGTTGGTACTGCCCATACTTACTACAAGCTTGGTACATTGTAGGTGCTATGGGCAAAGCTCTCATTTTCCTTTTCTCAGCACCTATCAGAATGTGTATCTTCAAGTGAGTGATACATGTATCAAATGATAAGAATAATGCTCATAGTAGTAGAAGTGTTAGTAGAAGTAGAAGTAATGAATGATATCTATAACCAATAATCAATAGTAATAATGATTTTATTTAGTTTTTTTTTTATACTCAGGATGCTATATAGTATATGACACCTCAATTGCTGTTCTACATATGTATTCTCAGTTAATACATTTGTATGTGAAAATTTTTGCAGACAATGGACTTTTTAACTTTTTGTGTGTTACTGTGTGTTCAGCATATTTCATTTTAACCCTTTGCCTGTGCAGAAATTTGTAGTGCTGAGCTCTAATTGATATTCAGTGCTCAAGTGTGACTCGTGTTGCCAATCCACCATATTATGATATCTCACAGACAATGTGCTAGAATATGCATGATTTGGCATTGTGGACTTCAGTGGAAATTTGTGTAAAATTGAAGAAAATGAAAACTAGCTGTGACTTTTGAATATCATTAATTAATATCTTCAATGGCATCCTATTGATGGGGTAATTACATTTATCATCTTTGTCTTGCAGTCCTCTGACTGTAACTAGTACAATGTATACTTTATTGACTTCTGCTGGTACACTTGTAGAACGTTTGAATGCATACATATACAAAATGGGGCTGTGCCAGAAATGGTGGAGATGCTTTTGTGATCACTGTGCACATTTTTCCAGTCCTGCTCTCTGTAATATGTACATAAAAGAGATTTTACTTTCAGTTTGGCACATGAATAATAGAAATGAAGGTTATCATCTCCATCCCTCTCTTTCTCTGTCTTTCCCTGTGCTGATTTGGTCTGTGTGTTTGTCTGTGTGTGTCTGTCCGTCTGTCTCTGCTCCGTGCGTTTTTTGTAAAATGCAGAAATTGATATCGCCAACTGGCTGACCCTCCCTGACGACCTTCCTGCACAAGAGGGAAAGTACGACGCCCTCATCTGCCTGGGTAACTCTTTCGCCAATCTGCCAGACTTTGAGGGCACCCTCAACAACCAGCGGGTGGCCCTCAAGAACTTCGCAGACTTCCTGCGGCCGGGAGGAATCCTGATCATCGACCACAGGAACTACGACGCCATCCTCGACACTGGCCGAGCTCCTGTACACAACGTGTACTACCAGGTCAGATTCCATCGAGTGATGTGTCATATTGCAGAGACTTGTCATCACAACAAAAGATTGCTCAAATGTTATCCGAAATTGTGCGGTTGGTGGGAATTAGGGGAATGAAAAAAAACCAAAAAAACAGTATTACAGGGATGTAAAATTTCAGAGTTCAATCTGATGTCATATTTTTTTCAATATGTCCCACACCAACTTTAAAGACATTTTTTGGCAGCACTTTTCAAATGCATTGAAATATTCACAGGTTAATGCAGTTTTATAGACTTTGCTTTTCTTAAGTTTTCAATTTTGCAGACTTTTTTCCCCTTGGAAGTACATTGTACTCTCACATCCTTCATGTAGAAAAAAAAAATTATGCAGGCATGTTTACTGATGCACAATGTAAGTGTTTTCTTTTTACTTTCAATTACTTTCAGTTTCGAGTGGAAGGTATAGTGCTAGGCAGGTTCTGTATGGGCTCTGTCAAAAGCATATTGTTGTACTCAAATTAAAGCCATTACCTACAAACTTGTATCAGTACATGCATAGTAGCATCGATGCCAAGTTTCTCAACTGGCTAGGAGTGAGGAACTGCAATTTATTGAAGCAACTAATGGGATGGGTGGAGCGAATGCTACCATCCCCCAACCATCCTCAGTTTTTTGCCCAAATTTTGGTCATAGGTGAATGCATATACAGAGAATGTTTGACTGACATGACTTTAGTAGATGGCTGATTTTTTTTTTTTTGAGACCTTTTTAGATTATTCATTCAGAAAGGAAAATAGCTGTAAAATGTAGCCACATCGGTATCCTCTAGCCAACAAAAAGAATAAAAAAAAACAGTTTACCTTACTTTAATAGTGTCGCCAGTTCAGCATACAAAATGGGCCTCTCATCCATATCTGTACTATTTATCTACCTGCCGCATTTTTTTTTCTTTCTGGGAGGCGTAAGAAAAGGGTTGCTGGGCGGGTGAGCGTGAGATGGGTTTCTTGTGAGTGAGACTCACGCCATAGGCATGAGACTTGGTAGGTCTGTGGTAGTGCATTCTTGTCTGGCGAGTGGCAAACCTGTGTATCATGCCCCTCTATCTGTCCACCTGCTCCTGTTGACAGGGAAACTGCATAAAGGACATCCAGACGTCCACGCTGTACGTCAACGGACGACCTTCCATGGTCACCTTGGACTACTTCATCAACATGGTTCAGGCCAAGGAGGATGTGGACAAGAAGGGCGCCCTCAACATCCGCAGGAAAAAGCTGGACATCGATTCGAAAAATCCCATCATGAAGTGAGCTTTCATGGTCTATTAAGCCGTAAAGGACGGGCTGATTTTGCTACAACATGCATTTCCCATAGACACTTGCCCGAGTATACTCAGGACTCATCCTCAATGGGTTAATCTTATTTCTCACACACCTTACTTCAGTGGAAACTCAGTATAATGAAATCCTTGGGACCGAGAGAAATTGTTCTTTATATCAGATGTTTTGTTATTTCAGTAGTCAATAAAACAAAACAAACAAAGGAAAAAGATGCATTGGGACCAGAGAAATTAGTTTGTTACATCAGGTATTTTGTTATATCAGATCTCTTTTTCATGTATATGGAATTTCCACTGTGTAGTTTCTGGGACCAACACGGAACTAGGGTTTTCAGTAGCTCAGTTGGTAGAGCACTGGGCTAGCAATCCGGAGGTTTCGGGTTTGAATCCAGATGAAATCCCATTTTCTTTGCTCATTTTTCCACTAAAAAGCAGACTTGTTAAACTTGCAGTAGGAAAGGACCTTTTCTCTGTTTTGAGAAAAAAATTGTGAAACTTTTCCTTTGAAGACGGAATTAACAAACCATATTCACTTGTTGTCATTGTTTGTGAACCCATTTGAATAAAAAACTCTCGCTTTCAAGGCACTGCAAGGTCATTGCACATAAATGGCTTGAGCATATCCGAATGTAGGGGTCATAGAGGAGTCAATGCTGATTGGAGCTTTTATATGGACTAGTGAAATCAAAGAACCAAGCAAAGATGGTACTTATGGGCTGCCATGCTTTGTTTGTTGTTGTTTTTTTTTTATTTGGAATTGTAGGAAAAGATTTTTTTTTTTTTGTACTTGCACACGTACTGCTGAGTCAGGGGATAAGAAAAGATTCATCAGTGTAGCTCATCTCAACCAGGCACACAAGGCAAGAATGATGCCCATCGTGCTATTCTTATCGATACCAATGTTAGCAATGTATTGACTTGAAGCCTGTTCAGGTGGATCCTTTCAAAGTTTGACTGTTCTATCTCAACTTTTGAATCTGTCCTACACTGTTTGTCTCTCCTTTTGAATCCCTCACTCATTTCCCCCAGGTTTCGTTTGTCCTACTACCCCCACCGCCTGAATGCCTTCACAGAACTGCTGAAAGAGGCTTTCACGAGTGAGTGCAAGCACCAGGTCTTGGCAGATTTCAAGTCGGTCAACGAAGTGCCCCACCCGGCGTATTACATACATTGTGTGGAAAAGCCACACTAGTGGTTTTCATTCTCCAATGAAGTCATGTGCCCTTCTGCTGAAAAGGGTCTTTTCTTGTGTTACTGTATAAGCTGATATTTTTGAAAGGTTTTGATTTTCTTGAATCTTGCGAATTTCGCCAATCACTGTTGGACTGCGAGTGTAACAACACGTGAAAGTATCAATGACCTCCTCATTCATGAAGATAACAGCTTATACAGTACTTTTGATATAAAAGAATTAATAAGTAAAATATATATATATCTGTATCATATGTATGATATATATATGTATAGGTAATACATGTGATATATATGTATGTGTATATCTCAATGGAGGTAGCAGCTTAGATTATAACTTTGATGACATCAGAACATCAGCTCTAGAAAGTGTGAGATAGCATTGTTTAGGTACAAGATATCTTTGACTTGTTATGATAAGACTCTTTTCATCATGAAATTTGACCTAAGTGCCACTGAAGGTATGAAACAGCTTGTAGTCATCACTTCAGAAACATTCAAACACTGCACAGCAGTTTGCAAACTAAGACAACTGTCTTGTCGAGTGTAGACTGGGAGAAAATCAGATAATGTTTTTGTGCTAATGCAAGCAAAAATGAGGATGATATCTGGTGTATACAAAGGGAAAGTTAGGCACATGATTATGTGTATTACAAGATTTAATTGCTGAAATTGCAGTGCAGTGCTGAGAATTCAATGTACATCATTGTCAAAAAGCAATAAAAAACAATCAAAAGTAGAGCAGCTGATTTCGAAGAAATTAATGCCTCCATTCCAAATGCGATATCAGGGATATAATGTGTTTGGCGATTGAGTGAACGAGAGATGGGAGATGAGGAAGATTAAGATAACGGAGAGCAAGAGATGGATAGAACGTGAAGAGGGAGATTGATTGATTGATTGTGTGTGTGTGTGTGTGTGTATTTCTTTTTTTTCTGTTCTTTTTTAGTTTACAGACTTTATGTGGTATACACAAGGTTCCAGTGACGTCACCAAGCCATGGCTCAACTTTGCCGAGGGGCAAAAACTGCATATGGGGGGCAAGCGCGTAAGCATTGCATTCAATGTCCCATCATCGCAAGCAATTTTATCAGGCCAGCCAGGCAGGCAGGTATGCAGTACATACTGCACGGTAGAGCTATGCACCACACATGATTTGTTTTAGCCCCTCAGGCACATGTTTTTTGATGTCACAGAATCTTGTCTATAGATGGTGCATGTGACAGGAAATTGTACACATAGTGTAATTATATAATAGATATGTTTTGTGCATTTATGGGTCATCGGTGACAGCTTCTTGTATGTTTTCTTTTAGATATTATCTTTAAATTCAGCTGTAATACTTGGTATTATTGCCTCACCGTAGTTAAGTCTATAAGGACTCCACGGCCAAGATGAAATGCATTAGCACTTTTTTGCCGAGAATGGATCTCAGTAGTGGTCCTTTTTAACTCTTATTGTATTAAATGCTGATGTGGATCTTCTTGAAATGACATTGATCAGTTTCTGAAATCTCAAAAGGGTATGTATTTTAGAAGTACTTCATTCCCTTTGATTGTGCACTCCATTTCCTGGCAGATTTTATTTGAATTATAGTTATTTCTGCCAGCCAATTAGCAAAGAAACAAAAAGAAAAGAAAACAAGGCACAAAGGGCCAGAAATGTTATTTGTATGTCAGTAGAGAGAAGACAGTAAGTACACACAGTAAAGATACAAGATGAACATTGATGTCAATGTTAATGTATAATGCTGATTGATATGCAATGTGGGCTACATTCCAGAGGGGCTGCACTAGATGCAGTGTGTGTTTGGCAAATAAGTAAACAAAGATGCAGGAGCAAAAGCTGATAATAAGCATACCAGTTAGAACTGGTTTGAACCTGTTTCCATGCATTTCCTTATGGCAATGGAAGTGTTCATTCAGGCACATGTGCACATTATGCCATTGTTCTAGTTTTTCCCTTGCATTTTACTGTTGTTTTTGTGAGTGACTCCTCTTTTTTTTTCTTTCTTTCATTTCATTGGCTGATACTCTATGCCTTCAACAGTTTCATTGCTATTGCTAATACATAATGTACCGGTATGTGATTTTGTTTTTTCATAGTTGAAATACACCTTTTACCCTGAATTGAGATGAAGGGTGGCTTTACAACCAAATGTTGACCAAGTGACAATATTGGTTGTTATTAGGAGCTGATAATATTCAACGATTCCTCGAATTCCCCTCCTTATTTGCTTTGTAGATTGTGTTGTGAAACATTCTTATCGAACCTGAATAGACTGCAATATACCATGAAAACGACCCATGCAGAGTGTGTTATACTTGAACAGGTTTTGTTGTTGTTGGCTCTTTCCCCGATGACTTGGTTTCCTGTGGACACCATACAATGTATTTCATACAGTGTAAGAAAAACATGCATGACAGCCACATCAAGTGACTGGTGAGTAATATGAGGTGTTCTATTAAAAAACAATAATTTTTAAAACTGTATATTATTTTGATAGTATTTTGTGTATATGTTTGAAGAACAGGAGTACCCTAGATATATGTTTGTATCCTGGTAGCTCATTTCATGAGGTAAAGTATTGAGTATCGTTATATCTGAGATGCATATTCAAACTTACAAAAGAATCCCTTGCTGGTGCAGTGCACTGCCGTTATAACAAAATTCTGGTTTCAACAAAATAAAAATTCAGGCCTCAACATGACCAGCTCTTTGTTTTTTTATTGTTTATTTGTTTGGTTATAACGAAATTTCGATATAACAACATGAAAACTGCCAGCCTCGAGGACTTTGTTATGATGGGAGTCCACTGTACTCTGTTGGACATTTCGTGATATCAACGATATCTGAATGTTAGCATGTTCCTTTAAGTAAGTGATGTCAAAATGCAGTGTCTACAAATTTACATACTTCCTGTGAAAATTGTTGGGAACATTTTGAGTTGAAAAAGAAGAGCATCTAAAAAAAAAAGTGTGTGTCTGTGTAGAGTGTAGTGATACAAGAAGTAACACTTCATAAATAAAATGCTTTACGTTAACAGAATCTGTAGATAAGCCTGTTGTACATTTTATGGAATATTATCAAAGCAGGTAAAGGAAATACTAAAATGTATGTGAGTTAATTTGGTAAGACTTAGTACAGTGACAATCAGTCATTTCTTCATGGTTGTGAAGTGTAATGTTAATGTACAGCTTCTACGAGAGAAAAATTATTTTTAACGCACAAATATGTGAAGTATGTGTGGCTGTAAGATTTGCATGGAATGCTGTTACTTTGAGTGGGTTTTCAGAGTGTGTGGTATATGAAAATAAACTGGTGCACAGATTAAAAAGAAAAAGCAATGGAAAAGACTGTTCATTATGTAGTGTATGTTCTGTGCTTGAAGGCTGTTTTCTCCAAGGATAGATGTGTTTGTGTGTTTGAATGGTATTGTATGCATTTTGCTGGGCTTGTTTGTAAGACAGCTTTATAGGAGCAGCCAAATACACACAAGGACATTCACTGAGAAGATTCTTTAGAACAGTTGCATCTGGGGTGTATGAGGCCATCTCTTGCAGGTTAAACAGGTCGTTCATCTTTTCTTAATACATGGTAGGAGAAAGAATTACAAAAGATGCAAGAAGTGCCTGCAGGAATAAATCAGTGAAAATGTCCTTTTTCCATCTTCCATTTGCTTTTAGCAATGTCTCCATAAGATGAGTACAGTATGTTTCAATTAGGAACTCGCATGAGACACATTTCACCAACCCCTGCTGAAATGATATACGTTTTCTCTCATCTCACAAACTTTTGGATGAGCTGTACCCAAGTGTAGAGTTACCATGAATACTGAGAAAACTTTTTAGGTCCTTTTTGGAGTGAGAGGGAGATGTCAGTGAGCCCAGTTCTGATTGTTTATTGTAAAATACAAGTTTTTGCAAAGCAAGAAACTAGTTTGAAAGTAGAAGTACATGATTTGTTTTGCTTGTATTGTTTTTCTGTTTTCATCCTATGGAATAAAACGCAACATTCATTGTACCTAGCCAAGTGTGGAAAATTACTCATGCAAAAATTTTTGCTTTTACCGTACTTCATACTGCCATTCTCCAAAATCACAAACTGCTCTTATTAAGCTGTCGTAATAACCCTATTCAGGGCTGGAGGTGAGACCGACGTGTGTGACACCAATGAAGTTTTGTGATCAGATTCCACAGAGAGTTCAAATTCAGCACCTTGAGGGTAGAAGTGCTTGTGGCAGAATCTTATCATTAGCTGATGTGTGAAGGACATCGTGGTAATTCTGATAAATGTACACGTACCATGATTTCAGCTGGAGTGACTCATGTCAAAATGTTTGGTTATTGGCACTGATAATTTTCTAATTGCTTTTGAACTTTATCATATTTGTTTAAACAGATTGCGCTACCTTGATCCTGAGTTTTGAAGGGAATCGTGACACTGACCTGATTTAGTTTCAATAAATCACTCAGCTGGATGATATCAATTACTGAGTTTCGCGACAACCAAAACAGTCATTAATTTACATCTGTGTGACCTGCAAGTGCAAATGAACTATAAAGACACTATGGGGCACAGAAGAATATTTATACAATGTATTATGAACTCAATGATGAACTATTTACAAGCAACTACACAAAGAAAGAATCCATCTTGCAGAAGCCATTGACATCAAATTACTGTGTAAAAGAGTGTGTGGGAATGTATTGGATTGCAAAACGGCCCTCCATTGTGCCCTCAAGGACAGATTGAGATGTCAGAATACTGTTGATATTACGGCTTTACCTTGGGGGGATGTGCAACCATGAAAACACTATAATCTTGTTTTTGCTGCCTTGTGATTGGCCATATGTCCCTGCCTCATTATCATAATCCATTTTAAATCCTCCCATGACTATTCTGTGTCTACAGGAGCGGCCCACCAGAAGCAAACACCCACAATTTATCACAGCCAACTATACACACAAACAGATCTGCATGACTGATGACTGTAGAAGGAATGTAGGCCTACTTGTTGTTATCCTTGTCCTGCAGGCAGTATCATGCTTGGTCTATATAACGGAGAATAGGTTTTGTCAAGTTATACGTTTGTATCGATCTTTTCATTTACTGATAACATCCCACACACTAAGAGGTTCAAAACAACACTCAAGGACATGAGGCATTCATCATTAATCTAGGACACATGTAATTAAAATAGAATTAACTTTAGGATGCTCCCTTGTTTGTGAAGGTATGCAAACTAAAACCAGTGGAAATGTGAGTGGCGACTGGAAGCAATGTAGAAGGTGTTTGTTATTTTATCTTAGGAGCAGTATCAAGTGCCAAAGAAATTGGGCTTTATCTCATTAGTTCTTTTTTTTAAGGGGGTGGATTTACTGCTGATAACAATCCACACACTAAACCGCAGGTTTAAAAAAAACCTAACAAACAAACTGAATCAAGATAAGTGGCTTTATCATGAAGCACATATATATGTGATTAGAATAAACTTTGTGCAGCCTTTTTTGTTTGTTTGTTTGTTTGACAGGAGCAGGTGGGTCAAAAAGCACTTTGAGTAGATAATTGATGAAATTCCTTTTTGAAGTAGTGTGCATATACAGATATATTGATTGTACTTATGCAACTCACAAGTTATTCATCATGCCTGGATCAAATCTATTTGATAATTATCTGTCTCTGCCTGTCTGTCTGTCTGTCTGTATGTCTTTCTCTCTCTCTCTCTCTCTCTCTCTCTCTCTCTATCTATCTCTATCTATCTATCTCTTTGTGTCCCCCTCCCTCTAATAGACTACAATAAACAATTAAAATTTACTCAGTCAATGCATCTGTGAAAATGTGGAAATGGGTGTTTTCAAAGAGGAGTATAAGGATACACATTTCACAAGTAGAGTGATGAGAAATTTAATATATCTCAAGTCCACTTTAACAGGTTACTGGCTCAGAGACTGTAGGCCCGTTCACACACAAGGGAAAAAGTGCGATTTAAAAATCGATTTTCTTATCGCGATCAAAATTTCGAAATTTTTTCCAGTGTGGACAGAAAAATCTCACTAATTACCGCGATCCTAATCGCGATCCAACTCGCACTATTAGTGCGATTTTTCAGAATAATCGCGATTATTTTGCCAAGCGTCGTGTGTGTGAGCGCGATCGAGATTCGGAAATTGGTATTTTTAATCCCATCGTTCGTAGCGCGTGCGAAACTCTATTGGGACTGCGGGGTCAGTCTTCGGTCATGCAAGATTCGCGCATGCGCAGTTTGGCCACTGATCGTTCTTTCCTTGCTGCGAAGTGCGATTTTTCCCTGTGTATGAACGGTCGAGAAAAAAAATCGAAATTTGGATCGCGATTGAAATTTCGATTTTCGTTGTTTGTGAACGGGCCTAGTGTCTCATACAGTTGTAGGTCAAGGATTCTGACTTGCTGGAGTTCACTGCATAGCACTCGGCCATCAACAGTTTTTTGCATGCACAAAGTGCCAAGTTTTTGATTACACATCATTTGATGCTGCTGATACAGATTATCAGAGCATCTTTTAGTTTTAAAGTAGTGCTCTGTTACCGTAACATACGAATCCCCCTACTCCATGTACATTGAGTGCGTACTGTTATGGATACATGTGCATTGTACTATCATTTCTGGGCACTTTATTGTTCCGCGGAGGAATATGTAAATAAAGAGTTCGACAAGATGACCGAGATCGACCAAACACCTTGCTTGAGAGTCTGGGTATTTTTGGTGGTTATGATGGTTTGTTAGGCCAAGGTAACCTCCGTCACAAATACCCGGACGTGCCCCCAATTTGTTACGGAGGTTAACTTGGCCTAACGAACAATCATAACCACCAAAAATACCCAAACTCTCAAACAAGGTGTTTGGTCGATCTCGGTCATCTTGTCGAACTCTTTATTTACATATTCCTCCGCGGAACAATAAAGTGCCCAGAAATAATAGTACAATGCACATGTATCCATGACAGTACTGAAAAGTGATGGGTCCATCGTAGCGAAACAATGTTCTCAATCAAACAACAGTTAATAGCACCTTGGCTAAGTTATGCATGATAACCTCAACATTATTCATTGGTTTGAATCAATGCCAGGACCTTTTTCTCCTTCCAATAACCCCTGTGAGCTGGAATGAATGTCAATGATTACAACTACAAACTATTAGAAGACTATCACATTAAACCGATGATACTCGATTCAAACACTTTATCATAATAAGGCTACCCAATCTCATGATGTAATCTCAAATCGATTTCACCAGGGATTTCATGGTTGTACATTTACATGGAAGAAACATACATACATATTCAGATTATTGCTGGGTAGTTCCCACATTTCTATGACAACAATTCCTGAAAATTTGAACACTTTGGTCTCTTTGTTTCATTTGATTTTCATGAAAAATATAATTTTGCATCAAACTGATAACTGTACTTAAATATGAATTACCACCATAGAAAAGTGAATGTTTGTAACATCTTTATTACATCTTTTGTCAAGCAAATTGACAGACACATTGCCCCTGACCCCATTAAACTTTGAAAACTATGTGTTTCATATGACATCGCCCTGTTTCAGACATTTACAAGTAAATCATCTCTCTTAAATATAATTTCGACCCTGCCTTCACTTCATTCATTTGACCATAAGATTAGTCATTATTGTTGGGGATGTGTACCGTGGAGACTATGTCTGGTTTCAAGGAATCCCTCTCCTAAATAGACTGAAGTCTCCCATACCCGATCATGTAGGGGTACTCTGCCCATGGAAATTAAAGTGATTGGCTAATGGATTCATTCGCCGATGATTAGGTACCAGCATGCTACAGTGGTAGTATGTTACTAGAGTGTCAACAAACTGGTAGCTGTGTCTTTTTCCATCCAACTCTTTACTATTTCATGAAGCTGGTGAGCATACTGTATTCAGTATACATTAATTTTACTGTGTAAGTTAAAATTGGTTGATCTAGCACTATGAATTAGTCAAAACATGGAGGGTGCCGGTGAGGCACCTCACCTTTTAAATGTTCATAGGGACAGTTGTTAAAGTGTCACCCCCCCCCCCCCCCCCCCCCCACACACACAGCAGAGTCTATGACAGGCCTCCATCTTTTTTGTAGAACTGTCAAAGTCAAAAAATCTTATGAAACTCTTCCAAACAGACAGATTTTACTGTCTATTCATTCTTCAGCTTTTAAGACTAATACGCCATAAATCTAAGCACCATATTTCAATTACCTTTTCATAGAAAAGACTCCATACCCAAAAGAGCTTTATTTACCAATATTTCACTATCTGCCACAGGAGCATATGTTTCATTTTTTTTTCTATTGCCACAAAATGACACTGAATTTCAATTCTTAATGAGGGTTACATATTAGATCACTTCTGGCAACCCCCAGGTACAATATCACCCTGGCAGATAATACTAAAGCACATGATTTATTACGGATTTATGCATTTTAACTCTTAAAAGTGCAATTCCACATCGGGTCTAAGTTCACCGAGATGAACACAGTAAAATCAGATGTACCGAATGGTTGAAACTTCAGTTGAATTGGCCATAAAACCCATTTGTGATGAACTAAAGACCAACGGATGGACTGAAAATGTCAGGAATAGGCTAACATAATTATGAGGATTATTGTAGTCTCTGAAAGCAGTGACACATGATTGCATAAATCTCTTATCAAGGAGAGCTAATATATTTAGCAGAGGGTTACAAAACAGAAGTGGAATTACAATTCCTGGACACATGTTGGACATAATATATTTGATTATGATAATCACATATGGCATACACACAATGTTTTATTGTTTAATGGATTGGTCCATGCATTACATCAAGGCATATAAGTGATCACAAATAGCCAGATAAACAGTTGTGGATTGGGGGGGGGGGGGGCATCGGGCATGCCCACCTCTCTTCCATTTTGTTTTCTTTTTTTTTTAATAAAAAAAACTAAAACTAAAAAATGAAAATGGTGCATGCACCCTCTCCCTTTAAATTCAGGCCGATTGCATTGTGCTTTAGCCTTTTTTCTGTTTGTTCGTTTGTTTGTTTTTGCTTGTCAGCTGATTAAACCTTAGCCTTTGGACAAGGCCTCGCGCGCTGCTTGCCTCTCAGCAGTGTCTGAAAATAGACTAACGCAGTGTGCGTCACAGTAGCGATCGCTCGACCGAGCCGTTGGGGCCTGTGGCCCCCTCCGGCTGTGTTCGTTGCTGTCGCGCAATTAGTCTAGACTCAGACACACAGAGGATATAAGCCCAGACCGCATTGGCTAAAGACTAATTAAACCTTGGAAGTGGCACCAGAAATATAAACTGCTTCATGCCCCCTTCACGGAATTCCTGGATCCGCTCCTGAGATGAATCATGTGTGTTGGTTATGACTCAAAAAGATGAAGCCAAAGGAGTTCAAATTTTATATGATGTTATACATCTAGATTTCGATCTCCGAAGTACTCCAGTGGAATTGGTTTTCTTGACATCAACAATTTCTTTGTAGCTTTATACTGAAACCCATGATTCCAACTATTTACCATCTGGCACTATATTGCTGATGCACTACTCTCAGCAATGATTGCCTCTAAGATGAAGAGAAACAACATAATATTCATCCTTGAGACTTGAGAAGAAATCTTTCAAGCATAGTCAGCCAAAAAAATTATATCATTCAACGCAAAGGACATTTCCAGTCTGCCGTTTCAACTGAGATACATGTAATAAACATAAGAGACGTGGTTACAGGATATTGAAATAACAGAGCTGATACCGTATAAGCCCTTATTTTCATGAGGATTTCATTTCTGCAAATTTCCTGAATCACTGTTGAACTGCCGATTTAACACACACAAATTTCGCCACCTGATGCACTCAGTCATATACTAACTACATGTTAAGTGGCAGAGTGAATGTACAAATTGCAAAACATCAAAATATCTGTGACCTCGTTTGCGAAAATATCTGTAAAAATAATTAATACAGAAGCTGCACGCTCCCAATGTTTAATTTGATTTGCATCCTGTTTGTCTGTATCCTGTATCATTGAATGACAAAGCACTGCATCAACAATGCTGTTAACCTCATAGACCACTGTTCAAATACAGCTGCCATTTTGGAGCAACTATTAAAGTGTGCATACACAGAAATAATTGACTTGTCAAAAGCACCGTTTCTCTGTTTCACTGTAAAACGGCAATAACGCCAAAATTCCCCTATTCACAAACCATGCACCGCCAACATCCATACCACGAGAGCCATTTTTTCCACTCATGGATCAACCTCAAAGAAGTTTAATATTACCCTCCATACCACGAGGGGCATATTTTTCCACTCATGGATCAACGTCAAAGAAGTTTGATATTAACATAACCATCGCTACTGGAGTTCTGTTTCCAATATGTCGACATCAGTTGTTTCCAAGATGGCGGATGCAGGAAGTGAGTTTCATGGAATGAAAGTCGACCAATTGAAGAAATAGTTAACCAACCACGGCATTCTAAGTACAGGGATAAAGAAGGGTGGGTTAATAGAATGAGCATGAACAGCATTTCTGGATTTGTCCAGTCTAGCTTTTTGTAGCTACTGCATGCCGGTGTTGTCTCCCCATCTCCCAGAAAGCAATACATTAAACCGACTTATCGCACTTGGATCAAATGAGGGTGCATGGATTGCAAAATGCGAGAATTCACAAAGATTTATGTGCTGAGAGTAAAATTCACAGCCTCTAGTCTATGCATGGTTTCAGCAATACCTGCGAATACCTCTACAGAACAGTTCCTAGATGATTTGCTCACGATTTCAATCTCTGCAAAACTGAATGAAATTCCAAAAGAATGGTCATTATTTGTTCCATCGATTAACATTTCATTAAATTGTCCCATTTCAAGGAAAATCTTGCTCTCATGTAGACTATATATTGCGCTTCTTTTGAACATAACAGGCCTATACTGTAGTATATACATACATGTACAATGTTCTCCTACCTAGTTCAGTATTTTCTGGTATGCCATGCAATACACTCTGACACGATACATATATCATCCTGGAAAATGGTCACATAAAATAGAATGACATAGAGAAAAGAAAAGAAAAAAATACTAGAAGATATTTACCAGACTTTACAAGAAAGGCACTTCATTGTCGATAGTACAGACTACAGGATTCAAAATCCATCCTAAATCACACATTTAGTAGATTCATATATATTCTGAAAAGTCACACACTAGACTGGAAGGTGATTCTGGTCACTGCATTACTATGTCAACACAATCATTACAGCTCTCAAGTGTTTTTGGAAGGGGGAGGGAGAAGCTTCTTGAAGCTGCAGGCTAAAATTACTTCACAGAAACTAATTCTTGGTCATGTTTCATTTGTAGCATTTACAGGCAATATCCATTTCATATTCACTGGACAATATAGAATTTAGTGTACTTCCAGAAACAGTCAACCTTGAAAACCAGGTGTGTCAGAATGTGTAGCAGGCATACTTGGCTCAAATATATTAACTAGGTGAATCTCAATGGCATACTGCATCAATGTGTAATTAATGCAATGACGTCAAATCTATGTCACACAACGTGGAGCCTTGTATCCCATTAACCCAGAACCACATTTCTGCTGTTTGGTCACATTATTGTTGTTGTTGTTGTTGTTGTTTTGAACTACATATCATTCTTCTCTTTCTGTTGAGCTCCTTTTAGAGGACTATCATAATTAAGCCTATAAACTGCTACATGTTTATCTGATTTTTAATTCAGCCACAAATTTAGAAGATTACAGTTTATATTTCAGTGTCAATGTTACAGTATTTTGTGGGATTTTTTTTTTCAGATGTTGTGCAGACATAATGGAAATTAACTACTTAAACTAGTTCCATCTCATCTTTCTGAAGAAATAGGATATGCAACAACAAAATCCAGAGATGCCAATCTAATGGGAATAAGATGATAATTTCTGTGCAAAACTACCCCACGACTACAAAGGATATTTAACAATAACAACAAAAATAGACTCTAGGCAGTTTCGTTCAAATAACACTTGAATTTCTCTTTGCTTATCCTGAGCTGACACTTGTTGAGTGGCATTTTGCTTCCAAATGCTTCCCACAGACAAGGTTTTGGGGTGGCTCTACAACCCCATGGAGAAGACTTGCAGATAGAGGGCTATGACATGGGACCGATGGTTGGCGGCCATCACCTGACGTCAGCTTGGAGGGAATTGTAGAGCAGAATGCAGCCCTTGCCTGACGGACTCATCTCATTCCACATGGATGATGAGGGCAGTGAGACAATATCCTGATGTAGAAAGATGAAATTACTCTTCCATTTTGTTTTCTTTTTTTTAATAAAAGAACTAAAAATAAAAAATGAAAAGGGTGCATGCACCCTCTCCCTTTAAATCTAAGCTGATTGTATTGTGCTTTAGCCTTTTTTCTGTTTGTTCGTTTGTTTTTGTTCGTTTGTTTGTTTGTATGTTTTTGCTTGCCAGCTGATTAAACCTTAGCCTTTGGACAAGGCCTCGCGCACTGCTTGCCTCTCAGCAGTGTCTGAAAATAGACTAACGCAGTGTGCGTCACATCAGCGATCGCTGGACCGAGCCATCGGGGCCTGCGGCCCCTCCGGCTGTGTTCGTTGCTGTCGCGCAATTAGTCTCGATTCAGACACACAGAGGATATAAGCCCAGACCGCATTGGCTAAAGACTAATTAAATCTTGGAAGTGGCACCAGAAATATAAACTGCTTCACGCCCCCTTCAGGGAATTCCTGGATCCACTCCTGAGATGAATCATGTGTGTTGGTTATGACTCCAAAAGATGAAGCCAAAGGAGTTCAAATTTAATATGATATCATCATACATTTAGATTTTGATCTCCGAAGTACTCTAGTGGAATTGGTTTTCTTGACATCAACAATTTCTTTGTAGCTTTATACTGAAACCCATGATTCCAACTATTTACCATCTGGCACTATATTGCTGATGCACTACTCTCAGCAATGATTGCCTCTAAGATGAAGAGAAACAACATAATATTCATCCTTGAGACTTGAGAAGAAATCTTTCACGCATAGTCAGCCAAAAAAATTATATCATTCAACGCAAAGGACATTTCCAGTCTGCCGTTTCAACTGAGATACATGTAATAAACATAAGAGACGTGGTTACAGGATATTGAAATAACAGAGCTGATACCGTATAAGCCCTTATTTTCATGAGGATTTCATTTCTGCAAATTTTGCGAGTCACCGTTGAACTGCCAATTTAAAAATTTCGCCACCTGATGCACTCAGTCATATACTAACTACATGTAAAATGGCAGAGTGAATGTACAAATTGCAAAACATCAAAATATCTGTGACCTCGTTTGCGAAAATATCTGTTCGTAAAGATAACACCTTATTACAGAAGCTGCACACTCCCAATGCTTAGTTTGATTTGTATCCTGTTTGTCTGTATCCTGTATCATTGAATGACAAAGCACTGCATCAACAATGCTGTTTACCTCATAGACCACTGTTCAAATGCAGCTGCCATTTTGGAGCAACTATTCAAGTGTGCATACACAGAAATAATTGACTTGTCAAAAGCACTGTTTCTCTGTTTCACTGTAAAACGGCAATAACGCCAAAATTCCCCTATTCACAAACCATGCACCGCCAACATCCATACCACGAGAGGCATTTTTCCACTCACGGATCAACCTCAAAGAAGTTTAATATTACCATCCATACCACGAGGGGCATATTTTTCCACTCATGGATCAACGTCAAAGAAGTTTGATATTAACATAACCATCGCTACTGGAGTTCTGTTTCCAATATGTCGACATCAGTTGTTTCCAAGATAGCGGATGCAGGAAGTGAGTTTCATGGAATGAAAGTCGACCAATTGAAGAAATAGTTAACCAACCACGGCATTCTAAGTACAGGGATAAAGAAGGGTGGGTTAATAGAATGAGCATGAACAGCATTTCTGGATTTGTCTAGTCTAGCTTTTGTAGCTACTGCATGCCGGTGTTGTCTCCCCATCTCCCAGAAAGCAATACATTAAACTGACTTTATCGCACTTGGATCAAATGAGGGTGCATGGATTGCAAAATGCGAGAATTCACAAAGATTTATGTGCTGAGAGTAAAATTCACAGCCTCTAGTCTATGCATGGTTTCAGCAATACCTGCGTATACCTCCACAGAACAGTTCCTAGATGATTTGCTCACGATTTCAATCTCTGCAAAACTGAATGAAATTCCAAAAGAATGGTACATCATTTGTTCCATCGATTAACATTTCATTAAATTGTCCCATTTCAAGGAAAATCTTGCTCTCATGTAGACTATATATTGCGCTTCTTTTGAACATAACAGGCCTATACTGTAGTATATACATACATGTACAATGTTCTCCTACCTAGTTCAGTATTTTCTGGTATGCCATGCAATACACTCTGACACGATACATATATCATCCTGGAAAATGGTCACATAAAATAGAATGACATAGAGAAAAGAAAAGAAAAAAATACTAGAAGATATTTACCAGACTTTACAAGAAAGGCACTTCATTGTCGATAGCACAGACTACAGGATTTAAAATCCATCCTAAATCACACATTTAGTAGATTCATATATATTCTGAAAGTCACACACTAGACTGGAAGGTGATCCTGGTCACTGCATTACTATGTCAACACAATCATTACAGCTCTCAAGTGTTTTTGGAAGGGGGAGGGAGAAGCTTCTTGAAGCTGCAGGCTAAAATTACTTCACAGAAACTAATTCTTGGTCATGTTTTATTTGTAGCATTTACAGGCAATATCCATTTCAAATTCACTGGACAATATAAAATACAGTGTACTTCCAGAAACAGTCAACCTTGAAAACCAGGTGTGTCAGAATGTGTAGCAGGCATACTTGGCTCAAATATATTAACTAGGTGAATCTCAATGGCATACTGCATCAATGTGTAATTAATGCAATGACGTCAAATCTATGTCACACAACGTGGAGCCTTGTATCCCATTAACCCAGAACCACATTTCTGCTGTTTGGTCACATTATTGTTGTTGTTGTTGTTGTTGTTGTTTTTAACTACATATCATTCTTCTCTTTCTGTTGAGCTCCTTTTAGAGGACTATCATAATTAAGCCTATAAACTGCTACATGTTTATCTGATTTTTAATTCAGCCACAAAGTTAGAAGATTACAGTTTATATTTCAGTGTCAATGTTACAGTATTTTGTGGGATTTTTTTTTTCAGATGTTGTGCAGACATAATGGAAATTAACTACTTAAACTAGTTCCATCTCATCTTTCAGAAAAAATAGGATATGCAACAACAAAATCCAGAGATGCCAATCTAATGGGAATAAGATGATAATTTCTGTGCAAAACTACCCCACGACTACAAGGGATATTTAACAATAACAACAAAAATAGACTCTAGGCAGTTTCGTTCAAATAACACTTGAATTTCTCTTTGCTTATCCTGAGCTGACACTTGTTGAGTGGCATTTTGCTTCCAAATGCTTCCCACAGACAAGGTTTTGGGGTGGCTCTACAACCCCATGGAGAAGACTTGCAGATATAGGGCTATGACATGGGACCGATGGTTGGCGGCCATCACCTGACGTCAGCTTGGAGGGAATTGTAGAGCAGAATGCAGCCCTTGCCTGATGGACTCATCTCATTCCACATGGATGATGAGGGCAGAGAGGCAATATCCTGATGTAGAAAGATGAAATTTAAGAAAAAAAGGAGGGAAATTACTCTTGACTACAGTGCACTCCCATTGTAACGAACACGGTTATAAAGAAATTCCGGTTACAACGAAATACAAATTCAGGCCGCAATATTATCTGCTCTATATTTCTTATTGCTTAATTGTTTGGTTATAACAAAATTTTGATATATCGAAAGAGAAATGCCAGTCCCGCGGACTCCACTATGACTGGAATCCCCTGTATTTGCTATTCGGAAAAGTGATTTTCTTTTTATCATTATTTTTACCATGATGGCATGGGTTCAAGGTTTCCCCCATGGAGATTACTAGAGGAAGTGTCTGATTAAAATCGGATGTACTATCCCCTCCTTTTATCTCAAACATAAGAGATTAACATGCTAGAGTAGCCATTCTTTGGGTGGCCTTCATTGGAGATACCGGTAAGCAAATGACAGTTAGCATCAGAGGTACACTGGTCACACTCTCCCATGTACCTGCACAGTGGGTCAATAGTGTAAAATCAAACTTATTCTCCTCCTATCTTATTTCCCCTAGATTGCTTTGTACAGCCATATTAAGTTTTTGGAAAAGCTGTGAGAAAAGTGACACAAATGAAAAAATTTCCTTCCATATTCCATTCTTCACATGAAAGAGGAAGTCACAAGACAAGTGAGAAGGTGTGGTATAGGCCATCACTTTGAGACCAATATTTACACAATATCATATTGTTTAAGAACATTTTTGGTTGCACAGTAAGTCATTACAAACAAGACAAACAAGAATTATCACATCACAGCGCCTTTGGCTTGGGCAAACAGAGATAATAATATCATTCTCATACGTACAGTGTACTCTCATTTCACTGGAAAAAGTTTGCTGTTGTGCTTGATTAAATTCAACAGACTGTATGCAAGGCTGTGCACTATAAACCCATTTTTTCTACTGGTCCGACCTGTCTGTCAGACCAGTAGGTAGGTCTATTTTTTTCAATTTTTTACGGGCCCATTCCTGAAAAAGTTACTGGTTCGACAGTGATTTTTACTGGTCCTGGACCGTCGGACTAGTGTCAGTGTGCAGCGTTGCAGTATGAATTGGCAAAACATTATTTAAAGCTCCCATGATTACTTGAAAGTGCAGTTTACTACAATTTACAGGTAGAAATTGCGATGACAATTTTGATGGCCTACACAAAAAAGGAGAATATAGCACTGGAAAAATGCAGCAAAAGTGTGCAGTAGACATAATATATAACACTGCCAAAGAAAGTGTAAGTGAGAGTGAGTGAGAGAGAGAGGGAGAGAAAGAGAGAGATGTCATACACACATACAAAAGAAAACATATTTGTAACCTGTAGCTGGGCTCGACACTAACTTTTTTTTAATCTGGTGGCCCAGTCAGCCAACTAAAATCTGTACATGTGAGATTTTATATACACTGCAGATGCGTATCCAGAGGGGGGCGCAACCGGCGCATGCCCCCCTTTATTTTTCGTTAAAAACAAAAGAAATAAAAAGAAAAAAAAATGAGATGAAACCCGGTAGCGGCACCAGAAATATTAGTTGCGCCGCCCCCCCCCCCCCCCCCCCCCCCAATTACGGAATTCCTGGATCCGCCCCTGTAGTGGCCCAAAATAAAAGCAAAAATAACAATCCATTTTGAATCTTAGTTGCCCAATTAGGCCACTAAAAGATAAATTTGGTGACCCAACACCAACTTTTTGTGACCCCAGGCCACTGGGTCCCTATGAATGTCTAGCCCTGCCTGTATTGATGTCTGAACAAAACATGTCTACGTCAAGCAAACATGGGCAGCAAATGGAGAAATGATGTTATATAAACTTTTGCACATTGCTATAAAAACAAAATCCTAATTCTTTCTACATATTTGTAAATTGCTTTCTTTCACAATATTCAAGAATGACATCTCCAAAAGAAATGCTTTTATAATGTGTAGAAAAGGAAAATGCTAGATAAGTACTTACCTTCAAGGGGACTAATTTCAGACTGGAAGACTCATCCGCTTCAGGACCACCTTCATGGTACAACCTCTTGACTTCTTTGGATGAAAGACTGCATCTAAACACACACAACACAAACAAACATGCACACATGAACGCGCAAAGGATATTTTCAAGATAATGAGAGACTAATGATTTAGACTCAATTTTCATGAATGTATCAACTCAAGTGCTTTTAAGTCTACATACAAGAAATGTCTATTAAATTATATTAAACGTATCCATCCATCTTCATTTATTTTGTTCTTTCTGTTTGTTTTATTTGTTTAATGTAGTAGCAGATGTTTCATATTTCATTTTATTTGTGCATGTAATCTGTAACTGTTACTATCGAAGTACTGTGAATTTTTCTCCAAATCTGCATGTATTTGTATATTTTTATGTACTCAACTCTACAAAGGGGATCACATTTGTCCCAAGCCTTTGGCTTTCTTTGTGAATTCCCTGACACATTTTACACTGTAAATATTTCTGTTTTTATGATTATCAATAAAGTGAATTTAATTGAATTCGAGTAAACTCAAGTTTTAATGTCTTCTGATGGCTGCTCATAAACAACATTGTCTTTTCTTGGCAATCACTATTTGTTGTTGTTTTCAACCAAGCATAAATATATTCCATGAAGACAATGAAGACAATGACCAGATTTCCATTTCCAACAAGCCACTGTGGAACACATCATTACAAAGGGTACCTCTGGACAATTACAAGAAATGATGTTTCCGTAACATGGCTATGACTTCATTGAAGAGAAAAACAAAAATAAAAACATTCTGGCATTTACGGAAACACTGCTACGCATACATTCGATTCTTATTGCTTCTAATAATTCATTGAGTCCATTGCATCTGTACTTTCAATTAAGAAAGTTTTGTTTTTAGGACAGAGGCTCTCCATGATGGAGAGTTTGGCAGCCATGATCGTATAACCTACTGTCTTAACGCAATATTTTGCGAGTCTGCTTTTTGTTAACTCAACAACACATGAAAATATCAACTCTGATCCAGACATGGAAGTGACATGCATATATACAAAATTTGTAATGTATGTTTGCGTACTGGCATGCAGTACATAGTACTTGAATAAGGTGTATTAGCTTAGCAGGCCTGAGTATTGGAGTTCCTTCTGCGTGAATCGATGCATAAATTTAATCAATTGCAAAATTGTTGGGAAGTTCCGAATATTGAAAAATTAGACTTGCTGGAGACATGGCATATACAGTATTGGATTTTGTTCTTGCAGACACGTTTACTCACTTGACAAAATACTCTGAGCTTGGTCTCCCAGAGCTGGTGTGGTTCACTCCCACACCCATTAGAACTGGCTCACTCAGGTGCTCTAGTGGAATGTTCACCTCATCACGAATCTCGTTCAGCGTTGACTGGAAGATCTCTTTGATGACATCTGATGGATCAAGATTTGGCATGATGATGTCTTGTAGCTTGGATGACCCTCCCTTCACCTCCTTCATGGGTAAAAAATACATTCATTTAAAAATAGGCATTTTAGCAAAGAAACAAATGAAATTAACAGGATCGATGCATCAAAATTTGCCAGACCATTCAACAATGAGGCTCTTTCACTCTGCACACATTCAACTGTATCAATAATTATGGATGAAAAGTAATATGTGATTTTCTTGATTGACCTGTATTAAAAATGACAATCATAGATTTACAAGCTTATTCCCATTGTCAAGACCCCCCCCCCCCTCCACGATACTGTAAAACATGATATATTCGCGGCATGAAATTTTTGCAAATTGGAGCCGACAGCCTTTTTTTTGGCATGAAATTTTCGCGAATTGCTACTGGCATTCAATGAATGTAGTGTAGACAAAAGCTTTCGCGTGCATTTTAATTTCGCGAATTTTGGCGCTCGCGAAATTCGCGAAATTAAAATGCACGCGAAAATTCCTCGTTTTACAATAACTCCTGTCAAAGACAGAGAAGTCAGATCATATGAAAAATGTGTTCAATCCCTCCCCCTCCCCAACACATAAAGGGCTAGACAAAGTATTTTTTAAGAGTATACATATCTAAGATGGTTTACCCATATAAAACTTCTCTCTTTTCTTTTCTTTTTTTTTTTTGCTACAGTAGCCTTCATAGCACAAACACAAGAAAAAGATTACCGGCTAACTATGAAGTTGCGACATATGTAACACTTTTTTAAGCACTCCAAAAGTTTTAAACATACTGTCAGCTATAAAGATACAGTAGGTCTGTATTCAATTTTACAAAACTTGCTAAAAACTGCATGTTTTAATCTCAGCACCTGAGGTTATGACTATAGCAGGTAACTAAGGCACATTTTCATTTATATTATGGGGAGTTCCTCTGGACCTTCATCTGCCTACATGCACAAACTTGTGTGCCAATACAGTACCAATTCTTTGCACAATCAGAGAAGATACTAGTACACGTTCAAAAAGATGATGACGAAGAAGAAGGAGAAGAAAAAGAAGAAGAAGAAGAAGAAGGAGAAGAAAAAGAAGAAGAAGAAGAAGAAGGAGAAGAAAAAGAAGAAGAAGAAGAAGAAGAAGGAGAAGAAAAAGAAGAAGAAGAAGAAGAAGAAGAAGAAGAAGAAGAAGAAGAAGAAGAAGAAGAAGAAGAAGAAGAAGAAGAAGAAGAAGAAGAAAAAGTAGTAGTAGTAGTACCCCTGGCTCTGGGTGCCCTCCAGGTATGTCCCACAATCCTGCCGCCTCCCCAACTCGCTGACTCCGCCTGATGAAGACGACAAACTCATCGGCTGTCAACACAAACGCCCCAACTCCCAGGGGATCTGACATGTAGGCCTGGCTGCTGCCAAAGTCCTTCAGTCCTAGCTGTAACAGCTCGTCTGCATTGCTGGCCCAGTTGGTTGTCTGAAACTGCTTGTAATCTGTCAGGCCCAGGCAGAAGGTAACACTTTGGGAGTTCTCCTTCACCGAGTGGAGCCTGTAGAGTGAACAACTCATTGGTTATGATGTGGTACACACAGCTATAAGAAGTTGACAACAATAATGTTGAGTCAGTACCCTTCCCGTTTGCTTGCATTTTAAGGCCAAGCGCAAAAAAAACCCCAAACAAATATATATCAGTTGCTTGTCCCCGCCTGCATCCAAAAAAAAAAATTGTCTCTTTTATTTTTCAGATGATAAAAAGACGACATTTTGCACATGCTCAGGCTAAATATTGTGCTGTTCTTAAAAAACGACTGGAAATCCAACTACCCAAATAGCGTTGTGCAATGGATTAACCATTTTAAAATCCATTGCATCGATTGGGTCCTGGAACAAAAAAAAAAGGGGGGGGGGGCTCATCTTCCTTTTTTTCAAAAGTTAGGACGAGTTTCCTTGGACTTAGATACCACTCCTTTAACTTATCAGGTTGAATTTCATGATGCAAATCATCCAAAAGTAGAAATTGTTGTACTCACAAGCTTGGCAAGGCAAGTCCCAACCAATCTGCATGGGACATTAGAGACTGTCACTAGCAAAGATACAATAATAATAAAAAATAATTTAGAAAAAAAAGGATTTGGTTTTTGTCTACTGTATAAGCTGTTATTTTTGCAAGGGTTTAATTTTCGTGAATTTCGCGAATAACAGTTGGACCGCAACTTTAACAACACACAAAAATGTCACCATACGCTAAAGGGGGTATCTCACTGAGCGGCGAACGTTTGCAAACGTAGCGAATTTGGGAATTCGCCAGGGTTCGTAAACGGTTGCAAAAGGTTCGTTAACATTCGCAAGAAAGTTCGCAAACGGTTTTTATTGTCGCAAACAGTTTTTCTTGTCGCAAAGAAATTTTGAACATGTTCAAAATTTCTTTGCGAACCTTTGCGAATTTGTATTTTCGCTAACAGTTGCAAACATTCGCAAACATTCGCAAAACATTCGTAAGAATTCGCAAACGGTCGTAATACGGTGTCGCTAACGTTTTTATAGGATTCGCCACTGCTAGCGAACAAGTAACCACATGGTTCCTATATAAAAGCTTCTGAAACAGACAAGGTTCCTCTCTAAGAAAGTTCTTGAAGCTCTTGACATCTCCATCATGATTGTAATTGCTTCAAAAGCTTTTCATATTGACTAAAGTCTGTCCTCTGCAACAAGCACTCTCTGACTCTCTTTCTTTTCTTCTTCCTTTCTTGTTTTTCTTTATTTTATTTCTCTTATGCTGCACAACTCTCTAAAAAAGAAAGAGTGAAAATGTTCACTCTTGAAGGAGTGAATTACAGAAAAGAGTGAGTTTTGAGTGAAATTGGAGTGAATTTTGAGTGAAAATATCTATTTTCACTCATTTTGGAGTGACCTCAGGGATCACTCGAAAATCTTGGAGTGATCCCTGAAGTCACTCCAAAATGAGTGAAAATGAACATTTTCAGTCCAAAATCACTCTAATTTCACTTGAAACTCACTCTTTTCTGTTATTCACTTCTTCAAGAGTGAACATTTTCACTCTTTCTTTTTTAGAGAGAATAGCTGTAGCAGCAGCCTGACAAAGCAGCTCTTCAAGGATAGCAACACCTTGAGCCTCTTCTTGGCAGAAATTTATTTCCATATCCTGGAAATCCATCTTGAACGGTTGTCACAAGAGATCTGAATTCAGTGGAAGGTTTTATGTCGTTTTATGGGTCTTACTATACACAATCGCCTGGTTCTTTTCTAGGTCCAAGAACATTCGCAAAATTGTCGCAAAGGATTTGCAAACAGTTGCTAATATTTGCAAAACTGTCGCTAACATTTGCAAAATTGTCGCTAACGTTTGCAAAATTGTCGCTAACATTTGCTAACATTCGCTAATAGTCGCCACCTGTGTTCGCAAACACTTTCGCAAACATTCGCTAAAGGGTTGCTAATTGTCGCTAAACATCGCTAAAAGTCGCTAACTGTCGCTAATGGCAGAAGCGAACTTTGATTTTTCGCAAACATTCGTCAGAAAAGTTGGCGAATCTCAAATTCGCTACGTTCGCAAACGTTCGCCGCTCAGTGAGATACCAGCTTAAGGTAGTATTGTGCTTATGAAGGCCCCTGTGTATATTCGCGAAAACAACATCTCACGAAAATGTCTGTGACCCCCTCATTCGCGAAAATATCTGTACGCGAAAATAACAGCGTATACAGTATATATATATATATCTGTTATTATCTCCCTGTTTGATATCATCAAGAATAATGAATTTGAAAAAAAAATGGTGATATTGACCTTTGTAAGTATTTGAATAACATGTAACTCACTATGAATAGGGCCTGAAAAAAAAAAAATTATACGGTGATGTGTAAAAAAAAGTAATAAGTATGAAATGCTCTACAACTATTTTATGAAACAGCTAGCATTTTGTTGTGATGGAACAGACATTTTATAGTGGATATTGTTGTCAATACGTAATCAATAAATTATATGTACGTCTTTATCTAATTTATAAGCCCAAAATTCTCACTTGTGCGCTATGGGCCACAATAATTGTCTTTCAACTATGTATGACTCAAACTCACCTAAACTTTGAACCATTGTAGAGGGAAGGGTTTTTCTCAAGACGCTTATTCCATATCTCATCAACATGCTCCTCATGCTCTGGTAGAATGATACGGTTGTAGTCTTCACTGAGCACAACTGTGACAGCACTCTTTGGCACGCCAGGTGGAGATTTTGCTGTGAAGATGAGACTTACGTCTGTATCCATGGCTGCTAGTGTAAGATATAATATTGACACACTTACACAGGTAATACAAACGTGAAAGAGCCGAGTCAATTTTCTTCAATTTTTTTCACTTTCTACAGTCAATTTTTTCAAAGGATCAAAGATAAAAATAATGACCCACTTGTTTTTTGATTATAGCTATTCTCAAAAGCATTTTTATTCTTGTTTTGTTTCTTTACATTGCTTCACTGTTTGCAGAACCAACAATCCATGATATATGTAAACTAAAACTTATATCAGAAAACATCCTTGGAAAGAAAACAACATTCGAACAAAACATGAACAACAACAACAAGCATGAAATTGTTCATTGGTGGCCTTTACAATACATTACATTGTACATATGTTCATCACATGGTAAAACAAGGACACCACAATTTGTTGCATGATTTTTTTGTTACCTCTTTTTGCAAGAAGTTAAATACACATGAGTAATTCATGGAACTCAGTTTAGTATCTGGCATGCCTCATACTACTATGCAACACTGACTTCTTTGTGAAAGAGCTATATATAGAGCCATACTCCATATAGGCATACAACCATATCATGTATAGTGTCTAACATTAGTCATTAGATCTCCTACCCTAGTCTTAGTGCCTTTTGACATGACAAAATAAAACAAAAGTATAATAAAACATTATCTTGCACAGCCCAAAAATACTGTGACAGAAAAAATGTACCTGTAGACGTGAACATTTAAAAACTATGTTAGAGTCAACATTTGCAATTTTAGCTTTGGCTCCCCCCCCCCCCCCCTTAAAAAAAAAAAAATAACATGAAAGTCTTTTAAAAAAAATATAGAATTCTAATTTCTACCCACGTCCCTCATTGATCAATGATCCTTGTAAATTAAATGGCTAGAGTGAAACAGCCCACACCTTACTAAACATACCATACATAATATATATGTATTGTTTGTACAAGGGATCGCCTATGAGTTTGTATGCAAAGTCAAAGGCATGAAGCCCGGCCGAAGGCGACGTGTTCATACGGCTATTTGCCTTCACAGTTCAATCAAATCTATGGAACCTACCTTACGTGTAAGTCAACGGATGGGACCGTTACCGTTACCAAAACAAACATTATACCACTAACACAAATGACGACAAACTACTTGCTGAGCTCAAATTCTAGTGTGAAATAGCGACATTAGAAAGCAAATTGAGGTAATACACTTACTCAAACGTGGATGTTGTGAGACCATGAAGTCACTAACATTACACAGCACGCGGAGCACACAGTCGAGTCACCGTCTCCGCCTCTGAGCAAGATGACCACAGCAATTACTGTACATATAAATGTATACAGCAAGTCCACATAAGTACTACGGAGATTGCTGGGGGGGGGGGGGGGGGGGGGGGGGGGGGGGGGCTCACAAGGGAATGCTGCACGAAGAATAATTTCAAAGAAGTCAAGATTGACTTAAAATCATGGTATGCGGTTGGTTTCTTCTTTTTTTTTCTCCAGTTTTACATAGGGTTTTTTTTTATAATCCACTTCAAATTGTTATCAAAATTGACAGAAAAACTCTTTGTCCCTTACTTAGTACTTTATTTTGTTAATTAATGCCTACATGAAAAAGTCTCCAAAGTTTTCATTCTCATAATATGAAAGTTAGAATATCATGACAGTCACACACAGCCTAACATGATTTTAAGTTGGACTTTTTTTTTTTAAATAAAGTTCGACTGAAAGGGATCACTAGTTCTGGTGGAGACCTAACTTAAGGTATCTAACATTTTCAGGTGAAATAATGAGAAACCTATAATGAAATATGAAAGAGAATAATCCCAAGAGGAATTCAACGTTTATTTGATGAAAATTGATGAAAATTGGTTTTCATCAATTTTCTGAGGAAATGGCTGAGATACCCAAACAGAGCAATCCTAATAAAAGCTGGGACCCATCTTTTATTATACGATAGCTTTGTTTCACTTTGTTTTTCGACATATCAGCCATTCCAACACAGATTTTCATTAAATGGACTTCGAATTCCTATTAGAATGGTATGCTCTGTACTATTTCACAAGTGGTTACTTGATATCTCGCAAAAAGTAAAAAAGTATCCACCAATACTATCCTTTTAACGTGATGTGGAAATAGGCCTACTCTATTTCCATCTTAGGTCCTACTGAATCTGAATCTGGCCTGTTTTAACTCCTGCATCCGTGAGGACTTTGAGATATTGAAAATGTTTAAAAAAGACATTTCCTATATATTCTTATTCTTTTAAAAAAGTAATACATGTATAGGCCTATATTTCAGTTTGAGCGAATTTGTCAAATTTGTCAAAATGGTATATATCCGAAATGACCGTAGAATAATAATATTTATGTTATATAATTCGTTGATATTATCGCACATTTCATAGTGCAACATTGTATGGGCAACTTAAAAAAGCCACATTGATAGTATATTACGTTTACAAAAGAAAGCTATACGTATATGCACCAACTCAAATTATCGAGACCATTCAGATCCTTTATTCGCAGAATTAAAAACACTTAAGGTAAATGACATTAATTTTTTGCAAAACTCACTCTTTATGTTTCGCTTACATAATGGTCAGTTGCCATCTTCTTTTTTCTCACTATTTCAATTAAACAAGGACATACATTCTTATCCCACAAAACAATCTGATAAGTTTCATTTATATAATCCCAAAACAGTGATGGCTCTGAAATCTGTCAGACACACCGGACCCGATGTTTGGAATTCTCTTCCTTCTGAAATTCGAAGTTTAAAGTCCATGTACTCTTTTAGGAAAGCTGTAAAAACAATGCTGCTTTCTGGATATCAGTAATTCCATTGTCATTGTTGATGTATTATACACGAAATTCTTTCGCAGAAATATCGACGCATTTAATTCATCATGTAATTATGTAACCGACCATGACCTGTATCAACTGTTCACCTGTACCTCGGTGAGAAAATATTTTGTCATGCCTTGCTAATCAGTGATACAGGTGATCTTACTTTGTATACAACTTTAGTGAAAGCAGACAGACCGCTCCTTTCCCTTTCTCCTTTCAACTATCCTATCTCTATGCAAATCACCCCTCCCTCCTATTCTCCTCCCTATGTATATCATAATATTATGTATGTACGGGGGCTGCACGCAAATCAAGCCACGCTTATCCTGTAGCCCCACTGTATTATTCATTGTTGTATGTTTGTTGTACGTTTTGCTGTACATTGTGCAAAGGCAATGAAGAAGAAAATACTCTGTGAACAACTTATATTTATGTTTGTACATGAATGTGCATGTACAATGATGATACAGAAACCAATAAATCAAATCAAATCAAATCAAATAATATTCTATACTAAATGTATCCCAAAAATGCATTTCTCATAGGATGTTATTACGTTTATTGAAAAGGTTGATATCAACTTCTTCTCTAGACTAGAAGAGATGAAAGTCTGATACATACCGACACAAAGATATGACTGATAATCTTATTATATGCCCCCCCAAAAAAAACCCAATAAACAAAACACACACACACACACACACACACACACACACACGGAAAGATGGCTTGTGATATGGCCATTAAGTAGGCCTATCTAGAAAACTCTCGCCGATCAATACTTCACTATACTAGTAATCATTTTTCTCCATGTAGGTGACTTCTATACTCGATGTAAAAACCTCACTGTACTTTATAGTGTCTACATGCCCTACGTCAACTAGCCCCTACAAAACCACATGCCGACAAGAAAATTATCATGTATATACCATAATTTTATGCATGTTCATAATCACTGAATATTCTTGTCCAACTCTATACAAAAACAAATTTTGAGCAGGACACGTATATACGGATAAAAAAGCAGTCTGCTTTGTGTTCATCCTTTAACTTTCTGCAGAGTCAACGGTGATGGTAAAACATATCTGCTTATCACTGTCACGACCACTACCTCCATTCTCCTCAACAAAGCCAGTGCAGGCCGACAACGGAATATAAATGACCGTTCATATCACTCTTTCTCCTCCGACTGTGATGAATGATGACTACGGTAATAAATGCCAAAACTACTTACGAAAAGAAGAAGAAGGGAACAAAAACCCTTATCACAACTGCTCTGGTATGTCCATAGGCCTACATGCTGGGCATCTCCGTAGCCTTCCAAGAGTTTAAAAATGCTCGAATTTTCATGACGGTCTAACACTTGCAAAAGAGACAAAAAATAGCTTTCAAAATGGCCGCCATATGTGGCTCCAATGAAGGTGTGAAGTTATACTAGGTATGCGATGTAATTGAATTGTTTGACGTGTCAAAAAAAGTAGACTCATTCTTGATTACAACAACTCATCACTGACGACTGGGAAAGGGATCTTTATTTTGATAAATCCCTTGTTACATACTGATTCAATGCCGGTAATGACTGCTCATATGAAAACCATGAAATGAGGTTCATTATTCAGAAGGTTCATTAACCCGAAAATGGAAATAAAAAGGAGAAATGGTTCGTTATTCCAAAGGCTTGATACTATAGTCCGAAAACGAAATAAGGTTCTAATTCCGAAGATTCGGTGGCAGGCACTAGCTTACTTTGCATCAATTTTTCTGATTAACGAATCTTATTATTTCGATTATAACAAACAAATCTTCGAAATAACCCCACCTGCTATACTCGGATTCGGATGATGGAACGTGATTCTAGTTAGGTATACGAAATTTGCATGTTTTAAAATAACGAATCTTCGGAGTACGGTAACGAGCCTCCTTTCATTTTCGGATTAATAAACCTTCGGAATAACGAACATTATCCTGTTTACTCCGTTACAATTAGATTTCATTAGATATTTTGCCAAGGGAGGGCTGTATTTGTGAAGGAAATATTGCTAAAATGTAAGATTGCGCCTGAGAGAAACTGTTCCTCATCTATACACCTTTACATTTTTAGTATGACTGCACGCCAAGAGTTTGCAGCCCACAAAGTGATCTATTGGGAAGAAGTTTCACGTCAACTCTCTCTCAGTCTCATTCCTTTTTTTTTTCTGGCAACGGGAGGGGTCGACTTTATGGAGAATGTACTGCAAAATAACAGATTGCCCCTTGAAGCCAAATGGTGACATATAGTTATATATAAAATGTAATATAGTTGGTCCCGTTTTTCAAAATAAATCAGTATTAAATGGAAGATTGCTCCTTGAAACAAATTGATTAAAACATGGAAAAACACCTGGTCATTCACCTTAAACAGTAAAAGCAGACCATGCGGATGCTTTGGCAGCTTTTTCTTTTCATTTTTGTTTTCCATCTGGCAATGGGGAGAGGGTTTACCGGAGAAGACAAATTGCCCCGCAAAATAGTTTACGGGGATATAGTAGAGTGTCTCTTCAAGCATTCTATATTGGGGTTAAAGAGTGACAGCAAGTCTTCGGAGTAGGCCTAAAACTGTAAATGTTAAGGGGGGCAATGTTTATCCTCTCCCCATTTCCAGATGAAAGATAAAGAGAGAAAAACGGGCACACACTGCTACTTTAAATGTTGTAGGGTGAATGATGGGACAACATATTATTGTCTCCATGCAGTGTTTTTAAGGATCTTCCACTTTCCAACTGATTTCCAAAATTGCCACTCGTCCACTACAAAAATGGGAGATGAACGACAGATATTTAAAGGTTTTATTTTAATCTACACAGGTTTAATGAGGGCGTATAGCACCATTTTGTCGCCAAACTGCACGAATAGTGAAACAGCGGTAACCTTTAAGGATTTAAAGCACAACATGGTAGCAGCCCGTTCCTGTGGCACACTAATCAACAAGTGCATAGTGGTGACGATGATGATGTGTTGGGTCAAGAAGTTTCTTCTGACCGCAGGAACAACGCTTTGTAGTTACAACAGCAAATTAAAGGCCAGTATACGCTTGTGATGAATTTATAAAGATGGCAGACCAATGGTCGAAATGGTAAGGAAGTCAAAAGACTGCATTAGCTATTTAATTGTATAACAGAGTGAAAAGTAGCAGGCCAAGATGTATGCCTATAGGTACTATAACAAGTGATAATGATGATGAAGGTTGGTAATGAAAGTAATTTTGATTACGATGATGATGATAAAAATGTTTGGCTGTTAATGTTATAGATATCATTGAACATGGTTATATCATTGTCATTATTCATATAATAATCATCACTCCCACCATATTTTCATATTTCTCTATTACTGCTGTTGTCCTTATGCTTCTTCCCTAACGGCATCAACCTCACTGTTATTGCTATTGTTGTTACAAATAAAGCATGCACTAACATCCATACTTTCAGCTTTATCGTGCTTTTAAAGTTTCCATTGCTTGGTTAGAATAGAATTTGAGTAGATATTGATAGTCTTGTAATTCTATGTGACTCTCATACACTAAGAACAAAAACACAAAACAATTAAAACGCAGGAACAACGACTCAATATAGTGACACAGAAAGTTTTGCAGGAATTGATACCCCCGCAGTTTATTGTGAGTGGTTATGATATTATCGAAGAAGGAAGGAGGAGGAGGAGGATGAAGAGAAGGAGGAGGAGGAGGAGGAGGAGGAGGAGGAGGAGGAGAAATCCGCAATCTAAATCAATTGTAGAATATATATGACGACATCACGTAATTTTGCATTCCTTATAATGGAAGATCTAATTTTGTAATAGACACCAGTAACTGTCTTGATATAGCAGTTCATTCAAGTTTTCTTTTGAGTTGATTTAATTGAGTCTAATAGAAGTGTAATACTCTCTCAAGTCTTTTTCAAAGAAACATGTCAAAATTTGCCAGATTTCTAAATTTCTTGATAACTTGCAATCATGCATAATGTAAGCAACAAAAAAAATCACGAATATTCATGTTTATAAATCCATTTAACTGTCCAATCTCTTATGGGAAATCCCCGTCAGAATATACTTTGTTCTTCATGGAAGATGTCTTGGTAAGATTTTAAGATAATATCACTGACTGAAAATACGTAATTCCATTCAAAAGATTGACTTTACTTGAATACAGAAAGGTTTGTTTGAATGTTCACTGAAACGTGGGCATTGGCAAGCAATCTTCATCAGCATGGTTAGGAACAAAAACAACAACAACACCCAAATGAGTTAAAGAAAGAAGTACAAGTAAAATCAAAAGCAAGACATTAGTACCCCAAAAATAGGGAAGAGAAATACGAAACAGAAAAAAAAAATGGCATAATGAACTAGATATACGAGGTATTTGGGTTGGTGATAGTTATAATTATTTCACACAACCTCAACCAGACGCTCTCTGATCTTCTTACGGTCTAAAAACACGTTAATGCCAATTGAAGCACGTGATATCGGGCTCATGTTGGAATTATTAATTGCACTACTATAAGAACTGCGTCCGAGATTTAACATTTAATATATTTAGGACGAACATTTTTATTGCATCATTTTACAGTTTGCCTAGTCTGTTTAGATTACCTGATAACAAAGTCAGATAGACGCTAAACTGGTTATGTCGTAAGCAGCGGAGTCATTTCTTTCTTCCATCATTCCCTGAGGTGGTTTATCGGTTTTTCAGTCTGAAATATAAACAATACTTGTTGAGATACAATGTGGATAAGGGGGTGATAAATAATTTCATTTCGTTGGATTTTATTTATTTCTATGTCATGATATGTTGTTCAAAGATCATCTGCATGTAAAAAAATCCAGGTAAATATTACGACATGACGGATTGATATATATACAAAACAAATTACATGTATGATATGATATACACATGCCATGACATCTGTGAATATAGAATGTAATCATATAAAATGTAGAAAATAATATGGATACATCATTCAGCTGCCTTTATTGATCATTAATACTGGGATAAAACTACAGGCATGTGGTCATTGAAACAACATCAACAACAAAGCAAAGCTTGAGATGGAAAACTTGCATGTACCTTTTAGGGGAGATTGTAATATAGTCACATCAATATTTTTGCCATACCATGGTCTCATTGTTTGATGAGCTATAGTCAATCAAAATAGAGTGTTACTGAAGTCACACTTGTAAGCTGCCAAAGTGAACAAAATCATGCAATAGGTACATACAATACACTCATTCTGATTGGAATAAGGAGGACTCGCAGAAGTTTAGCCTTTTAAACTTTAAGATGAAACACATGGTGATCTCTCAAAAGTTCTGAGTGCAGTAGCGGATCCAGAGTGGGGCACATCGTGCGCGCGCCCTCTCTTTATGTTTGGTTAAAACAAAAGAAATAAGAAAAAAAAGGGTGCGTGCAGCCTCTTTAATTTTGCAAAGGCACCTCCCCTTTACGGAATTCCTGGATCCGCCCCTGTGAGTGTATATGTGGTTGTTGGTTTTGTTTCTTAAAATCATGATGTGAGAGTAGCCCAGCCTACTTCAAGCTTTGACCCAGTTGTATTTATCATGAGGTTTGAATCTGGCCGTGTGCCGGTTTGTGTGCACCATCTCCCATCGCTGCATCCACGGACCCGTGATTGTCGTGTCGAATTCGTCGTCGTCTTCGTCACTAGTGGCTCCCTGCTCGGTGTTCTTGGACGCAAAGAAGATATCCTACACTCGGATAGAGAAGACAAAAAATTAAAAAACGAAAAAATATTATCATTATCAGGATTCTCTTGTCTACATCGGCGGACTTTTTATGGTTCAACAATCTAGGCCTCAATCACTGTTAGAGGGACTGTACAGTACTGGTTGAGGTGGAGATTCATGTTTGAACATTCCTAAGTGAGATAATGAGAAACCTCTCATGAAATATGAAAGGGCATGTAATTGAAAGACGGATTCAACGTTTATTTGATGAAAATTGGTTTTCGAATGGCTGAGATATCAAAAAAAAAAGTGATAATGATAAAAGACTACAGGCCACGCCTTTTATTAAGATTTTTTATTTCACCTTGTTTTGGATATCTCAGCCATTTCAAAACCGATTTTCATCAAATAAACTTTTGATACCCCTTAGAATTGCATGCTCTTTGGCATCTCATAAAGAGTGATTTCTGAATATCTCGCAAAATGTTAAAAGCTAAATCATCACCTCGACCAGAACTGTACACACCCTTTAACACTAATGCCGAAAAATGTGAACAATTATTCAATGATGTATGTAGAAGTAAAAAAAAAAAGAAAATATGAGATAACAATGATAATACGTAGACCTATATTAAAAGAAATGAATGAATGAATGAATGAATGAATGAATGAATGTTTTGATGTATTTATCATTGATCAAGGAATGCTATTAAAAAGAAAAACTATCAGGAAATGACAGCTCTGAACTGACGGGGAGGAAAAAAACTGATAAGATGTAATGGTAAACTTTGAGGACTTATTCATTATTTGATAAGTTTATCAATATTGTATGAGCAATGGTTGTGTAATTACTTTGTGACCGGTAGACATCGTTTGATTGTTCTCCCAGCTCAGAGACACAGTCTACATCTATGGCCATTTTGTTTTGTTCAACCTATAAAGGTCTTAATATTGTTGAACACCACATGGTTTCCAACGTACTCTTGAAATTATCGCACCAATCTGTAACGAAGTTACTTATGGTTATCTTCTGACACATCGTCGTGACAGCCTGACAGCAATCACTATGACCAATCAAAGAAAGGCAGGAACACTGAATCCACCAAACTCTTCAAAGCACAGGATTCTAAGATAAAATAGCTGACACACCTTCGTTAAGAGTTGTCGATCTGTTTTCGAGAAGGTGTCAAAGTCCGGCTTAAAGTTCGGGTCCCCTTCCACTCGCATAGGAATACTTTCCTTGATACCGTAGAAGCCGTTGGGTTTGTCGGGACGCTGCCAGCGGAGGTCCAGACTCCATCTAATTTCATTTGACAGGTTGGTCAAGCTGAATAAAAGAGACAAAGGAAGACATCGCTCATCTGAGATTTCCTACGTTTAAAAACAAAACATCCCCAAATTCCGCTACTTCCGGATGACATTGGTATTCGGATAACATGTGTTGTTGTTGTTTTTTTTTTTTTTTAGACAAAATCTGCTGCCATACAATGCTTTGGGGAACCGTTGGCGAACTTAAGATGCTACGACGTCAGACCATTAAAGGTCGACTTGAGAGGGGTTTTTTTTTTTTCAAATCTGCAAAGCAACTCCCTTTAAGTAATCACCAAACGAACACATGTGAAATTAAATATCAATAGGAAACTGCAATGTATAAAGACATGCAGAAAGGATTGATTACATGGGTTTCACTCATTTCACATTCGGCGACCAAGATATAAGCGAAGCAATATATCTATTTCGATTGCATTAATCTGAGTTATACATGAGTTGTTGTTTTTCTTTTCATGTTATGAGTATAGGTACCCTCATTGAATCAGTAATAACTAACAAAATGTGGTACTTGTAGTAAGCCGGATACAGAACTAAACTATATCCACGAGTCTCTAGATTCAATTTAATTTTCACTCAGTTTGAGAAATCAGTTTGATTATGACTCTGTCGTTCAGAAAAAGAAATAGAATGAGTTAAATTGAAGAACACTTGCAATCTGTAGTGTATACCGGTATGATTACCATTCAAAGAATCAAAATTTTCGTAACATGAAACATAAACCTTGAATTTAATGGGGTAATAATAACAAAAACATGATCCTTATCATGCACGTGTTTCTGACTGAGTGTGCTTTACAGTGTATTATGTGGTAAGCTAGGATAGCACTCTGCGAGGCTTATGCACGGTACACTGCGTTGTATACGGAGCGAAAAGACGACGTCCTGACATTCCACTAGAATAAATCCATAGCTAATTATAAGTGTTTTTGACGTTATCATTATCATGATCATTTCGAATTATCATTATAACTATGTGTTGCTATATTTTGTTTTACTAAACTACTTCCACTTATTTAGAATTACATGCAAAGGCTTGATTGTCCAATCGTTTCGTCCCATTGCCCGCCGAGACATTATACCTGCGGTGGGGAATGCTGTTGTTCATGAAAAGGACGCCTCCGTAAGGGACGTCGCAGGTAACGAGATCGTTGTCCATGTCGACTTCGAGCGTCTTCATCATGTCTTCCTCGAGCAGCTCGACGTACCACGTGTTCCCGACGCAACACTGATGACGCGCAGTCACTCCCTTCCGATGACCTCGCCTTGCAACCTATACGCCGAAAAATTGATAACATATAGCTAAGTGCCGTTATCTCAGCATTTGAGTACCTACATCATTTCCAACAACATACAGAATACTAGCAAGAATGACATGAATGAATTTTAACCATATCTATGAACCCATAACAATAAATTTGTGGGATAGGAAGAAAATATGGAACAAAGTTTGTAGTTAGTTGTCTCGCAAATAGGAGCACATTTTTCATTTATTTGTTTATTTTTTATACATTTTTTTTTCAGTGTCGATGTGCTGTACACACCATTTGAAGATTTGCTCCTTAGTGTGATTCACTTTCAATCGTACGACTTTGTTGTACAGAGAAGAGTCTGTCAATACAATTCATGTACTAAGTATATAGGTTTAGTATGATCCCCTGTCTCCCTAATAGCTGTTTGCTATTATACTGGCAACCATTATTAACACTATGTTGAACGTATTCGGTTCAGTCTTGTCATATATGTGCAATTATCAAAACAGAGGCCACCACACACACTCACACATTCTCCCTACTACAAACTTGGTCTCAAAATGATAATAATGATTTCATTGGCACATGAATACTAGTATACTGACTTGAATGCATCCGTTCTGTGCATTCACGTCTAGAAGTGGAATCCAGGCTGTAGGTTGCAGGACGTTGAGGGCGTTAGGATCCAAATACGCGTTGTCTAAAAGGGTGGAGTGGTTTTGTCGATAGGATATCAAGACTAGTTTATGCAAAGCAGATAATTGTTTACTGGAAAAATACAAATTATCAATTGATCCCACTGAAGACAACAACTTATTGTAAAAGCAGACTGGAAATATGGACGACGGTGAGTCATCTCACATAAACTCTGCATTTTGTTAAACATTGGAAAAAAAAGCACACCAACAATAACCACTATCTAAACCCACGCAATCCTGTCCCAACAATCAGTTCATTGTATGATGACGTAAAAATTATATCAGCGAATTAAGTTAGCAAAAAAAAAAAACTGGAAAAATTACATCAAAACTATAAGTGAAAAGTATAGAGGAATACGTCAGATACGGAGTTACGCAACATGTTGATGACGGCGGCATCATTTTGTAATGTATTAGCGGCGCCGCGGCAAACGTCTGTTTAAATGATCTACTCCGGTATTTTCCAGCATAAAATGCTGGAACGGTGTCATTCTTACCCTGGTGCCAAGGAACAACCGACTCCTCGTTCTGGGGCGTCTGTTGTGGGAGATTGGAGTGGAAAACATGATGATTCTTGCCATTGAACATTCAATATGATTACGCATCGAAGAGAATTATTCACAACGTATTCATAAATTGTTGATTAGAGATGTTTCGAGTGAAATCAAACCTAACATAGAATGGTTTAACAGGAGTTATAGTGCCAAATTGGCAGACCATTCACTTGCATATCTGTAAGATGTTTCTGAAATCATATTTGACACAGCCCAGACAAAGAAATACATTGTATGTGTCAAAGACGTAAAGTGTTTGACATCTCGAAATAAAAAGCCATATAGCCCGATAAGTATCAATCTAGAGTCACTGTCATGTTGTGTATTTTACCTTTACAGACAGCCCGAGAATAAAGGCAGCTTTATCAGCGTTTTGGAAGGATTCCTGTCTCGGACATGATTTGTATCCGTGCAGGACATTATTTTTGTTCTTAATTAAAAGAAAAACCAACTTATTATTACTCTAGATATTGTTGCAGTTGCCCTTCATAATCCCTACTCTCTTGACAATAAACCTGATAGAAATATGGCAAATCATGAAATCATGAATATTCTAGAATAATATTTTCGTGTCCATGCAGCCATGTGTGTGTAGGTGTGTGCGTGTGTGTGCATGGGAGTACATGGGTGTGATAATAATTACACAGCTTACTTCTGACGTACCTTAACCCTAAGGTTCCACACGGGATGTCCGGCGATGTTAGGACCAATCAGCTGTTCCATGACATTCAACAGATGGTCGTGGCTCCAAAGGTCTCGAAAACTCTGTTTCCATGGTTACGGGAAAAACCAAAGATGTAATGTCATGTTTAGGGCAGTCCTTCTATCATGTATACCTTTAAAAAAAATCATTCACTTCGCGCCACACTTAGCGTCCATGTACAAGGGACTAAGGTTGCGCAGTGTTACAATTATCCGTTGTGTTATAAAGAATTGTAGGCCATACCTATTGCAACTGCACTCCATAAGATTGCCCACATGTCCGTTTTTAGGGTCACATTTCAGTTTTAGTTTGTTTTATCTCTCCACTTGTATATAAACGAGTACAAATTTTGTATGAATAAGACATATCGGAGATCTGTCATTTGGACAGACTGATACCTGCACTCTTTTTAGACTAGCGGTTACTAGTACTAAGAGATTTGAAGATTTCTCCCCTCTAATATTCATGCTGAGAATGTCGAATATTCAAACGTCAAATAGATCTAAATCAAAATCAAACTTGTGATTTTATCCAAATATTGTGAACAGTGCATGTCTTTCATGTTAACATGAAGTGACATGACTGACAGAGTGACTGAATGCATTCATTGACATGTTGAATCGCAAATGCTAATAATTTAAACAATCTGTTTTCATCACATGAGGATTCAACATCAGGGAATTTCTTCTCTTCTCAAGGCAACTACTCTCAAGAATTGACATAGCCACATCAGACGTTTATTCCCTAGATTTCATGTAAAACCAGACTGATTACCTCCAAGCTTTGGAAATTAATTTCTTCATCTCACTAAATTGGCGGTTTGTGAACCGACTTTAGCAATGCAACACCTTCATTTTTCTTTTAACCTTTTTTTTTCACTGATGGAGGAAATGAATTTATCCTGTATATATATATATATATATATATATATATATATATATATATGTATATATATATACATATATATGTATATATATATACACATATATATATGTATATATATATATATATACATATATATGTATATATATGTATATATATATCTATATGTATATATATATATATATATATATATATATAATTATGTATATCTGGCCTATATGCATATATACACACCGTCTTCAATGTTATCATTCCTCTTGTTATCTTTAGTATCCTTGTGACTGTTATTTTTACTGCTTTCATTACTTGCCACTTACCTGTGGAAGAATTCCTGCTTTGTGCATCAGTACGCCTGCCCCAGGAAACTGTTTCTCAATCAATGTGAACCTCTGGAACAGTCCTACGTCCTCATGCTTGTCTGAAATGAGAAGACGTAATGAACAAACAGTGATAGCGATGAAGGAAATGGGGGAAAGGATATAGGAATATAAAGAGTTTTAATACAAAACAGGTTAAGCGACATCTTCAAACAATTACTTAAAGGACAAGTTCACCTGCATAGACACGTGGGTTGAGTGAATGCAGCAATATTAGTAGAACACATCAGTGAAAGTTTGGTGGAAATCCGAAAATCTGTTCAGAAGTTATGAATTTTTGAAGTTTCTGCTCAGTCACGGCTGGATGAGAAGACTACTATAGCTTGTGATGTCATATGAGTACAACTATATAAAGAAAGTATAAAGAAAATTCAAGATATTCTCACTTTTATCACATGATAAAAGAACTCTCGACTTCTCTCTTTCAGAAGTCAGGGGGAATAATATTACCCCTAACATAAGTCAGTAACAAGTCGAGAAAATGTGCACTTTATTCAAAAAGTCAATTTTTGTAAAATTCTCTTTTTATTTTCCTTATATCGTTGTACGCATGTGACATCATACACTGTAGTAGTCTTCTCCTCCAGCAGTGATTGCACAGATATTTTAAAAATTCATAACTTTTGAACGGATTGTCGGATTTTCCCCAAACTTTCACTGATGTGTTCTACTAACATTGTTGCCTTCACTCAATTCACATGTGTATGAAGGTGAACTTGTCCTTTAAGATAAGTTGCTTAACAAGGTATATTCTTGAAATTATGACTGAAAATATCCCTTTTTATGATGTTATTTTCTATGTTCTCAGCAGCTTTAATTGCAAATAGATTATGTGATATTAACAAACATGGAATTAACTCGTATTGCCCTCAAGGTCTTTATATAGAAATATATATATATATATATATATATATATATCTATATATATATATATTTATATATATTTATATATATATATATATATATATATATATATATAGATATATAGATATACATAATATCCATGAAATCGCAGGGGGTGGACAAGACGCCAAAGCACAGGTATGCATATATATGTATATATATATATATATATATATATATATATATATATATAATTTATGTCCTTCTTTTCCAAAGTAAAAAATAGAAAGCGATTAGGATTGACTTTCTCTGAAGCCTCAAAAACAAAATTCGACGTATACACACAAAAAAATCACAGAAGTGTACTCATAAGATAACAAAATTGAAGATATTCACGTCTTCTAGCGAAGAAAAAGTAAAAAAAAATTCCATGGGTACCATATGACCTACAGTGTTAGCAATAATTACAGTGTCATATTGGCATATACACATATTCAACATGAAACACAAGCTGCTAATTGCTATTGACAAACGTTTCTGATAAAACACAAACTAACGAGATGTTCTGTGCGCAGACGACCGACGCTGTTATTCTTAGAATAATTGTGTCAGAACGTTATTGCTTGGTTGTAGACCAAGGGACCCAGATGACATTTATGTGAAACGCGATTTAACTTGCATGACTGAAATGAAAGACAAAGTGTCCTATTTGCATAGAATGCCAGTTTGTGCTGACTCGTACATTTTTTTTCTGTGTGTATGTGTGTGTGTGTGTGTGTTTTGTATTGATGAGCTTCTTTTATCACCTGCTGACTGTTTTATTGGAAGATAAATGTTCACAGTATATTGTGCTTGTCATAGATACCACACGATGCAGATAATAGGAAGTTGTTCCAAAGTTTGTGATTTTATAGGTTATAGTCATGCCACACATAAACAGTGTATGCTATTTCAATCTATCGTGTAATTTGGTTTGCAACGTATATTATAGGATGAAAACCGACTTCACAGATCATAGGGGTTGATGTCATTATGCAAGTTGGGGTGGAGTGTTTGAGGATGGTTTGCGAATATTGTAAAGAATCTGCAAAATGATATCTTTATCAATACCTACCCGGTGAAATGAAAGAGTGTATATGAAGGAACAGTGTGCCGTGATATGTTACTCGAGTACTATAGTGTGTAATCAGGCTGTTCAATTTTAGGGCATTTGCAATCGGATTAGTAACCGTAAAACCTGGTTTTGGTGTCCTCTAGATTATAATCATGATGATACTTCACTATCTGGTATCTTGAAAATCAGGGTACATACTTTACACCACTCTGTCATTTTGTTTTCAAAATATGCTATAACTCTACTTTTCTTCAATATATGGTCAAATATTCATTGCATATGACTGACCATGGCTATGTTATTGTGTTAGCTCATTCACCAAATGCACGCCATCAATGTCATACCATGAATACTTCAAATACGATACAAACTACTTCACTCTACTATAAATCTAGCCCTTTACTATATAGTGTACATCCAGGGAAGCCAAGCAAAGGGGGGCGTAAACCTGTCAATATGTCGAGCGATATGGACTTTGCCCTCTCCGCAGAGCCGGAGCAGTCGATCGATAACGGAATCGAACAGCTCAGAAGTCGTGTCCGTCGTATAACGGTGCAAAATATGATTTGAGCCCCTGGAAAGGTCAACCCCTAACTGCTGTATAACTTTGACCTTTTAGCTAAGAGACTGGGACGAGGTTATCGCTTTAAGATTTATGTTTTGTATTTTATTTTCCTTGAACAAAAAACCCCAATCATTTCAATTTGACGTACTATACCATAATCGTAAAACATTACATAACCATGGTAACAGGAACATTGACTTAACGCTGAGGGGACTGTCTGAAGGGAAGTAGATGATAAAATGAACCATGTATATTATGTAGGTTTTGGCTGAAAGCATGGAACATTATTACCTGATACATGACAAGACGAATTTTGATATCGTGAGGGCTTGGCAATTACAGGTCTATCACGTTTTATTGTATGTACATACATAACATGCATTGTATGTATCACATGATTTGTGTGTGGACGAATGAGAATCTTTACATTATTTATCACACAAGCCTTTGACTACAACAGAGCACGGGGGTAAGTTTCGGGAAATCAAAATGGTGAAACTAGGCGTTTTGAAGTGTTTAGAATTGGGTACCTAGGGGTCTAGATAGAGCTGATGTACCTTTGATCTTGCCAGCATCGTAGAGTTTGTTGACCAGTTGGTTCACGAGATACTTCACTCCCTCACGAACTGGATCAAGGTCTTCCGGCTTGAAAAAATTTGGCACAACCACGAAGCCCTAAAATGAGTCAGAATGGAGATAAAGGGTCAATGTTGAAAAGCGTTCGTTATGTGAATTTTGAGAAGGTAATATGCATAATCATGTGTAATTGTTACATGTTAACAATACATCCTAAATGCAAACACAAAAAATTGAGATCGCAGTAACAGCACAATTTGTTGATATCGTTGTATATAGGTCAATTTGAGAAAATGCAAATTTTGCTGAGTGAGATGGCTGATGATGTTCAAAAGCATGAAAAACACAACCACCAAGTATACAGACGTTTTGAGAATCATGCATGTTGTCTCTATCATGAGATTTAGAAATACATTTCATCTTATTAAACTGTTTACTGATCCTAGCTTCCAAGCCAACTTCACCGCTACAGCAACACATTATCTAAGAATCTGATGACATGTGTGGCCATTCAGCTCAAATATTCCCAATTGGAAGCAATGTCAGTGTTCTTTTTCTCTGTCCCTTATACCTCCATATACTTTGAATTCGTTATTTAATGTGCTTGTAAAGATAGATTAATCCGAAGAAGATATCGATGTCGAACTCCCATTAAAAACCAAAACAAAGCAAATCTGAAATCGTATATATGGGACGTCCTTTGTCTTCACCTCTGTATCACATCTATAGCATCAATAATCAAAAATGACAAGGTGCAACGGTAAAGATATCAGCAACATACCATTACAATAGTAATAGTAATGAAAGCAATATAATGAATATATACATGTATATATATAAATATATGTATATTTATATACGTATTTGAATTTACAATCGATGTACATGTTATATTTATCTATCTACCCATCTACCACTTAATACATGATATATATATATATATATATACATATATGTATATATATATATATATATATATATATATATATATACATGTATCTATAGGCGCTATATTATATGAATATACATATTATTTCCACTTTAACACCTTTCAACGTGTGATTAGATAATACAGTATCATTGATTTAGGTAAATAGCATTTAAAGGAGCAACAAATTTATATACAGTGTATATATATCATAGTTACGAATGAATACTTGGGATGGGGGGGGGGGGGGAGCAGGACCTTACTAACGGTATCTGAGCACACAAAATGAGATACATGTAGACCTACTTGCCTCGTCAAAGTACTGCTTGAGTTGCTGAGCTGTGAGCTGACCTGGTTTTCTCTCCCCCTGCGGTGGAATGGTTGTGTAGAGAGCTGGATTTGCATCCATGATGAGAAACCAATGTTGCTCGATTTCCCTCAGACAGACAGAATGCAGCTAGGGCATGGGCTAGAAAACAGGGGGAACTCTGACTTGTTCAGCTGACAGCGAAATTACCTGCCCAGAACTGCGCATTCGCCCGTCAGTTATTTGTCCTGTCAGCTGTTGTTACATTTAGTACAGTAAGCTGTTTACAAACGCACGTACATGTAAGTGTTCGGGGTTAAATCAAGATATTCAGGCTGATAACCTCGTGCGTCGCATGAATTGTTATTTTTTGTTGACCGAATTCGTCGTGTGATCATTAAACTTGTGTAAAGTGCATCACGCACTGTGAACATTTTATCTAACATGCTACTAACACTAAAAAGCGGGCTATGGCGTGCGGAGGAAAGTTTTCCCCGGTCAAGTTGACATGCGTTGTCATAGAGTAGGAATTAAGATCTAGGGAGCCTATCCTGAGATCCCATATGTATTTCAAGATTACAGTGAGTCACAGTTTTGATACTGGACCAATTATTCAGTTAGACCATCAATGACTGATGTGCGTAATCACACCAGGGAGGTGGGAAGAGATTCCCATCTCCCTGATCATGCAATATGGCTAGCATTGGAAGACACATACACACACCCACACACACCTATACACACACCAAACAGTGGGCGTTTTAGCAATATTTTTGACGGCACACAAGAGAGACCCCCCCTCCCAAAAAAAAGAAAACACCCCCCACCAAAAAAAAAAACCCAACAACAACAACAACAACAACAACCAAAAACACTGATAGACGCAGTTTTCATGGGATTATAGCTGAATGACATAAAAAAGGAACAACGATTGAAACTAATTGTGGGCGTGGGAATAATGAATTGGGGTGTTGAATGTACGAGTAGAAGGTAAATGTTTTATGTTTCTCCTTAATAACCGCAGCCAACGAGTTAAGGCCATCTTACACTGATCACTTTTCACATTTTGGTTCTGTATAGAGTAGCCCTTAAAGTTTGTTCGATTCCATAAACACAAGTGTAAACCTTGCAGGAATTTGAACCGATTCAATTTCACATTTTCTAGTTAACTTATAATAACTGGGCTAACATCGAACATCCCAGAAAAGGACTTTTTCCCCCTGAAATTGGAAGTAAATAAAGAAAGTCCATGAATTACGAAGTTTCCCAAGTTTCCCACCCATTGATTGCACCCAAATCAAAATCAAATTAAAGGATACAATATATATATATATATATATATATATATATATATATATATATATACATACATATATCCCTGCCATATATCTTGAATTGTTTCCCCCCCCCCCCCAAAAAAAAAAAAGAAGAAGAAGAAGATTTTCAAGTGAGATGAGACCGTATATCCACATAACATGAATCTCAAGATTTCAACTCTGTGGTCACAGGTAATATCTTTTTCTTTTTAAATCAAAAACTTTGTAATCGTTTTCTCCAATGCTGATGAGGCTTCCTACGTGTTGTTTCATTCTATCTATTCGCTAAGCTCTATCGTCATACGGTGACTTTACAAAAACATAAAAAAATGTTCAGCACTTCATGTTCCACGTCTCTCTTAACCGCTGTAGAAAACACACGACCTTATATATACATGAACATACTCATATTCATTTCCTTTTTTACTTTTATTTATTGAAACATCATCAAATACGCTTGAATTTGTTTGAGAGGGTAATTCTCTCCGAGAACTAAATTTACAATGAAAGTCAAATCATCAGAAGCAGAGGTTGACAACAAAAATTCATACAGCCTGGTTTCAATCATACCCATTTGTAATGTTTAAACTAAACAATAAAATCAGCTTCATACAAATATGATATGAGGAAATCTTACAACTCTAGAAAGGGCTGGGTTGTGCTGTTTGTGATTAAAACACAAATTAGCATCCACTTACTTCGAAGTTACGCATGACTTTCAAAGAATGCACTGATTTGCATAAGAAAAAAGAAAGTAATTATGAAATATACAGATTATTTTGTATTGTCTTACAGTCTTCGAAAGAAAATAATGATGAAATTTGGCCTGCTGACTTGCTGAGTATGATGTCGAGCACCCAGGATTGATCATAGAATATGTCAACAAAATAATGTATCTTTGATTCATTCTTTGACAGTATACATCATGTTCATATCAGTTTAGGACAAGTATATCACACATAATACTTGATCACTCAATATTGGTTTCAAATACCAATCAAACATGGCATACTTGATTAAAGACTTGAGAGCAGATCATGGATATCTTTATATCCATTGAATCAAAGGGAACAAGTAAGAACGCAGACAGTCGAGTCGTTGTATTTATTTTTGCCACTATACAGCAGGTGGCAGTAAATTGGTTTGGCTCCAGTCGAGAACGTCATGCGTGATGTGATAGTGCATGTCTCGGGCGTTCAGAAAATAGACTCTGTATAGTAGGTTCCTACTCGAATCCATGTTTCACCTACTGTAACCCGCTTATACGAACATTTGGGTCAGCATGCTTCAATAATTGTGATACAAGATTATCACTTGGCCTAATCTAGCCAAGAGCGGGGCGAGGTACTTGAATTAAACCCGAATGCACGCGAACAAAAGTTGAGCTTCAAGACCGTTGTAACCGGTCCTGATTTGTGCTTTTGAATAACCGATGTATGAATCATGGGAGATGTACCGTAGGCAGACAAAATATTCTTTGAAATAGACTGGAAATGTTTTGTGTGTGTTGGCATATGCTAGCACGGTAATTTCAGAACATTTCACTTCAAAATATCCACACAATGAAATGTATGTAAACGTTATGCGAAACCAATACACTTTGTCAAAGACGTTATAAATGATAAAAAAAAACCCCCAAACAAACAAAAAACCCTCATATGAGTTTATAGGAGATTTTTCGTTGATGGTTTCAAGGATACCGTTTGGTTAATCTTATATTGTTGCATGTTGATGTAAAATTAGCATCAGCGGATATCACTTCACAAATCGCTAATGACGTCACTTTTCCTGATCCGTCTTGATCATTATGGTAATCTCGTATAGGTTGTATCATGCAAGTGTGTAATATATTTGATAGAGAAGTCTCATTGCATTCTTTTCTCGTTTACAATACTAATAATTTTTGATAGAATAGCTTCGCTTGGTCAAAAAGATGGGAGGCCTCTTTAAATTGATTACATAGTGTTTCGTACAAGTCCGTTGCAGAAGCGTATACAAAAGATCATTTGTGTGTGTGCGTGTGTGTGTGTGTGTGTGTGTTATCCATTGCTCTTCATGGTCGATCGAAGGGAAATACAGTGTGTACATTACTTGTTTAGGCCTGCGATTGCGTTTGTTAAAGTGTGCGTGTGCGATTGTGTGTGTGCGGGTGCGTAAGTAGATTATTATTAGGTATTGCCTATGATTATGCTAGAATACTATGATGGGCTCTTTCGGTCAGGTGAAGGTCATTGTTCTAAGCAGCGCCCGATGTTTTATCTTCATTGAAATCAAGGGCTCATGACGCTGGAGCCAGAGAGCCTAAATTGCAAAGAAAGGTCATTCCCATTACTGAAAATTGCTGTAAGATGACGTATTTCCGTTCCCGAAAACCCGCGTACGGGTCAGAATTACAAGATGCTCATCATGAGTTGGCAACAGTCCTACTTCTTGACAATACACATTGTATCTTTTTCACCATGTGGTGTGATGGTTTCTGTCAAGGGATATTGCACATACAGGATAATTAGAAAGATGGCCCGTTTCGATCCTTCTCAGGGTGTGCAACATTTCCGTCTGCGTATTCAATGGTGGCCTTGCGAAAACGCTGCTTTATAATTATTTCAAAGAAATCATGGGCATGTTCTGTCTATTTGCATACATGAATAATAACCTACCTGTTGGAATGGAAATATATTGTAAAAAAAATACGAACATTGACTCTTTTTTTTTCGTATTACGATGATATTTCAGAAGTTTTCGAATGCAATGTTTTCTCATTGCAGAAAGAGAAAGAGTCGGATGAAAAAGTTTACCCAGCTCGGCTGGGAGGGAGAGGGTAACCTTATGACAACGACCCAGTACTCCGGTCTTCAACCTCTTCTTCATGATAGAAAACTGGTCATAGGGGGAGGAGGGATATAGGTATGCAGCTGATCGGATCACTGAGTAAACTAACAATTACTGTTGATACAGCGTGTCCCTCATGTGTGATACAGGTTGTGCGCCGAGGAAATGTTTCAACTGCTTCATGAGCTATAATGAGTGGAGTGTCATCAAGTTAATGCCATTTTGCCTCATTGGTTTGATGAGACTAAACTAATATGAATGTAATACATAATTGCGCATGTTGAAGAAAATACTGGGTGGGACGCTAGGCACGTAATGGAGTACATAATGTTACTATATCTAAAAATTACAATTGTAAAAATGAAGTTAACCGGCTTATGAAATCATGCACACAATATTTTGACAAAATTCACAATGACGTCGAGATCGAATCAATTTCCCGTTATCTCATTCATTCTTAGGCTGGAAGAATGTGTTTCATATTACTGAAATCAACAACGAACTTCTCATCTGCACATTATCATGTATAGGCCTATTTATCTACACAATGAAAAGAATAGGCATTCACCGTTCATTAATAACTGCAAGATATGAAGTGCGTTACGAACTTGCTCTCGGCTGTGTAATGTAATGCTTGATGCTATCATTTTGGTCTGCTAGTTCTATCATGACAGTTGCTTCTGGATTTAGTTGAAGAAAATTTTTATCTATCTACAGGAAACACTATAGATACCAAAACCCACATCATAAGTAGGTAACTGCCACACAATCATTTAAGTGTAAAAGTATATCTGAGCAAAACGCACGATCGAGGTTACAAGATATAAATAATATGAACCACATAATCTTAATGACTGGCGGTCGAACAAATTACAACATTGTCTTGCAGTAGACATGGATACTTTAATTGCTGATTACGTGTAATTCTATGGTTATGATTCATATCTTATAATTAGTAATATTTTCCTTCATTATTTGTTTTGTCTTTTGCTGGCATACAGTACAATTTTCATTTTCAAAGATATGTTCCGCGAAATACAAAACTATATACAGTCATGAATGTATGCAATATAATACAGGGGCTCTGATCACCACGTGGATTAGAATGTACACTTTGGTAGGATCCACTATGTTTTCACATATCATACAAATGCACACAGACAGGAACCCAAAACCATGGGGTTATTGCAGTGATATATACCATAATCTGAACGCCATAAACATGGAAGATGCGTTTTCCGACAGTATATTTACACTGTACAAGATGGTCATGAACATATTTAGCTAAGGATAACTTGGCCCCTGCATGTACTGTATATTTGCATCCTGATAAACACCGCAATAATCAGATGAAAGAGAACTGAGCATTTACACAGATGACAATTATGACATTGATTACAATAATGACGTAATCGCGATGTATACACTAACTATGCATCGCGAGCATCTTTGTATAACTGAAAAACTCTTTTTCAATCAAAATGTATGCTATAACTCATCACCAATTGTATCAACACCTTTGGTCATAAGCACTATAGTCATTATTTTTTTCAGCTTCTTCCACATTTAACACGTAATACCGGAGATGTCCTCCTCTTTCTAATCAGAATAACTTTCTTGATCTATGTTCTGAAAATACCTCTTCTTGGCGCCATTTTACGCCACGGCCAGCGCACGTGAAATGAGTACCAACGTTATTCTTGACGATAAGCATGAAGACGCATAAAAACAAAACTTGATACTTGCAATTATATTGTTCCAAAACTAAAAATAACAACAACAATGACAAATTGGTATGGCATAATAGAGTAAAATAGAATGTGTCAAACAAATAGTAACAATAAAGTTAGAAATCTCGACCGGCAAAGATTCCAGAATCAACATAAGTTTCATCGTGAGCTTTAGTGACACGATTCTGAAGAGAATGTCTTGTTTACACAACCATTACCTGTCAGAGTCGTTTGCGGTCTTTCCTTTTTGGCGTAAGATTTCTAATAATCAATAATAACCAATAATGGTACGCACTACATCAATTACGACTTTTTGTGCAATGGCACGCACTATCATGACAAGCCATCGTTATGCCACAACCCCGTGCACATTGGCAACAATAACTACCACAAAATGCAACATGAAGCAAAGCTACCAGCTCTACACTTTTACAAAGGTGGCATCTTGGGGGACAATGTCCGGAAGTATTGAATTGAAATATGACCGACAATGAAGAACGAGCTTTAAAAAAAAAAATCAGCGACGAGACATTCGTGTTAGGGATGAATAATGTGATCATGGAAGGCAATCCTGCAGCGAGGGCGTCATATATATTTTTTTGTTCCGATCGCTTCCGATCGTGTCCGGTCTGGACCGATTGCTTCCGAAGTCCGTGTGTCGGCACAGCGATCACACGTGACCCTTCATTCAGCTAACAATAATAAGTAATAAACGTGAATGTTTGTGTCCGTTGAATCTGCGCATAACTGAAATGAAGCTTGCCTCGATGATTCTTTAAGCAACGATACGAAATATCGCATGAGTACCACCGCGACCTATACGTCTCCAATTTCATGTAAGCTTCTGTGCTTGCGCCAACGGAAAAAAAAGCCAATTAAACAACGTATGCGCAACTTCCGCTTGGAAAACAAAAATATAGATAACATTGAGGGATAATTTCATAACATCATTTACGCAATCAAATAAATCTAGCATGACAAACACATCATTCGTTCTAGTCATATGTCATAATTATGTGCGTGGGTCACTTAAGCTTCTCAGTCGACCACTATACGAACAGTATGAGGGGTTGATGGCTGTAGGCCCTACTGATGGGGGAAGATGTGAGCAAATTTCATGGATTTTGTGAGCTTGTATTGGCAAAATACACGAATTTTTCATCCCGGATGGAGCCGATGCTAATACGGACGTCCCGATGTCTTCACGTATTCTCCCGGAATGAGTACGGAGGCAACACGGAGTAGCCGGTGCCTACAAGGAAGGAATACGGAGGCAACACGGAGTAGACGGTGCCAACAAGGAAGAGTTTGTATTGATTTTCATTCGTGATGTCCGGGATGAAAAATTAAGCTAGCTTAATTTTTTCCGCGGACATGCCGGATGACTTCAAGGAGTCAACACGGTCATGCCGGAAACAGTACGGATGATCCCGGATCGACGATCCGTGGTCACCCGTGATGCGATCCGTGAAAGTGTAAAAGGGGCTTTAGTAAGCTATGTTGTATGATTATCATCACTGTCTAGTGGTTGACTAGAGAATACAAGTTATATGGCCTCTTCAATTTCCAGCGGTGAGGGAAGCATTTCAACGACTCGTTTTCCACTCCACAATGCATGATGGATCACGGAATCGGCATGCCGTATACCCACTTTCTCTATCAACAAAAATAGTCTGCGTCTGTGGAAATTACCAGATGAATGTATCTTCTTCTTTTTTTTATTCACTGAATTGTCGCCATTCATGAGAGGATAATGATCGCGAGTAACACGTGCATTTCTGTTGGATAAATGATCCTCTCGGTTAATTCTGTGTAGGCCTACTCATACGACCACTCTCGCTCGTGCCATGCAGTACCACGATGTGTGCAATAGCATTATACATTCAGGAGCTCTTCAACGCATGGATATTTCCTTCACTCGCTCGAGCGCAGAACGTCTACAGGTTGCCTCCTATGGCATGTATGGCGACAAATTCTTTGTTGCACCCTTTCTCTTATGATGACAGAGTAGCTTATTACAACCCATCTTTGCGGATGGAGAACGCAGAAAAATGAAAATATCATAATATCAATATTAATCAATCAAAATCAATGTTCTCAACGATCCCTCACGTTGAGTTCTTCCCTGGAATCCAAATTCGTATTCATTATCTCTCGGATACCGGAAAGAATCGCTCGTTGAAGGGCACTTGTGCCGTCAAAAATCTCAAAAGCAATTTTCTTGACGGATGGAAACCGTCCCGGGAGAAATGGATGTTATATGGCTCGGATTGTCGTTGCTACGTAGTAACTGAGTCATTTCATTTGACAATGGACCGATTCATCAATTACAGATCATGTAGCTATACCCAAAAGTGCAGTCTATCTGCTAAATATATCGAGTGTTTGATATCAACGAGACAAGTAGTTATCGAAACAGGAGTCATTGTTATTGTTCATATCAACTATTGTATCGGAATTGTTTTGAAAAATTGCCCCGGCATAGTATTCATGGTGTTTGCTATTTGGTTAATATTTGAAATCTGAATGTAGTTCTTGTTGTTGTTTTTTGTGGGTAGTTTTTGTGAGCAAAGCAAACATTATTCTTTAGTACCTTGGATTGTGACATCGGGTCGTACACAAGGCTTTCTTTGTTTTATTCCAGCTGAAGTAATTATAATCTCTTTTAATGACAAATTATTTCCAAATCGCATTGATTTTCAATCCCAACTTCAAATATGATTTTGCTTATTTTTCAAAAGAATGGGGTAAAATGGAATTGGTTGTTCAGTAAGTACCATGGGCCTATGCGTACAGTGTGATGTTTAAGTTGCATTAGTGCATTTTGGTGTCATTAACGAGCGATTAAAAAAAGTGAAAAGCACATCCATCTTGAGCAAGACCTCGTCATCATGAACGTCATTATAGATACGACAATATAATATGATAACGAGTCGGCCCTAATTTCTCCTCCTTTCTTTACATCTTTTCCTCATGACCACTAATCGCGTAGTCCTCAGCATTCTCGTTGTCATATCAGGAGAGTCTGAGCAATACATAAATGACAAGCTTCAAATACATGGTTAGGATTTGACTTTTTTCTTTGTTTATACTTTGCAGCGTAACCGTTGATAAGACAGTCTATGCACTGACGGTGACAACTCTACCATGTACGCCACAGGTGGATGTTTGCTAGCTTTCCCCCACAGGGAAACGCTTTCAGAAACCTCTCGACTCGATGAGCCCATTGATCCGGTATAGAAAGCAAAGTCTTAGTCGATGGGATCTTCCTGCATGAAGCTAGTTTCTAATTTCAACAAACACCATCCAAGCTGCGGTCGAGTGATCAACGATTTGTAGGAAAACCGATTCCCCTCGCTCACGGTTGTTTCAAATCCCAGTGTGGCATGGCGATGAAGATGATCATACAGTACAGACACTCGCCGACAATGATCATGGCCACAAACATGCCGAGTCCCTTGTCGAGGGCGAGGGCAAACTCGCGCCACAACATGGCGTTTAGTTCTTTGTTCCGACTGTCGCGCCGGTGGTGCATCCGAGCCTTCATCTGGAGCTTGTGGTCGATGAGTTGCGGCTCGTAGAGCTGGCTGTTTTCGTTGTCGTGCACCTCCTCGCTTCCGCTGTCGTTGCCGTGGGTGTGGGCGTGGGTGTGCGAGTTGCTCTGCCGCATGATTTGGGGAGCCTTGCCGTTGGGGCTCTCGATGTTGTTGTAGGTCCTGATTGGGGAATAAAAGTAACGTGTTTTGTTTTGTTTTGTTTTTTAACAACAAAAACCAAACCAAACAAAGTATTACACACATACACACAAAGGTTCTGAGTGTTATCAGCAATATCAATCTATCGAACCATTCGAAGAAGGAAGGTCACTCTAGGAAAAGCAACACATTTTTTTTTTTTGGCCTTAAATGATGGACACATGATATGGGATTATCAAACAATATAAATCAAACGAGAGCATTGACATGTACATTGATTAGATGCATCTGTAATCCATTTGTAGAAAATATAAAGAAAGACTTTATTCTTCCTTATTTCATGGCCTGTAGACTTTCACAAGAGGAAACCTACCAAAGTTGCTATAAAATGATACGCATAATGGCACGACATTATTTGGACGAGGTGAATAAGACTTGGAGGTATACCTGCTTTTCCTTTTTTTTTATAACTGTGGTTACAAACCCTATGAATATGGCACACGTCTTTTAAAAGAACATTCATCATTAACGCGTATTTTATCTTAGCATTGTCACTATCACGGGCCCCAGGCGACTAGCAATAGTCAGCAAATAGTATCAACCAGCACTGACCAGGCACATTGTGCCAATACGAAAAGTAAGTAAGTAATTGACGACCTGTTTGTAAATGCAGTAAACAGGTTCTTTAAGAATGGTGCAACCGCCCATGAACGAGTTTTCCAATTTAGAGCTTTCGAAAAAAAGAGAAAGCTTTACACAATGTTCCTGAGATGATCAAAGGAAACACAGTACTAAAGAGGGAGAAATATAATTATTATCAGCAATGAGATTTTACGCTTATTGTGCATGGCTCATCAGATAACTATTATGATGATAGACTGGAATGTTACGGCGTGATCATTGGTGATAGGAGGATTCAAAACGTGACGTAGCAACCCTTTGCTCTGCCTTATTGGACACCAGACTTTGAGGGCTTTGTCAGGGTTTCTCTTTTGAAATTTTGAGGAATTAGTCGCATTCTTCATGTTGGCAACGGTTGAGGAGACGATAGCAACATGACGCAATGCTCACTGTTTCTAAAGTCATAATGTATAGGTCCAATTACACTGAAGCGACAATCATTAGCTGTAAAGCTCTACCACCAATAACCATTAACATTCTGCCATAACTACAACAGCTGTGATCGTTTTCTGCCTCACTGATAATTTTGAGACATGAAGAACATGAAGACTATATGATTCGCGCGACTGTCTAAGTTATATCCTGAGGGTGCAAAAAGGAGCTAAAAACGGATCGATTAAGTGTTGAGGTAGTTGACCTCTGAAAGAGAGAGAATGAGAGAGAGAGAGACAGAGAGAGAGAGAGAGAGAGACAGACAGAGAGAGAGACAGAGAGAGAGAGAGAGAAGAGTCTTTCAGACAGAGTGGTAATAATAAAAGAAGCATACTTCGTCTCCCTCGACGGGTTTTCGGCAACGGTTACCACCTCGGGGAGACTGTGTCGTCTTCTGCGGAGGCGCTGCAGACGCCGGATGATCATGTATCGTAACCACGAGGGCATTTGTCGCTCGCCGCCCGTGTGGTAAATGCGGAGGACGATGACGGCGCACACGACGGCCCCGCATCCCAGGGCGATCATGATGAAGAAGAAAGTCACTGCAAAGAAAGCACGGGAGAAAGGCAATATTGCTGTATCAGCAAACACTGTGCTATTGAGATCACTGCGCTCAGTTACACGATATTTGATACACTCCATCTACATTGATTGTTGCTTAAAGGGATGGTACAGTGTTGGTAGAGATGAGAATTGGGCTTTTAACTTTTTGCGAGATACCAAGAAAACACTTATGAAATAGTACAGAGCATACCATTTTAACAGGAATTCAAAGTTTATTTGATGAAAATCGGGTTTGGAATGACTGAAACATCCAAACACAAAGTCAAAGTCAAAGTGATCGTGATAAAAGGTGGGTCCCACACTTTATTAGAATCGCTCTGTTTTGGATATCTCAGCCATTTCAAAACCAATTTTCATCCAATAAACGTTGAATTCCTCATGGAATTACATGCTCTTTCATATTTCATAAGAGGTTTCTCATTATCTCACCAAAAAATGTTAGAAACCTGAAATTAGGTCTCAACCAAAACTATACGATCCCTTTAAATAATATGCTTAGTTGGCTTTTATATTGCAATTGTTAACAAAACTCTTCTCTGGCTTCCACCATGCATCAAAACGTTGAAGTCATAGACTCCTATCAATTACGGAAACGTGTCTGCACAATGTTTCTTGCTCGTCTATGTAGACACGAATGGAGGGTAAATGTCACTGACATTTTCCTTTGGAACATCTTCTATTTTTCTTTTGAAATTTTTCCTCTGGTAATAGTGGTGGTGGTGATGGGAGGGGGGGGGGGATTGTCTGGGATTGGTGTAGGGTACTGACTCTGGTGCTTTTTTTTTCTATCGGGGGAACTTTTGTTTTGTGTATCTGTAGCTCATATTGTAGATTAATCTTTGTTTACCTTTCCTATTAAGAAAATTGACATAATGAGGATGACTACTAATACGTTTGTGTTTTAAGCCATAACTATGAGTTATCATTGCATCTTGAGCATTATAGATATTTCTTTCTCATAAGCTTCGAGCGTTTGACTTTAAAACATTTCCTTTTCCCCCCAAAGGAGAAATGATATGATATAATGAGAAAACACTGTTATGGAATCACATTTTCAGGGTTCACGCGTGTGTGGGTGTGTGTGTGTGTGTGTGTGTGTGTGTGTGTGTGTGATTGTTCGTGTGTTTGTGTGTTTTTGTGTTTTTGTGTTTGTTTTTGTGTGTGTGTGGATCAAAAGGATAGTAATGACAATGGAGATTATCTCGCACTTGAGAAAACAAAGACTCTTACACACACAAACATACAAGCCAGTAGAGCTCTGTGGACCAAAAATGAAAACGTCACATTTGAGATGATGAAGGCAGTGACCACTAACTGAGCCGACAAGACAGCATCTAGATGTACTTTCTACATCTGATGTGCATGTGCGTGCGTATGTGTATATGTGCGTTTGTGTGTTTTATCGCAATCTGTTGTATAAAATGCATTCATTGGAATCAAGATGTACCAATCAATTGAGAGCCATTTCGCCGCAAGACCTAAATGAACTCTCTTGTATATGACAGACGTCAGTCACGTGCTCAAGGGTCTAATAATATCCATCTCATTGAAATCAGACTTTTCAATATAATACAAAGAAACAGAAAAAACAACATCAGCAACATGACGGGAGAAAGCAACCATCACTCAATTGCGAGCCTGGAAGTCTAAGTACCTAAATGGACGCATTTCTGTATTTGATGGTGAATTGTCCATCGAGAAGTCATTTTGGTTGCTGCAGTAGTACGAGGGCCATGGTCACTTACTTTCCTCCCCCCTCCCCCCCCCCCTCCCCCATCGAGTCATCATTGGTGTACAGGAGCTGTTGACAGTTTACGCTTTGTCTGTCAGACGAAAACCATTCAAACTCCAATTTTGAAATATATTGCTTTCCCTATCAAGAATATGCTTTATTGAAATATCTCTTACGAATTATAGGCAGCAATATTAACAAATAGTAACTAACAAAAACATTTGGGAAAGGGGAAGCTTTTTTTTTGATAAAGTGGAAAACCCACTTTTTCCATAAAAATGCCGACTGATGCATTCAATTTTGATTCAAGTTTCCCTCGACTTCAGAAAAATTTACGTTTTTTTTTAAATAAAAAAGAGTAGAGAATATGTGACTACTTTATACAAACTTCAGCACAGTATTATTCGATTGCACCGTCAATTATAGTAAAATGAATTCGAGGTATACACTCTTGTAAGTCAAGGTAACCAATGAAGAAACATATTTCAAAAACAATAACGACAATAACAAGACAACCGTACAGCCTTGTTACAAAGTCTCTTATTTCTTTCATGGAAACGAATCGTTAATTATACTGTAAATGCCGAGAAAGCTTCGGGGAAAATGAAATCACGGAAACACAATATCATATCTTGTATTTCTATATGATATTGAAATGCTTTCAGCTTTCAGCCAGAGACCGATGCACAATGTCCACCTATGACCTTTACTACACTTCGATTGGAAATTCAAATAGGAATTTCTGCCGGTTCGCTGTCCATGTATGCCATATATATACTTCGCATACAGTCTCTTCCAGTATAGAACTCCAATGTATTTTCATTGCACATTCTCGATTTCAATAAAACTTGGTCATAAATTGAGGACACCGTCCAGTAGATCACAGCAAAATGGAGGAAGAACTGGTAATACCACAACCTTGCTTTCCTGAAGTATCAAATTAGGTTAAAAATAGAAAACACTGGTCAATTTAATATTGCCGCAATGTTCGATACCTTGTCACACTTATACTAATGCCATACCTGGGCACTAGGAAGCTGCAGTAAATCGCTAGCATGGAAGCAAAGAAGTACATGACTATTTTGATACGTAGATATTTTCCATGCACAAATAACAACAACTGAATGTTTGGTTTTTTTTTTTTTTTTTTTTTTTTTTTTTTGGGGGGGGGGGGGGGGGGGGGGTTCTCTCAAAGATCACCAGAACTCCAATATGTGCAGCGGGAAGTCCCCTGCAGCCTCATTATTTCTTGATGGGAAAAATCATGAAAGCATGATGGTTGTCGTAGTCCCAAGAACGGAAGAGGATGGATCTGATTGTCCTAACTCAGCTACAAAGGGAAAATCTTTATGTTGAAGGTACTGGTAAAACTGACCATATAACTTCAGTCTAACAATATGTTTTTTAGTTCTTTTAAGCCGTTGACATTGCAAGTGTTATCCTTTTAAAAATATGCTTATTTTCAAACCTGGCATTGCCTGGCGCCGACATATTTCTCTCATGTACCTAACAGCTAAGAGTAATTGTGATTACGAGGACAGCTTGAACAGTACAGGTTTTTAGTCTATTTTTAGGACACGAGTAACATAGTATTCACGTATAGCAATAGAGTCTTTTAGAATAACCATGACGTAAGAATATTAACCATGTCTATATTAAAGGGATGGTATAGTATTGGTTGAAGTGAGAATTCAGCTTTTAAGTTTTTGCAAGGTATTCAGAAATCACTTTATGAGATGTTCAGAAGCCTACAATTCTAAGAGGAATTCAAAGTTTGTTTGATGAAAATTGGCTATGAAATGGCTGAGATATCTAAAAACAAAGTAAAACAAAGCCATCCTGATACAAGATGGGCCCCACCTTTTATTAGGATTGATTCGTTTTGGATATCTCAGCCATTTCAAAGCAAAATTTCATCAAGTAAACTTCGAATTCCTCTTAAAATTATATGTTCTTTCATAAATCATAAAAGGTTTCTCATTATCTTTAAAAAAAAATCATCATTAAAAAATACTAAAAACCTCAGACCCCATCTCAACCGAAACTGTCCCATACCTTTAATATACATTTTTTTTTCGCCTTCTCTGCTGCATTGCATAATGACATCTGTGTTTGTTAACTCAATTTACATTATTCAGTTGTTATTAGACACGATCATTCATTGAAGAAGTTGTGAGATATACAGAAATTGACAGGTTCTTTTTTTCACGCAAGGTATATATATATATATATAGGCCCTATACATCAAATGCCAGTTTTCTAATCACAGTCTGTGTCTTTTTTTCTCTTAGCTCACTGAAGTTAACGCTATTATGGTTTTACGGCGAAATCTCTGCATCTAGGACTAATATTTTGAAGTTACTATGCAGATCAACTATGTTACACACGTAGCTGCCTTAAGCCTCACATTGACATATTGGCACCCGAAAGTAGGTCGTTGTTTTCTCACAAAATACTTCTTGTATATATTTTCGTGTCTATGACCGAGGGCTGTGGCATTTTGCCTCCATGTCTCTGCCCTGGTAAACCTTTAATAAATTGAATTTGCTGATGAAGTAATATCCCATCGGGAATACATTTTATGATGACGCGCCTACGCAAGACCGACACAGCAAATTACAAAAGCATCAAGTGTGGTCATGCCTTAGCCATCATGATTATTTTGTCGCACGAGCTTTTTGCTATGCACCGAGGACATCGCATTTCTTTATGTGAAGGGTCATTTGCTCGTCATCACTTCTGCAAAATACTTCAACATTACACAAGTTGTATAGAAGAACACACATACACACGCACACACACACACGTACCTTAAATCACATCGTATAATGAAACTTCTCAGGATGGCGCCAAACTGTTCCGAAATTGACACAAAATGGGAATACGATTATGGAATTTTTAATTTCGTGCGAAGTTGACCCCGAACTTGGTCACAATTAAGGCAATCGACAGCTGAAGTGAGTACGATGCCAAGGGAAGGTCATAATGGTGGCGTCTGAACCACGCACACAGTCTATATTAAGGGAATGGTATAATTTTGGTTGAGATGGGGATTCAGATCTGAACTTTTTGTGAGATGATTAGAAACCAGCTATGAAATATTAAAGACCATACAATTCTACGAGGATTTCAAATTTTATTTGTAGAAAGTCCGTTTTAAATGGCCGAGATATCAAAAAGAGAAAGAAAACAAAATGGTCCTGATCAAAGTTGGGTCCCAAATTTCATTAGGACCTCTTTGTTTTTTGGATATCTCTGACATTTCAAAACCAATTTTCATAAAATAAATTTTGAATTCGTTTCAGAATTATATGCTCATATTTTATCGGATTGAGGTTTCTCATTATCTCACAAAATAAATAGGAAACCTAAAGCCCCATCTCAACCAAAACTACACTATCCCTTTAAGATGTCAACCTTTATCAGCAAGTTTACGCGAACGGGACACGCAGATTTTGCCAAGGCCCACGAAGTTTAATACTGCTGGAGCATGAGAAACTGCACCGAGCACCAGCGGTCACGCGATGACTGTTCAGATGCCCTCATTAATGGCCCAATGCTCAGAGCTGCCAAATTTGAACATTCATTTTTTTTCAATGTGGACAAAAAAAAGTCTTTTTGATGGCTGATGGAGATTTGCCATCTGTTATTTTCTGGTATATCCACGTTGTTCCAACTGGTGGCCGAAAAAACAGAAAGACAAAAGGGACACCTTCTGAAGTGACTGAAATTTTCCCGTCACCACCTCATCCTGTTAAGTTTCAATCTTCAATTTCAATTTTCAATTTCAATTTTTCAATTCCCATCTATATTCATATTTCTCATGAGAATGGCATAGAAAAAATATGCAATACCAAATTGCAAAACATAAATTCGGTGAAATATCACCTGAATGCACAACAGTCTGTCTCAATATAAACACAAAGGTCTGTTTGAGGTAGTGTTGGGCTATGTTCGAAATGCGAGAAATATGATGGAGCCTACGTAAAAGCAAGCTTGTTCAGTCGTACAACGATCAACGTCAATGAAACTGTGCCGTAAATTCAGGTGTTTTCGATGAAGGGAATTGAAGTTGCCAAAAAGTATACCCTTATTTCATTATGCTTAACGTGGGAACCGTTGTTTTATGAAGCATGTTGTAAAAGAGTTTCAAACTGACCCACTCTGAATGAATTAAACACTATGAATGACAAAGCTCCTGTAGGCTTTAATGTATGCATATAGTTTTCGACACTGTTTAAGTTTGATTTATCTCTTTACCGTGTTTACTGGAATCCAGCTTTGCTATTGTTTCTGTCTTTAATAACACAAATAAAGTGCGATAAATCAAACATCAATTGAAATCTTGAATTCTGGCTTATTGCAAAACGCCTAAATTAAGATATTGGTGATCGACTTTGATAGGGGCGGGTCGGAAACAAGCAATTTTTAAATTGATACATACACACAAGTATCTATATAATCTTTATTTATTCTATTTAAAGTGTAATGTTCAGAATTGGAAAGAGTTAACAGGTAAATGTTTTATTTATCATCCTGAATAGAACCGAACCACGTTGAGCAATCTCACTGCAAAACTCAGATGTGATTGTCTCTCTTTGCTGGTGAGTGACTTCGCACACATTTCACTTGTTTACTTTACAATCGAGAATACAGGAATTCTTGAACAGTTCGCGCTCGCGGCACAATTAATCATCATGCAGTTTTGCAATTCATTCGGAAGTAATGCCGAATGCAATCTCAAAGTTTCCCCATCATTTCTCATTCTCCACACAATTTTTTTTTTCTCAAAGGAAGTATGTTCTTCGTTGGAATTAAATCCCGAGTGACCCTGCTCAGAAAAAGGTTCTCGTCATGTAGCGCGGCTTGGACAGTACGGGCGCTATTTCCGATTGACGAGTTTTCCCTATTCTAACTGTGCTTTTTAAAAACCTTGGAATTCTTGCTTAGCCGTAAAGCACGGTGTTCTAAATTCGTCAACCAGATGAGTCATGAAACCTGACCGACCTATGACTCAATCAGACATTAAATACAAATCATATATACGATATTTACATGAAAACAAAACAAACTTTTGGTTGGCTTATCACATGAAAAGGTAGTAAAGCGCCCAACGTTCCGCTGCTTCTTATGCTGTCGGTTTTAAAACTTGACCATCAACCGTGATATCATACGATATCCCACGTGCTTATAATTATTATGATCATGACATATCAACATGCCAGGCACTTAAGCATTAATGTCTTTGATGAGGTTTATAAGGTCTCTGTGTGAAGGAGGGGGAAGGTGGAGAAATGGGTTCACGGACATAACTTGGGTGGCCCACAATACAGTAGGATAATAAATGCTATGTGAGACAATAAACAGAACGATATGGGCTTACGATGATTACTGACTGCTGGCATGGATGGTAGGCTTCGTATTGTGTCTTGGGGGTACCTTGAAAGGGGGCTCGGCTTTAGTTTGATATAAACATTTGAAAGGGTGGTGGTGGTGGTGGGGTGTGTGTGGGGGGGGGGGAGGAGAAGGTGTTTGTCTACGGCAAAGAATGCAAGAAGTTAACCGTGTGATTTTCAGCGCTCATGTATCGCAGTTACAACAATAATAATGATCGATTGTGTCACATAACATAAGAAGACCCTAAACGTAACTTTAACAAGACATTGGAAACGACGATGTGTTATATAGCGTGTAGTTACGATATCGAAAGACCTTTCTTGTGGTCTCTTAACACCTCCTACCATAACTGGAACCAGTAGATTATAATGACTCGATGATGATGCGTGCGTTGTTTCATGCCTAAATAATAATGCTATAAGAGTGGCGCACCACTTCGCGTGAAGAAGCGTCACAACGCAGACTAAAGACGGATGGAATCTCTCCCCGTCTAAACAGCGAGGAGGAGAGATGACAGAAGCCTTTCCAATCCAGCGTGCTAAGACTCGTGCCGGATAAATAATCGTATCGCCACGGGATGAATGTTTAAACTCTGCTGACATTTTGCGTGATGTTCTCCATTGGCCTGAACTCGTGGCGACATGAAAACAAAAACTATTCCCCATGTTATTCTATTGTTTTTGTTGACATTGTACATGCCCAAGTGGGTCATTCTGTGTGTAAGGTGGAAAACTTCTAAATGTCCACAATGTTGAGACAATCTCAGGGGCGTCTTTTTAAGGCATACTCTTCTATTCTGTGTATAATATTATATATCTATACTTGAACTCAGAGAATCGTTTGATTCAATCTTCATTGGATCGAAGAGATGGAGGGGGTAGGAATCACACTCGTATTACGTACGGGTACTTATCATGGGGGTGGTTCTCATTGCAATATGACGTAGTTGGAATGAGCTTGAACTCAGTGTATACAGTACGTCTCGACAAAGGTTCATGCAGTGACGTAATGGTGATGGCATGGTTTCAGGTCCAGCGTCTTTATCCACACCGAAGAAAGTATCGATATTAATCTGTCAGATCCCGAGTTGAGCGCTAGCCCTTGGCCATATAATGCAACTGCTCTCGGAAATATTGAGCAGATTTGAGCTATCACTGGATAAGAGAGAGAAAGACATGATGGATGTAGGGAGAGAGGAGACGGGGGTGGGGAGCAAAATAGCATCAAGGAAAGAGAAAAAAGATTTCGATATCTGCTGCAGGACGCATGTTTTCAGCCTAGCCCTGGGCCAATTTAAGCAGTGATATGAAGCAGAATCGTTTCCATTTCACGCGATCGATAGTTATGTTTCGAGGCTCACCATGATAGCTTCGTTTGCTGCTAGCAGGCATGCAAATATACGAAGCACAAAATACATCGATATGGATATATCTGAGGACAAGGGGGGAAATATATTCCAAACACACCACTGCGCCGTACAAACTAACCCTTGGGCGACAGAATTGCTTCGATCGTAACTGCCCAGAAGTGACAACAAATTGATTACGTTTTGATTGAATTTTCCATAGTTAGTTTTTTCCCCTTTCTCTTTCTCCTCTAATATCCAATGCGTTGATAGAATTAGATCGATTTGACGTCAAATTAAATCGCTGTAATTCAAAACACTGGGGATGTGTTATTACCACGAGAGAGTTTATTTCAGGTTCTCTCTCAGAAGTATGGTCTATTTTGGCCAGAGGACGATTCTTATTACGCCAATAATGAGAGATAAGACATAAATGTATAATTTCGAAAATAGAGTAACTTTGTTACCAGTGACGTAATGCGTGTCATCTCCCTCCTACTACAGGCCTAATAATATGAGTAGGTCAATATTCTCAAAATGGAGAAAATTATATCATAAAGTTTTAGATTGTTTAAAAAGGGGACTGTGAGGTGATCATGATTCCTCAAAATAAACTCTGCATAGGCCAACATCGCATATCAAGGTTTGACACTGTTCTTTCTGCCCGGCAACTGCACTGAAGCACGTGCATGAATGCGGGGTGCTTGTCGTTTCGTAGTTACGTGTTTCAGACACAGTTTTTTTCGTTGCCTGTAAACAGTTATAACCAATTACATAATAGTGACATTTTACATGACTGGAAGATGCGTTTGGTCTTCATGTCACCTGGGCAGTGTGTCTCTTCAAGTGATGTAACTAATAAGTTAAACTTAAGAAGCGACAATTAATTGTAGCGATGAGTTGCTGTTCAGTTTCAACCTATAGCACACGACTTCAAAAGTCAATGAGTGTGGCAGAATCATACGAGGCAATAAAGTAATGAATACTTTTTACAGCCCCCCCCCCCCCCCCCGGCAAAAAAAAAAAAAATCCAAAAAATTTAGACCTTCATCAACCTCTTCTAAGAAAAACGGCTGTAGATTTATTTCCTTGAATTGGAATGCTTAATTTTTACACACTCCTGTCACTCTCATTCATTTCGTCTAGGAACTAAACCAAACACAAACGAATATGAACAACTGTTGAAAGCCGGGGTTGAAAGGGAACAACTTCCGATCGCTGGTGGAATGATACCAACCAAGGTCGGTTCTGATTACTTGCTACAAGTACACTCGGGTGTCATCATAGTGCAGAGAAGACGGAAAATGGAGAGTGGAAATGACGATGAGCAGAAAAGAGCAAAAGGTGAAAAAGGTGAAATATTGATCTCAATCGTACGTCTGGTACATCTAAAAGCACATCAATCTCAGCTGTGACAGTCGATTATTGTCTGCGTCCGTTCCTTTATGATCGCTGATGAGCCCTCTAGCTCCATACCCCCCCCCCCCCTCTTCGAGATGGTATCCCGTTCTGATGCCCCTCCCTTTTTCGACATCACCAGCAGAATGATTCATAATTCATAAGAAGACAAACTATAAGAGATGAGGATAAGGTATGTCGAGCATATAAACATATATATGTTTATGTTTGTATGAGATCTGTCTGTCGTAGTGCTGCTACCTTCTGTCACCAACTCCCTGTTGGTGTTTATGCAAAGCTCAGTGAGTGATATTTTTTTCCTGGAACGATAGGCTACCGAGAGAAGCGTGCAGACAAGGCAATAGTGCACAACACGCGAATCCAGTGTTTCTCGCACCGATATTGCCTGGAAGATGCCGCGCATGTCGTCACGAAGGAGGAATGCCCTGCGATCTGTCTTGCAGTCCATCTTTACGCTGGATAGGCGGGAAATATTCTGCGAATATTCCTGACAAACACGAGTTTGGCATGGACCATAGTGATGACTGAAGTACGATTTTTTTTTACTGCATAACCCTTAGACATCAATGTTACTACGTCCTCTCATTCACCACGGAGGCCCATCATTCTCCCATCAGTCAGCCACCTGACTTTAGTTCCGTTCTGAAGCAGACAGGTATCGCGAAAGAAGCTCAGTCACGATCAAGGCCTATCTCTTATTGATTTTACGCTTTATATACACCTGAATGACAATTCAGTTCACTTAGTGAGTTTACATCTCTGAAATAATCATTATATTTGTGTTACGAGTCATCATCGAGCGGATATCTCAGCTCATGGACTGCCATAACATGAACAAAAGATCAGATGGAGCAAGATTTTTGCAGCCTCGTCAGAGGTGTACTGTCACGAATGGGTTTAACAGAGGTGTAAGAATTGCTAGATCATCCACTAACTTTATGAATATTATGATATCTGCATGTACAAATGATCGGGGCGTTGTATGGAGGTGACGACTACACCATCTTCACTAATTTTGGCGCCTTGTTTCAACTTTTTTTTCATGTTTCATGAAACATGTGGAGCTATATAGAGCTATAGCTATATCAATATTCTTCGTTTTAATGAAAATTCCTCTATTCAGTTAGTTTGATTTGTCTATATTTATTAGAAGCAATATCATTAACATGAAGTAAATTTCACTTTAATCGGTCGTTGCAGTATCACGTGTATCAATATCAGTGTAATCACGGGGCTCTTAAATCACTTCTGAAGGGAACTTCCAGGTCATTCAACGAAAGCTGGGTCGTTATTGCAATTACAATGCCGAAAGTCTCTCAAAGCTTCATAATTTCGGCGATTTACACATAACACTTGGGAATTTTCGGGAGAGGCGCTGCAAAAATGGAACAACAAGACACAGTCCTGGTGTAAGTAAATTCACTTTCTTTTCCGAGTGTCGAAAAATGTATCTATATCACTTGCATAATATATCTCCCACTCCATCCTTGGTGTAATTAAATTCAACCACATACCGTATATGCATCATAGGCGATCGTGTGTATACAGTTCGTTCCCTGTAGCTTGCAGAATTAATATATTATGTATGACAGCGCCTGGTTATGGTTGTCTTTAATTAAATGCGTAATTGAAACCCGGTGACGATTCATGTGGAATAAATTTTGTCTTGGTTTCCTAACCGTTGGGTGTTGTTTTGCTTTCATCATCCCCTCGGCTGGGTGTAACGGAGATGTAACCAGTACAAGTAACAGTGCTGTCCCTTCCGACTGTCTTTCATCATTGCTGACATCGTTCGATTTACAGTAGGACAGCGAGAAGCTATATTTCAGTTTTCCTAAAAGCGATTCCGTAATTGATATTCGCGATCTGAACGCGTTTCAGGCGTTTCGAAATTTCGAGCTTCAACGCTTGGGATCCGCGAAGCAGTTTGTCATACAAACAATTGCAAATGTAATGAACACATCAGGTCAATCAGAGCTAAGGCAACAGATATTTCTTGATGAGGACTTGAAAACTTTGCAAAAATAGGAAATGAATGTGATATATTCACACCTGATGATGGGCATACATGATAACTAGTAAATATAGATTATTGTCCCAGGAAAATACGTGCTACAAGGAAGAGCACAAAAAAATTGTACATATACACAGGTCAATATAATAGTAAGGTGGTGGTTGTGTGGGGGGGGGGGGGGACGACGCATAATGATGAGGTGAACCTCTCTGAAAAACCAAAGTGACCAGGAGATGGGAAGGAGTTTCCAATCTGGTAAGGGTTCGGATGGAGGTTTCTCTCTATGATAAGATTGTGGCGTTTCCTATCAAAAGAAAAAAAAATCCAGATGTAGTTGCCGCTTAGGAAAATTGTGAAAATCTCCCCCTCCCCCAGAGTAGTGTGTAATCATGCGTCCGCACGTTCACGTTCAGATTGTCCTAAGCGAACGTCAAGTCGTATGTTTGTGTGTGTGTGGGGGGGGGGGGGGGCGGGGGGTGGTGCATGCATTCCCACAGTTACGGCAGTGTACATAGGAATATAACATATATATTATAAGATAATTAGATTCTGTACTGTAACCACAAAAAAGTAGAAGAAATATATATTGTATACGAAAAGGCATATATCATTTATAACAGAAGCGAAACTTCCTTACAAATTTGTGACAGGAGAACATCGCAAACAAAGAGGTATGATGTAATACTGTAGTGAAGGGAGAAAGAGAGAGGAAAATAACCCTGAAACACCTCTCTCACGAGTAATGGCGATCTACAACGTCCGATTTGTGCGGCACAGAAAAAAAATATCGGGGAAAGGCATCCGTAAACACACGAACACATTGCACTGGAACATAAAAAAAAGAAGAGAAACAACCATCATAACTCGACAGGATTCCTTTTAGACCTCTGACGTCAATAATGCTTTAACGTCAACGATAAAGTAGGTGCATCCACCAGATGGTCAACTCACCTAACACGGATGTAGTGTCGCCAATGGGCGGCATGCTGTCCGCCACCAGCTGCTGGAATAGAATCATGGCCAACAGGTTGCTGATGGCCAGGGTGACTTTCTCGCCCGAGTCCGGATGGGACCAGAACGTGAGAGCCATCAGCATGGTGAGTAGCACCGAGGGAACGACAACTACCTTGGTGAAAAACGCGGACTCACCTGTGGGATGAATGAATACAAGAATACCACCTGTGATATAGGTCTTATCAATCTAAAATAGCCTCTTCGTTGTAAGCAGTGTTCGACCAGATGGTTCTACAATTATCATTACCCCCCGCATTGCCAGGTTCCGACTATTACACACTCAAAATGAGTGAGGAAGGACATTGTGGTTGATATACTTGTCAAGAGCAGCATTTCAGCAGTGGTGATTCGAACTAAAAACCTCCTGTTTAAAGTCCAGAACCTTATCTACTATGCCATACTGGCTGGAAACTAGTACCGGTAATGAACTCAACGATGACGTCACAAATGATCCTGGAGACGAAAATGAAAACAAACAATTAAAAAAATGATGAGGACAATGTGTAAATGTTAAGTATGAAATTCACAGACACAATATTCAAACGCACGGCAGTTAAAAAAAAAATCCTGAGCTTGTCATGATGAGTACAGAGACTTTAGGGACAGGAAAAGAAAATCTGTTTGCAGTTGAAGCTAAAGTTGGTAGTACTAAGAAACACTGAATGCAATGACTGACATGCTATCGTCAATTCCATATGACCACTCTCTCTTTCCAAAGAAACACCTTACAAAAAATAATAATTTGAAGAATTTGAAACCCATTGGCCCGAATTCACGAAGATGGTACAATCTTGCCCATGGTTTAAACCATGGACAATGAATAAAGACCGCAGTTTTGTATGGGACGCCAAGTGTCGCATGGCATATTTCGTTACGAAATCAGTCATTTCGTCGACGAAATGATCATTTCGTCTACGAAATGACTGATTTTGTAGCGAAATAGGCCGTGCGACACTTGGCGCCCCATACAAAACTGCGGTCTTTATTCATTGTCCATGGTTTAAACCATGGGCAAGATTGTACCACCTTCGTGAATTCGGGCCAATAGATTTAAACGAACTCTCTCCATCCTTTAAAAAATATAAAAAGAAAGAAAACTGTCTCGAAACTCAACACAATTAAAAGTGCAAGCAGTACAGCTCAACTGTATAGGGGCAGCTGTTTTTTTTTCTCGTTTGTTTCCTATCACAGAATCAACTCATACATTAAATATGGAAATGAATGGATGCAAGAGAGATATTATGGTTGAGCTATATCTTTGCCAGCAAGTTCCGCTAAGAATCAATATAGAGGGAAACAGGGAGAAAGGGGGATCACATATTGCATATAAGCTGAAAGCGCGTGAACATGACTTCTTTGAATTGAAATGTATGCCACGCTGACACTTTTGAATTCAAGAAAGTGTCATGACTGGCTAGTGAACCATTTTTTTTTCCCAATTTGAACTATGCGCATAAATATTTTGTACCTGTCGCTCATGAATGAGGCACGTTTTCAGCCAGGTGCTTGAATAATTCAGCATTATGTCAAAGCAATCATAATGCATGACTTCAAGCCGAACTGTCAAATTAATCCCATGTTAGGCTTTTCAAGACGAAATTAAAAAAAAAACAGTATATGGAATTCATTTATCATTTGTAGACTAATTTGCTCTGATATAGAAAAAGGAACACCTCCTGAAGAAATGTAGTTGAAAGAAAATAATGCTCATTAAAAAAAAATCTTTGATAAATTTTGTTTCTTATTCTCGTAACACAAGGACATGTGATCGTAATTGGCTTCGTATATCAATTCATTCTCGTGCAGTTACTTGAGAAGTATAGCAAAAAAAAAATATTAAAAAGAATGTATTTGCAGTCACACAGCCTTCTCTTGCATCTGAAAAATGGTTTTCATGCCCAAATCTTTTCGTCATTCCCTCTCCCTGAGACTGCTGTGATTTGAGCTTCGAGACACTTTCTTTTCCATAATGTAGTTGAACGTATATCCTTTAGTGCTACATTATCTTTATTTGATTTTTTTTTTGTGAAGGTTATATCGCTCGTATACTTAGGGCTTTTATGAAGTCTTTCATTCTAGGGCAAACTGCTGTTGCTAGACTTTTAACACATTTACGAGAATGAACTTGGGTAACTTGTGAGAAAATATGCAAAATAGTGCAGTTTGCACAGTTTCGTTAATATTGCTTTGTCTTGTTTTTATTCGTTGAGAGTGTATCCTAGTGAATCGTGTCTTTGTGTGTTAAATATTATGATTTTGGACAACGTATTTGACTTATATGCACTTTTTAACAACTAACTCTGTATTTTACGAACATGTGCCTTTAAACGCGTGTGTGTGTGTGTGTGGGGGGGGGGGTATCTAGTGTTGAGAAGGGAAGGGTTGGTGAGGGGTGAGGGTGACGAGCATGCGTCAAGCTTACGTCTGAGCCGAAGAGTGTAGCGGATCTCCGAGAAGTTGTGCGGGCAGCAGAGGTAAAACGGGCGGAGGTTACTGGCAGCGAAGGACTCCAGCGTCCAGACGCCATTTTGTGCGAAGATGTCATCGGACGTGTCATCCTGTACTTCGAACGTGTGGAACTCGACCTGCATCGGGTGCATAGACAAACAAGGTGCAGGAAGTCGTTTTCATTCTGCTTGCAGCCAACCGGCGTCCCACTGTCGACGCCGATATGCCAGGGGTTAAAGGTGTTATAGACGTTCTTCTTCCTTTCTAAATCCCCGATATACACGTCCCACTTTCTACTTTTACTTCTGCTTTCACTTCATAGTGAAATCGTTTGATCCCTTGGCGCGCTTTAATATAATTCCTTCTTGTTGGTATTGCTTACATCAGTTGTAGAACTTGTGTTTATCTTCCAAAATTGTTTATCACTTCTTGGAAAACCACTTATGGCAGTAGTATGGATTTCGCTACTCAGTGTGTTCACATGAAAACCACCCCATCATTGTTTTTGTATTCACATTTTGGTTCAAAGTTTTCCAATTATACATGGTGCTTACGAAGTGCAGCGCACAAAATAGGCCTTCATCTAACTTACACTCTCCCACTTACACACAATTCACAATCACATGGCATGAAGTCAGTGATAAACAGACCTCAGCTTAACGGCATGGGCCTACCCATACGCCTACCCGCATGCGTGCAAACATTAAAAAAAGAAGAAATTATCATCCCATAATTTCTAGCCTTTTCCTTTTCATGAATGTAGGCCAACACACGGTTAGATAAAGCTCTGCTTATAATACGGTCTAGCGTATTTTTTTTTTCACTTCTTTTAGGTATGATTATAGTACGCCATGTCGCCAATAAGTTATGCATTCAACATATTCAATTCAAGTCACTACAATTTAAGTGCAGTTTCTTTCCATTCGACAAAAGTCAAAACATGATACAAAGCATACGTTTCACAAATCAAATTGCTTTGACAATTTGTAAGAATTATGTTTAGTACAAGGTTATTCATAAAGAATGTTACAAAAAATTACAGCTTACTTGTATACTTTAAGATAATTACTGAAAGGAGTCATGAGAAATGTGGATCACTCAATGAAAAATGTGTAGATAATACATCATCATTATAGCAAGAGTATAACAGTTTAAATGTAATACAGGTAATTATGAAAACATATCGTAAACAGTAACTATTTCATATATTGCAATTAAGAGTAAGATATCAATGTTTACGGCCTAGACACTATTCATTGAAAAGTGTACACCAGGAAAACAATAACAGCAGTTAAGCAGACAAAGATTTTTTCTTTGTATCAACTGACAACTAATTGGCGTAAATCTATCGTAACTCTTTGAACTTCATCATTTACTGCTGAAAATCAAGATGTTAGGGACAGGGTGAGAGTAGAAAAGGTTAGAGTCATCTGCGAATAATCTAAATGAGAGTTTGTCTGAGGCAAAAAAAGAAGAAGAAATCATTGATGTGATTTACGCATAATGATGGGCCTAGCAAGCTTCCTCGTAGAGCACCATATTCAATTTCAATATAAAAGTCATTGACGTTTACATCCATCGGGATCTGTTTGATAAGTAACTCGCGAACCTTTTCTAGCATGACTAAACCTTTCGTGTATGCTCATGTCGTGACAGAATAGTTTGGACAAGAGCATTTCGTTGTTAATTGCATCATAAGCCTCGTAGAAGTCCAGGAAATGTCTGTTGTGTGTGAAACTGTATCAAGTACATATGTGACTTTTCTAACAAAGGTACATGTAGGCAGTGGCGAGTGCGTTTTGCCATGATTATTGGGAACACTGTTGTTATGGTAATGACAATTCCTGCACTGATTTGTGTCTTTTACTTTCCTTGCATACTTCATATCCATTTGATGCTGTGGGCCTACCTGGTGGAAACAAATACATAAAATTAAACTAAGGCAAGGCAAAATAAAACGCATGGAGAAAGTTGATCACTATCGTTATACAACATAAACCGATAGAAATTATGTGAGTGAGAACTATTAAATTGTTCTTGGAGTCGTCCCAGTGTATACCGAAACCATCTCAAGTGCAGTTTCCATCCTCCATAACCAGAAGACCAGTTATTCTCCATTCGCCTTCAGTCAGCCGATGAACGGCAATGTTCGATTTATTTTGCTTTTCGCAAGAGGGAAAAACGCCCGTTGGGTATCTGTGATGATCACATTAATGCTTTTAATCTATGCTAACGCGCGCACAGTTCTTGGAGAGCACTCGATTCTCCGATCAGATGACAACACGGTCCACATCATGAGAAGAGTTCTGCATCATGCATTTAGGTGTGTGAATAATCGCAGCCTCATCCCCAGATACTTGACAATGGCGACACAGCGAGTTGTTGGTGAAGAGCTTAGCGTGCAACGTTCGTAATGCCTTAGATCTATGTTAGTCGTTCTTTTTACCTTCGACGTAATACTCTCTGTGCACAATCAAAATAAATTAGATATAAGTCAATTATCCATCTTAGTGAATTAGTGGTGCAGTATTGGTTGTTCACCCAGAGCCTTGGAGATAAAGAGTATCAAGTGAATAGTCGTGCAATGTTCGTAATGCCTTAGATGTATGTTAGTTCTCTTTCTCCTTTGACGTACTCTCCGTGCACAATCAAAATGCATTAGATATATGTCAATTATCCATCTTACGGAATTAGTGGTGCAGTATTGGTTGTTCACCCCGAGCCTTGGAGATAAAGAGTATCAAGTGAATAGTCGTGCCTGAAGTCGCAAGAGGAGACTTATCAAGCTGGTCCATTTGCCTCTTGAGTTAAATGTTGCAGCAATATTCATACTATGGCCTCCTGATCAAAGAGACAACGTAGTTTTCAGAATTCCACTTTTTCAGTGCAAGAACGAAAGCACCGATCGGGAAGCATCGATTTTCCCCCCGTGCACTTTAAAAACTTTGGTCGAATTCCATCAAATTCCCAAAATTACTCTGTGCCAGTACATTTTAGGAGACCTCCGGATGATTTTCAGACTTTTAAATTTGAACAACTATAAATTAGTTCTACTGAGTACAGAGTTTCAGAGTTCATAGTGATTGGGCGAGGAATAAGAATGTTTTCAAAATTTAAAACAAACTACAATGAACAAGGATGATGACATGGCAGCCTCACCATAAGAATGCATGAGTTGGGGCTCAAGGAAGCAGAACAAAAGAAGAAGGCATGCATAGATTTCACATAGGGTGAGCATGATGAAAAAAGCGGTATTGTAAATGGAATTACACTGCTAGATTTCTGAAATATGTGAGGCTCCTATGTCATCCACACTGTTTAGTGTAATTTGTTTAAGGTTTTTCAGAGTATTGGTTTCTTTGCTCGAGAACCACAATAAATTCCACATATCTATATGTGGAGCTGTCGATTTATGTACTACATGATGTGAAAATATGAAAATCGTCCGGAATGCCCCTTTAAATATCCTTACCTGTGTTACGTCGGCGCTCCACGGGCCAAAAGTCAGATCGCACAGCTGTATATCGAAGGGAAAGTAGCGCACATCCACCTTACACGTGCTGGTCATAATGGCGGGGAAGTGCCAGTCACTTGTTCCATTGTACAACGTCAACACGTACGTCTCCTGGTAACTGATGAACTCCTTGCTGCAGCTGTGTAACAAGCAGACAGACAGACAGACAGATACAAAAACAAAATGAAAAACAATACAAAACAGCTGTATGCTGATCTTCTAATGTCTGACAAACCCCCCTCTTCTCATGTCGAAAAACGGCTTGTGAAACGCCAATGATACTAGTTCAGGTTCACTTACTTTTCATCCCCCCCCCCCATTTATACATATCAAATGCAACAAATGACATATTTTCTCATGTTTGAAGATAACTACATGATGAAAAGGGGAAAATTACCAGTTAGAATATGCGAAAGTGGCAAGTCATATCAAATCAAATCAATTCAAAATTCAGATTCAAATTCAAATTCAAATTCAAAATCGAATTCAAATTCACATTCACATTCACATTCACATTGGAGGCGATGCGCTCTTAAACATTACATAGTTCCAGTGCTGCTTATTCAAACATCTATGCCAATTTCAAATTTCAAATGTTGTTAACTCTACAATAGACGACAAAGATAATTCTATTGCTTTGACTAATGCTGCTTTAATCTTCAAAACGACATTTCATCATTTTCATTCTCTATTCTTCAGTATACGTCCATCGGTCCATGGCTCTTGTGCTCAAAGATGAAATGGGCTTATCAACAGGGAGCGCCATAACAGAATCGTTCGTTCACCTCATAAAGCGTGCTAAAATGCCTTTGTTGACATCTTGGGGAAAATACAAAACACTTCGCAAGCACTTGTATATCTAGAACGGCAAAAATAGGCTGCTCGTTTAGCGCAGACGTGTAGAAATACCTCTTGTCAATCATCTTTCAGGCAAATCATTCCTGCCCTTCCTTTACCCACTTCAAGTGAAATCGAGGTTAACGCGCCACTCGTTTGCCCGTCCGAACGGGGGCGCTGTCCCAGAGTGTTGTGTCATATTTGGATAAAATACAGCGCATGCTGGTGACAAATACCACTCAAGTTTTGAATCCAAACAGAAGAGCATTAAGCTTCCTGAAATGGAGTTTGGCATGTCGAAAAATGTGTGCTTGTTTGACATTTTGTCAAGTTTAAAGCGAAATATTTTGAGGGTTCCTTATACGTTACTAAATTTTCGTAATGTAAGGAGTGAGCAAGGCAATGGTGTACTCGAAATAAAATCTACAGTGATGATTAATAAAATGCTATCAAGAGTTTATTGGGAGTTTTATTCAAATCGACAGCAGCTTGCAGACTTGTCAATATTCGAGAATGTGAATTGAAGCCAGCTTCTCTGCAAGTTATAATACAATCTGTAATTAGTGGAAAGGCTTTATAGAGCGAGAGGGACCATCTAGAGTGGATGTGATGGACATGAGTAGTTGGGGTGCTCAGTTTAGCTAATACATGAAGTGGAATTTGACTGCAAATTGAAAAAATGATAATACGTACTACAAAACCCGATGAAAGTTTAAAACATATTTTTAATGTGTTGTCAAGTACGGAGATGTGATACAAAAATAACACGAAATCAAACCAAACCAAACAATCATTCAACCCAAATTGCCTTCTTCATTCTAGTCCACACTCAGGCGAAAGCCAGCAATATCAGTGAAGGATGTGACTTATGATACAAAAGAAAAATAGAGGGATAAGCTTATTTCCTCCGGTGGGGCTGACCTATGCCAATTGATTCATCCGAATTTGTCGGTCTTTTTTCCTAACTCGTTAACATCAGTCCATACAGCGGTATAACGTCATTGACTTATTCTCCTTATAACATCTTCATTGAGTATTAGAGAACACATTTGGAATTTAAGCTGTATATTATAGTTTACAACTTTCTTAAAGGACATTATTGATGTATGGGACACATCTTATCTCAAGTTTTTGTCTTTCACCTTTCTTCGTTTTTTTTTTGTGTGTGAATGTGACTGAGTTAGAGACGGACTTGCAAGGAGGTTGAATTCAGACATTAGAAAGATACATTCGCGTCTTGACTTGCAAATTTCATCCTCGATCCAAACATTAATCAATTTCACTTTGGAGGAAATGCGACTCGCAGGGCCCAATTTAACTAGTATTAAATTTCGGCCGTAGGTGTAACAAATACACACCTTGCAAGAAAAGGAGAGATTTTGCCACCGATACGCGGAAAGAAACGGCCCGCTGCACTCTTCGATAAAAGCATTACTTTCGATCAATCAACAAGTTCTGGGGAAGTGTATGTTGACATGGAACAAGGGGCTGGCCGTTAAGACAGCCCAGTAGAAATACGGTTTCTCTAGCGTTTCCTACACTGAAAATACAGATGTCATGAAGATAGAAGCTGTATATTTTCGGAGTCAAGCTATATGCGACAATTTTGTCAAAAGGGAAAAATCACCTTGCAACTGACCTTGGATAGCTAATAGTAAGTTAGGAATATGGAGATGATGGTGCCAAGGTAATACCAGTGCCCATAAAGATTAAGCGTAATGTGGAACAGAATGGTATTTTTTTTTTCTTATTGCGTTACAAGAAGAAAGGAAACGGGGACGAGGTGAGGGGACAATACCAGGAGGTGGAGAGGAAGAGAAGAAGAGAAAGAGAGAGAGAAAAAAGGCAAAATGGTGGTATTGCGTCTGAGTTTCTCCGTGTGTTCTTTAGCCAAATAGAAATGCAGAGACTTGGAGTCTCCAAAAACTCAAATAGCCGCGCAGATTGCATTTCTCTGGCCCGTGAAGACTGCATTTCTAAATCTAGAAAGCATGCAGCCAGGGCGTAATTTTCGAAGTGTGCTACAGGAAATCCGAATTTCCTTCACTTCACCTCCCTGATTACAGCACTCTGGCTGCTGCGATGAGATTCTCTGGGCCCGATTCCTTCTCTTTTCGTCGGTGACACTGTCAGGGTGACTGTCGGGGAGAGTTTCACACTCGAGGCACATTAAAATTGACTCTTACCATGGTCCAGTAGACAACAAACATCTTTTTTTTTTTTTTTTTTTGGAGATCCTGATATCGTCCCCATACTACCAGCCACGTAATGAGGAAATCATACACATGTTGTGTTCAACAGGCCGGAAGTACACCGGGCACACGTTGCCATCGAATTAATTGTTTCGACGACAGAGACAGAAATTAAAAGAAGATATCGGGAACTTTCTATTCTCTCCTATCTAACTTGAACATAAAGCAGAAAGAAAGCCTGGATAAAATCGTGCAAGTGGCCGAAATGCTAACATTTGATTGAAAAGATTGTTACTGTTTCAAACATTACTAAAGTTCATAATACCATTAAATTCTTACGTTTCATCTCCAGCGCCATCCACTTTTTGTCCTCTTCTCATTTGCTGTACCCTTTTTTTTCCTTCCCTGCCCTTAACATCAAAACGGAAAATTCTTACATTACTACCCACACTACTACAAACACTGCCGATTTCACTAATTTTATCATTCTTATCACTTCATCTCTTCGCTTACTTGTCTACTTGAATTGCTACAACGCCCATGACCGCTCGATAACCAAATATTGTCTTGTTTGATTTCCGTAGTCTACTTCGAGTGGCCAAACATAATTCTTAGCGATGGAAGGATCGTCGGCAAAAAAATGATTAGTGGCCGAATGATTTATGATGAAATTATGTTGATTTCTTGCAGGGGAGAAATATCAAATTTAGTTGCAAAGGGACTTTTCAGACCTTCAGACTATAGAGGTCATAATAAAGTATGCAATGAAAAGCTTTTTCACCTAGGTACGACAAAAATTAAAGTTTCTTTTTTTCTTTTATTTCAGTTCGCTGTTTCCGTGGGAGAGGAAAAAAGTACAAGTAATACGTTATTGTCATGGTATTAGGTAACAGAACCATTCACGACTTCTAATTCGTGGGATTTTATTATTCTTTTTTTTGTTCAACAGCCTTTCTTCACAAAACAGAGCTTGTTCCTATTCCCAATCTATGGATTGTTTTACTCTACTCTGGGCGTGTTGCAACATGCGCTGCAGCAAAAGAAGTTCTCCCAATGGTAGCTTTGACTCAGTCGTAAGCAGAGAGTATACTGCTTGGTCATATCGGCGTGTATTCCGTACCCGCTCTTCTCGATATCTTCAGGAAGCGTTGTCAATCGAAACGAAATATGTTTTAATCTTGCTCACAAGGCCCTGTCAGTGTGCCGCTGGGTTCCTCTCGCCGTGGTGATAATGTCAAGGGTTACTCAAGCAGGGCATAATCATATTGGTTCGGCAGAAAAATACCATTTCCCTCTGACGGAGCCGAGACTATATACTTGATGGTCGTCATGAAAGCCGCGAAGACCAACGGATGAAAGGTAGCCGGTATGAATTGGGTGTTTTTTTTTCTCAGGCTCCCCCCAAAACAGTCGTAGCATCTCTCTGCATCAGATGGTTTTCTTACAAGCAGTGGTTGATGGCATCTCGCGAGTCGACTCACAAACAACCCTCCATGACGTCAGCATTGCCCCAGACTACTTCCTTCGACAACTCACTGAAGCTTACGCCTACATGTAATAACTTATTTAATTTGATAGTAAGCTTTGCCCCTTCAGAAAAGAAAAAGAAAAGAAAAAACCCGAATAGAACGTCAACACCAAACTTACGAAGACACCTGGACAGTGTGCACTTCATTATGCTCAGCTAGTCTTGTAAGTTTCAAAGTAGTCAAACCAAGGCTGTCGCAAAGTGCAGTCTAACAGCATGCCATAATAGTTGCCTTCATGAGATAAGATGAAAAATCGGCGATCGATCAAATTGAGAGAAATTCTACCAGAATAAGACTTGAAGTGAGGAAGTGATGGATTTTTTTTTCTTCAAATTTCACGTTTTCATCGAATAATGATATTGGACACGTGTCTGGTGATTTTATATGTGTTTATGACCTGATATAATGATGTCATAGATATGCACGCACGTACATTTAAAATGATAGTTTTCGTCGATACCTCAGCAACTGCAACGTCAACATTGTTAAGTTATTTGCACGCCAACAATAATGGGGCTAGGAATACAGATCTTTATTTTTTATATAATTTCAACGAAGGTTGTGTTATAATGCTGTGTCTATAATAGGTCAAAGGGAGACCTGTGGGACGTTGACAGTAATTTACATCTAAATAATGCTTATTTGCCAACAATTTTCATAATCATTTCATACTATAATGGTCCAATTTCAAATATCTTCCATCGTTCAATTCCCTCTGTTCGATATCACTGTCTTATATCGTGAAAACAACGTGATCATGGAGTGAAAATGCACTTTAACTTCCATCATTCAGTTGATTAAGGTTAAAACCCATATTTCTCGCCCACTGATTTCATTATGTTTTGTGTCGTCTAAAAGGAGCTCAAATTATACGTTGTTTAGACTGCGGAAATATATCCTTTTTGTCTGGTATCTACAGTTGAAAAAAAAAGTCAAGCAAATTGAATATGAACCGAAAGCCCTTCATTGCGTCGGTAAAGCGAGCTATCCACTTGTCTCTGTACTAATGTTCATTAATATGGTAATCCAATAACCACTGACAAATGCCCCGAACACGATGACACTGCCACTAATTCCATCAGCAGTGTATCTGCGAGGAAAGGGATGGGGAGGGGGGAGGGGGAGGGAGCGGACTCAAACACGGCCTGGTCATATCGCTGTTCACGTGATTTGCCGTAAGGGGGAGTTTACCTTTCGTAAAGTGCGACGTCGGGTAACCAGATATCCGATGGCTTAAGGCTTAGCACCTCGATACCCCCGTAGTCATCCGGATTCCACTGCAAGAACTCGTCAGTCCAGCTCTGTAAGTAGAGAATAAAGAAAAACTTCGATTGTCATCAAGACGTAAATGAGAGACATACATTCACGTAACAACTCTGAATATAACAAAAACAAAAAAAAAAAAAAACCCAACAACTTGGATATAAAGGAACAGCGACGTTCAGCTGCAGAGCTTTCGTTTTCCTTCAGCGCCGCAATCCCGAATCCCTCCCCCCCCCCACACACACAACACATACACACACATACATACACACACACACACACACACACACACACACACACAAACAAACAAAACAAAACAGAACAAAAAAAAACACAAAACAAAATGATTCCCCCCAAAAAAAGAAAAACTTCGATTGTCATCAAGACGTAAATGAGAGACATACATTCACGTAACAACTCTGAATATAAAAAAAAAAAACAAAACAAAAAAACAACCCAACAACTTGGATATAAAGGAACAGCGACGTTCGGCTGCAGAGCTTTCGTTTTCCTTCAGCGCCGCAATCCCGAATCCCTCCCCCCCCCCACACACACACACAACACATACACACACATACACACACACACACACACACACACACACACACACACACACACACACAAACACACACACACACACAACAAAACAGAACAAAAAACACAAAACAAAATGATTCCCCCCCCCCAAAAAAAAAAAAAAAAAAAATCCGAGACTTGAAAAATCTAACCCCTGCAGGAATCGCACTCACACTTCTTCGACTAAGAGCTATATAAGTTGGTCACCTATAACATCTACTCCTCTACCACTCCGTCCTACTCCGAAATAAATTATTTTGCTAGTGTCCATCGGATTTCATTGCTCTTCTTTCAAATTGCCGGAGAATCATAACTATGCCGAAATTATCAACATCATACTCCAAGCTCCAATTGTAAATGACCTATTGATCTACCTATTACCGTCTTCATATGGCACTAATAGTCATTAAAGCAACGGAAAACTGCCGGCTGGCTTTAGAGGGCAATGGAATAGTAGGTAAATTCATTAGCATGTTTGAAGCTTATAGCTGCAGGTTGCTAAATCATGTCTTGATTTCACGGTGCACCTTGGTCCATGAATATGCGGAGACATCAAACAAGAAGAAGCATATCAATTATGACACCATTTTTTTACTTTTAATAATAACAATAGTGATAATAACAATAGTAATAGGACGACCTTAAGCTCTTTTGCAAAGACGAGAAGCAGTGCGACAAGCTATCGTAGTAGTTCAAACGATTCGTCTGGTCAACCAAGACATCGGAATGGACTTCGGCATCAACAAGTGCGCTACCCTGGTTATGAAGAGAGGGAGACAAGTGAAGAGTGCAGGAATATCACCTCCTGATGGAAGAATATTGCAGAGTTTGGAGGAAGGAGAGAATTACAAATACCTCGGTGTGTTGGAATCTGATGATGTCTCGAACAATGCTATCAAAGTGTCTGTGACGAAGGAGTACTTTTCACGAGTAAAAAGTGTACTAAAATCACACTTAAATGGTGGACACGTGATCGCAGCTCTAAACACCTGGGCGGTAGCAGTTTTGAGATACACAGGAGGAGTGGTGGAATGGACGAAGGCGGAACTGGCTGCTATGGATCTTAAGACAAGAAAGATGTTCTCGATCTACAAACCCACCAGATGAGTGCTGATGTCGACAGGTTGTACCTGCCAAGGAAAGAAGGAGGCCGAGGACTCGTGAGTGCATCAGATTGCGTGGAAATGGAGCAAATCAGCCTCAACAATTACATAAACAGCACTGAGGAAAAACTCCTTCGAGCCGTTCTGGTTGAAAGTGGAAATAATCTAAACACCATTAATCAACTTACTTTCAAAAGCAAGAAACGAACAGAAAGATCCGCAAAGTGGAGAGAAAAGCAGCTACACGGGCAGTTCTGCAGAGAGACGGAGAACATCAGCAGTAATGACACATGGTTATGGCTGAAGAAAGCAGAACTGAAGAAGGAGACATAAGGACTGATCATCGCTGCCCAAGAGCAAGCACTGTCAACGAATGCTCTAAAAGCCAAGGTACAGAAGAGATATGTGGATGCCGCATACAGGACATGCCGAGAAAGAGACGAGACAGTGCAACATATTGTATGTGGCTGTGGTAAACTGCATGGCCCAGAAAGAGTACAAAAGACGACATGACAAACTGGCGCAAGTCGTTCACTGGGAGCTTCGCAGAGAACATAAAATACCATGTGAGAGGAAATGGTATATGCACGAACCACAGAAAGTTTCTGAAAATGACCAAGTTAAAATCCTGTGGGATTTCGATGTTCAAACTGACAATGTCATCCAGCATAGGCCTCCGGATATCATCGTCGTAGAAAGGGCTCGACAGATGTGCATGATCGTCGATGTCGCGGTACCGAGAGACAGCAGAGTAGCCGACAAGGAAAAGGAAAAGATAGAAAAGTACCAGGACCTTGCCAGAGAACTTCACCGCCTGTGGAATACGAAAACGAAGGTGATCCCTATTGTCGTCGGAGCACTCGGAACAACGCCAAAGCAGCTGCGACGGCACTTGGACGATGTGGGTGTGCCTGATCGAGTGCAAACGCTCCAAAAAGCAGCATTGCTGGGGACGGCGCGAATCCTAAGGAAAGTACTAGAAGTCTAAGGTTCGAGGATGGAACTTGACGTGATATTGATCTCCAAGAGATATCTTGTGACGATTGAGACAATAACAATTATGATAATAATAATGATAATGATCATCATTATCATTTGTTATTATTATTATTACTATTATTGCTATTATTATTATTATCATTATCATTATTATCATCATCATCATCATCATTTTCATTGTCGTTCTTGTTATCATTATTTGCTGCTTAAGTGGTGCACACGGTTTTTCACACAATACATACAGAACTATGGGAAAATTTATGATGGTTGCTCTACTCTTGTCAGCATACATGGACCCAGGTGTGATCACGAAAAAAAAAAGAAGAAAAAAAAACTCCTTTCTTCATCACTTTTACGTGTTCCTTTACACAATTTCTCAACGATCATTTTGTTCTTCAATTTTCTTTTGGCTGAAATGACAGACATGCTATCCCTCCGCATTCCCACATATTTTTATAAGAGGAAAAAGATAATAATTTGAACTAAACGGATTAACACACAAACACACACACAACACACACACACACACACACACACACACACACACACACATACACACACATGCGTGCACAAACACAATTTTTTTCATTTTGTTCATTAACGCATGTTTATACACGGTCACCCAGTATGTCCGGGGCCGAACGCTTCAAATGATTTGCTTTCAATTAATTAATACAGAGGAGAGCAATTGCTGCACCATGCCTACCCTTTCACCAGATCACTGTACCAACCAAACCGACGCCTCATAAATCACCCTAGGCGACAAGCAATAGATGGCAAGTACTATTAACAAGGATATCGTGTCATTATAACAGATTATGACTTCTCCAGTGCCGTAACAACATACATACATAAACACAAGCGCACACATGCATATTGCACACAGAAAGACAGACACGTACACTAGCACACATACTTACATTATATTGCGAGTTAGCATTGCTACAATACAGCAGCAATTTGATCCATTTCTTTTTTTAGGAAACCAGTTACAGGGAAACTATTGATTTCTAGTCGAGCCTTGCATATTTGACCAACTTTTGATAACATGATTTTCCGTCATCTATCTGTTTTTAGCGTTCTATAGGCCTACATAAAAGTGTGAGGCCTCAGAGAAGCACTTAGTGACATTTTGATCTTAGCATACCGTGCAGAGCTCGAGAAATGCTTGCGAGTAGAGTGTAAATATCATGTGAGATGGATAACAGTTAGCAACATACGTGACTCCACGTATCACGAAAACCCCCTCTGGAGAGAACACGAGCAGTCACTATTATAATATATAGGTTGCCGTTCTCAACAGATTAAACTTACGGCAAAATTATATCGTACACAATCAATCGTTCTCGAAAACCGAAAGAGCAGAGTATCTTTCCAGGTTATTCAATTCCCCTTTCGGATGCGTAAAGACCGAAGTGTTTTTGATTGTTGTTTCTTTTCATTCGCTTTTGTTTTAACTTTCGATACAAACTTTAACGTTGGTATCTTTTTATACAAACATGCATCTAGTGGAATTCCATTAAATCGAAAGGGGAGTTGTCCACAATTTCGGGTTTTTCTATTCCTCCCTGAGTCTGAATATGCATTTGTCGCCATGTCTTTCTACTCGTCTGTGTTTAACATCTCTTTTTCTCTTTTTCTACTGTATGTGAACAATGATGTGGGAAGGACGGACCAAGGCATTACCGTAGCCCAAGGACGTCTCTCTCATTTTGTTTCATTTAGAGCCTCGGCGCGAATAAAGACTCCTATAATAATCTCATCATTTCGGCTGCTTGATAACTGCCAAGGAAGATTTAAAATCGTTGATTAATCATGTGGATGTTCTTCTGAAGACGGTAGAAGGTAGCTCTGTGGAACATGCACAATCGTCATGACAGGGAGATAGTCGAGAATACTGTATAATTCATATGTCGGAGTCACTGGGGGAAAGTAAGAAAACGAAAATTCTCCCCGAGTGTCTCTTCGTAGTTTATTCTCGCGGTTAACTGGAACGCAATATATTCGCGGCATGCTGTGAGACATTTCGCGTTATTCATTTTCATTTCACCGTTTGGATGGGAAGTGTCATTCAGGTATCAAGCACAAACACGATTTTGAGAATGACGAACAGGAACAATGGCTAGAATATGGCGGGAAAAGGGAAACCAATACCCACCCTCTGAAGTCCAGGAGTTTGATATGAAACCAGGACATAATTCCGTTGAAAAAAAAAAAAAACAACAGAACCCCTCCATAACAATAACCAAAAAAATCCTGGAAATTTCAAAATTTTGAGCACATATTATATGGCTATTGTGAGGCCGATGACATCATCAATTCTCTTTGCGTGGTCATATTGATAGTTCAAGAACTGTTTCGTAGAAATTGGCGAAACTTCACAATTTGATTTTGATAAAATTGTCTTCGCTGTCATGAAATTTTACTCTTTTTCACTCAGGCTAACTTCTTCCCCGGTCTGCAATCATCATTTAAAGGCAAAACAAAAGTTGAAGGCAAATTCACTGAACACCTAGATTTCACAATAAATGAGCTGAAACTTCATGCAAAAACAGCTGATACGACGAACACTCATCGGTTGTAAAAATAAGTTGATGTTAGGAGCAAAATCGGTTACCTTAGTACAATATCCCGTGCGCTGCTTTTGACTTTAAAGAGAAAACCAACAGCACGCATGAGGGACGTCGATCCGTTTTAGGATGGGGGGGGGGGGGGTGAGGGGAGGGCAAAAAGCATATGTGCAAGGGAGAGAAGACACCGACGGGGATTGGGGGAGGGTGTGGTAGAGGCTATGCCCCCCTCTAACACAAGGGAGCTTTTGCATTTACAGAATTCAACGATAAGGTGCACACTTTTGATGAAATATTTGGAAAATTGCTGAATTCAAATGTTCGTGATAATTGTGAATGCCTAAATCATGGCATCTATATACCACTTTTTGCTCCTTCACCGAGTACCAAGTTGATAGAGGTAGAACTGATATTGGAACTGAAATTTAATGGTCTGTTGCACATCTCATGTGGGATTTTTGGACATTTTCAAACCCCAAAGTATACTAAATCTATGGACTGAGGGGGAGAGGGTGTCGTAAGGGCTTTTCCCCTCCGACACAAGGACCTTTTGCATTTTTTATAGAATTAGAATCAAAAGATCTGATGCACATTTTTTTAGCAAATTTTTTTACACTTTTCAATAAAAACAAAATCAAAGGGAAATAGATATTCAATGTAAATGTGAATGACTAAATCCTGTTATCTATCACCTCTTTTTAGTGTGCGCGCCTTTACTGTGTACCTTTTGCATTTTTATTGAAATAACACGATGTGGGACACTTTTCGGTGAAATGTTTCGAAATTATGAAACATTTTGATTAGCATCAATAGCTAAATGCAACGTTTTCGTACAATTTGCCATTTATGTTTCAGCAGTCTAACTGTATTAAAATTCTTTTTGCACATCTCGGAATTATGGAGGGGGGGGGGGTATGTTTGCCCCCAACAATTTCATGGGGGGGGGGGGGGGATTGACGCCCCTGACATGCACTGGTATGCGATATATACAAGCACATTCGATTGTGTGTGGTGAATCGAGTATTTTGTTTGATTTTGTTTAATTAGTGAACAAAATGGTAGGTGGGATATCGATGACACGTTGTTAACTATAGTATTAATGCAGACACGTGGTCCTGGATGGTCTTCATAGGAAAGGCAAGACAAGATACAAGTTCTCTTCTGCATGTTAGCTCGATTTGCCCTTAAACATTGATTTTCCTTTAGATATTTCTTTAGATCTTCGGGGTGAATTCAAAGTGTCCCTCAACCCATGTAAACACGATTTGAATGCCGAAGGATATTGACTACTCTCAAATTTACAGACTTTGTGAAGTTGTGAAGGCACATTTTGTTTTCTTCGCTTCAACATTTCGTGGTTCGAAAGATACAGCATCCACGAACGTGACATTTACAGAGAATTGGTATAACAGCTTCTCCCTCTCCCTCCCTCTCTCACTCTACGCAGCGAAGACCTCAAATGGCGGTAAAGCTCTCACCAAATGATTCAAAAAAGAACCCAACGGGACAGATCGAGCCACATAGTGCATGCTAATCACACCAGTTTCAGATCGTCATGTGAAAGGGTGTGACAACTACACCAAGATCAGCCAAGTGTGCCGTCCCCTCTTACTCACCCATACCAAGAAGAGAATATGAATAAAATATCTCTAATGAGAAACAATGCAAACGTCATAACCAATGTCATTTTCACGTTTGTCTCGTATTCCTGTTCGATCACGCAAAAATGCACCATTACACATTGCAATTCACATTCACATTAAAAAGTTTAGCTTAAGTGAGGATGAGATGGAAGTGTATATATCTATATCTATATCTATATCTATATATATATGTATCTATCTATCTATCTATATATATATATATATATATATATATATGTGTGTGTGTGTGTGTGTGTGTGTGTGTGTGTGTGTGTGTGTGTGTGTATGTGTGTTATTTCCTCTACGATTTTCCAACACTGATGTTAACTGCTATAGCACTGAGAATATTTCAGAGGGAAAAGGCACTAAGTTTTGTGAATAAGCCTTAATTTTGTCCCTGTGCCTGACCGACACAATCGTCATACAGGTTAGTGGCCTTTTCAGTGCCCTTTTTGTTCCTGATGACCGACGAAGATATGGAGGAAGTTTGTAGATCACCCTAATGCCATGTGATAAATGGGAACAGGCAGCCCTCCGATAAGTATTGCAAACATTGTGCCATCGTCTCATCGATTGGACCGTGCGTGAAGATCTGCGACATTCAACACGAATCCTGCTTATTTGGCGACGGCCAGTGTCATATGCAATTACACGTAACATGACCGCCTCTTCGTGATGACACGGGTGCCCTGGTGTTTAAAAGTCGCCCTATCGGCTGACCCTGGCCAAATTGAAATAAGAGTGGCTGGTTGAAAGGCTAGTCCTACATTCAGCTGCACACCGGCCTTGTTTTGACTAGCCACCCGAATGACGTCAGACCCCGGGCACCGCAAGATACCTCTTGTCTTTTAAGTATGTATCTTGTCCATTCCTCAATTGTGTTTGGTCTTGGGTGTATGCACTGTGCCATATTAAAGGGGTTGTTCACAAAGATATATTAGCAGACTTCCCTGAAAGGAGTCGGGGAGGTAATCCATCCCTGAAATCTTTGGAATGCGATCTTTACAAAGGGACAAATCTTGGCATTGACACGGACTATATCGCACATTGACTAGAACTGTAATAAACTATAATATTGGAGGTGGTTGCATATAGGCCTTGGATCGTATCCCTATCGGTGTCATGGCGTCACACTGTCCCAAAATCGACGGAAGATGGACACACGATAAAGGAAATTTTCAAATTTGGCTCTGGTCGAATAAATCTGGGGTCATTCGTTAGGTCATCTTAATGCCATCGTATGATCGCTGATGGAGTTTCTGAGGATCTGGCAGCAACTTCGTAAGCGGCGGCTAAATCTTTGGCAAGCCAAAGAATAGCCCGAAGATCTTGCAAAGGTTCATGTTAGGATAAAGATTCACATCTCGTGTATTCTGGTGTGGTTCGGGTGTCATCGTGTGACTTTATGTAGGTATCGCATTTGCTTCGGCTGTTGATTGGCTGTTAACAAGGTTCGCGGTCAGCTTCGTGCGATGTTGAAAGTTCCATGTTCGTATGTCAATTCGTGTGTCTTGTGTCAATTTCGGAACAGTGTGAGGCTACTCTAAAGCACCTGAAATCCCTGGCGCTGAAATAGAGCTGTCTGTTTGAATACCCTTTTCTATAGCAACATGCTTCAAATACGACTTAAGATTTAGGTTTTAGAATAAACAGTTTAAGATTTGTGTTAAACCAGTCACGTATGTATACTGTATGTATAGCTTAAAAAGGTCTTGATGTAAATGTCATGGGGACACACACGCAACGGTGCGCATGTTCGTACCTGTACTGTTCACGCGCGTAATGTGCCATAATGATTATGGTAGCAGAGTTAGCACGGATGGGTTAGCACATAACTCTGTGAATTAAAACTTATAAGATGGTGACGTATAACTTCGCCATCTAGCCTTACTGAGAGATGGCAAAATGCACTCATTTTCTTTGTACATAGCGTATAATCATGAGTTGTAGTCAGTGAGATCCGATGAGATCCCGATTCTAGTGCCAGAAAGTTCCTGGCTGCCGACATGAATGTAGTTGTGTCTTTCGATGGCTGATTCCTCAGGGGTACCCCGTATAGGGATGAGACATTCACATTCCATCGTCCCATCGGCCGTTTTTCTCGTCACGCACGAAGTCTTTGTATGTGCCGCGTCAGCCACCACTTTGTTAATTCGGAAAATGACCCGCTAACGACTTTCCAGCTAGCACTGATTATCTGACTGTGTTGTAGTGGAAGGGCGGGGAGTGAGCCTCTTCAGACTGCAAACTTTCGCTGATTATGTGCGAAATCCTGATTCCCCTTGACAATTTTTTTGGTTGTATTTCTGGTCTTGAGCCGGCACACCTAAGGGTGACCCAATTACAATGATTCATTCTTACCACCTCCAACCTATCTATTGGGTAGGGAAATGGCTGTGACATATGCACTTATCAAGATAGTCATGTAAAGTCAGCGGTAGGATAAAAGACAAGCGATTTTACTTTAGTTTTTTAGTTATTTGGTTTTTATTCAGCCTGAGCGGATGTAATTAGAGCCCAAACAAAACAACGGACATTTTAAACAATATTTGATTACTCATTGCACAGTTTACTGCAATTTCTTGCATAGTTGTAAAATATCAAAAAAGTTAGGTAAAATGTAAACATGACAGAATGAAATTGTTTTGATGCATTTCTTTGCATTTGTGTTTTTGGGCAGCGTCACGGGGGTGCTTTCATGTATTAAAGAAAGATATTGGGAAATGTAGAACTGTATTCATTGCACAATGTACAGCCCAATTCGTATTTTGTCAAAGGCTTATAACGCATTCCAGTCCCTAGTAGAGCGACGTGTTCACCATTTGAACTTAGACTGTAACTGCAAACGACGCGAACGTCAAAGAACGTCAAAAAAAAAAGAAGAAAAAAAGAAGTGACAGACAAGAAGTACAGTTTAGTGTGTCAGAATTCATCCTTTATATAATTAATGATTTCAAAAGCTCATCAAACTTCTTGTCCTTTCTTTTGCTTACCGATTATGCCAACATATATTTTCACATCGAAACCCTACAGCCCGTCTAGAATGTGGAGAACTAAAGTCATTTCATAGAATGGATCCAAACAAATTGTCTTTCAACGTGAACAAAAACAAAAATAATATATACACTATTTCGTAATTCTGTCATTTATCTGTTGAATGATGTAGATTTAATGGCCACTTGGGCACATTTATGTAACCACTATCCCCTAGGACTTGCCAGATTTATCTATGCACATGTTTCATATAAAAAACCCAATTAAACGATTCATGCTTACCCAAGAGACAAAAATGATTAAATGAACCTTCCAAGTACTCACACACCTTCAGCTCAGAAAACAATCTCATTCACCTGAACGCTTTTTAATAAGCTTTCTGAAGGTATAATTAAAAGTTTGATTTTAATGTTTAAACTTAATGTTTTATAAACAGCACCACTTTGATACATTAAGAAGTGCTTAAAGTAAAAAGCAAACTTGCTAGTAAAACAAGTCAATCACATTCCTTTATAAATCCCTGCTGCATGTATGTCGACTGTCACAAAAACCATAGCATCATTTCGCAGTCTTCATTCGAGACTAATAAGTACAACCAAGATTGTAAAGAAAGAGCACACTTTGATAATGTAAAGGCAAAGTACTGTACCATGATAAAGGCCACAAAAATATTAAGATGTAGAAGAGGAGCCAAGTTTCAGATATCGCACGTCACATCACATTATCATCTGCTTCATGTCACTCTGTTTACATCTACCGAAGATAAGAAGAGTCATTCAGACGACTGGTATAAGAGACTATATCGCGATAAGGGGAGGTTAGACTTCATTCTCCGCAGGGAAGGAAGACGAGACATGATTGTATGGGATGGAGAAGGTACACCAGCGAGACAGAAAAGGCAGTTTGAAATTTGCGACTATAAATCTGGAAATGACAGTGTTTCACTCTAAACTATGATGGATACTGCCTCGGGAAGGTTTGAGAGCTCTTTGTCCCAACTTGAAGAACGAATTAAGGCCCGATATCAAACTCTAATCGAGAGAACAGAAAAAAAAAATGTTTCAGATGCACGCAATGCCATGCCCTGACATTATTTTATTGGTGTTCATGGCCCTTTTTTTTTTCCTTGACGTCTCAACCGAGTCAATGATGGGCAAACGTGCACTGTATCATTTCACTGAATGAACTAAAAAATTAGATTTGATTGATATCAAAATATGCCTTCCACCCGACCATTGCCTTTGGAAGGTATAACTTTCTTATACCAGAAAACACGTCGCAGACTAGATTTGAAGAGGGTTTACGTAAGAGACATCTTTTTTTTTGTAGTGAGGAAAAAAAAAGAAAGATAAAATACATGTGTTCAGATGGACACTGTCTTGGTGAAGTAGAGAGGACTGGGAGATTTTCTTGCTTTGGCGACTAGCTCCCCTGGAACCAAACATCGAATTCAACTTATTCAAATATTGGCATACGTAATTAGCACCAAAGAAGATTCATGGCGGACGTTTGGCTTTACGTGACACTGAGTGGCTGACCGACACGTAAAGGGCTATGTTAAGATACGCACAGCGATGCGATAATCGCATGCAAACATGCGTGGATATGTATGTCTAGATAGGTAAATGTTTGCGGAATGAAAGAGTCATAAGGCGAGATTCTATTTTCGGAGTGACCATGCCAGAATGCTTTTGCTATAATGCTGCAGAATCGCTAATAATGCGTCTTGTGCGATTCGCAAGTCAAGCTATGTGCATTCCTCTGGCCTCAACGCGTGATTTAATGATAAGAAGACACAAGGAGACAGTAAAAGTGGAGTTTTAATACTCTCAACTGATGAAAGAAGCCTTCATCAAGTGTTATATATTACAGAGTCTTTGCGCCTATCTGGTTTTCCCCCGAGTATTGATGAATTGTAATCAATAACTACTGTTGATCTACATTCATAGGAACGCCTATCAGAAAAATCATCGTTAGCGTTGATTAGAATACACTCGTTACGAAAATTAAACTGTATGACTTTCTTCAATGTTTTCGGTTTCTGAAAAAAAAAATGTAACCATTAGGCTTAGCCACAACTGCCACTGAAATTCTAAATGCCACAGGAAGATATCACAGATTGCACTTTCTTGAATTCCTAAAAGCATGCATTCCTCTTTTTTTTTTCACCAAAAGATTTTACCAAAATCTTCGGCAGAAATGATTTCATTTATATCCACCAAGTCTGTTTGACGGGCAAATAAGAATTGCCTTTTCCTTTAGTAGTATAGTTTTCTTATATCAATCGCTACTTTGAGGTGTTATCAGAGGCGGTACCCGGTCACACTGGCTCAAATGCATCCGTTTACCATGACTTTGGAAACATGGCTCTACTGAAATGGTTTCAGAAAGTAATGACGAAGACGTTGCAAGAGGTGCAAGTACCACCTAAGTCGTCATTATGTCTCCCTGAAGCTGAATGTGCAGAAATAGGATTACACGGTCAACAAGGGAAAGTAATGTTGCTGCATAATGAGTCGTGTTCGTGATCTAGAAGTCTTTCGTCTGATTAACAATGAAAGTAGGTTAAAGAGCTAACGAGATTTAGGGCAGAAATGGAGGACGGCGCAGGTGGAGCTCTGTACTTCCTCTGTATAAAAAGACTTGCTTCCAATGAGAGTAACATTCTGAAGCAACAGGGCACATGCATATGCTTGCGTTCATGTGCGTGTGTCTATATCCGTGCTTAAGTTGTCTATAAATTATTTTATTACAATTTTCTGGACTAAATCGATGTGTAAATCGTAATTTGATGAATTGCACTGTCATATCGTTGAGACAAAAACGCTTTCCACGGAGAACCTCAAAATGGAATGAAAGTGCAATATGATTGATATTGCACTTTTTTCAGGTAGTATGCGCTTAAAGTGGTGTGGAAACAATGCTGTATTTAAAGACGTACAGAAATTTGCAATAGTTGAACTTCTTATCTAGGTCTGTACGAACTACATTTTTATTTGGATAGCAGGTCGTCATTATTTTTTTTTTGTTTACTTATTTATATTTGTCTGCCACAAACCCCACAAGCCTTCAAGACTGAATACACATCTTTCACGTCAGCAGGTCTGCGCGAGCATTATTTTGACCTGTTTGTCGTTATTAAAATTCCAAGGCCGTAAACACTCGTCTCGGAAAGGCAAGCATGTGAATTATATGAAGAACCGTTCCATCCGCCGCTGTGTTCCTTTGCGTCGCCATATTAACTGTCAATCACAGGGGCAAAGGGGCAAGGAGATGGGTTCGAGCCCGACTGACTTCCAGTAAGAATGCCCTTCGGCCTATCCTTCAATTTCCTTCTCGTGAAGTAACAAGTGGGCTCTGCTAAATTGGTGGGGATCGTGGGAAGTTAGAGATTTCCAAAGAATATACATCGTTTTCTTCCTTTTACTACTCATAGACTTCAGTTTGGAAGGTTTTCCTCTAGATATCATACGATGGTTTCTGTATGTGTCTTTATTTTGACTTTAAATTTGATTACTGAAACTGCATCGGTATTACACTCGAAACACAGTGGGCAGTCATTGTACATTTATTTTCTTATTTCACTTGACATCAATGTAATACATAATGTTATATATAAGAAAATGTACATACAAGGACAAAATATAAAGTGGATTATAACTTATAGAAAGTGTGCATGCGTGAGATGTAAACAAAAGACTTATCATTAAACGATGTGGAATGTGAAGGAGCAGCAAAAACGGAGCTTGTGTATAACTGCAGGTTCCAGGGAAGATATAACAATGTTGATACGTAATACGGTAGAGATAGACCACAAAATGAATGCTAAGGACATAACTAGAAACTAAGATAGCACAGGAAAAAGGGGCAAAAGGAAATAAAAGAAGAAAAGATGAGAATCTAGTGAAGAAGAAAGGTGAACGTAAGTATTACATGCATATCTAACCTATAAAACAAATTCAAATCATGAGGCTGAGTCCAAAGGTTCTTTGGAAGCAAAACGCTGAGACCATGTAGCAACAAAACATGATATTCTGAGTAAATCTTTCATATATAACGGGAGAATGACATGAATAACAAATTAACATATTTTAGTCAAGCAACTTATAATGATAAAGTAGAATTGAATAGAGTTTTTGTCTGAAATCAAACAAAGAAGAAATTTTAATTATAACTTCAAAAAGGTTATCAAAAAATAGGTCCGGTTCATCCGTCTCTTCTTAGTTAATTTCTATGTATGCATGTAAACATAGATATGAATATAGGTATATAATGAAATATATATGTATAAATATGATTACACTGAAATCATTTTCTATTGATCAATATAATGATAGGTTAATGCTAACTATCAATTTAAAAATGATAAAAATCATCAAAACATCAATTTTCATTATTCATCACCCCCGTTCCCATCACTGCATGCTATGATTTGGATTAGCCAAATTTCGTTTAACTTTCGCATCTATAATTACTTTTTATCAGTGATTGTTTGAATGATTGTGTGTGTGTGTGTGTGTGTGTGTGTGTGTGTGTGTGTGTGTGTGTGTTTGATGGGGGTATTGTGTTCTGGCTTGCACTGGTATCGAAATTCACAATTTATCAGCAGTAGAGAGAGTAGTTGAATATTTGCTATCCAAATAAGACGATGTCTTTAATTATTTTGGCTATTCATATTTGAGCCTCAGTATGGGAGATTGCAAACCCAGAGACGAACATCGACTTAATAATGTGCAAAGAAGGGAAGAAAAAGAAACATCAGAAAACAAAACAACAAAGGCGATAACAAGAATAACAGAATCTGAGTAACTTTTCCGCCGTATTCTGTATAATCTCCCTCTTCCCCTTATAATCTAAAATCATAACTCGGGAAACTTTTATCCTTAACGGCACATACGTCATCAACTTAAAAAGAATGCACAAGTGAATTAAAGGATCATGAGAAGAATACAATGAAGGCAAAAGACGTTCGGTATATTTCATCGTTATTATGATGATGCTCATCGATTTATTGGATATCTGCATGTTCGAGGTTCGTTCCCTCCGGCTTATTATCAATGCCACGCGCTGTCCGAACTAATTCGAAGGGATGGTGTCTCCTTTGGCGCTCCTCTACTCGTCCAATGAAGCCACAAGGACAGCCGCTGAAGTGAAGGTCTGTGGTGGGGGAGGGGGTGGGGGAGCTAGGAGGTGGAGGTTGGGGTGGGGTTTGAAGGAAAGGGATTGCGGAAGAGGGCTGGGGATCCATGTTTGACTAAATTGCGGCTTTCACCATCGAGAATGTCAGGTAAGATCATCGCTCCCTGGCACTAACTCTTACATGATGACACTGTGCAATCTGCACTCCAATCTCCCCCTGGTTATCCCACGCCTCACCTGCCTTCTGGTCACGTCTCTAATGTAGACGATTGACCCATGAGTGTGATAAATATAAACAATAGGGGATTAGTAATGATTTGTTTATCTCTTCTTTTTGCATTCATGTTCAAGAATTCCAGGAAATAATAACTATCCCCAACAATAACAAGCAACATTCAGATATCCCCATAGGCTGAAAAATGGGACAACAAGAAAATAGCCAAGTGAATTGAACATGAAATACGAAAACAATCGTGCAAACATTGTTAACAGTTACATGAATCACATCCCCAGTCTTCCACATAAAATCTACGTGTGGAAATCAAGTTTATTTTCCGCCATGTCTTTCCTTTTCAAATCCCAAGCTGTGGATGTTCTATATGACCTAAGGAAACGCCTACTCTTATTTTCATTTCAGTTAATCATAATAGGTGAACTCTTATTACACCTCTCTTTTTACACACTGTTCTAGCAGTACACAACGCTGACAGTTATATGTTTGCAAGAAAGTGTGGCTGCCATTCTAACATCAATTACCTCCCTAAAGTGGTTGAATTGTGCCAATTATTAGGATTATCGTTATAGAATAACGTTGATTGCACTTTATCTTTAGATTAGAAAAAAAGTATTCAGATCAAGCAAGCATATATCATAGTTTATACATTGTTGATATGTTATACACATATGTGAATTTACAATATAAAATCTACGGTAAAAGAATATATATATTGCCCAGAGGGGATTTCTCAACAGTGCTATGAGATGAAGTCAAGAGGCATAGCATTGTTGAGAAATCACCAAGGACACATATTTTTAACCGTAACCTGAAAAGAAGCAGTCGATATTCGTTTTTTTTTTCTGATACCGCATTCCATGTGATTGAGATATCTATTTATATTTATATCAAAATGAAGTTGTCGTGATACCAGACAGAGAAATTACATAAACTACAATTTCAAAATGTGCAAATACACGCGCAAAATAGACAGACGGGCAACTTGAAAAAACCACTAGCTGACTGCAGGGCTGCGGGCAGTATAGCGAAAACTAGTGACTGCTCCTTTAACCAATCAAAATCGAGGATTCATCAAATGATGTATATAGAAATATAAGGTCAACATATATATCATAATGCATCCATACACGTGTGTATGTCTACCATTAACTGTTCGACTACTAAATACAGCAAAACCAAAATCAACCTGTCTATAGTGGCCACATGTCTATACAGGTATTTTTGTTGTTTCATTCCTGTGACCGCTGTAATCAGATTTGACTGAGTAATCTCATGATATCATATGCATATTGTATGTATTCATATGTACATTAACATACATTTTATGTAGTCACATCACTTCTGCCTTAAACTGGAGAAATGGACTGATCAGAGACGCTTAAATTGCTCGATATTTTTGACATTCAGGACAATTCACATTCCGCAGCCGCTGGGGACATTTTCCTTCCGTTCTTCTGTTCCTTTTTTTTTAACTTGATGCCTATACTGCCACGACACATATTGGCTTTCACATCACCAATCAATATTAATGGCAATAATAGCTTAAATCTTATTGCAGACGAAATCTCGGCGGGGTCCGTAATTAGAAGTCAAGCTCCGAGTTACGTAGACTGTACTGCCAAGGTTTTAATAATAGCGGTCTACTTTAAATGTGATCTTGCAATCATTTCTCATTATGCCGATTGTTATTCCGTCAGGCACAATTTTCCCAAATTGCTCTGCCATAATCAGGTGTTGCACTTGTTTTTCGGGCTCATTTGTCAGCCGGAAAAATCTGCACATAATTTAAGTAAACACTCACAATCTAAAGCCCGATGTACTTTTCATACAAAACTTTATTTGTAAAAATGCATAGAATTTCGACTTGATAATGCAAAACTCAATATTTTAAATTCTTATTCACACAGATCGTTACAAGTATCCTCGATAAAAGACGGACACTTCACCCCATATAATACTATGAGGAAAAGTACTAATATTGGTTAATGGTACTATTTACCATTATTGTTGCGCTTGTGAAATAAAAAAAAAAACAGATACGTGAATTCAGTAGTTCAATGCAATATGCTCGTTCCCGTCACCTTGTCACCTTGATGTTTTGTTTATCTTGATCAAGGGTAAATGAGGAACTTAAAAAGGAAAAAAAAACTTTTTAAGGCGCTTTCTCAGAGAGACACAGAGTCTTTAATGTTAGCTTGTCTGCCTGTGGAATTATTTTCTGTTACTAATGGATGGCACCGTCTCAGAAATATTATGTCAGATGTTCAATTCGTAAACATGGGCAATCTCTAGAGGTGAAAAGCTTTGTATGGACTGATTGCTGGAATGGATTGGATAACGACAGTGTTATTGGTGCGTTTAGTAACTGTCAAGCCGGCTCAATAACGCCCGAGTATTTTTTTTCAACAGAAACACGTCAACAGATCAAGCAACTTCTGGCCAGGTACACCTGCCATGATTGAACCTTGATGATGAAACGAAGTAAAATGTAAGTTACGAGTTGGCGCAGATTGCTTTTCCATTAGCTTCATTGTTCCTAGCAAATAATTCAGGAGTAGGAATTACTTAAAAGAGACTTCTAATGATACCGGGACAGCATGACGTAATAGTAAACACTGTCATTATACCTAGCGGCCCAAAATACCATTCACATTATGTACAAACAGTTTGCCATGCCAGTGCTTATAATAGAGTAAGTAATTAATAATAGATTAGAAGCGATACATAAATGATAGGAGCAGGACGTATTTCAATTTTTGTCCCAGGCATTTGCCATAAACATGTTTTTTTTTTTCTAAGAAGGCAACATGAACATACATACACACGCACGCACGCACACACACACACACACACACACACACACACACACACAAAAGCTTTTCAGTGGACACAAAAAATGTGCCCCGAAAAAAAGATGAAAAATAAGTCAAATGTGAGAATGGGTTTTCCAGAGATTTGCAAAACCATCCAATGTAAAATTGTTCTCAAGTGCTGATCCAAAACATGCTCATAAAGGTTAAGCTCTTAGGAGGCGCGTTAGGTTGTTTTTTTTTTTGTTTTGTTTGTAATTATCACAATACATGCATTTCATATCATGTAATATTCATGATCTTTAGTATCCACCTAGTAATGAATGCTACATTCGGTACTTCTTCATGATTCATGCAATTTGTTCAATTTTTTTTTATTTATTTCTTGAAATGACTCTATAAGGCAAATATAATTCATGAAGAAAAAAAAGAAAAATGAAGGGTAAAGCATAATTACAAAGACGTATCTGTTAGGAGAACTTCATTTGACGTCTTTATGATTTTTCACAAGAGGAGCTTTGCCCGATGTAATACAAAATTGGTATATTTCGAACACTCAAAATAGATAAAGGTTAAATGACATGAAACACAGGTATATCAAGATATGTCAGAGAAACAAACAGAATCAATATGTCGTTGGCAAAAGTAAAAAACTGGAAAAGCAAATCAACGCCGTCAAAGACATAACCTCCTTGGTTGGGGTAATGACATGTTTCATTTCCAACTGATATCCTATAATTGGAATATTGGAATTGTAATTGGAATATATCATTCTGCTTTTGAATCTTGCCATATCAGCAACATCGCACCATATGCATATAGCAAAGGTATTCTATTACGTATATCTTACACGTGAGATATGCAAACAGGGCACCAAATATAACCAGCAGTGCAAGTTTAGATCTCCAACATTTCGCTGAAAACACTTCTGTGGGGTCTTTACGTTTTATCATCTACATCACCAATCCTATTCGGTGTCGTCGCTTTGTTCATGTTGGGCTGATACTGAAAGGCGGAAAGAACGTGAGAGACGAGTAAAAGTTGGTAAAGAGAAAGAGAGAAAATTGAGAGAGAAGTTAAAAAGAGGAGGGGAGAGCTAGGAAGAAAAAGGTGCAATCAATAGATATCGGCCTACAGGCGATTTGTAGCAGGTGAAACGAGAGATTGCTGTCGAAATACACCCAGTGTAATTCCAGTGTTCCATCGATTGGCGCACGAGATAGCGACATAATACACGTGCATAACCCAGCCACAGCGTTCACATGGAACGCGAACGTTTGAAAAACTTGGACAATGAGTTTTTGAATGTATGTTTGTAGATATCATATACAAATACTGCCTTTGTAGCGAATGTACTAAAGGGTGGCAGCACCTGCAGACAGGCCTCTGATTGCGAAGGGCACTCTTTGCAATAAACTTGATTTCTGCCAAGTGTTGTGTTGATTCATTATGGAAACACGGTCTAACAGTTTGGATATCACGCATTTTGAAGTATCATGTGAAAAGAATATTATTCTAGGATATCCTCAATCATTATGATTGTCCAAGTAACATAAAGAGACACACAGGAGAAATGATGAAGAAAATGGGTGGCTTGGGCGCAAGAATTGCTAGAATCAGGATATCAAATCAATTGAGCGTTTGTAGAAAATGAAGGAAATATATTAAAAAAAAGACTCGATCAGAACACACCCAGCACCCTAAGACTTTTCTTGCACTCTTGGTTGCAAACACTGGAAATGTATTGTAGAAGTTTCCATGTCAAAAATACAGTAAAATCTCTCCTCTTGTTCCTCCTCCTCCTCCTCCGCCTCCTCCTCCTATTTCCCCTCCTCCTCCCCCTCTTCCTCTTACATCCGGATTTGTGCAGCTGAATCCCTCTTACAGACGACCTATCCTATGGTATATTAAAACGTTCATGTTGCACTGACGCTCGATCGATAAGAATGCGCGGTTAGATCTTCTCTCGCCCGTAACTATTTCTGCAAAGCAGTGGTTGGTATTACTCTAGTGTCATCTACAGGGTATGGCAATAAGACTACGTATAGTAGTCAAAGACACGTGCACGAATAAAGAGAGAGAGAGGGAGGGAGATGGAGAGATGGAGGGAGACGCAGAGTGAAAGGGGGGGGGGGACGAGATAAAAGAAAGAAAGAGGGCGCGAGAAAGAGATTAAGTAGTGCACGCGATGTTTGGTTGTTCAGTCAATCCATGTTCCTTCCAGTTACGCTGTTTATGTCTGGTCCAAGTATACCACTCTGTTTATATCTACATTTTCCCGTCAGTCTTACCGTCTGACCGCCATTCAATCTGTTTGGTTGTTTGGTTACCCTTATCTATTGTCAATTTTCATTCTTTTTTTTTAAATTTATCATAGCATCATGTGTAATTATATTCATTATTCAATTATCGGAGTACTATCTCTCATCGCTACGATCTGTACTACATCAGGTACCCGATTTAACGCCTTCCTTAAGATTAAAAAAAAAAACACAACACCCTGAATACAGTTCACGTCTGTCGTTGCTTATACTCCAGCTTGGTTTATGAAAAACACAAGCGTTTAGAAGTTTTCAGTTTCATCATTTTGTGAGTATCTTCTGACTGAATTTATACATACAATTCCACCCTAGTTATATTCCGTGATGGACATTATTCCAAGGGTCGTTCATAGAAAATGCACTGAAAGTAAGAATGTACCGGTTCGAGATCGAGAGCAACTTTCAAGTTACAATGGGTTACAAACGGACTATAACTTTCATCGAATCGTTGCATTGGTCAGCGTTACATTTGTAATAAAACGAATGGTATAATGATATGGTCTCATTAGTCCAGGGTTGGCTCTTCATTATTGCCACTGTTCTTCCCAAGGGCTCTATCATTATCATTAACCCAGCATCACCAGGTACTCATTTTAAATGGTGCACGTCACGAGTTCGACACACACGAATCATACAACCCACGAGTCATACAGCCCATGAGTCATACAGCCCACGAGTTACACAGCCCAGGAGTTCAACACTAAGCAAACAAGGCCCATGAGATCGACACATTAAGACGCGTGTTGTAATGTCGAATTCGTGGACTGTTTTTATCTTGTGTCGAACTCATGGGCCTTATTTGCCTAGTGTCGAACTCATGGGCTGTGTGACGCGTGGGCTGTTAGACTCATGGACATTTTTCAATGTCGAACTGTATAACTCGTGGGTGTTGGTCTCATGGGATGACCCCATTTTAAACGTGGGGCAAAAAAAAAGACATCGTTGGTCGAAACCATCTTGTCCAAGAACGTTAGGTGTGGCATGGCTCGAACTCGGTACCTACATGTCAAAGATAAGGGATTCTCATCTGCCATACCACAGTGAAACCAGTTTCACTTATACATGAATGGATTTCAAAAGATCGCATAAAGGGGATAACTTTTGGCGTATCACCATCATCACATCTTAACTCACCTATGCTAACGTGTTGATGACCACTATAAGCAAGTGGATCAGATAACTCTGGAAGTGTGACCTTGAGTGCCAGCTGACGCCACCTCTAGGGAGATCACATAAGCTACATGTACCGAGTGATGCATTCCGTCGGGGAACTGAGGCTAATAACGTATGCGTCAGGGCAATTTTCTGCTCTGTACACACAGACCACTACATGAAATATATACATGCCAAATTTGGATTCAAACTAAAGTTTAGAAATGGAAATGATGGAGATAGAGACAATAGTGTAATTTTAGAAAATGACGTCATAATGACGTCACGGTTGAGCGATCTCATAGGAAAAAATATCTTTCTGAGCTCATGAGACTGATGAGTGCGGTAAGATTCAAGAACTAAGAGCTTGAGCTTTTAAAGATTATTGGTACACAAGATTCGTAAAAAAAAAATCACACAGAAACAGGTGATCCGTGACACTCCTTTCTTTATACATTGAAAGAATTATAGGGAAAAGTAAACGGTGGCGAAGCATAATTTTCCCATAACATGTAACCTCTTGAAATTATTTCGCAACATTGCATCGCCTTAATTCGATTGACAGTCTTTGCTTAGAGAACAGAAGGAAAACTCCCCTGACTCCTACTCGTGCTACAAATATAAAAACAGAAACAACGACAACAAAAAATTGTATCAAGCAAAGTTCACCCTATTTGGGTTTCGCAAATGCACGTGACTAAACTGGCGGACACGTGGTAAAGAAATTGCTACGTGAGCTTTCACGGAGAGAGGCGTTCGGTGGCCGAGGATGGTGGGCTAGCTTGATCCGGCCGGAAGCTCAAGGTCTACGCCTTTCTCTCAGTCTATAATCCGTGGAGTTACGGCGGTTTGCATTGTATACATTCTTGCAATAACTCGTGGCTTTTAGTTCTTGCAATTGTCACATCATGGCGTTCACAATTTTTGAGAACAAAATTTGAGATCGAAATACTCCGGGTTCGTATTCGTCGTCACATACATGCAGATACTACGGTAGTACCGAAGGTACCATAAACGTTCCCTTTATGCCATGGTAAGAGACGATTAAAAGCAAACGCGTGTCCAAAATGATACTTATTCTTAATCCTGTCGATAATTCGATATCGTTGGGCTTTTATTAGGCAGAAGATTAGTAAAAAAAAATGTAAGCAATCCATACGCAAACAGAAAGAGAGAGGGGGGGGGGGTGGGATATGTGTGTGTAAAGAAAGAAAAGGAGAGACAAAGCAGAACAAAAACAACTTATGTCAATGCACCCACATACTCCAAGATTGCGTCAAAGACATGTGGTTGCAGAATCCAAGCAGGGGCTTAGTTACATGTTTGTTCTTTTGCAAGCAGGAAAAAGAAGAGAGTAAATACGCAGGGTAACGTGAAGTCGACATGTTAGAAGAGGCTTTTCTAGGTTAACATAACTCACAATGACTGCAATGTAACGGCGAAAGACCCGAGTAAGACTATCATCTTCCTATTGCTGCGTCTACATGGGTTGAACATAATAGTCCTCTGCACACTGGATGGCCTCTTGTGCAGAGTGGACTTCAGGGTCATTTTTGCCCAAGGGAGAAAGGTCAAGAGGCGTGTGAACAGCTATGTAGACTCCTCTGGCGGAAGCCGAGCGTGGCACGCTGTAACGGTGATCAGAGCCATCCAGGCCAATATGAGGTGAATAACGATCCTATCAAAGCCAAGACGAGACGCTCATTGAAAAGAATCGTCTCTCCACCCACAAGCATGACAAGTATGATTCAATCTATTTGTAACATTTAAACAAGATAAGTAGATCAAAATAACTATGCTAGAAAAAACAGCCAATTCTTCCTCATATAGTTGCTCTCTTCTTCCAGGCGCTTTGAATCATCACATACTTGCAGTACAAACCTTCTCTTGAATTTCTGTGAAATGAAGAAGGACACATTTGGATCAAAATGCCATATTCTCCCCCCCCCCCCGACTTGACACTCCAATAAGCCAGTCATTCGTAAAGTAAAGGTAAGCTCTTACTCCTAGTTTTAAAATTTCATGAGCGAACACATAAGAACCTTACAATTTCGGAGGAATGGGTGAGTTTTGCATTCTTGGAAAAACAGAGTGTGACAAATGAACAGGCATCATAATGTCAAGATAGATTTTGTTTTGTCAGTTGTATCCATGATGCACCACCTTGGAGACGTTACGACTGATAAGGAAGCTGCCGGATATGACTTTTAGGCACTTTTTCTATCTTGCCTCTTACCGTCTTACATTCTACCACCGTGTTTCACGGATGATTGGAATGAATGTGATGTAGTATTTGGGTATTTTCCCGTCTACAAAATAGTTATAGATGGTTGTTGCTCTCGTTCGCGAAATGTCAACTGTCACTCATACCTGCAGCTTTCAAATCGACTTCACTACATGGCTAGGGAGCGAACAATTCTTACATCACGAAAAGGCTAAATGATGTGTGCAGGCTAAAAGCATCCACTCCCTGTTGTTAAAGTCGAGACTTCACTAAACATCTTTAGAACGCTTGTTCATGTTGTGAGCGCTTAATCATTCTTCTCTGTTCGTGGTTTTAAAATGTGATTCATGATTTGTGTTTCAATTAAAGTGTTTTTTGTATTTATTGTGTGTGAGTGTGTGTGTGTGTATGTGTGTGTGTGTGTGTGTGTGTGTGTGTGTGTGTAGAAAAGGAGAGTGATGGGCCATAACCCTCCCCCTCCTCTGTAAAAAAAAAAATCAAGAAAGGGATGTTTACGGAGTATATTCAAAAGGTTCCTGTGTAATGCTACTTTGCATATCAAGTACTTTGAAGTTGACTGCACACGCGTACACACAGCCTACAGCCTAATGTCTACAGCCAGAGTTGTTCCTCTTTTTTTTTTATGTATTTCGGCACAATTAAAGATGACGCTTCTCATCGCTTGCAGGCATTTGTTCCCATTCTCATTATCTTCTGGAAAAAAGTATGACGCATCGACTTTCAATTCTTGCGGTCCGTAAAAATCATCTTTGAGACAGAAAGAGAGAGAGAGAGAGAGAAGGAGAGGGATAGAGATAGACAGGGAGAGCCTCTCACAGGCTGGCAGCTACCCAAAATGTGTGGCGTCGCCTCTCTTCATTAACAAGTTCCTGCTTGAAACACGATCGATGTAGTTAATGTAGCACTTACTCACTACATCATCCCCGCCAATCAGTCCGGGGAGGCCCCCGCGCTGCGCACACGGTTGCGTGAAATTCAATTACCCTTCAGCTGTCGTAATAGTCACCTTATCATCTCTCAGTGTTGTCGTTCAATTTCAAGCTCGACTTTTTTGTTCGTTTTTCCCTTTTTTCTTCCTTTTTTTCCCCTCTGATTTTGGTAGACGCTGCTTTATTATCCTTTGAATATATTACTATAATTGGTGGGATATGGATTGAGGTCTATCGCAATGTGATTTTTCAAAAAATTAGTTGACCCAGGCGTAGGCGACTCAGAAGAAGGGAATAATGGGACAGACTTGTCGAGTTCACTATAAGAGAAAGGCAAACGAAACGATTTTTTTAAATGGATCTGTACCAATTTTTCCCTCCTACTTCAAATCTCGAAGCGTGTGATTTTAGATGTTGAACTTGAATATATTTCATCTTTTGAACAAAAAAGATCTATTGGCATTATTCGGCCCGTAACAAGGATTTTAGCGAGGGTTTTAACATTGAAAAATGGTGGACCTTTCTGAGGAAATAAAGCGACCCGGAAAGGCAGGTATCGTAAGAGTCATGACCGTACGCATTTTTTTTTTCCCAGGAGGGGTCAAGAATATGTTTAACCTGGAAAGGGCGGGGGGAGGCAAGGAGTGGAGCTTTTTGTATTTTTTAAGTTCAAATTCAACAACCTTTTGCGCACTTTCGGTGGAATGTTTCGAAAAGTTTTAAAAGAGCTTGGCAATACATCAACTTATTTGTTCAGATTGCAAAGGAATATGCGAAAAATTGAATTAAATTCTTTAATCGCTGCCTGATTTTCCCATTTACCGATCAAATTATTTGAAAATTCAATATCCTATAGCGATCGAGCAAGGTATCAGTGGCAGAGGTGGCTATCCCCTTATCCACACAAGGGAGCTTATGTATTTTTAGACTTGGAAATCTACCACTGCAGGTGTTTACTTTGGGTGGAATATTTGAAGTACATTAAGTTACGATATGACAAACAAGCTGAATTATTTCCTCATTAATGATCAAATTAACTGAAAATGTAATATCCGAGCGTATGAAGAAAAATGGGGCTTAAAAATGTCTAGGAAAAGTGCCACCCCCCCCCCCTGCGCACGACCATGGGAAAGGATATCTCTTTCAGCATAACGGTGAGTCTTTGTTTGGCGGGGGGGGGGGGGGGGAGGAGGCGGTGTTAGAACCCCGAATGCTATTGCTCGGCGTAGAACATACTGTTTCAGTAAAAATACATACACACGAAACAGATTCCAATTCTATAGCATCTCACATTATACCATGCGACAATAAGAATTCGTTCCGATTGATTGAACTGAACTATCGTTTATGATAGTGGGCAATTCCCATTGCTAACTAGATACTACCCCGTAAGAAACAGCGTAAAGCTTCAATCTTGTGAAGATATGAAAACAGTAGGCCTAATAATGTATTATTGTATTATTTTGCGTATACATGCATATATATGTAACTTTATTGTTGTATCACTTGATATCATTTGCAAGTTGTATGTATACGATTGTGATATGATTCCTAATTTATACTGTGTTATGTTCTGTTGGAAAAAGGAGAAGAATGAAATAAAATGAAATGAATGAATGAATGAATGATGATGATGCTAAATAAGATGGCTAACTGAATAATTCAATTAGATTGAATGAACAAACAAATATATAAGTTCTTCGGAGTATATGAGGTGCAAATCAATGTTTCTATTGGACAAACTGATGATAACGATTTTATAATGGATTTATAATATATATATATATACATTTACATATACATATATATATATAATGTATGTATATATATCAAAACAAGATTTATTTGCGTACATGTCTAGGTGTGTATTCATAAATGTATAAACGGGCATGCAGGGAGAAATCTAAATCACTATAGCTCTATATCATATTGTCTACTATGTCTATCTACACCTGTTTATAGTGTTTTCACATCAGCGGTAGATTGAAATTTATGTGCCCCATAGGTTCTGCTCCCAAATTAATTTGACACACAGTACAATACAGCACAGTTCAGCCGGGTAAGGCTGGTTTATCGAATCTAGTACATTCAGATGACGCATAACGGCAGGATGGAGGAACAGATGAATTCTTCCGTGTACCTACTTTTATTTTGCAACGCATTGATGTCCACATGCGTCTTCTCTTCTGAAAGAATTAGTCATTTTGACCCTATTTTTTTCAGGGGGGGGGTCATTTCGGTAAATCGGGAGAAACTATTAAATTTGGATGGGACTCAGGCACGACTTGGAAAGCTTTAACTCTTATACACATTTATACACACTAAACACACAGACACACACAGACACACACTACACACACATTACACACACATATATATATATATGTATGTATGTATAGTGACAGCAAAGGACTTAACCACAACATGGCGGGGCGGTGCAAGGACAGTTGATATAATTGGCAGCAAAACTTGTACATAGACGTGCCTGATGTTGGGTTGCACCCCTTTATTCAAGCTCTCGGGCGAAATGCCCTTCTTCAGGATCTACACAGATCGGTGCAACCCAACATCAGCCACGTCTATGTGCAAGTTTTGCTGCCAATTATATATATATATATATATATATATATGCTGAGATGGGGAAATATGAGATGGAAAAATATATATGAGTTATACCTTGTTGGGTTTTGAGAAGGCGTAATTAAGCGTGGTCTCTGACTTTACTCCCAACTTCAGTTTGAAAAGAAAAGAGGGCACCTGCCTTAACCTCACCCCTATATCACTGCTTTTCATGTGAATGTCCCATAGTCTTGGTCTTGTGAACCAAGAATGGAGATAACTGTTTTGAATGCACTGTGCCTCCTGACATTCTACCACGTGGAGAGCACCGACACTGTAAATCGAATGTCAGTGCTACGCGGTTACATCAGGTACCTAACGAGAAAGCCTTCAATTATTTAATCCTTTACAAAAAGTCGTCAGTGCTTGCAGTAAAAAAAAAAAAACACTAGCCAAAAATAACAGATGCTTCCTACATATGGGGTCAGATCAGAGTCACCTTCATTTCTTCCCCATTGTTTACTTTACATTTTTTGCTGTTAGACACATTTTTATTTGTTTTTGTTTTCATATTCTTCCAAGCGATCGTGACTTTTACTCCCTTTAGCCGGAATCGTTCGCAATTTTGCAAGGCAGGTGACACAAATATTTGATAGGTCTCCATGCATGCAGACCAAATCGCTCTAGGCAAATAATAGGTACGAGTGGCAAACACACCTTTCGGTACGATCGTAGGGATAAGAACATCCCGGATGAGAATGCCGCGCCTAGTGCGCCTGTCCTCATAACTGCTGTTTTCCACCTTGCAAGATTGTCTGTCTGGGTGTGTGGGTGTGTGAGGGGAGTGGGGGGGGGGGGGCAAAAAAGTATTGAGGGAAGGAGCAAAGCAAAGCGTTGAGTGGCAAGACCTACGATATGTTTGAATTGAGTCCCATAGGAGCCAGGCGTGCATGTCTTGCCGAATCCGGGATGAAATCCATGTGGGTTTGGACTCATCCGCTCAGTGATTCGTGCAAGCGTCTGCGCCGTTCACATGAATACGGCATAAGTGATCATACTAAACGATTACATTGCAATCTTCCATTATTCCTTTCTTCATGGCGACGTTTTTTTCTTTTTAGTTTAATTTTGTTTTATAAGAGAGATATCTTATTACCAATTACGCATGATGACGAGAATTCAATTTTTCACGCCAAAAGTAGTACGAAAAGAACGAATGACCTTAAAGTACAATGTCACCACCCTGAAAACAGTTGTTGATCGATTTTTCCGTGTCATCAATGATGCCTATAATTATGTTACAGTTATTGATAATAGTATATGATTATTATCATTGATACTATCATGTACATACCATAACGTTAACACCGTATAAAGATAGTGATGATGATAATCATAACAAGAATGATACATCAAAGTGAAACGCTGCACATTGGTGGATATATATATATATATATATATATATATATATATATGTTAAAAAACGTACTTCATGAAGTAGACGGAACTACTTCTGAGACAACGTTTCACATAGAGATTTCTAGGAAGTGATCTTAAAAAGGCATCACTAGATATTTCCAATAAGTCGAAGTACCCAGTAGAAAAAGATCATGGTTCATAAACTTGAATGAATTCCACATAACTCTGTAGTCCTTTTTAAAATGCGTGGAAAGTTCCCGCCAGCTGCAGTTTAGAGTATACAGCAATTTCTGTTAGTCCCAACTCTCAGCTAGCATTCTCCGGGTTGCAAACTTACTTAAATCACATGCTGTGGCATTACGATTTTACGGGAGGCACTTTTAGTTTCTGGCGAAGTCTATTAGGAAGTGGCGTGTTGAAGTAAACCAAATATTTTGAGGAAGAGGACGAACCGCAGACGACAAAGTCTACAAGACATTGTGGAACAAGGCAGACGTGCGCGTCTATATGCGGACGTGCTTGGCATACTTACATTGTTAAGGGATTACATGGGCATTGCCTGTGATTTCATTGGGCAGCCGTCCGTAATGCGATTTAGTCGCGAGATAGGCTTGGATGATTATATATGTGATCGTTCGCAGGTTGTAGGCACTAATTCTGCCTTTCATAGAACTAACTTACTACGAAGGAAAAGAAACAGAACAAGGACAAATTGGTCATGGTTCATTTAATTTCAGTAAACGCATGGGAAATAAGGCGCTCTGATCTTCGAACTTACCTAACTACAAACTTCTACACTTGCAGGTCTTAGATGCACTTTCAAAAATCATATCGGATTTAATCGTATTTATTTATTTATCTATTTATTTATTTATTTATTTATTTCCAGTTTTATTTAACCAGGGTAGCCTCGTCAATTATAAAACTACTTTCAATGAGGGTCCTGCAAATGGGTAAAAATATACAAATACAACACATGACATTTGAAAACAATGGTTTACAGATAAAACTGCAACTGACAAAACATAAGTTCAAAAAACAATTACACATTTGTACTGCTTTGTTATTCAAATTCATGAATTTATTTATTTACGTCGATGTAGGGCAATTTGTCAATCAGTTGATTACACATTTGATAACAACAAACTTAGAATATCTTTAAACATAATCATTAATACATCATGAAAAAATATGCGTTATATTACACACACATATCTAAAATTATCATATATTAATTTCCATGACTATGATAAAATGAAATGTTCCTTAAAAAGCAATTGCACAATGCATAAACGGATAAAGTGTTTAATCTCATTTCTTATTCCCAGAATCACTCCAGTCATTACACAGATATCGTAACAGTAAAACGGGCGGAGTACGAAGAAGAAAAGAAGAAGAAGAGATGTGCAGAGGAAGAAGAAAGATGAAGGAAAAGGCAGTAGAAGAAAAGAAAGAGATAACTAAAGGAGGAAGTAAGAAGGGAAGACACTCCGAAAGCATGATAAAGTAAATGAGAACGGCTTACAAACAAACGTCAATACCAACAAAATCTGCTACAATCGAGAAACAAAGCACATAAATCGGATTACACTGTTTTTTACAATTAAGGGATGGACCGCGTGTGTCCTCTCATTGATACTCGCAGTGCACTGATTGTATTTAGTTGCCTTTGCTCAGGTGTGAGGCTGTTCCATTCTTTGGTACCCACGTACTTGAAAGTGCGTTTGCCACTATTATTAAAAATTTGACAACCACCTTCAGATAGAGATGCATTTGTCTTTGACCTAGTACCTACTGTGTGTGAGGGCTTTGCAAAGCGTTGTGACAGATATGGAGGCGCGATGTTGCTAACGCACTTAAATACCTCACACATTCTATGAACATGTCTCCTTTCTTCAAGGTTCTGCCGCTTTAGATTCCTGAACATATCAACAATATGTGTTCTAGGGTGAGCACCCAGTATCATCCTCGCCATTCTGTTATGCAACAAATCCAACTTTCTCAATAGAGCCATAGAGCAATTTGACCATACAAGATCACAATAATCGAATTGGGGCATTATGAGCGCATTGCACAGTACCATAAACGCTTCATTTGGAACACATTCTTTGGCTGTCCTTCTCAAAAAACCAATCTTCTTAGATATCTTTTTTTGCGGTATAACTTACCTCATTACCGCAATTTATTTAGTTGGTAGTATTTGTGAGAACACGTACATTTATTCGCGGTTATCTGATATATTTCTAAGATTATAACAATACAATCGTTAAACGAATGCTTTGAATTTTTTCTCTTAATTGAAAACATACAGTTCTTCCACTCGTGAATCGAACATTCTGACAAAAATTTGTATGCTGTATTCATGCTGTCGTAATGTGTAAAGGAAAATGTCTCACAGCATCTTGAAGAAGTAACTTTACCAAACATGTTTAAAAAAAAAAAACAAACGTGTAAGAAACCATTCATTGTATATTTCGTTCGTCACTAACTTCTCCAAATATGTTGCCATTGCACATGAGGAACAATCCAAGAAGTGTAGGGGAAGTTAGACTAATTGATTCGCCATCACAGACAAGGCGCCGAAGCCGATTGAATCGGAATATCGTGTCTCTTGTTTCAATGAAGATTTATATAAACTGAGAGCCCATTTGGGACAAAATGAACAATATACACAGTTGTGTTTACTCTTCGAAAATGATGGCAGGCGCTGATAGGAAGAAATATCAGGAATGCATCGTCGTTATTAATGAGCGCACATGCCCCTAACTCCCCAATGAATTCAAATTTATAACAATTGCCCGAAAAGAATGAGGACCCTCACAAATTTCTACATATCGTCTGCCGCCTAGCACTGGAAGTTGTAATGAAAAATGGAACGCAAAACTCTAGACTCGTTTACAGACGATGTACGCGTTGACAGAGAAGGTTCTGATTGCAAGCTTGCCACACGTGATACGATTTTTCATTTCTTTTTTTCAGGTGTGCGTTATTAGTGCGTGTGCTTGTTGGGGGGGGGGGTACTCTGGTCAAAAACGGGGTTAGAGTGTTTATATTAACGATAGCACTCGTGGTTCGGTCCATGGGCTCTCTTGAACCGACACATATAACACATAAACGACGCTTCCAAAATAAATGAAAATCGAAAAATACTGATATATGAGATCTCAAGAAGTAGAAAAGTCAGAACAGGAAACCACACACACACACACACACACACAAACACACACACACACACACACACTATGATAATACAATAATTGTACTACATGGTATATTGGCCGTAGAGCAGTGTTTAGTTTAGACTTGTCTAAGAGAGACTATGCTTAGTGCTCAGCTCACTCCAAAGTATGATGTGGGATTTTTTTTTTTCATACTGCAGGACATCAATTCCTTTTTTACGTGCTACGCTGTAGTGTCACTTTGAATGTCTCAATGTCAAGATCCTCTCGTAAAATAGCTTATAACACCGAACCCCCCCCCCCCCACACACACAATTACCTTTGTTTTGCATTTAAGGAATTTTTCGCCCAAATATATTGCAAGAATATAGACCTTGACCAAACAAACAAGATAGCTTCAAGAGTATGAATTGTGTCGGCCCCTTGATCATGCAAAATATAGAGTAAAAAAAGAATGACACACAAAAGATTCCGATGTTTTTTATTCTGAAAACAGCATGCTTTTTCTCAATGTATTGTTTTGATTTGGAATTCCCCAGTTTCATTATTATGACGAAATCTTGAGCAGACCAATATCGGATCCTGCATAATTATCACCTAACTCGTCTCAGAGACGAGTTCAAGCCAGTTTTAAAGTCTAAGTTTGTCTCGCTTCTTTCTAGAGTTGCCAGCGTGGTAACGTGTTCAGGCCCATAGGGTCTCGAACTCGGGATCTAATGGTGGTACAACATACACGATACCGACGGAATGACCTTGACTTGACTTTTAGCATTGTCCTCGCCCACCTCCCAGCACTTACTCACACACCCAGACAATAATCACGATAATGGAAGCTGGTGATGAACGAATGACACTGACTGTCTGTAATTGTTACGTTGTCAGAAAGAGCACCAGTATAAATCAGGAGCGTCATGCCATACAAAAAGAAGGCGTAGAAGAAGAAGAAGAAGGGATGGGGGACAACACTCTCTTCACTGAAACTTCACTGAAATCCTAAACAAAATTCGGAAGGTCCGTATTGATAAACTAACTTATCTTAATTTTGAATTAATGAACCTTCGGAATAACGAACCACATTTCATCTTCTAAACTACAAACCTTCGGAATGACGAACCTTTAGAATAATGTCGCAAATGTCGGGATCAACTAACCCTATTTCATTTTCTGATTAACGAACAGCAATAGGTACTTTGTGTGTTTCGGAATAACAAACCTTCGGAATATCGAACATCGCCTGTATTTTCATGCTACGGCTATCGATAGAATTACAAATACACATATCATACACAATCCCCGATCTACCACAAAAAGGGGAACCGTGATCTCACGACATTTAACATTCTGCGAGCTGTACAGAAAGCGTGCTGTTACGTCGTTGAAAACGAGATAACTACACGATAGTAAAGAGTTACAAGAGATGTCATGCACATTATCTATGAATAATGGACAACCTCTTGAAAGTGCAGCCGGCTTTACTAGTACATGACAGCGAGAGTCTTTTCCAGATGTGCGTGTAATGCTCAATAGATATTTCACCCTTGCAGGGATAGTGCTGTGAAGAAAGTGCGGTACAATGTGTCACCACTTTTGGCGCTTAAACGCAGGGCAATATATGAACAATAATGCACGTTAATGTTGAGTTAAAAAGTGTAACAGCAGTTTTTATTGCACTCATGACGAGCAATAATTCCAGCAAACCATGTGAATGATGTTCATTTCTTCTTATTCTTCGTTGTGTTGCAATGCCATGTGTTCTTTGTTCTTGCTACAACATTGCGTCGTTTGCTTGTGTGTGCTTTTTTTTTTGCATGAGCAATTGTGTGTATGTATGTGACATCTTTAATTCTTTTTTGTTACTTGCATATTGTTAATCGAGTGTACACGTCTTTCAAACTCCTTATTTCACTGATCACTCTTTTTCATCGCTACATTTACTTTCTTGTCATCCTTGAAAAGTATGCATTGTTTTTCTCACTATATTCACGTGTTGCATTTCGAATTATACTTATGACCTGTTGCTAAAACAATATGATTTGTGAAGTTGCTGTGAAATTCTTTACGGAGTCAGCCACATTTTAGACCCTAGATATTAAAGAAAGATAAACAATTAGTAGGAACGGTGCGTTCTTGATGTTTTTTGTTTTTTTTTTACTGGGACCGAGAAATGTAGGCCCCAAGGACCCAAAGGAGGGCCGTGGGGTTTGTTTATCATTCCCTTATGTATAGACGAACAAAACAAAGCAAAGATGAGAAAGAAAGAAGAATGGTTGCATGAGTTGCTCAGAGAGCTTTCAGCATTTTACTCGTTTCTGATTGGGGTCTCTAAAAATATACCAGGAAACGAAGACATGGTCCAGGAGCTTCTCCAATTCAACTACCCAAGTACTCAAGCTGCTCTTGCATTATACATTGTTCTCCTGAAAATATTCCGACGATCTTTCTGCAATAGGTCATTATGATCAGTACACAATGCAACACAAATCATCTGAAGAAACCTTCACCATGTTTAACCCGTTGAGGCTGATTTTGCCACAACAATCACTTCCCATAGACGTCTACCCGAGTATCACACTCGGGACTAATCTTCAACGGGATAGGACATGAAGGAGACTCCAAGAGATGGATATTGAGGCATCTCTCTGAGATGTGATTAACTCTTACGTTCTAAAGGCAACATGTTTGTATGCAATATCAAGGGCATCTCGAAGTCATTAGTTCCGCAAGGGTTTAGCAATCAAAAGGGTGTGAAAACTTATTGCTATCTTGCTAGAGGAGTATAGATGAAGAAACATGGTATGTTTTGGCTGATTTTACAATGGTTTCTTGCTAGATTTTGTTTTTTAAGCTGCTCTTGGGAACATCAGCATTATTTGCGGTTGGTCTTCTTTCGCATCGGATTTTTTTTTTAAAGATCGTTCTTCAAAACAGAACGGAAAAAAAAATCAAATGAATTTCCTGTTTATGATAAAATGGAGCACATTTATTTGACATATAGTCCATATGGTATCAGTGGTAATTTCTGTGATGGGAATTCCACTATCAGTCCATTTTCACCCATTTCCCCACTTCCCTCTTTACATCCCCATTTCCTGTGCCCTGAGATCGAATTCCATCTGCAAGTCAGGCTGACGATCATATAAACGCCTTCTACCAGTCTGGATTCACAGGGATCAAAACTCGATAACCTTTCTTGGAAGGAATTCCATCATCCCCCCCCCCCCCGTCCAAACGGAGATTATTCAAATTGAATTGAGTTCAACATTTTTTGGAGTTGTTACATTTTAAACACCAGAATTCTAGATTTGTACCATATCTTCTCAGGTGATTTTTTCGATATTTGGTATGATTTCTCTCTCTCTCTTTTTAACAAAGAAGAAATGGATTGTGCGTGCAGTTGAAAGTTGCGTCTTGTTATACACCTACTAATCACTCATCAACAGGGAATAACTATTTTTTCACTGCGTTGTTCGGAATACATTCATCCCCCTCCCCCCCCCCCCCCCCTCTCTCTCTCTCTGTTGTAAATAAAGTTTCCTTGACCCATCACGTGACTGACTGTCGATGAGGAGCGATAGAACAGACATCTTCCAAACCGACAATTACTTGATCTTGGTTTATGATTCCCAATGGATATACCTTGACTCAGTTAAAAGGCGCTATGTAATCTGGAATGCATGTTTCATAAACCAAACAACATTTCAAATCAAATTGGGTGGAATATTTCAATGTTTGGATGTCGGAAAAATGGTTGAAGATCTTTGTTCATGCGGTATTTTCTCGCATCACGAGAAGCACGCCACAAAATGTCTGAAGCAGTTAGCACGCGCATTTTGCGCCATCCTTGATTTTACTGCGGCTAAAGTGCGTGTAATGTTGGAAGACGATACTATGCCCGCAGACATCGCATGAAGGGGCACGGACAGTCCGCTGTGAAAACAAGTGCAGAATGTGTAAGTTGATCGTGTTCGATCCAGCTAAAATGTCTTCCCGTGTTATTTTGGGGCTAAACGCTGAGAACAGGAGCTGACATAAAAGGCAGGCAAGAGGGATCGGGTGAGATTTCTAGGCTCACTTTCAGGAATGACATTTGCTGACATCCAAAAAAACTGAAAGAAAAAAATCCCTGTCGTAACAGGCGTCGGTTTACGGTCGCTGCTTGTAGGGCCCCTTGTTGCAAATCGACTTTTCTAGTGTCCAGCGTCCACAGTCATGGGTGCCAAAACTTCAGGAGAGTGTGTCTGTTACAGGCATAGCGGCGAGTGACTTCATTTGATGAAAGAAGAGACCATGGGCTGCCTTGAACCCAGACTTTGACGCAAGAGCAATGTAGCATACATTCCGCCGCAAGCAAGATCTACCCACTGTTTCGTACGAAGCACATGAAATTTAGCGGTTTGTTTTCGCAGTCTGTTTTTGTTGCACTACACGCATTCTCTTGCGGCGTTTCCAATGTGGTTAAGTGGCAATATCAACCTTATTCCATGTTGTGGAGATACACGGCAACAAATAAAGCTTACGAAGTATTTTAAGGAATTTTATATCTTTTCTCTCTTTGTAAGACTTGTGCCATAATTGTTTTTTAGCCATCCTTTGCACAGCAACAACAGACAAAGTAGAATAATAATTTTACTTGCAACAACATAAAATGTAAGTCTCACCTCTTCAAGGACTTGTCTTGCATATAGAAGCATTAACTCTCTCATTGAAAAAGTGTATAAGAGAGCAAGAGGTAACAGGATGAATGCAAATGAGGCAGTCTGACATCCTTGCGCAGGAGACGAAAGACATACCAACAGCGAGCTGAACGGACACGGACGGTCGCACATTAACAGATTTGTTGAGCTGCGGATCACGGGCGTGTCACGCGTGTTTTACGACGTAAGAGCAGCTGCTTCTGACAAACAAAGCTTTCGTGGTTGTTGTTTTATTTTTAGCTCCTTCTAACAAGACAAAAAACATCAGGGTAGAATAAAGTTCAGTTATTCAGCCCACAGAGTCAAAATTTACCCTTCGAAGACACCCAGGGATGATTGTGATAGGACGTGGTCACGGTCATCCGTCATTGCAAGACGGTTGCATTGCGCTGCTATTGGGAAAGGAAACCCTTTTTACTGCGCAGCTTCCTCCTTAAAGGGACCATGCAATACAAATGCATGTTGCATGGATTCATGATACCTTAATCATCACTTATGTGACTCAAAGGAAATGTGTGCCATATATCTTATATAGGTTTTCCCGGCCAATTTCGCACTTTTGTCAGTCCAATTCCTAATTGCTGCATTCAATTTAGCAAAATTTAGAGAAGATGACATGTTCGGTAGTTCAATTTTATGATGTCTTCATTCAAATTAATTTTGGAGCATTCAAATTACCTTTATCTTTATTCTAATTAACACTTTTGCAATTGAAGTTCGTAAAACAAGCACCATTTCGTTATTCGTTCATTCAATTTAGAATGATATAGTCACGTGATCACGGACATGCTGCACTCGTTCATTCAAATTCATTTCTGGGCATCCAATTTAACATCTTTTGCAGTCAATTTAGCACGCATGTTTATGCTTTGGTTCTTTCTTATTTTTTTTTCTTCAACATAGTTATTGTTTTGCAAGCGTCATTACATTCATATTTTCGTACTCATCTTAGAGATTTTGGCAACAGTTTTTTTTTTCTTTATGTGCGTAGTGAGTCTTCCAATCCGAAGTGTGTCGGCCAATTCTAGGAAGTCAAGGTTATGATCATCAAATGTTCCTATAATTCTTTTTCTGTCTTCTTGAGAAATACGTCTGTATCTAACTTGTGCTGTCATGACTGTATATAAGAGGATGAAGTTAATCTGTAGTATTGGTACATGTAGGCCTAAAATGACATGTATGAAAGAAAAGAGGCGTTACAGAGCAACAAACTTGAGTTATATAGGGTCCAAAATATGATACTCTTACTGCTTAACAGTGCGTGGATGAAACAAAAAGTCACATAGAAATACACGTTTAAATGTTATCACCTTTTCAAAAAAGAAATAACATGACGTTAATTTGAATGAACATGTTTGGAATTTGACTGCCCATACGCGAAATTGAATGACTGAAATACCCCTTTCGGCCAGTGCTGGCGAATTTGAATGACTGAAGAGCACGTGCCAATTTGAATGCCCGTTTTACGAATTCGAAAGGCACAAGTGCAAATTTCATTGATCGAAATGCTAAATTGAACGACCAACTTGCAATTTTGAATGACAGAATGTGCAGTGACGAGGATTTTCGCTAAATTGAATGAACCTTTTATCAAATGGACTGACAAAAGTGCGAAATTGGCCTTGAAAACCTATAATAACTTTTCTACTACTTTTTCTTCAGATCACTTGGATACGCCTACACACACGCACCCACACAAACACACACACACACACACACACACACACGCACAAAGCCTTCCGAAGCAAGATTGTTTGAGTGACATCATCTGTCTTTAACTGGTATATAATATGTATCGATATGATTAACAAAAGACATTGGAATGCACCTTTCCACAGACTGAGCATAACTTGCATGTTGTCCAGCAAGTTATGCTTAATCTCGGAAAAGCTGCATTTCATTGTCTTTCGTTAATCGTAATAAGTACCTTGTTAAGGACTGACAGATGACGTCATTTACGAAGGTATTTGTATCCAAGTAATCTAACGAAAAAATAGTAAAAAAACATTATCATAAGATATAAGGCGCGTATTTAGATATACATTTAGCCACAGAAGTGATGTTGAGGGTATTATGAATCTAAACAAGTCAACATGCATTTTGCGTTGCATAGTTCCTTTAAAGCTCGTAAATCATTTATGTTTGCGTCATACCCCGTATAAATGGATTCAAAGCACTGTATATCTTATGAATCTTTGAATAAACCTATAGATTCACTTGCTACAATGATAATGTTACTACCCAACAACAACAACAACAACAAAAATGGCATTAAGAGAGGAGGAAAAGGGGGAGGGTGAGTGAGTGAGGAGATGAGGGAGAGGGATAAACGAAGAGAGGTAATAATGACTAAATATCATTTTATACTGATTTCTCTACAATTCATTACAGATACTTGAATCAGATTGGGCACAGTGACATTGGAGGCGCCTGCTGGGAAATTTGTGTGTGTATTCACTTGGGAGTTCTGGGCATGTCGAAGAGTTTGTAGAAAGGCAGAAAACAGGGCATTCCGTCCATCTAAACACTCTGAATATCTGGGCCACTTTATTGATTTGAGAGGAGACTGAACTGAAAAAAAAGGCTGTTCATCTAATCATTGAGCTCGGTCTACGCGCACTGAATACTGGTATTCCCAACGAAACTAAAACTGTTTTCGAACCATGACCCCCCACGCGCATTGGCGGCGTTCTAACATTAAAACGTTCGGTGACTTTCCCCCCCCCACTTTTCGACTTTTATTATCGGAAAATTGTCTGCTGTCCAAGAACATAGTTGAAATTGGGTGAAAATAGACCGACGCGTCTCCGACCGATGGCCGGCGCAGTGGGGCAGAATACCAAATTAGAGAGACGGCGCGGCCACAATTGCCACTGGCAATTCAGAGCGAGTAGGCAAGGATTTCGCCTTGAGGTATATATATGGCGGGTCTGTTTCACGTTGGCAAGAAGAGCAACGAACTCAAAGTGCGCCAGTCCTTTTACTGTTCGATTATGTGGAAAACAATGATACTTTGTTGTTCTGAAAAATCAAATGCTGTATTTCCAGGGAATACTCTCCTAGTGCTTATCATGGCCACCCTAATTGGGTATACTATTTAACATGGTACAGAAGTTTGAAAGTGAGACATTATGGCACAGTGCTTACGTACTGAAATAATATCCACGTGTAACCAGCTAGCTCTCCTCGTTTGAAAGTGATTTGATGTGTTGTATCATTGTTTTAATGCAATTTGCAAATTTCTTTGGTTTTCAATTATAGTGATTTTAGAATTGTAGTCTGATCTAACATTAAGTCAATGTTAACGTTAATGTTATTTTTAGCAAGGATTTGTGCACAAGAGGTTTCACATTAATTTTGTATTTTTTTTTTCTCCTCAGATAATTTTGTAAAATATCTTGCAAGAACACCTTGTTCGATAATCTGTTTTAACGATTGGAATGTCAAGCACCTCTGCACACAACGACTTAAAAGAGAACAAATTAATTATGACCATCAAGGCTATCGAGGCTATTTCAATAATTGATCTCACATGTCAGATGTATTAGCAAACGCCATAGTTGTTGATGATGCTTATTACGGCGAGTCGACAACATTCTAGCGATGGTCGCACTGCTACATCAGATGTAAATATCAAAATGTCTCAACCCTTATGAGTTCAATACCCATGAAATTCCCATGTTCTCCCCTACCCCCCCCCCATCTCTTTGTCTTTCCTCCCCTCTACTGCCTGTCACATCTATACTCAATCAAGAACTTAGCCGGATAACAGCAGACATATCAAAGTCAATTATGATTTCTCTCGACTACAGTCGGAAGAGGAAACGTAACATGTTAAGATGTTTGTATAGACTAATGTGATGGCATAATGCAACCATACGAGAAAAAGAAGACCAGGATATAAGACAAGGCTGAACGATACATGTCACAAATTACGGTAGAAGTAATCCATGATACATGTTTATTGAATCCCATGCTTCCGCACGGATGTCATGTTTCTTCTTGGACTATAGTCTTCCAGGCTTCGAAATACAATACTGTATTCTTCTTTTTATCATTATTATTCAAGGAAACCTTTCAAGGATTTTCAAAGTTCAAATGATGTTATTTCTTCGACAAATTTAATGTTAGCCCTTCAATTACGATGCTACTAGGACCACACAATTCGAATGTACTAGGAATATATTATATCAGTATATAGATATATATACATTAAATATTTCATGTGAGTATTTGTTTATGTGTACGTGTGTGCGGTGTGTATGTACACGCAAAACAAGTGCGAGTACATGTAGAAATATCTTTGTGAGGGTTGGGGTCAATTTCCTTCTCTTCAATTACCAACAAGCTAAATTATTTAACACAATCAGAATGTAATCTCTGTAAAAAAAAAAAGACAGGAAGATTTGTTTTTATTCACTTCAATAGTGCATAAAAAGATACACAGAATTATTCTCGATCTCACCCCCTTCCCTCCCGATCCAACCCCCCCCCCCGAAAAAAAAAACTTGAGGAAGACAAAAATGAGATCATGATAATAGAATCTACATCGCGTGGGTTAATCTGATACTCCTCAAGACACTGTAATTTCTAATATGAGTCAAGATATGGAAAACAATGGGTTAAGACGATCTTAAAGTGTGTGGGTGTGTTTTAAGAAGGTAAACAAATCAGTTTAGTAAAAGACAAACACAACAATGTCAGTCACATTTGTGGGACAACCATTTACGTTTTTCTTGATTTTCCACGAATTTTGATACTGTTATGAATGGTAATCAAAATTCACCCACCAACGCTTAAAGGGATGGTACAGTATTGGTGGAGATGAGAATTGGGCATCTAACTTTTTGCAAGATACCAAGAAAACACTTATGATATAGTACAGAGCATACCATTTTAAAAGGAAATCAAAGTTTATTTGATGAAAATCGGGTTTGGAATGACTGAAACATCCAAAAACAAAGTAAAACAAAGCGATCGTAATAAAGTGTGGGTCCCACACTTTATTAGAATCACTCTTTTTTGGGAATCTCAGCCATTTCAAAACCAATTTTCATCAAATAAACGTTGAATTCCTCATAGAATTACACGCTCTTTCATATTTCATAAGAGGTTTCTCTTTATCTCACCAAAAAATGTTAGAAACCTGAAATTAGGTCTCAACCAAAACTATTTGATCCCTTTAAGGGTATCCAACCACGGAACAGTCATACGCAAGTTAAACACACCGAGGACGGTCAGTGTCTTCCAACGTATTCCTTGAGGCTAATTATCTTTGCGCATGAAAGCGCGGAGGAACCAATTAGCATCTCAATTTGTTATATCACTCGTGAACAGCCTGAGATAGTGGGATTGATTCAACATTTACACCGACCGCAACAACGAGACAAACATGCTAACTCGGGAGTCGTTCGGAATGAATTAAAAAAAAGTTCTCTTCTTACTCTCTTGTCCTGAAAATGTTCAGTGATCGGTGGGAACTGGTATACGGATGATGCCATGATGCGCAAACTAAACCGGCTTACCGGTTAATCAACCTTCGCGGCATCCTCGCGAATATTGGGAATGCCCGCGGTATTACCCTACTCAATCATTTTTTTTCCCCACCAGAGCATAGTAGGCTGGTTCACACGAGAATCTTTATTTTTGAAATATTGTGGACAGGTGATGCCTACAATACGTGTCCTTTAGTGACGAACGCAGAAATGAATACTGTGAATCAAGTTTCCCCATCATATACGGCCATCGTCACTCTGACTTTTTTGTTGTTTTGTTTTCCATTGTTCAACCCGTACCACAAGATAAGGGAACCAATCAAATATTTTAAGCAACCACAGTTTTAGACCTGAGTATCAGCGTCGTATGTGTTTCTTCCAAGAGGCATTACAGGTGATATATATATATATATATATATATATATATATATATATATATACATTCATATATCTTTTTTGGGAGGGGGCAAGCGTTCTAATATGTGGCGTAAATCTTATGTTGTCACGGACGACTAACTATGGTCTACGCAACACATGCGCTGTGTCACCACCAATGGGGTTATGTACCTAGAGAGTTTCTATCTAAACATACACCTACCTCTAATGGACAACTTTCTTAAATAAAAGTCCAATGTTTAAGAACACCTGGTCAATCTTTAATATTAACATTAAAAGTAGACACTCTCTTTCGCACTGAAAACACTGAAACCTTGCTTTAATCAAGGAATCAATGTCTTCAAAGCACGGTATCCTGTGCTTGCGTTATACTAATCACAAAAAGGATCCAAGCCTGAAAAGAGAATGATGCTATGACGTAGACCAACACATCCTCCCCTCCCCTCCCCTCACACCCCCCCCCCCCCCCCCCCATCTCCCAGCCCGCTTCTCACATTTCAGTGAAACGTAAGACCATGCGTTTGAATAACAGGCTGGAAAGAAATTTAGCTCCGTGCTATCTAACCGAGACAAAAAACATACCTGCGTGCCGGCTGAGCTCCGAATTGGGCAAACACGACAGGTTATTATTATTTTACAGAGGGGAAATGAATAGGCGAATGACTTCAAAGCAGCCGGGACCGGGGCGAGATGCGGAGATCAGGTTTGGTAAGAAATACCGAATATATTGGTCCTATCGGATGGAATCGGGCACAAGGGAAAACTCATCGTGGCGCCTCCTGTCCAAATAGATATAGTTCTCTTTCTATCTTCCCCTCCCTCTCTCTCTCTCTCTCCCTCCCTCTCATACTGTCTTTCTCTCTTTTTTACTCTCCTTCTCTGTCTCTCTCTCTTTCCCCCTTTATACATTTAACTCTCCCCCCCCCCTTCGTATCTCATTCTTGCTTTGCTGTGTCGTGGGTGCTATTTCAATATAAAGACAGCGTAGAAAAATGCGGTATCATCCAACGTCTGTACATATTATATACACACACACACACACACACACACATACATACACACACACACACACACATACATACACACACACACACACACACATACATACACACACACACACATACACTAACACATTAGCCAACTAAAAACACAGCAGCACCTGGAACCGCTTAACGTAATCCAACTGCATCCACTCATAAATTACGATGTATTGTGATCATGTCATATTAATGATCCTATAATTATATGAAATAATGATAAACATTGATCAGTTGTGTGTGTGTGTGTGTGTGTGTGTGTGTGTCTATGTTAGTGTTAATCATGCAGTCTTAAGTGGAGTCATTGTCCTTGAAGCTCGTTTGTTGCTTTCATTAAATGAATAGAAAATCTGTTTAGTCATGCTCCTTAAAAGAATACGTAAGCTGCATGGATCATACGCCTCTACACATTTTTTTATTTTGGTACATATAATGTATAACCATTTTTCATTATAACCATAATGAATTATGTTCGTTACTCCGCGAATAAGTTTCGTTAATCCTCAAATGAAATATGGTATTTCCGAAACACACAAATTCCCTTCACATAGATGTTCATTTATCCAAGAAGGAAATATCGTTTGTTAATCGGAGCATTCGAGGCGTGATTCCAAAAGTTTGTTGATCCAAAAACAAAATTAGGGTTTGTTATTCCGAAGGGTCGTTAATCTCAGCATGAAATAAGCTTTGTTATTCCGAGTGTTCCTTAATCAAAAAAAAAACAAACAAACAAACAAACAAACAAAACAAAAACACTGTGCCTTTTACAATGAACTTTGGGAATTACGTACCTCATTCTGTTTTCAGATCAACGACCCTTCGGAATAACGAACTATAACTATATATAACTTGGGATATTTATCTACAACTGTATGCAAGTACTGAGTACGGTTTCCTGATTGTTTGCTGTGATTTCGACACTTTCCTCTCCAGATAAAGTGAATGCGAAAGTGAGATCTCGATTTTGAATTAGTCCTCCTTTCAAACAGAATCATACAGAAGGACAGAAATATGGTAGTGCCAGCCTCCCATCTCAACACCAGAAATGCGACCTCAAAACCTATTTCTCACCGTACAAAATAGAAGGATCATTTCATAAAACTCGTCAAATGAGACCCTTTATCCGCCCTGAATGATTGAAGGGGCGAAGTGATTGGAAAGTGAGCTCAGTTTGACTCTAGCGAACACCGAAGAGAATAATATAGCATCAAACTCTCTTCTCTTTCCCTGTCATGCAGAAGAATTACATGCATAATGCATCTTGTCAGCGTTTTCCCGTGTTTTGCTGCTGCTTCACGTTATCCGTCTTATTTGCATATAGATTTGTTTGCGTTTGCAGTATATTTATATCTAAAAGAAATCTTTTCCGATATTCTATGCATGTAAAAAAATGAGAAAATCCTAACGTCACAGCAGAAAGCGCAAAACAAAACAAAACAAAACAAAAAAACGGAAAATTATGTCCTTTGATTTGCTTTTTCTTATGAATTAGATTTATTTTCACGTCTTGATACCCATACGTAATTTCGTTTTAAACAAGAATTATTTTGATTTTTCGAAATTTACTGTATTGCGTTATATTTCAAGGCTGCAAGTGCGCTGTATCATCTTGTGAAATCTAAACCTTGATTAGCACAACGAATTTGCAACAAATTGCTTTTTAATGCTTATAACCATAATCCGCAGTAGATTCATAGAGCCAGTGTTCTTGCAGGGAAATTAACACGCACGATTGAGAAAAAAAAAGAGCTAATTTTCAAGACGGATGGATTTGGAAATTTCGATTAGAATAAACAAAAGAAAATCTTTATGATGAGCGATATATCGAGCATACCCATCGGCACTTCCCGCCTTTATTTTTGGTCGTGTTAAATCGTACAGCCAGAAACATCGATGTGAGGGTAAGTTCTGAAAGTAATTGCTTTATTGATTGCAATCACATTGACTCACTGTTGTATTAAGACTTCAAACTCAACAATGCGTCAGACAGAACGATGACATCACTGAAGAGATGATCTACGAGTATCCCAAGTCGACAACGTCGCTGGTGAATAACCAACTTTAGCAATACTTCAAAAACGAAACGTCTTGCATCGCACTACCATTGTATCAATCTCCCTCACTGTTAACTCCATTATTCCAAGGAGTGATACTGCATAACAAATTCATGAGACTACTGTTTCAATTCGGCCAAGCCGAGTCACAGTTGTTTTTAGTTCTGCATTACACTCCGGAAAATTAGGTAGAAAAGAAGAAGAAGAAGAAGAAGAAGAAGAAGAAGAAGAAGAAGAAGAAGAAGCAATAACCTGTTTTGTATAGTTTTAAAGCACGGGAGATGTAAATCTTTACACAACTTGTGCAAAACGCCCATGCGTGACTTTATGTGGTTAGATTTGTGAGATGGTGCATGAATAGCCAGTATTTAAAAATGAACCTGTCTAAATGAGTTCATTCATCGTTGGAGAACACATGGCCATAATGACGACAATGCAAATCCCTTCAACACCACTTCCTTCACGTTTCATCCCATGCTGGGGAATCGCCTTCGCAGAAGAAAGTGTCCGAATGCGCGTTTGATTAAATATCTGCACCCGGGCGCACTTTTCTCGCATTCCCCCTCTCCCTCCATCCGACCCTTATTTATGCACCCGTCGAGCTCTGCCAGAACAACGCATCTCAATTTCTGCTCGCCGACAAAACATACGTTCCGTGAAAGCTTCATTAATCAGTTTTATCTTTCCTGACTTGCAGCGTCGGTTCTTCCGAAAGTACAGCCAGGCAGGTAGGCGAAAGAGCAGAGGGGGAGGACGAGATATAATCGTACGTTCAAACGTCTATGTTTATAGTTGTTGTTTTGTTTTTCTCCTTTTTCGGTTTTTTTTTTCATCTAAGGCCAACCACTCTCATCCCTTCATCCCCATCTCTCCTCCCAAGGATAGCCAGTGGCGAGCAGCCAGAACCGATGTGTCACTTTATATAAGCATCATTTTTCAAACGGAATATTAAAAAAGTGCCTTTGGATTTATTGGGATTCCATTTCGCAAAAAGGGGGGATCCGAGGCAAAACAGAATAACAAATAATAGCATGGGAAGAAATGGTAAATGGTAAATTCCTGCGTAATTGAAACTTCTGCTGGAGAAGAATTGCAAACTAGTTATGGATGGACAATTATATGAGACATTCAGGTACCATCATTTCGTTAGAATACCTGTAACCCCTCGCACTATTCATAAATAATAAACTTCGTCAATTTTTCCCCCTTCCCCTGGTGGTCTCTAACTCATATTCTCGATGCTGTTCCCAGTACAAAGTTTCAATTTTTCTCATCTTTTTTTTTCTTCTTTTTCTCTGTTATGTCAACGTTAACAAACAACATTGAGCACATTCAGCCGTGTATGTGAAAGTCTCAAGAGACATAGGCCCTACATGAAATAAGAGTGATGGTGTTGTACTCGTTCGTTGGGGACTCTTGTGTATCTCGATATATCGGTGTTATTTCTCCGAGTTTTTCTTCTTTTCTTTTTTTTTTTTTTTTGCTTGCAGGACGTCTCCTCCATGCTGCCTTTCCGATCAAAACAATCTGACCTTCAGAACTAACCTACGATCTGCTGGCAATTTTGTTGAAAACGGTTCATTGTAAACCAAATCAAGCTCAGGGGAAAGCCTTCCTCTTCTACACAGAGAGAAGAATATTGTTTTCTTGCTTACGTCTAGAGCCGTAAGTCCACGTAAAAATATTTATATGGATACACGAGGACAAACAGCTTACCAACACAACAATCAATGCCGTGGTAAAACAAAGTTTTAAACAAAGACACACTTCTATTCAAGAAACATTTTATTTTAATTGTTATCTGTAGCTTTGATTCCTGCCCACTGGCGACAGATTTTCACTGGCAATAAATCTTTTAATTGTTACTTTTTTCTGCAGGAGTGATTGAGCCTGTAAGGAACAATCAAGCTCTATAAATAATTATAATGAATCGTTAGAAATCCTAGACATACCTGACCATAACGTGTGCCCAAATTCATCAACCTCGAATTTGCCCCACTCAAACATTTTCGCCAGGTGACTAATATCATTTCCGTTAGTATAATCACCTGTTTTATATTCTTTCTTTCAAAGGAAGTGCAAAGGAAACAACATTCCAGAGTGATCAATTAGAAGACGATGAATAATGGTGCAAAAACGCCTAATCAGTATACATCGCATTAATCTTTGCGTACTCCGTATTATTTGTGAAGTAAAACTCGCATAATATAGATTTCAATTAATGGAAGGAAAGTTACAATTATTGTTTTGAATTATTTTTTTTTTTTGGTCTTGAATTCAATATTGAACGAATTATGTGTGATCAAGCGTTATTTCAGATATCTGTTGTAGTTCCATTAAGTCATTATTCGTTCTCTTATATATTTTCTGTGGTCCCATATCGTACAAGCTTTGCTATTTAGTGGGACCCTCCATTTCCATTCTCATTCTTGTACTATGCATATGTATATACCTTAAAAAATGCTACCATGTTGTTACTCACGATCACATGTATTTTGTTAATTTACTTTTCTGAAATTATTATAAATATGTTCTGTTAATGCATTGTATATAATTTTCCTGTTTATTCAATGGAAATGAAAATAAAGCTGAATTGAATTGAATTGAATTGAATTGAATTTGTTCTTGTAGCAGGTACCATTTAAGTCAAACTGTGAAAACGGCATGGTGTGATTATTGTTATGTGTGGTAATGATATGCATCAGAAAAGTGAATTGAGAGTATAAAAGAAACATAACACCTCCTTATCATACTGGGAACACCTTCATGTATACATTGTCCTTCTATCGAAACAATTTTGTTTAAGGTTTGAGAGGAATCTTCTTTTATCGGACTCTTTTTAAGCCTTCTTTATTGAAATTAAAGACCTGGTTGGATATCTTCCCTGAGGAAGAAAAAAAAATCATACCTGCTAAATACAGCTGCCTCGATCTAAAAAAAAAAAAAATGTATGTCGAATTCATAATGCTTTCAATTTCAGTCACGTCATACTTGTTTTAAACTGACATACTTAGGCTTCCAACTGAATCGTTTTAAGCCCTCCTTTATCAAATTATGAAAATCTGGTAAGATAATGACACTAAGAAAAATTTTCGTACATACTAAACAAAAAATAAAAAACAACAACAAAAATCCCACATGTTGATTTCACAATGCTGTCGATAATAATCATGTCGTTCTTGATTTAGACTGACATTACTTAGGCCTTACTGTGGTCTCAACTGCAGTAAGCGAAGAAATTGGCAATTGCAGATATACAGAGTCACCAAAAATGTCATCAACCTTAAGGCTACAAACTCAAGACAACTAGAAAAAAAGTGGCTATACATGGCAGTATAACGTAGAAAAAAAAAACAAAGCAATGCTTGGAAATGTTCGTGATGAAAGCAGAGAGTAAAAAAAAAAATCACCATAAACGTAAAAGATGAGAGGAGTATGAGAAGAGGATTTAAGGGAAAGTATATTGGATGACAAAATACAGAGAAAGAATAGAAAAGCAAAATACTTTAAATGCAAAAAAAAAAAAACCAAAACAATGAACTGAAGTACCCCAAGTTGTCATTTACTTATCCACGATGTTTCTGATAGATAGAAATAGCGTTGATGATGACAGAGAAGAAAACAAAGGGACTTACCATTCTCATGTACGCCATGACAGTCAGTTGCTGCTGAGTTTCGTCCTATTTTGATACATAAAGTGAGATAAAGAGAGGGTGAGATATTAAAGCAGAGTGGATTTCTGTGATCGGAAGAGGATTCACCGGCCAGGGTCACTAATCGGAGAAAGCATTTCCGATGTGTCTCCATCTGAACTGTCAAATGTTGGGATTACAATGTCCTCAGAATGGCTTCATGAGTGTCAAGGCAAATATTGGATGACCTCCATAATGTTTCGAAAAATGGGTCAGCATGCCGCTAAATCGACACATCATCCTAAATTGACCTTTTTTAAGGTCATTCTTTTCTAAAAGAAACTAACATTGCTAGTTAGATGACCTAGAATTGAGCATGTCACATTTCGATTTAGTTACAAGAAAGAATGAGTGAAAAACACTCTTTTTAACCCTCCTCAAAAAACAAACAAACAAACCAACAAATAAACCACTAAAAGTTTCAGTTGCAATACCTTCATATAATACGCACCATAATACACAATCTTGCTTTGGGCGAAATGGAAGTTTTTTTTTTTGTTTTTTTTTTGTGTGTGTGTGGGGGGGGGGGGACTGGATAGCCGTTGCAGCGAGTGAAACGCTTTCAAAGACAAGATAGTCATTGTCACTGAATTCACGTATTCAATCACGGAACCACTCAAACGACCTGCCCCGGCTAGTTGCCTGACGCTACCCTTCTCAAACTCGGCCCAGGCCAAGCCAAGCAACTCCTCCAGTCCACTTATATTGATCTGATGGCATTTCTCGTTTGCCGTATAGCCACACGTACGGTCGGGCGTGGGATGAGAGTTTTTGTTTCTCCGTTTGACCCCCTCTTCCGCCTCGCTAATCTTATTTCGTTCCCAAGTCATGATCTACCCTCTCACCTATCTTAACCATACACATTATGTCCGGGACAGTGGGCGCATTTCCAAATTTTGATTCAAAAGGTCAACCAGTGGAATACACAAACCATGTTGTTAAGATACACGGTACGTTATATCCGCCAGATGTACTTTATAAGCAATTTGAGCTGGTTATGCGAAGGTTGCCGTGCAAGTCTAGTTTGCTACTGCGCATTTTTTTCCTATTTTAAGACTACTATGAAAAGAAATCTAATATCATATCCATCTGGCTTATAATCTGAATTACTCAAACTGACTGAAGATAACTGTTTACAGTATGTCGTTTTTGTCAGTGAGTGCGAATATATATTAAATTCAGAAAATGAATTTCTATGCATACATGCAGCTATGACACACCATTGTGCATACAAAAATTCATAATGTGTAAATAATGTACATCCACAAGCTTAATAAAATTACATGCATAATGCATCTATACTATGACACATACGTATACATACACACACTTGTTACTAGCATAATTATCATAATGATAATGTATCATGACATTGTACACAAAAATACACGCACGTTATAAAAATGGACTTAAAGTGATCGTATAATTTTGGTTGAGACCTATCAACTTCGGGTAACATTTTTTGGATGAGATACTGAGAAACCTCTTATGAAATATCAAAGAGCATGTACTTCCAAGAGGGATTCAAGGTTTATTTAATGAAAACTGGTTTTGAAATGGTTGAGATATCAAAAAACAGAGCAATCCTAATAGAAGGGGGGACTCGCCTTTTTCTATTAGGATTACTTTGTTTTACATTGTTTTTGGATGTCTCAGCCATTCCAAAACCGATTTTCACCGAATAAATTTGAATTCCTCTTGGATTCATATTCATTGTATTAAAGTGGTTTTATGGCATCTTGCAAAAAGTTTTAGTCCAATCCTCATCTTCACCAATACTATACCATCTCTTTAATAGCTGAGAAGCATACAGGCAAGCTTACAATGTTGAATCAGTTAAAGTTGAATCGTAATGTTAAAAACCGAAAGATCATGACCGACAGATCATGGGACCTACACTCAACAAGCCTTCTTTTAAGTAGGTGCCATTGCTTTTCTCTTTAATATTCCTTTACTTTGATTGAAACTGACATATCGACTGCTTTGATCTATGTTTGCATTTTTTTTCTTATATGTCCAATCTGGTCATTACAAATTATTATCATATTTTGTAATGCTTTATTTACTTTCATCGAGAATATGAAATTGAAATTGAAATTGAAATTTAAAATGAGATATCATACCAAGATGATAATAGTTGCAGGGAATGTGGGACTATTAGAGACAAAGAAAACAAAGAGAAGACTACACAAAGGGGTGATGGACAAACGCCGTGGCGGGTCGTGACTGAGAATAATCAACAAAAAAATCAGGGAAGAGTTACTTTATAGGTGAGGTGAATGAGAAGTTGCCGCAAGAAGAAAAGATGAGAACGAAGAATGATCCTACCCTGAGACTTGAATCGATAATACACAGCGAAATGAGTTGAATTAATCACTGCTTTTTAAGTGCATTCTTCATTTGCCTCAGTTCCTGAGTTGCATGTCTTATCATTTTGTATTCATATCACAACACATGCATCATATAATCAGAAATTTGTGTTTTGTAATGAGTTCAGAAATAATTTGTTCCATGCTGTAGTTGTAAACGAGATTATGTGTTCTCTATTCGATGTTTATGTTTGAATGAAAAGAAAAAATGCAATGGACTTTAATGGAATCATGGTGAACTAAATACAGTAATGAATGCTGAAAACTAGTGACGTCAGGGAATTGCAGATATACTATTGAATGCCTTCCATGTCTTTTTTTTTACCTGTGCTCAACAGATGATGAATTTAACATTTCGTTCATCTTTTACTATTTGGGTCGCAATTTTGAAGATTACTCTGCGAAGGCTTAGGAGTGATGAATTTTAACATTTGGTATTTCGATGTTTGACTTCCCATTACATGTGTTCATGTGGAACAACTCGAAATAACAAACTGATGTGCACGTTGTACCATGAAGAATGTAAAGACAGAAAAGAGGAGGAGGGGTTAGTGAGTGAGTTATCTGCTGTTTTGGAGATCTTTTTTGTGTGCTGTGGTGGCTTTCTATTCAAACAGATAACAATACAGACAATTTATATAATTTCTGTCGGTCCATGTTTCCGCTTTCTGCCACTGTATATGCTATGTAATATATAATACGGATATATTATATCCGAATATATCTGTATAATATGTATATAGTAAGAAAAAAACGCACTGATTTTGTGTGAGGACTCAAAGTACACTCTGGGTGAAATGCTTCAACCTATCGAGTTCTGAAAGAGCAACACTTCTTATATATATATATATATATATATATATATATATATATACTATTATAACAATAATCTATTACATATATTTCTCTCTATTATTTATCCATCGATCTCAGTTTTCTTCAACTCGACTATACCTGCTATATTTCATCTCTTTATCTTATACGTTTTCCTAGTTCTCTTTTCTCTCTTTTTCCCTTTCTCGTATTTTCTATTTTCCTTGTTTTTCCTGTCCCTCTTCTACTCCATCTCGCCCCCTTGCCCCCTACTTTCCCCCATTCGACCATCCCAGATCGCCGAGACGAACGGGTTTCGGTATCTCTGCGCTCGTGCGCACGTTCCCTGATGACCACTTAAAACAAACAAGAACGGGTGACTGCACCAGCTTTATCGGGCTTTGGCTCCGGATCGATAACCAGATATGACGGGACGTAATTCAGATTATGACGCGCACATTCAGGGAGGCCGGGCGCGTCTGATGGCAAACATAATTTCAACAATGCGAAAGTCGATGGAATAAAGGGGGTCTAGCTAAGCGTGTTACACTCATGGTTCGTAGCGATGAGTGCTAGGAGCATGAAATTTCGAACGAGAAAAACGTGTCCAACATCCCCGAAATGTAAACTGACTTGACATGTTAATGACGGGGACCTGGAGGGGCGTTAAAAACAGACTTTGACAGTCGAGAAGGTTGGCTGGATCAGAACGCACGCTTTATTGATTATGCAACCACGACTATATACCGGAGGGACAAGCTTACACAGTATCAACCATGAATTATCACAGTAATTCTTTATCATAACTTGATGATGATTAATGTTGTTTGCAACAAGCACTACTAATCCAGCTTAGTCCTAAATACTCCGGAAAATATTTACAGAGAGCTAGCTATCTGTAAACCATTTGCTTAAAGTGACGAACAAGAAGCCAGACACCGATATAGGTTTCACTTTCCCCTGTATGGCATGATAACATAATAATGGATGGCACATGGTGATTATTATATCTTCAGGACCGAGTTTAAAGAGATGGCATAGTATTGGTTGAAGCGAGGATTCTCATTCAACTTTAACTTTTTGCGAGAAAACGGGAAACCACTTAATGAAAAGTTAAACAGTTTACAATTCTAAGAGGATTTCAAAGTTTATTTAATGAAAATCGGTTTTGAAATGGCTGAGATATCAAAAATAAAAAGTAAAACAAAGCGATCCTGATAAACGGTGGTCCAACCATTTATTAAGATCGCTTTGTTTTGGATATCCCAGCCATTTAAAACCAATTTTCATTAAATAAACTTTGACTTCCTCTTAGAATTATACGCTGTTTCTTATTTCATTAGAGGTTTCGCATTATCTAAAAAAATCATCATAAAAAAGTTGGAAACGCGAAGCTCCATCTCAACCGAAACTGTGTCATCCCTTTAATAATATTCATCATTACTTACCTCTTGTATGTTTGTATTACATTACAGAAAAACTTAAAGACGTGTCACAGGCTTCTACATGCTTTAGTGTATTAGTGTATCCTCGCATGTACAAGGTTACCTTCTCTTACTTTTACTATTTAAACACTTTCATTCCTAGTAAAAAAGAAAATGATAGATAGAAAATATCTTGTGCTTCTGAATGCTTCGGATATTTTGTTTTTCTTTGCAGGAAGAATATATGTGATCCTGCATCACAAAACCAACAAAATGTCGCCAGACATGGAATTCAAGTTAAGGGCAGATTCTTCAAGAGCAGATTCTAAGTTTTAAAATGATGTATAACTCAATCCAAATGGACTCCCCAAACCTATCTAAATACTAGGAAGAAAGCACACACTCTGGAAAAGTGTAAACTGAGAAAAGAGGCTCTGAAGTACAGGGTCTATTCAAGCGCTTAATCTTTACCAAGCCGTGCTAGCTGTGCAATGAAAGGGACAAAACACAGGATGTAAACCACTGGAGCAACAACAAGGGATCATCAGATTAAGCTGAAATAAGCGTGTACTATTGACACATTCTGTACATGATTAATGCCAACTTTTAAAGCAGTAGAGTTATCCTTTCAAAAGTTATTAGACTTGAAAGTGAAGAGTGTGTAAAGCATTTCAAGAAATGAAAAGGGGACTCTAAGACATACCCGATCCTTCCATTCTCTCCCATAAAAGGGTTGTAGAAAAACTGCTGAAAACACACTTTCTCATCAATGTTATGATCTCAAACTAAAGAATAATGTAGAAGAAGGATATCTCTTTCAGAAAATATTAGAACTCAATATTGACTCGGTTGACCTATTTCACCTTTTTTTAGTCCTCACGTAAAATCAAGGGGTGCGACTTTTTGTTCGTTTTGTGATGCACGGTCACATGTGGAACTCAGCGTAAACATTCACAGCACAGAGAAGCTGTCCCCACAAATAATGTTACATGAGGAAATAATTTTTCCCTCAATAAAATTACTTGCTGATATAGAACGTCTTTTTTAATATTTCTTTTTCAAATATCAACAAACTTCATTGTAGGATGGCGAGTAAAACTCCAAGTTGACTGAGGGAAAGTAGAACATCTTGTAATGATGTGTTACTGTTCAGTCGCTTTGATTCAAGATGAGAGAATAGAATCGGAATCCTTTCAATCAATATCAGACGACTGCAGTCGGATATTCTCCATTGTATATCCGATTGTAGCTGTGGGTTGTTTTTTCGCACAGCTTTTTGTCATTCACTTGATCTGGAGAACATAATAAGGATATTCTTTTTTCTACAATATCTTCCGGTGATGTATTAGTGTATAGTACGTCTTTACACTTTATATTCATATCTACCGTAGATAACTGAATGGATTATACTCTACATCTATATTTGAAATTTAAACTAGAGATAGCAACCACACACACATACACACATACACACACACACACACACACAAACACACACAAACACACACACACTTACACTCACACATACTCACACATACCCACACATTCTCGCACACACACACATACACACACACACAAACACAACTGTCCTACCCACCTATCTTCCCTTCAATCAGCCCTTCTCTCGATGGCTTGTAGACAAGATATATCATTGTAATATTATATCATCTCATCTGTGCGGGGCATTAATGGCATTAGACTGCGAATCAAAACAGCAAGTGGCTGATGTCTGCAGGCATGTTGATCCATGTTGTTTGTTTGGTTTATTTCTGCATTTTCTTTCTCCGAATACAATTGCAAATGAAAACAAAATGATACAGATACATACAAATCAATACAAAAAAAAAAATCATTTGCGTAACAACATTCAGTCTGAAGTGGCATGATTATGAATCAAAATAACATATTAAGGCTTACTGTATCTAATAACAAAGGAGAAATCAATACAGGGGACCGTCATCATAAGCAGAGCTTGACGTGGATGAGGCCCTATCTGAATATGTGATACCAATGTAATACAACACCAATTATATATGTACTCATAAAACTCTTAATCTTAATACACAAAACACATTTTGCTACAGAAAAAAAACCAGAAAAGAAAAATAGTGACTTGGCGCTTTAGAACAAGAAAAAAAAAAAAACAGCACGCAGCACCATTGACTGCTGCATGGTATAGTAGACAATAAAAGTGTAGGTGTGTGCGAGTGACAGTGCGTCGTGTGTGCAGGTGACAGTGCAAGAGAGAATAAAGGCTGTAGCATGCCTATTTTGGGGGTAAGGTATACGCTTTAATGAATGTATGCAATATCATTATCAAAGAAAGGAAAGGAACGGGAGGGAAAAAAACACTTTGCATGGATCAGGGCTTACTGAGACTTCAGAAAAAAAGAAGAAAAAGTACATTGATCAAAAACTACTAACTGGAGACATATTTCAATAATAAATACTTTTTTAAATGAGCTTTAAAGGAAAACAGTGAAGTACACTGCTTTAATTGATCAGGTAGGTTATTCCAGACATCGGGACCGTAATGTCTAATTGATTTCTGAGCTAAAACAGTTTTGGGGTTTACAAGGTGAAAATCTGTCGAACGGCGAGTTGGATATGTGTGTATATTCGAATTTAAGTGAAAAATATTATGAAATAAAGAGGGAAGTTGATTTGTTGCATACTTGTACATAAATATACCTGTTTGTAAAATGTGGATGTCCTGAAGCTTCAAAGTATGCAAACGATGAAATAAAGGATCTGTATGAGATAAATATGTGGAATTAGTAATAATACGAATAGCACGCTTTTGGAGTAAATACAATGAATTCAGCTTAGTAATACTACAATTTCCCCATACAATATTTGAATACAATATATGAGGCAAAATTAAAGAATTATATAAAATAATCAGGGATCGTTCTGATAAGAGATCTTTCAACTTCCAGAGTACACCAATATTTCTTGATAGGGTCCTTTGTAAACAGGATATATGTTCGTTCCATGTTAAATGAGAATCGATTGTAATGCCTAAGAATCTAATAACCTGTTTCTCACAAAGAGAAAACCCATCAATTGATATGTTGACATTAAGATCCTGTGAGTAGGGTTTTCTAAAATAAACAAAATTTGTCTTATTAACATTCAAAGATAACTTGTTTGATTTAAACCAATTCAATATATTCAATAATTCAGTGTTCAAACGATTAACAAGTGTCCCTATATCATAATCTGATGTAATAATGGATGTATCATCAGCAAAAAGTATAAAATTCAAAGATGGAGAAGAACCTATAATATCATTTATATAAATGTTAAACAACAGAGGCCCTAAAATGGAGCCTTGAGGTACCCCACATTTAATATCAAGTTTGTGTGATTCATAAGACTGAAAACTAACATACTGTTGACGGTTTTGCAAATAATTTATAAACCAGAGCAGAGCGTGACCTCGTATACCATACGTATTAAGTTTATGTATCAATACTTCATGGTCGATGGTGTCGAATGCTTTCGACAAATCCATGTATATACCTATAACATGCTTTTTATCAGCAAAAGCTTCAATCATTTTGTCACACATGTGAGCGATTGCATAGTCAGTAGAATATCCACTTCTAAATCCAAATTGATTGGGTATCAATAAATTATTGGTTTGTAAAAACTGATATAACCTTTTATACACAATTTTTTCAAGAACTTTGGATATACTTGGTAATAATGAAATTGGTCTATAATTACTCATTAATTTAAAGTCATCTTTTTTATGAATGGGAATAACTTTTGCAAGTTTGAATGAGTTCGGAAAAATGCCTGTTGAAAGAGACATATTAAATACGTGAGTTAGAGGGCTTGCAATGTAAAAGATTATTTGTTTCAATAAATGAACACTAAGACCATCATGCCCACTCGATTTAGTTGTTTTCAGATTCTGAACAATATTGATTATTTCATGGTCATTGGTAGGCGTGAGAAATAATGAATTTTCACAAGGATTGGGTAAATAATCAGTAAAATGTGTATTACATGAATTCATATTAGATGCTAAACTAGGACCAATATTTATAAAATAATCATTAAATGAATTGGCAATTGTGGTAAAATCAGTAATTTCCTCATTGTCAATGATGATAGAGTTGGTAGTTTCTTTTACCGTCTTTCCCATAAGAGCATTGACAGTTTTCCACAATGAAAAAAGATTATCCTTATTTTTTTCTATATTAGTTGAATAATACAATTTTCGGGACAATCTTATTACTGATGTTAATTGATTTCTATATTTCCGGTATTTCATAAATGAGTTATTACTTTGATTCTTTATTGCTTGCTTATATAACTTATTACGGGTTGATATAGACCGCATAATACCTTTGGTAATCCAGGGTTGTCTATTTTTCTTTAAAGGTTTCCGTTTAACCAAAGGAATATTTCTCTGATAATAATACAATAATCTGCTGATAAATTTTTCATAAGCAGTATCAGCATTGCTTTCATCAAATACATCGTCCCATTCTTCCTGCGCTAAATCAAATATCAAAGAATTTATATTACTTTCTGTTTCCTTATAATACATTTGAGATTTTTTATTTTCAAAATATTGTTTTATTTTCAAAGAACTATTGTTGATGGTAAAAACAGGTAAATGATCGGATATATCATAATAAAATATACCATTTGTGAATTCTGTGTTTATTACATTTGAAAATATATTATCAATAAGAGTTTTTGATGTACTAGAAATTCTTGTTGGGTTGTTGATATGTGGTTGAAATGAGAAAGTTGCTAATAAACTTAGCAACTGCATTGTATGATTATCAGAATTATTTAAAAGATCAATATTAAAATCTCCCATTATAAAAGTGTCTTTCTTTTCCTGAGAAATAATACTCAGAATTTGATCAAAACTTTCTAGAAAACAATCAATGTTATTTCTTGGGGACCTATATATATTACCTATTATTATATTTTTTGCTTTACTGTTCACAATTTCAACAAAAATATCTTCCGTACCCTCGATATGTAAGTCATGCCTGACTTTTATATCAATGTTATTTCTAATGTAGAAAGCAACCCCACCTCCCTTGCCTAAGTAACGATCAGAACGATACATTCGATAATGCTCTAAATTAAACATTGGTGGTGAATTTGTATTAAGCCAAGTTTCTGATATGCCAATTATACTAAATTGAAAATTTTGTAAAGAGGAAAGAAATGATTCTATGGAATCAAAATTCTTATTTAAACTTCTGGCATTGATGTGAAGAAGACTAAACAAATCCAAAAATGATTGAAATTTATTTTGTTTTATGAGTGCATTAAACTCGGCAGTTGTGTAATAAGTACTTTCGGAGTCATTCAAACTTTGATCATCAAAGATCATACCATGAGGGATCATTGTCGGTGTGGGGGTATGAGTAGAAATTGAAGGGTTGTGGGAAGAGGTTTGAGTGCAAGTGCAGGTGTCTGTGTGTGCATGTGCGCTGAGCGTGCGTGCGTGTGCATTCATCTTGAGTGTATGTGATAAAGAGTGAAGCGTCTAAATTATTTACTTGAAACTAGAGTCACCGTATACAGAACTAGAAAAATATACAATGTCTGGAATATGCGGGAAGAATTAATGGGTAAAAAAAAAACCTACAACAGTATTTGGCAGTCTGCCAGGGGTACCAAAATGGGTAATTATATACAGCAAATATTATCTAAATAATCACTTTTTATATATTTACGAGAAAAAAAAAACCAAAGTGATTGCGAAGAGAATCACGATACATACGAGTCTCATTGAACCCAGAGTGATTGAGCAAGAAGATGACAGGAGCAGTGACATTGGTGTATTGACCAAAATTTAAAAAAAAAAAATCCAGCTGGTATAACAATCTCAGCTCTGGAGAGGTACAAAAAAAAATGGAATTTAGCAGTAAATAGCCTTGTGTGAAGTACTGAAATTATTGTGAGCTATTACGAAACCAAAGGAGCTAACAGTATACAACTTAATACGGTTAATGAACTTAGAGAAACTTGGTGGGCTTAAAGTCATTGGACAAGGGTCGTCGTACTGGACTAAAATTCCCGTGCATATTTTTTATTATCTTTCAAAAAAAAAAAATCAAATTTATGGCAGTTAAACCAAATCGGTGTTTGCAGCACCAGGGATAAAATAAACGCACTGACATATTCATGCAGAAACATGCTGTCTTTAAACACTGTGAAAGTGCTAGTTGTTTCATTACCCTCTTTTAATAGAGGGTCACACACACAAAAAAAGAAATGGAACAGAACCTGGCTGCACATACAGATGTATATTCGTATATAATGTGGAATGACGATCGAGTTGTCGCCTCAGGATTGGAATATTGCTATGTGGCATTGAACAACGTACTGAGTTGAATTCTCCAGGAAAACCCGGAAGACCAAGAGTCATTAACCGTAGGCTGGAAAATAATATAACACCTGACATGTTCGCATTACTTTGTGGTTCAACATTTGGCTAAATGGATGTTTGTGAATAGGTCTACCAGGATGGAATAGAATAGTAAGACACTCTCGTTCAAATGTCTTGACAATCTGAGCCTGGATAAACTTAATTGTAATGGAATTATAATGATTGATACGAAATAGGGACAGCCACAATGGGCAGTGCATACTGTGAAAATCCGAGTTGTCTCAATACTTTGTCATTTAGAGGGGCTCACGAGAACAATGAAACCATGCCGCATGCACTGGCGGGCGGTTTTGTGCAAAATGGGAATGACAAACGAGTTCTTGTCTGATGAATTGAAATAATAGAAGTATAGATGACTTAGTTAGTTGAATGCAAAACCTGGTCGAGCCAGTCATTGACCGTGGGCCAATAATAGAAGTACACACAGTATCTTGTCGGTCAGTGAAAAAAAAAATCTCTCAGATTAAATTCAGTTTATCTAAATAGATGTTTACCAAATACCATAGATGGAACAGAACACTGAACATTCTAACTGATGCATACTGTATCCAAGTCTTAAACATCTTGTCTTCACACGTTGTAAAGGCACTAGTTGTTTCATTACACTCTCTTTAGAGGGACACATAAAAGAAGTGGAATGGAACCTGGCTACACATAACATCGTATATAATGTGGAATGACGATCGAGTTGTCGCCTTAGGATCGGAATGTTGCTAGTTGGCATTAAACAACGTACTGAGTTGAATTCTCCTGGAAAACGTGGAGGACCGAGAGTCATTAACCGCGGGCCAGAAAAAAAGATAATATAACACCTGACATGTTCACATTACTTTGTGGTTCAACATTTGGCTAAATGGATGTTTGTAAATACCAAGATGGAATAGAACACTAAGACACTCTCTTGACAATCTGAGCCTGCATGGATGAACTTAATTGTAATGGAATTATAATGATTGATACGAAATAGGGACAGCCACAATGGGAGGTGCATACTGTGAAAACTCGAATTGTCTCAATACTTTGTCATTTAGAAGGGCTCATGAGAAGAATGAAACCTTGCCGCATGTATCGGCAGGCGGTTTCGTGTATAGAACACTAAGACACTCTCTTGACAATCTGAGCCTGGATGGATAAACTTAATTGTAATGGAATTATAATGATTGATACGAAATAGGGACAGCCACAATGGGAGGTGCATACTGTGAAAACCCGAATTGTCTCAATACTTTGTCATTTAGAAGGGCTCATGAGAAGAATGAAACCTTGCCGCATGTATTGGCAGGCGGTTTCGTGTATAATGGGGAATGACAATCGAGTTTTTATCTGATGAATCGAAATAATAGAAGTAGATGACTTTCTGAGATGAATGTACCTGCAAAGCCTGGTCGAGCCAGTCCATTAATCGTGGGCTAATAATAGAAGAACACACAGCATCTTGTCGTTCAGTGAAAAAAAATTATGTCAGATGAAATGCAATTTGTCTAAATAGATGTTTACCAAATACCAAAGATGAAACGGAACACTGAACATTCTAAGTGATGCATACTGTATCTAAGTTTCAAACATCTTGTCTTCATACGTTGTAAAGGCATTAGTTGTTTCATTGCACTCTCTTAATAGAGGGACACATAAAAGAAGTGGAACAGAACCTGGCTATACACATAACTTCGTATATAATGTGGAATGACGATCAAGTTGTCGCCTTAGGGTCGGAATGTTGCTATGTGGCATTAAACAACATCACTGAGCTGAATTCTCCAGTAAAAATCTGGAAGACCAAGAGTCATTAACCGTAGGCTAGGACAAAATATAATATAACACCTGACGTGTTCACATTACTTTGTCATTCAATATTTGGCTAATAGGATGTTTGTAAATACCAGGATGGAATAGAACACTAAAACACTCTCGTCCAAACGTCTTGACAATCTGAGCCTGGATGAACTTAATTGTAATGGAAGTATACTGATTGATACGAAATAGGGACAGCCACAATGGGCAGTGCATACTGTGAAAATCCGAGTTGTCTCAATACTCTGTCATTTAGAGGGGGTTACGTAAGAAAAATGAAACTTTGCCGTATGCAATGGCAAGCGGTTTCGTGTATTATGCGGAAAGACAAACAAATTTGCGTCTGATGAAATTAAATAATAACAGCAGATAACTTATTGAGTTGAATGTACCTGCAAAATCTGGTTGAGCTAGTCATTGACCGTGGGCCAGAATAAAGTAGAATATAAATCAACAACCTTGTAGATTAGATGATCCTGCCAAACTTGGTGGACCCAACGTCATTAACCTTTGGCCAAGATTAAGATCAAAATACATAGAATATTCAAAAACACATTTTCAATTTTATTCATTACTCTATATCAGATTAGGTTGAATGTGTTATGTATGCAGATGTTAAAGTTGAAACAGAGTACTGAAAAACTGTCAGACGTTCATTCATTACGAATCAATATTTATACAGATACCAGGGATTGGAGCAGTCAGTCGTATATTCTGAGAATCTTCCAATTTTTGGTGCGCAAAAGGGCAATACCGACAAAAATAATAACAAATTCTTTATATATCTTTCAAGTAGTTGGATACATAGAAAGGAAATGGATCTTGATTATATGTGCCTTTGTGACTGCTGCTTAAAACCAGCAAAACAAGTTATCACCTATTGAAACCGTACTGTAACTGTAAACTGGACCCAGAGTCACTGTTCATGGGTCAATATTACAACACGTGATGTGAAATCAATTCACTCTTCTACAGTGGATTTTTTTTTTCCTGATCTATTAGATAACTTTTAATCAAAGAGACAATGATTGGTTTCAAAATTAGCAGATACTCAGAATAAACTGAACCATATAAAACAGCGTAGAAATGTTATTCAACAAAAAATTACTTTATGAAATCAATATAACATATTATTTCGAAATTTCCAATCTATCAAAACATTTAAAGAAAAAAGAAATATTTAGATTTTGCAAAATAATAGCTTCATAAATTATCCTAATCATAAATTTCCCCTTACCACTCGTTTCGTCATAATGCGTACAATAAGTGATCTTCTTACAGCATAAGGTAAGTATCTGATTTTTGAAGTCATACCCCGAGTAAAATCATACCCCGAATAAAGAAGTAAATTACAGTAATCGACCGAAGAAGTCAATATAGTGATGGTATCATCGTTTTGAGGGAAGAATTTTGGAGCATAAGGTAAGTAGTACAGCTTTGAACTCATAAAAAATAACCCAAAAATGTTGTGATTACAGAAATGGACCATATACCATATGAATCGACATGATATTGGTAATGTCACATTTCTCACAGAAATTTGCAGCACGGGGTAAGTATCACGATTCTGGTATTCTCAACTCATTAAATAATGACCAATTTATTTTTAACATAACATCTTGTTGTTATTGTCAAATATAAACATATACATTTGTCTGTAAGGATCAAACGGAGGATTTGCTCCGGGTTTCAATCAGCATCGAATGTACAATCTTTCTGAATAATTTTCACACTGAACTCATGTATGTGGTCATTTGAGATTAATAAACTGATATCTACATTCTTGTTATCATTATTAAACATGCATGACTGTGATGACTTACTTAATCTTTGTAGTTTTTCCATTCTTTAGTGCCCTTGTCTTTGTGCTGAAGGATCACGTCAGTTCCTCTAACGATGATTCTGGTGGACTTATTTTTCTCCTTTCTCAAAGAGTAGGCTATCGCATAAGGTAAGTAGTACAGCTTTGAACTCATAAAAAATGACCCAAAAATTCTGTGATTACAGAAATGGACCATATACCATATGAATCGACATGATATTGGTAATGTCGCATTTCTCACAGAAATTTGCAGCACGGGGTAAGTATCACGATTCTGGTATTCTCAACTCATTAAATAATGACCAATTTATTTTTAACATAATATCTTGTTGTTATCGTCAAATATAAACATATACATTTGTCTGTAAGGATCAAACGGAGGATTTGCTCCGGGTTTCAATCAGCATCGAATGCACAATCTTTCTGAATAATTTTCACACTGAACTCATGTATGTGGTCATTTGAGATTAATAAACTGATATCTACATTCTTGTTATCATTATTAAACATGCATGACTGTGATGACTTACTTAATCTTTGTAGTTTTTCCATTCGTTAGTGCCCTTGTCTTTGTGCTGATGTTTTCACAATCCCCGGTAGCTCCAACGACTTATTAAAAATATGTTGTCTTCGTCTTGAAAAGACTATCATTCCTTCCACTCGTCACGACCCGACATGTGTCCCGGATTAAACTGAGACGCAATCGATTGTAATTTCGTACAGAACACAGTTGGCTTACTTGCGAATAACACAACTCGCCCTTTAAGTCATAAACATTTTCTTTTCATGACTTCGAAGAAAAATATTTCATTGTGCTTAATAAGTATTCATCTATTATGTAGCCCTACTCGTCAAAAAAAAAAAAAAACAGATAGTACCGCCAATATTCTGTATGCGATAGATGTACGATATTGTAGACAGCGATTTTTTTTTATTTCGTTTGAAAAAGGCTTTTCACGGCTAGAATTGAAGAGTTTGTCCTCATGATTTAGTTGGGAGATATGTTGCGTAGTTAAATTTTCGTTTGTAAAAAAGAATGTCGATGTTATTTTTTGGTTAAGGAAGAATTTAAAATGTGAAAAAAAAACAGTATTGCCAGCTTTGAACAAAAGTACACTGACATAGTCAGCAACCATCATATAACCTCCTGGATGGTCATCCAGCATTGTTTGTATTGTTATCTCTTTGTGTTTGGTAGTTTCCCCCCCCCCCCCCCCCCCCTCGTGTGTGACGAGTAACTGAGTCATGATTAATGCATACTGTATTCAAGAGATTAATGAAAAGCTTGTTTCCCTTATGCGCTACCTCGTTTGCTCGAATCAATTCATCCAATTACGAAAAAAAGACAGCGTCGAATCTTTCAGTTCATTCGATGGAGTGTTGCAATTCTCTTGTCAGAGTATGTCAGCTTCTAGGTAGAAATGGGGGCAAATTAATGATACTTTACTTACTTTCTCCTTTCATTTCGTCATTCATGACGCCATGGAAGAACTTCAGGTATTTAAAGAAATGTGTTACGAAGTTGTTCTTACTTTGACCCTTATATAAACAACAACAAAAATAAAACATCTACTAACACGCTGGGATAAACTTTGGTTAAATAGCTATGCGATCTGACTTTGTATCATGTTTCGAAAAGATGTCGCCAAATTGTTGATAGGGGTCATTCTATACGGCCCACGAGCTTGTCATTTAAAAAAGGTCCACGAGTTATACAGCCCATGAGCTCGACGCTAGGCGAATAAGGTTCATGAGTTCGACAATAGGCAAATTAAAACCCATGAGTCCGACAATAGGCAAACAAGGCCCATGAGACCGACACTGCATACATCAAGCCCAATGATGTAATGAGTGTCGAACTCGTGGACTTTGTTTGGGTTGTATGACTCTTGGGCTGTACGACTCGAGAGCTATATGACTCGTGGTCTGTATGACTCTTGGGTGTCGAACTCGTGACATGAATCCATATAATAGTCCGAATACTCCTCTCCGCATTAATATTGTATAGTCTGGGTGTCAAAGTGAGATTTGGGGCCTAACCTTGTTTACCGTCCGCCAAAATGTTCTTGATGATTTCACCTTTTTGAAAGTGTCGAATCCGAATATGAATGATTCAATCAAATTCAATTCAAATTAGATTTTATTTCCAATATCACCTATTAATAGATACAATTTCAGGGGGGAAATGCAATATAATAAATACAACAATACATGTGAAAATAATGTTCAAAATAATTGTGTTATTGAAAAAGAGAGGCCCACGTAAATGATGTAACTCTTGCATCAATTTTAAATTTGAGTATCCCCAAAACCTCAAGGATGCAAGAATTGTTTTCATCCAGATTCGGATTCAGCACCCTCGAAAAAAATCAAAAAATATTGGGCCGACGGTGAAAGAAAGTTAAGTCTCTGACACCCAGACGAATCCCACATCTACGGAAGATCGTCAATGCAGTTCTTGGATAATTTACATGAGTCGTATGAGATTCTTGAACGATGCAAGGTATTCAAACGTGTTGTCTATGCGATTGCGTGACTGCATTGATCAGGGTATAAGGGAAAATATGACTGATAGTGACCAGTTTTAATTAAATTTTAGTTACCATTATTTCCTCCATCCCACGAAAGAGCAAGATTCAATGTCCTCGTCGCTGCTCTGCGCATAGTTATGAGCTCTGGAAACGTGATGACTTCTGATATCAAAGTTGCCACAGACAAATCTAATGCTAATCAAGTGGGTTTTGAATTTTCATTGGTCATTGAATATCTAAGTCCTATGTAATCATCAGAGATGGATAGATAGATAGATAGATAGATAGATAGATAGACAAACGGAGAGGCGGTACAGAGAAGAAGAAGGTAGAGAGAGAAAAACAAGAGGTAGCAAGAGAGAGAGAGGGAGATCACAGGCAGATTTACGTGCAGAAAGGAAGAGGGACAGAGACATGAAACATTCAAAATATAGCATCTTTTCCATATACATCTGTATACCTATTTATATATCATTTTTGATACTTACGAACTTTATGATTTGGGAGGGTAAGAAGCGGAAAGAGACCCAAACCGGTCTGTTAGCATCCCGCACTGGTCGGGCAGCCTTGTGTCCGTACTCTCCCATCAACTTGTTGATCAGATCTTTTTCTCCTCGGCCAGTAGAGATCGTTATTCTCTCTGTATGACAAAAAAGTAAAAAGACGAGAGAATATTAAATGAAGAAGTAAAAATGCACTTTGGGTGAGGATAATTCATCAACGTTATGTATTACAAAAGCAATCCTGAACGATGTGACATAACCATGTGTGATTTGATGTTTAAATGCGTATCATTCAAGTTGTTCTGTCATTTAAATAATACAGTCACATGACATGAAAACGTCTGGCTAAAAGAATTATGCCAGACATTCGACATGATTGTACAATTTCTGCAATTGCGTGGGTTTTGAGCGTAGAGCAGTATCTACTCTGTGATACATTTTTGACTTCAAGTAATGACTTAAAATTTCTTGAGACACTTGCCATTGATACTTTATGATTATCTGCTGATACCGCATTTATGAAATACCTTCCTTTGAAGTCGTCGATATCTAATTTCACGTTTATTCACAGCAGCTTGAAGAAAAGGGTATTTTTATGACACATATTGCTTCCTGTCCACTCACCCGTTTGTACTATTAGTATTCATTGTTCCTAGAAACCATTGTGTTATGCCGCGATTCTTTGTGCTCTTTAGACACGATTTGCCAAACATTATGATCTATCATGTCAACAGTGTTTTTTGTTTTACCAACTTTTCCTTGCCATGGCAACCTTTTACTGTGAACCGGATGGGCAAATATATTCAATGTACACGTTTCAAACAAACTGAAAAGACTGAAATCATACGATCGATTCAAATGCATAATCTTCCATGAATCGTAATTAGTTTACCTTCACTATTATAGGTACTGGAAAAGTTTGTAAAAATGTCACTATAAAGATAACCGTGCCCTGCAGGTGCCATGGTATTGTCTTTGGGTAATGGAAACATTGCGTCTCACGAAGCTCGTACAAATACAGTTAGTCGGAAACGATCAGCTGAATAAACAGTCATCTATGCCTGAGCACGGACTTGTCCTGTGGCAAAAAGAAACCAGATTCTTTTGGGATCTCGTGCTTGTGCAACCCTGTGTCACGAACCATAATATGTCATTATCAGGCGAAGACATAACATTTAAAATAAATTGATATATCTCTTGTTTTTACATATGAGAATCGTTGAATAATGTGCATCGGCGAGACCAACCGTGAACCAGCGACCCCCTTTCTGTGCTTCAGCTATGATTATAGAGTCTACTCTCAACAAAGCAAAACAAAACAAAACAAAACAAAACGCAAATAAGAGTGAGCATCGAGATTAAGGACCAAACTTTTTATCTCCTTCTTTCACCAGGAAATTATTTGCTATCTTTTATGCTATCAGCGTGTAATTCTTTTAAGATTTAAACAAGACACATGCAAACCTACATGTGTACAAGTATTGAGAACACGAAACACGAAGTTACGCTTTACCATCACTCTTAAAAAGCAACAACTTAGTGTTTAACTATTCATGGGAGAGTTAATTGAAATTCAAACTACACAGGAATTTCGTTCGTGAAACTTATTTGAAACCTATGAATAACCCAAACAGTCCTCTCAGTATCAGTTGCTAATAATCTCGAAAGCATCTTAACTTCACACCAAGCTCTGGTACACTGCTATGCCTAAAGTTCCTTGGAAGTAAGAGCTTTAACGAAAACATGACTGAGGAGGAGATTTGCGAATGGTAATAGTAAATTGATAGAAGTATGATGCTCCTAAGTTGTAATAAATGCTCCCTAATATCATAATGCAATACGCAAGGCATACAGTAATAGATATATATACTACAGCTTGGCCATTGCAGTTAGTTTACGATGGTTTACGATGAATCAATGTGACTCTCTGTCTCCAATTAACGATGAGCCCTTTTGGACAAACATATTCAGCTTTATATGCACAGCTCCTCTAAAATGACCCTGTGGAGTGCCCCAATCTGAGGCATACAGTTCTCTTATTTCGCGATTCATGATGTGAGCACAGGGTGCACTTTCAATTTCCTGTCTCTGTCTTTTCCCAAGCTTTTTACTGCTGAAAGACGGACTACCTAGATCCGTCCACCGGACAGATGAGGTTGAATATGACTAATATCCCTACTCAGGTTCTCTTTCTGTGTCACGGATGATCCACCTTTCCATTTAATTTACTAGGGCGGGGCGGAGCGCCAGGCTGGACGGAACCTTGCCAGAACACCTGGTCATCGTAGGAACGAGGATGAGAGAGAGGTGGGCATCAGGGGCGGATGTGGAGGGAAGGAGGTTAATGGTGGACACCCCAAGGACTTCTCACACGTAGAATCCGTGATCTTCTCACTATTTACCCCCTTTTCTAATCACATCTATAGACTAAACCACACATCAACCTCTAAGTGCACTTTTTGTGTCCAACTGGGAATCATTTTGGTTATCTTGTTCTGATCCTGGCATGTTAGATCTGACTATCTACTGAATGCAGCTATGACTGATACATTCAATGCAGCTGCAAACGTTTTTAAACTCTTTTGACAGAGGGTTGGTTCATGCAGTCTGTCGCACAGACACTAGCGTTGAATACAAACCCATGAAAATCATTATGTTTCAGCACCTAAACAAGTATGGATAAGTATGACATGACTTTTGTATTTTCAATGGAAACCCAACGCAACCCAACCCAACCAAGGTTAAGTCATAACGTTTCAGGGGAATGATGCAAGGCAGATAAGTCGAAATCTGCAACACAATCTCATCGCTTCTTGGAAGTTGCGGTCATATTCACATGCCTCATAAAGCGCATTCCACTTTTGTCCCACATAGATTTTGAAATCTGAGTTTAAGTCCTGTAAGTGCAGGCTGCCAACGCCCTTACCGGCAGCACACCCTGCTTCTTTTTTTTCTTTTCACTGGCAGTCTACGGTTTCGGCTCTATCAGTCACTGCCACATTTGGCCTGGAGATTTCCATTGATTTCCCTCATTCAGTGCACATCCACGCCAGGCCCGAACGAAGAGCAATCGGAAGAATTGAACTCCCCTCGCACATCGCTCAGACTTCCAGAAGTGCTGACTATCATCGAATATTTGGCATGCAAGCTCAATTAAAAAATTCCCGTCGCTTATCCACGCGACTGATGACAACAGATATGTGTCCAACTCGAGCACCATAATGAGATAACCACTCTGTTTTTTCTGGAAGTGATGAAACGAGAACAGAATTCGCCTAATAATGGCAGTGTATTAAGCTAAATATGATTGCTTTGTAATGACTTCTATTCATTTTCCTGACACATAACAAGATTCACTTCCATGACATGGAACAATTCCCAGGGTTGAATAATACAAGAATCAAACGCATTTAAATCATTTACGGCGACATTTATGACATCAAAAGTTGTGAAATGCACAAGTTTGTGAGAAAATACTCTTATAGATTTGTATCTCTCGTGACATATATTTCTTAACTTACTGTATTCTATTTTGATATGCCTGTCTCCTATGTTTCCTTGGAAAGTGGATGAATGATGGAAAACATATGTATAGGCCTTATATATGTTATAATAACCATTTACCATATTCGGGTTAAGCCTTTAATAGTATGATGTTGCAACCTACAGTGTGAAAGACTAGCATTGTTCTGAAGGCAAGTTGGGTCACAAACATAACTGGTCTGACTTTTAATATTTGTTTTAAGTCCTGAAATAGATATATCCTTATTCTCCTAACTTTTATATCGTGTATTATGAACAATTGTTTTACTTGTTATACTCGCATTGATATTCTCTTAAAATACAATCAATGCCGGCAGTGAAGAATATGTTTCAGAGTAGGAAAATTGGCGGTACAAAGGTAGCTTACCCTGTGGTATTTAATATTCAGATCATGCGCAGAAACTATTATCTAAAGGGCATCAGTAACTGAAGAGGGGTGCTCTTTTTCCCTCCCGGCTTCTTCCCCCTCTAAATTCACAGTTTTACGTTCCACAAGGACCAACTAACCAGCAGGCTAACAGAAAATCTGTGACATGATATTAAGGATTTAAGTAACCCCCTTATACAATCTTGGACGTGAGGTTTTTTCCTTGTTGTCTAGTGGGACACTTTTGGCATTTTGCAAAAATCCAGCCCATAGTTGTTCGAAGTTTCCTTGATTCCTGAGTAGGAGAGACACATACTTTATTTGGAGCACTGGGGGAGGATTGCACTATCAATACTGGTCGTTTGTGTTTTGTGAATTGTTTTGATTCAGTCGGCTGGATTCTTCAAGCAAGACTTGAAAATCCTCAATTTGAAAGAAACCGTCGTATTAAAAGGCAGAACTCTGGAAAGTTTATTCTTGCTCTTGATAAATAACTTTCACGTTTTCTTTTCAAAATCTCTGAATGTATTAAATGTTAATATCATCATTCGATAACATTCCTATGCCCTCGTAATTTCATCGACAAACTTTCTTTACTCGTTATAATGTTCTTTTATTGTATTTGAATATACGATCTTTTCATTTGATTTATATCACGATTTAAATCAAGTGTGGCATTCTGATTTTTTTTTTCTAATTCCGTCATGTCATGATATTTAAACATTCCCTCGAGAAACTATCCTAAACGTAACCTGTGGATAGACAAAGCTTAAATACACATAAAGGATAGATTTAAAAGCATCCTAGACCATATTCTGTATGTGGTTTTTTAATCCCTATTTCTGATCATCATTTTGGTAACATTTACACGTAAGCTGCCGATAGATTATGATTCCCGGACACTGATTTTTGATGAAAGACAGGCTTCCACGGAGAGATAGATATGGCGGGCGAAAAGTTCACAATCTGTCGCAACACATAATCAACTGCGATTCTTCTGGATCATGGGGGAAAAGATAATTCATAATGCCTTTGCTCATAAGCTCCCAGAGATCTACCAGTTAATTCATGTCCTTGAAGCTTATTAAGAGAGATTGCTCTGGGCTGACGAATCCCGAGGAGGATAGATTCATTTCCAGTGATCTCCATCGTCATCTGTGTATAGCCACAGGAGCAATTATGAAATTTTGACTCAATGGCTGTATATCATTCGAGTTGTAAATAGTAACAATTTCTGGTCACGTTGTACTCTGTCTCTTCAAAATGTCGATGTCAAGGAAACAAATAACAAACGTATCGATTAAATGACAAAGATTTTGAAATAACTATGTTAGCGAAGTACGTCAACATTGTTTCACTAATATATATCCACATGATTACGCTATAATACCGAAGCATTCGACAGTTCCCAATATGTGCAGAATACGGAAATTTACGTGAAATGTAAATGTGCATGAAATAGGCGTACCTGATATTACTTACGACTGGATATGAAAATGGAGAAGATGTAACGATGGAAAAGTGCAGTGATGAAGAAGAGAATAAAAAAATAAGAAAAAGAGAACGGGAAGAGAAAGTAGAGATGCAAAGGAGAGAGAGAGAAAAAAAAGACTGAAAAGAGGCAGAGAAAAGGAATCGACTCATTTAGAAGGACCTGACAAGATGGTGAATAAGGAAAAAACAGAGTGTATAGTAGGGAGGATGGACAGAACGAGAGGAAAAGGTACAGAGATGGAAAGAATACAGCGGAGAATCTGAATTAGAAGTTTCGTAGAGATAGTAAAGATAATAACAAATAAACGTAATCGGGCGTACGGAGCAGTTTCACTACACAATGGTTCCGTATTTATAGAGCATGATGCTAGAAAGTACAGTATGCTCTCGTAACTAAGGTTGAAAATGTCTCTATTTGCGTGCAAGTCGTATTCTACAGGAAACCGGCGGAACCATCAGAAGGTGTAAAGGATCAAAGGGTGTAATCGCATCCCATTCCTGGCTAGGGAATCAAACGGTATTGAGCAAGGACAAAAATAGAACACAATATAGAAGGGGAATATCTTTTAAAAAAGGAAAAAAAGGAGAGTATAGAGAACTATAGCTTTTGGCATTAAAACTGATGACATCATTTATTGTTAAACTATTGCTAAATTCACGTAGATTTACCTGCAATGGAGCAGTAAATTTGTTAACGCCAGTGATGCGTATGAAAAAAAAAAATGCACTTGTATACAGGCGCATCCTCGCTGTCCTTCAGTTAATATTTTCTGCATTTGTTTTTTCCTCATGGACAATCCATACCACTATTTGTGGGTGGCCTAGCCCCCCACGAACCTCGCACTTCTCTATCTCAAATTGCGGGGGTAGACTTTCAAGTCTAGCTCGTGTTTCTGATCATCACAATCTCCCTCGCGGTACGCTTAATGTTTCCAAAGAACTTCGCGACTCTAAAATCGGTCAAGAGATAGGCGACAAGATAGAGTCAAATAACCGGTAAAAGCGGATTGAAGTGAGGATAAGATTGGGATAAACTTGCCGATATTCAAGCTGTCTGTTCGAATGAAGCTCTAGGCAGATTTCTACGAGGAGGATATCGCTCGAGTAAATGTGAATCTCCGTTGCTAAGAAGTGTTTGAGAGATTTCGTAGAGGTCTTCTTGTGAGCAAGTAACTTGTATTCGCAGTTTCTATTGCTTTCAATTAGCGTTTCCACTTTCTTATCCTTCGACCCCAAGCGAACCGTTAGTGGTAGTTATGTATCAGTGTTATGCTGCAGGATTTTTATAGTGTTTTTATCATATCTGAAACTTACCTAGGTCATGTCGCTCAATCACACGTGATCAGACAAACGTGATCAATCACACGTAATCTTATGTTTTGCCCCATACCAAGTACTGTACAGTGTACAGACTGTCCTGTTTCTCTGCATAGGGCCTAGGTCTGAAAGGTTCGCCCGGATGCCGGCGTTCCTCTGGGACTGTAACCTACGGCCTTAATGATCTCGATCTCAGCTGCTGTATCCACAGCACGTCACTTTGTGTTTCTTATCTCACACTGCTCATGTTTGCTATGTGATTGTCACTCATGCATACTTACAGAGCACTTGACGCTTTATCACGCCAGAGATAGAAAGAAAAGCCCATTATCAATTTATTGTCATGCATGGCGATTGGTATGTTGGATATTGAACAGACATAATTATGAGATCTATATCTCATGGCCTTCGCGCTTCTTCTTTTTTTCTCATGAACCATGCAGTCAGAGCGTAGAATTGAGAATGAAGGAACTGTTTTTCAAATATTAAGATCGTAAAAGGACAGATAGTTTGTAACCATTGCCATGTATTATCCTGATCGCCAGAGTTATTGCATGAGTGTTGTTCAAACACTATCTTTTCTTCTTTTTTTTTGGGGGGGGGGGGGGCGCATATCTTCTAGCAAACAAATCAGCCTCGAATCTGCCTCCCTCTCATAAGGAAATAAAAAAATGAAACATCGTTAGAAGTGAGTACTAGATTATCTGTATTCACACAAAATGAAAAAAAAAAAAATCTATCCACTAACATTAATCTGACGGTGAAGTTTTGCCGCTTCAAAAGACATCATGATTTCGTTAGGCCTTGGAGATATTCAATTTTAGGATAGTTGCATTATTGATTCCTGTATTATTGATTGCAAAGAAATGAGAAAAACAGGGAGACGAAGCATTATTAGAAGGTGATATGTAATCCTCGCGCTATCAGCGTCACAATTCTCGTTACCCTTCGATGTCACTGGAGCACATGTAAATGTCAGTGTCCACAGCTGAAAATGTGCTCTATCAGGCTCAGTTCGGATCGAGGCATATAAGGGCTAATGGTGTCGCGCAATACTCTGACTGCAAACACAAATGACGACAAAGCACAATTTCTACAGAGCTCAAACGATCGCGGATATCACTAAAGTCATCTGCCTTATCGATCTCTATCTCATTGAACCGGCGCAGTGTCTTTTCTCGTCGCACCCGGAGAGCGACAGGGCGAGAGTGTGGACCTGACCTTCAGCGGTGAATTGGGGAAAGTCATCTCCTGCTTGAGCATCTTGCTACCAGCTGAGATGCTTTCAAAAATGAAACATCAACATAAAATTCAGAAAAAAAAAGATCTCTACGTTGGCAGACATCAAGTCTCTTGTGGTCTTTTGTGCAATCCATCCTATTTCATTTCTACCTTTTCTCAATGTATGACAATTTTGCCATTTTGTTTTGTTTTTCGGTCTGTATAGAATTCCCCCCATTTCCCCCTTTGCTAAGTGCTCGGACAGCCGGACTGAACTCACGGATGCCTTTAGCCTCGCCAGGAGTTAGACGCGCGCTCCCCAAGTGAAGTGGTTGCGAAAACATGCCGCGAGTGACTTATTGCCGAGAACGTTCTCGGCAAAGGACGTCAATAGTCTCACAAGAAGCGTAATTGGTGGTGTATTTGGCAAGTCGTGTCGCACAATACCCAGCAGCCACGATATTCATAATGGAATTAAATTGATTACCATCGATCTGACGCCAAAAGACAGACGAATGTTGTATGGTTAGTGCCCGGAACTATTTTCGGCACAAGGTTATCAGACAAGTTGCAATCCCATACGAGAGAGATAGAGAAGAAACATAGAATAAGCACAATATTTTTGTTGCACTCACGGCACTTTAAATCATGAAACAAAATAGACGCACAGACAGTAAGCTGGAGAAAGGGAATTAGAATTTGAAGACTATATACTGCCTTGGGGTGGGGTGGGATGGAGTGAGGGTAAGAGCTGTCAGCCTCGCTGGAGAACACATTGAAGAAATACGGAGAAAGCCATAGAAAAGGAAAACGACTGAACGTAATGAGGTTCCCAAAGAAATTTGCCATTCCTTTGTGGCACATAACCAAGCAATGTCCTGCGATATTAGTGAGGATCGACGCGGAAAGATTACAACTACAAGGGACCTGTCATTATTATCAAATGATAATTACAATCAAAACAGTTTGAGAAAATATAACATTTACAAAGAAAATTACCAGCTAGACGATCGATATTTCATAGGATACCCGAGATAAGAGGGTAAATCCAAGCTCTACGTTTTACTTTAATTCTCGGATAAATAAATACTAATATTAATACAATATGAAGTTAATAACTGCAATAACATTAAAGGAAGGGTAAAGCATGTGATGTACGTAGAGTGACGATTTACTTTAGCAAACGATCACGCATGGAGATGATGGATTAAGCAATAATCAATCTTGATTATGCACGTAAAAATTAAATCAATCAACCTCAAATTGAAGAATTTTGAATGTGTTTTGGCCTCCAGTGCTCAGAAAATTAAAATGCATTTTCCAAGTTAATCATAAAATCATTTGTTGCTATAATTGCAATCAACAAAATAATCACTGGCCATTCCTTACGGTCACAACTCTGAGAAAGTTCTACCATCATGTATAACTGGACACATACTTGCGTTTGCTATATTCTTGTCTCTGCCACGAGTAAATGTATTAAGTATTTTTTTTTCTATTCCCGTAAGTCAGAGATAAGTGTTGGTTCAACTGGATGCTGACTTGCTGTAAAAAGACATCGAAGGTCTAATTTTGACATAAAAACTTGTATCGTGAATCACTGAATCATTTCTCCGTAAATTGCTAGTTGTCTGTAAAATACGAGTATTTATGAATATATATGACATGTTTACGTATGTAATAGGTGTGGGTGTGTGTGCAGTGCAAATATGTGTGTGTGTGCGTGCGTGTGTATGTACGTGTGTGTGTGTGTGTGTGTGTATGTGTGTGTGTGTATGTGTGTAGATGGAAGAGGACAAAAAGAGAAAGGACGCAGTGTCTATGACAGGTTTGTTGTTTTTGAAAATCCTTTGAATTGTTCACATGCAGCATCTGTTGGTGGTGGGAGAACAAATATCGGTTCGTGACGCAGATAGCCGCAGGATCTGCGTGATGTTGCTGTATACTATTCAATACACTGTTTGTAAACGCTAATTAGAGCAAGACCTGTGTTTGGTCGTTGTGTTTGCTTTAACAGTTTCTATTACTCAAGCCTAACGCGGAAGGAGGCAAAGGAAAAAAGTGTTCGTAATGCACCATTCATCAACCTAATAAGACACTAAGCGGCTATGTCTTTAAACACGCACAAACCTGAAGCGTCAGAGATTATTGCCCTAGAAAGTTTAATCTCTAACGGTACATGATTAATCATCCAGTGACACACAACGGAATGATACTGACAAATACATCAATTTTGATAGAAGGCACAGGAGGAAAAGAGAAAATACAAGCATGGATTTGAGGGAAGCATTAGTTTGCTGCCTTGAAAGGTGTTGAGAGTTTGTGTATTAGCGTGAAATTAACATTAACATAATATGATTTTTCAACATTCGTCAGTCGCCTTAAAGTGTTTCACTCGTCTAGAAGTTGGCAGTCTTCTCTCCTGCCTCAGATGACGCAAATATCTATAGATTTGTTACGTTCTTACCTGTTTGACATCTCTGTAACAATAGGCAGACCGTCAGACAGACGAAAAGAACCACGTCATTTGTCCCGCCGATCATATCTTAGGTAGATCTGAAGTTCTTTCTCTGTTGGGAGAATGCTCAGGAATGCCAGAACCAGTTGGTGGCGGTGGAAGAAAAAAGAAGAAGAAAACGTTTCAAAAAACGGAAACACAATTCTCTCTCAGAACAGTGAAGCACATGAAGAATAAACAAGTGAGAACAATAAATTTATTCCGATGAGATATCCGAAAATAAAGATCTCTGTGATGATGCGTTGGTCCCAACCGGTCGAAAATGCGAGGCTGTGATTTGAGTAAAGTGGAAGGCTTTCCCCAACTGCGGGTCTCGAGAAGCACTGCGAGAAAGGTCGCAACGGAGGAGAGAGAGGGTGAAAGAGAGAGAGAGAACCAGGGAGAGAAAGGAGGAGAGAGAGGGGGAGAGAGACAGTTAGAAGGAGAGCAGACGGAAAGACAGACAGAGCCCAGCAGACGACGGACTTTCTTCCAGCCTCGCTCCCAGTCGTTTCTTCTTACTCAAATGGCAACATTGTTCGTGGTTCGTATCTATAGATAGGTTGCCTTCCAAGTGCAGCTACCTCAGATGCTGTTGATGTGTCGGGAGCGTACGATTCCCACGCACCTGCTGTGGGGATAAAAATGGACTTAGGATTGCCACTCATGATTTGTGGATGAAGACCCCAGATAAGGGTAAAACTATGCCAGTCAAAACCACGTAAATACGGCAAGCGTGCGTTGGGTACACATACACGCACAAAGTAAAAATAGGGACACTTTATTATTACAGCCTGACGTTATACCAGACGGAAAAGTTGCCATCTTCTCTACGTTCATGTCTTCACGATTATTGTGAAACCCTTAGGTCAATAATACTTATTTTACCTAAAAATCGTGATTGATTATATGGAAATCAATACATATATTTATATATTAACAAGTTATTTGTACTACTCTGATCACCACTACACACATTAAGCGCTTTTTATATTATTATTTTAGTAAAACTAGCAGTGCTTTATAAAGAAAAGCTATACTTCAGATGAAAATTTCATGGATGTTTCATGTAATAATTGTCTATTGGATAATGCACAAACATAAAAACGTAGGTAGGCACTGAATCTTTCATGTAAATGTTTTGTTTTATATTGTGATTGACGCAAAGAAAATGTACAGTAAAACAAACGAGGCAGACACATCTTAACGACGTCTATACATGTCTCCGAAAGAGAATCTTCTTTATGGTGCGTCTGATTTGTTTGCTGTTGTTTTTGCTACGTCATTATAAACGAATGGTGGACAGTCTTTTTAGAGCCTTCATAGGAGAAGGGCCGTAATTAGTAATGGTTCTAGAAACTCATCTATTTTGCTCTCGTCGGATCGTATAAATAGTTACTTATTACTGATTTCTTTGTAAATTATTTTGTCGTCGCAAACACAAATCATTGCTTATTGGGTTGAATGCACGCAGTATGGATTAAAGAATATCACACTGTCTCCGAGAAAAAATGGACAAAGATAAACTTAATTTCATGAAAATCGTGACAACGTTTGAGGAAGTGAGAGAGCCCAAATAAATTTAGACAGGGATTAGGAATAGCGAAGTACAGATCATAGAAATCTAATATTCAAATGTATAGTCAATATACTTAGTAAACACTATGACACACACTCCATATAGCATGTAAAAGGTGTGTAGACAATTATATGCATTCATGTATGTATATATATATGTATGTATATATACATATATATATATATATATATATATATATATGTGTGTGTGTGTGTGTGTGTGTGTGTGTGTGTGTGTGTGTATCATTATGTATAATGCATAAATGCGTATGTGTGTGTTTATATATTGTGTATTAATTCCCTTCGACAGCACGTTTACAGAACAAGTCATTAGCAATTCTGTGATGCAGTAATACAAATTCCCCCTGTCCCAGATTTGAGCATATATGCATGAACACGACATATCGAGTTGTTCGCTCGCCTACATAGAAGGAGCGATATACGATAGATAAGAAGGAAACCTATGCGTAATTACTAGATATTGTAATGAGGAACTCGTTGCGTATGGAAAATAGGGTATAATCGTCTTACCTCTTACGTGTTAGTTCTTATACGGTGGCAGAATCTGAGCAGTCAATCAATTCTCCGACCCATGCACTGCCCCTTTGGCCACTAGACCCCTGTCCGACCATACGTTGGCGCTCTCACCCGTCGTACAACAAATCCGATGAAAGTAAGACAACAGTTTCTAAAATAAATTTGCCCAGCCCTGCCGTTTTAGAATTGGAAAGAGCTGGTTATATAGTAGTAGTGGTAGTAGTAGTAGTAGTAGTAGTAGTAGTATAGTACTAGTAATGGAAGCAGTATTAGTAGCATTAGGATTTGTTGTAATAATAAGTGTAAACATAAAGCGTATAGCGAATTAAGTTTGCTCTGCTTAAAGGCATAATTTACCATTTGCAGATGAAACAAAACTCCCGCATCAGCGCCTTAAAATAGTTCTAGATTGTGAGTTAGGGATAGAAACAACCACTGTATAAATTTAAATCAATATAATGAACGTGAGATGTTGTTAATATACAAAATGTGAACAATAGTTACAATAAAAATGTTTCCAGACTAAACCGTCTACAGTTATAGTTTATGGAGAAAAATACTGATATCTCCTAATATTCTAGGCTTTATTGCGAAAATCTTATATGGTAGGATGTTTTGTGATACAACAGATCTACACATATGCATCAAATGAGATATCTTGAACATTTTTAAAATCACTGCTCCCAAAGGTAAACAGGACCTTGAAGATCTCGCAAAACTGATGATAAGGAATAGATTAGAATGATTCATTCCTCACATTCAAATAATAATTCTTTTCTGATATAGGTCCAGATAACAAAACTCTTGAATATGTAATCGATTGTGAAATATACGTCCTAAAAATTAGAACAAAGTAAAGATCAGTTTACCTCGAAATGAACAAAAAAAAAAAGGAGACAAACAGTGGATAACTGTCATGTACATTCATTACAAAATATTTCAAATGATCAGAAAATTTTAAGAAGCTAGACATCTTATTAAGAGCATGAATGATAAATGAATATTCATCTATCGTGGTGGTGACCAACCACGACAAAACGACCAATAAGTTGGAAAATTTCGTTTTTTAGATTTCAATATAATCAAAAAGCTGAGATTCTAAGCTTTAAAATGATATAAAACACGCCTTGTATGGACAAAGCAAACCCTTTGAAAATGCAATTGCATGAGAAAGTGGGAATGTCAGACAGGGTAATTACCAGAATAGTGGAGAATACGGGCTCTAAAGAACTGTGACCATTCAGCGCAGAATCTCCCTAGCAACCACTAAAAAGGACTAAAGATGAAACTTGGTGCAGCTTTTAAAAAGACATACTCCTCAAATAATCAAAATCTCTAGACCTAATATTGTATACTTTTTGAGTTATACTTAGTTGTTTCAAAGCTTCATGGTTTACTTTGAAGTATGAACTGGATTAAATCAATGACAAGAACTATTCTAAATGATTGTTTTATTGTCCATTATATCAAGGCTTCTTATGTTCAACTTTATCTGTCAAAATCAGTTATTTGAAGGAAAAAAAGAAGTTAAAAACAATAAAATAATAGCATGTACTATCTGTGTATTTTTCTGTTTATTATTCCCGTTTCTCTAGTTTATCCATTTTCTCTCTCTATCCCCCTCTTGATCCAATTTCATTCTTAGTTTCTATTTCACTTCAATCTTCTCTCTCCTTCTCTTTTCTCTCACTTCAGTACTTTCCTGTTCTCTCATCTTTCACTCTTTTTTATTTTTCCTCTTCTATTCTATGCTCTCTTATTCGCTTCGCTATTAGAGTTAACACTTTCTTCTTTCTCTTCCTCGTATTCTTTAGTCCAAATCTTTCAAATGAAGTTAAGCAGATGAGTGCAATAAACTATTTGAGTGTGTTCTATTAATTCCTTTCAGTTTGGTATTTCTAGTAAACATTACACCCTGAAAGTTTGTCAGGTGGTAGATCGATAAATGGACTTTCAGAAAATACCCAAAACAAAAAATGGACTATTCCACCCCAACCCGGCTATTTCAGCTATTTACGTGAAAAGTCCCATTGCGACTTATTGGTCGTTTTGTGGTGGTGGGTCACATGATCATTTTGTAAACAAAAAGCAAGCCTACTCACACGGCTTGATTTGTTAGAATGTACCCTTAAGAAGTCGTTTGAAAATCTTCTCCCCACCTCCATCCTACCCCCAAGAATGACCTCCGTAAATCATAAGCATGTTGGTATTCCATACTGACGTATGGCAGTTTGGTTAGTCTCGTCTTCGTGATGAGTTTGATATCATCAATTTTGATTTGTCTTGTTTGTGCATGGATATGACTTACATACTTTACAAATCTGTGCGGTAGCGTTTGTTGTTTAGCAGAAATTGGTTAGAAATGGTAAACGCAGATCTAGCTGATTTTGAATGCACATAGATTTTTGAAATCATAAAACAGTGGTGCTCTCCTGTGTTGGTAAGACCTAATGCTAATCCATGTGTTTGAAATACAGTACGTAAAAGTAAAGGATAGATTTATGAGAAATGCATATTACATAATCTCATCGAGGACTTCTGACGTGCAGTGCGTCATGGCGCCACAATACTTACACACAATTGCCGTATTGTGGCGTAACAGGTGTGGCTGAAATTAGACATTACGTCATTTTCCATCCAACCTGATCATTGTAACAAGGGTGGTCAATTTGTCATCAGATCTTGGGGAAAAAATAAGTTCACACATAAAAAAAAACATTAAAAAAACAATTCGAAATATCATTTCATATGTCAAATCCTTCAAGATATTCCTGCAGTCAAATAAGTCCAATAGCTCGCATGATTTTCTCTTTCTAGCTAAGTCTGGACAATTTCTCGCCTTGCCTTGAACGTCTTACTAGTTGAAGATGACTCATTTATGAATTCTCACTATTGATTATTCTTTATTAGCATTGCTCACTGTATGCATTGCTTTATTTTCTTACATGCCTTCAAGGTAGGTTTTCATTGTTTCTGACAGTTTCCATTGTACAGTTTGCGACCTCATCAATTTCATGCTGCACTATTCAATCAGACAAGATTCTAAAGTGCAAAACTTGCAAAAATGACAATCTGTACGCAATTTGTACGTCTCAGTGTGCTATATGTTTATGCTGGAGTTGTCCCAAACATTCGAAGTTTTGTATACTCATGTTTTTGTGGTTGATAAAGGGTGTTTTGTAATACACTGGCTATCATGATGATAAGAAGAACCATTTGAAGTAATTTTTACGGGGAAAAAAACCCATTAATTTCACAATAGGCTCATTATTCGACCCATGTATGAGTTTATGAAAAGAGGTTTTCAACACCATGGAAATTTCGCACAATTCGAAAAAAAAAACCCAAAAAAACCAAACACCTGAGTGCGTTACTGTAATTGGACAGGCTAACTAATGGACTATTTCGACGGGGCACTCCCCGCTGTACTTCGTACTCAAGATTTTACTGAGTGCATCAACACCAATACGTCATTGTCAGTTAGGTACAGACAGTCACCGAGAATCCGCGGCGCTGCGCGATTCGTCACACGTGCTGGGGGATTGTAGCGTGAAGCGCGAAATCTGACACCATGCCAAAAATTGATTCTATCCGTCTTGGTTTCCTAGCGGCTTTAGCGGGAAATGCACAAAAAAACCACAAACTTGAGAATGACTTGTGGACTGGATGTTTATGCGAACATTGGCCGTGCTCGAGAGGATCCTGTTAATGCGGTGTGTAGTGTAAAGTGCACGAATGGGTTTAGATGTGTGTGTACACCATAGAAATAAATACATAGTTCTGTGGTGTACACACATGCAGGTGTGTGGATGTTGTGTGTGTGTGTGTGTGTGTGTGTGTGTGCGCGCGTTTTTGTTGGTTTTGTATGTGTATGCGATTCTGTTATTTGTGTAAAGTTTGCGATATTTTGTCTGGGTGTGTATGCAATTCCTTAGAGTCTGTCTCCATCGTAACCCTCTATTTTTTTTTTGTATTTTTTTTTTCATTTGTGACCCTGCACCTCAAAACAAACAAAAAGTCGCCAGACATGAATGTTTAGTTAAGACCATATTCTGAAAGAGCAGACTTTAAGCTTTAAAATGATGTATAACTCAAATCAAATGGACTCTCCTAACCTATCTAAATATTGGAAAGAAAGCACAAATTCAGGAAAAGTGTGAACTGAGAAAAGAGGTTAAGTACAGTGTCTATATTCAAGCGCTTAATCTTTACCAAACCGTGCTGGCTGTGCGATGAATGGGACAAAAAACAGGAAGTAAACCACCAGAGTAACAACAATGAAGAGATTATCATATTAAACTGCAATTAAGCATGCCTCATTGACACATTCTGTTCATAATCAATGTGAACTTTCAAAGCAGTAGCACTATCCTTTCAAAAGTTATTAGAGTTGAAAGTGAAGAGTGTGGACAAGGTTTTTCAGAAATGAAAAAGGGATTCTAAAGACACACCTAATCACACTATTCTACCAAAAATGTTCGAGATAAACTGCTAAAAAAACACACTTTCCTGCCCGTTTTATGATACCAAATTTTAGCATAATGTAAAAGAAGACCCGCTCTTTCAAAAAAAATGAAAAAGTCAAGTTTGGCTAGGTTGACCCATTTCACTTATTTTCAGTCCTCGGGCAAATCAGTGTGTGCGACTTTATGTTCGTTTTGAGGTGCACAGTCACATTTGATACACAGAAAGGACAAGCTTCCTTTGAATAAGAAATAATGCAAAAACGACCTCTAAGAAATCAAAACCAATCGAATAATAACATAATAAAACCGGACACAAAACTACAAAATACACTTGCTTAAGACTTGCAATAAAACTCTCTCAGTGGAGAGGATTTTTCTGTCTCTGTGTCTAATCAATGTCAAGAAGCTTATCAAATATCGACTTATATCAGACTCATCCTCGTATGTCAAGAGTATGTCAAAATTGATGTTTTCACAAACTATCGCCTTTAGTATACGTTTGCTCACTTCCGGGCACGATTTAAATGTGTAAAAATTCTAAAGTAAATTGTGTCGTTTCTATTCAGTATCATAGCTATAATCCCCTTTAACAAAACGAAATTATTTTTACTGGATTAATGCATCAGCGAATAGAAGCATTGTTTGCTTTTAGAATTATGGCCGGTGTCGCTGAGTCGCAAAACGCGTGTAACTTCCTTATTCGTGTCTCACATGTCTGAGTTCATTTGTCACTTTGTCGTTGGTGTGACTTCGCTCCTTTTTTTTTTAAACAGAAGGAACACAGAGTGTTGATATTTCCCTTGAATTCTATCAATGAGATATCCATTTCACTTCCAAAGAAGGCCAGCGGTCTTGCCTGCATTCCGATCTTCTGTAACTGTACCCCATGTATGAAGAGAAAATCAAAGACTTTAAAAGCTTAAACCAGCTGTCCGTGTTTCTCGAGAAACATGATTAAAAGTTGTCAGCACCGCACTAAGATAAGCCTACTTACACACACACACACACACACACACACACACACACACACACAAGTTAGAGGTAACAAATAAAATGACAAGTTAGTTTAATATCATATGTATATTTGTATTTCATGATAGTCAAAGTCTTGTTTGTTTAAATGATAATTTAGTGTCTTTTGTTATTCAACATCTCAAAGTCAGCAGAATCCATGTGACTCTCACCTCTGCAATGACAGAAGTTTGGGGTTAACACTTCCGTGTTTTGGAATTGTTTTCTAACTGCTGATCTGAAGGGGGGAAAAGGGTATAGTGACTTGGTTTTGTCGTCGTCATCTGTGAACGGCAATTCCTGATTGTAAATTACAGCTCGAAAAAAACACGACAACGTGAGATAGGTCCGTCTACTTTTTGACTTTTTTTTCAAATTCCGGTCGGCGACTCAAACATGCTTTATTCTATACAAATAAAAGAAAATGACTCAAACATGAACGACAAAGTGCGACTTTGTATATGAAACCGAGTGAAATGAGATATCGGCAAGATGTCGTCAAAGTGAGGACTGTTACATGTACGACACCAGTTGGTAAATCATTGGCAAATTTAATTAAAAACGTTGAGGGAAAAGCATCCCGTCCGAAGCTGTAAAAGAAAGATAAACGTCATCATAAGCAATGGGAGATATACGGCAAGGATGATAACTCTATTCCCGTATATGAGTGACTGGACAGTATGTTTGTGCTCTGCTTGAGAAGTACTGGCAGAGGTTATTAACTCTTGTCAATAATGTCTGACTAATCAACACCAAGCGAATCTTTGACTTTTGGATTATAAATTCAATCGATGAGTTTTGCCTGGTGTTTGGAATGCTGTATTATTATTAAGATATTTCGTATACAAACACAACCATTTTTTTTTTAAAATCAATGAACGAATTAGAGGTTGAAAAGTGTAACGCTATTCTAAGTATTTTGGCTTTTAATTCCTTTTTTGTGTTTGCTTTATCAACTCAAGATGTTGACGGGTGAAATGAGAAAAAGGAAATAAAAAAATCAGTAGAATGTACGTAAATGATAACACCTACTGTGCTTAACTACGTTTCATGGTATTACACACACACACACACACACACACACACACACACACACACACACACGAATATGTATATGTATGTGTATTAATCGATACCAATGTGTGTGTATATATGTGTCATATGTGTGTGCGTGTGTGTGTGTGTGTGCGCGCGCGCGGGTGAGAGTGTGTGAATGCATTTATATCACTTTCTTGGCTTAAACATCTTGGTCGAGGCTGTAATCATCAAGACATGGAAAAGCAATCAGAATGGTCAAAATGAAGAAAAATATGGGCTCAATTTTGGTTATGATGCTTTCTCTACGTCCTTTCATCTCCCGTGCAATTTGCAACAGCGCGCAAATGAATCCTAATTACGTGAACGATTGGTGGAAAATTGGCCTAAGTGGTAATTGCTCTGTGGCGCCGAGAAACGCACGAGATATTGGCGATGCAGTTGGAAATGAAAACAATGGTGGCCAAATTCCCCCAACAAATGAGTAACCAGGAGACCTAGTTTTCCTGCGCTTGATTTTTTTTTATAGAATGACTCTAAAGACAACAGGCTTCATTGAAAGTAATTTGAGGGCACAATTGTAATTGTTCTTCTCTTTTAACGCTATCTTAGCACGTTTTGCCTGAGGTTTGGTATGTTTGCCTAGTTGTTTTGCCTGCTCTGTTTGCCAGTTTCATACAAAAGCGTCGTTCTCCAAATATAGGGTGATGAAAGTGGCACGAGAACTTTAGCGATGATACTGGGATGTTGACACGATGGCCTCAGTTAACATTAATTAGTGTTCAGTGAGCAGAAATTGAAGGAAAGTGCACGGATGTGCCCTACATTAGTCTCCAGACACCATGTCGAAATCTACATAGTAAGTGAAAGATACATTTAATTACAATATATCCACTGTATCTTTCTAGGGCAAGATGATAAAGGAAAGATAAATTTACAAAAGGATATCTAAACGGATATGTGTGTGCTCGACAATGGTACATGTTATTTATGCTATAAAAGAGTGTATGTAGGCCTGCGTTTTCCAAATCCTTTGTTATTTTAAGCTATCTTCAACAACTGGAATTTGATATTTTATTACTTTTGGAAATCAGAACAATACCAACTCCAACCTAATGGCGAACCCTTCTGCACATAAATCTGTATTTATGCTCTTGTAAAACATGTTTAAGAAACTTTTTGATCAGCCTCAGTAATAGAGCAAAAGATACAATTAGGGATAAATTATGTGTTCACCTAAAACTGAATTACAAATACTTCACTGATTTATATGAGCGGTACGTTATGTAGTAATGTATGCATTAATAAATTGCAACTAAAGTGAAAAGAGTTCTATCAAGGACATCCCCACCCCATCCCCCCCCCCCCCCCCACCCCGGAAAAATAGATAAAACAAAAAGCCAGGTAGAATAATGTATAAACACACTTGTTAGAACACAAGTTTCCTGAAGTGTTATGGTTCAAACACCAGATCCAGTCCTTAAGATCAGTGAGAAATTCTGGAAAATTACAAATCAAAACAGTCAATCAAAAATCATATCATTTCTGGGGTTATCGAAAATTGGAAAGACTTGTACGTCTTTTAAAGATTGGTTTGGTTGTACAACATAACAATTGAAAGCGCTCATTTTTTGTTTTCTTGTTCAAGAAGACCCTGTAATAACTCAAGGTATAACACAAACACGATTGACGTAAAGCATACGGTAACGGGTATCGTTTCTTACTGTTTGGTTCGTTTGTTGCGATGCAACTGTGTTTGCTTAATCGTTATAAACAGAATGGAATTATGCATTTATTGATGAAGATGAGAGTAGAAATGAATCACACCACTTTGATGGGGGAAAAAACAACAAAACGGTCTGATAATAAGGCAATATATGATCGCATGGGTAGCGAACCGTGAAAAACCAGTCGTCTGCGCTCGTATCATCTGTTGCAAAACACAATGTGTCGACATGCACGTCACCGATACGTCGAAGTGGGGGGGGGGGGGGGTTATATACAGTGAGTGTGTTTATTTTGAGCTTCATTTGCAATCTCGCGCCAGATGTCCCTATGGAGCAAGCTGTTACAAGCTACAGAGATCTGAGTGAAAGAGTTTTGATCAAGTAACTTATTTGAGATTTTTAAAAAAATCACTATATCCCAGGAGAATGACGTATTCCAGGCGAGTTTGAAGAAGAGAAATTTACAGTTCTTCCATATTATAATCATGGTTTGTTAGAAATGTCTTTCACCAGGCAAACATGATAGGTTTTCATCTCAACATGACAAGGACGATAATTCTTATTGTAATCTATCAATTTCTTTCGATATTTCCTCTTCTTCTACGACTTCTAGTACTTTCAATGGTGATGATGATCTTCATACTAAAGTGATACTAATGATAACAATATTATCATTATTCATTACGGAATGGACAAACATAAGAATGGTTTGAGATGTTTAATTGCATTCCTCAAAAGTTTATCAACAACTCACGTAAACTAAACTGACACAAAAAAGATTGAAGAATCGCAGAATGGAGGGAATAGGTCAGAACTACAGCCTCCCTTAAACACGTACTGAAGAAAAGTTCGTTGACGTGTCAGTCAGTGTCCACTGGACATCATCTTTCCATTTGTCTGATTAACGGTGAACCAATACTACTGCAACACTTCTTGTGCCAAAGTTAATTTACTCCTTGTCATTCATTCGAAATTTACGTGACAATAATTGCATATATTAACCTGTTTACTCTTTTTAATGATAAAACACGTTTTATTCCGTCGAGAGGGAAATGGGACTAAAAAACAACAACAATCGACTTAAAAAGCAGGGCGCTCCTTAAAGGAGGCGGATGAAGTGACAGTGTCTTTTTCTGTGAACGAGACTGACAGAAAAAGGGGTGAAAGATTTCCATGTAAACACAAATAGAAAGAAAGAGAAAGAGAGAATAGACAGAAGAAATATGCAATGTGTGTGACACAAAAAGCCTTTTTAAGCCTAATGATGGAAGAAAGCTTTCCAATCTTTTGTAAAGTGAATAAAACCACTAGCGACCGAGGCAAACAAAATTGTGAATTCGAAAGAGCGCGGGACTTTTCGCGACAATGCGATCAGGGCGAGCGTTGCTGAGTGATTATAGTCGAGGTAGCTTGTGGCGTAAGAAGAATAACTTCTAAATCAAATCAAACACAATCTCATGAAATTGGGCTCCGCTAAACAGGGAGAGAAAAGCTGGAGGGGTAAAAGAAGAAGGAATGACCGCAATATCGTAATTTACTTTGCAGCCTTAGGGTCAAGATTGTCTATGTATGCCATGCCGAGATAACATCATGAAATTGAATTCGATATGCGTAATACAGAAAATGCAGCTGTACAAAAACTTCAAAAAATTATTGTTGCCTATAGAACTGGTCATCATGGCATCTGTTTGTTTCTTTATCATGAAAAAAACATGGCTATCGCAGGTCATTTTCTAAAACTGTAGGATATTTTATGCGTCCGATTGTGAGTGCCAAGAGCCCAAATGAAATTATGTCTGCGCTTCTTGAACTGAGAATTCGGGCGTCCCATATTCTATGTGGAACACGTTAACCGTGAAATATGGGATAAGGATCCGGGCTGATTGTAGGGGAAAATATGTTTATATATTATTTTTGTTCTCTCACTTTAATGTACGTTCCCCCACATGGCCATTTCGCGAAGAGAAGATAGAATAATATAAAAAAATAACACACACACACACACACACAATAACCCAGATATACAAACAAGGCCACCGCTGTTGATTGTATCTTTGTTTGAAATAAAAGATTGCAGCTATTTTTCTTTCAAACTGTTGTGCTGTTTACAGAAAAAAAGACCCAATCACACACACACGAATAACGTATATCCCTATATATATATATATATATATATATATATATATATATATATATATTCATATATATATATATATATATGTATATATATATTCATATATATATATATTTGTGTGTATATATATATTCATATATATATATATATATATATATATATATATATTCATATATATATATATATATATGTATATATATATTCATATATATATATATTTGTGTGTATATATATATTCATATATATATATATATATATATATATATATATATATATATATATATATATATATTGTGTGTGTGTGTCTGTGTTTGTGTCTGTATATGTTTTATGTAGGATTGCGTTCTAAAAATGATGTAATTATGTTTATTGCTCATTCACACTGGTGTGAATCTCGAATATCAGCCAGAAATTATGCTCCGAGAAAACTGGTGCAACACTGTCCACCGTGTGAAGGTACGATATGCACGTATGTCCGAGAGTTTAGCATTGGTACGTCATTGCTAGCATCACATCGGGACGGCGGATAGAGAGGAAAAGTTGCAAAAGAATTGCTACAAATGATCTTGCATTTTTCCGTGTGTCTGATTAAGGATTTCCGTCTGAATGATTACTTTTTCAACAACAGGAGTAGGCTTGCTGTCCAATAAGTATTTTTTTAATTCAATTTTCAATGTACAAAGTTGCCTGAGAACTGTTACAAAAGATCCTGCACTTTCCAATGCCCGTCTGAAATTCTGCTCCGAGTGATATTGTGCGATACCAACGTGTAAAGGTACGATAATGTTATGCACGTGTGTTTCAATTCAGCGCTTCATTCAATGTCAAGTTTCACAGAGGATGTTTCGCGTACTCTTGCTTTGAGCCTCCGCATATCACTCAGGAACCGATGGAACCATTACTAGTTATCTTTCTTGTTTCTTCTTCAGAAGGAGAAGTCAAAGACGTCAGGTAGCTCTTTATTAGTGTGGTGACTGGTTCTAGTGATACCAAGTGATAAAACATGTGTTATCTTGTCACCTTCGGTACGACTCCCAACAGCTCAGAGGAGTAAAAGGTGTCCTGATTGAAACTAAGTTAAAACATTTCTTTCATAACTGAATGCTCAATAAACAATACAAAGCGGTGTCCTATGGGCGTATCGGCTTGTTGTCTACGTCACATAGTAATAAGTGGTGATGTCACTTACATCTCTGTAGAGAGTTCTTTGTGTATTTTGACCCGGCAACTTAGGGAAGCTCACCAGGGAAAGCCTGACATTTTGTATTCTTGTATTTTGTTTGTTTTGTTTGTTTATCTGTTATCACTTGTATTGTCTTGCAAATGCCGAATGAATAAATGATAATGATAATAATATAGTATTATGCTCGGCAGTGTAAGTCTTTTGGTATCCGCCAAAACAAGACACGTCTTTTCCTTAATACTTATGAAGTGGTAATAGTGTTTTGTACAAGTTACGTAACAAGTGATCGAGATCGCGAAGCTTCCGTAGAATCATAATATTGAGTCAACTGGTTTTGTGGAACTTGATCCTTTTATCTACTTCGATATTATTCTAATTTTTCTCCACCACACGTACTCTTTTCAATTGATATCTTTTTTTATAAAAAAAATAGTTTTTTCTGTTATGTAAAAATTCCCAGAAAATAAGAAACAAACATATAAAGTTTACGTTTCGGCCACTGATCAATGTAGAAAGGAATGACTACAAGACCGCAGGGCTTTCCTCTGCACTTCCGTAAAGAGAAAGATTGGGGACACATGGCGCAGAGAGGATTAATTGAGAGCGAGGGAAGTAAAGCCAATGATACTAGATCATTTCGCCAGCCCCGAGGCCCTCGTGTCACGTGATCGAGAAGATGGGGATACGAGTATGCGAGGAGGCCAAACAGAGAAATGCCCATCGCACGGGGAATATTTACATAGAGCAAGACAGAGAGAGAGAGAGAGTGAGAAATAGAAAGAGAGAAAGAGGAAGAAAGGGAGAGAGCTAGAAGAAAGGGAGAGAGAGAGAGAGGGAGAGAGAGAGGGAGAAGGGAGAGATAGGAGAGAGGGGGGTAGGAAGGGAAGGGATCGAGGGAGAAAGGAAGACAGTGTTGGTTGGAGAGGGATAGGGAGGGAGGGAGGGAGAATGGACGGACAGAACATACTAATATCTCTTCTCAAGCATCTTTTCCATCGTATAATATTGTAGAGGCGCGCCGATTTGTAGACACCTTATACAGTATAACATTATCGTGGTAATATAGCTGAAAGTTGAATTTGACACCATTTTCAGGCCGTATGAAATGATCAGAGTAGAAGCTAACGAACCGACCTGTAGACGGGTCATCAAAATGGAACAAGAAAATGGAAAGTTATGGAATTTCAAACTTTCAGGAATTTTAAGAGATTAATAATAATTATGACTCGCCACCATAATCTATGGCAATTTGGAGGATGGGATAATAATTATATACTATCACCATATTAGTTCCATAATACATTGTACCTCTGTGTACCAACCGATGGGATGATAAGAGATTATAACATCATCGTCTCTAAGTTGCTTATGTACGAGTAAATGCAACTATTTGATAACTTAAAAACATGTCACATCTTAGAATTCCTTTAAATGTTACATTTCATGTCCGACTTGCTGAAACGTTTACGATTTCTGCTCATTTGATTCAACTATTTATTCAAATCACATTGAATACTGTAGAGTGCAAAATTGAACTTTAGTCCGAAAGGAAATTTTTCATTATCAGGAAAAATCAACCAAAACAACCATGATATATATTTCTAATTCTGGACAAAATGTTCTACTCTTTTCCGTAACCATGCACACACTCACACACTCACACACACACACACACACACACACACACACACACACACACACACACACACACACACACACACACACACACACACACACACACCTGTACGTATAATTTGGTATAATAGATAGATGAATACAAAGATGCAGGATAACTGTGACACGTACATGGGCATACTCCCTATGAAATGTGTTACATAAAGTGGAAGGTTTATGCATTCATATTGAAAACAAGCCCGGGGATTTTTGAAGAGAAGAGGAAATGATATTGACTGACCGATGCCTTTTCGCATAGATTTAAATTAAGGTTGGAATGGAGGTCTATAGTTTTTATAGAGCAAAGTATGACATACTGTGACTATATATGCAGTGACTTGACCTTTTCACTTCTACATATATCAGCTGGAGGCCAAGTTTATTTGCAATTCTACAGAACTATACTTTACACTGAAATGCATGAGTGCAGCTTTATGGAATGGGAACTTCCCCAAAGGTGTCCTATATATATATATATATATATATATATATATATATATATATATGTGTGTGTGTGTGTGTGTGTGTGTGTGTGTGTGTGTGTGTGTGTGTGTGTGTGTGTGTGTGTCAGTGACGTTACACAGCAATGACAGAGCAACCAGATCATGAAATTACACAAATCTCACAAGTCTCCAATTGAACCAGTCATAAACATCCATCAATTTTTTTTCTTGGCATATTTTTCATGAATTTATAATAATACGACGAGATAAGAGTAAGGGTTTGCAGTTGCCAGTTCATTGGCCAACAAACAAATCATTTTTTTCTTCTTGCGTACAAACCAGTGGAAAAGTTGGAAGGTGATGACATGAAGGGCTCTTTAAAGTTATTGCTATTTTGCTATAGACATAAGACTGTAATGAAGATGGAGCAACCAAGAGTATCATGTAAATATCCAGACGATATGGCAAGTTAAATCATACCCTCTGAAGAGGAAGACAATATTTGCAGTAGCATCTACAAGTTGATTCTCGTTTTGCACTAGTCGTCAATACGTAAAAAACAATAATCTGAACCCTAACCCACGATAAAACTGTAACTGTGCAAATCTCTCTACGACACACACACACACATACACGCACGCGCGCGCGCACACACACACACACACGCACACACACAGCAGGATGGAAATAAGGTAGGTAAATTTACAAAGATCGAAAAAGGAGGGAGAGATAGGTATCGAAATTGCTGTCAAAGTACACTGTTAGTGCAGGGGGCGCTGTTGATATTCAGTACATCCCTAGCATGAAGTTGCGGCCTAGTTTCGCCGCTGTCTTTTTTCTACCATCAATCAGTGATCTCTTAGACAAGCAGACATTATGTGTGTTCTGCTTGTATTGATAGTAGCTTCACATACAAATTGCAGTTTGTGTGGTAGACGAGGAAATTTCCGTGAAAACTTAAACTTGATAATGATTATCAAAAGAAACTCGTTTTCCTGTTTCATTGTGAGGTTACGATATTCTCGAAGCCTATTATAATTCGTGCAGAATTACTTGAAATGATACTTTCATTTCTTTATTCTTTTGTTAAAAGAAGTTGACATTGTACGTACGTTTTTGTCTTACAGGAAAAAAAAAATGTCCTAAGCAAGGTCCTGTTCTCCTTAGGTAGAACACGTAGAACGTACTGAATGCTTGTTACATGACTGAAAGACTCTAAGATTCACTGATTATATAAATATGGCAATTTGTACATCAATGTAAAATGAAAAGTTGAAAATTACGTTTATTTCAGACTCCAGCATCTAATTATATCTTACCCGTCACGTCAGTGACATTCAATTTAGGAAATCCTAAACTCATCAAAACACACAAAATTCTCTAAGAAACCATGGACCTGATACATACAACTCATTGTCTGATGATCTCAGAAACAGTTCTACCCGTCATTTTTTTTTTTTTCATTTGGTTCATTCAGTTGCAATCATAGAAAAAAAAATCGTATTGTATCACTCAAATTAGGAATGTAGCTCATTGATTTACTTTCACATCACAAATTAAATTCATATTTTGCTTACAGTATGATTCTTCGCTTTCGTAGGTTCAACATACAAATTCGTAGGTAAAGTCATTTCTATACAGGATCATAACACAGTTCCATCCAACTAGAAGTACTAAACACTGTTATCACGTCTTTTCTGTCAATAATCCAGTTCGGGGTTAGCTCATGCGCACTTGAGTACAAGTGACCTTTCATTTTTCTCAGTTGATTAGGCACTTCACTTGTTTTCAAAGTGACAAAATGCATAAACTTGCAAGACGTAACAATTTATGGAATCCATCGGTCGAGGTCAAACAAAGAATGAAGTTGTGTAGACCAGAATGGCCATCAATTAACACGTTGGAAAGCATCCATTTCATTATTCTGCATCGAATGTTTAACAATTTTTTATATATATATATTGCCAAATACGCTTTTTGTTGTCGGGTGGATGTGCTGGCAAACATCATGTTTATAAAGATTACATGAATAATCATTACACCACAGCTGCTAATCTTGGTAAATCTAAACACTAATGTGTCCCATTGGTACAAATGACCTTGTTCCGCTCATGCTCAAATTGGAACCCCGAACTGGCTTATTTCATCCTCTTCAGGTCTCCCTTTCTATGTGGGGGCGCTGTGGCATTTATAATGCAGAGCCGTTAAGTACGTCTCTGTATGGATGCGACTCCCGACTCCCGATCGGAGGACTCGAGTTCGATTCCCGCCCATTCTTACGTCCTTGGACAAGATTTTTTTTTCTTTACCATGGTTACCATTTTTACCATGTCCCTCTCGACCCATATGTATAAATGGGTACCTGGCAGGGCTAGGGTAATAATAATGGCAGGGCTTTTTGGTAGAGCAGTGTCACTTGCTAGTGAAGAGGCTACCCTGGATAAATAGGATATTAGTGTTATCATTACTATCATTATTATGTCCCGTCTTACTTGTTTCTGTATTGGTTTGTGTTGTCCTCCTCGGCCTAATGGTGTTGAATGTGCTCGAAGTTATTTATGTGTGTGTGTATGTGTGTGTGTGTGTGTGTGTGTGTGTGTGTGTGTGTGTGTGTTAAGGGAATAACAAAATACCATATCGCCATAGGCCGACATGCCAATCAAACAAATTGCTTGTTGGTAACAGATTCCTGCACCTGTGCCTTAATTGAAAGGTCCCCAGAAATCCGACTAGATTAGCGCTTCAAAGCATTCAAGTAACTCTAACTGTATTTGTAATCCACCTTTATATTTTTCAGAAAATCTCTGCTTCGAGAAGAAAATGAAAAATAACAACCAGTTTTTGAGAATTTTATGCCGGCTATAAGCCCCTCCCACTTGCTATAAGCCCCGCCCAGGAAGAAACAAAGGAGCTTAGATTATGGGCGTAGCTTGAGACGCATAGTGATGTCACAAAGGGATGACATGTCAATTTTGAGCCTTTCAGCTGTGTAGTCAAGTCCTAAAAATCGAATGAAAATTCACATCAACAGATATCGAAATAACGACAAACGATGTGGGATGATTGATCACTTTTCATATGAATATCAAAAGCTTGCACATTTTTGCGTAATTTGCGTAGTTCTTACGCGGACAATGCGCGCGAAATATGGGTAGAATATCAGTGATTGTTCGCGAGAGTGGCGTTAATGCGCGAATCATGTGCGGTTCATACGCAGTTCATTAGTGATAATGCGCAGATTATGCGTGGTTTTCCGTGGACTTCAGTCGTCGCGCACAACCACGTATTCGCTCTATTTGGGACCTTTGCGTGCCTATGCGCTGAAAGTGCGTAGTTTGTTAGTGATTTTTGCGTGATCTTTCCGTAGTTCCTGCGCAATTCATCGGTGATTTTCATCGCGTAAATCAGCGAAAATTCTCGACGGACAAGCACGCACAACCAAATTTCATGCGTGATTCATGCGTCGACGCGACTTTTTGGCTGTGTGACCGAGCCCTTACACTTACATCTGAATCCTCGGCCTTGCAGCCCACTGGGCATTTCAATGCAGACTAAGCGACCCGAGACATAGCAGATTCCAGTAGTGACGCTCTATAGACATAATGAACAAATCACATAAAAACACTTCCTACCGCCAAATAGAGACAGCTATTTTTTTTTTTTTTTTTTGGGGGGGGGGGAAGAAATAATGAATCAATAACATGACTGTGTGATTAATTTTCGTTTGCTTAGTACGGGAGACGAAAAATGAAATTTCATTTTTTTGTTGCCAAACCTTCTTTCCGCGTCTTCGTGATCACTGGAAAAGTCAGGACCATCATTTCACTCTTTATGGTTGCTGCGTCAGCTTCTGGCTCAAAACGGTTGCTAATAACAGGATAATCTCACCTTTCGGTCAAACCCTCTGATATATCTTAGGCAAAAAAAAAAAGAAATAGCAAAAAGATAAAACAAAACAAAACGACAACGTTAAAAATACTGTCGTAAAGGCCAAAGTTTGAGAGTCGATTGAAACGGTAGCGTGCACGCTCTATCGTGCTCAGAGCTCTTTCCAGGGGTGATGACGTCACCAGTCCTGGCACTGCTTATGCGTCACCGACTTCGTGCAGAATTCGTGTTTTTTTTTTCTCAATATTTCATGGCTCATTTATAATGGCCAAAAATAAGTGTGAAATTCAAAACCAGTGAAAGAAATTAGCTATGATGATGTCTCTTAGGATAATGATATAAATCCTCGAATGTTCTCGATTCCTGTGAACCTTTTAGATACGATATTATATCGTATGTTCTTGTAAACACTTGGTCACATCTGTTTTCATTGGTGTTAGTACTCTTATTTAGTTCGGCAAAATGATTTCATTGTACGCGTGGATAAAAAAAAATGATACGGAAACTGAAGCTGAAAAGAGTTGATGAATATACCAGTTGTAATTTATGAACACTTCGTGATTTATATTTTCTTTTATTGTTGTGTTACGTTGTCACTTAGTTTTAGTTTTCAGTTTCAGGTTTATATTATTTACTTAGAGATCACGCAGCGGTTTGTAACCCTCGAGCATAATACTTCGACGTATGATAAGTGTTTGCAGATCAGCACTCTACTCGTCAAAATACGATCCGTGAGCACACATTGATATACAGTAATGAGTGTCATAGAGCCCCTCTCGATTGTAGAAAAAGGTGATTGCACGGTTTTGTAACATATCACTTCAGTCTAGCACACAACATAAAGCGACCGTGAAGAAATCTTGATAAAACCTACTCGACGTGAAGAGTTATTTTCATCTCCCGTCTTGAGTAAGAATAACACGGCAAAACTCATCACTATGCTGGAGAGACAACCTGATTACGAGTAGAAGATGGCATCTATTGACATAAGACCCTTTACTGAAAATAACAAATTTAATCATGAAAAGATTTTTACAAGTGATATAGATTATTTTTCTTTTTTTTGTCAGACTCTTTACTTTGGAAATAGAACATTGATAGTTGAGAAAAAAAATATTGGTGAACTTCTCCTGAGTGAAAACCTCTACTCCTACTCCTAAGGCTGCGTTTATATAAAAATTTTCTGAGGCAGAATCACGATCCTAAACGCAACCGTGTTTCAAACGCGTTTATAAACGCCGTTTTGTTGGAACGCGTTTGAGACCACGATCACCGTACTGCGAGTAGATAAACCGTTTTTCAACGCGTTTATATCTCAAGGTCAACTCCCAGCTGTTTCCGGTTGTGTTTTCTACCCATTATTAATTTTGTGTGTGAATGATGAGCCATATTTGGGGAAATTGTGTCAATTATCTACTTAAACGTATTTATGTTCTTCAAAAACGTGCAATCAGAATTATTACAAAATCTCAACCTGTAACTCATACACAGCCCATTTTTAAAAAGTTGAGGTTATTAACAGTGAATGATTTTAACAAATTTGCTGTCTGCATTTTTATATACTCTTATCTAAATAGTATTTTGCCCAAATTTCTCGGTAATTATTTTACTTTTACTCAGGTTAGAAATACATAAAACACTCGGCAATTTTATAATTTGTATATCCCAAATTATAGATATGATCACTCCAGACGAACAATACGTTATGCTGGTCCTTCTTTATGGAACGCCTTGCCAAATGACTTAAAGTGTACCAACAGTCTGAATCTATTTAAGAAAAGATATAAGATACATTTATTTAATCAATAATTTTTCTGCTTTTGTATGATTTTTGATGAAATTATTATGTATAAGGATTAACATATTATTAACTAACTTGCCTTGTTGTTTTGCCTCTTGTCGGTATTGTACTTTGTCATGTCTTCTGTTTAAGTTTTTATGATGTGTGTGTTGTCTTGTCAATGTATATTTGAATATATTTCTTGGGATTGACCTTGAAAGGCTGGTTTAAGCCTATGTTGATTCCTCCACTTCTCTTGATATAGGGCCTATGGTTTGCATATATATGTTTTTTTATTTTGCCTTTACGATGTCCCTTGTATGCTGTTATGTACGATTTAATTGCCTCGTTTATCAGAAATAAATTGAATTGAATTGAATTGAATATTTGGTGCTACAGTGGTATACAGTTGACCTTTTTTTTTCTTTATCCTCCTTCGAGGGACTTGATTTTATTTCAGATATCTTAAAAGTTTACCAAAACGAAGATGTAAGAACATAGAAACTAAGTGTAAGAACAATAGTTGTCAAAATCATATAATCACATGAATTTCGATTCCTCTGGTAATAGTATACTTCAAATATTTCCAAGATATTTCATGAGTGTGACATTAAACATATTGATTTCTGCATCCACAGTTAATGAAATATAATTCTTATGATTCAACTTCTGCTCTAATTCATAAAGTTGCCTTTTCGCGAAATCAAGTAGCTTTTTTAACCAAAAATTTCAAATTCATAATGAGCTCTGTTCTAAAATCTGTCAATAATGCGTATACATTCGTTGCTTTCCTTGTATAATTGCTAAGTATATACAAACGTAAATTCGTATATTGGACAAAATCTAATATCAAATTCAACAACATCAAAGATTTATCTCTTACATTAAATCCTGATAATATCATTTGCTCATTCACAGTGATATCAATATGAAAATAAGTGCATATAAAATTTGATATTTTTTCCCAATATAACTTCGTATCTGGGCAATATAACACAACATGCCAAATAGTTGACCTTAACAGTTGACCTTAACTTCCCGGGTCGAACAGCACAACGCAGCTGCGCAGTGAGAACACTTGAATCGCGATTGTATGATGTTTAGATAAACGCTGCACCCTGAGAATCGCGTTTCAAACCACGTTAGCAAACACCATATCAAACACGTTTTGAAACATCAGGATTTTCTCTCTCAAGTAATACAAACGCAACCATATTCCTACGCAACATGTCGTATATCGGCACTGAATACCAAACGGGTCAGGGTGAAAATACCAGAGAAGATAGTAAGCATATTTTTGGTACCGACCTAGCTTTCAGCATACGGATCTTTAAGTGTTATTCGACCGGTTAATGATTACTCGTGTATGAGGCAGACGTTATTGCCAAAATTACTCCGAGGTCACTGTTGCGTATAACACCACTCAATTAAAGTAAATGTATTGTTAAGTTTTGTCCCTAATCACTTAAACATGTGGAAAATATTGGGACGTCATGACAGGCATGACATGCTCCTCCTGACGCAGAAAATGTCGCCAGATGACAGCTTTGTCGTCGTCTTTTATTCAAGAGGCGGGATGTGACTGGCGCACACACACACCACTCGACAACAAGGGTAACCGCCACCTCCTGACTAATCATGCCTTAAATGTACCGCGACTGCCTTTCGTGGTAATCGCGGAGCTGCAACTGTCTTGTGTTAAACAGCCGTCATTATTTAGGACAGTCCTTATACACTGTTAGGGGAAGCTGTTGTATTCTGACGTTAATTGCGGACACTCCGGTTACCGATACGCCTCATTTTGCACTGTCTCCTTGGTCTACTTCTGAACAAAGTAACGCTTTACGAAACACACATTTTGAACGCAATATAAACGCACGTGCGCAGCGTTATGCTACTCAATCTCCATCCATCAATCACCCCCCCCCCCCCACACACACACACAGACACATACTCTTTGTCTATATTTTCTTCTCTAATGTTTGATTTATTTGCCTTTCTGCTCATCCTCGTTTTCACAGCTGACGTGTCATTTATGCCACACCTATTTCGCGTTTTGGTTTTAAAATGGATACTGGGCAAGTATTTATAAGCTCACTTCATCGCATCATACAACCTTGAACAACCTTGTCCAAATACCAATTAGGGTCGGAAGTGTATGCGGCTGAACATGTATAGGCCTACTATAGGAGAAATTCATTCTCGAAAAAAAAAATCTTTCTGATCAATCTATGTATGCAGAGCATACATGTACACAGGTTTAACTTTATTCATACTGACTGATTTCCATAACATGCATAATTATTATGGGCGTTGACCTACAACCGAAAATGCATCAACTGTCCGAATAAGTAATAAAACGCCCATATAGTTTTATGATTGAATGTAGTGGTGTTAGGCGGTTTCCCCATGTGATATCTATCAAAGGTTGCCTTTGGAGTTTTGTTTTGAATCACAGCCATACAAGTACAAAAACAGTGCAATCACAAATCTGTTTAAAGTATCTTGTTCATCCTGTTTAATCTCGGCTTCCCCGTAGCTCCCAAAATAAGTTTGTCCTTTTCCCCGCCTCTCTCTCTCTCTCTCTCTCTCTCTCCACTCTATAAGTACGTGACGTGTAAATAAATAAATATTCATGCAAACACACATATCATAATATTATACATGAATGATACATAGACAGAGAGAGAGAGAGAGAGAGAGAGGGGTAGAAGAGATATTGTAGATAATCTATGCAATTCCCTATCTCGCAATGCCAATTTTGGTTTACTGATTTTTTTTTTTCGTTCCAAACGTGCTATTTACGTATGTAACACTTCATGCTAATTGCTGTTCGGGTGGACAGCGAACCTTCGTCCCGTGAGTACGGCGACTTGTCTCGCAGACACCCACCTGTGCCTAATCATGCTTATCGAAGCACGAAATTAAACGCGTATAATTTGCCTCATTTTAGAAGCGGTGTACTGTGCATATTCATTTCATAGAATATTCATTTCATTCCATAAGAAAATGTATACAATTTGATAAGACAGAAGTAAACAAAATGAAAACAAAAACAACTGTGGAAAAAAGGCAAAGAAAGAAGAAAAATGCAAAGCTGAGTGCGCGAGCTCCTTTCGTTTTGTTGTTGTTTTTTAGTGTATAGGAACTGTTTGTCTAATAAGACCTTAGTCTTCTTCATATCAGAGTGAATATTGAAACTGTCATTTCTACTTAAACATGTCCTGATGATCAGAGAACTGCGAAAACGTACTGAATAATCCATTAATGACGTCATTTCAGCAGTCTGTCTCTGTGCATTGTGTTCTGCTGTGTACTGTGTCAATTCAGTTTGGAGGTAGAAGAACACCAGCATGATTTTTTTTTTTTTGATAGATATCTTTTCATCATTACCAAATATCAGACCCTATCTAGTCATTTCTGGTAATTATTTGATGCTCTCTAATATTAAAGATACAATTCGAGGAGGTAAGTGATAATAGAACAAGCCGTTGCTCCATTAAAATGGAACGAAATATAAGGCATGTGCGTATCCTTTTGAACGTTCATTGTTTTATTTTTTCCATTACATCAACATGTGATGGAAAACGCAAACTACTGTACCAAATGTATCCTACTCATAGATCTTGCAAAAGAACTTAATTGCATCATGCATCTGTATCGTATTTGTCACGTGTAAAAATGGCTTGGCTTTGCTGTTTATCTTTAAATGCCAAAATCGATTATGATGATAAATAAAAAAGAATGACGTGGCAATGTATGTCATGGTGCATCATGTTCAGAGTAAACACAACAACATTAAGTAGTTTTTTGGATTCCTGTTCATCTGTTGTCACAGAAGCAGTAAGTGAGTGGGAAATATCCCTCTTTTACAAATTGTAAATAGACACTTACACTGTGAGCAGGTAATTTGATATCATTAATGTTGGTCATTCAGTGGCAGCGAAGGCATTGAATCCATGCCTTCGAAACAACTTGTCAGGATTCTTTAAAGTATCCAGTTGAGCTAGCATTAATTTCTTCATGTACATACACACACAAAGCCACTCCCACAATAACACACATACACACACACACACACACACACGTATATATATATATATATATATATATGTATATATATACCCACTTGTTTCGTTTATATCAATAGTCCACTGGTAAAGCGCATTTGAGCATGTATGTTTATGGAAAATGCGCTATATAAATGTATTATTATTATTATTATCATTATCATTATCATTATACATATACATGAAATGGTAGCATTTCATTTCAGAATTTCAAAATTTTCTCTTTCCGAACCTTTTTGCAAATGTTAGATTTAACACTTTCAATGTTACATTTACCATTTTCTTGAAATGGTAGTTCAAAATTTTTAGTGTTAGATTTAGGTTGAAGGAGTGTATACATCTTATGCTGAAGCGTGTCCCACAAAAATTGCTAATGACACTTTAATGAGTATAATTTGAAAATTACCAAATCATATTGTATGTAATTTTATAATCATAAACTGGCATTTATTTTGTACAACTGGCTTAAATCTTATGCCATATGGTTAATTGAACACAGAAATATGTGCCTTCCTTCAGCACCCATCAGAAAACCTCTCAATCCAAGTTTTGTTATTACGTTGAATAAAGTACGTGGTCCAATTACGTGTGGGACGTTGTTTCTCCTGCATGCTACTTTGTCGGGGTTCTTGAATGAGGCTTTGCCTCATGTGGTCCATGTCAATGTTTTCTCGTGTTTGAACTGTTGCTCTTCTCCCCGATCTGCCCTTCTTAGGGTTTTTGCTTGTACCCATTTCCCTGTATTTGAGCACATTTCTGAGTATTCTCGCCTTGCATGGTGCTCATTGATTGAATTCTGCCTCGAATTCATCTTGTGTTCAGATTTCGATCAGATTTCGTCGTGTTTCGCTGAACGCACAGTCGTAAATATGCAAGATTTCTATTCATCAGAGAGGGATGAATGAATAGGTCCTCCCCAAGTCCTGAACAAAAGAAAATCCTTGCAGATTTACGCCCGTGACTGGACGTGAATAGATATTGCACCACTTGAATATAGATAACAAATCTTGTTCGCTGAATCTGACTATCATATTATACACATACGTACTGACTACAAAACTTGAATGGAGAGGCTTCCTGATGTGTAATGAAAAAAAATGCTCATATCTTTGTGATTATTGGACGATATCTCATAAAATTTCATCCAGTTGTAGAAAATGAATTGTAGTTCACGGGTGTAAAGATATAAAGAATATAATGTTGTAGTTTTAATATCATACCCATCTAGAGTGCCATTAGCATTTTTTGTGGGACACGCTGTATATCATATGAATATATCTTATACTAGTAAATTATGTATATGTACACGTATATTACATACTATTTTTTCTTAAGAGAGAGAAAGTAATTTTTGACCAGGAGAATCTTTACGTGTCACTGCATTAGCTACAACCGCTTTCTTAAAGGATTTTAAGTGTCTTTCTTATCGCTTTATAATTTCATCTCCAGTGCCCAATAATAAGATCCAAATTAAACAGAAAATTATTCAACAAACTGGACTATATTGAACACTACAGTACACTGCATAAACCTCATCACTCATGCCTCATACAGTCGCCGGAAATGTGTTTTTTTTTTTCCTCGCACACAGGCACCTTTCGTTTTATGAAGGAGTTAAATTTCTACTGCTATATATCGTAATAAACAATGGAGAAATTATAAACGTTATGGGCAAGATAATTTCAGACGGAAGTCCTCTAATTGTGATGACGTCATACTCCCATTTCCGGGACACAAAGAGAGCTCAGTATGGTAAAGGGTACTGCCGTTAATAATCAAGTACCATTTACGTTCAAGGCATACAGCCTTGGCCGAATCGACAGCAGCGTTGAACCGCGGGTAGCTATAATAACTCGATAAACAAAAAAACAAAACAAAACAAAAACACACAAAAAAAAAACACATGCACACAAGCAGACACGACCAATGTAGGCCTACACACACACACACACACACACACACACACACACACAACCTTATGTGTTTTATAAAGAGACGTGTTCACGAATCGTTGTATAATTTGCCATGAAATCACTGAACAAAAGAATTATGATATAAGAAACTGCATAAGCATAATATCCTTTTGACCCAGGCCCGTAACTATGCATTTTATGGGAGGGTTCAGAATTAGAAAAAGTAGACATTTTTGGTTCAATTTTTCGTCACTTCCGGGTTTAATCAGCTGACTAGCTTCCCCGTGCACTTTTTTCTTTTGTTGCTGCTGGTTGGTTTTTTGCTCCTAACAAACGGTGGTTTCCACTGAACCCCCTGAACCCCCTAGTTACGGGCCTGTAGCTCCCCTCTCAAACACTTTTGAAGGGTACCCTCTTGTTCAGACTTATCTTCTTCGGTGACAAGAGCTATTCATGTTTGCACGCATTATGCAAAGAACGTGTGCTTCCTACTTTCCACCCACGCAGGATACTCAAAGGTCATATTTTATAGCGTCCATTTTTTTTTTGTATACATAGGTCAAGCTTGGAGAAGTATTAATGGACAAAGTACTTGTAATAGACAAAAAATTCAGAGAGACACAAGAAGTTAAATAGAATAATGTTCTCTTGTATATTTTTCATCTTAACAGATTTTTCGACACCATCAATAACAACATGGGGAATGTGTGGAAACATAGTCAAATTTGATTCAAGGATAAGCGCAAACATGTGCACGCATTCTAGTTACAAAGTACTTGATAACAAATTAAATTTTTACAAATCGCAGACGTCATCAAACTTTAATTATTCCTGTGATGGAGGATAATCTGCCCAATTTACCATTATGACGGCATCAAGCCGTTGTAATGACAGCGTTCCGAATATAACAGTTCGGTGATTAGGACGATTGCTTGATGGATGTATGTGGAACTGATCAACAATGTGAGCAACACAGAAATGCCATGATTGGCTGTAGATTTATCTACGAAAAATTACATGAGTTGACAGTAAAAATGAGACAAAGTAACGAAGAAAAAAAAGAGAAGAAATTGGCTTAAATCTTATGCTAGCAAAGATGATTACATGGTAAGCGTCACAATTACAAAATGCAAGGTGACACACCACGCTAGACGAGTTTTTGAAATACCGCAGAAGCTATTTTAACAAGAAACAAAGCAGAAGACAATAATACCCTTTGACAAAAATGTCTATGATTGAGTTCGACACACATTTTTTGACATACACATGCATACACACACGCATAGTATCTACATGGAGACATTTCCACGTCTGTGTTGACACTTTATGGAAAAACGTACATGCATACCCAGTCCTCAGTTTGGTGTTAAATAGGAGGTACATAGTGTTGTTGCTGAAATTAATATTTCGTATTTATCAATCATTAGTTTAAGTGATCGGGAATGTAAATGGAATTTGCCTAGACGTTGTTTGCTTTGCAATTCCAAAGGAACGAAAATTTACAGAATAAAATCGAATAAGTGATTCAAAAGAGCAAATAACACAAAATGGCAGGGCTTGAGTGGAGACTAAGAATAAGATGACCATGGAAATCACGTGTAGACCCTCTTTACACTGACTTAATAAGAATGAACAAGTTAAAGCGTTGCCGCTGCAATATGACGCGAGAAGAAAGTGGATCTTCATCATATTTCGTTTACTTTATATCATATACCGAATCATAAATTTTTCATGCGGATTCTCTCTTTGTGTGCTCTGTATTCGATATTTTCTCGAATGGAAGGGGCCACTTTGTGAAGTGTTTTAATGTATGTATTACTGTACGGAGCAGGCATGGCAGGGATGAAAAACAACAACAACAGCACACATGCGAACGTATCTATTTTTCGAAAGGTGACACGACATTTGCTCCTGCGACATTATTGCTCCGGTCTTATTTTCTCCAAGGACTGAGTGTTAGGGTTAGGGCTGTGATAGGGCTTTAGATTTAATTTGATGAGGATTAGGATTAGGGTTAGGATTATGCTTGTAGGTATAGTTTATGTTCGGCTTAGCGTGCAGGGAGAGACTGTCGCAGGAGTAAATATCATGGAACCTCGTCGAAATCAGCCAACCTTCGTTACACCTGAAAGCCAATGTTCCCTTGAATTTCATTTAAATCAACTCTAAAGCCACAATAAACAATATTGATACCAATGAATCTTCATTTAGATAAAAGAATACACAAACATTTTAATAATGCTCCATAACTCAGTAGCTTACGGAGGGGTGATAAACTTCGTGTCCATAACGCATTCTTAATAATAAAAACCCCTAAACAAATAAACAGGGAAACATAGAGCAATATTATATTTTATTACACTTGGCATTATCAACCAAATTGAAAAGAGGCTTCTGTAAACAAAGTAGTCTTGAGGGATGATCTAAATTTACAATGGTCATGATATATCTTGATATTGATGTATAGAGGACCCCAAAAAATAAAAAATAAAAAAGAGGGATCAATTACTTTTTACGTGATTACCTGTTGAATAGTTGTTTTTTTCAGTCTATAATTACATGCTGAAGTTGATTGTGGTCAAATAGAATGAAATATGAGATAGAGAACATGAAAATATTTTCAAAATCGAATGAAAATGCGGAAAGAACCCGCAGCTACGATATTTGTTTGTTTGTGTGTGTTTGTGTGTGTGTGTGCGAAATGTTATAAATGTGACTGAAATTAATCCATTGCGTCAGATTGTTTTAAGTTATAAGAGGTCAGCACTGTGAAATACAAGGCGAGTTATAGTAGCTGCATAAATTTTGTGCACATTAATCATCGTGTACAGCAAATCACACAAAGAACTGACAGGCTATAACAGTAATGACCTTTTTCATCTGACAAATAGCCCTGTTTCAGGAAAACATGTAACGAAACCTAGTTCAAAGTACATAACTTGCCTACCCATCTGTGTATTTTGTTTAGTTTGGTTTTTTTTTTTTTGTGTGTGACTTACCCTGTTTAGCAATTCAGCTCAAAGTGGGTTTCCTATCTATACAAAATCATAACGCAATTCCATGCCACTGAAGAACTCACTGTGGTCCGTGCATTTACTTTTGCGGCCCTACTCAACTGCAAATACCACGGAAAGGTCACTAATACAAACAAACATCTTAAAGCTCCCTAATCATGCATTGTAGACAGACTTCATGAACGATTCTGCTCTAAGTACGTTAAGATCACGTTTCCTAATTGATTCCTGGGTTTCGATTCCTGCATTACTGTTTTCGAGGACGCGAATCAATCCTTTTCCGATATGTCTATCAAAGCCCCGGTCACAGATATAAGCGAAGACAAAATAATTACTGTTTATAATGATGATATCTATTTACAATTGTATATATCATATTTTAAGTGATCCATGTATTACATAGCTTTTTTTAGTGGACCACTCTTTTTCCATACCTACTTTATTGTTATCCTTCAATGCATGTATATGTGTTCATAGTTATACTATACTTATATCATATCTTATTATGTACTATATGCGATTCACTTTTCGTTTCGTATTTTTTCCTTGATTAAGATTAGTTAAACAATGCGATTGTTTTACGCACGCTTTATGTTATATTATATTTGTTGGATGGAAGATAAAAACTAAATTGAACTGAAAACTGAAAAAAGACTGGTCGCCGACTGCTGAAATTACCGGCAGTTGGTTGTCAGAGGTGTTTTTTTTTTCCTGTTGAGTTAACAAATGGTGGACGAAAGATTTGTTGTTGTTCTTGTTGTTTTTTTGTGGGGGGGGGGGGGGGGGAAGGCGGCGATGGAGAGGGGTCATCAGTTGGTTCCCAAAATTTAGGGACTCTTCTTAGTGAAATGTAGCCCTAAACAGGAAGATCTTGTATTTTTGTGGTAGGCAGCCAGTTGCAACTAGTTGCCGACCAGTCAAAGATTGCTAGCCAAACATTTCCCGAGCTGTCGCCGGCCTCAATGAAATAATCAACCTTTTAATATGATTTTTTATACCCCCGCCAAACGAAGTTTGAAGGGGGTATATAGGAATCAGCGGACGGTCGGGCGGTCGGGCGGTCGGTCGGTCGGTCGGGCGGTCGGTCGGGCGGTCGGGCGGTCGGTCCGTTGCAAATCTTGCGTCGCGAACTACTTCCTCAGTTTTCAACCGATTCCCATAAAACTTGGCACAGATGTGTGCCTTGGGTTGTAGATGTGCAAGACGTATTTTTTGACAGTACCCAAAAGTACGTTGCCATGGTAACGGCATATTATGGGCAAAAATGGGTACAAATCTTGCGTCGCGAACTCCTCCCACAGTTTTTGATCAATTTTTTATGAAATTAGGTACAGATGTTCATCTGAATATGTTAATGTGCAAGACACATATTTCCGCAGTGGCAAAAAGTGCGTTGCCATGGTAACGGCATGTTATTGGTAAAATATAGGGCAAAATGCTTCATGGCAAAACTGCTTCATCAGTGTTCTTCCAATTCTCATGGAATTCATATTGAATGTTTGTGTTAGGATATAGGTCAGCATGACACATTTCTTGACAGTGACAAAAAGTATGTTGCCATGGTAACAGCTCACATATTATGAGCCAAAATGATGGAAAATTTTGTGTTGCAAACTACTTCCTCAGTTTTTGCCCAATTTCCATGAAACTTGGTACAGATGTGTGCCTTTGGTTGTAGATGTGCAAGACGCATTTTTCGACAGTACCCGAAAGTACGTTGCCATGGTAACGGCATATTAATGGCAGAAGATCAAGGAAAGATCTTGCGGATTTAACTACTTCCTCAGTTTTTTGACCAAAGCTTATGAAATGTTGTTTTGACCAAAGCTTATGAAATGTTGTTTGGCGGGGGTATAACCAGTCGCTGTAGCGACATTTCTAGTTTTTTCTGGAAGAGTGCCGGCTTCAACGTACACGAAGGACACTATTAATCAATGATTTTAATCAATGACTGTTTTCATGACCACGCAAAACGGATCATAGCCCTCAAATCTGAAACTCCAAGCTCCTGATGATGTCTGTGACACCGATTTTGAAATTTTCAAAGAGTGAATGGAGTAGAAGTCCATCTTTGTTGGTAAGTATTGCAACTTTTCACGTCAACGTCCCATGTTCCAAAGGACAAACTAGGTGAGAGAACTGGGATTTCGAGTCCCTCAAATAGGACCTTTCTTGAGATCCAGGTCACAGTTTGTTTTTCCGAAGGTTCGTTAGTACGTACTTTCTATGCATATTCGGATTAACGAGTTTTATTTTATTTTCAGATTAACGGACTTTCGGAATGACGCACCTTATTTCATTTTCGGGTTAACAAACCTGACGAACCTAATTTCACGTTTGAAATTACAAACTGTCGGAATAACTAATCTACGGAATAACGCCAAGAAAAAAATAAGATGTTCAGAATAACGAACCCTTTTTCATTTTTGGATTAACGGACATCTAGGTATACGGATTTGTGCATTTCTGAATGACGAACCTTATTCTATTTTCGGATTAACGAACCTTCATCACCCAAAATCCATGGTTTTAACCTGTACTGTCCATCTTGCCATGAACTATATTGTTCATCAGCTTTAAGGGACAGCTACTATCATAGCTTCTTCCTCCTGTCCTAAGATTAAATCCATGGTTTAGAGTTAGGTATGTAAAGATGGCAGAACAATGATGACTTTTTTTTCAATGTTGACAGCTTTCGCAAAAAGGATATTCTCACCCAGTCTTATATCTGTACCCTTTAGTAATTTTTCATGGTTGTCGAAAGCATCAGTAACCAATATAACTTGTAACCATTTTTTTTTTTGTATTTTAGTCACCGAACATTTGACGACATTTATTAAGCTTTTTTGAGAGCAGTAGCCGATATGTAATCAGGTTTTTGTTGTTCGTATAACGTTTGCAAGACGCTCACCGAGTGGGTCAGCAAAATGCCCGCAAATGGTCGACAGCCGATCTGTAACCGATTGGCCACAAGCCTCCCATCAAAATTCAAGAGAGTTGAAAGGTTTTGGACGCCGATTGGCTGATGATGGTTGCCAGTGATTTTTGTCTTTTTCTTTTGCTGGCGGTCGGAAAGCAGTCTTTGTGTGTGTGTGTGTGTGTGTGTGTGTGTGTGTGTGTGTGTGTGTTTGTGTGTGACCTGGCCTTAGGATGCGTTCATTTTCCATTATCAAATCTTGATTGAGCGATCAAGAGCGATCTAGAGCGAGAGGAGCACTCAGTCCAGAAAGTGTGTTATGGTGGACCACGTCATGATCTGGTCCAGAGCGTGCCAGGGCAAACAGTGCCGCATTGACTTTGTACATTATTTTCATTTGTATACGGACCTACTGGTAAGAGGATTTAGCCTAAGATATGAAACCTGTTCTACATCGGATCCTCTTGCCTAAATCGAAAAAAATATTTTGGACTGACATAAGTAATGTAATTGTTGAGTCTGACCTAATAAACATTTACAAGTCACAAGTACGCGGTGTAAATAGCATGAAATTTAGCGTTCAAGCACCTTGTTTGACAAAATATGATCACATTTGTAGGATCGATTTGAAAAAGTCATTGAAATGGTTAATGAGATATCGCATTGTGTGTGCTTTTATCCCATCAATTCTCAGGAATACTAACTGAGCTTGCATAAAACTTCACAAAAAGAAGCGAGCCTCGAAAGTCCCTTAGCAGCGGCGAGCTTCACAAAATTCAGATTACACGCTCCCTGAACAGTTCCACATCGTGCCACGTGGCTTGCTGTCGTGGATCGCTTTCGCTCCCTTTGGCACGGTGTGCCTTGGAACGGTGGGTGTACTTGGGACTGAAAGCAGCCTTAATAGCCAATAGATAGATGGATGAATAGATAGTTATAGATAAGTAATGCCTTACAGGAAATCTCATTGATTGTGACAAGTGTGAGAATACTAAACACACTTCAAGCCCTGTTAATGAGCTCAATCACGAAATTTACGACTTGGACGAGTTAAAAATGTTTGATTGGTACATGACAGACTTATTTTGCCACATAATTGCAATGCAATCGCTGACATTCCTCAGGAGATAGGTTAAGCTTTTTCCGTGCTTTCCAAGGACGCAGCAAGAAATTAAAGAGTCACAAAATAATCACGAAGCAATAGGCTAAATTACTGCAGCCGATGGGGGAATATATGCTGACTTCCGTCAAGGTAAGCAGAAACCCCGATGATTGTCTCGTCGTCCTCTACTCATGCACTGTAGTCTGCTATGACAAGGACAGACGAATCCCTCCCGGCGCCGTGACGTCAGGTACGGTAGGCTGCGAGTGTTGCATCGATCGAACTCTTTGCCCAGTGGCTTGCATACACGATAATTACCGATGCTGGAGCGCGCACAACACCCCATGCGGTCCAAACCTCTGCAATCTGCGTCAGTTTCACAGGTCTGGAAATGACAGGAACGAGAAAGACATCAAAGTAATGTTAAAGCATAAGATAATAATCCACATATGGAATAAAACTCACGTTTGACTGCTTTTTCATGTTGCCATTTTTGTCTACAAATAGGTTTTAGATTCTCGCATATGAATGCATGCCAGCACTCTGCAAATGTTCTCAGTTAATGTAGTGGGAGAATAATTAAAATCTGGATAAAACCCGTTACATCTTACATGCATCATTAGTATCCCTCTAACTCCATCCCTTCAAAAACTACAAAAAGTTAATGTTCGGTGACTCTTGTTACAGATTCGTCAAATCACATGACCAGCTAGCCAATAGGAAAATTGTCGCCTGTTAAAGTGATGTCATGTTCGATGTGATTTCATAAGACATATATCACCTTAATAGTCTTTTTAGAAAAGAATCAAGTGAACGCAAGTTCGAGGAGAATCCCATCATCTCGAATGGAAAACAATATAGTTGCCATGGTTGGAATCCTGCGATAGATGCTCCATGCCGGACGAGGCTTATGGTTCGGTATTATAAGCTTTACGTGATGAAGAGGGAGTCCAGAAAACTCATTTTGTTTTTTAAATCAATGGTACACGAAAACAACATGTAGCAATGCCATAAACACAGAGTGACTGTCTCATTTCGCCCCTGCTTCCGGTTTTTACCAGGCTGAACAGAAAATACGGTCATAAAAACACACTACCTTATTGCGCTATGCCAAATCCTGAGGGATTTGAACCTATGAAGTTTGTTACTTTTGCATCAGTGGAAACACGTAGCGGGATTAACGTCATTTGAAGGTCAATTTCTTGATTGTGGTTTTGCAGTGAACAAAACACTTCATTTACGCGCATCCATAGAATCCACGGGATTCCGCTGATGACAGGTGATTGAGAATTCTCTTAAATCTTCCACCAGCCAGTTCTTGATTAGATGGAATTCTTGATTTCATTAGACTAATGAGGACGCTGAATTATGGAATCACGGAATTATGGAATCGTGGAAGTGTTGCTGACATGCCTGATGATGATTAATCATACGGATTGACTGTCAGGGGTACCAGAGTTGACGATTTTGCCCTTGCTTTTTGTATCTGTTTTGTTGTTGTTGTTGTTGTTTTATCTTTGTAGGTGAGGTCACAGTACGTGATGACATGCCTAATCTCTATGCATCGCAATTGCATCCAGTGGGTTAGGCTTTAGCAGTAAGGGTAATAGTGATAATGGAGGAAAGAGCTAATGCATTCGAAATGCAAGTGCATTGACTTGCCAAGAGCACTGGATGCAATTACTTTGCACCGACGTGAGAGAGTGCTGCGTGGTCAAGCTTTCGAGAATATGTAAATATTTTTACACCATGAACAAGGGGCACAGTACTTGCATGATTTCTGTCGTTGTTTTAACCTTGCCTTTCTTTGTTTTGTTTCCCCTGTGCATGTATTTCACCATCATCTTGATGAGTTAATGTTGCCTCAAACTTACTGTAAACCATATTGAAAGGAGTGCTAAAATTCAGTAACTGGAAAATTTACTGGTATTTTTTACGAAAGTTATTCGCAATGTCAACTACATAACTGATTCTTATGTATTAAGAATTGGAAGTTTTGTAGCTTCGTTTGTTTGTTTTTTACTTGATTACGTAAGATGAGGAGCCAAAGAGGTCAACATAGGTTGGTGTGTACGTATATCCACTCTGTATTCGTTCGAAATATAAGATACTTAACAGAATTAGATACTAGCACACTACAACAACAGGAAGTTGCTCGCAACACAAATTTGTTGGGCTTACTATGCTTAAACCAGTTAAAAGTGTTAAATACCATGAGCTTTTGTTCGTTATAGACAGGGTTACACCAAAGCCGAATTCTCCCGAATAAATTTGGACCGATTCTGCCCGAATAAGGCCTGAATCTGATGGATTCGGTGGATTCGGAACCTATTCGTCTCTGATTCGGGGAGTTCCCCGAATCAGAAACGAACAGGTTCCGAATAGGTCCCGAATCAGAACAAAATCGCCAATACTGCTATATTCGCAAGGCTATTCGGGTCTTTCTGGACGCTCAATTTACCTATTCGGCTGATATTCGGCCGTATTTTGGCCTATTCGGCTCACTCGCCTGTATTCTGCTCTGTATTTGGGTAACGATTTGGATGGATTCGGGGAGGTATTCGGAGCATTCTGAGCAGATTCAGCTCTATTTATGATGTTCGGGTCTACTTGGCTGGATGATTCGGGCCGCTACTCCCCTGATTATTATTAATGGTATCTTTATTCAACAAATCATTGATCGCAGCCTGAGGCTGAATTACAAATGATTTTACAAACGTGAGAATATACATACACAGTATTACATAAATATACAAATGTAAAATTACAAAATCAATGATACGAATAGGCCCGACTGAAATTTGTCGGGGCCACATTCGGGAGTATTTTTGAGGGTATTCGGCTGGTTGCTTTGAACATTTCAAAACGAGCCGAATCCGTCCCGAATTTTTGCCCATTCGGGGAAGGAGAACAGAATTCTCCCGAATCCACCCAAATACGTGTATTCGGGTGGATATGTATCTGATTCGGCTCCAATGTAACCGAGGCTTGCCCGCATCACATTTTGAATTATCTTGCGAGCGATATTCAAGTATGGTGCTCCAAAATATGTTTTCTGTTTTCATCTATTCTTTCTAATGAAGCTTTGTTTTCTTAGTTTTGCCTTACCGGTGCAAAGCACATACAAAACATTTTTCAGTGAAATCACCATATCACAACGAAAAGGAAGAAACGAACTCAAAGCAAAAACAGAAAGAATCAACCCATGATTCAAAAGCTTTCAAATTGATTGGTCAAGACAATCCTGTAATATTCTCATGATAGTCAGAGGAGTTACTCGTACGGGATGACTGGACTTAAAGCAGGTCTGCACATCAAATAACGGAGATTTAAAAAAAAAATGGTTCGACACGGCAGCATGCTGCTTTAACATGGCCATTGGGATTTCCTAATATCTTTCGGTAGTGGACAATGTCACGCTCTAAGAAGACGTAATAAATTGCACATTGTAAAACAAGTCTAAATAGCATCTTAAATGTGAGGTCTGTTATGTACCGTGTCCAGACTTCTCTTCCAATAGTTTTTCCCAGTATAGGTTCCAAAGTGTAACACGTCTAGTGAGGGTTTTTTTTCCCTTTGAACAGCGTACATTGGTCATTTGGGGTATAAGTTAAAGTTAGAACGCTCAATAACATTGCTACTTCATCATTTTCTTTGAACAAATACCAGCATGAAATAAAGCGGTGGATGTTAAAGTTCTAACATAATTTGTCAAGAGAGCATCCTCACGAAACGTAAAAGAGTTGAAAACTTACATGTAACCGCTTTGATAAAACTTAAAGACGAGTGAAAGTATCTACTAGTAATTATATATATTTTTTTAATCTAACCGCTCCAATCTAATTTACACACAATGATCACAGATGGGATTTTTTTTGAATTTGCATAAAGTCGATAATTCGTCGATAATTACGTCTTAACTATACGATCCCTTTAAGCAGAGTAGTTTATGACAAGAAAAATGTGACATTTGTGACATTTCAGGTACACAAGACAATGTGTTCTGTGCCAATTGTAGAGCGAGTGATAGCGGCAGATTACATTTGGATTTATGCTTAAAGTCATTTTAAGTCATTGTTTGTTGATGTACCGAATTCAATCTCTCCTTCTACTCGAACAATTTCTGGGTATCAACTAAACCAGACCATTGATAACAAACTTGAACAGTCTCGAACTGTTTGTCTGTCCGTTTCGTCTGATGTCATGATATCAAAATTTTCATACATGGAGTACTTGACAGATGTTGAGATGCTCATATCTTACAAGTTTCTCTTGTGAATTCTTCTTTTCTATACAGTATACAGTTAAAAAGTAAATTTATATTTGCTTACGTGTTTATTCGTCGAAATACAAAGTTGATTTACTATAATTGTACACAATGTTTTGTTGAAGCTCATGTGATTCAAAATTCCTTGAGATAATCTGCACTTATGTAAGCGTTATGTATATTACTTTGCATTACTTTACATAGAAATAAAATTATTTGAATTTTAATTTGAAAGCGCTTGCGTTGGGTGTGAGAGTATGGTTTGGAATAAACTTTTTAGGAGGAATGCATCCTACAAGCACTGCTTCTTTAGCATTCCTCCCCATTTCCAGTATTTTCATCTGCTCAAAATGTTTTGCTAACTTATGAATTCAATTTCAATTCCAATTTCAATTTCAATTCATTTATTTTCATTCTTCTTTGGTATATTGCATATTGTAATGTAGGTATATGCACTTCTACTTTCCGTTAAATTTCTTCATAATATTTTTCTGTTGGAGATGGAAAATGAATTCATGCATGAGCCAGTGAATTTAATGAATGACCCTCAAGAATTTAAATATTTTGTAATAATTAAATTCAGTTACCGTATTTTCACGAATTAATTAAAATGTATTCCACTTATAACTCCTCTAAATAAGTATATCAGGAAATGTAGTAATTCTTAATCGATTTTGCACATATACAAATATATTTGCTTTGCTTTTCTCCATCACTGTGCACAGGTGCTCAGAGTGAATAATCAGCGCTTCTCACGATTGCAATCATGGTACATCAAGCCTCTCACTATACCCACTATCAAGTTTGCTGCCCAATATAGAACCCAGTCACTGTTAAAGTGATGAGAGCTTAATTTGTCTTTTCAAGTCATTCGAGCAAAGTGGGCCCATTGGGAAGAAAGTTTCTGAAATTTTACATGAATGATTTTATCATTTGAAAATTGTATCATCGATCGGCGAATAACTTGTATTGTATCGTATGTGTTACCAGCAAAATCTGTTGAGAACATGACCTCTAAAGTGATATTACTGGTTGTTTTGTACATACCAAACAGATGAATATTGTATATTTTGTATATGTATGTCTATATGTATGTATATATATATATATATATATATATATATGTATATCAACAATGGTTTGAAAACATTGCTTTATAATCTGATACTTTATTATCAGTTACATAGTTAATGATAAACAGGCTGCTCCGTTGAAGAGCTATATTTTTAGAAATGCAAACGTAATAAAGTAGCAGCCACCCCATGACATGCTGTTTTCATCTCTGTCCCTGCCTTTGAAAAGGTTTGCAATTACATAATTATACGCTATACTAGTATACTGCTGAAGACGTGCAGTTTTGTTGTTAGGACTAGTAAGTGTATTTAAACACTCTCATTAACCCTATGAAGCCCAAGGGGGGGGGGGGGGGCATTGTGCCCCTCTACCGTATTTTCGTTTGCACTCTTACACCCTTTACCCGATTTCAACCAAATTTGGTGATTTTTCCTGAAATCTTATTGCAAACATTTTGATATATAATTTAGCTATGTTTGATGTTGCTGGTTGCCATGGCAACCGTAAACTAACGACCATTTTCGTCAGGTTTTGCATGTTTTTCTGTTCCAATTTCAATCAACAATATAATAATGGATGTAATGAGGGTTTTCTTGACTGTAATTTGCTCAAGGACCAAAATGTGAAGTAATTATGGTCGTGAATTACCCTGAAATGGTTTTCTTATCATTTCCTTTATTTCTAAATGACGTAGGCATCAAACAATAGATATAATAGAAATGATCGAAAATGCAGCACTTTCCAAAGCCTACCCGTTTATTTTGTGTCATTTTAATATCATTGTAATATAATTTGTTGATCATATCATTAATCTGCAAACTAAAAATTCCAATATTATGGAAACATTAAATGTGATACCAATATATGTACTTATCCCAAGCAATACATCATAGGTTTAATATTGTAATGACTAGCGCCCCCTCATGTTGACCTTGAGAAATTTCAACCATAATAAATAGTGAAGGTTGACTTGCTTTTCCTTTGTGGCAAATATGAAAATAATTGATACAAAATAAAAGCACATATACTGGGGATAAAGAAATATAAAGGAAAATATGATTTTAGCATATTTCCTATGTATTTCTTTATATATTGGTAAATAGCGCCCTCAATAGATGGCCTTGAGAAATTTCAAATGTTGGGTCATGTAGAGTATGAGTTGCTCTATCCATGTGACAAATATGACGGTGATACATCATATAATAAAGAAGTTATATGGGGAGCACAATGTGCCCCCCCCCCCCCTTGGGCCTGGAAGGGGTCAAAATAGCTGTTGAGACGTAATCACACAGCTTCTTCGGAAGGTAAACTAAATCCTGTTCAAAAAAAATATATACCGTAAAGGTAAACTATGTCTTCTTGTTTTAGCATACTTCAGTAAAATAATCACTTACTAAACAGTTTGCTGTTGATCTTCTATTACTGTTTCGATACCTTCAGAGTCAACTATCTGTAGGGGCGTTACAAAAGTAGAAGACTTGCCCAAGCAGCAAATAGCATTTCTTGCTATTTTGAGTCCGACAAACAAGACAAAACTCAATGAAAGAGCAAAACGGAATATCATTATATGAAAAAAGAGGATTGCAAAAACTAGAGTTGCATAAAAAGAGCCGTTTTAAAAAAATCTCATTTTTTGGATAAAAACGTACCAAGCTTATTTTTCAGGTATCGAAATAGTAATAGAAGATCAACAGCAAACTGTTTAGTCAGTGATTATTTTATTGAAGTACGCTAAAACAAGAAGACACAGTTTACCTTTACGGTATTTTTTTTTTCAACAGGATTTAGTTTACATTCCGAAGAAGCCCATCGAAAAATGTTCTTCCTGTAGTTTTACCCACAGTGACATACAACATTTTATACAAGTGGTTATATATCTTGTTTAAAAAGTCTATTGGACTACTCTCTCTTTCCTGTCGTGTTTTGAAAAAGTTGTTTTTGCACATAGATCCGTTGTGACTCATATCATACTGTATAGTACACGAAATTCCTTCGTAGAAGTATCGCCGCATTTCATCTATTATGTAATCATGTATCCAACCATGAACTGTAACTGTTCACCTGTACCTCGGTGAGAAATATTTTGTCATGCCTTACTGATCAGTGATCCAGGTCAACTAACTTTGTATAAGCCTAAAGTGAAAGCAGACATACCTCTCCTTTCCCTTTCTCCTTTCTACTATCCTATCTCTACGGAAGTCATCCCTCCCTCCTATTTTTTCTATGTGTATTATGTACGAGGGCTGCACGCAAATCAAGCCACGCTTAAGCTGTAGCCCTGGTATACTGTATTATTCATTGTACGCTTGTATTGCTGATTAGATTATGTTTTTGCTGTACATTGTGTAAAGGCAATGAAGAAAAACTATTTTGTTAACAACTGATGATTATGTATATATGTATGGCTTCAACAATGTATGTACTATACATGTACATGTATGTTCATGTACAATGATAATACAGGAATCAATAAAATAAAATCAAAATATCATAATTTTTTTGAGGGCAGAGAGAAAATATGTCCATAATGCGTGGGGGAAAAAAAGGTTTAAATCACCCTTACATCTAAGAGCGACCTTTCAAATCCGCAGAATTATAGACAAGTATGGTCAAACCCTTTCAAAAGGTCAAAGGTCTTTCAAAGGTCCTTGAAATAATGGTGCTAAAGTAAGTGTAAGATTATTTCCATGTATGGGTGTGTCCAACCTTCAGCTTAAATTGCACTGCTTTTGCTCTATTGGAACTAAATGAAAATATTCGAAAGACTATTGATATCAGTAATGTTGGATTGGTGACATAAACCGGAAAAAAAAAAACCTTTGATGCTGTCTCTCATGAGCAGTCTCAGGGTATGCTATTTTTTTTTAAAAGAAAAATGCAATCCTATGCATTTAATTACACAATGTGCTGAAATGGTTTAATGACTATTTTCACCATCGACAGCAAATTGCAGTGAACAAACACGTAATTACGGTTTTTCCCACGGCGGCATTCTAAGCCAACAACTTTATATTTTGTATTCCTCCGGAATGCGATGAAGCACTGTAAGAGGTTGATGTATCATGCAGTATAATGCAGACAATACTTGCGTATATCCAGTCAACAAACGCACATCGGCGCCAGGCAATGTTGAATGACGATCTCAAATGTATGGTTAATTGGATCTATCACAGTGATAGATGTACATGTAAACAAGTGTAAGCAAACAAATGGAAAGATCTTGTGAAGGAGTGTAAAAGTTCACATACACAAAAGTCGCCTGGAGACTGTCTTCCATTGATAAACTTGGCACTGCTTGGAAGTGATCTTCGAATATCAAGTTTCAGCATGACAATGAACATTTAAACATACAATCTTGACAGCTTCCCAAATTTGATAAACTTGATAACGTTTTGGACGGTAGAGTTTTTCGTAAATCGTATGACAATAAGGCGTGTGATCCTGCAGTAAAGACGTTTAATTCTTCTGAATCAGAATTACAGTATGATTAACATTTAACCAAAAAAAAAATCCAAAAAAACTCAGAGATACACATATATCGTGTTCGAATCCGTGTTTGTGGAGAGATGATACACTGCCTTATCGAACAATCTGTGACAAGGTATACCACAAACATCTTGTTCCTGTAAATGAACTTCGGTACCAATTCAACCTCTTTCAGGGAGAATCAGGTTTGGAGATGTTAAAGATAAGAAATCATACATTTTAAAGAATGGCTTAAAGTGCGAAAATGCCTGCGACTCTTTCCTTTGCTTGGCATCCAAACAATGATTTGAAAAGGTTCGGTATAAATTCGATGGTGCGACCCATTTTAACTTGATGAAAAGGGTCTGAGATAGCAAAGTGTTGAGAAGACGATCAATATGTATAATATTTCAAAAAAAGTATGAAGACACAGCACAGCCAAGAAAATTGCATCGTTAGAACTTGCGTTCAAGACTTGTTGAAATGAGTGAAGAGGTTTTTTTTTTTTTTGTATTTCGGCGATCACTCTTTCAATGACATAGCTGTCAAACAGAGATTACTAAAATTAAAGAACCTGACCTGAAGCAGTACTTTACTCACCAAGATTCTAGGGAATCGCTTATTGATTTTTCTACTTGACAGGCGTTGAGGCACGTTAATCGACATGGCGTCATTCGTGGAGGAGCTAGCGCTACTTGCCGACTGAAACAAAGCTCCGACGAATAGACACAGAACGAGGAGGCTTGTAAAAAACTTTTCATCTGCTCCACGTGGTAAACGGACAGCAAAGGAGCTCAGCATGATGGATATGGTCATTCAGATCCTATGTGTAAAGTCTTCAGATGACAAGGTTGCTCTCCTCAAGACACCGAAGTTAATTGTGAAAGTAAGCTTTGACAAATATCCGTTGCTTTATATGATTTCGTCGCTAGCGTACACGCGGTGTCTTGCCCTCGCGGGAAACGGAGTGTTGTCTATTGCTATCATGCGTTAGGCGGACTGCAGGGCATTCTGCTCCATTTCTCCACCCACTGGTTAGCTGCTACTCATCTAGGTGTCTTTAACGTGTCGACGACTGGTCCTGCCTCATGACATCGGCAAAAGACTAGGAAATCGGGGTGTCATCTCGTGAGAAGACAGTGACAATCATGCCAAAGATAGAAGGCAACGCAAATGCGTCTTGATGGTTTTCAGTCGGCTGTCTGCGAGGGGGGCGTGGCTTGGACGTGCATGCACCCAACTTCTGACTTGCGTGGTGTATAAAAACGAAGTGAAAAGTAGCGCATCCTAGTAGCGGCAGCAGCTGCTGTGTTGTGGTAGGAGGTTTGTTTTGTTTCCAATCAGTTAATGCAGGGAGGTGAGACAAAAGTTTTGTCTCACCTCCCTGGTTAATGGCACATGGAGAGAGGCGTGGGGTAAATTACAGAGGGTCACTCAAGTTCAGAGACGATCATCAAATCTTAATGTATCTTAATCTTAATGTTTTTTTCAACAAAGGTCTCCTGTCCAGTCTGTTAGTGATATAGTGAGAGTCGTTGCCGAGGGCAACGGGCAAGCTCGGGGAAATGACAATGGTAACGAAGGCTCCTCGATGCTATTCCGGGATGGTTGGGAGTTGAACGCACTTGGACCGCGTCGGCTTGAAATCAGTCGAGATTCGTGGCAGTCCTGTCTATCCGCGAAATGTATCACACACTCACTGTATCTTCCAGTTTAAATGTGAACAAAAAAGGACAAAAAATGAAATGAAAATGAAGAAAATGATGTGAGGCAAGTGCAATTCGGGATGGAGTGAAACACAACCAGAAGTTAATGGCGTGGTGTTAGGTCTGTCACGATATTGTTAAAGCAAAATACATGTACACATACAATACATTTAAATATGGCGTTTCACCAACGTTTGTTTCATATTCAAATACACACACACACACACACACACACACACACACAGACACACACACATGCACACATACTCTTACACACAGCACAAATCACACAAAAAAATCGTATTCCAAAGTAATTGACTACTTTTTATTCAAAATAATATTGACAGGAGCCCCTTTTTTAAAGAAAAAAAAAGGTTACTGAATGAAATTGGTGTTAGCTTGATACAACCCACTTTTCGTTTAAAGGGGATGGTTAGTAACTGATCAGTGGGAATCAGTGGGAATGCTGGGGGATGATTGTTCCAATCCTTGTGGGATTCATTAAGAGTACATTATATATCTATTGTTGTGTGAAAATTATTTGGTTCAGAATGGTCTCATATTCAAGTATATGTGCAGTTTAATGTTTCCAGGTTAGCATGGCTGTACAGTGACGGGGCGATCGGAAACATTAAATTGCACATTACTTGAATATGAGACCATTCTGAAGCAAATAATTTTCACACAACAATAGATATATAATGTATTCTTAAATGAATCCCACAAGGATTGGAACAATCATCCCCCAGCATTCCCACTGATTCCCACTGATCAGTTGCTCGCCATCCCCTTTAAAAACGGCAATCGGTCCATTATACAAAATAATTCAATATCGAATAGAGAACAGTTCAGAGGACTCATTGAACAATAACATTTGTAATAAACAAGCAATTAACATTTCAATGAACTAAACAGCACATATAACATCCGAGCAATTTGATATAATGCACACGTCCTGTGCGTATAATGACCCTGACACAGCTTAATTCCATTAAGCATTACACGCAAATCATTATCTATACTTGACTGTGAGGTAAGATACTGTACGATGAATTTGACTACCACTGATTACAAAATTACTTGATGACGCTGCATTTGAATATCGAACGTTTTAATCACTAATATGGAGCTGTTACCTTTGGGTGTGATGGCACATCCATCATTCAATGCATCCCCATAATCATGGAATCACGTGTGGTGTTTTTTTATCAGTCATCTTTTCATTCATTCATAGATATGAGCACTGCATTCGATTCAGCTGATAATTGTAGCAGAAGATGCACGCGCTATTTATTGTATCAAATACACGTGTCGAAGCCTGTTTTGATGTAATTATTGAAGTCCCTTCCAAAGCGCAGCTGTGTTTTAGTCAGGGTCAGTGCTGATACGAGGTTAAGCACGCGAACGTGACCCTGGAAGCCCTATAAAAAACACACAAAAAAAATGAATCTGATCTTCACATCTGCATTTGAAAATAAAGAGAGTTTTGTATCTTTTTTTTTATGAGTGATACGAAACCAACCTTCAAAGATACGTAAGTGTTTAAAGTATGGACCTGTCCATTGCCATAGTATCAAACACGATAAGCACGTTGCATTGAGCAAGTGAATGGAGAAAAAGAGAGAAGGGTCGCTGCCGCAGTCGCGACGTAGTTTGATGGTTTTTAATGTAGACTGTACAAAGTCAATCTCAGTTACAGAATGATCACAGTGAATTATGAACCTTAATGAATAGAAAGTTTCTGCGAAAACTTGGACAAAAAAGGTACCTTCTAGTTCCAACCACTCTCAATTTGGCCTTTCTCTTCATAGATTATCATGTGTGTGGTATATCTCTGTTTGTCTGTGTTTGTAATGGTAGTGGTGGTCTGTCTGTTTTCCTCAATTTGAAATGATATCGTACTTTGACATTAATGTTGCTCTTCTACCTTCTGTGTTAAACTAATTAATTTTTTGACGCACAAGAGGTAAAAACTGCACATCAATTGGCCCATGGCCTTCCACAAGAATGTTGCGTAATACGTGTTCTCTTCGAAACAACAAAAAGGCATTAAAGTTTAGGTTCTTTGCGAGTGCTTAATCTCCCATGGCAGTACTCCGTGCAATGAAAGAGACAAAAACAACAGGAAATAAAACTCTGTAGTAACCACAATGAAGGGATCATTGTAAAAATGAAATTTGCCCACTCATTAGGCACATTCTATGCGCGACTAATACAAAGCTTTAGTGCAGTGGCATTGTTATTGAAAAAGTTATCAGAGTTAAAAGTGAAGAGTGTGTAAAGGGTTTTTAAGAAAAAAAAAACATTTAACCTCAATCAGCTCCAGTTTATGCTGTTATTGTGTGTGGTTTTAAAATTCTTAAGATTCATTGATATGGCATTAAAGTTATGATCAGGCGCTAATTCTGCTGCTTCTGCAATAGTATAGGTAGCCCCATGTACATAGGCTTCTGTACATATGCCTGTGTGTATGTAGGCCCTACATATGTGTTTATGTAATACTGTGGATGATTCCGCACATTACAGCTAGCTTTCGTATGTGTATCCCCCCCCCCCCCCCTTCAACTACGTGGTCCGCGTGTGTGTTCCCTGAATCTCCGGTGAAGGGTTCTTTTCCACGCAACGAAATCCGGCCCGAGATAAAGAAAAGGGGGGTGTTGCGACACGGATTGTCGCCCCTACACGGATTGTCGCCTCCTGCTCGGGGCGACAATCTGTGACGGGCGTTGGCGGCACGGATTGTCGCCCCGGTCACGGATTGTCGCCTGGCGACAATCCGTGACGAGGGCTGGCGGCACGGATTGTCGCCCGCCCTCGAAGCACATTTTGCTGGGTAATAGCGTTCTGGACATAATCATTGAAATACTAACACATAACTTACATGGCTACATCCATGCAAACATGCCATGTAAAAAGTCATGGTGAGGTTTCAAGGAAGTGTGTATGTGCGCGTGCACATGATAATTTAGTGTCAGTTTGTGCGTGCGCGCGCGCGCGCGCGCGCGTGTGTGTGTGTGTGTGTGTGTGTGTGTGTGTGATGGAAGAATGTGTTTATTATGTCAGTCTTTTGCGTATGTGTTTTTTAGCTGCGCGTGGGGAGGGATACCTAGTAAGCTGTTGCTGGCATAAACGTTGATATTGATTTTATCAGCAGCTTTGAATTTGATGAGTTTGTTTGGCAGATTTGTATATGAATTCGGAGTGGAGCTTGCGTGCGGGCGGATGCTGCTTTCCTGCATACGGTCCATTATGTCTTATTTATCAACATTGGGAAATCGTTTCATCAGGAAGGAATGTGGTATCGGTTCGGGTGTGCGTCGGTATGTGGGAAGGGGGTTACATTTCGTTATTGCAAAAGTTTGTTATTCTGAAGGCTCATTCGTCCGAAGGCTCATTCGTCCGAAGGCTCATTGTTCCGAAGATTCGTTATTCCGAATTTCATTTTTGGATCAACGAACCTCTAGGTATAGGGAATTGTGTGTTTCGGATAAATGAAGCCTCGGAAAAAACGAAACTTCGGAATAACGAACCTTCGTGTGTGTGTGTGTGTGTGTGTGTGTGTGTGTATTTGGGTTGGTGAATGTGGGTGTGGGATGATTTAGGTTTTGTTTAATCAGGGGTTGGTGGGTTGGGGATTGGATTTGAAGAAGGATAGTTATAAATGGTATGACAGATGTTGGTAGGATTTAATATTTAGGATAGATGTAGGCCCTAGATTTGTTTCGGTTGGGGAGGGGAGGGGGTGGTCGGGTTTTTTTATGGCTGATTTCATTCTAGATTTGTGTAATGTATTTGTGTTTTTTTAATGTATATGCCCTTGTAAGTAAGAAGGTGTTACATGATCCAAACCAATATATTCAAGGAATATAGGTTTGGTAGGGCCCTACATGTCAAAACTTTCTCGTGAAGAAATTATTAGTAGGGTTGGTCTATAATCGAGTTATCTATGTTGAAGTGAGATTATTAACTTGTGGTATAAATTGACAAATGGATTTGTTTGTGTTTCGAATTGCCATTTGTAACTTTTTTTGTTCATGTTACACCCAGAATGGGTCGATTTATGAATGATTTGAATGAAATCAATAAATATCAAGGAAAAAAGTGTTGGTTTATTTGCATTATGAGGATTTGTTTGAGTGTTTGTTGGTGTTTGTTTGTATTACGTATGTATTAGCGGTGTGCAATGGCAGTTCGTTTGTGCTAAAATCAACTAACGATTGACAAATTTTTTACGGCGTGTGGAAATTATTCGCTCATGCATAAAGCATGCCAAACCTATTCTGGGACAAAGAATAGTGGTATGGACGTTCTAGTTTATAAGACTGATGGAAGAAAATGACTGCAGTGAAAAATGAACAAAGACAAATAACATTTGGGGAGGGTACCTCCCTCGTATGTATTTTCTCTCGGTCTCTCTCTCGCCTAGCCCGCCTCACCGCTGATATTGGTTGACACACCCATACTACTTTTAGATCAACGCTGGTGTGAATTCTTTAAACACGTGCTCATACACTCTGAAGGCGTTTATAATGACACAGTAGCGCCACTTTATTCCACATACACACGTAAGCATACAGGCAAACGTATATACACAGACAAACAAATCACTACCACTATACAACCTCCACACATGCACAGTTTCTACATATTATTGTGTTATTATACTCCAAACACACACACACACACACACACACACACACACGCACACTCACACACACAACAAATCATACACATCACATATCATGCAGCTCACAATACACACACACACACACACACACACACACACACACACATACGCATAACTTACCAGTCATACCCATCCCACCAAAGCTTAACACCGGAGGAACCACCCCGAGCCCGGGGCGACAATCCGTGTCGCAACAAATTTTTTGCCAACACGGATTGTCGCCTTCGAGGTCAAAAACTGGGAACTGCACAAGCGTCACGGATTGTCGCCAGGCGACAATCCGTGCCGCCAGCGCCCGTCACGGATTGTCGCCCCGAGCAGGAGGCGACAATCCGTGTAGGGGCGACAATCCGTGTCGCAACAGGGGGGTATATTTGATTGTTCACCACGAGATTTCTTTTAAAAAGCGTTTTTTTTTTTCATCTTTGGAATCCTAGGAGGTACCAGTAACAAATATATAACAAATATACATATATGAACACATACATACACACACATACATACACACACATAATTATTCTCCTAAGATGAGGGGATGTCTGTCTTGTGGTAAGGGTGTGAAATGAGAGCTCATCTCAGATGGGGGGGGGGGGGGGATGGCAATAAGTAATGCTTCGATCGGATTTTTTTTTTAATGGCGGGGGGGGGGGGGTCTCAAAGACAGGAGAAAGCTGTGAAAAGCCTAGTTTTGCAGGCACAAACCCTTGTTAGGAGTCGCCGCTGTGACTACTGATACATGCACCGTTGGCACTGTTCCATTGGCCCTGAACTGTACTGCAACTTGAGGTGTGGTGGTGGCTTCTTGCACCGGCGGACTGCCCCTGCCTCTGCCCCTACCAATGTCGTCGGATATGTAGCGACGCGGTAATCCGACGACATAAGCAGTAGACTGGCTCGGTGCTTAACCGTGAAGCTGTAGTTTGTTGGCTATTGCCATCATAGATCACAAAATTATGTCAATATAAATTTAAACGAGACATGAAAACTCGTCACATTGAGGACGAGTTAGGTGATACGCTTGTGGTCATCAGATGACAGTCATCTGTGATCGACAAAGAAAAGAATGTGATATAGGCACCTTGAAGTTATATTGAGCGTGCATGCGAAACCGTTTCTGTAACCACTCGGCCACGGGTCATCCACGGAAATGGTAAGACAGAAAAACAACAACAATGTATAGATATAACGGGGGGAAAGTCAATGCCCACTCAACTAACGCGGCCGTGTGAACATCTATTGCATTGCTAGACGGAAAAGCGGCCTTGTAACGACTGAGGTCGCTATACCATTTCTGGCAACTTGGGAAAAATACGTCCCGCAGACATAAAACCTATAATCGGCTGGTTTTGATACCTTGCCTTTAATCACAATTTTCAGTGTAATGACGTCATCAAATTACAAAACAATGACATGGTCTTGAAAGAAAATTGTTCAAAGTACAACACCTCAGTCGTCGTCATTACATACTATGATCGGTTTGACAAAGTCAACCTGCAAAATTTTGCTGCAGTCGAAGCAATGTGGTCTCCAACACACAAAAAAGAGGGATATGGCGTGTGTGTGTGTCTGTGTGTGTGTATAGGTGCGTTTATATACGAACGTGATTTCTACATGGACGAATATGTAATACAAAATTGAAGAAAAAAAAACAGTAAAGTAGCTAAGTATTTTGTTTCGTGATCTTGTGAGGTTCGAACCCGCAACCTCACGTCTCTGAGACGTCGCCTTTAACCACTCGGCGACACGTCTCGACGGGAAAATATGGGGAACGTTATGGACTTGAAAGACAGTTGTTCAATATATAACACATTCATCATACGTTGTCAGTTTGCTATTGACATGACGATCTATCACATGAATATGAGGGAGGCATTAGTACCTGTATGAAATTATTATAGGCATGGTTATCAAATTGCCCTAAAATATCCTTATAATTGCCTTATTTTTACACACAGTTACGCTATCCCTTTAAACTCGTCACAGTTTAATTAGAATCATTAACATCATACATTAGTACCATATTCAGTTCCATAGCTGATCACGTTTGCTAATCAATTAAGAGTAATTGTCTAGAATGTGTCATATGGCCAACCTGTATACACACGTATATACACACACACAATGCTAAATGTATGTATCAAACATCTGTAACACAGCTTTGAACTAACTATAGGAATTATCGCTGCACTTATCATCCATACTTTTTATCACTATCTGAAACTCCACAAAAACCACTAATTGACAAATAATCATCAATACAGAAGACTGAATACCTTTTTTACAATGTATAGCTTGTTACATGTATAAATCAGCACAAAGTAACCACGACTACATTGTGTTACTGAATTGATATGAACAAATTTCATTTTGTTACAGTATACTGTATCAGTTTGAAAAGCCCAACCTGCAAAACTATAATTTTGCAGCAGACGAAGTAATGCAGTCTCCAACGCAAAACAAAGGTATACTGTGTGAGTGTGTGCGTATAGGTGTGTTTACATGCAAACGTGATTTCTACATGGACGAAGGTGTAGTACTCCATTGAAGAAAAAAAGTTAAAAAAATTATTATTTTCTTTCGTGCTCTTGTGAGGATCGAACCCGTACGTGTGCAACCTCACGTTTCTAAGACGACGCCTCTAACCACTCGGCCATACGTCTCGACGAGAAAATTAGAGGAACGTAAGCTTATGTACGTGAAAGATGAATCACGAATCGTTTGGTCCGCATTCCATTCTCATTTTCAGTTTTAAATTGCAAAATTGTCAACCTCATGAGGAGATTTCAAAGAATAAAATGCATGATTACTGCAGCTTATTGTCACATCTACAACATAAATAAGTTTCAGAGGAAATGAAGCAAAATCAGCTGAGATAAAGGTGCTTAAACGTTGTCAAGTCAATGCATGGTTTCTAAAAAAATCACCTCCCATAGACAATACACGTAAACTTGTCCGATTTTGCGTCTTTACCTTTAAACACAATTTAAAGCATGATGACGTCATCAAATTTCAAAACCATGACATGGACTTGAAAGGCAAATGTTCAAAGTACAACATATCTGAATTTGGGATAATATTGAGCTTAAACAACAGAGATACGAGCAAATGAATGTCAGAAACAGTACCTCAAAAAAATTAATTCCACTTTTTTTATTTCAGATGACGATATGATGACGTCATAATGTAATTATGGAAATAATGATACTTGAAACGTCAAGTCCAATTTATATGCTTTTGTAATATGCAATAAAAACATAGGGTCACCTGACGTTTTAAAGAGCTATGGCGAAATAAACAAAGACATGTTTTTTCACTATATTTGCACATAGACGCGCAGGCGAAATTTGAACTTTGACGCAAGTGCATTGCTTTGTTATTTGTAGGAATCGATTAGAAATCAATGGATATTGTTGCTCAAAGTATCAGGAATCCAAATCTGTCAAAAAAAGTGTATTTTCATGTTGCTGACGCGCTGTGCGCGCGAAAATGCGCGGACGGACGCGCACGCGCAAAATTGTTTGAAACGCATAAAATTGTCTGAAACTTCGAGATTTCCCATTGGAAAGTTGTTTTGAGCCTTTTAAAATTTTGACGCGCGCTTACGCGCACTTAATGATGTCCTAGGTAATTAGCATCAAAAGAAGTAAGATAGAACGTGACCTGAACTTTATGTCCACAAAAAATGATACAGAAATGACCTTTAGTTATGAAGTTATGATCGATCATGTAACATGGTCCAAAAATCACAAAATGGCGCCTAGACGACGTCATAGATATGTTACTGTCATGAAAACCTTATTGTGGCTAGATATTGTCATGAGACATGTTCCCTGAAAATGTCATGTTATTCCGTAATGTCATTCTTGAGATATTGATGACACAAAATTGTCCAGAAAGAAAGAAGAATAAAAAGAAACGAGACATGAAAACTCGTCACATTGAGGACGAGTTAGGTGATACGCTTGTGGTCATCAGGTGTCGGTCATCTGTGATCGACAAAGAAAAGAATGTGATATAGGCACCTTGAAGTTATATTGAGCGTGCATGCAAAACCGTTTCTCTAACCACTCGGCCACGGGACATCCCCGGAAATGGTAAGGCAAAAAAGAAATGTATAGATATTACAGGGGGAAAAAGTCAATGCCCACTCAACAATCGTGGCCGCGTGAACATGTATTGCATTGCTAGACGGAAATGCGGCCTTGTAACGACTGATGTCGCTATGCCATTTCTTGCAACTTGGGAAAAATACGCGCCGTAGACATAAAGCCTATAATCGGCTGGTTTTGATACCTTGCCTTTAATCACAATTTTCAGTGTGATGACGTCATCAAAGTACAAAACAATGACATGGTCTTGAAAGACAATTGTTCAAAGTACAACACCTCCGTCGTCGTCATTACATACTATGATCGGTTTGACAAAGTCAGCCTGCAAAATTTTGCAGCAGTCGAAGCAATGTGGTCTCCAACACAAAAAAGAGGGATATGGTGTGTGTCTGTGTGTCTGTGTGTGTGTATAGGTGCGTTTATATACGAACGTGATTTCTACATGGACGAATATGTAATACAAAATTGAAGAAAAAAAGTAAAATAGCTAAGTATTTTGTTTCGTGATCTTGTGGGGTTCGAACCCGCAACCTCACGTCTCTGAGACGTCGCCTTTAACCACTCGGCCATACGTCTCGGCGAGAAGATATGAGGAACGTAAACTTATGTATGTGAAAGATGAATCGGGAATCGTTATGTCCACATTCCATTCTCATTTTCAGTTTTAAACTGCAAAATTGTCAACCTGATGATGAGAGTTCAAAAAATAAAATGCGTGATTACTGAAGCTTATTGTCTCAGCTACAACATACTTAAGTTTCAGAGGAAATGAAGCAAAATCAGCTGAGATAAAGGTGCTTAAACGTTGTCAAGTCAATGCATGGTTTTAAAAAAAATCACCTCCCATAGACATAACACGTAAACTTGTCCGATTTTGCATCTTTACCTTTAATCACAATTTAAGGTATTATGACGTCATCAAATTTCAAAACCATGACTTGGACTTAAAAGGTAAATGTTCAAAGTACAACATATCTGAATTTGGGATAATATTGAGCTTAAACAACAGAGATACGAGCAAATGAATGTCAGAAACAGTACCTCAAAAAATTAATTCCACTTTTTTGATTTCAGATGATGATATGATGACGTCATAATGTATTTAGGGAAATATTGATACTTGAAACGTTATTTTCAATTCATATGCTTTTGTAATATGCAATAAAAACATAGGGTCACCTGACGTTTTAAAGAGCTATGGCGAAATAAACAAAGACATGTTTTTCGCTATATTTCCACATAGACGCGCACACGAAATTTCAACTTTGACGCCAGCGCATTCCTTTGTTATAGGTCGAAATTGATCGGAAATCAATGGATATTAATACTTAATGTATCAGGAATCCAAATCTGTCAAAAAATGTGCATTTTCATGTTGCTTACGCGCACTGCGCGCGGAAATGCGCGGACGGACGCGAACGCGCGGAACGCTTAAAATTGTCTGAAACTTCGAGATTTCCCATTGGGAAGTCGTTTTAAGCATTTAAAAACTTTGACGCGCGCTAATGCGCGCGTAATGATGTCCTAGGTAATTAGCATTAAAATGTAAGATAGAACGTGACCTGAACTTTACGTCCAACGAAAATGATACAGAAATGACCTTTAGTTATGAAGTTATGATCGATCATGTAACATGGTCCGAAAATCACAAAATGGCGCCTAGATGACGTCATAGATATGTTACTGTCATGAAAACCTTATTGTGGCTAGATATTGTCATGAGACATGTTGACTGAAAATGTCATGTTATTCCGTCATGTCAATGTTGAGATATTCACGACACAAAATGTGCCAGAAAGAAAGAAGAATAAAAAGAAAGAAAGGAAGATTTTGACAAACACAATAGGTGATACGCTAAAAGCGTATCACCTAATAAAGAGAGATTTTGACAATCACAATAGGTGATACGCTGATAGCGTATCACCTAAATATGAATCTGGTTTGATTATGCGGCTAGCAGTTCATGATTTTTAAAGATGAGGCCTGTTTTACCATGTATCGAAATCAATAACGAACGCGCAGCGAGCTGCTCACGCGCACACCCACTCACCAACTTTACAGCAGTGTCTGTCTGTAAGCAGGGGAAACAGAAACTTGATATTCTATAAACACTGCATGAATACCAACCTTCAGAGGCTTTCTTCTTGTTTTTTACTTTATACATCCCCGAATTTTCGATCAAATACAGAAAGCAAATCATCATGTATGTGACATTTCATTTGTGTGTGTTCGTGTGTGTGTGTGTGTGTGTGTGTGTGTGTGTGTGCGTGTGAGGGTGTCTGTGTGTGTGTTTATGTCTGTGGGGAGTAGCTCAACGCTCTACTTCTATTTTTCATGTCTTGACAACATTGCAAATACGTTGTTTTTTCTTCTGAACACAGGACAGACTTTATGACCATCTTATTCTTTTCTATTTCTTTTATAGTCCAATTTCTATTTTACCTAATGTGATATATTTATATTCATATACTATTTTTTGCTGTTACAATGATATCGGTGAGACGGCTGCTAAAAGCGTGCATAAGTTACTTAGTTACAAACCTCCGCTGTATTCATCGCTCTCCTCATCTCTTTTTGACCATTATGGGTTTTTTTTTTCTTGTTCTGTGCCCGCTTTAGGCCTAAATACCGTGTTTTTTGGTAGAGCACACCCATAGAAGTACAAAAATGAGCTTGTTTTCTTGTTATTGAGTGGTACATAATGAGTTTTAGAATCCATTTTCTCCGCACACGATTAGGAGTAAGTGGCTCCTCAAATACACCGACACCTTCTTCGAGAGGGTTAAAAACAGCCAATATAGACAAGACACAAAATAAAAACTAATTCTTTCAATCTTGGAGTCTATTGCTGACCTAACATGGAAAGCTTGATCGCAAAGTGTATTTTGATTTGTGATTCAAGGTGTACATGTACAATCGATTTTACATATATATATATATATATATGTATATATATATATATATATAATATACATATATATATATAATTATATATGTATATGTGTGTATATATGTATATATACATATATGTTTATATATATGTATATATAAATGTGTATATATATGTATATGTATTACATATATAGTGCGAGATATAGTTCCCTTCCCAAACGTATTGCATTATATAATTATATATTAGGCCATTTACACGATATTATTGTTCTGTTGGTAGATCGTGATGAAGGTCTGATGACAGGCCGAAATTACAAACTATCGAAAAAATCTACATCATTTCTTTCTCTCACAAATTTAATACGAGACAGTTATGAAATTAGAATCCCGTCTACAGTGATTTTTACAATAAATGAAGAGCTTGCTTCCAAAAGGTGCTAAATCCATTGAAATGGATTCAGCACCTTTGGGAAACAAGCTCTTCAAATGCAATACTTTAGTATTACACTATCTACACTGAATTTTGATTCGTGTGACACCGATAAAAGGACGTGTTAGTTTGAATGTTTAACGATTAGCCATTAGCATTTACGAATTTGATTACAAATTGTATATTTCAATGTGCAGTCCTCCTGTTGGAATAGGAAAACGTTAGAAATAAAAGACAAAAACCCGTAAAATCTTAGAGCTCATAAAAAGAAAGGAGATGGTGCAGAAGTCAGCTTTCTTTGCAATTAATATATCGACCTCTGCTCTTCGCAGCACCTTCAACTAACCGAGTTATGATGCCCACACAATAAACACAACATCTAAAATAGAGCAAAGTCATCAAATTGAAGAAACAGTGGCTACCACAACAGAGCACTGATGTAAATCATTGTTTTGCGAGAGACATACTGTATATAAAGTTAACAGCAATCGATATTTCAGTTGGCCTTTGGATGTTGTTTTTTTTTCTTTGTTGTATGCACCCGTCATAGAATTCTATCTGGAGAAATGAAGATGCAATCAAATTATTGTCTCTTGCACAGGTCTGACATTTATGTGTGAAGCAATCGACAAAACAATAATCATTGTTACAAAACGCGGTCATGATAACAATTGAAGAAAAAAAAAATAGAATAACATAACGGCAAGGTGTACAGGCGAGTTTGCAGTATGTAACGAGCACACGATATATAAGTTGACCATCAACCTTTTTTCTCTCTCCCTCCCCCATCCCCCCCCCCCCTCTCTCTCTCTCTCTCCCTCTCTCCCCTCTCTCCCTCGTTAAATTAGGGAACTATATCTCTTCAACACACAAATTACGCACGCCCTCGCCTAGTAGAGAGAGCAGCATCGAAGTAAAATAATCACGAACAACACCTGTAACCAGGGATACTATTCTCCCGTCGTTGAATCTAAGCAATTTAGACCTACTGCTTTTATTCGTCATGTCTAGTCTACAGCATCAAAGCTATGGCGGCCAGGCCCCTAACAATCACTGTCACTGCACCAATGGTCCAATTACAGCCGGTTGGACTACCTGTAATTGAAAAATCAGTCCAATCAGTTTATTGTTCACGTGTCCTCACGTCGAGTCATTAAGTCCTTTTCGCGTCTCATCTCTATACTAACAATGATAATCTTATTATCATAATATCTGTGGGTTTTCTTGTATTATCATTCCAAGTGTCCTTTATTCGAAGACGCATCTACAACTTGCACTTTGTAGATACTGTAGCAAGACAAACAATGGGAGAAGGGCACTGACAAAGAAGAATATGGAAACAGGAATTGCTTGCGTATACATTCTTGTTCACTTATTTACACTGACAAACAAAAAACAAAACTATAACAAAACCACAACAGCTAGGGTACTGCTGCTTCGCACCGTCACCACTTTGTCTAATTACCTTTTTCTATTTGATACTCCTTTGTCAACATTTTGTACAACATGTTTTACCAGCATTCTCTGGTTCATTTCTACTCGAGTCGGCCAGGCAATCAGCTCGTATTTTTTTTTTTACCTTTCAAGAACATTTACCCCGCTCTTTAGTAATCAAATTGAGGTATTTTGTTTTGATTTCACAAACGGATTATAGTGGTTGGGTTAGTATTTCTTTCAGTTTCCAGCGCGTAGCCCAATTGTTTGTTGTCTTTAACCTTTTAGTCATTTTTCCGATAGATGGGCCAGGCACAAAGTCTTGATCTAACCCATTATAATTTGGTCATTTGTGATTGTTGTCATACGCACACCACAGCCAAAATGAGTGACCAAAAAAAAAAGAGTCTTGAGAATAATGATAGGCCCATTGGACCTACGCAAATTATTCGGCGTCAAAAAAGCTACATAACGCTAAGTGTATTTCAAACGGAACTGGGATTGCCAATATGCTTTAGTGGACGGAGTCCAGAGGTTATAGACGTTGTTGCTTAGCAAATCCGAGTTTACACAGTGATTTTAAAAACAAAATTCGGTAGTTTGACAAAGTGGAATATTCCAAATTGTGCCTTAGACCAGACGGTTATCAAATCACTAGCCAATACAGGTGTTAAACTGTTGACAAGTAGGAAACAAAAACAGCGTTTTTTGCTTATCAGAAGGTACACACATACGATGTTTTAGTTCGCTTCGTTTTTCCACGTCGCCTCAAGCGACACTCTGTCCTGGTGGCGTAATGAAAGAAATTCTGCAACTTCTAGAAACGTCGAGGAACATTGCGCGTTTATGTAGTTTGTCCCTGTTGCAGGTATCCGATCAGCATGTACAGATAGGCGCTGCAGATGACGAGAAATTGGAACAGACCAAAGATTTTGTCCAGTACGAGAGCAGCTTCTCTCCACATCATTGTATTTCGCTCCTTCACTGTGAGGTCTTCATTGAATGGCAGAGATCCGCCGTCGAGCTTTGGGTTCCTTTGGTTAATACCGCCCGTTCCACTGGAGTCCGTCGCTACACCCTTGCCTTTCACTCCGCCAGGACTGGATGGTTGCTTTTCTGCCCTGTCACATAGGTTCGCGTTCTGCTTGATATCCCTCGATCTTAATGGACAAAAAGAAAAAAATGACAAGAAACCACTTCAGGCGAAAGATGTCAATATATCAATGGACACGCGGGTATTTAGCTCGGTTGTGAACCTGACCAACTCACGATTACAAGTTATCCCAAAGGCGAATTGCAATGGTTGATGCATTCAAATGGGATTGAAATGAGACGACACCTTTAACCCGCAAGCAGTTCTTAACATGGTGAACAATAACCAAATCGTTTTATTTATTTTGCTGTAATAGTTTCTTTCTAATGATTTGTGAAGTGAAATGTAAAATGTGTGCATGTGCGTTCCCTCATCATTGTGTCCCTATCAAATCCTTTTCATTCATTTGTTCTTAATCTTAAGGCATATCGAAATCAGTGTCATTCACAGTCCTTAATCCTTTACCGGGAAATTTTATACTTTCGCTTAACAGCTGGATGCTCGCGTGTGACTCTTTGTGTTGGCTCATCAAACTCAAACATTGACAGGATACACTCTTTGTTTTAAAGTGTAGACCACATCAAAGTATCCATGTTGTGTATAAGGCAAATGCACACATATTTTCTAATACGACAGTGTTTTGTCTGGCCATTGATATATGATGCTGCTATTTTTGGTAATCTTAGCTCTTTTTTCAAATGGGAATTACTGTGTTCTACGGGAAATAGCGTAACACCTCGGTCACTACTGACAGCGAACTGTTTCTTTTGATTAAATTGATGTAGATTATCGTTTATCCAGGGGAAGTGTAACGTCAACATTTTTCTGAATCAGAAAACTGGATCTGAGCTTACGTCATGCGACGTTTCGCTGATTAATAAACAGGTTCTTGTGGCGTCCTGCTTGTGGAAGAATGGTCCTGGTATGTGTGAACTTCCTGCACCGCTTCACTCATATAAGAAGCATTCTTCCACTGGAAGGACGCCAGAAGAAGCTGATTGTTAAGGGGAGAAACGTAGCATGGCGTAAATTCAGATCCAGTTTTCTGATTCATAAGAAATTTGGTGTCTCCTTTGATTTTGAATACATGTACATGTGCTTAAAGTGAATAACTTCTAGTGCTGCCGAAGAAGAAAGAAAATAGCCGAAATCATTGAATTGGTCAAACAAATTTTGTATGCCATAGCCTCTAACAGCATAAATGGTTTATGTGTGTGAAGCTATACAAAACACCTTGCAATATTATGCTGTGCAAGCTTCAATTTTAGCTCTGCATTACCATGGGAATGGGCCATACCATTTAAGGGCAGAGTAGTAAAGTAATTACTCGTTATGGTTGATACCATGCGACTAGGGGCTTGGCCGCTAATGAACATAAACTTAATCATACAAATTATGTATAGCATAGCTTCCAACAGCATATCTGGCGTATGCGTGTGCAGCTACAAAGTACCTTGCAGTAGAGCATAAGAATTCACATGCAGTGCAAACTTCAATTTTAGCTTTGCATTTCCATGAGCATGGGGCGTGCCATTTAAGGGCAGAGCTGTAAAGTAATTACTCGTTATGGTTGATACCATGCGGCTAAAGGCTTGGCCGGTCATCTATTCACCCACCGCGTTGCGCGGCGGCGTGGACTTTTGAGCGTGACTCACATGGAATTGATGAACGTGACCTTGGGAGACTCTGACATCATCGCCTTGATGGCAGCCTGGAGTCTCACCCGGCCAAAGATGGAGCTGCACCAGGCGCAGCGGCTGATGACGAAGCAGGCCCAGCCCGGCAACGCGGTGTCGCCACCCCGGTGGTAGACGCGCAGAACGACGACGGAAAATATGACGGAGGCGCACCCGAGTGCGATCATGATGAAGAAAAACGTAACTGGATGGGTTGAAGAAGAAAGGAAGCCATTCGCAGGAAAAGAAGTTGAGGTTTGTTTTATTCTTTAAAAGCTGCATTATGACCGGTATTAGATTATTTGTACCATGGCAGCAAATAATACAACTGAACCATTGCAGAAAGAAGACAAAATACGGAACAGAAGAAAGTGCACATACTCTCACGGGCTTAGGGGAGTAGACTGGCCAGTCTTTAACTGGTTTAATGAATAATTATTGCTTGTCAATTTGTATGGAGTGTCTTTGATGAAACACATGATTATAGATTGATTATTGATTGATCTCTAAACAATTCAACAACAACAATAAGAACGAAGTGAAGTAATTTGATACCAAAATGCAAGCTGCTATTTTTAATTCTATGTCACTTTCTCTATAGGATATGAAGTTACTTGGATTTTGAAACTTCTACTGTCATAGACTGTGCACTGGCATGAATACACATCCACACACACACACACACATGCACATGAACACATAGGTGCAATACAAACTAACTCATTTCATTTGAATCATAATGTCACAAATGTCATGCAGCGAAGCTCCATGAGAAAAACAACGTTGTGCACAAAACGAGAGATGGGTCTAATGTGTTATCATTTTGACCAACAGGCAGGTTTGTCACGTCATAAGTGTGGTGACAGGCAAGCATCAAATGGGGGCGCTCTTTTCATACCTATGATGGAGCTGCTATCCCCGATTGGTGGCATGTTGTCCGCCACAAGCTGCTGGAAGAGAATCAGGGCGAGTAGGTTGCTTACGGCTAGTGTCATCTTCTCCCCGGACGCTGGGTGAAGCCAGGAGACCAGTGCCATCAACAGCGTGAGGAGCACAGAGGGCAGGATGATAGTTTCGCGAAAAAACGCCGACTCTCGCTGAAGCTTTAGAGTGTATATGACCTTGGAGTAAGGGTACTGGCAGCACAGATACTTGTAGCTTTCGTTGGTGGCTTGGAACGTTTCAGGATACCAGATTCCATTACGATTATAGATGTTTTGACTTGCATCAGCTCCGTCCGGAAAGCGCAATACCATCTACAAAAGTAGCAATCAACATCATGATAATAACATTATAGTAATAAAGGATAATGATATACTCGCGAATGATAATATCGTACACATTTGGCATCACAGGCGATTGACTAATTTTAAACGACTTAAGTTGAATGTGTTGTTAAAATCAAAACTTTGTTTATTTTTTTACGAGGTTGATGGAAATCAATCATAAACTAGACGGTACGGTTAATGTGAACTCAACGTTTTATAGATTAAAAATGAAAATGAAGATAAATGCAGAGAGCTTTTTGAACAAGAGGAGGGTCGTGTTTCTACTCGGCTACAATTCAACAGTAACATCACATACACTAACAGATGCCCTAACGTCAACTCATAATAATCAACAATGAATTTGTCGGGTAAGGTTGCAGTTTCACTAAAGAAAAATATCTGCCAGATTTTGGGATTTTCTATATGATGGACATGTAGTATGGAGTTGGTTCTGTTGTGAGAGCAATTGGTCAGTCACAGAAAATCAATGCATTATGCATACATCCATGATTCTGTCTGTTGGTTATTACAGATCAAACAGTAAAGGGCCTACCGAGCTTTCGTCCAGTGACCAGGGCAAAAAGGTCAGGCGACATTCCTGGACGTCAAACGGAAAGAAGCGGACATCCACCTTGCACGTAGTGGTGAATATGGCGGGAAAATACCAGTCAATGTTGCCGTCATTGTTCACGATAATGTAGGTCTCGGGGAAGCTGATGAAATTGCGATCAACACTGCTTGGGTGAAAAGAAAATGTGCACAAAATAATATGGTTTATTTCCTAATACTCCTCTCTAGAAGAATGAATAGCGGTTCACGATTAACTGACAAGATGTTGGACTAATAGAAAGTGATACGCATTCAATTGTGTGCATTGCGACATGTACATTTAAATCCCGTCACCATTCAGAGATATACGTAGGCATTGGTCATTATCAATTCTGATTGCAGAATAAAGATACGAGATTTATGGAAAAAAAAGACATATCCCTGTGACCTTTGTATTGAATAAAACGTAGGCTTGCCATGTAAATATTAGTCTTTTTCAAATAAAAAATGGGGTCTTTTGTTTTATGAAATGTTATGAGAAATGTTCAGATTTAATGCGAAAATGATGATGTGAAACAAATGATAACATTACAGGATGTCATCTTTCTCTATCGAAATCATCGAGTTAAATATGCCACGTTTGACGTCAAAGCTCCTACTTTTTGTCTTCATAGCTTCGCACGATGTTTTCATTTCACAATATATCATTACTTACTCTGATTTCCCGGAGAAAATAAAATTGTATTGATTTTCGTTGCTTACCTCTCCTCGAGAACGACGTCTGGAATCCACACGTCCTCTGGTTTCAGGAGAACTGTGCCGTTGAACTCTTTCGCATCCCATTGAAGGTATTCATCTTTCCAACTCTGTGGATGTTAGAGGATATCATGAGTAGCAAGTTTGATGTTTAGTCAGTGGTGTACAAGCTTGCGGGTAATTCAACAACGACGACGACAATAACAACAAAAATAATGGGTTCTGAACTTCCCCTGTATGGAGACCTTTTTGTCTCTCTACCTTTCTTTTTGTTTTTTTCCTCTCTCTCTCTCGTGTATTACATGTATAATCATATGACATTTTATCACGCAAACACACACGCATGAAAATATATAAATGCATATGAAGTATATATATATATTATGATTGAAAGAAATTGGACTGAGGCGGGACGTTGCTCTCGCCTCAGTCCAATTTCTTTCAACATATATGCAACCAACAATGAGGCACCGCACACGTTCGGGACCCAGGGAACTATCTCTCACACTATTATTATTATTATTATTATTATTATATATATATATATATATTTATTTACATATTTGTCTTTCTTTATAGGCACACATGGGGTTAGGTTTGCTCGGTTTTTCGCTTTAGAGTTGAAATTGACTATAGGAAGGCATTTTTTCATTTGCTTTTCGTTTACATAAGGATACCTTTTCTATATAATAATAATAATAATGGAAGTCTGTCGGGTTCGACAATGACGTCAGTGACGCCGGAGGTGGGAGCGGAGCCCAAAGGCGGACGCACAGACGCGGCCACATGTTGGGCATGCCACAGCAGAAGTAGGGTCCGTGATCCTCTCTTTGCGGGCTTTTCGCTTCTGGTCCAAGCTCCTGAGGCGCTTCTCCTCAAACAGTCTTGCACCCCTTTGTACAGCTGGGCGCCAGACGGTGCGGTCAGAGGCAAGCGACTGCCAGTCACGGGCTGAGATGCCACAGGCAACAAGGGAAGTTTTCAGACTGTCTTTGTACCGCTTCAGGGGCCTTCCAATGCTCCTTGCTCCAGAAGCCAGCTCGGAGAAGAAGATCATCTTTGGTAGACGAGTATCATCCATTCGGACAACATGTCCGACCCATCGGAGCTGGGCCTTCATGATGAGGGCCTCGATCCCAGACATTTTGGCTCTGCGAAGCACCTCAGTGTTTGAGACTCTATCCTGCCAGGAAATTCCCATGATTCGTCGCAGGCAGCGGAGGTGGAACTGGTCAAGTGCACGGTTTTGCCTCCTATACAGCGTCCATGTCTCACAGCCATAGAGCAGGGATGTGACGACGACTGCCTTGTAGACTGCCAGCTTGGTAGAAAGCCTGATGCCTCGTTCACCCCACACACGTGTCCAAAGTCTGCCAAACGAAGTTCCTGCTTTTGCGAGCCTCTTGGAGACTTCCTTGTCCATGCTGCAGTTTGAAGACAGGCAGCTTCCCAGGTATGTGAAGCTCTCCACGTTGTTCAGTTTTGTGCCCTCGATCTCGATCTGAGGCTCAGGAGGTGACAGGCCAGGTGCAGGCTGGAGCATCACTTCTGTTTTTTGCAGGCTGATGGTCAGTCCAAAGGCTTTTGCTGCTTCTGCAAAACAAGTGGCAAGTTCTGAGAGGTCTGGTTCATTCAGTGCTGCAAGCGCACAATCGTCTGCAAACAGGAAGTCTCTCACAAGGGCCTTCAGGACTTTGGTCTTTGCCTTCAGACGTCTAAGGTCAAAGAATCGGCCATCACATCTGTACCGAATACTGACACCAGCATCACACTTGGAGAGGGCACAGAAGAGCATGGTAGCAAACATGAGGCTGAAGAGTGTAGGAGCCATCACACAGCCTTGCTTTACACCATTGGAGACTGGGAATGGGTCAGAGATATCTCCGTTTGCCACAATGCGAGCCATCATGCCATCATGAAAGGACTGGATGATCCTGACAAACTTAGGAGGGCAGCCCAGCTTGGTCAAGATAGCCCACAGACCCTCACGGCTGACAGTGTCAAAAGCCTTCGTCAGATCTACGAAGAGGATGTATAAGTTCTGGTTTTGTTCTCGGCACTTCTCTTGTAGCTGCCGTAATGCGAAGATCATGTCTATTGTCCCCCTGTTGCTCCTAAATCCACACTGGCTCTCAGAGACCACGTCGTCCAGCAGATGGTGTGAGATGCGGTTCAGAACAACACGGGCCATAATCTTTCCTGCGATGCTCAATAGTGATATGCCCCGGTGGTTGTCACATGAAGCTCTGTCCCCTTTGTTCTTGTACAGATGCACAATGTTGGCATCCTTGAAGTCCTGCGGCACCGATCCTTCTTCCCAGAATTGCTGTATCAGCTCGGTCAGCTTGATGGCAATGGCTGCACCTCCCTCTCTGAAGATCTCTGGGGGTATTCCGTCAGGACCAGGTGCTTTCCCCGCATGTAGTTGCTTGATTGCCTTCAGGGTTTCTGCCAACATTGGGGGGTCATCAAGGAAGGCCAGGACTGGGCGCTGTGGCATATCTTGAATGGCCTGCTGGTCGATCTGAGAAGGTCTGTTTAGTAGCTGGCTGAAGTGTTCGCTCCAACGCTGTATGATGTTGCTTTTCTCAGTAAGCAGGGTTCCATTGGCAGAGCGCACAGGTGCCATTGCATTTGGCGTGGAGCCATACACATCCTTCAGGCTGGCAAAGAATTTCTTTGAGTTGTGCTCGTCTGCGTACTGCTGTAGTTCTGCAGCCTTGTTCTCCCACCACTTGTCTTTCATCTGTCGCAGCTCGGTCTGCACCTTTCCTCTGATGTTCTTGAGGCGGTCACGCTTCGCTTGGGAGTCTTTGTCATTGAGCCAGGCTGTAAAGGCTTCTTTCTTCTCCTGGAGGAGGGTGGTGATCTCCTTGTTGTTGTTGTCGAACCAGTCTTGGTGTTTCCTTGTCATATATCCAAGAGTCAGACTGGCAGAGTCATACACCACATCCCGGAAGTTGGCCCAGGCCTTCTCGTAGTCTTCCTCTGCTGGTAGATGTTCAAGCTGGTTTGCAAGGTTGGTGATGAGGGCTTCTCTTGTGTTTGGTTCATTTAGCTTCTGGACATCCATTTTCTTTTTAACGTCAGATTTCTGACGTCTATGCCTGCTGACAATGGAAAAGGACAGTTTGCACCTCAGCAGCAGGTGGTCTGTCCAGCAGTCAGCTCCCCTCATTGCTCTTGTGATGCGAACATCCTGGATGTCACGGCGCCTGGTGATCACATAATCAATCAAGTGCCAGTGCTTGGATCTTGGGTGCATCCAGGTAGTTTTGTGGATGTCTGGCAGTTGGAACAGGGTATTGGTGATGGTGAGTCCATGTTCAGCACAGAGGGTGAGTAGCAGTTGGCCGTTGGTGTTCTCATGGCCAATGCCATGTAGCCCAATGACATCTGGCCAAGACTGGGCATCTCTACCCACCCGGGCATTGAAGTCCCCTAGTATCAGCAGCTTGTCGTCTTTAGGAACTGACCGCAGCACTTTGGAGAGGTTCTGATAGAACAGCTCTTTCTCCTCCAGAGTATAGGTCATGGTGGGGGCGTACACACTGATGAGTGACAAGTGCGTCTTGCCATGGAGAGGGATTCTCATCACCATCAGGCGGTCGCTGATACCCCTTGGGAGGGACCCCAGGTTCTTGACGAGGGTGGTGCGAATGGCAAAACCAACTCCTGCCTCCCTGCGTTCATTTAGTGCCTTTCCCGACCAGAAGAAAGTGTATCCAGCTCCAGCCTCGGTGATCTCCCCAGTGTCTGCAAGGCGTGTCTCGCTGAGGGCAGCAATATCGATGCTGTATCTCAGCAGTTCTCGACCTACAAGTGCTGTTCGACGTTCTGGTCTGTCACAGTTTTGGTTATCCATGAGTGTCCTGATGTTCCAGGCTCCAACACATAAGGTGCTTTTCCGGCGGGATGATTTTGAGTTCGTCCTTCGTGTTTCTCTTGTATTTCGACCGCGTGGTAGATGTCCAGTCAGCTGCGGTATGCTGACAGGATGGAGATGAGGCAAGCTTTTTTTAGGTCACCTTTTCTAGACCCTTCCCCATGAGGGGGGAGCAGTGCTGTCCCTGAAGAGGGCTGCTCCGTCGTCAGAGTGGCTGCCGAACTATGCCCTTGCCCCGGTAGGTTGTAGAACGACCATCCTTGCCCTGACCGCCTGAGTGTAGGTCCATGGCTAGAAGCTCCCAGCGCCATCTTGCACCTGCTACCGTCGCCACTCGCCCATCGCCTCAGGACTTGGGAGAAGAAGAGAAGAGATGGAGGGTGGAGTCACTGAATCCTGGGCAAGAAGAACTGTGGAGGCCTTGGGTTGCCCAAGCCCAGGACCCCCCTCTCGGTCCAGCTGATCTAGCCAGGAGGGACGCAGGGCGACACATCCTAGCCACAACTGGACTGCAGGAGCTGCCGGAGAGATGATGAAGCTGCAACACCTAACCGCCTTAGGGGCTCCGCTCCGGATTTGGATAAGGTTTACTCCCTAGCCTTTGATTAACCAAAAAACTGCCCGCAAGGCAGCGGGAGACTCGTGGAGGGCGGGGACGTCTCACTACCCGTACAGGACCAGAAGGACCTGCCCACTGCCCACCTTTTCTATATAGCTCTTTCATAATGACATCTGACATTCTTGGAACAAAACGCATAATAGAAAATGACAAAAATATAAGCAATAGTAATTTAAAGCAAAGGAATGAACAAAAGTACGTTGTAAGTTGTAAAAATTTTAAGGTTGCAGTTTTTATAAATGTACACATCTGTATAAATTGCTTTTTCATAACGTTTCTCAAATAAAAGATTTAAACTGAAAATTTACCATCCGAGAAAATCCTAGAAGAGTGATCACTTGATTTGTCTCGTCCTAGTTCCAGAATGTGTAGTACGCATTTGTTGAATACGAGTAGATGAGTTCCAGTGTGAAGAAAAAGATGAAAACGTAAGTAAAGGGAAAGAAATAGGACTAAGGTTAAACTGAAAGCCTCGTCGGCTGGGTTACATTTTGGTTACAACATAAAGAGCAAAACATGCTATTTTCAATAAGTCTGGATGAATATCATAATGCATCTAATCCTTGCAGGCTGCCAATGGTAATGGCTTTCATTTGAAATTCATCCCATGCTCCACATATTCCTAGACGTAAATGGCGCTTGACGTCAGATGATAATTATCTATCATTCAATGGAACATAAGTCATATGTATACAGTCAATACAATCCTTATGCTAAATGCGCCCAAAGTATACAATTTGTAATATGTAATATATAATTTGATAAAGTACTGATAAATCACCTAAGGAATTTCCATGGCTTAACTTCAGTAAGGCAACAATGTTGATATAAACTGGCTATGATCTAGTCACTGTAACAGACAACAACACAACACATACAAACGCGATGAGTTCACTTAGCAGCACCCTGATGTACACTGTCACAGTAGTTGACGAATCCCGCACTGGCCGTGCTGAGCGAGGTCCGTAGTTCGCCACAAGCCTTTCTGCCACTATCTTCTCTGCAGAAAAGGTATTACTTAAACCTTCGATGCAGAAAGGAAGGAAAGGAAAAGGACAATGTTGAAAGAAAATGCAACGTTTCATTTCATTCTTTATGTTTACTTCATAACAGAGGCTGCAATAGGCGAAGACACATTTAATGTCTGTACTAGCTTTATATTACAGACAAGTTATTTTCAGTAGACCTCTTACATTGTCTCACTTTTCGACTAAAGCCAGAACAAATAACATGCCAAAAGGTAAGTGAGGATTTAATTCTTTTAGATCTTTTTTCAGCGGATTCATAAAAGTTTCGTATGTTTATCTGAATCTGATAGGAAGTGATCTGTGGTTTGTATCCCCATTGTAAACGGGAATGTATCACTATAGTAAATGTTTATGTTTAGAAAGGAATTTTCAGCATTTACCTGAAAGATGCACCGCACTATATTTTGTGTTTTTTTTTTTGTATTTGATTTTCATGACAGATTGTTCAAGCCGTCAACATTTTTGTTTCAAATGGGGTTGAAAGCATGGAATTACTGTTATTCTTTTTGTTCTACTTTCTTCAATTTCCTTTTTTAATGAAACTTTGCAAAAATCAAAAACTAAATTCATTCATGAAGTGTCTTAACTAAGATTTAAAATTTCTCATATCTCATTTGTCTTATCTCTCATCCACCAACCTCATTTCATCGCTAGCTCATACAAAACGATGTAAATTTTGTATCTGCTCTGTTGAATGTCGAAAATATCATAGGGTGAGATAAGCCGTGTTGTTAAATCGTGCAACCCAATCACCCAATCCAGTCCAATAATGTTATCGAGATTCAGTCCTTCGCACTTTTATTATCACGGTATTAGAAAATCCCCCAGAAAAGCAAAGCTGACAGTCAAAAGGTCGTTGGTTATTTATATGACATCTCATGATTATCACCTAATTGCTGCGAAGGGCGATTGATTTAGACTCGACGATGTGTGCTTTGAAATTTCAAGGAATGGTGGTCACAGGAATAAATTGTAATATCATTTTCAACAATTGCATGCCGGTTAAATTGAAAGGTTCTTTATATATTCGATATTTTCATATCGTTTAGTTTTTGCATTTACAGCAATAAATGAATTGAAAAGAAATGTTGGTTTTTTTTCAATAAACGTTCTTTTGTATTTTATATATTTCGTCTTATCTTTATTTTATATTCACCTGTTGTTGGGAACTTTTTAGCCATATAAATACCAACATGAAAAACATCCGTAAAAAATGCTTGGTGTGCATGACTAACAATCATAGACTTGATGCAGTATTCATTTCTATCTTCATACTCTATTCTACACAAAGCTCCTCCTTAGTCTGGGTGCCAAAGGCTGAACCTTGTTTTACCGTCCACCTAATGTGTTTTGATGGTTTTACCCTATTTCGGGGGTGCTGAATCCGAATCTTTATGATGCAACTCGTGCATCCTTGAGGGTTTTGAGATATTCAAGATGGCCGTCAAAATGGCCGCCCAAACCGGGAAATTCCCATGTATTTCCTTCTCAATGGTGAGAAATTGAAAACAATTAATGGTTTTACCCTATTTCGAGGGTGCTGAATCCAAATCTGGATGATGCAACTCTTGCATCCTTGAGGATTTTGAGATATTCAAGATGGCCGCCAAAATGGCCGCCAAAAACGGAAATTCATATGTATTTCCTTCTAAATAGTGAGAAGTTCAAAACAATTGATGGTTCTATGCTATTTCGAGGGTGCTGAATCCGAATCTGGCTGATGCGACTCTTGCATCCTTGAGGATATTGAGATATTCAAGATGGCCGCCAAAATGGCCGCCAAAACCCGTTTCCCTCTAAATAGTGAGAAGTTCAAAACAATTGATGGTTCTAAGCTATTTCGAGGGTGCTGAATCCGAATCTGGCTGATGCGACTCTTGCATCCTTGAGGATTTTGAGATATTCAAGATGGCCGCCAAAATGGCCGCCCAAACCGGAAATTCCTATGTATTTCCTTCTTAATGGCGAGTAATTGAAAACAATTGATAGTCCTAGTTCGAAGCTATTTCGACGGTGGTGAATCCGAATCAGGATGATGCAACTCTTGCATCGTTAAGGGTTCTGAGATATTCAAGATGGCCGCCAAAATGGCCGCCAAAACCGGAAATTCCCCTGTATTTCCTTCTAAATGGTGAGAAATTGAAAAACTGTTGACGGTTTTACCCTAGTTTGAGGGTGCTGGATCAGAATCTTGTTAAAACTCTTGTATCCTTAAGGGTTTTGAGATGATAAAGATGGCCACCAAAATGACCGCCAAAAATGGCCACCAAAATGACCGCCAAAAATGGAAACTCACATGTAGACCCCATTTTTCCTTCTAAATGGTGTAAAACTGAAAACAAATTGATGGTTTTACCCTATTTTGAGTTTGCTGAATTTGAAGCTGCAGGATACAGCTCTTGCATCCTTGATGGTTTTGAGATGATAAAGATGGCCGCCAAAATGGCCCCCAAATGGCCGTCAAAAACGGAAATTCCCATGTAGGTCCCCTAATTCGTTCTAAATGGTGTAAAATTGAAAACAATTGGTGGTTTTACACTATTTTTAAGGTGCTGAATCCGAACCTGGTTGATGCAACTCTTGTGTTTTGGAGGTTTTGAGAATTCCAAGATGACCGCCAAAATAACTGTCAATATTGAAATATTTGAGACCCTATTCAGCACCCTCGACATTTTGTTGTTGCCATTTTTGCATTCCTTAGGGTTTTCAGATGTCCAAGATGACCGCCAAAATAATTGGCAGAAATTGAAATTCCAATGTTAATATTTTTTTCTAAATGGTGAAACTTTGAAAATGAATTGATGGTCTCACCCCATTTCGAGGGTGATGAAGGTTTTGAGATATTTACAAATGTCCTGTATAGACGGAAATTCCTTGATACTTTCTTATAAACTGTGAAATATTTTCTTATAAATTGTGAAATATTGTGCTATAACGTGAAGCGAGGGATTAAAAGCAATAATCTGTATTCTTGAATTCAACTCGGTTGAGTAAATTTGTCAAATCAGCCAACAATTAATGGCATCCAAAATGACTGTCACAATGGTATTGTAATATACTGAGATATTCCGATATGGCTCAAACGGAACTTTAACACGTAATGGGAAAAAAATGATATTGACATCATACTGAAACGTACAAACACAAAGATACGACTGAAAATTTTTATGCACAATTGTGATAGAGTAATGCCTGTGGTAGCCAATAAGGGCTCTGCAGACTGATGTGAAGTTAATCCTTTTTGGCTATAAGAGTAATATTAAATTATGGCCTGCTGGTATTTGGTGTTGAAATTTGTCTTGTATTCTTATGAGTCTCGCCGCGCACTCTTATGAAACTTGTGGCATATTCTGATTACGTCACTAGAAATGGTTGCATCCATGACCACTATAGTAGATATCAATATAAGGGTAATTTCAAAGCACTCTGCGTGATTATGATATTCGTAAGTATCTGGTACTGGACTATCAACCATTACCTTACATGTTGTCGTTTGTTTGTTTGTTTGTTTGTTTGTTTTTACTGCGCGTTACCTGTGATTTTTCCATCCCCTCATGTGTATATATGATATCGTCGCTTGGGCGACAAGACCCTGTATCTGAAATTCTAGTGAAAATGACTTTTTTGAATAAACAGTCCGATAATCAGTTAATGATGTCCTGTCCAAACCTTAGCTGTCTTACCCCAAAAATGAAGCTACCATGGCATGTCAAAGGAAAGGTTCTCTCATTTGTTATAGTGCTTTGGCTGCCATGTTTGTTTGCTTTTTGTTTTTGTTTTTGTTTTTCTCTCCTGAACATGTGACATTTTGTAGATACGAGGTTTGTCGCCCCATATATATATATATGTATATATATATATATATATATATATATATATATATATATATATTTATATGATATTACATCATATTGAAGAAAATTTTGAAGCAGAACTATAAAAATGTCCAACTCTTGTCTTCAACAATGTTATCAAGACCACCAATATAAACCAATTAACCAATGTGAGTGTTCATGGATGAAACGGTTAAAACTGTTCATGGATTAAAACAAGTAATGTTGGGAATCTCAGTAAACTTCTCTACATCACTATCACAACATGATCGAGATGGGTATGTCTTGTCCACTGATTGTGTGTTCAAAACATATCCATGATATGTGTAATCTGTGTAATCTTTCAAATATTCAACCGCATCTGTAGTCTTGCAGGATTCATTCCTGGCACAGCTGTATCTTACAAACTCCAAGATATCCGGTAAAACTGGTTTCACTGTACAGCAAGTTCAAACTGGGATGTACAATGTACAATATGCGTTCGTTTATCAGCAGAGTATGGTTGGGTTTGGATTTTGCCATTGACGAAAACCTGAAATAGGGTAAAATCATCAATTGTTATCAATTTCTCACTATTCTGGCGAGCATTTTGGCGGCTATCTTGAATATCTCCAAACTCTCAATGATGCAAGGGTGGTATCGTCCAGATTCGCATTCAGCACAGTGATCGAAATAGGGTAGAATCATTAATAAAATTGTTCTCAATTACGACACATTAAAATTGAAATACGTGGATATTTCCGGCTTTGGCGGCCATTTTGAAATCGGAATAGGATAGACCCATCAATTGTTCTCAATTTTGAACCATTGAGAATGAAATACGTGAGAATTTCCGGTTTTGGCGGCCATTTTGGTGGCCATCTTGAATATCTCAGAATCCTCAAGGATGCAGGAGATGCATCATCCAGATTCGGATTCAGCACCCTCCAAACAGGGTAAAACCATCAATTGTTTTCAATTTCTTACCATTTACAAGGAAATACATCAGAATTTCTGGTTTTAATTGGCGGTCATTTCGGCGGCCACTTTGGCGGCCGTCTTGAATATCTCAAAACCCTCAAAGATGCAAGACTTGCATCATCCAGATTCTGATTCAACACCCTCGAAATAGGGTAAAACCATCAATTGTTTTCAATTTCTCACCCTCTAAAAGGAAATACATGGGAATTTCCAGTTTTGGCGGCCATTTTGGTGGCCATCTTGAATATCTCAAAGTCCTCAAGGATGCAAGACTTACATCATCCAGATTCGGATTCAGCACCCTCCAAACAGGGTAAAACCATCAATTGTTTTCAATTTCTCACCATTTAGAAGGGAATACCTAGGAATTTCCGGTTTGGGCAGCCATTTTGGCGGCCATCTTGAATATCTCAAAATCCTCAAGGATGCAAGAGTTGCATCATCTAGATTTGGATTCAGCACCCTAGAAATAGAGTAAAACCATCAATTGTTTTCAATTTCTCACCATTGAGAATGAAATACGTGAGAATTTCCGGTTTTGGCGGCCATTTTGGTGGCCATCTTGAATATCTCAAAATCCACAAAGATGCAGGAATTGCATCATCCAGATTCGGATTCAGCACCCTCCAAATAGGGTAAAGCCATGAATTGTTTTCAATTTCTCGCCATTTAGAAGGAAATACATCGGAATTTCTGGTTTTAATTGGCGGTCATTTCAGCGGCCACTTTGGCGGCCATCTTGAATATCTCAAAATCCTCAAGTATGCAAGAGTTGCATCATCCAGATTCGGATTCAGCACCCTCGAAATAGGGTAAAACCATCAATTGTTTTCAATTTCTCACCATTTAAAAGGAAATACATGGGAATTTCCGGTTTGGGAGGCCATTTTGGCGGCCATCTTGAATATCTCAAAATCCTCAAGGATGTAAGAGTTGCATCATCCAGATTTGGATTCAGCACCCTCGAAATAGGGTAAAACCATCAATTCGTCGGTGTTTTCACGAACCGACGCTATTTCGATTTTGGTCAAAATTTTCAAAATCGAGATATTGGTACCAAATGAAAGTGCTTTCAAAACTCTACCAAATCCCAAAATTTTAGATCACAAAATTAATTATTCTTAATTTTATCAAAGAAAGAAAAAAACGACGGTACTCGAAATATCGAGAAATTGAGAAAAAGGGGTTTCACGAACCGACGCAGTAAAGATACGCCGGTTCGTGAAACCCGAATTGCAAGGGTGAAGAGCAATGCGGGTTTTACGAACCGTCGCAGTTGCATTATTTTGAGCTTTGTTCAACTTACTGGCCTAGAATTAGGTTTTGGCCCTAATCCAGATCTCAGAGTGAGAACCAAACCTTCTGAAAGATGAATGACGACCTAAGCCAGCCCACTGTCCACGAGTGAAGTGAATGGTAAGCTATAATCCTATTAAAATCATGCTCAAAATAACAGTTTCAGTTGGACTACCATAACCATTAATTGCGGTAGTGTGTAGTCCCATGTATTCAATCGCGTGATGCTTATGAAGCCTAGTCTGTAAACGCCATCCAATTTCAAATTAGATCCCAAATCATATTATTTATAGTTTCTTTTCAACTTATGTCGTTACTTCTGAGACTACTGAGTACTGTAGTCGTAACGTCTGTGTGCAAGACATGCAAGATGTCAAAGTCTCGAAGACACTCATGCCAGTCATGGCTATGCCTTGACTTGAGTTGAAAATGAAATCATGAGATTGACAAAGTAGGCCTACTAAACTTAAAAAAAAAAGTAAAAAGTCTAAAAGTAAAACTCAAAGGAAGAGTAAAGGATAAAGTTAGACTTTAACTTTCAAGTTCAACTATTAAGTCTAAGTTAAGACTTTACTTGTAATGCCAGTTACTAAAACTAAGATCAGCTGAAGTCTAAGACCAAGTCAAATTAACACAGAGTCTATAGTCTAGCTCTAGATCTACATCTAGACTAGTGGTAATAGTAGGTAGAGTCCACCCATTTTTTCCCCCAATTTTTACTGGTCCATTCCTGAAAAAGTTACTGGTCAGTGTCCAACAGTGATTTTTCCTGGTCAGGGACCGTCGGACCAGTGCCAGTGTGCAGCGTTGGTGTAGATGTCATCTATGACAGTATGTGGTCTAGTGATACTACCTAAACACTACGAGTAGTACTCTACAGGTTAGGTGGCTTTCCTGTACAGTGCAGTGTTATAGTATACTTGTGAATTCAGCCCTAGTACCGTACTGTGTGTAGATATGTGACATTATGTCTAACGTTAGTTCGAGTGGAGTACCTTTGAAGCACAGCGGTGGGGCTTTTTTACATATTTACGCGTGATTGATAGTGATACAGTAGCGCTGTCGATTTCCACAGCAGCCATACATAATCTTTTGTCCTTTCTTCTTTCCTTTTTTCCCTTTGTTCTTTCACCCTTTTTATTCTTGGAATCGAAGGACTTCTAAGAAATGTCCCTCGACTGATTTAACCAGGACTCTTGAGTCCTGGTAAACCTAACCTAACCGAGTAACCGTTAACATTTGTTAGGCCTAACATAACAGTAACACTGACTTAGCCCTGTATTGACTTTGTCTTTGGCCGACTTACTGAGATGGCGAGTCTAACTCTTTAACGTTAGTCTAAACGTAGTCGTTAGATCTGTCAGTGTCAGTGTCACCGGTTATTGTATATGGTGCCATCTCTAACGTACGTTAACAAGTTGATGTTAGTTATCTATGTCAACTTACTGATTCAGTAATAGTGGTACTGTCATCCTGTTGGATATCGCCGCAATATCATCCGTGACGTGTTAATTTCGTGTCACAAAGACAAAAGTTGCCAAGATCTAATAGTACATGGTGTATTAGATGTCTAGATCTAGATGTAGTCTAGATCTATGATATAAATTTTGTGAACCACTGGTAACTTAAAAGTGAAAGGTCTAGACTTCACTTACTCTATAATTAGACCAGACATTCATGAGGCAAAGGCCTATTTAGTAGATCTATTCTTATTCTATTTTAACGTCAATTCCTACTAACTCGCCACGTGTTATTCCTAAGGCCAAGGACTTCCGGGTTAGTGATTTTTTTTTTCATAAATACCAAACAGCAGACGTGTTTCATTTGCATTCTTGTGCAGACTTCATGAAAATATGTGCAGTATCAAAGAAATATGATGCACATGACAATGCCAGTGTTTTATAGGTGAATGGTTAATACATGTACCTTTAAAAGCTGAATGATAATGTAGAGTCTAGGTCTAATTAAGATGTTACAGTCTCTGATAAGAAACAGGTGTGATTGTCATAGACTGTTTCCCAAATGCAGGTACATGTAGTAATATTCAGCTATTTCAATGCAATGCCTTGTTTGCAAATACATGTAGATTTATATTCATGTGAATGATAATTCAATTTCTACATGAGACATACTAAGTGCTAAACATAATATCTTGCATCAGTAAAATGTGTAAATGACGAGACAATTTGAATATGCATCAAATACGAACAGCAGCATTTTTTGACATTCTTTGATCCTGCATAGGCCTACCATTTTGTTTTATGTTTAATATAAATAGAGCAAAATAATTTCAACTTCAGTTTTGTTGGCTGATTTTTTTTTTCTTCTCAAAATTAAAGTTGTATCTTGTGCCATGATGTTTGATTTTAATCAAAAGTTCTTAATTTCTTTCTTTTCTTTCAGATGACTGGTGCCATGTAGTAGCGAAGAACTGGACTGTCTCAGAAAAGAAAAGGAAAAGTACAGGGTCGTGTACATCACCAACGGATGTGAATACAATGGTAATGTAGAGTCTAGGTCTAATTAAGATGTTAAAGTCTCTGATAATAAACAAGTTTGATTGTCGTAGACTGTTTCCCAAATGCAATTAGTAATATTCAGCTTTTTCAAAGCAATGCCTTGTTTACAAGGACATGCAGATTTATTCATGTGAATAATAATTTAAATTCTACATGAGACTTACTAAGTGCTAGACATAAGATCTTGCATCATTAAAATATGTAAAAGGCGAGACAATTTGAATATGCATCAAAGACGAACAGCAGTATTTTTTTGACATTCTTTGATCCTGTATACCGTTTTGTTTTAAGTTTAATATAAATAGAGCAAAATAATTTCAACTACTGTTTAGTTGGCTGATTTCTTTTTCTCAAAATGAAAGTTGTATCTTGTATCATGATGTTTGATTTTAATCGAAAGTTCTTAATTTCTGTCTTTTCTTTCAGATGACTGATGCCATGCAGTAGCGAAGAGCTGGACTGTTTCAGAGAAGAAGAAAAAAGTACAGCATCGTGCTGATCATCAAGGAATGTGAATACAATGGCTTAGGAAAGAAGACAATCTACAGATGGGATAGAAGGGAGAAATTGGGATGAAGGGCGACAACATAAGGACGGTATATCTACAGTGAAATGTGATTGTAAAGTGGAAACATGAAAGGAGATCCTAAGATTGATGGTGAAAACAATGCATTCCATTCTGTGATGTCGTAATTACAATTTTGCTACACTTTAATAACACTACAGAGACATTTATATCAAGGAAAGCTTCATGTTGATATGGAATGTTAGATTTTTTTAAGTGTTCATTGGTATGTATTTCATGATAATAATTCTTGAAGGTTTTGTGTGGTAATCATAACCTTGTGATAAATCTTGATAGATTTCTAAGTGCACATTGGCAATATTTAGATGATGCTGTATCAGATTAAGTTCTATTCTCCTTTATTCTTTTATTTATTATTTTGTTGTCTTCAACCCACTTTGAATGTGTCACGTATGATTCTTATAAATATGGGAACATGCACTCCATGTAACTGATAGGACTTATAACAAATTGACATAATTATTCAACCATCACTAGACAGTTCTGTTATAAGATGTTCTTTATCTAACTAAAATTGTAAATTATGATACGTGTATGTTCCCATGCAAACTCACAACAAAATACAGAAATTTGATTTCTTTTAATAATAATTCATTATGTCTCTAAATTTACAATTAAAGAAAGTGATTGCAATAAGGATGTCAAACATTGTATATTAAAATAATAGATTATTCATTTGTCTCCATCCGTAGTAACGCACGCAACTGCAGTGTGCAGTTTGTAGGCTGCTGTGAAAAAAAAAAATCACAGGCAGCCCAAGCAGGATTCGAACCCACGACCTCTGGATTACTAGACCAGCGTCATAACCACTAGACCACCAGAGTGCCCTGGCGCTACCTTTACACATGAATAATTAAGTATAGAAGGGCTTGGGGGCGCTTAGAAGTTTACTGCTCTTATTAAATATGTACATGTCATTTGCAACTCAACTAAAGATGATTAAACACACTGAAATTCTTACTTTAAATGATATTCATAATCTGTTTTTTTTTTCTTTAATAGCTTGGGATGTACACTTTATACACTGTATCGGTCTACATTTCGCCTACAATATGGAATTCTTTACTTCGAGACATTTGTTTTTAACAAACAAAAAATTAAGAGTCCTTTAAAGGTGCTGTAAAACAGTGGTGTTTGTTTGTTTGTTTGTTTTTTGGTGGGGGGGGGGGGAGGGGAGTCAAATTAGCCTTGGCCCCTCTCCGCCGTCTTTTTTTTTTCCCTTTAGCTGCATTTTTTTTAGTCATCACATGAAAATTCGTCTGCATCCAGCCCGTAGTTTTGCTGATGACCTTTCTTTTTAATTATTTTAGCCACACACAATTTTGGCTGAATTTCCCCACCCCTCTTGTGAATTTGCTAGTACATGTACTAAAACACATTCTCAGAATGTGTTTATAGTACTGGTGGATTAAGGATTCACAGGGAGGGGGGGGGGTCGGCCAAAATTTCTCTTTTCTCATATGTAACAAGCCTACGGGGCGAAAGGCTGATATTATGGGCTTTCTACACACATTTTTAGATGCTAATTATTGGTTAACATGAGCATGATCATTTATGTTGTGATTAATTTGCTTCCTTATATATGTATGACTTCTATTAGAGACTTAATTGGCTTTGCACTCCTTACATCGACCTATTTTAGACACCCATTTCCTTCTCTCTCTCTCGTGCTTTTTCTCTACTGTCCTGTGAATAGTGTAACTACATGTACATGCAGTACCTCTTCTCTTTTGTATGATATACATCAAGTTTTTATCTGAGCATATGGGTGTTGCAGCACTCTCAAGCTTCATGCATATGCAGCAACATCTTTGTGTGTTCATATACATAGTTATGCTTGATATATTAATTTGAGAATGTTATTCTTTCTCTTGTATATGTTCTGTCCGCACTCTATAGATGTAAATGTACGATGCAAGATTTGGTGTGCATGTTCGAACTGTGTTCCTCTTTTTGTGAACACACAAAAACTGATATAATAATGAACTTGAATTACACATATTCTTGAATCTTGATTCCATCTCCATTTGCCATTAGATATGTATTGATTTATGGAGCTCTTCCACAATTGTTATCCTTCCCATTGTCATTACTCATCTCTGAATAATTCAAATTTGATATTTTATTGAGGACCTATGTTTCTTCGATTACATAATATACCTCTTCAGTATATTACTGCAAAAGGCATAATAAAACATGACCATTATTATATATTTAAAATGAAGCTTGAAATTCTGATAGTGTTGATATTTATGTATTTTTAGGAGTTTATCAGTTTCGAAGAGTGCATGCAGGATGAGTTTTATGTTTTTATATGATCAGGTGCAGCTATCATAGAATCTGTTGAGCAGGAAAGAGAAAGATGGAAAATGAGGAATTATGAGTGAATTCGCATGCGAGCCAAATGACAATAATGACACTGATAAAAATTGTGACAAAGTAAATGTCACAAATATGTGGAATAATAAGAAATAAAAAAATAATATCTTATTTCAGAGAAAGAAATAACAGAGTGCATGCATGAGTATGAAAGATGAGTAAATACAAGTAATTATTACTGACTGGCACGTCTTTTTCCCAAGATTTAGCGGTATCCTTCATCGTAGAACAAACATTCATGATTATTATGAAAGAAGTGAACTGAATTTGAATTAAAAATAATGTGAAAAAATGAAAAAGTAAGTTAATAAAGTAAAAAAAAAACAGTAAAAAGTAAAAAATATGAAACACAGTATACCGAGTACATGTATTACCAAATGATAGATGTCCAAATGCAAAAGTGTTAAATAATAATATATCCACAAAAAAAGGGGGGGCAAAGAAATCTTTGGAACGATCAACCACAGCTATAATAACAATACATGCGTGTACTAAATGAAGATGAAAACAATGACAACACTCTTTTTAGAACAATTAAGAGAAACTGGCTTGTATTATCATCTTAATTATCACTAAATGTATTGTAATCATCAAAACAATCATTACATGACAATTAATTTCAATTAATAAGGTTATTGTTGATAAGCAGGTATAGCCCTAATAGTATTTGTATGTAAACACATACGAAAATGAAATAGCGACGGTTCGTAAATACACGCGTATTGCACGTTACCTATTGTACAGGCCCTACAGCGCGGGTCTCACGAACCGGCGTAATACAACTTACGTCGGTTCGTGAGACCCGCGCTTAAGTACATAACCTATGGTGCGCGCAAGAAACGATGGATTTACGAACCGACGCAGTGAGTTTGAAGACAGAAATATCGTAAATTTTTTGAATTCACACTAAAATTACACTATGGATAGGAAGAACAACTTCCACTCTCATCACCCTGTCAAAATTTTCACACACAAGACAGGAAAAGTCATTGAAAACGTTGTCTAAAACTTGTGAGATCTTTAAACGCGATTTTCTCAGAATTGCATTTTCGCTCAAAAACGAAATAGCGTCGGTTCGTGAAAACGCCGACGAATTGTTCTCAATTTCTTACCATTAAGAAGGAAATACAAGGGAATTTCCGGTTTGGGCGGCCATTTTGGCGGCCATCTTGAATATCTCAAAACCCTCAAGGATGCAAGAGTTGCATCATCCAGATTCGGATTCAGCACCCTCGAAATAGGGCAAAACCATCAAAAAACATTGGGTGGACGGTAAAACAAGGTTAGGCCCAAAAAGTGGCTTTGGCACCCAGACTACCTTGACCCATAATGAGGATACGACTTGCGATCAGAAAATACACATACACGCTCACATATAGACACACCCATTTATTAAATCATACTGTCTGAAAATAAAGACAGAATAATATTTTCTTTTGTCTGATCTTTTGTCTTATCTTTATTTGATATTTTTATGACGTTTGAACTTTGAAGCCATTTCAATACCACATTGACGCATAAGATTACATCGCTGAAATACTGACAGATTTTGCTGTTGTTGTTTTTTTTTTTGCATACGAGTGAAGAACGATGGATAACTACGAATTCAATAAGGTGAATTTCGCCCCTGATTTTATTTGTATTCAAGGAAAATCAAATTAATGGTGAGAGATCAGGTCTGTTTTATAGTGGTTCAGTTTTGCCTTAATTTTTTTCTGTACAATGTATTTTGTTTTGTTTCATTTAAAATAACGAATGGATACAGAGGTGTGACGTATCGTAGCGACGTTGAATACTTTAATCAGGGAGCTGGAGGAGGTTTACCTCCCTGCTTTAATCATACCTAAACAAAGGGCCAAAACAAATGATTAAAAAGCAGAGCGTGAATTCATCCTTCAAATGTATATTAAGACAGCGTCTATGGAATAGTCATCATTCAAATTCATTAACATTCTTCTTTATCGTGGATAGGGGTGGCATTGTACTGCTTGATTGTTGCAATGCAATTCAGCCTGCTATATGTGTATACAGCTTCATTTTCTGAAAGATTTCGGGGGCGCTGCGGCAGGTGGTAGTTTTGTGCGTGTCAATGCAACTGCCTGGTAGATTACTCTCGCATTGCTAGTACACATTGTTTTTCTTTCCGATATGAATACTTTGCGGGATTGCAATTTCTTGTATTCGTATGTGTCTGTGCACGTATAGCTATTGGAACGTGTGGTTTATGATTATGAATAAGATCGCTGCATCATGGACCTAATATGAGAGAGTGTGTGTGTGTGTGTGTGTGTGTGTGTGTGTGTGTGTGTGCAGGTGTGGTAGTGTAAGACGTAAACTCTGCATGGTTTTTTGTGTCTGTATGCGGGTGAAAGCATACAAATTGTTGCCCTTTTATGATAACTGGTAGAGAGAAAAGGACGTGGATGTCCCAAAGCACGCAGAGAACATTAATTTGTCTCATAAGTGAAGGTGTATGTGTGCGTGTAGTATATATTTATATATATATACATGTATACATACATATATACTATATATATATATGCGTAAGTAAAATAAAATTCCACTGGTTAATCAGACGTAGCTTCTGCTTTCTCTTTCATGTCTTTCCTTTATCAAGTTCTATTTTTTTTTTTTGGGGGGGGGGGGCCTGTAGGCCTTCATCAGGATCTTAAGGCTGAGGTACACACGGTGGAATATGTCAGCTTCTCAACAGGTAATTATCCGTTTTAGAAGGCATATTACTTGCAACTCAAAGACTTAGTGCAGTATTTATTTCTATTTTCATACTCGATTCCGCAAAGCACCTCCCATGACCCACTCTCAAGAAACGACTTGTGATCCGCATCAGAAAATAGACATACATGCGCACAGACACATCCAATTAGACCATCCTGTCTTGAAAAAAAAAAATGAATTATAACTGTTGTTTTGTCTTATCTTTACGCAACACTTTCATGTATGTTGCAAATTGATCAACAGGAGATTTTATAACCACCTGTAAGAGGGTTTAATAATTATTACATTATGATGATAAACTCTCTATCATATCATGATATCAAGCTCTATAAAATATTTACTAAATGCTGGTTACAACTTCATGTATGATTTTATTCATTTATTATCATTTTCTTCTTCTTTTTTACAAAAAAAAAGCATTGTTATGTACAATATGTTTACTGCATGGATCGACCACTTGAACACATGGAAGTGAATTCTCATAACCATGCAGAAGTGAAATGGTCTGAGAACCAGGCATAACGCATGAACATGATAGGTAGCTATTCAAAAAGGTCGCACTAGGTGCATTTCTATTGGCAGCCAAGACGGTCAGAATTAACGTTATATGAGAAGAAAGGTCGCTGCAAAGCGAACAAAGGACGTTGATTATAAAGGTCACTGCGGAAAGAACAAAGGACTATGATAATAAAATGATCTAATGCGCTGCGCAACGCTAAACTGTGTGAAACAAAGCACGTTTAGAAACAATTGATCATATGGCGACAAAAGAGGAAGCTTGCTACTCGAATATTTGGTTACTACTAATTTCTAACGGCACAGTACAGCGCTCTTGGCCGTGAAAGGGTGATTTACACCATGTATACCGCATGATATCACTTCATTTATCACAGATCCTTTGCTAAACGACCTTTGATCAATCATTCGTTGGTTGTTTTTGCACAAACCTTCAATTATTTCCCTGAATGTCCTTTGTTCGATTAGAGCAACGATCTTTGATTAACACCATTAAACGTCATACAGTTGTTTGTTTCGCAGTCACTTTTGTTCATTTTGTGTAACGTTAAATTTGACCCTTTTGGCCGCTCATACATTTCATATTGGGGGCCCAGTTTATCATGCAGCGTAGGGTTTTATCATAAAAAGTCATCATATTATGATGATTTTTTTGTCCACTTTCCCTCTCTCTTTTCATTCTCTTGCTCGCTCTTGCTTCGAATTTGGATGTAACCTTGGATAGCTTATGCACTTAAAACCAGTATCAACTATGAGTTTTGGGCGTGAATATTTGATGTAAGGCAATTAGCACTCTTTGTCCGTCAGCTGTACAATGAATCATCAGCGGTTTGATGTCGCGTAGGGGTCTAATCGCCTGAAATGTGTAAACTTACTCTTTGCCGAGAGCTGGTCTGAATTGGCCAAGCATTAGCGCGGGAACTATCGGCTGTGAGGATGCACTTTCAGTAAAAGCCCCGTTTGTTTGCATAACCGATCCCTGTACAATGGTATACAGGAAGCATTCTAGCGATTGATGCTATAAATGCTTGAGTAAACAAGACCATGATTATTATTATGATGAGGGAAACCCTTAACACTACGTGCAGTGAAACCTCTAGATTCGATAATGTCTTTTTCTTTCTTCGGCATAACCTTTCGAGAGAATTGAGTGAGTAAAAGTACACTTTGTTCTTGCAAAGCTAAATCTTTATCAGAAACAAAATGAAGAAAGACAATAGTCAAAGTTGTCTTTCATTCATCTCTATTCTGACAGCACCATGGAGAATTTTTCTTTTAAAGAAATTCAGGTACATCTTCCCTTTATGTTTGGTAGATTTTGGTAAAGTTGTTTCAGAGCAAAGCTGCTAAAAGTGGAACCTGGGGTATGAAGTCTATACATTGACCACGACACACATACCGCTGTAATACCCGCAGTGGTACACTCAAGAGAGTGAGTAATACAGGGCTTTTGACCTCGAAATATTTTTGAATTGTATGGCTCTATGCGCATGGACCTGCTAGTCATTATCTTTATCACCTCACACATTTTTTTTAAAATTTTGTTTGTTCACTGTTTGTAACGCGGGAAGGAGATGATGAGGTAATATTATCAGATGGGGCCACGAGTAGTGGAAGTTGCAGCATAATCACTCCCAGTCCAATATAGGGCTCGTAATTCTCGTGTTTGATCGTAATCTCGTGATTTCCTATTCTATATCGCTCCACAGGACAGCAACTTTCATATCGAGCAAAATTAAAATGGCATGTGCGATTTCCCACATATCGGCACACGACACGACCCCAATTATTGCTTTGGCGCCGACAAACGGCACGAAATAGGTTGGATGCCATTTGAGTAGCTAGATTTTCACATTACCTGGATTCCCAATAATTAAGGATAGGATTGGAACGAACATAGCCGACACTAGAACAAATTACTGTGCGAATATTGAGTTTTCAGTTTGGCAGGAAGAGACAGTAAATGAATTTAATGTGGAGCAGTTAATCGTCGGCGATCAATAGATGACACGAGCAACTGTTAACACGTTATAGTCACGTCACAATCGTCATGTCACACGATGACATTTGATCTAAAAGTGAGATTATTTATCAGATAACTGTAACAAGTAAGGGAATATGTATGCATGTATGTATATATTCATATGTTTATATATATATATATATATATATATATATATATACATACATATACACATTTGATATTCATATATTTATTTATTTGTTTATTTATCTATATATCTATTCATTTGTTTCACTATACCTATAACTCTTGACATAGATTTAGGGAGACAGTGCAGGGAAAATTAATTATGCACTATACTATGGTGTCAGCAGCAAAGCATGGATTGAATGAGATGAAATATAATTGAAAACATCGTAGAGACACAAATATGTCTCCCTGAGGTGACATCCAAAGATGTATCTGTATATACACATATATATTATGATATGTATATATATATATATATATATATATATATATATATATGTAAATATATATATATATATACATACACACATGTATGTATGCATGCATATTATATATATAAACATGTATGTATGCATGCATGTGTGTGTGTGTGATTATACGAATATGATCCACAAATCCTCCAAAGTTGTAATTTTCCAAACATTAGCTTAGACAGGTAACATTTTCCAAGTCACATTTTCTTTATTGAATTACAGGGTAGGCCTACTCCCAGTAGACATTACATAGATGATGACTGGCGGGGGAGGGAACATACCGAATGTTCCACCCGAAGGGTTTGAAATGCTATTGAGGGTGGAACATTTGGTACATGCTCCCGACAACAAGAGTCATCATCTGTTATATTATAATGATGGGTTAGTCAAATACGTCAAATACACGTGTCAACGTCAACCACCGGCACAATGATACATGCACAACTAACTAACGGCGCACTCGCTCGCTCGCTCGCGCACAGCCATATTTACTGTGCGCGCGCGGTCCTAGGCCTTCTGTCATTTGTTACGTGAAAATGTTTTCCCATGGGATAACATTCACAAGAATGTTCGCCCATGGGCGAACATAACGAATGTACCTCCATCACGTGACTGTGTTCAGCCGATCACTAACGGTATTTGACTAACCCATTTAATGTAACGTTATGGTATGAAAACACGGGGGTGTGAAATAAGATTTTTTTTTTTCAAAAAAGTGGGTTTAGCACTCTTTGCAAAGTAATTCCTAATATACATCTTTACATAAATGTTTAAAAATTGTAATGATTATATATAAATAGAAATAAATAGACAGATGAATAAATACATTAATAGATATATACATGTATATATATATATATATATATATATATATATACATATATATATATATTACATATTCACATATTCATATAAATATATATATATATATTCAAAACTCTCTGCCCCGAAAAGGAACATGCGCATAAAGGGTTGAAAGGTTGGTCCGTCGGGTATATCGAGTTTGTTCTGCCTAAACCGCTATGACGTCTCCGTGGATGAGCGGTTTAAGGGGTTGGCGTTACATGCCAAAGACCCGGGTTCTATTCCCTGCGGAGACCAATTTTTAATCTCTTTTACTTATCCGAAAAGGAAGAACAGTGAGAGGAATAATGATGTCAAAGCTACGCACCGATTTCTCCTTCCTTTCTCATATCTCACCATATGATATATATATATATATATATACATATAATATATACATGTAATCATATTGTCACCATTTTGTTTTTTCTACAGACCTGTATGCATTTCATATTTTTCAGGATTTTGCATCAACGTTTCTGTTTCTATCTCTTTTTATATATAAATTTGAAATGTGTCAATAAAAAAAAGTATGTGGATAAGTTTTGGTGTTACATTTTGATCTCATAGTGCTTTTTTTTTCCTCCGTTTAGCATCAGTGAAATTTGTGAACGTGTTCATTGAAAACCGTCCCGAAACTGCAATGAGCAAGGCCGGGATACTTTGATCGTGAGTACAATGTTCTTGAGGAGTGTGTGACGTTAAAAGTTTAGAAACCATTAGAAAATTCCTTCAGAGTATCCCCTCGTGGTATGCTTGATTTCCATTATTAATTTTCATTTTCAAAGAACTGTAGAAAGTTCTTGAGTTTATGATACAGGGTTTCATATGCACAGCAAACAACACATTACACACACCCACCCATACAGAAACATTTATGAAAAATAGGCTTATAAAGTGAAAGTAAAACAGACTGAACAGAAGTGAAGACTTGCCTAGCATTGAACACTCCCTTTTCTGTCGTTATTGGTAAATAAATTTCTTCGTTCATTTCAATATATCATAGACAAAATCTTGTCTTTTACAATAACACATTGGCTAGATGTGAGAGGTGATACATATTGTCAGAAATAACATGATAATTTCACACTTTCGAAGTACAGGAATGTCCATTTCTCAGAAAAGTATTAGATTATTCTAAAGTAATGAGGTAATCTGAAGATTTGTTTCTTATAATTATCATAATCAATAATGAAACAAAGGTTATTTTGAGAAATACTTAGTGTTTAACTTTACCTATGATCCTTATAAACGTACATCTGTGCGATCGAGTCACAATTATTCTGGGCAATTACGAGAATTCAAACGGAATGAAATCTCCCGCGGCCTGGTTGTAAGCTATAACTATTCTCTTACCTGATGAATAAGTTACACACGTCAGAGTGACGATGAGGCGAGCCAACCACTTTAAAGGAGCCATTCTAACCTGTCAAGTTGTCGAGAAATCAAGTGTATCTTGAGTGCGTCTACACGAAAGAATCAGAGTGAAGTGATGAGCGGACACGGCTTGATATCTCGGAAAACCAGCTATGCACCGGTGAAGGCAGCTTTCGTGATTAAAGAGCAACGACCTATGTCGGGAATGGCAGTGCGCATGCGTAAAGCTGCTTGTCAAATGCAGTTGGCTGTATAAAAGCGCTCGACGCGGAGGGTGTACGAGTACCACCGGTGACATGAAACTTCTGGTTTCCATTCCATAAAGATGTTCAGATAGCAACTCTTGCTAGAATTGAAAATAGCAACTTCTCGTAGCAAAACGAATCAGAAAGCATGGATTCCTGTCACTACCGTGACACTTGCCATTTCAGCAAGAGTTTGTTTATTTGTTTGTTTGATTATTTTTTTCTTCAAAATAATTTCAAATGTTAATATCAAATTTCTCTTCAGTAATATAACACAAGACGTTAATATACAATGTACATGTTTTGAAGAATGTAAATGAATAGAATAAACATAAGCTAATATACAAAATTCCTATTACCTGCTATGTACCAAACTGTGATCATAGCAGCTCTCTTAAAAAACGGGGCCCTGGCCAACTTAGTCTTGAAAACGAGTTTAATTGTGAGTGGCTTTCCTCGTACAGGCTGGCTGTAGCACAAACAGATAAACCAGGAAACATTGTGTCGTGATCTTCGCATTGTGTTTTATCATTCCTAAATGATTATATGTACAAAAAACTTCCAGACTGGTCCCGAGCATTTTCTGCGCTGGGAAGGTCATGCATCAGTTGTATCTGCTTTGTGATGTTTATGTGTTCATTGTTTGATTTGATTTTATTTGAATTATTGGTTCCTGCATGATGTTCATGTATGCATGCATTCTTGGTGTTTTACATACACATAAACCAGTGGCGAACCCAGAGGGGCCTACCGGGTGCGCCCCATCCTTTTTATTCTTTTATTAAAACAAAAGAAATAAAAAGAAAAAATGGGGGAGGGCACGAGAGCCCTCTTTAATTTTGTAAACGCGTATCCCTTATACAGAATTCCTGGATCCGCCACTGTAAACATAAATTGTCAACAAAGTTGTTTTTTCTTCATTGCTTTTACGATATACAGCAAAATCAAGGATATAATAAGTAGTACAGAAAAGTTACTGCTGGTTCATACTGTCTTTTTGATTGTCCGTCTCCCCCCCCCCCCCCCACCATGCCGTTTACTTCTGCGTTTTCATGAATGTGGCAAATCCAGAAGTGAGCAGCAAGCTTGGTTACATTTATGTGTGTGCGTGTTTTTTTTTTATATTCATGTTTGTGTGTGTGTGTGTGTGCGTGTGTGTGTGTTTGCGGGGGAATACAATACATAAGCTAAGCTTTTCAGCAGTCTCCTCTATTTCAAACAACCTTCATAGTTCCCAATTGTTCAATTCTGTACGACTTTATTTAAAGTTTGGTACCTTATCACATAACCATTCAAGTGCTCATGTAAATCTGAAATGAAATGAAATGAAATGAAATGAAATGAAATGAAATGAAATGAAATTGATTCTCAGCGATATATTGTGTCCATACCGATCCTGATATCGCATGACATTATGTAATGATTGATATTAATGTTATTGATATCAAACAAATTCTCGAGATATGTCGAAATGACAACATTTAGGCCCATATACCTAAGAGCATATTCCAATATATTCTGTAATTATTTGCCACCTCAATCAAGTTACAGATATGAAACGAAACGATTTCTCATACTGCTGTGCGGGATGCTCTTTATGATTTAGTACCTTTATAGGTATAAATAGGCATTAATTACCCTAATAAAGTGTAATTACCTTCTATCCATGTAAAGAGATGAACTTAAAAAGAAATACCGAATTCTAAGAAATTAAGTTATTGTTTTTTCCAGTAAAGTATAACTGCTGTAAGGCTATTTCGGTTTGCGCTACCCTGCCCTGAGCGCCATCATCTGATAACGTTGTGTTCGAAACACCAAAGATTTGCAAAGTAGATTAATTCCTCTGGCAGATTGTCTGGCCTATACTGATGCCTTGCAGGCACCTAAACAAATGTGAATACTATACGAAAAAAAAATAGAAATCAAATGGAGACCGTCATTGTGGCATTACGAGTTTTCTCTAAACATTTGCGTGGGTGATATACTCCAAACATCAGACTTCATAGAAGATATGTATTCATGTCAAAGAAATATTGAATTTCCCAGACGTTAGGTATTTCTTGAGTGATCGATTGATGACTGACTTTGCTATATACCCTTCATCGCAGCGGAGAATCATCATCATTAATCAAACAGTGTAGTTAAACCTGCATGAAATTCGTCAATTGAAAACAATATGTCAATTGAGATGTGAATTTTCTTCAATTTGTCTCCCTCTAGAAATGAAATTTGTGAGATCGCAACTGCTAATCTGTAATTTCAAAAACATGTAGAGGGAGGCAAACTGAAGAAAATTCACATCTCAACCTCCACCCCTCTAATTGATATTCTCTCGATTTCAATAAGTCTAATCATTACAATGTAGTAACATGTTTTACGAAAAGACGCTAGAATTTTTTTATTTCAAATTGAACTTAAGGTAACTCTTTATAGATGAATCCTTCTGTACTTTTCTTTTATTAAAGGGATAAGGTAAAATTGCATATACTATCAAAACAATAACAGTTTACATAGTCATGCTTATATATGAAGAGAATGCACAAAATGCATGTTGGCAGTTTGCTTCAGCTGGCGCACAAGTATCTATTTCATAATAACATTCGATTTAAAACTAAGCGTTGTCATTATAGGCAGAATCTCAACATGAATATATATATATATATATATATATATATATATATATATATATATATATAAGGCTGAGTTTCTTATCTTAATCAGTGGAATCCCAACTTGCTGGATACTCGTTGAATTCGGATAAAGGCAAGGTGCAAAGAGTAACTTGAGTGAATCATCGCATATCTTATGCGGCTGAGGTTTTGTACGTCTGTTGGGCTTCTTCATTTCCGAGCAAAAAACTGACGGAGGCATACAAGATACAGGATACCATACAGACGGTCAGAATACTACCACATGCCATATCAAACGCATGGGCTATGTGCCTCCACAGGAATCGATTCAGGTCTTGTCTCTGCGTCTCTTTTATCGAGACTAATGTCAAACCCCAGACAGCTTCGCTCTTGACTGACGTTGGTGGCACCCTTTCCAAATCTTTGTAGCACGTCATCTTCGTTGGTTCATGTGAATCTGTGTTTGCAGTGGGGGCATCATATGGGGCTGTTTCGCTTTTGTCATCATTGGGACCATAGAACTTTCTGTGAAACAAAGAGAAAGTAGTTCATTATACGGCACAAGCACTTCAGTCTGGCAAATTAAGAGTCACAAAGGACTAGTTTCTAAATTAACAAGTGTGTGAATCCATTGCAGTAGCGATCAAATGGCTCGCCTGTCGGAGAGATGACTCTTTGCAGAATATTAACAATATTTAATTTGTCTGCCTTTCGGCATGACAAGAAGAATAGATAATTATTGTTCTTTCTTTCACCCTCTCTTTCTCCATTCATTCATCTGGAGTTTGTGGTCGTCTGATTTTACAATTTACTATGAATAGCATCACGTCAAGCCTTCTTCCGTGTTCTGACCTGAGATGGCAACGCGCAAGGTCAAGAAAAGGTCAAGGAGTTAACCATCTTCTGTGACTGGTGAAAAGGATGTCAGGGAAAAGTCTCTTTTGTCCTTCCGTTGCTTCTCATCTTAAAAATGAGTTTTAAGAATGAGTTTTGTTCGACGTATGAGAGGAGAACTGTGTGCATGGAAGTCACAAGTCGTACATTTTGGACCTAATCGTGGTACGTATAATAACTTATTGATGTTCACATGCACAAGAATAGTGCAGGTGATGAAAGCAATAATCAAAAGTTGTATGTTGACAATGTGCTATATCCTTCACTAACGTCTATCAGAATCAAAGCATTTTGCGTTCGACATTCAAAGTCGGCTTTGGGTGTAGATTTCTGATTCGATATAGATTCGTTTAACCCCTTCTTTGCCAATGAGTCAAATGTGCACAAATTTCATACATACACCTATGGACAGGTAATAAACGGGAAACGCAAAGGGTTCAGAAACTTATGCTGACTTTGATTAAGGCCCTGCCACACCTTTCCAGGTAAGCTACGCGGGCTTGTTTGCGAGTATGGATTTTCCAGCACGCAGGAGAAATTTCTGCGGGCGAACAAGGCTGTTGGTTAGTTCCGTGCTTGCGTCTTACTACTAGCGGCATGCTATTTACCTGCTACTTGCGTGTATTCCGTGTAACCTGCATGAGAGCTTTGAAACCGATCCATTTTCAGCTACGAGCGACATACGGGGACTGCGAAGTGCCTGCGTTACAGCTGCAAAGTACCTGCGTGGGAGTTGCCTGCGAGATGCTGCCGCTAAGGGCCTCCTACTGGTGTTCTGCGTGTACCTCTGCGGGTAAAACCCCCGCGACTCACCCGGAACGAGTTTTTAACATGCTCAAGACCTTGTCACAACGTTTCTGGGGAAGTCTTGTGGGTTGACTTGCTGAGAAAATTTTTGCTACCCGGACCTCCCAGCAGTTGGTCCGCACCTGACAGTACCTAGAGCGTATCTCACCCGTAGTTGCCAGGAGGTGCGCACGCAAGTCCGTTTTACCCGTAGCCAAGTTTGGAGTGTGACCAAAACTTTTTCCGGGTGAGTCGTGGGAATTGCCAGGAGAGGTCCACGCCCAACGCCAGTAGGAGACCCTTGCAGCGGGAGCACCTCGCAGGCAACTCCCACGCAGGTACTTCGCAGGTGTAATGCAGGCACTTCGCAGTCCCCGTATGCGGCCAAGATAATGACACTCTGTGGGACTTCTGCCATTCATTCAGAGGAATTCCTTCACTGAGTTGTCAGCCCCCATAGACACGCCTGGCACGCAGGTCACACAGAATATATGCAAGTAGAACTTATTAACAGTAGAACGCGTCCAACACGTAAGACACATGCAAAACTCGCCCAAATCCTTGTCCGCCCTCAGAAGTTGTCAGGTATTCTGGAACATCCCCACATGCAACAAGCCCGCGTAGCTTGCCCTGAAAGGTGTGACAGGGCCTAAACATGGCTGCGGGTAAAAAGGATTTGCGTGCGTACCTCCGGGCGACTACGGGTGAGATACGTGCTAGGTACTGTCATGTACGGGTCATCAGCGGGGACCTCCGGGTAGTAATAAATTAATTTTTCTTCGCACGTCGCACGCAAGGCTTGCCCGGAAAGGTGTGAAACGGCCTTAGGATGTTTGACATTCTGCCGTTATGTATCATTGCGTTTATTGTTTGTAGGAATGATATGGAGTGGAGGGGCTGATTCCTTGGCATATAGAAAATAAACTAATGTTATCAATTTCATTTGATTTTGTTTGATCCAATTAGATTTCTTTTTTTTATCATACAACCACTAATGAAGAACTGAATGCTAATGAGGAAGCGACCATGGGAATGAAGAGTTAATAATTATGTACCCTTTAAAGGACAGGGCAACGACGAAAAAAAAAACCTTGCCTAGGGACTTCATTATTTCACAACAATTGCGAATATCATTACCCTTGATGTGTTTTGCTGCCATAGTCCGCAACCAGCAATACTAGATGAAGTTATTTCATTTCATTTTCATTTCATTTTATTTCATTTCCAACAAAAGCATACAATAGAATGTGACATTTGCAGATACAAAATTCGCCGGTGTTGAGATATTACTCCTTGTTTATAGAGCATGAAGAGTTGAAACCACTTCTAGATCAGCTCATATTCTAAAGAGCGCATCTTGGGTATAACCATGGACCTAATACAACATGGACTATTCACGGCAGTCTTTCTTTGATGTAATGATCGTCACCGACACATGATTATGTGCATCTTAATGAGTACATTCAGGTGTCTTGACAATAACGATTGTGTAATCATGTATTGTCACTAACAAAAGAATCGTTTCCCTCATTTCAGTCTTGTTTCGCTGATGTGCCTTTTTTCAGACGGAAATGTCTTTGAATAAATACAGATGATGAGGAGCAGCAAACCTGAGATCATTACAAATTTTGTGTCAAAAGATGGGTAATTGCACATTTTCTCACACCCACAAGACCTTGCCTAATGGCAAGATATATCTGTTCTCTACCATTACCGTCCCTTTTTGCTCTGGAATAAGCTGGAGAAAAGTGAAATATTGAGATCACAAATGACAATCATTCTGCCAAAATGTTAGCTTTCTTTCAAAAACTGCCTGCTTCTCCTAAGCAAAATTGTTCGATGTATGATTTCCTAACATGCAGCACAACTGCACATTCACTTTACTTGATTTTTGTGCGTTATTTTTGTGCGTTATTTTTTGTGCGTTATTTTCTTCTGCGCATATAGTTTTAGATTTCTCGAATCTCCGTCTTGTTCTTCTCCCGGCTTGCTGGCGGTGGCTGGGTACGCGTTATTTTTTGATTATTTTCTATTTTTGTGCGTTTATTTTTGTGCGTTAATCTATGTGCGTTATTTTCTTCTGCGCATATAGTTTTAGATTTCTCGAATCTCCGTCTTGTTCTTCTCCCGGCTTGCTGGCGCTGGCTGGGTACGCGTTATTTTTGATTATTTTTGATTTTTGTGCGTTTATTTTTGTGCGTTAATTCATGTGCGTTATTTTCTTCTGCGCATATAGTTTTAGATTTCTCGAATCTCTGTCTTGTTCTTCTCCCGGCTTGCTGGCGGTGGCGATCATGGGATCAAAACAGTGAAGCATGCTAAAAATGTCTTTGTGGCGATTTTGTTATGTGCGGGTGCATGAATTAATTAACGATACGATGAATGTCCATGTGTATTAGGTCCATGGTATAACAATCGTGTGAGTTCTTCGTTTTCCTCAACTTGCCTCATTGTACTCGAGGCCTCCCGCGCCACGAAAACACGGAGCAGCTGAAAGGACCACTTTGGCGGGTGTGACACGGCCTCGTGATTGTACACGTGAAGAACCATTACTGTGAGCATCACACTGCACACACTCAGGGCAATTAGTACAGAGAAGCAGGTCACTGCGGGAAGGAACGTCATACAGAAGCAGCTATCAAGTCGGGTACTTTTAATCGACTTCACAACAAACGTAATGTTTGTAAGTATCAGTAGAGCACAAGGACAGCATGCTAAAAGTGATGTCTTTTGCCTTCGATGGTTATGTTATTCATGTACCTTCGAAGTATGAATCGAAGTATGGCTTGAGGAAAAGGGAGGGGCAATGCGGAAAAGGTGAAACGTCGATAAAGAAATATTACAAGACTAAGAATAGTTTTCTGCAATTTTGATTTGCCAGAACTTTGTAAGTAATAATAACTGTCGGACACACTTTTTTTTAAACAGAAAACCATTTTTGTTTTAGAAAATAGGTCTTCCTTGTAACCATCACCTACTGATTATATTCACTTACTCTCATCATCTTTCTTTTTTCATGTTTGTTCATGATCTACATTCCGGGTAAATGAATTTCATTACATTTCCGCTCTAGAAAGAACAAAAGGGGGTAACAAAGCTGTGTTGGTAGTGATTCGCATTATTGGCATTTTTACAATATCAGTGTGATACTAACCCAAGATGGATCGAGGCTCCCCTATGGGCGGCATGTTGTCGGCTACGAGCTGCTGGAAGAGAATTAGGGCCAGGAGATTGCTCATGGCAAAGGTCACCTTCTCCCCGGACTCCGGATGGAGCCAGAAGCCGACGAGCATGAGGGCGATGAGGAAGAGGGACGGCACCACGATGTTGATGGTGTAGAAGGACGACTCGCGCCGAAACGTCAGGGTGTAGACTACGTGGTCGTTGGGCGCCGGACAGCAGGGGTACTTTATGCTGATGTTATTGACTCGGGTATCCTGGAGATTCCAGATCCCATTCTGCACGTACCTCTCTTGGCTGGCATCTTCGTCGGCCATGGCGTAGAAGTGCATCTGTGGAATAGGATTTAGAGTAGTGAGGTTAATGATTTGCATTTGCTTAGTTTTGAAGAAGAGAAACGAAAACATGCAAAACAAAATGACCGTATAATATATCATATCCTGATTATCAATTGGGTGCTTCCATTACTAGAGCTATATACCCATTTATACATAGAATCTAATTAGTTTTTGGCACCAACTAACTCCACTCTAAACAAACTCCAGACGCAAGCGCCACTATTGACAAGATTTAAGTGCTTTGACAATGATTTATCTCATGTGAAAAGTAGATTAAAAGAATGGTATAAGAAGTCTCTGATTATAGAGCTCGTCGCCTTCATTAGGTAGATGACTCCACATGCTCTTCCTAAACCATCCAAAGCACGGTAAGCGAGAATCTGCCATCCAGCCAATTAAGGCATCATTTGATTCATGACACCACCACTGTTTCGCGAACAGGAAGTACCCGTGTTCAATAAAAGACACGCATATAAGGTCTCTCTACTTCAGGTCTGCATATGTTTTTCTCATTGAATTATGGTTGTCAGTCTACTCGGTTGGACAGCTGTATTAACGGAATGAAAGTGTGCATCAATTCGTAATTTCTCTATGATGAGTAGCATGTGTGAAGTTTCAGACAGAAAAACCTAACACATTATCTCACATAATGATTCATTAGAATGTAATTTATGGTATTGGCCGTGACATGACTCACAACCCTTTCTTTTCCTTTTGATTCTTCATCAATTTAAAATCGATTCTTGTTTATCTAAAGTGACCTGTATTATGTACTATGGAGATGGCATAATACATTTTGGATCATTAATTGACATGATTCAAATCTAAAATTGATTAGACCTTTTGATCATCCAGAGTCCACGGGTAAAACGTCAAATTGCAGCGCTGTACGTCGTAGGGAAAGAACTCCACGTCGATCTTGCAGGCCGAGGTCGTAATGGCAGGAAACAGCCAGTCCACCCGGCCAGTGTACCGTACCGTCACGTAATTCTCTGCGATGCTAATGAAGTTTTTGTCGATACTGGAAGGTAGTCCGGAAATTACATTTCCATTAACCCTCTGTTTGCCAAATTAATTACTTGTCTGTGGGTTTGTGCGTAAAATTTGTGCTCATTTGACTCATTGGCAAAGAATGGATTAAGTGAGGAAAGTAGAAACGTGAATGTGTTGAATATGCAATGTGTCTTAAGAATGCACACGATTTCAAATTAAAAAAAAAAGAAAGGTAAATAAAGTTAATGCAAGAAAAGCCGCACGGGAGTGATATAGGAATGGCTGAAGAAATCTACCTTTCTCCCTTTTTTTTATATAGAAATAGTTTTTCTTTTCAAAATTCCATGACACCAAAGCATATAGTTTCATCGTGTCTTTGCTAATATAACATAAGATATGAACAAAATGTCCCTGTAACGTACAATGAAGTTCACTTAATCGTTAGGGCCCTGGGCACACATAAACGGAGCCGGTCATCGACCATTCTACGACCTCTGAAATCGCTGGGTGGCAGTTGGTTATCACAGGTCGTAAAAAAGGTTGTTTCTTTCTTTCTTTCTTTCTTTCTTTCTTTCTTTCTTTCTTTCTTTCTTTTTTTTTTTTCTGGGGGGGGGGGGGGGGGGTCGCAAACGGTTGTCAGCGGTCTGAGACCGGTCGCCGCGACCGCTTTTGGTCGGCTAGAAGTTTTCAGTGGTGTATCGAAAAAATTTTGCCAACGAACTGGTCGGGGAATTTTTTTATCTTGTGTTTCTTTTGGTTTGTAGTTGTTGGTTTCTCTCTCTCTCTCTCTCTCTCTCTCTCTCTCTCTCTCTCTTTGGTCGTGAAAAGGTTGGCAACTAGTCGCCGAACCGTTGCCAATATCTTTCGGATTGGTCTTCAGTGATTTCTGGTATTTGACATGAAGATTATTGGACTGATAGGCCACCATTTGCCAAGTGGCCGCCGACCAGACCACATGTATAAAAGTTACTATCACGTTTTTCTAGAGCGTCTGCGTCCACGTGCCGCGTCCTCATGTCAGCTACTGTACTACTTATCAGGGCAGAACCATGTTGCTTGGTTTCTCATTGGCGGGTAGTAGATTCTGCTCACTTCTCAGCAATTTCACACGTTTGTAAATCTGTAGCAATTGTTGCCGAGCCCCAAACCAATCGGCAACCCTGGCCCCAAAACAATCGGCGGTCAGTTGTTAGTGGTCCTCATGAAGTAGCCGACCAGTTGCCCACCATTTGCAAACCTTTCCGCGAGCAATGGTTGTCACAATGAAAATGACAATTTTGAAATCCACACTGCTCTGTTTTGCCTATCTTTAATAAATTGATAAGATTAGTATGTCAAACACATGTTTATTGGATTACAACCAGGAGTAAACACCTGTATTGTGTATGAGTATAGTGCCATTGATGGTGAACATGCTCAAGTGCCATTGATGGTGAGACTAATTAACATGATAATGATTGTCGTTGTTGTTGTTCGCAAACCGTTCTCAGAGCACTCGCCAACCGATCGTCGAATAGTTTGTAAACGGTCAGCAACTGGGCAACCGGTCAAAAAACGGTCAAATCGATTCAATTCAATTCAATTCTTATTTTATATCATTTTCCGCCAAGCATAAGTACATTTCACTCTGTTTGGCAACAAAAATATTATGGGGTTTGGTAGCCGATTGGTTGTTGATAGTTGCCATAAACTTTTTTTTATTGCTTGAGGTCGACAACCAGTCTGCGCGTATGCGTGAAAAGGCCATAAAACATGTCATCTACTATTCTGTTTTATCACGATTGCACAGAAAAAGAAATGTATACACTATGAATATTTTGCGAATAGGTTATTATACAGGTGACTGATATGATACAATCTCCTTTTTCAGTATATGTAAAGTGTGATTAATAAGGCATTGCACTCTGGGGCCTTCATTAATTTTGGAGGATTACATCTTTTATAGGATGAATATTTTCTCTTTTACGTTACTGATATTATTATAATAAACCTTCTTAAACATTGCAAATACACCACATCAACAGGAAGTTTATGGATTAAAAAAGCACAAAAAACACCATGTCTATAAATGAGGATTTGTGGCGCCAGCGAGTACTGCAGCAGGGGTTGATGCCCCGCAATAACTTGTTCCCATGAAATGATAATAATGTGTGTTTTCAGGGATGCAGTTAATTTTTACGCATTATGCGTCAATTGGTATAATAATTGTTGCAATTTCTCTTTTTATGCCTTTTCTCAGCTTTCAACGTGTTAAACTGCATTATGCGCCTGAATTACTACCGAGTATGAGAACCACACAATTTTGTTGTTTGTTATCTTTTCGGTCGTTTGCAAAACCATTGTCGGGCTTTTAGGCGAATGCCACCCGCTGCCGTCATGGCAACGATTTGGAGTGGTAAGAGCGTAGTCATACTTTTGGTCGAGGGATAGATCAGGGCGCCAAATCTCATCTATTTTTAGCGTGATGTTCTGGAGTCCCGAGTACTCTACCGGGTCCCACTGCAAATGCTCGTCCATCCATACCTGCAATTAATGAAAGTGATTGGCATAATGTAAATGGTCTGTCTAAATGCACGACCGGACTCAGATAAACGAAAGGAAAAAAAGCTATGGCATGGTTCCACATAATTATGTTTCATGGATGGCTTATTGTCCTACTACAGGAAGGCTCTGTATTTGCTGCAAATGTCTAATTACGCTTCGCGCTCGATTGCAGTTGTATGAGTGAAATTTTAGGCTTGAAATCACTGCCTTCTAACATGAATGACGTTTGCCATCTATTCAGTCTGACTGAAATAATGATGTGTCATGCCGATTTTCAAAGCCCTGTCTATAATATGAGACATAAAAGAAAGTGATGGCGACAAAAAGAAAGAAAGAAAGAAAGCTTTATATTAAGTTATGTGGTTTACGTATATACAATAAGAAGGAATATAACTCACCATTCTCATATTTGAACGGATATTTATCTTTTGCTGGGTTTGGTCCTGTTCGGCAATGAAATGAAAGCCAAAGAAATATTTGAAACGTTAACACACAAATAGTAGAAAGAGAAATGTTGCGAACTACAAACCTGTTATTAAATCGATGACAAGAATGAGCACCAAAGCTGTTTTTAAAAGACATTCCCTGATTCATTTGCCTGGTCTCCTTTGCAGTATTTTAGACAAAACGTAAAAGATCAATTATCGCATTTAATTTCATTGCACTAATTTCTTCATGAAATTGTTAAACCCCTAGTTTGTCATAAACTCATAAAATAAACGTAATGACTGATATCAACAGTACTGATTAAAATATTTTACAGTTGTTGGTCGTTGTTTCGGTTATAAAATATAACTCAGATTTGTCGCTTGTCAGCAATTATCATTTAAACACATTTTAAACACTTACAAGTAATCAGTGATTGTTATTTGTGGTGTCTTTACCCTATTTCATCATAATTATTTTCATGGAATAGTTAGAACATTCAACAAAATAAGTATGAGATCTTTGTTAAAAAATTATAACGTCTTAATTCATAGTAACGAAAGTGATGATTCCTAGCCTCGTGATATGACCTGTATAGAGGAACTATTTTGCTTCTTGCATTTCATTCGTTTATTTGTTCTGCTCCGTATCAGAATGTGACATAGTATCATTAATTAATAGCATGAACAGTAGGACAGGGACTAATAATTGATAGTTTGCACAACGATAACAACATTTCATTGTGTTTGTACACAGCAAGAACCGATGAGAAAGAAGGTGGGACAAAGGAACGTATGAAAAGCTGTAATTGTGAGGACCATTCTCCTAAATAGGGTGAAGCATTAGGTCCCAATGATTTCAGCTATTTCCAAAGCGATAATCAGCGCACGTACTGGGCATATCTAATCGTTTCTTTCAACATGCATCTCGGTTGAGTTTTGGGTCTATTTTGTGGCTCACGTGATGAAGTTATGTCTTCGACGGCTGCTATTTTTATTCCTCAAATATTATTCAGATTAAAGAGACTTCATACAGAAAAGGAAAAGGATATTGTGTGTCCACTTGAAGGCAAAACCAATAGTGAAGAAGGTTCAATAATGATGCTGTCCAAGCTAGTAGGTGCACGTCACGAGACCAACACCCGCGAGTCATACAGCCCACGAGTTATACAGCCAGCGAGCCATGCAGCCCATGAGTTACACCAAACAAACAAGGCCCACGAGACCGTCACATTAAACCCCTTGTTGTATCTGTCGAACTCATGGGCTGTTTTCGCCTCGCGTCAATCTCATGGGCTTTATTTGCCCAGTTTCGAACTCGTGGCCTGTATGACTCATACATGGGTGTCGGTCTCGTGGGATGACCCCAAGCTAATTACTTCATATCTACCTTAGCAAGTTTTAGTAAGAAAACCTATTTAAAACTGCTAAATCCCATAGTAGCCAACCGCTGGAGTAAAAATGACCGTCATTTTGTCTCTGGCGGAGATTCTGCTACAGGATCGAAAGCTCAGGCCCCTTTAGACTCCAGTAAATATTCAGTCTTGTCAAACGGACCTTGTCATTCATATCGCCGTAATTTATTTTCTTTGTCTTCTTCCTAGTCTGCCCCTTTTCAATCTTTTCCTAAGAAAGGATAGGTGAGTGTCACATACTTACAGTAGATTATAATAATCATACATGATATTATACATGATATACTTACAAAGTCTATGAGTTCGTATACCAGCATTCTGAAGAGTACGGTAACTGTTTGGGTATGATTTGTCACTGGCAATACAGATAATTCTCCGTAGTTGTTTTTGAGACATTTGACCAGGTCTTTTTCCGTCTTTGCGTCGCTGCTTCCTACAAAATTCAATGGACACTTAGCAAAGTTATCATCAAATCATCGTAAACAAGTAGGGTTTAGATTTTTTGATTACATTGTTTTGTTATATCGTACATTGATCCGGTTAGTACTAATTCTAACTAGACGTTTTACTCCTTTTAACTTTGATTGTTTATTTGTATTTATGTAACATGATTTTACATTTATATATTTGGATTGTACAGGACCTTAACAGCACTCACATGCTGATCTTGTTATCCTGTCAAAATATGTTGAAATAAATAAATAAATAAACAGATAGATAAATAAAATCATAATTTTCTTCCTGTTACATTCAAACTATATCCATGTAGCTTGACGTTTGATATTTCATTTAACCTATATTCTCTTCTCCTCTTGTTGTATTAATCTCTCAGTTTGGTAAGCAATGCAGTTTTTAGCATAAAACAGCGTTATGGTCTTGCGTCTTTTAAGTGCTGCGAAGATTTGCAGCTAACGAAATGTAATGCTTCTTTAAATAGCACACAGTTAAAGAATTTAATTGTGCTAAATCTAACTCATTTCATTTAACATGCAGTGTTAAAATATTTTAACATCGGTTTTTTTAAATTGATTCCATTGATTCCGTTAAAAAGTATAAAAACTTACAGAATGAATTTGTATTACATCAATCACATCCATTTCGTCCACGACTAAGAGGCCGGCGTATATTAAGATCAATTCTCAGTCATCATTGCTCTTCCATATTGAAAAAAAAATAATGAAGAGTGTCTCACGCGGGATTGACAAATAGCAGCATCAAAAAATGTGAGACTTGTGTCAAAAGTCACTGCAGCACTCGTCGTACATCTTGTAATGAGTCTTGTGAGACTTAATGGTATACTTATTGATAGAAAGTACATTTTGTATGTTTGCTGGAAAACCTTTCTATTGTATCTCTTCTTTTTGCGTTATTTGGTTTCGATCTCTTGTACAAAGTGTCGAACCAAACAACATTTTGCTACGAAAATTCAGACCAAGAAATGCACAAGGGAATGCATAAATTAACTAATGATACATGCGTATATGAAAGGGTGCCATTGCTTTATACAGCCTAGAAAAGATATCAATGAATAAATGTACCGAGCAGTATTTAGATTTTTAAAAAAAGCTACAGCAAGGAAAAACAGCAGCACCTTGTTCTCTCTGTCATAACTCAGATGATCTATTTCAAGCTTTACGTCTGTTAGCATCGATAAGAGGCAAACGAAGTCTATAAATGACGATCAAGATTTTGACAGCAGAAATTTCAGAAGAGCACTCTGATGTAATATCTTAAGGAAATGACCTTTCGTCGACCTTTGGTCTGAAGACATGCGGTAGCTCGAAAAAGACCATTTTGGAAAGGTACAAGGCACAGTTTTAACTGTAAAGATTGCTGTTTTGTAGAGTGTCATATAACGAAATATTAGCAGGGATTGTTTTTATAGGGGTTTTTTTCCTCATGCATAAGGTTTAGCAGGTACCATTAAACTAGCATTTGCTGATTTCGCTCCTTATTGCATTATGTTAAAATTGTTGTATACCTGGAAAACGATTTTTTTTTTGTTCTGTTAATTTCATAATCCTCTGTAGTATGTGTTAAACGAATAACCATATTGCATGGCGAAAAAATCATGCATTTATAATCTGCATGGAATCAATAACTTAGAAATGAAAAGGATATAACGACTGGAGTGAAACGGCATTTCATATTATGTACATAACTAGATTATCAGCCTTGCAATATAAATGACTTATCTAAGGCCCACGGTGAAATAGCAAATAATGCATGCAGTTACACCCGTCCATCTCGCAAACATTTTGGAAAATCAGGAGGACGCTGTCTCCTCGATATTTGTTCTAGCATCGCAAATCATGCTCTTGTTTGTTTTTTCAAAAACCCAAGCGTGTCTTTCCATAGATCGAGAAGAGAATAACCAGGACTCGTTCACATAATACAACACATACACACACACACACACACACACACACACACACGCACGCACACGCACACGCACTCGCTCGCTCTCTACTCTCTTTCTCTCTCTTATACACATGCCTACACACTCAAAGACTTTCATATACATCGCATCCATTCAAGTTACTTGTAATTCTATTGGCAGTATATCCGCTTGTTGCTAATAGTAATAGTAATAATAATAATGATGATGATAATAATAATAATAATAATAGTAATAATGTTATAATGATAATCAAGCTTCTATAGCGCATAAAACAAATTAAAGTTCCATATGCATACGCTTTACAATAAATCTTACCATTTTACTTTATCACAAAATATATTTGTCAAATTACATTCAATATGATAAAATGTAATCATACAACACACAACATAGACTGTAAAGATTTCGATGTACATGATCATAGACAAAAACTTTTACTACACAAATAAATAAGTCTTTAAAGAGAATTTGAATGAAACCAATGATACTAATGCAACCTATCAGATATCACATAACTAATGAGGGAGCCGGTGACTCAGCCGTTTCATAGACATTATCCTCTGAATACAACGTATCAAAGAAATTTGAAGCCTCGAGACGTTTTTCTTTTTCTTTCAAAAAAAAACACACACACACACACAAGTAAACACTTAACCCCCTGGTTAGAGTTTCGAACTCAGAGTTCGGATAGAATGATCAATTTCATTCACAGGAAACGAAGGCTTGTTAACATCAGGAGTTTCTACTTATTACTCAAGCATTCTTTTTAGACTTCACAATATATTGGCCAAATCACAAGAAAGAAATAAATGAAAAATGAACATGGGTATTTTAGTACATGATAAGCGCCAGAGGTTTGATTACCTATACACAACAGCCTAATACATCAACTTAGGGCTCTTCACAAAATGCACTTGGGTTTAAGAAAAAGGTAGTTACTTTTAAAAAGTGATATATAATATGATAGTAAAGCTTCTTTTATGCCATCCAAGTTATGTAAATGTACACTCTAAAAAAATCCGGGTCAGAACTGACCCGGAACTGGGTCCGTTGGGGTCACACACCGTTCCGGGCTAGAAATGACAAGTAATGGGGTCAGATATGACACCATCCTGAGTCATGAATTGGGTCAGGGTGACCCCATTCTTCATGACCAAATTCCAAGTCATTTTTTACCCGGAACGGGGTGTGACCCCAACGGACCCAGTTCCGGGTCAGTTCTGACCCGGATTTTTTAAGAGTGTACACATACATGCCCATACGTACACACACACACACACAGACACACATACACACAAGTGTATGTAAATATGTAAACATGTATATGTATATGATTATTTATACAATGTACTTACCAATTTAAATAAGCATTTATAATGTATCTTTCATAGACGTAAGGTGAAGTAGAAAAAGACTTAATATTGCCTAACATAAATATAATTCTGAAGTAGATGTTACAGGAAATGAGACAAATTAGACAGATCGGGGGTAAACTGATGCACCATCATCCTCACAGAACTTACCCATCGCATGAGTCGTCATACTTCTCGAAGAGATAACTAGAAGACACATGGCCAGTTTCAGTGGACTCATTCTCGGATATACGTGAGAGCAGACGCCTGAATCCCTCGGCTGAAACCTGCTTGACGTCCTCATAAACCTGCTGCGAGCTGATGTGAGTCCACTTATAAATGTTTACATCCGAAATCCACACATCTCCACTCTTCGCTTCATGAATCATAATAGGTAGGCACTGAAAACCTTTGCCTTGAAAGCGCCCGTTTCTGTCGCCCCCTCTCACTGTATTTTTTCCCCTCTCTTTCTGTCTCTCACTTTCCCTGTGTTTTTCATTCTCTCTTTATCTCTCACTTGTACTAAGGCTCTGTGATGGGGCAATTGTGTAATCCATATTTCCTTTTGTAGACGAAAATTGAATTTACAATAAAACTATGGCAGCGTTTGAAAATATTACGCCCGTACGTTTCCTGGCAATTTTCTTAAGCGCCGTATTGTTTACTCGATGGCAAGGCACGTGCAGAATGCTTTATAATTCGATCATCTGAATATTGCCATGCACTGTGCTGAGTCAACTGGTTTCAATCATAATCATATTCTTCGCAATTTTCCGCCGTTGTCTCGTTTTCTACTGTATAACAATCACAAAGTACTAAAGGATTCATACTTCAGACTAGGGTTGATGCGTATTCTGCAGCGCCATGCATGCTCTGGGTAAACTTCTTCAACGACCTAGTTTATCTAAAATTCACGCCTATGAATTGGTTTAATGACAACAATCAATCAAACACACACACACACACACACACACACAGACACACACACAGCAGAACACATTCACACATTATGTCAAGTCAAGCACGCGTAGTATGGTTGGATTTTTGTGAGCACATTTTATTTTAATCATATATTTTTCTAAGGGGAAATGATCATTGAATAAATAAGGATGTGCTGCCAACGTAATGTCTGGTCTAGTAAAGGCCTCTGATATAATTACGAAGCATCCTCCCTTTTAATTGCGTAATCCTCCCTCGCCCCAAGGAAAAAAAAAGCAGTATCTGTAACATAATTACATTGCAGGTACTGCTTTTTGGGGGATTTCGTTTTTGTCATTGTTCAAGGACCTCATATTCTAACACTATATAGCATAGATATTTGCACTTATTCCTCTGACGCCATTGACCCACGACCACAAAACACAATGCTTGTTTGTTATATGATAGATATCTCCATTAGCTTTATGGGAACCCAACACTCATTAATCTAAAGAGGTTTTCAAAGCGCGCACTTCCCAATGAAAACAACAACTAGTTTGGTGGTCTGAAGGTTGCCAATAACAAATTTTGACATCGGGCAAACCTATGTATATGTAGGCACATTGCAGGATCATACCCTGATACTAGTAGTCCAAAATAATTCATTTGTTCTGAGTAGCAATGTAATTTATGTGAGGATCATAACCTTGACTGTGGCGGCAAATTAGCTCAGTAGAGCTCGAATGGTAAATATTGACTTTTTATTGCAAACATATGAATCAATGAGAAATTACTACGAATGGTCAATGAATATTTGCTTTCTAAATACAAGTAAGATTTTGAGGCAAGTCCGTGGTCTCAATGTACACATACATAAGATTATCACAATCGATATGTACATCTGAAACTGCATCCTGTAAAAATGCACATTGATTGAGTAGAATGAGTAAGGTAGTAATAAATATTAAAAGAAGACATGATAAACTCAACCAATGCACCATTTTGTTTTTCATGAGGTCAAGATGACAGATCACTTTTGTTTTCTTGTCTTTTTTTCAATACCATGGTAATGCTTTGTTACTGCGAAATGCCATCACGAGAGTACCAGTAGTCACTGTTTCGTTCATCGCGGACGTGGACGGCGTGGTGAGTGAAACAGTCGTGCGTCTTTAGTTGGCACTAATCGGTCATTTTAGACTAGAGCCTACTGCCGTTTCAAACGCTGCAGTGCACGGTCACATGGGCGTGTTCTCACTAATTAACGTGACATTGGGCTATAAGCAGACAGGGTGTTTAGGCTGGTAGATGCAGTCTCGGGACTAGTCATGCTATCATTCTTCTCCGGTTTCCGGTGCTCCATACTATTGCTTTTCTTTTTAGTATAAACTCTGGTAGTCTGTAATCATGCTTGCTTCGATCCTCTGGTATATACGTCCCTTCTTTATCGTGAACATCGTGAATGCGTGAATATACCACAAGTTTTCTTATGTTCATAAAGGACTGATGAATATAATTATGTCACTAAGGTTGTATATTGTATTTTCTCCTTCTCTTTTCACAGAGCACTACTGTTTGGACAAATTGTTCCGAGTGATACAAACAGAGTTCTACCAGAACATCAAAACAGTGATATGAAGATAATGTTGTAAAAGATAATGTAACGTAGGGTGATACTTCAATATACCTGGGATAAGGGTATTTCGGCCATAATGCATTCACACCTTAAGAAATGAATTTTATTTGTCAGTTTATATAAGTTACTGGTTATCAATATTTACATCTCTTATGCAGCCGTGGCTTTTCGAATGGAAATCGAATTTGAGGACGAAAAGGTAAAAAGGATAGAGTATAATATAAAGAAATACTATAGAATTGACTCAATATCAAAAGAAAACATAACCCACATTTCTTTTTATTTTTCCTCTTTATCTGTTGATATCGTAAGACTCTCATCGTACTATCTATAGCCATTGTGATTCAGTTTCATGACGAAGTTGTAGAAATTAACCCAGTTTGCATACGTAGGGGATCCAGACCCGGTAAATGTTTATTTGATCAATAAATGTCAGCCGTTTCATGATGTTTGAATACCACGATAGCACTTGATTGGACAAAATGCATTACTTTCAATAGATGTAGCATTCAAGGAATTCAGCATTTGTTTGAAACCGTCTTAGAAATACAGGATGAACAATCAAAGAGAGATTAGCAAGAGCTTTTGAGAAGTTTGACATATGCTCATCTTAATCAAATTGATATTAAAAGATGAAACTTGCCGACACAAGACAATAGGAATCAACCTTTCAAAGTGACAGCTACTTTTGATTAAATCGTTGCGCAGTATTATTTTATATCTCTTCGGATTTAATTCTTAATTGCATCTCTGAAAAACTCGAAATAGAAATGCATATAGATAAGAAAAAGTAAATTTCTTCACGTTGATTTAGTCGATGAACATGGAATCGTCTTTGCTTGTTCATGTGCCTTTGTACAACACAGAATCATAACTTATCTGAAGACCTTCTTTAATAAGAAAAGAGATATAGTATGTTTCTCTTATGTCACTGTGTAATTTGAAATGACAGTGAAATGCCCTGAATATTAAAATAACTTAAAACAAAATCATTATGAAAGACTAATACCAATGATACACATACAATGTAGGAGTTTACCATTTGAAACTATCACAGAGCAATTGTGTTCAAATATAGATGTACACTGTATCATTGTTTTGAACACTTTTGTTCTCTTTTAAGCTTGTACTGAAAATGAATGAAATCCCATGTTTTTCAATCGGCTATTATATGCGAAGAAGACATCACTGAATGCGTTTAAATATGTGTGACGGTAAGTGTATTTCAGTTTCTATGTACACCATGGGTCCGATAGCATAGTAGGCACCGAACAAAACAGTCCGCATCATTTACATTATCTTTTTCGAAGGAGAGTAAGCAGTCATTGGGAAGTGGTCGAGAGCGAAACCTGAATCAACCGAACGGGTTTGAAAAGCTCACAGTAGCGTATATCATACATCCCATCATGCAGAAAGTCAGTAGTGTGCCACAAAAGGAGTCGAATGCTATGGCGAACTGCTTCCAGAGAAAGCTGTTGGATGCCGTCTCGATGTCCTCGGTCTCACCCTCTGCAACCGTCGCTTCGGCAGCGAACTGCTGCTCCTTGGAGCACGGCAGTGACTCGCCGGGAATTTCGTGAGATATGGTAGACACTATGCCGTTTTCACCGATTTTCGCTTTGCCATAAAGCTTTCTGTAAGAAAAAAAAAACCCGTAAATAATGAAGCAGCAATAAGGAGTATCGAAAGTGTCTTAGCTGGCAGTTTGTAATAGGAACCCATTCTCGATCTCTTTGAGTCTTGTACTTCCGTTCATGGCATATCTTTTTATGTCTATTAGGTATATGTCTTTTAGGTATATTTGGCACACATATCAACATTCAGGGTCCCCAATATAAATTTAAAGTCGCATTAAAAACAAACACATTAAAACATTAGGATAATCACATACATACATACAATTTTATAAAGAATTTGAAATAAACATATATATTCCAAACATTGTGACACTTCCCTTTTTTGAAGGCGAAAAGGTATGTGAGCACAAGGGTCATTCATATGCTAATCCCCCTATAACTCTGCTTACAATATTAGCTCATGTGCACATTGGTACATATTTATCTTTTTTTTCTCTCTCAGTTGGTTAGGTACTTCACTCGTTACCAAGGCAGCATAATGCATACGCTCACCCGATATACAAACTAGGTGGCCAGAAAGGTCTGTGTATTGACACTTATAAAGGCAGGCATACATGCCATTGTTATGTATTGAATGCGTGAACAACTTTTTTCTATCAATATTGCCAAATACCAGGTTTGCTGTCAAGTGGAAGTGCAATAGAAAGCACCCTTTATACGGATTACATGAATACATGGAACGTAATACTATTAATTGTTATGACGTGCAAACTTATGCACTATGCCGCTTTGAAAACGAGTGAAGTCATTTGTACCAGTGTGCACCTGTGCTAATTGATTTGATTTGATTTGATTTGATTTGATTTGATTTGTTTTATTTTCTCCGTATGGCATCATTTACAATTCTTTTTTATCAATATTATCAAACATATGATACTCGTTATAGCTAGTTTATACAATTTCAACAATTTTCATTACATATACATCTGTGACATCATTACAGTACATGTGTTACGAATTACCATACAGAATGTTTACCAATAATAAGCTATAAGCTAGACCCTTTGGTAACCGATGATACAATACGTTAATGCAATAAGAGAAAAGGGGGGTCCAACATGATGCTCGTGGATAAGAGGGATAATAGGAGAGACAGAGAGAGTCAGACAGAGATGAAGATGATAGAAACCTTCTGATACCAGGCTTGCTAGATCAACTCACAATACATACATACATACATACATACATGTACATATATGATTTTAGATTACAGTCATGTATTCACGTACAAACAGACATGATACATAAGTGTCGCTATTGCCAAATAAGTTTACATTGAATGATGAATAAAAGAGAAATAAGAACAATTAAGAAGTATACACATATAATTGTGAAATGACTTACTGGGATTGCAGCAACTTTTTTTTTCGGGAGACGGGGAGTATTTGCAAATGATTCACTTTTGTGCCCATATTTTTTATTCGATTTCAATAGATGAAGTGTCAAAGTGTTTGAAATTGATCTTTTTTTTCAATATCTTTTAAAAGTTGTCCTAGCCATGAGCCACCTAAAGAGTGGTTAGTTAAATACTTTTTGTGAGGTATATATACGTATATATAATAATGATGATAACAATAACAATAGTAATAGTAATTAAATGATTTTTGTATATATGTGACCATGCACCACAAAACCAACAAAACGTTGCATGCACTGATTTTGTGTTAGGACAGAAAATAGGTGAAATGTGTCAACCCAGCCATTCTTGGGTTTTTCATATTTTCTGAAAGAGCAAGTCTTTTCCCACAATTTAATTAAGTTTGGGATCATAAAACGAGCAGTTTCCTTGAACATTTTTGGAGAATAATGTGATTAGGTGTGTGTTCTTTTCATTTCTTAAGAACCCTGCCCATACTCTTTACTTTCAACTCTAATAGCTTTAGAAAGGGTAATGCTACTACTTTGAAAATTGGCGTTAATTATTTGCAGAATGTGCTAATAAAGTATGCTTAATTTCCGTAATCTGATAATTCCTTGTTGTTGCTCTTGTGGCTTACGTCCAGTTTTTTCTTCCATTCATCGCACAGATAGCACGGCTCGGTAAAGACTAAGCGTTTGAATAAACCCTTTACTTCAGAGCCTCTTTTTTTTCATTTCACACTTTCGAGAGTATGTGCTTTCTTTCCAGTATTAGGATAGGTTAGGAGAGTCCATTTGAATTGAGTTATACATTATTCTAAAGCTTAGGGTCTACTCTTCTAGAATCTGCTCTTAACTTAGTATCCATATCAGGCGACTTTTTGTTGGTTTTGTGATGCACGGTCACATAGGTATGTCTGTATGTATATATGTGAGTACATACTAAGTACTATATATATATATATATATGTATATATATATATATATATATGTGTGTGTGTGTGTGTGTATATATATATATATACTTATATATATATATATACTTATATATATATACATAAAGAGAGAGAAAGAGAGATTCATATGAAGTACGAAGAGGCAGACAGAGTAGATTTATGATAAGCAAGGGAGCAATGTACCTAACGAGCCTCCTTGATCTTCTACCGTAAAACGGTTGGACGAGTCTCATCGCCCAGTTAGGAGGAGGGGATTCCCCGCTGTGATGGTACATGCGCAGAATCAACACCGTGAGGAATACGGAGCATCCACTTAGGGCGATCAGAAGGAAGAAGCACGTGACTAATCAAGGAAAAAGTTGGAAGTTTATAGAGCAAATTAGACACATCGTAAAACACGTAAAATTACATATGGATAGCCGCAAATCGACGCACACACACACTTACGAACCTCGAGGATTCACCATTAGGCCTCAGCTTTGTTGTTTTTGCAAGTATTACACACTAGAATATGTATTATGGTTACGCTACTTCAAATATATGAAACATAAGAAAATTAAAATCAAATTACATCAAAGAACACCCCAGAGAAGCTGGTGTTATCGTTTCGAAAGTATTATCTATTTTGTAACCATCAAACGTTTTGCCGGTGGTTTCGTTCATTTAATACGAATACGTGTTAAAACTTTCATCACACACTGAATTTTACAAGTACAGTGTAATTCATAAGTTTATTCTAAAGTACTCAACACAATCTGCAAGTCTGCAAGAATCTTCAGCTTATTGAAGGAGGGAGATTAAACTTAACCAGAAGAGGAAGAGGTAGAAGAAGAAGAAGAAGAAGAAGAAGAAGATCATGATGATGATGAATTCTGAATTTTGATATTCCCAAGGTCCTCCGTGCACTTGAACTTGCCTAAAATAGATCTGGGTTTTCCGATGGGCGGCATATTATCTGCTACCAGCTGCTGAAAGAGTATAAGCGCCAGCAGGTTGGTGACGGTAAAGGCGACCTTCTCGCCGGAGTCGGGATGCAGCCAGAATCCGGTCAACATGAGCACAGTAAGGAAGATGGCGGGCAGGACGATGTTCATTACGAAGAAATCTGACTCCCTTTGGAATGTCAGGGTGTACATAACGTGATCATTCGGGTACGGACAGCATAGGTACTGGACGCTGACGTTTTCTGGCTTGAAGTCAATGAGACTCCAGACGCGATTTTGGACGTAGCGCTTCTGCAATGCATCTTCATCATCTCTCGCGAAGAATCGCATCTGGGTGTGTACATAAAAAACAAAAGATTGATATAATGTATGCCCCTTATGCGAGATTTACATCAGAAAGTATCATTTTTCTTGAGAATATTTTTTTTTTCAACACGAGTAGCTGTCGAGTGGCAAAAGTCGACAGAAGCGTCAGGTGAAACTGGTTTGCAATCTCGTGAATCATTGAATACTGTCGGCGCCATATATTTTGATATCAATAACAGGCTAAATTTCTGAAGATAACCCGACGAGAAAATGGAAAGTGGAAAAATGTAAGTATATGCAATAAGGAAGTAGCAGCAGACCAGAGTGAAATAAAATTCATCTGCAGGTGACACTCTTACACAGAGTCACTCCTACAGAGAGACAGACAGACACACACACACACAAACACACACACGACAAAAACCATGATCACAACTGCAAGCGCAACGAGTTGTAACCAGTAAATATTATGTTAAAAGCAGCATCGGCTTCCGTTCAGTTTTATGCAATTGTAAACCAAGAGAAAGGGATGATGGAGATGAAGGGAATATGTTACCTTGGATTCATCCAGCGTCCAGGGGTAGACGGTGATGATGCACTTCTGCACATCGAATGGAAAATATTCGATGTTCATCTTGCAGGCTGTTGTAGTAATAGCAGGAAATAACCAGTCTACAACACCTGTATGCTGGACCACAGCATATGTGTGCTTTTCTGGAAGGCTAATGAACTCCCTCTCAACACTGCATAATTAGAATTTTAGAACACACAAACACAAGATACATACGCCATTATTTAGTACTGTGTTTTAATAAAAATCGTAGGCAAATACAAATATTTGATATATATTATACACTGCACTACCTCATACATGCATCCAAAGAAGTATATGTGAGAGCGATGCTAAGAGCACCTGCAAACTCTGATCGAGCTCCAATCTAAATCAGTTTGCTGTTTTCATATCTACCCAAGATAACTAGCTAAAATAATATTTAATATTATGGAGTAGAATAGCCCATGCACATCGGTTGTATGCCAAGTGCAAAACAAGTGAACATGCACTAAACATAGCCATTTCTCCCAGTCTAAAAGAAGGTGAATGTCATTTCCACGTAGGCCCCTAATCGTAAAAAGATGAATTGACACCTGATATCATTCAAATCGTGACACTTAAATATTGATTCCCTTTCACACCCATACACTACTTCGATGATGTAATATATTTCTCTGGTTTCAATTAGTCGACACCTACTCTTCGTCGATGACGAAATCTGGTCTCCAGATCTGGGACAGCTTCAGCGTGATATTGTACACACCACCGTATTCGTCTGGGTCCCACTGCAGATATTCGTCCGTCCATATCTTATCCAAACACACACACACACGTGCACACAATTGGAGATGGGAGAAGTTAAGTAAACACAATAATGCACGGATTCTATTCACATTAGTGAGTTTAAGATCTGCCACGCAAACGCTAAGACGACGCAGTTACCCGGCTTGAACAATGGAAACGGCTGTCCCGAGCATGTGCAGAACACCATATAGCGTCGTCATTAACGTTCGCGTTGCAGATCTAAAGCTCGTTATCGGTAGATATATGTAAAGGTGACATTTATAACTTTTTCTTCGGTGTTATGTCACCTTAAACTGGTGGACCTTGGCAGTCAGGTCTTTTGTGAACATTAGCGGGGAAGTTCTGAACATGATAGAACACCAGGGGCCCGTTGCATAAAACTTACCGTTGAATTTCAATGGTAACTACCGTCAAAATTAGGCGTCACAGCCAATCAGCATCAAGGATTATAACATTTACCGCTAATTTGAAGACTTACCGCTAGAAAGGAGCGGTAAGTCCAGCGGTAAGGGTTTTATGCAACAGGGGCCAGAACTGCTTAAGTTGTACAACTTGGATTGATGGATTATGGTAGAATATTTCTGTCATTAGAATTACATTATACACATCTTACAAGGGCCGCTGAACTGGGGGACTGAGATTACACCCCTCCCCCGCCCCATCCACACCCCCCCCCCTCTCTCTCTCTCTCTCTCTCTCTTTCTCTTTGGGCTTAAAAACGCTAACAAATATCGACAAAAAAAAAACTTGACAAATCACACAATGACATTGTTGGGGGATGGGGTATAACTTTCCTTCATTTGATAATGATATGCATAGAAACATATTGTGGTCTAAAGCTCCCTATCACCGGTATTTTTATCCATGAGCAAGATACTTTATCCCCAACGCTCTTTCTACCTGGATGCCAATGGGTATCCGTAAATAACTACACGTTGATTGCTCATAGTCAGTACTACATAATATCAGTATCAATCCCCTGATATCCCTTACTTTTGGACTTCTACTAATTTAAATAGGTCTGCACCCACTGTATAGCACCCCCTTGCTCCGCCCCTAATGTAATGACTCTCTGGCTTTTTAGTGATGTAATTAGCAGTGGAGTCAGGTGAAACAATTATTACAAAGCCTAAAGTTATGCACCTTACCGTGACTAATGCATAAACTCATAATAACAGAACAGGTCTTATAGAATAACACCTCAGCATGATGGCCACAATATTGCTGTTATGGAAAATGAGGATAGAGAATATGAAAAAAAAAAATAGGTGTGGGATTTCATTTATTATTTTTTTTTTCGATTGTGAGCCAGCGCACCTGGTTATGGCAAGCTGCATACACTTAGGTAGTATTGAGGGGTAAAGCTTAAGTATAGATGCAGGAAATCGAAAGGTTGAACGATTAAAGAAAACAACTTCTGATTCATGGTTTATTTCAATCAAACTATACCCGAATTTTGTGATGTAAAGACCTATTCATATCAGCAGAACTCATCACGGAAACAAGGCCAGAATAATACTGCGTGTTATGTTTTGTTATCATCATTATTACCAGACCTATACCATCAGTATCATTAATTATTGACCACCAGCGGTATCAGAGCAATTTTCTTATGAAAAAAAAAATATATATATAATGTAAATGGCCACTGTGTAACATGTCGATACTCAGGATATGAAAAAAAAAATTATCATAATGTGTGACATACCAATCTCATATTTGACCGGATGGTGGCCTTCTGCTGAGTTTGATCCTAGGGATGAAATCACAAAGAATTAGCTTGTTATAGTTTGGTAAAGATTATCATTCATGCAGATGCACTGGGAAACAATAATAAAACGCAGACGTGCACTCTTCTCTTGCGTGAATAATTGTGTGGTTTTTTTGTGTGCTTCCACTCAAAGACTCAGCTTACCTAATTATCTCACTAATGGGACGTCATACTGTTGTAATGTTCACCTGATTGCTGTTTGCACATTCCACTTCAGCAGGAATTAAGTTTTCAAAGAGCATGGACGGTGTAATCATTTATACCGTGGGCCCACTAAATACAATATTTGTGAATTGGTGGCATGAATTAAGTTCAATAAGGGCAAGGAAGGTGTAATTATTCATACCGTGGGCCCATTAAATACCGTATTTGTGAATTAGTCACATAATTGATTCGTTCTTCATGACGTGCGTTGTTTCCCCCACTACAATAAAAAATGAGGGATCATGGCGTAAGAGCAGGATATCACTTTTTAAATCTTTCTTTGTCTGTCCGTACATTCATCACTCAATAAAATGCATGAGTGGTGGCATGAATAATCCAATCAAGCACTTTGCAAGTCATAACGGTGGAACCCTTTCAAAACACGTCATGACATTATAGCTAAAACATACAATGCAATGACGACATAATAGGACGATGACGCGTGATATTTAAAGTATGATCATGGTTTCATATTGGCAAGGCTTTTTTTTTTTTTTTTGGGTACATCCAAAATGTGAAAGTGTAACAAATAGAACGTTGACGGCGTGACGGTGTGCATCTTAATGTACAATCACGTAATCTGCATAATATGATTATAGCAATGTGAATAAATATCGATTCCCGTCAAACTAATCAAATAGACGTGATGGCACGGAAGTCTGTTTGTGACGTATTCTTTTCATGGTATCGATTTCATGAGGAGTGAATCGTATTTGCGATATCGCCCGATGTCTGTGCAAATGTTTGGATAGAGTGGCTCTGTCCTGTGAAGCATCATGGAAATGTAGCGGGGTGACGAGCATGTGGTGTGAGGCGCCTCCAGACTCACGTGATATCTGACATGCGTCAAATGGGTTTTTGTTGGAACTGATAGTCAAAACATTCACTTTTCATAGATTTAAATGTGAATTTTACTTGATTTTAATTATCATCATCTGTATGCCATTGGGTTGTATTGTCATCAATTTTAACCAATATCATCGAACATTACACTTTATGGTTATTTTGTACAATTTCAACAATTTTCATTACGAATATACATCCATGATAAATGATTACATGCGCCTGATATCAATTTCTACATAGAATATTGTTCCCACCACAAGCAGAAAACATGGCTCTTTGGAAACGATGACTCATCGGTTAGGGTATGCCCTCTCCGACATCTAATTTTACCTTTATATTTTCTGTGCAGAGATGTAACATTTGGTATCGCACATCCAAATTTATCATGCGCTTTTCTTTATAACTCCACAGACATAATCTGACGTCATTAACTTTTCCATGATGCATCTAAGTTTTCCTAGTGGTTCTCAATCACTCATAGGCCTGTCTGCAGGGTTTCTGGTCCCGTTAAGTGGCAAATTTTATCAAAATATTGTAATTAGTGGCATCAAAGGACACTGAGAATTCTACGGGGATATACTAATGTATATCATAATCTACACTTTAAACTTTTGGGAATTACAGATAAGATGAGACAGTGACAATTTTTGCAGTATGTTTCTCTGTGACTGTACAAATCATTGCTCGGCAGACAGTTGTTTATTAACTTTACATTGAATTACATCAACAAAGGAACAGTACCTACGTCACCAGTTTCAAAACCAACACACGTGAAATTAACCTTTGCTTTTAAATAATCATGTCGTGGTGTCGGACACACGTCAATGTTATGTTTGTCAGTAAGGTAGTAATTGAAAAAAATACATTTAGAGATTAAAAAAAAACACTTGAGATTGTATTAACGGTTTATTTTCATGCTGAATGTGTGCTTTTGACAAAATGATGGGAAAAAAATGAGATCCGCCTGTAGCTCTGACGTATGAGTGATTCTAGCAGACATTATGGCAACCATTGTAATATTTACAGGCGTGTTTTGAAATTCTTTTTTTTCCCTATCTCTAAGACTTCAACAATAACGTCGCATGATAAATTCTCAATCCCATTAGTACGTCCTTGTTTTCATCTTTCTTCCATAATCCTGCAATTTAAGGTGTCTTATGCCTGGTGTCAATAGTAATTGACTGTCAATGGTTGACAAATCGAACCGAACATTGTACAAACTAGCATAATACCTGGCCTCCGCATTTGGCTGCGTCATTATATTACGTCTGTCGGTGGTTAATTTGCCTCACGGCCTTGTAGTTATTCAATTACTTGAAAATATCGAGTTTTACAGTTAATAGTGTCGAGTGTAGGTCATGTTTTCAGATACAGGTCAAAGTGTGAGGCCCATAACTATGATAAGAGAAAGGAAAAAGAGACAATAGCGCGATGGCACAAAATGTACTTTTGATTACGGGAAGGTACAAATTTCCTTTTCAGAACTAATCATATCTGTGCAGGTCGTCAACTCTGAAAATGCCTAGAAGTGCGAGTTTGTATATCCCCTGCGTGTATTCCAGATGAGTTTTCAGTGTATGATTTAGATTTGTGTTTGCACCTATGCTTCAACTTGCTTTCTTCTGGTAGCTTCGTCGAGACCTATATACAACACTGCATAAATTCTTTTAGGGTCTACTATTGTCCAAGTCCACTGCAGTCAGTTGCTGTAAGATGCAATCAAAACACATTGACATACTGTGGTACAATACTCTCTGCTTATTGTTGTGTACATAATACTGGCATAATTATGAAATGAACGATCACAGCCTATGTATTTGTGACTAAAACTACTAAAGTACAATATGAACCATCATTGTTTTTGTGCCTAAAACTATCAAAGTGCAATATGAACCAACACTGTATTTGTTTGTTGTTGCTGTTTTGATACATCTTTGTTTGGTATTTTGTATAATGTGTCGAAATAAAGGAATCAAAGAATGGTGAATACAAGTAAAGATGATGATCAATATAATGTCAAATGTTGTCAAATGTAGTCAAATGTTCTCCATTCAGAAACCTCCATCCTTTCGCTCTACAAACTCACCAAGTTGATGAGTTCATAGAGAAGCATTCTGAAGTAAACGTAGACAGGCTGTCGATGGTCCAAAACGGGGCGCACGGATGTGTCTCCGTACTCTGACAAAAGATTCCCGACTAATAACTTCTCTGACGTCACGTTTGCCTTTCCCGTGCATGTCACGTTGTTTTGACTGTCTGCTGCTTAGAGAAAAAGAGAATACAACAAACGTACTCTCTAAAAAAAAATCGAGTGAAAATATCCACTCTTAAAGGAGTGAATACAAAAAAAGAGTGAATTTAGAGTGAAATTGGAGTGAATTTTGAGTGAAAATGTTCATTTTCACTCATTTTGGAGTGACCTCAAGGATCACTGGAAGATTTTGGAGTGATCCCTGAGGTCACTCAAAAATGAGTGAAAATGAACATTTTCACTCAGAATTCACTCCAATTTTACTCTAAATTCACTCTTTTTTGCATACACTCCTTTAAGAGTGAATATTTTCACTCGATCTTTTTTAGAGAGATTATATTGTGTATATCGTGCATAATTGTAATGCAGCTTCTTCCATTGCAAGGTTGCATCTGTGTGTGCATGATTGTGTGTGATTGTGAGTGATCCTTGCTTGAAAAAGTCTTCAGGAAGTAGCGTGCAATTTTCGCTTCAACCAAACGTGACGCTTGTCTGATTTTAAGAGAATTTTCAGTCGTTCTGTCACATACCTTACCCTTATAAGAAAAAGCATACCGCACCTTTATACCTAGGCGACGTGAAACTTTCGTTTACCATAGGCAATATTAATTTACTCTTTAAGTATCAGTAACAGGAACTACGGAACACATTTCTTACTTTCAAGACTTATCAATAATGTTATCATTGAATGAAAACGGGCCGAAATAATGCCTTTATTCAAACATGATAATGCAAGTAAACCCGCTTATCAGACATATTTCTACACTGCCGATATCTTCGATAATTCTCGAGAAGTTTCTTTTTTAAACAAGCATTATAGTGTTCACTTAGATGTTAATGACTTGGTAATGAAAGGCCAACATTGTTTATGACCGGAAGTTTCCTCTGACACGGCTGTTTTTTTTTTTGTTTGTTTGTTTGTTTTTTGTTGTTTTTTTTGGGGGGGGGGGGGCTTTTTATTATTACAAAATGCACGCAACCACAGTATACACTGGTCAAGTTGTTGTTGCTGTCACTCTTGATCGTAAAGCATTATATTCAAATTATGATAACAAATATTGACAGAGACCTACAATCCGCGCTCTGCTGGTATATTGCCATTTCAAACTGTTGAATATTCATATGAAATAAGAAATCCCGAGAGCACTGGATAATGATGAACCGAATAATAATAAATAATGATGTCTTATACACCCAGGCTATACTCTTCAGTGTTGCCACTGCTCTACCAGAGGGCCCTGCCATTTTTACCATCCTAGCGTTGCCAGGTGCCCATTTATACACCTCGGTCGAGACGGACATTGTGGGTAAAATATCTTGTACAAGGATGTCAGCACTGGGCAAGATTCGAACTCGGATCCTCCAATTAGGAGTCGAGAGTCTTATCCACAATGCCACAGCGCCCCCAAAACGTAATCATTATATTGGTAATCAATGACATGGGATATTAAGTTGTTCGTACAAATTATAGGATATCGGCGTACTCCTTGGATTCACAAAAGCACTCTAAAAAACTGGAATTAAGTAGTATTGTTTATTGATCTCCCAAATTTGTCAAATTATCAAGCGCGATTGGGTGTGACTGAAATAGTAGAAAAAGGGGTGCATTATTGCCTTATTCACAAGGTTTGATAAGCATAATGGTTTACATTCAAATATAGAAATGCAATGTAATAGGCCAAAATATACTATTCAATGAAATAACAAATTGCGAAAAATTCGATTAATAATTAATACATATTATACAATTAATTACATTATATTACTTATTCTTTTTCAATAATACCTAACAACTCATGCAAAAAACATATTCTGTCTTGTCGTAAAAGTAGAATAGAGCAAAACGTATAATCAATGACTAAAAGGGAAAAACCAAATGGGAAATAACTGGTGCTGAATAGTTTTGCAAGAATATGGCATGTTATATTCTTTTACTTCTTTCCATCGCCTATTGCGTGACAGCAACAAGAGCATTGATTGCAGTGGTCCCAAGGGTATTTTATCATTTACTAGAAAGACTGACTTCCATTAAGGCAGTCTATGCCTATAACACATCGTCTGGTGCCTCACGGGAGCAAATTTATCCGGACGTAATGATGATGAAAAACCACTTAGCAATTAATCAGCAGTTGACTAAACGCTTCCTACATTCTAAACGCTGATCGCACTTCGGCATGGTGCAACAAGGGAGTTGGGGAGGGGGGCTGTCATAGAACTTATATTTGCAAATATATCATTTAGAATTGTGCATTGAAAACATTTTTTCTTACATGTACAGATCTTACATGACTTAATGATTCAAATTACGCCATGTTATTTGTTCACATTGTACATACGACGCACATATTCGTAAAACTCTTTTGAGCATGCGCAATAAATGTAAGGTTTAAAGTATTTACATATTTTATGAACAATAATCTATATACAGTTGAACCTCTCGTATCCGGACAAGTCGGGACCGGGGCTCGTCCGGATATGGGATTTGGCCGGATACGGGAGACTCAATGCTTTATACATGTAGAGTCTACATATACATACACATGTACTGATGTAGCCCATTGTAGTACCACATGTAGTAATGTGTATACTGCAACCTTTTCATTGTTACACACAGTAACAGACCCCAAAATAGAGGTTCGTGTTTGCAAGAATGAAATCATTTTCTTTTATAAATTCTTGGGATGATTTACCTAAATAATTATTAAGAAATGTATCCGTTGGGAATCCCCCTTTCCTCCCGTAATTATTAAAAAAAGATTAAAAAAATCACGGCGAGATTGCGTCCGGATAATAGAGAGATCCGGATAAAGGGAGGCCGGATAATAGAGGTTCAACTGTAATCACATAAACACGCACAGACACGCATCATGCACACTCCGTTTGCATATCGTTTTGATGAATTAAATTTTTTTCTAATATATTAATGTATACCTTTATGTATAATATTGATTTAAATAATTTTGATTGAGAAGAGCTGGTTCCAGTGATTATCATTTATTCCAAAAAGACAGAAATATCTTTCAGTTAGCTGACAAAATTAAACGGTTTTTTTATATTCTTTTGACCACATACCGTTTGATGCGCAAATCAAGCACTCGGCAAATTGCAGAAAGCATATTGATCTAACACTTTGTTCAAATAAGTCCAAAAAATATGGAAATAACGGGCCAAGATGATAGCGCCTTGAAGCATAGTGATTTACTATGCTTTCATGTGAGAGTAAACTTGTCACTTCTCATATTCAAATCGTCGATATGACTAACACTATAAAAACTACAACATTCAATAATTTTGCACCATTTATCAAAACGGATGATATCACAAAGTCGGAAGACTGGTTGGTATATGACATCCTTGCAATATACTTTGACATACTCACCTCTTCCGCATCCGAAGAAACAATGAACAAGCAAACTGATGAACATCACAAAGTGCATCTTGAATGGCGCTATACTTTTTTTTTTCGTTTTCAACTGACGTGTGATGGCAACAAAAACCTGGTCCAAGTTTGAGCACATATAGAGCCAAAATGGGTTCAGAATTAATGACTGCAGGCCAACCGACGTGTATATGAAGTTCTATGTCCTGCAGCAGGCACCACTCTCAGTCGATGAAGAGGGGCAACAGCTCCAGTTAATTTCATGCTCACACTGGTACGAGCAGGTGAATGGTCATTTAACCCCCTCAGTAATTGCCCTGATCTCTTCGCCGTCTTCGTTTCATCAATCTATTCTCCTTGACTGACACAATGGTCGACAAAAATGTACGCCAAATTTAACCCAGGTTAAAAAAAAAGTGAATGTTTATATAAGCTATCTTTAGGCGTATGTAGAGGAAGCCAGCTATAGCTGTATGGACCTGCATTGGCGTTGACAGTATGCGAAATAAAGCTGTACAGATAACGCTCTCCTATTCATCACTAGTAATTTTATGCTCATTATCAGTTTCCCGTAGAGGTGTTATTGATTAATGGGATGTTATTGGGCACTTGATTTACCGTCATCTCTGAGCTGGAGTGAACAGTGAATAGAGAATGAGGCAGATATTTACTTCGATTTCATATAGAATAATATTGAAATATAATACTTGCGTGCTTTAGGTGTGAAATGTCAGTAGGCCTACACTGTGCGACTTGATTTTCTTTTCATCTTTATTTCAACGTTTCTAAATGGTATCTGGAAGCATTCCCGGATACAGCAACTGAAAAAAAGAGAAATAGACAGACATATAGATTTGCACTCACGTATATAAACATGCTTTGTTACCATGTGATCTCCGCGTCGCATTGTCTGTTTAACGATTGGGTAACTACCTGTGACTGCAGAGCAATATATGTACATCAGCCTTTATTGAACAATGAATTCCGGAGAGTATAATGAGATTCATGACACGGTTTATCACATTCACATGATAATCAAACAGAAAACAAAGTCTGAACATGTTCCGGTCAGAGGGTGCTTGACAACTAAACCCACCAATGACGCGAGAGGCTCGTGCTGTTGTCATGGAAACCAGTCACACACTGCAGTCAGGCTTATATTTGATATATTATATTCGGCGCTCGATCGATGCTATCACGACTTGATGATGTGATTTCTGTAAAAGCATTATCATCACGGGCAAATGTGTTATTTACTTTCTTGGTGTCACTATAGTGAGTAATATGCAACCTTGATTTGTTTGATTTCTCTTCCGGGGTAATTTCATATTGACGCTGTGTGAAAAGCTCGAAATGAAGCTGCATTTCAACAATACATTGAAGTGTCACCGAGATGGCAGAAACCATAAGACCAAAAGAATTCACGTGTCCAGTATCCACCTATTTAGTGACATGCCATTCAGGATTGAAAAAAAAAAAAGATAATTGTTCCTGTTAAAACGACAACTGCAAGGCTAATGCTTTCAATTCTACAGATTTCAGTGTAATTAATCTTGGTGAGGAAAAAGAGGGTACAAATTGTTAAACATGTTATCCTCAACTCTTTCTGATCATTGCAACTTTTCTTTCATGTTTCGTGCTAAATTGTGTAATGAATTGCTGATTGATAAACAAACAGGAAGTCTTAACATTACCACTTTGGAGAGCACTTTAGGATACTACCAATTAGGAGTCTTGCTTTATGTGTTATCAAGCGGATCGAAGAAAAAGAAAAGATAAAAAAGAGATCAAAAAGTTTCAAAATAACCCACCCATCACTAAGTGCCACTCATATTATTGCACTTATTAGACTTTTCTGTTCGACGTTTGCTGATCATTTACATTTTGTAATTTGATACCCAATGCTTTACTGTAACATTATGATTGACTTCGATACTTTGATATGAAAGCAAACACAATACTGTTATAACTGCATCCGCCCCGAATTGCGAATTGCGAATGGAGCTAAGAAACCCATTCCTGCAAAAAGGGCAAAGAGCAAACACATTTAGCGGCTGACCTCCGCAGTCTACTTTATGATGCGAAGCGCACCCAAGGCACGATCCATTAATCCATTAGATATGATGTCTACATGCATGGAGGAAATGGGTATCCATGAATAATGCTACCTGTTGGTCTCCGATTACCATCGTTCGCCTTAACATTGTATGCAAACCTATGTGGATCAGTACTTTCCGCAGTCTACTCCGGGTGGGCAGTATAATGGTGTATCGCAACTATACACGAAGAGAAGGTGAAAACAATAAGGAAAAGTATTGGCGCGTTTTGTAGTGGGTTTTGTTACTAATGCTGTTTAAAATGCGAAACCATTCCTTTGGATCTTTCTTTTGAGCCCATTTCCACTTTGTCACGAGAGGTTGGCATTCTAATTCATTTGATGTGTTTTTGATATTGATGCTCTATAGCGATTAAGGTTACATTAAGGTAAAATATTTACTATGACTACTGAATATCGTGCCAACCAAATAATGGCATTCTTTCGTGGTTCGATATATTTCCAAGTGTCTATCTTAAACTTCTTCTTTCCTAAACGTGTGTGTGTGAGTTAATCGGGAGAGAGACTTCCTCAATGATTCAAAGTTGTTACAAATATTCTATCGGGCATCTGAGAATTGCTAACTTGAAGGAATTTCAGGACAATACATACGCCTAGGGATATATCCAACCGCCTGGGAGTTGAATTGACCTATAGTTCACCACCATACAAAGCATCTCCTAGCAACTGTATCATGGTTAAACTGTGATGTCTTCATGAACTGGCAAATTAATATTAGTGTTACGTAATATAATATGGGACAGATGGGACAAGGTTGCATACACAGATCAATACGAACCTATAGAGGCATTCAGTCAGACCTTATCAGTCTTGCACACAAGACACTAACACCATCCCAAGTCACATTGATACTAGCTTTAGGTAATTTAGGACACGTGGCAAGAATTAAGGTTGCATGCAAAAATCAATATAAGCCCAACACGGGCATCCACTCAGACCATGCCAGTCTTGCACTAAAGACACTTAGACATTAACATCATACGTAAAGCAGTCAATGCTTAATGACTGTCAGCAGTTAGAGATTTGATTGTGGAAATTAGAGTGTAACCATTATCTATTCAAGAACACCAGATGAATAATCTGACATACGTTTATCTTTTAAACACTGACAAAATTGATGTTCTAATACGCTCTAGGGGAATTGGATAAGCTAAGTGCTCATGTTGAAGTCTCATTTCTATGGAGATATTAAGCTGTACGACGATGATGATGATGATGATGATGATGATTACTATATACATATATACATACATAAATACTTTAAATGTAATTACTCGTCTCCTTTGAAATGTGTAATGGCCAAAAACATTGTTACAATGGTTGACCTTTCTTTAGGACAAGTTGATGACTTTTTTTTACGATATCCTACATGGCTTTTTCCAACTATTATAATAGATACAAAATATATAAAAAGGAACGCTTTGCTTCAGGTGACGGAAGCTAATCTACGGGGAATCTAATTACCGCGTTGTATGACATCATAATACACATAGTCAACACAGCAAGTCGCGAACACCGAATATTGGGAGTGTTTCGCAGCTGACTGTCAGATATGGGCGACACCCTGAATAAACGTCTCAAGTCGGGTCTTGGGGGCCAGGAAAGGTGATGCTGGCAGCAACGGGCGAGAGAGCCTGGGAAAAAGGGAGCAGTCATTCTACCAACCCAGAGACCTTCACAGATATATTGCTATGTACAGCGTATTGTCATTTCATTTTCATCACTTCAGTTTTCATGTATAACTACTACATGGTTCCACAATTATTTTATACTCTTCTCAGTTTACTCTTTTTGCTTATGAAACCTTATTTTCTGTTACCAATGAAAGTAAAATGTCTATGCTCTTCTCGAAAAATGGAAAAAATTGAATTGAATTGAATTGAATAGGATATACATACATATATATATATGTATATATATATATGTTTTATATATATATATATATATATATATATATATATATATATATAATATATATATATATATATATATATAATGGTGAGGGAGGCTGTCACTCACGCATAAATTATCTTGTTTTTATGCAAAAAGATGCTGTTCCAGATAATGATAAGATATCACCCATTTCCACTCCCACTTCACATCTATGTTGCAATTGATCATGGCAGTTTTTATTCTTGTAGTTTTAACCGACGATAGTATGTTTTAGTTTTATTTTGTCCCCTCTCTGTAAATTTCAGTCAGTGAGATTTCATTAATATCAAATGTGGACAACACAGAAATGTTTTGATGTTGACCAAAAGATGTTCGTAGAGATGTTCCAAGGTTAGTTCTTTCTTTGTGGCTATCATAAACTTTATTACATGAACTGACGCAGCTTTGTTTTTCTTCTCATAATATTGGTCTTATAAATAGAAACTTATTTACGCAAAAATAGATGTCAAGTCAGAACAGTCAAATTTGAATGGATAAAGAATAGAATGTCTAGCCACCCCCCCCCCCCCTTTCCTGCTGATGAAAGAATGACATAATAAGGAATATGCAGAGAATTATGAGAATGGGATACAGGAAACAGCGTTTTGCATATATCTATTTTCACGTTCATAAATGCGCCTTCTTGAGCATTGCGCGTCCTGATATTGACATACGGCATCTCCGCACTTGCCAAATTTTCTGTGTAGATATGGTCACCCTCTAGATGATATGAATACAAGAATTAAAAAGTAATAGCAGTGACACAGAAACTCGTTTATTGACAGGTAGACAAACATACATGAACACACTGATGCACACACAAAGTAAAAGAGCAGGTGATTTTTAACTCAACTGAAAACAGTTTTGACATACTTAGCATAATTATTTTATTGTTTACGACTAATTATCTGTGAAGATAACTATAAAGATACTGTGCAAATATGGCATTATCATTCTTTTTTTATTTACACGCTTTCTGATATTAGTATCCATTACCAAACATTATTTCATTTGTTTTCATTAATATGTATAACAATCTTATTCTACATATCTTACAAAGGGAGCATGATTCCGCCCGTCTTCATTTGAGCCATACTTATGAACACATTGAAATATCCACAAATGTACAGTTATCTGTGTCTTTTTTTTTTTAGTCGCAAACTGATATTCTATTAAAGTATTTATGTCCTTTGTACCTTTTTTTTAAATAACACAAAGCCATTTTCTATTCACCAGCGTGTTCACAAAAGTCTACACAATACACTGACGGGTACATTTGACAATTTGGGCATAATATGAAAAACGAAAACATTATCAGACGACATCAAAATTTCAAAATGCAATCACAAAACAATTTGCTTCATTTATCAGCCTACTCACATGTTTGTTTTTCTCTCTCTGATCCATTGAAAAATAAGACATAATCTACTGCATCAATCTATTAACAGACTAAGAATAGAAAAGCATAGATAATAATAGGGTTAAAAAGCAAAAAAAAAAAGGAACAAGATCAACCAAGCTCTACCCACCATTAAAAGAAAAATACCAAAACACACACACACACACACACACACACACACACACACACACACACACAACACCAAGGTTATATTCATCGATTTCGGGAGACATTTGGGTAATATTTTACACTCACAGACAGCGAATGAATGCAACATTTATCCATACGCTCAAATTATTGTCTGCCGCATGATGAGATACTATGGTCCAGTTTGAAATTCTCTTTGCAAAACACAGGCGTATAATTATATTAAAGTTGGACATGATTGTTTCAAATTTTGATATGCATCACATACTAACGCTAAACAATAGTTAGTTAATGGCGATAGTATCTAAACAAGAAAGGAAACGGCTGTGTTATCATCACGGTAGCTCGCTCTCTTGGATTTTTAGGCGTCTTTGTAAAGAAAAAGACATTCGTTTGAATTGGGAAAATCGTATGATAAGGCCATGTCATCTCTACGACAGGTAGTTTAGCACATAACTTTTGTATTAACTAACAATGGGCAACACATTATCAAGTATTGTGCAGTCTACGTTTATTTTCATGTTTCAAACACGTTATTGTCTTGAACTCTCTTTGATTGATTAAGCAGTGCTCAACAGTATCGACAATCATTCATGAAATATATGTCACGATGATGGAAAAGATTCACATACTACACCGGCACAAGCCACATGATAACTCGAAGTGAAAGATGTCATAATAAAAAGCAAAAGCTAAGAATCTTTTATTCTCTCTTTTCTTTTCTCATTCACTCTTGTGGTTTACGAACAAAGCTTGTGGTAGTTTCATGAAAATTCTGCTCGTTAGTGCCTCATTTTATATGCATGCGTTATGAAAATAGGTGAAAAAAACTAGTAAAAATTTATATAACGCTAATGACCAAAATATATTTCAGTGCTTGTAGTTAAGGAGATGATTTGAAAGATTATGATAATTATGAGTGCGATGTATTTATCGAAACTCAATTAATAGCGTGCCTTGTTAATTTCCTTCTATAACCTCCTCAAAGGTCAGACTTGTCAGAAGTGTCGACCCGATTCAAAAGCGTTGTCAGTGCATTCAAAACGCCGGTTGATCCAACACCAAACAACAGCATATTGTCACTGGGGTTTGAGACCACGAAGAATGCCTGACAAATAGCGCCCTCAGCATTCTGTTATAGATAAAGACAGAAATGAAAGACGGTATACTGGTAGACATCGTTAGTGAGCGACAATGAACACAAACATCAGCAAAATGATGGTGTTGAGGCGTCGTATGGAGCATGGACGGCGGAACCACTTTTTTTGCACCATACAATGGAACACATAAGGTGTCACCACTTTGCTCCCCCCCCCCCCAATTTTTTTAACCCCGTTAGTGCGTATCAAAGTGGCACTAGAAAGAAATAGAGAACTTGAAGTGTGAGTGTGGTAAGGCTCTGTTTTGTTGCGTTGAAAACCTTTTTTTGTTCTCTGGTATTTTTTATTATCATTATTTTTAATTATTATCTTTTTTTGCTTGTTAGCTGTAGAAACCCGGAAGTGACACCCTACAGAAGTACAGAAGTTGTGCTGAAGGTTAAAGGCCTTGTATTTTTCTTCTTCTCTTTTTTTTTTTTTTTTTTTTTTTGCTTGTTAGCTGATGAAACCCGGAAGTGGCACCAGAAGTCTGAAGTGCCCCCCCCCCTTTTTTTTTATAAAAACATGACGCCGGCCATGTGGAGATCATAAAATATGCGTTGCGAGGAGAAAATGCATACATATACTTTTATGTCAGTCATTAGACGGGAAGGGAACAAGAACAAGGTTCAGTATATCGAATTCCTCTATTGACAGCTAAGCCGATTGCTTATGACACGACTGGGGGGACAAATTCTCATTCTGTTCCCAGTGTCAGCAAATGTTGTAACTGGATGACAGTTTCAGCTTTACTTTAAATAGAATTGTTTGCATAAGAATGAACGCTAACGCATTTGGTATAACTTATGCCAATAAAATTGTTCACGTTTGAATCACTCACCTTCTTGATCGCAATATTACCAGCAGTGACTGAGGAGTCACAAACTTTGACAGCCTTCAGGTAGCTTTGGGCCTTGCGGAGATCGCGCGTGAGCAAACGTTCTTCCCCTGGACTGAGATGACCGCCGCAACGGTCAGCGTAAGCTATGATTGGCTCAATACTCGGGTCGTCCGAAAGCATTGTAGACGAAATGATGCAGTTGTTCCGAAGCCGTTCCTCCACTCGGTTGATGACCCTTTTTCTACCAACGACCGTGAATTGTGTCATATTCATTGTAAGTGACTCTGTTAAACGGACATGATAATCAGAAGGGGGCTATGTTGGTCATTCATGTTCTGAACGTTTAAATACGATATGAATGATAATAATCAAAATTATAGTAACGTATATGGAAATACAGTTTAGTGTAATTAGTATAGTATAGTATAGTATAGTATAGTACAATATAGTACTTATTCAGGGCAGGCATATCTATTGGATATTTTTGTGGTATCTGACTAGGATAGATTGTGTACACCTGTCTAATTGTTTTAGTAAAGCAAAGTAAAGATCCATGCGAGACACTTGCAGTCAAGAAACTTGTTGCAACAGATTGACAAATTGCCCTACATTGACGTAAATAAGCACTGAATTGATCACTGATCAATTCAGTGCTTATTCACGTCGATGTAGGGCAACAAGTCCCTCAGTTGCAATAAATACACCTCTACGGAAGAATTTCATGAATTTGAATCAGAAACTGTCTATTATCTTTTTCATCAGATGAATTACCGATCTTGCTCTTTCGGCGTCTCTGAAGAACAGCGGACAGTGTGTACAAGTAAGGGTTCAGAGCCGAGTTTAGTGGCAGGATGAACACCGCTGTCCAGGCGTAGATATCAGCAGGGATCTCAACCACGTTGGAGCTGGCTAGGATACCCATGATGATGATAGGCATCCAACAGGCGAAGTCCGTACCGACCACGAGAGCCATCTTTGTCGTCATCACTATCTGTTCCTTCATCATCTGAGTGTTTACGGCGCTGTGAATAGAAAAAAGAACGAAAGAAAAAGAAATAGGGGTTTTATGAGTGACGGTCTCTTATTGATATTACGTTCCACGTTTATGTTGGCGTTCACTGATGACAGTTTTTATTCTCGACAGCACTCGTGAGTTCTGTTAAAAGTTCAAATGTGTTGTTTTATTCTATTCTTATGTAGTTCAATCAGTTTAAGTTACTGATTATAGTTTGTTTCATGTAACCTGTTTCATGTACGGCATGTTGATGAATTATCTTTTGTGAGAATTCAACATCCATTTTGAATGCTATGATTTTTGGACTAAGATCTTCATTTAGTAAGGGCATGTGCCTGTTTGTCCATTCTTTTCTCCTTTTTTTAAGGTAGAAAACATGTTTTAAATTGCTTAGTTGAATAAACTAAACAAAGTGGATGGATGTAGGAAGTAAATGTAGAAAATGCAGGATATGTAATAAGGAAATTTTCAGAGTTTATAACTACAAAGAAAATTGGAAAATTTGAGCGCTGTACCCCATATCTTTAACCCTCCTGTGCGACCTCCGGACGCTGATGTAGATGGCGAAATAACAGAAGAATGTTAACATGAAGCAGATAAAGTTGGTGCCTATGAAGACTGCGATCGAGTATTCCCATCCTGCCGCACGGTTGCTTGTCAGCGGCAGGGCAAGACAAACGCTAGATTTGCCGTAGAACCCGTCGAAGTACGGGACTGGTAAGGCTGGAACGAGACTCAGTAGGAGCGAAAAAGACCAGGCGGAGATGGTGAGGATGCGGGCGGACGTCGCTTTGAGGTGCAGTCTCGTCTCGAAGGGAAAGACGACCGAGAGGAATCTATCGACACTAATCAACATGACAAGAAGTACGGACGCTTCGCTAGAGAGTACCGACAGCAACCCCGCCGCTTTACAGATGATGCTATTGGTCCACTCCTCGGCGTGTTGCGCGTATCTGCCTCGATAGAACGAATCAGCCGCAGCGATAGTAATCATGTACATTCCCATGAATAAGTCGGAGAGGGCCAAGTTCGTAATAAACATCACCTGAATTGAGTTCTGATCTGGTCGATGACTTTCTTTAATGCGCGAGACGATGGATAGAGCATTTCCTATCAATGCACTGAGACCAAGGAGCCACATGAAGGAACGCAAGGAGATGTCCTCCAGAAGATCCTGACACGATGAAAATTGGTCAGTATTGGCGAAACACTTCGCGTCGTCCGGTAACAAGCAACAGAATCCATACGTGCTCGTGTACCTATAACAATACATAAGGCAATGATTAAAGGATGGAGAAAGAATTTACAAAGATATGATATATCAATAAATAAGTCAAAGGTTTTTTGCTCTTAAGGATGGGTACCAACTGAAAATTCAATTTCTCTGTGTACATGCAGCATCATTGAATCTAAACCATAACAAAGCAGACTGAGCACGTGAAATAATGTGGTCCATGACGCGATTTCACTCGATTACATTTGAAGTAACGCTTATCAAAGGTAAAACAGAATACAGTTACTGACAGTATCCACATGATTTAAGAAGTCAATCTTGAAAAAAAAAGAGAAATGAAATTATAAGCAGTTCTTACTGATAGCATACTCTTATTATTTGGCTCCTCTGAATACACTGACATATCAAATATATTGCTTGGCCATTAAATGAATATTGTCATTAAACGTAATTACCTGCACAAGTTTGTAATTTTAAAGAAGCAGTCCCGAATATTCGAAGATGATATCATATACCGGTACCTGTTGATAAGATACGGGTTATATACGCAATACAATGCTACTGAAGTCTCCATGTCTTTACTTAATACCACATGACTCATAAAGTGCCAGTGGGATACTTACAGCGAGGTGATGGCGTGAAGACCTGTAAACGCTTCGGAAACCCCTGCCTCAGCTGACTTGGTGTTCGTTTCCCTTATATCCCTGGATATCATATTCATAAAGATAATATTTTGACTTAACCATCCAGGGTGCTTGTAAGGTGATAACACTACTCCTTAAAATAATGAGGTTAATAGTAGTAGTAGTAGTAGTAGTAGTAGTAGTAGTAGTAAGCAGTATAGTAGTAATGGTAATAATGATATCAAAAATAGTGCGGTCTTCTTTATCCAGGGTAGTGTCTTCACTGTGACTCAATTGCCACTGCTCTACCAGAGTGCCTTGCCATTGTTATTACCATAGCATTGCCAGATACCTATTGTACAGCTGGGTCGAGAGGGGGGTCGTGGTGGGTAAAATAGCTTGTCCTATAGGACGTAAGCACTGAACGGGATTCGAACTTCTGTCCCCGGACTGAAAGTCAAGAGTCTTATCCACTATGCCACAGTGCCCCCCACAAATCCTCCAGAGGGCCCTGTCATTATCATTATCTCTACCCACTAGGGGAAGAGGGACATTGTGGATCCAAGAATAAACGCATAGGGCAGGATTCGAATCACAGATCGTCTACTCACAAATCCACATCCTTCTCCAATATACCTCGGCGCTCCCACTAATACAGCAGCGAGTCGCAACTTCAAAATTCACTACAGTGAACAACCCATCTGATTTCATCCAATGCATCCATTAAGATTTCTGCAAGATTAAGAATCCTTTTTGATGCAGTCACTATCAAAAACGATGACTACTAAGAAGTTATTTTGTATTTTTATTTTCATTTTATATTCGACTGTTGTTTCGCATTATACCTTATGCATATCGGCTATGTGTACATGCAAAATGTGAATGTACATACTGTAGTAATAAGTGCGTGTTCGTGTTTGTGTTTGTGTTTGTGTGTGTGTGTGTGTGTGTGTGTGGATGTGTCCGTATATATTAGTGTATGGTTTGGGCAGATTGGAGGGTCCACAGGTATGTTTTTATTTCCGTAGCATGAGACACAAATGCATACAAAATTAAAAAAAAAAAATCTGTAATCATAATACGGCGTTTAGCCCATCCTGCACCAAGAAAGGAATAATGATACTTTTACCTTTAGTTACTGTTGGTCTTCCATGTTCCTGTTTTTTTATCATTCACCAAACACAATTTCAATGAAAAAAGCAAGTAGAATAACTTAGAGATAGATGAGAAAAAAAAAAGAAAGTTAATGGAGTACATTACAGAGCGATGCCACTTAATCCAACATGTATTACAGAGTGTAAAGTAGAATGCGGATGCTTTATATTATCACTTACAATGTGTGTATATTCTGGAGGGCGAGAAACACCGACGCATCTAGTGAAAGTAGAGTATTCCCTGACAAGTTCCTACATTGTTGAAGAAAATGGTAAAGTTGTCAAGAAAATCACACCTCAACGACACTTTTCCTGATATTGCATATTGTTTCTGACGAGTCTTGAGCCGTCTACAATCAGATTGAAATTCTTAAAGGTAATCGAATATCATGACATCAGTAAAAAGTGTTAATTGCCTTGTGAGGATGTATGTGACTCCTGTTTGTATTTCTTTTAACCTTTACCGTTTATTACACATCCCATACAGAGGTTATTTCGTGTTTGTTCGGGTATTTTTTTTAGATGTGGCACCATTATGCAAGTGAGCGGTAACGTCATCAGCACTTCATTTATTACTTGACTCGGGTGATTATTGACATGATTAAGAAAAAAACTCAAGGGGTTTCAAGAGGCTGGGTACTCAATTCATAGGAGATGCTCAGCACAGAATTATATTTCTGTGTCCCTATTGAGACAGATAAGAACAGGAAATTGAAACCTCTTGGGAGCAGGAAGCTTCACTTGAAAAAAAAAAGTGAATTGGACAAACACATATATGATTTCTTTTGTTGGTCGTGGTAGATAACGGAAATGCTTACACTCACAGTGTTCTAAGATTGCGTAGATTCTTGAACACTTCGGCAGAGATTATTTCCAGGTTTGTGTGTGATAGATCCCTGGAAAGATATGATGATATCGGCAGTAAGTGTTAACATTACTATTAGAATTTAAAAAGTGAAAATTACAATGATTCCAGCGAGAACGATAAATTAATGATAAGCAAAGACGAATCAACAAATTCAAACAAGAACGATTATTTTCCTTATAGTGTGTAGTAAGTAGAAACCATTCGTAATCTGAATAACTACACTTGTACACAATCTATCGAAACTGATATTGAAATTGAAATTGTATTCACAAACGAAAGGGGGTTTATGGATATACATTGGGTTCTGAACATAATGGACTGAAACAGAAGCTGCGGCGTTATGCTTCGAATAAAAAAAGAAGTTATCATTAATAGTCTTGCGCTAATCAAAATACTACCCAACACTTTACACACTGTAAAAACATCGGTGTTAGATTTAACACCACGGGTGTTAAATCTAAAACCGATCAAACTTCAATAGAGGACCACACCCACAGGTGTAGAAAATGCACTGTGATGGTGTTGAAAAGTGTTCACCTGACACTTCGTGGTGTTAATTTGACACTGTACCTGGTGTTATTTTGACACTGTACTGGTGTTAATTAAAAAATGACACCACATGGTGTTGATTTGATATTTGTTGGAATCGATCCAAATGTTAAAAAAAACTTTGTTTAGCTTTAGTGACCACACGATCCTCCTGCAAATGCACCCAATTTCTCGCAAGAATCAAAATACAAAACTGGAGATACAACCACGAAAGGAACAATGGTGCATGGTGGAACCAAAAGGACCAATAATCAAAACGCATCAATGTGAAATTTGCTGGGAAAACACGGTCGTTGTAAATCGAGATCTGGATGTGACTGAAGTGCTCATCAGCTTAGTCCCATATGCTTCACTACGTTATGTTGCAGCAAAGCATCGTCAAGAACACCCAGGGGTGAGTTTCCCGTTGGCGAGGTGAGGTTGGCTTATTGTATGAGACTACCCGTACCATCTCATCTTTGATATCATCATTGATATTATCCCACTGTGAAATACCATGGCGAAATCAAAACGCAAACATTCTTTGAAAACTAACACTTTCTATGGAAAACCCGGAACTGAAGACTTCCGTTGTAAGCTCCCGAAACATATTACCAATGATAGCATATACACTGTGTTACATCATCTCCTGAAACATGACATTGGGGATGCAGCTCTGGAAGAGGAGCAGATAGAGTATCTAACTGGAGAACTGAAAATGATATATGCAAATCTAAACGTGGAAATAGCTAGACATTACAGCAGTATTGCCATCCAAAATGGCCGCCACCATTTCAGCAGGGTCACTTCCAATGGAATTCTTTTCGACAATACGCTATTAGATACATCTATTCAGGGCGACCCGTCAACCTCCCCAAATCGGATCAGCAATACTGCCACACCTGCTAGCCCTATTGTCATGTCTGACAGTCCCAACGCCCATGACAATGACCATAGCCCCGTGGATTCTTCAATGTGTCTCCAGAATTTATCACTCCAAGTCAAACACCTCTCGAAAGAAGTGAATGATCTTCGGGTGCTCGTCAATGCACTAACTCCACAAAACAATGAAAGTGACCGGCATGTAACCGAGAGAATCAATGGCCTTACTACTTCAACGGGGGAGCATCAAACATCTGCCCAATATCCTAGTGCTGACGAACAACTGAGAGCTTACCGTGACAAACACAAAGTACAACATGCCTCGCTAATCACACCCCAATCTGTGACTTCAGAAGGAGCCTCTCTTCTAATCATTGGTGACTCAATGACAAAAAAGATAGTACCTTCGAGATTATCAAAGCGACGACGAGTTGCTAGCAAATCCCTCCCTGGTGCGCGGATAGAGGATGCATTTGAGGCAACATGTGCAGCGGCCAATCAACATCAGCCTGATGAAATACTCCTCCATCTGGGGACGAATAATCTACCCCATGACGATGACAACGAGGTGATTGTCAAATTAGCATCTCTGGCTGACCAGATAGTCGAGGAAACTAGTGCTTCTGCCATCACACTCTCATCGATCATACATCGCGCAAATGAAACAACGAAGGAATTCAGCAAAGTGGAAGATGTAAACAGAGGTCTCAAACTTCTAGCCAATAAGCACGGCTGGTCATTCATCGACAACAGCAACATCGACCCTCGCTCACACCTGTCGGTAGATGGCGTACATCTAAATGGCTTCGGCATTCGTGCTCTCACTATAAACTACATAGCACACATTCGCGGAAACACAACGCGTATCACCGATGAGTCATCGCCGAGTTTTTGGCAGCACCATCATCAGAAATTCCGTCGGAGACCGAAAGGGAGGGTATTCCCTCGCGATTGGATGGACAGTCTGGAGACCGCCAAAAGGCTGCTGAACCCCAACCACTGAACTCCGATGGACAAGTATATGAACACCTAGTAGATGGTCACATTCCAAATACAGATTTATGTGGGCTGAAAATACGTCACCCCAATGTCAACTCGCTCCCCAGTATAAGTCGTGAGATTAAAGCAAATTATTTGATTAGTACTCAACTGGAAAATTTTACCGGATTGAAAGTAGCACATATTAATGTCTGTAGCCTCCTGCCTAAAATAGATGAAATTCGGTATATTTTGATTACATTTAATTTTGATATTTTGTGCATTTCTGAAACGTGGCTCCATGAACAAATTGGAGATCATGAGATTCTGATAGAGGGTTATGATATTATAAGAAAGGATCGTGTGTGTAAAAGAGGAGGAGGTGTTTGTTTATATGTGAGAAGTTCTTTAACTACAACCGATAAAAGTGATTTTATTGAGGAATATGATATTGAGTCAGTATTAATTGAACTGAAATGTAAGAAAATGAATTTATTGGTAAGTTGTATATACCGTCCCCCTAATGCTGGAAATGAGTTTTTTGAGATATGTACCAGTATGTTTGAGAAATTATTAATGGATAACAAGGAATTTATTATTCTGGGTGATTTTAATGTTGATTATAGTGGTGGAAATAACTCACCAATTCATGCATTAGAATGTCTTTTCTCTTTACATCAGCTTGTCCACAAGCCAACACGCGTTACCGCCTCCTCTTCTACGTGTATTGACCTTATACTTACTACAATACCCGAGAGCCATATTATAACTGATGTTGCACAGATCTCGCTAAGTGATCATTACATGATTTTCACGTGTGTTAAGTGGTCGGCTAGAAACTCAGGCCATAAATTGGCCCGTTTCAGAGATTACAGTGAATTTAACTGTGATGATTTTGTCAATGATATATGTAACTGTGATGTTTTGACAAATCATCAAGGTTTCTCATCTCAAATTATTTGTGATGATATTTGGCAAAATTGGATAAATGCATTTCTGAAAATATGTGATAAACATGCACCAATTAAACATATTCGAATAAAGAATAGATATAATCCATGGATAACATCAGAAATTATAGGTATGATGTATAAGAGAGATTACCTTAAACGCAAGGCTACATGTGCTACTTCTTTGAATGAATATCGGAAACAAAGAAACATTGTCACTGATGCAATTCGTAAATCAAAGAAAGTGTATTTAGCATCAGTTTCTGAAAAGTATAAAAACAACCCTAAGAAACTTTGGAAGGAATTACATAGAGCCACGGGTAATTCGAAGTATCTTAATAGTGTTCATAATGAAATAAGTCCTGATAAATTGAATGATTTTTTTGTAAATGTTGGGCAGAAAATTTTTAATTCTTTTGATAATGCATCATTATGTTGGAAAAACCCGAAATGTCTTTACGAATTTAGATTCTCTGATATACAAGAGGATGATGTACTAAAGATTTTACGTGAACTGCCCAAAGACAGTAATTTAGATATTTTAGATATAGATAGTAAACTTTTGAATATTGCCGCATTATATATATCTAAAACTTTGACTGGTATTTTCAATGGTTCGTTAAAGACTGGACTTGTATTTGAAGATTGGAAATTCTCCCGTGTCACCCCTATCTACAAAGGGAATGGAGATAAAGAAGTTTTGTCAAATTACAGACCAATTTCGGTTGTCTCTCACGTTGCAAAAATTCTTGAAAAATTTGTCCAAAAGCAGTTCATTTCTTATTTACTTCATCATGAATTGATTACTGTTGAACAGTCAGCATTCTTACAATATCATTCAACTGTTACGTGCTTGCACAGAGTAATTGATGACTGGCTTGAAGCTCTAAATGCCCGTGAAGTAGTGGCAGTGTGTTTCCTAGATATATCCAAATGTTTTGATGCAATTTCACATGAATTATTACTTTTGAAATTGCAATATCATGGAGTTTATGGCACTGAATTATGCTGGTTTGAGAGTTACCTGAAAGGAAGGAAACAAGCAGTATGTTTGAATGGAAAGCTATCGAAGCCAAACAAAGTAACAATAGGAATCCCTCAAGGTGGAGTTCTTGGACCCATACTCTTTTTGCTCTTTATCAATGATATCACTCAGAGTGTTAATTCAGGTATCTGTAATATATACGCTGATGACGTTGCAATCTACAGCTATGGGCAAAATGTGAATGATGTTGAAATAAAGCTTCAAGCCTGCATTGATGAAATATATAGCTGGTATAGAAATAACAAATTGAAAATTAATGCTGATAAAACAAATGTAATGGTTGTATCCTCACGTTTTAAACCTAATTTGAAGGATTTGAATGTGAATCTTAATGGAATCAGACTTAAACAAGTCGATTGTGTAAAATATTTGGGTGTTAACATAGACAGTCATTTGACTTGGGATAATCATGTAAAACAGCTGTGTAAAAGCTTAGCATATAAAGTGTTTTCTTTACGACGACTTAGTAGCACCCTTGACACTCGGTTACTTAACATCCTATACAAGTCTACCATTCAACCATGTTTTGACTATGCTTGTTCTGTGTGGGGAAACTGCTCCGCAAAAAATCGCGAATCTATACGACGCATTCAAAAAAGAGCTGCCCGTGTAGTTTCCAAACAATTTGGATATGGTGATATAAGCGTGACTGAATTGTTTAACCAATTGAAATGGCAGAGCCTAGAAACCCGACGTGACTATTTTCTTTGTATGCTCATGTATCAATGCATTCACGGTACAGCACCAGTCAGGCTTTGCAATGAAGTAGAAATGTATTTTGATAGACATGGCCTAAACACAAGAAATGCAAATTCGTTAAATGTAGGCCTAGTATTACCGAAGCCAAACAATGAAATGTTTAAACAATCTTTCAGATACTCGGGCTCCATTGCCTGGAATTCTCTTCCCACTGAATTGCAAAATGCACCAACTCTTTTGACTTTTAAAAGGTTTTACAAACGTACCTTTTTTAAGACATATATTGTGAAATAGCAGTTCTTAGTTATTCAATGCCTTGAAATCTATGTATACAGCCGTCACTACATTTTTATTTTGCCTAATGTCGTGTATTTGTATATCCAATGCAGATTGTAAACTTTTTTTCCTTTATTTGAATTTTGTGAGCTTTTCCTGCACGGGGATTCCTCGGATATTTCATTAAGTATGATTTTATATTTTCAATGATTGATTGATTAATTGTTATAATGATTATTTTGAACTGCCGGGCTGTCACTTTTTACCAGTCACCTACCACACATTTTCATCTCTGTATTTCAGTAGGCCTATACATAGAAATGGAGGTTGTTGTATCGCATTTTTTTTATTGACACGTTTATGTACATGTATAATGCCATCGCCAGTGTCGTATTAATGTACTGTATATTACGTTGTGTTTCTAGAATGTGTATTGTATGTGTGCATTGTTTGTGTGAGTATTTGCCTGTGATATGTCATCTTGTGTTGTATCACTGCATGTGGTGCGAGTGTGTGCTCGAGTGAGTTTTGTGTGTGGTGTGTCTGTTGATGGTGTGCGTGTGTAATTGTGTGTGTGTGTATGTGTGTGTGTGCGCGTGTGTAAGTGAGTGTGCCGTGTGTGAACTGTAGGCTTGACCGAGTGTCTGGTGTTGTATAAATGGGGTTGCTGAAAACTGCGTGTTTCAGTCTTGTGTGTATTGATTCTGTTTGGTGTGAATAGTGGGCAGAATATACTCCAAAACTTAGCATTTTTCATATTTTTTTTAACGAATTGTGCATTTGTATCCCAGTCCGGCAGTCCTTTTTGTTCTAAATCTGTTGAAAATGATTTTTTTTCTTCGCTTTTTGATGGTCTCTCTTTTATAGTATATACATGTATCCCCTGTGCAGGAAAATGCATTGTTTTTACACAGGACTTCGATGTAAAACAGCTTTTAGCTGATCGTTTTTATCCTGTATAAATATGTTTCAATAAATAAATAAATAAATAAATAATATCAATGGTTTAACACCCGTCCAGCTTCAATAAGAGACCACACCAGCTGGTGTTACTGTGGTGTAAATTTATTTTCACATTTTTTCAAAAACCTAGTATTTTAATGTAAAATTCTTGATCGTCTTGTTTAAATTAAAAATCAACAAGAAGTGCAGTTACTAAGAAACTCTTCAAAAAACAGTTTAAAATTTGGAAATGACACCCGGAGGTGTTAATTTAACACCATAAATGAGCACCGAAAATTTAACACCAGCTCGGTGTTTACTATTTAACACCGGACTTTTTGCAGTGCATCTAAAAGTAATAATAGCACACACACACACACACATTATGGGATTATAGTTTGGGTATCCCACTGACACACACCCTAACCCTAACCATAAGTCCTTTGAGAACACGAGACGGAACAATTGTCGCAGGAGCAAATGTCTTGTCACAGAAGCCATTAAATCATGCGACCATTATCATTGTTTTGTTAGTGAATTTCATAATCATCTTGTAAAGGCCCGATCTGTAATAATGAAACTTCCACCATCCAGTTTGTTTGATTGAGAACGAAGTGGAATTGACATGTTGTCTGCAGAGTCACTCACACTGGATATGGGGAAACTCGTAGCACAGTTTGTATACTTACAGATAAACCAGATTGTAGTACGGAGAAGGGCGCAGATTAATAACATTGTAATTTCCCCTTTTTCCGACGAACGTATCATTCGGAGACGAACTCACTGTAAGTACAGTTGTACTGGTAGCAATGCCAATGAATCTGTAAAGATTGTTATGCAAAAAGATCAGAGATGACAGGAAGACAATACTACAGAAATGACACATTTCATGGTAATCAACGAGCCCGCTGCAACTTGGAACAAAGCGCCAAGTGGGTACCGAAGTCGCGAGCCCAGGTTTGTTAACTTCCTCCCCATTTGCTATTTGTCACACTGAATGGTTCTCGAAAGGAACAGCATTCATGACAATGTTCTATAACCATGATATCATGTGATAGATGGTCCTTTATCAGGCGATCATGTTTATTCAAGCGCTGATTCGCTTGACCACCCCATGTAATAATATTACACCATGTATTGCTTTTGGAATGTTGAGCGTGAGAACACCTATTTACTGCAAATCATGACTGCTACATTTCTAGGACGTCACTGCGACGAGACATTAATGTTCAGCACGAAATAGGGTCTCTTTTTACACATGCACCTTTCAGAATTGCTGGAGATAAATGTTTTTACTTAACAAGTCCAACACTGGAAAAAACAACAAACTTTTTCATTAAGTTCTGTTTAAGTTAGCGTGAAATGTCTCAGTGCTACGGAGTGTATTAAGATACTCTATAACTTCTTGTTTTCCTCACTAAAATTTCCACTTACATCTGTTTTACGTCAGAAGGAAACTCAATGTATCCCGTAGAAGACGCAAAGTGACATTCTACACTCTGTCCATTGCATTTGCATTCAGGCGGGCAAATCATACCTGGAAAACACAAACAACCAAAGACAAAATAATATGTAGCGACTAATAAGAAATGATTCCCTTCTCATAATTCTTCTCATGCTTTGTTTGTAGTCTTTTATCTAGTGTAATATAATTAGAATAAGAATTCTGACATTCAATTCATTTTTTACCATCCTTCATAAGCCGGAGTTCCACAATGACGATGCTGGTCATCATAGTTATTCAAAGTACTCAAACACACACTGTCTTTGTAATGACAAAGGAGATATTAAATCGTGGACTCTTCTCGATATTTATTGATCTTTGACATATATTGGAAGATGTATCAGGGCAATTGCACTCCTCCCCCTGCTAAATCCTGGTTAGAGATAAGGTTAGAGTAAAGATTAAGGTTAGGTTTAGGTTTAGGGTTAGAGTTTGGGTTAGGATTAGAATTAGGCTCAGGATTTAGGATTAGGGTTAAGGCAAGGGGAAGGTCTGGGGTAATTGTCCAGGGGTAATTGCCCTAGAACCATACTGGAAGAGTATAGTCAATGAAAGGTAGCAGTAAGGTCGATGTATATAGCTCACCGCAAAAGAGCTCATCGTCGCCATGTGGACAGTGGCTGACACCATCACAGACCTCAGACGGTGGGAGACATCTCAAGCTTTGTCTGCAGTGGAAGGCGCCTCGATGGCATCTATGATTGGTTGCTAGGAGGGCGTCGGATATTATTAGTTAATACGCGTACAAGGATTCAGGTGCAGTGCCATTCCAAATTTAATTGACTTGACAAGAGAAAACCTGAATCAAGATAATGCCAGATGTCTCAAAAGAGCAGGTCAAAAGAACCATATGCCAGGCACCCTGTAGTTTCGGATATTTTCACCCAAAATAGTAGGTAATTCTTGCAGCCAGATGTGAAAATCACATACCATGGTTGCGTCATCCCTTCACAACACACCCAAATATTTGTTAGCATAAATGATGAAAATCATATTTCTGGTAATTTACCAGCTACAACCACTTTCCCATTTAAGCATACGTTACTATGTTGTCTCATCAATACATTTATTAGATTCCAGTATAATACAACACTTTTATTGATTTCATTTCAAAATATTTGACAGCAGGTGATTGATTGGGAGTCTTGTGAGGTGATGTTATCTTCACCTTATATTTGCATATGTGGTTACTACCAGTATCATTGTTTTAATATAAAATGTGAACATTTAAATTCAAATAACGGTACTGTCTTTTTTTCTCGATTTTCTTCAACATTAGATTTACAATGGCATAACCATATAAGTTCTAAGGGCATTGTCCCATTGCTTAATCCGCATCATACTTTAGTATACAGTGTTGTTCGTTGTCACCGTGAGCTCGAACGCGTGACATTAGACTTACCAGAACAACCCGTTTCGTCCTCGCCATTTGGACAGTCCCATGTCATATCACATCGGAATCTCATAGGGATACAGTAGGAGGAGGGACACTTGTAATGATAGGCTGGACACTCGAAGTTCTCTGCGTGTTTGAAGTCAAATTAAATGAAACGAATGAAGATAGCTGAGCATTTTCGATGTCAGCTGTCATACTCATTAAAGCGCATTGCAGATGCACAGTGTATCATCACAAAGGATATTTGCTACCTGCAATATAGCCATTTCGAGAATCATAACAGTGTTTCATTACTTTGCTCTCACCCAAATCTCGTATTCAGTGACGTCATTGTGCAAAACATTATGTTTCCAGGAATAAGCTTCAAAAGTGATGAATTTGCCAGTCAAAACAATGTGTAGTAAGCATCATTTTTTTTTCGTACTTGCTTACCAAAATAATTTCACCGATGAAGGTCAATTTCGGTCACTCACTTAAAGCACGTCCATACACGGATATACATTATTATGCCGGTGAATTTCAGGAACTTTTGTCAAATTTGAGTACTGGTCAACGCACCGAAATTAGATAAGTTCGTATCATCATATGATAATAATGACCAAGTTAGATCTTCGAAGCAACAACCTTAAGTTGAGCTTCTCGAATTATTGCCTCATCACAAAATATCCTCAAAGATAATGTTATATGCAGTTAAGAAGTGTACCATTCTTTCATTGGCTAGGCGACACCTCCACTGGTTTCAGGTATCGGAACAGCGTGTATGAGGTGAGGGTATTTCTCTCTCTCTCTCTCTCTCTCTCTCTCTCTTTGGAGGGGGGGGGGTGAGGTTGTGGGGAATCTCAAAGCAAGCCTGTCTTGTGTAGTAAAATTTGAAGAAAAAAAGCGAGGATTTATTGATACATGAATGTACAAATTAAGGCGGCAAACTACGTTTAACTTACCACAAATGTCTCCTCTAAGATGAGAAACATCTCGGCAACCTTGCACAAAACCGAGGTAATCGATGTCGTAGACACACACCAAGTTTTCATCGATGCACAGTTTGTTCAAACATTGAAACTGCTTCAGACCACATTCATCTGACGAAGAAAGTTTATGGCACATTTTCGAAAAAAAAAATAAAAACAAGCAATCTCTGTCAGTTGTACCAAAAAAGAAGGTTGTTTTCTGATGTTTATTTATTCATATGTAACATTTATTCTATACAGCAGGGTTGCAGTAATAACAAACACATTCTACATGAAAATACAAAATACATAGCAGTTATAATTAGGTAACATTATTAACTAGAAATATGATGCAACCTCCCTCCCAACTTTTTTCGAGAGAGAAGTATTCGGGTCGCTTTGATGATAATTTCGAAACATACTTAATATGCGCTTCCATGATTATGTGTATGAATGATAAACGTTGTGTACCTTGTTTTGTTTTTCTTTGTCGATGAGGAAATTGAAGAAATCAACAAGATTACTTTGCCAAAACGACTTATTTTTCCCTCTCGATCTTTGCATTTATAAATCGCCATACACATAATCACTAATGATAATTTCTATAAACCTATCACATTATTATTATCTACCCCACGTCACCAGAGAAATAATTTGTATCGAGGTTAGTATAACATGATATAAGAATGTTCGTAATAATATTTCTAAACATTACCACATCATTAGGATCTACCCCTCGCCACGTCATTACAGTGTCACGTTTTACCTCCAGGACAGTTTGTTTCGTCTTCTCTTTGATTTCCAATGCAGTCCACCAGTCCATCACAACGGGCTGAACCGGGAAGCCACGTCCCACTGAAACACTGAGTGAATCCCTTGGATCTGTATTCTGCATAGAGATAAATTACAAAGGCGCTAGACGTGTGACTGTTGTGGGAATGTGCCCTCTCTGACCAAGCATTCTGAATATTGTGCTTCCATGAAATAACGATTACACATTGTGAACATCGATCTCTTCAAACCTCACAATCGAGTAAGTTGTTGCGAACTTGTTCACGTTCACTATTAAAGTTGTTTTATATAATTTGGAAACTATTTTCCAATCCCATTTGTAGATAACCCGAAGTTCAGTGCAGAGTTTTGAGTGATGTTTAACTTTTTGTCACTGGATAAAAAAGATCAAAAAGAGTGCAGCTTGATTTAACTTGTGATCAATTTCATTCCACAATTTAAACTCTGTAGAACCCGCGGAAAGTAAATACACTATCAATCTAAGGGTTAATCATACACCTAGTTAGCATCACATTGCATTGTAGATTTTTGTAATGTAAATTCATCAAAATTATAATATTCATCCTCGTCTTTGAGATGTCTTACCTTCAGTGCAATCAGATTCGTCTGCGGCTGACACTGGACAGTCATTTATCAAATCACACACCTTCGACCTTTCCAGACATAAACCTGAGTCAGCACAGGCAAAGTGACTCTCTGGACATTCGCTTTCGAACTCTGCATCATAGGAATGAATGTAATTCAAAAGATGACTAACATTAAATTTCATAAAGCTCGCCTTGATGAATGATGGGCAAGCGCAAAGCGCAAATCGTTTGTTTATTATGTATAAGTGTCTTAATAACAGATTTGTTTTTCTGAACGATTGGTAATTAAGCATGGAATATAGAGTTTTTCAAAACTAGTTGCGAAATATCTTACGGTGTGATTTAAAAGTCAAAAGTATGTACACATTAATATGTTTGTGTGTGTATGTAAGATGTTGTGACCTATTTTTCTTTATAAAAGGAATAAATTTTAACATGGATTGTATGATGTGTTTTATGGTTGTGTGTGTGATATTTATATCTTACCACAGTCTAGTTCGTCGGATCCATCCGAACAATCGCTCTTAAAGTCGCAGTAGAACGAAATCGGTATGCACTCCAAGTTGTTTGTTGTGCATGAAAATTGATCACGTCTGCATTCATCATCTATGCATGCAAAATGTGAAAATAAAAACAAACTAACAACTGTTGTTAGAGGTGAGCTCCTTAACATGATCAAATGCATCAAGATATGTTGTGACGTAGGCATTCCAACAATCAATATCAATCCTAGGACCCGGTCACACATAACTGTAGACTGGTTGCCGACCTCAGGCAAAAACCAGTCGTCTACAAAAACCCTAAATCCCCCGATCAGCGACTGGTATCGATTGATCACCAACCGTTTTCAACCAATATTGCTATCGGTTGCCGAGTGTTTCAATATGAAACAAAAATTTAATCTAGGAAGAAGCAATGGACATGAGATTAACTACATCGAATGGCATGTGAAAAGAAAATGCGATATTGCTGGGATCGTTTTGCTTTATCGGGACACGGGGAAAGACTATGGACTTCACAAAGCACTCTACTGTAGCGTTCGAATACGAGTAAGAAAAACGCTTTACACAACACTTTAATATTTTGCAAAATATGACAATAATTCTTTAATATTTGGTCTGCTAATAGTTGCCTATCATAAGTCTTGTTGTCAAGGGCACCGGAGTAGAGGATATTACTTTACAACCTTTTATACAAATACGTCGATTGACCGCAGCGACGGTAAAGCAGCTTCATAGTACAGTCACAGTAACAGTGTACCCTCTGGTACACTTTTTACGTTGGTCTGTTGCCCTGCATAATCGGAATCGAATTAAAGTTTCCTTACCATTGAATTCACAACTATCTTCGTCTGTTCCGTCAAAGCAATCTCGCACTCCGTCACAAACGAAGATCTTCTGGATGCATTCACCGCTGTCACGACACTGAAAAGTGTTACCTGTACAGTTCCGCGATAGGCTTGGGTCGGTGTAGAGCAAGTCGTAATTTTGCTCTTCAAAAGGGGATAGATGTTAAGCGTGTTAAAATCTATCATGATATATTTAAATGTGTGTGGTTGCCTTTCATGCTCCTCAATGTCTACCATAACGCATGTGCTTTTCGGACAGATGAAAACCTCACCTAAAACTTCCTGTTGGTAACATGATTCAGATACGATAGTTTCTCTAAAAGTCACTTACAAGAAAAATGTAATTATCTTTGAACAAAAATTTGACTCTCTAAAAAGTCATTTTATGAGTTCGTAATATGTTAACCCAGGAATCAGGAAATCAAGTGATTTGGTTGATAAGAAGAAATTTTTATATTGTTAAGATATTATAAGTTTGAACTTTAACCACCATTTGTCCCAATTCAATAGAAAAAGAATGTTTTAAAAGTCGAAGAATTCTTGTGGTTTTCTGTTCGAGTTGCGACGGTGTTTCAAATCGAACTGTTTCGTTTAATGTCTGATATTTTCTATACGAATGACATCTATCCAGTGGTTATTAAGTTTATGCAAGAAGAGAATACAAACACAACTATAAAGCGTATACAAAATATGAATATACTAAACTCGGAAAATTGATGACAAGCGAGTTTACCATGCTTATATGATTGTGGGTCACAAAGGTGTAATTTTCCAACAAACCTTTAACTGTTCACTTAAAGATACACAGACTTTACCATTCTTCTCTTTCCGTTTGTATTTTTATTATTCTTAATCAAGTGTACGTGATAAGCTTGGACAAACCAATTATAGCCAACTGATATTTCGTCATGCTTGTAAATTTGTAGGCAGAGTTTCAAAAACTCCCTCGCAATATGATGCATAATTATATCATTACGTTACAGCTGCGTCTTTCACAATATCTATCACTGACCACAGCAGATTGTTTTCAACTGCAGGAAAAATGAGTAGATAAATAGATTGGCAAGAAATGTGAGTAATCTGCTACACGCACCAATGTGTTACAACAGTATCGGAATTACCAGAGGCTATTTCTTATAATGTGGCGAAAATTACACACCAGAGTGAAATTCTTCTATTTCTTAATGCACAATGTATGTGTAATAATTTGAGCTAAACACCACACCAGGTGAACCCGTGCTGCTAGTACTACATAGTGTACACGAAAGTGATTAGGCTGTTCACCCATGGCGCTGATCTTGCAAATGACACCTTCGGCGGAGAGCTGTGCGCACGGTATGTCATGCCAGAGGGCGGTAGAGCTAATTTTGGAGAGCTGAATCATGGTGCAGCGTTCTATCTGACCACCATCTGGCTGCCTGGAGCCTTCCGCTGTGCTGTTATTAACAAATATGGGAAAATCATCTAAGGAGACGTGGATATAAAGGGAATAAGTACAATTGTATATGCTAAAGTGTGGTTTGACTTTCACATGTACGTGTATTTTGCGTATTACGTTTGTCAGAGTATTACTGAAGTGTGAGTAGAAATGTTTCCGCTCATGTCAAATTGATTTTTTTTTTAATGCGAACAGGTATGAGCAAACATTAGGACAAGTGTTCTTCATAAACAGAAACCAATTCAAAAATAAATAATCTGAATAATAAATGCGGATTGAGTGAAAGCAGTAATATTATTAGAAAACAATCAGTGAAAGTTTGAGGAAAATCGGACAATCGATTCAAAGGATATGATTTTCTAAAGTTAATGAGCCATCATCGCTGGATAAGAAGACTATAATAAAGTTCATGATGTTATTAAGGACAACAATATAAAGAAATTCTAAGAAAAAATCTAAGAAATTTCACTATTGATAAAAAGCATATGTTACATCAACTTCTTACTGACATATGTTAAGACTGATACTATCCCCTGCTTCTTGTAAGAAGTAAATTCTTGCTAGAAAAGTTGAAATAAGGGTTTGGATTTCTCTCGATATTGCAATGTCCTACAGGAAACTTATGCAATTCCAGTGCATGAAAAAGCATTGTGTATCTTCTCATTCAAATGTATTACCTTTTTGGAATATACCAATCAGTATAGGACATCGGAGATCCGTCCGTCCATCTAAAGACACTCGCGGAATCTCTTTGTCCGAGCCCTGAGATAATAATATAGAAATATAAGAAAATATTCATAGTAACTGTCTCTACCGCTGGAAGCAGAGGGGGAGGAGGGTACTTGCGTAAGATAATTCTTTAGGATTGCTAAAACTGAAACTAGAGTACAGTATATCAATAACAAGGGGTACGTGGTCGCATGGAATATTCCTTTGGCTCTTTATGGCAAAATTACTGTACCCCCAGAATACACACAGAATACAGTAAACATCAGCTATGTCGGAAGCAAAAAAAAAAAAGATAAATGAATAAAAAAGGGGTGTCTGTCAACGTAGTCCAGGTTCCAAACCATCCCACAATAACTTATTACTTTGTATGCAGGTATTTAAGAGTGTGTTCTTAATGTTCTTAAGATAAGATCTGATCAGCGCACTGTGTGCGCGGTTTGTTAAGAGAGATTGGGATGTGAATACATTTTTTTGCATTCAATATGATTGTCATCATAATTCACTATACACATTGTAGAAAGTTTGAATGGATGTGCATGGTGTTCACCTGACTTGATTCTAAAAGGTGTATAAGCATGTAGACTGTCTTTAAATAATTCTTACAATCATTTTGCATCATTATTATTATCATCATCATCACTGTCACTAACATCATCATCGTTGCATGAGAAGAACATCGATATGCACTGTGAAAGATTTTATGTCTTGATTATACCCGAGAATATCTGGAGTTGATTTGATGACACGTTACCAATATACACCGTTTCGCCGAGCTTCGCCCACTTCGAAATGAGTTTGCGGTGGATAAAGCTCGCCTCCTCTTCATCGCGTATGCTTAGCATTGTCGAATCCGGATGCAGGTGGGACTGGCAGTAGTCCACGGTGTCGGTCCAGGACTTGTTCGCGATTTTCGTATAGAAGTAGCAGTTTTCCCCTTCGGTGTCCCATCCATCAGGACATAGGTCATTCTGGAGGGGTGCATGGGCCTCTGCGAGATACAAACGACAAAGTATTTCAGAACCTTACTCTGATTCCACTATAAAACATTCTTATCGTATTGTTACTTTGCTTGATGAGAAGAAAAGGGTTAATATACAAATAATCTAATGTAAGAAGTGAAAGTCAAAGAGAAGTTTAATAAGCAATACTTTATTCAAGTCAAGGGAATTCTAGATCTAGTGATTTACAGCATGCGCTGTATATGACTCATATCTTTCACAAGTTGTAATTCTTTACACACCCTTTGTTTTGGGGAGCGCAGGCAGGAACTCAAAATGTCTAATTTGACATTGTACACGTCAACTGTTCACGGTGTGGCAAATGGAGGTAATCGGAATGCACTAGCGCACTTAACGGCTGTATTTAAGCAAGAATGAAAGTTGATATTATTGAATGATAATCTAGTACAATTATAAGTTTTTGAATCCAGAATTATTGCTTTCGTTGAGCAGAAGGTAATGCAATGCGATGGAACGTAAATTTAATCGCACAACTACAAACGCATAGTATTCTCACCGATATCGAAGTTACCAGCAACGTCGACAAAAACGTATTCTGCAAAATATAATGTTCCTCCCGCAGGATCAACGTTGAGAGTTATCTTCACTTTGTTGACATCACTTTGGACCGATGTGTCATTGCCGGTAAGCGTGCAAGTAAAGCAGAATGTTGCAATGATAAGTCCAGGGTTTGTTGCATCCATATGGGAGGTAAGGTCCGTCATCTCATACACGGTGAGAGTGGACTGACTGTCCTCCGGAATGACGAATGTATGAAAAACCATTTTGATGAACGACGTTTGGGGCGCTATGAGGAGCCAGGTCTCGAGGACACTAATCGGGGACGGGTCGGGGTAAAATCGTGAGGCCAAGATCCCAGGTGAACTCATGCAGCGGTGTGTAAAGACCGAAAGGTCGGTGCCCACGGCACATCCTTGTAGATCTGAACGAGAAACAATCAGACAGTGTGCTTGAAATCATTATCGCCTCCTAGAGTTGAGTACACAAAATTGAAAGCCGCGATCTTTTCTGAACCCTCGAGGGAGGATAAGAACAGCAGGGTTTAACACACATGGCTCGGCTGGATGTGGTATTATCAGCTTAACTTGGACTAATTCCACCATATCACTTTTATTTAGGTATTCACGAGATTATGGCATCTGCATACCCAAAGATTTGAAAGGAGGGCAGCTAGTAGAAGATGATGGCGTAAATATTCCTAGAGGAATGATAAACGCCAAATCAATTCAAATAACAACAACAAAATGGCGAGTGGGCGTACCCACCAGAATATGATGTTGCAAGTTATGTGCTCCTATACGTGGGAGAGGATTATAGACGGCAAACGCCAAACCTACCAGAGGACTTGACGCGAGCTCGGAAGCGTATCGCTGTCAACTCTCGTTCCGTTGTTACCAGCATCGTCAGTCTCGAAGAATTGCCAATGATTAGTGGTGGTACGCCGGACGAGACGCATCCAAACATTGTGTTTGCATGTGGAATTGAAATGATCCCTCGGTCTCGACAAGATCCATCGGATTCGATGGTTATCTATAGCGGCAGACATTGATCAAAGAATCTTATGCAATAACGGCAATAAGGCAATAAGGCTCGCCAATCTAAAAATTAAAGAAAGATGCATATCTCCGAACTTCAGACTTAAGAACAGAATCTCATATTTCGTTTTGGATTAAAGAACCTCATTTGAATTATCTTTCATTGTCAGGCTAACGAATATTCGGACTAACGAATCTCTGTCATAACGAAATGTAACAGCATGGTATTAAAACGTTACCGAATATTCCACAATCTCCATCTGCACGAACTTGTCAAGCGGCACGGTGACTATGGCTTCACACGAGCTGAAGGGTGCGAACAGGGCGGTGGCGGGTTCGGTCCGCAACCAGCCATCGTCTTGAACGAAGCTGATATTCCCACACCCAGTCTCACAGTGGAAGGTGGTGCAGTCTAAGAAAGAAGGGGCATTTACGTAATAGCCTTATAAAGCTGAATTCCTTTTCATAAAATGCATGCCATATTGGGATTGGTTTGAGTGTACCCTCGTTATTATTGAGCCTGAATGAAGCAGACCTGCATAAGGACTAATGACGCATTGGGAGTGATTATATCGTTGACTGGACTGCACAATAAATATTGTAATAAAGTATACGCATTGCTTACAGTGTATATAGGAAATATGATAGTGCACCACCATGCACGGTGGATTAACATAAGAAGCATGAAAATCATGACTGAGTGTTGATCATTCCAACCAATCACGATTCATGTCATGATCTCATTAATGACCACGCATTAACACACTGTTCACTTATTTGACAGGTGGGGTTGCCTATTACTCAAAAGTGTCTCCTGATTTTGCCGCCTGCCATTACAATCATCAACATCAAATGTTTCTAATGGTGCCAAAATTGGTAAAAAAATGTATACACAACAAACGAAGCCATGTGTAAGCAACCACGAAAATAGTAAACGTATACCACATTTCACGCTATCAATAATATTCGTTCCTGCTATCTACCGACAGTTTTTGTTGTTTTGTTTTGGTTTTCCATACCAGCACATCATGTCAAGCCACTTACTAAGAGCTTTGTAGACAAGACTGAAGCGAACGAGAGACGTCACGTTGGTGGCATACACATTCACGCTAATATGATTGGACATGTAGAAAGTGATGTTATCGAAATGCCCGCAGATTATGTGGTGTTGTCCCTTCGCTCTGTCAACATCTGACACTCCCACGTAGTCGACACAGCCGATGCTTGGATCCGTGCTCTTCCGAAGTGAAGCTAGCTTGAAATTCAATCTGGTGATTGGAAACAATTGAGTCATTGATTAAGACATATTAGACCTAATCATACTGTTTTTACAAACTGTTTTGACAAAGGAGTATCATCGTGTAATGTCAGTGGCGATAATGACTATGCCGGAAATGCACACAAAGTCTATTTGTTTCTGAGCAGTACAATTTCTTTAAAACAGTCAAGAAATAAATAATCAAATGAATCCTTTCTAAGCACATCGTGTGAATTTCGCAAAAGGCTTTCAAACCACTTTAGAAAGTATAGAAAGACTACGAAGGAATAATCATCATGCAACTCTGAAAACAACATATACCCTCTCACCTTGTCTTTCAACTTTGAACATCCAATCAACCAAAATGAAACCTCCACTCATTAGAAGTGAAATACTGGAAGTATAGAGTAAATCATTGCTGGGAGTTGTTCTGTTGTTCTGTTGTTGTTTTTATTATTGCTGTTGTTGTTGTAGTTGTTATTGTATTTGCTTGTTTGTTTGCTTGCTTGCTTGCTTGAGTATACGAGCGGTTTGCAATTCACATTCAATATTCGGTTAACTTTATACAAACCTTTCAAAGACCAAAAGCGCAGTTTTCAAAGCATCATCACATTACCTTATTTTCAGACCCTTTTCAACACGTATGTTTATTTTGTGCCTGAAACCCACATCGTCTGTGTGGGAAACTAAGCCGATGTGCCCGGCAAAAAGACGGGAATTGGTGACGTCTGTTGTCGTAGCCATTTGATCCAACTGCAGAAAGAGAAATTCTGGAGAAGAAAAGAGCATTTACCAAATTACGGTGTTGAGTTCTCGAGTATCTAACCTATGCAAGCCTCCTTCGATTTTAAGATTTTATTTCTAAAGCGACCCACGTCCGACAAGCTTTGCTTTTTAGTGGATCACTATTTGCCATAATCGAATTTATTTTCCGCTCGCCCATGAAGTACTTATACAGTATTCCTCCTAATTATTATGTTGTTTTCTAATTTATCTTGTATACCACATGACTCTTTTGCAAACGTTTGAACAATATTCTTTCATGACATGTATACTTTGTACTATGTTTTTGATTTTCGTTGATTGGAAATAAACTATGATTGAATCGAATTGAAAAGCTTGCTGCTTCCCCCTTTTTTTATACAGACATACTTGGTGTACCTATTTTCATATCATTGCAGCACCCTCTCAGGCGTTCCTTTCGAACTTCCGCAAACCAAACAATATCCAACCTCGAACCAACAAAAAACAGCCGTTGTACAATCCTGTTTAAAGGGGGCATATATATAAACTTTTCTTTTCCAGCTCACCGAACATAATCATAGTCATAGTTCTGATAGCATGTATTGTAATCTAAGTTAGGGTAATCATGCCGCGCACAGCGACGCGTTTATGCGGATTTGGAAAATCCCCCGCTATAGAGCCCATACCGTTAACAGTAGGATCCGTCATACTGTGGTCGCCGCTGGCTTGTCATCTTATCACTCAAAACGCATGCAATGCAATATGCCTATGTTAAAGGCCCGGTCCCACTGCACTTACGGATGCTAAGAGGATGTAAAACGTAAAAAAAAAAAATCTTGCCATCCGTTGGAAAAACGCTACGCATCCGCTGTGTACTCATCGCATACGTGTTTCATAGGCTCTATCCATCGAGCATCCGTCCACTATGATTTCATCCGCGCAAGAAGTTTTAAGCTGCTTAAAACTTTTAGAACGGATGAACTTTCCGCCGTGTACGATGTAAATCCGCGACATACGAGCAGCAAACGTTGTATGTCCGTTATCATCCGTTAAACGTCCTCTGTATCCTCTCTGCATCCTCTGGGCATCCTCGCAACTCACATCCGTTGCAGCTCAAAACGGAAAGAGGGAGGAAAGATATGGTACATGGAACGTATATACATCTTTAATAGCACGGAAATAGAAAGGATGTAAGCGTATGCATCTCGTATATAAAGTATTCAGAACGGACAAAGCGTTTGTTTCCGTTAGGCCTACGTGATGCATCCGCTTCTTCCGCTCTGCATCCGCTCTTTCCCCTATGCATCCGTTTCGCAATATCTCCGGTAACCCCTTCGGAGCTGTCATCCACTTCCATCCGCTTTCATCCGCTGGGCTTCCGATGAACATCCGGTTAACATCCCCGCTACATACTACCCACGTCCGTTCTTTTTCCGTTCTGTTTTCGCCAATTTTCGCCAATTTTGTCAATTTCACGAGCGGATGAAAGCGGATGGAGCCAGCCCCGAAATTTTGCTCGTCCGCTGTGTCCTTTCTGTGTACGTTTAGTGTCCATCGGCCAGTGGGACCGGGCCTTTACATTCATTTCGTTTAAATATCAATTGCGGTGATACCAGCACAAACATGTACGAAATATCATTAGAATGACCAGACCTCGTGTATACTTTTTACATTAATGCACAATCCTACAGTCCATCCACTTTGCTCGGTGGCGTAAAAGCAAGACATAATAAATACAATTTATTTAGCTTGTTGTTTTTTGGAAAGTGTGCGGCGGTATGTGATAACCTACCTATAATGCAGATGTAAGAGAATTGCCACATGCAGTTATGTACGCTGGAGCTGTTGGTTGATGTCTGCAGTGCTTCACAGGCGTACATATTTGGAGGGCCATCTAACCACCAATACTCATCATTACTCTATAGCAGATGAAGAGATTGATAGACAACCAACATTTATCAAAAAGAATACAATGAATCCTTTCATAAAAAAGAAGGCATGAATGATAAGATAAACAAAGAAGACTCTAATTGAGAGTGTATAGTTCTCAGGTGCGAGTAAGCAAAATTGTTCAATAAAATATAGTGTGACGAGACAATGCACACACAGCACTCAACAAAATATTGATTTTTTTTTTGTCATCATCTGTAATATCATTTAAATCAAATTATTGATTATGTCATTTTGCTCAAATTATTTGAATTAAATGCGTTAAAGTTAGAAAGAAAAATAAACAAATCATAGATTAGGGAATTAGAACTACAATGAGTTCAGAGGTAATGTTATGGTGTAGTTCCCCGACCATTTTTATAACCATTCCATTACACTCAGTTGTTTAACTTTAATATTTCGTCATCCGAAATATATATAGTTTACGTTAAGTTTACGGGTTATGATTAAAGGAGGCAATTACAATAGATGATCGATGGATCTAAAGACCTAATCAAAGGATTACCGACCCTTATTCTGGCAACCATTAACCTTTCTAGATACATTGCACACGGCAGCACTTACTGCATACTCGTAGTCCATCGATAATATTTCCTTTTTTCCGGCAAGTCGTCCATTCATTTCTTTGGAGCAAGTTTCATATGCGGTATGCCACGAATCTTTGCCATGGAAAACGCACTTTAGCTCCGATCCACCTTCGCCAGTTTCATACAAAGTGGAACCAATGTTTGAGCAAACGTCTGTAATGAAACACAGATCATGCCTCCGTTAGCACTCTGCACTAAGAGCATTAAAAGTCGCGTATCTCTTTTGCAAACGTCACAAAAATGGAGAAATGCACAAAAATACAGGCACATCGATCCTACAGCAAAAAAAAAAGTAAAGTAAGCAAGAACGTATATGTTAATATAAATACCTCACATTAATCGCTCTATGATTCGTTACCATGGACCTCAATCTGATGCTACTGCTAGCTGAATAGACTTTCGCCTATTTTGAAAAAAAAAACCCGACAACTTACCTACACACTGTCGTTCATTGCTTAGAATATATCCGAAAGGACAGGTGCAATAGAACGACTCTGGCATGTTGACGCAAGTGTGTGAACACATGTGTACGCCCGGCTCGAGACATTCATTGACATCTGCAAGACGTAAGTTTTAATAATCATTTTGTTAAAAATGAATGAGAGATCAGGGAATATTTGTTATATTATTACATAAATACACATAAATACACATCATTATATTCTAGCCTCTTCGGCAATCAGTCAAATTCTGGAATTCTATCACCTATAACGCCAAAGCAGGCAATTAATTTCCAACCTCGCTGCAATAGTCAAGTGGTTCCATCATAACTAATCACGGATAACTGTTTATGACAACAATGTAAATATAAAATATGATAAAATATATTATGAATAGTGCTGTGCATGATCTTGAATGCACTATTCTCGAATATATAATGCACGACAAATGCATGGTTAGCATTAAGTGCTTTATTTCGTCAGGGCCGAACGTCGAGGTGGAGGGCCAATTATGCATTATGAGTGAATGTATTGACTGGAGTAGTGCATTTTATATCTGTAACAGTAAATAAGGTATAGAATTGATTTATAAAACGTTATTTAACACGAGATTTCCTGTACAAGAATCATGACAGTATAGTTCACGACCGTGTACTATAACAAAATCAATGAATGTCAAGTTGCACCAATTTGACCAATCGAAAATTTGTTACAAATACGATTTTCACTACATTAACGTATTAGAATGCTTACGAAAATGATGCGTTTTTACAAAATATTTATTCCACATCTATATTCAGTTTCATTTATGTCAACATCATCATGCACCACGTTATTTCAATCACACACGCGAAATGAAAAAAAAAATACAGATACCAGAACATCGCATTGATGTGCTGCTTATATGCAGTATTTTGCATGTATAAACAAACCCGCTTGGCACAAGATGCGAGATGGAGATTCGTGTGGACAAACGCCGACCTCTATGTCAAAACATTGGCTGGAGTCCAGATACCCGCACAAAGTTTGGTTCCCCTCGGGCGTGGATGTACCAGAACTGTATATAGGAACGTCTACCTCGTCACCATCCAGCCATTTCCATCTGGGAAAGAAGAGGCAAAATGGTTATTGCAGGAACAGTAATCATTCTCCTTATCACTACAGTAAGGAAATGACACGTTCGTGTATCCGGACATAATTATACGGATAACTTTCTTGAAAGAGGATAGGAACAGAGAAAATGCTATACCACCAACATATCTAATTCTAACCCTTTTATGTTCTTTAACTGCAAGTTCATACGCCTCTGATTCAGCAGGTAATTTGAAATTGGTCTGTCATCCATAGATCCATGCTTAAGTATTTAATCTAGCCATGAGCGATAACTTAAGAAGTTCCATGTACTTGGTATAATAACACGCATTAGTGTCCTTGTAAAGGTAAAGTGTTGTTTTTTCGTGGTTTTTTTTTTTTTGGGGGGGGGGGGGGATTGCATGACGTCGAAAGCCAAACGTCATAAATGATGCAGTTGTAGAGAAATATAATTTAGAATAGATGTCAAACAATGAAAGGTGACAGATTAGGATTAAGATAATCACTTGTTGGTTCCTTTTTTTGGGGGGGGGGATGGCGAAATCCAATAAAATATGGTTGGAGTTTAAGACAATGCCATACAATAGTCCATTTTAGTAGGTCAATGGTGAAGAACAGAGTCATAGATTGTTATCTTACTTAGATCCAAGACAGTGAGGTATTGACTGAATTTTAGTTAATGACGTCATCTCATACTTGATTTGCTTACCGATTATCGACATTTTGCAGTCCTATGATTATAGGATCTCGAAAGGCTGCTGAGATGAGAGCAAGCTGCCTGGCATAGGATATCTGTGAAAGGGTCTTCAGGAACGCCAAGTGATACCCAGGTTCCGTGTAGTCATCGCACATCTCACTGGCGCCTTTTTCCAGCTCGTAGCACTGCCCTTGGAAATACTCCCCAGCACTCCTGCAATATTCTGATGACAGGTCCCAGTAGAACAATAATTATCATCCAGAAGTGCATGAAATAAATCATCATCAATTATGTACAACCAAACACCAGGATGTTGTGCAACACTCAACAAATTACACGGTGCTAGATATCACTGTCAATAACTTGCTACCAATGTCTACCGCTTCAGCATTTTCATCTACATCTTTTAGCCGATGAAACGATTTTGATAGCGTGAGTTCATAAATTATATTTTTGTAAGATAAAGAAATATCCCACGTTTTTCATGACCATTGGACATAACCCGTTGTTGTTGTTGTTGTTGTTGCTATTGTTGTTGTTTTTGGTGTGAATTGTTTGGCTGACATCCAATCGTCATGCATTGCTAGCGGTGCAAGACTTTCAGAAATTAGTATCATGTTGTTGTTTTTACGGATTTTGGTTTTTGGCTGGTCATCAAAACCATACAAACAAAATAAAATTACACACACACACAAACACGCAAACACACTCACTCACACATGCACATCATCTTCAAAAATCTACGAGTATCAGTGTGATATTGCGATTAATGATTTTTAACAGGAATTTTATGACACTTTTTTTTAAATTTGTAAATCATTTTCTGCATTTACCAACACTTCTCTACCCGTCTACAGGGGTTCACACTTTCATCTTCTTAGAATAAAATTCATGATGCAATGTGGGATTCGTTTGTGTTTTTATGTGTGTTTATTTGTGACTTCAGCAGAAGAAAAAAATTATGTATGTGTCACACGTTAACCGATTCTGTGAAGTCGCTATCGACTAACAAGGCGTTCATACCATAATAGATGTAACTTACCTTCAGTATAGGTTCCAAACACGTCAAATGACAACCGAACTGGATGCTCGTAGTCTGGAAAACTTAACTTCAACGCGGTGGCAAGCACCCTGGTTGGTAACTCCATCATATTTGATGGTACAGGGTTGTTCGCCTGGTGGAGGAAAAAGTACAATTGGTTTCTGAACCCAATCGCCCTTTAAGATGATGGACTACGTGCAATCAACAGAATGTACACAGGACGCCATTTACTGGAGTTGGTTTACAAACATTGACAGATCACTATTTTGGCGGAATTAAGGATATTTACTACCGCCCTGGTCGTAACCTCGATTACAAACTCAGTTCTTTTCTACATTGTTCGACTTTCAAGTCCACAGCATTGTATGGGTTAATATTGTTATATTGTGATGACCAAAAAAAAAAAAAATGTCCTGCACGAAATAAAACTGTAGCCATTAAATCTGGACGTTTCCTGCTTCACCCTGCAGCAGCACAATTCATACAAACACTCACGATGGTTTCTATGCGACCTGAAAATGTAAAGTCGTCAGCGTTGGTCGCCATGACACTGCGGTAATAAACTTCGCAGTACGGGTCGTTCTTGCTGTAATCATATTGGAATTCCCGCAGGTCGCTGGTTACGCCAAATGCCACGAGAACAGCACTGACATAAACTCGCCGATGGAAAGATGCCTGTATCCATGGTGACGAAATGCTCCCTAAATCTGGACGAAATACATTGTAGAACCCAATTGGAAAGGATAGGTAAAAGTTTAAGGAATGGAGTGTATAACTTCTTTCCTAACATCTTGGTTCCTACACTATAAAACACAACGCAAGTGCAAACGTTATGATTTTTCTTCTTCCTGCTGATGTTGCAGATACGACTGTTGAATCATTAACAACTTTTAGGAAGACTAGATGTTTAGTGACATGGAATCAATTAATTTGATGTTTTATGCTATAATGCTCCTCATCGTATTCTGATATGTATGTCTGTCCAACCCACTTCGATTTGGTGATTGTATTGGTAAAACATGTGATACCAACATTATGCAATACGACTTCCTTTTTGTTACACTCCATCACAGCAAAGTAATAATTCCCAAGCACTGTAATCATTTTGATAGAACTAATGTCGAATATTAATTCCTGTGATCGTCCTTATTAATTTTTGTTTTCATTTATAATGCTCCATCTGTGTTCTCTTGGGCGATATGTGTTTTCATAACATTAATCTCTACTGAGGTATCACTTACGTGCATATAATGATAATATTGACTTTTAGAGGCATTACCCGGGACTCATTATGCAGTGTTTGTCACACCTTTGTCCTGATAATGCTCTTTGCAAGAATTATCTGCTTGAAGAAAACGAGAGGGAAAAGCCCCCCAAAGCCCAATTTTACCAGACTGGAAAGGGAAGAGGCACCCAGTCGAACCGGTACTATCAGCAACATTCAGCCCCGATAAAGCTACGGTGTCCTCGTCACATCCACTACACTTGATGGCGGTAACAGGTTTGCTCTCTACTCCGATGCCAAATGGCTGAACCAAAGAATCAGATGCTGTCAGAGAAGGAGAAGGTTTGCGGGAGAAAAATTGTTTTGTGACCCTGCAATGTTAGGCTGAGATTTGCTCTTAACATGCATATTTTAAAGGGATAGTACAGTTTTGGTGGAGGTGAGAATTGGGCTTTTAATTTTTTGCGAGATACTAAGAAAACACTTATGAAATAGTACAGAGCATACCATTTTATGAGGAATTCAAAGTTTACTTGATGGAAATCGGGTTTGGAATGACGGAAACATCCAAAAACAAGGTAAAACAAAGCGATCGTGTGAAAGTGTGGGTCCCACACTTTATTAGAATCGCTCTTTTTGGATAACTCAGCTTTTTCAAAACCAATTTTCATCAAATAAACGTTGAATTCCTCATAAAATTACATGCTCTTTCATATTTCATAAGAGGTTTTTCATTACCTCACCAAAAAATGTTAGAAATCTGAAGTTAGGTCTCAACCGAAACTGTACAATCCCTTTAAAGGTATGTCAATTTTATGTTTTGTTTTCTTTTGTTTTTCACATTAACGTAAAACAATCGAAATAAATAAAAACCCGGTGAATTTGTCATCTCCGTGAGCGGCATAGAGTACAGCTCCCTTGGGTACATTATCATGAATTCCGGTCAGGTCTTCTTAAAACAACTGTACATTTCAACACGGAACTGTGTCAACATTGGCACTTATCACTTGACTTTTTTAGACCGCAGGCACTAAAATTGCAAATGAATCTCATTATTTCTAAAAGTAATTATACCGAGCATCGCCTTGACAGGAAGACATACAAAAAGAACGAAAGGGACATTCGTGTGATTAGAGAAAAAAAATAAGATAGTTCAATATTGTGACCATGAATCCCTTTATATCTAATAAAATTCTGAAGAAAAAATCACATGTTCGAAACTGATAGTATGGATATAATATAGCTTGTTCACTGACATCAGTAAAGTTTTAAGTTATGCAAATAACATTGTATCTCCACTCGTAATGATATAGTATCCACCCAGTTGAATTCTAAATTATTTTAAACCCCCTTTGTGAGATGCACTGCCTGAGCACGTGAAATATTTATGCCAACCCTCTGAGATTTTGAAAGTGATACGCGACATGGACTTGCCATAAGTGTTCCGAAATGATTAATGAAGATGAGAACGGAAAACAATTTTGTCTTGTCACGAATGACTATTTCCATACCCATTAGGCACAGAAGGATTCGCAGGTGCACGCAGTAAAATGGCATTGTTCCCCGCCATAGTGTAGGTCTGATTTTAATCCTGACGACATTCTGGAAAGGAGAGTCGAACACGTGCTTTGCCCAATCGTTGTTGTACGATAGCGTTTCCTGTAATACAAGAAAAAGAGACAAGGTGTAATTTTGCCCCCAGCACCCTTCACTCTCTCCGAAGTTTGCTAGTGTGTTTTATATTTATTGAGACTAGAATCTACTAGGTTTTAACCTTGTCAGTTTGTGCGCATTCGTTTTGTTGTCGCAATTGTGAAAGAGCTTCACGCTCTCCCATCACCTACTCTCACTTCTTCCTGAGTGGACATCGATTGTAGTTACAACAAATATAGCTATACTTCGTCGTTGTTATAATCTGCAGAAGGCGAAGACATTTCATTTACATTTTTCTTCACAGATGTCAGTCAATATGACTGATTGTGTCATATTGTTTCTTCAAATACATGAGCAAGGACAGTGAAATAACGTGCACATACACGCAGGCTGTCGCGCACGTGCACACACACACACACACACACACACACACATACACTCTTTGTGTCTCTGCCATTCAGTCACTCACAAATGCACACACCAACACCCACATATAAATGCAAACATAGCCAGTGGAGATATTGATATTTCTCGAATAGTAAACACACACTGGAACACACCACTTGTCAGACGGACCATGTAGCTGTAATGTATCTCTATGGATAGACTACCACTTACCGAAATCTTATTTTCTCCATGGAAACTCTGTAAGACAAGATCGAATCCCTCTAGCCTCTTTCCACCTAGACACGTTCTCGCTATTACCCCGGTCACAAGCACAGGGTTAGGAGGCTCCAATACCTGTAAATAGGAACAGCTCGGTGAATACGTATCGCATAATGGATATGAATTCACTCGACTTATTTATTGTTATATATTTACTGGTTACTGCTTGGAAATGATATTGTTTCTGCTCTCGGTCGTACAACTCACATAGCATCTAACAAGTATGAGATAGGGAGAGAAAAAGTAATCAGTATAATGTTTAAGCTTTTATCGCTGGAACATGTGGCGCCGAATATGATGGCAGAAATGTTTCTTCATTATCTAAGTATCACATGTAACCATGGTAACAAACAATAATAGTGAGGGGGAGGCATGGGAGTCTCCCTGAGCCTGGGAGGGGTTTACATACCTATGGCAGGGCTCGACATTTAATAGCAATATTACCAGATTGTAAGTAAAATATCGCGCACATGTGTTGAGCAAGTGAAAATAATTTGTATAATGATAAGACCAACTGCCTGATCGGGTAAGTAAAAATGCTGACTTTAATCAGGAGCTCCTTAAGTACAAATAGGGCCTGCATTGGAGCCATTTTGGGCTGGTGTTTCTTATCTTTTTTTAATTTGTTATTCATATCGCTTGCTCGATGGGAAAAGTGAGCAAAAAAAAGTACATGTAGCACCCTGCCAATGATACAACGAATTATTTGTTATCAAGATATGAGCGCATATAAAGTGAAATGACTTACATCTTGAAATGTCGATTCATAGGAAGTGTGAGCCATGTCCCCCACTAACTGCTGAATTTCTGTTCCAATCGTTGTGCTGGATGCATCCATTGTCCTCTCGCATTCTGGGAGAAAAACAGGGACAGAGAATTTCAAATGAACGAAATATGAAGTCTAGAAATACAAAAGTACATTACTTCAGAGTGATAAAGGCGCATATCTGACGCTTCCAATTATGTTTTCTTCTCCTCCTCCTCCTCCTCCTTTTCCTCCTCCTCCTCCTCCTCCTCCTCCTCTTTATTCATTTGAGTTAAAGCGCAATGGTTGGTATCCCTCATCCCTTTCCATTAAGGTCTGTGGAACTGACATCGAGAAAAAGCAGAATTGTGAATTGGATTTTCTAGGTTCAGAGCAAGATACGTAGATACAGCAAATATGTTATCGCTAAGCATTTTTCCCAAAGTAGTCGTGTTATTAACAGTACGTTATTCATTTTATTCTTAGAAATGCCATTGTTGTACTTTTCTACATTTTAATCAAACATTATTTACGAATCTGCTCTTCACTATAGAAAAATCGTTCTTGAACAAACTGACATGCTACAATAATCGAATAAACTGCGTGACCATATTTCAAAATTATGAATTGTTGTTGTTCATTTCCATCTGTGAAGATGGCTGGATAGCCCATATTCAGCTACACTAAGCTGGTCTTCCATGGGGTCCAGTTGGATGTGGGGTGGGACCACTTCACCGGGTTAGACACCCTGCTCTTTTCGATGAATGAATGAAGCGGGATCTTTTACGTGCATGAGCTGTGACTCTCTCATACACGGGACCTCCATTTTATGTCCTATCCGAGGGACAGAGTGTTTTGCCTCTTGCTAGAGGGGACGGTATGTTTACACACAACATTGCTCAGTCCAGACTCGGGTTCGAACCCGGGCCGCGTGATCGTGAGGCAGACGCGCTACCGACTGAGCCAACTCACCGCCCTGTGACGTCATATTCACTCAATGTACTTTCGTATACGCTAACAAGCCATCATACCTCGTTCTTTGCAGCCAAGAATTTCTAGGCGCAGAGCCACGGGTCCTCCCGCGGTAATCGGCTTCAACCTAATCCGGTTGGTGAGAATACCCTCCCTGAGGTAGATGTACTTTGAACAATAGAAGTCTGAATTTCCCTTGAAGTCCTGGAAGTAGAGAAAACGAGGCAAAGCTCTGTTGATTGCAACAAAAAAAAAAATTATGTAAGGCAAGAATGTTCATTAATCAAAAACCCAAATGAACAGAAGAAATGAGGGGTGCGCACATTGTTTTCACATGCAACAAGTACATCAGTGACAAACGAAAACATGTAGTAATAGATCTATAGACACAAGGAACGAATTATGTATCAAATCAATAATCAACATTCAACTTCATAATATAATCCCTTATTGTGTTATTTAAGAGCATGGCAAAGGATTACAGTCAAGTAAAGCATTATGAATAATACGTACAAGAAGAAGACATTCACTTGGTCATTTATTATCACGAACACTGATGTTTACTTGTGGAATGAGGTCCACGCTGTGTATGTCCGCTACGGGAACAAGCATTTCCCCGATGTTGTACTCCAAGGTGAAAGTTTCCACCCAGAATGGATCATCGGCACCTCCTCCTTGCAGAATAAGTCCTTCAACGAAGTGATTCTCCTCAAGTACTACCTACAAGTAGTTAAAGAAACGTAAGTCGTTTATTCATTAATGTTTGTTTGTGTATTTTATACACTTCAAAGAACAGTTTCAGTCATTGCATCACAAAATGTCTTTTGTCAGAGAATTCACATCGTGTGTTCAGATCACGTGTTCAAAGATGAAAATAAAAATGAAAACAATAATTTTAATCCCTACAATTTCTACTTCTTGTATTTTTGCCTGACACCTGAAAATATGTCTGTTCAGTTCGGGATAGAAATGTCAGCTGTAAAATGCTTATGACATCGTCATTTTTCTAGAAAAAGACCAACGTTTTGTCTAGGGATACCAATGTGGTCGTAATCTTCATATCTGTTTTCCGTATTTAAATGAAACGATCTTCAGTAGGTACGTATATCCTAAATGTGTGGATCAGTTGTATTATGTAAGTAGCATTGTTCATCTGTAAAGTAAGTTCACCCATTTGAACATAGCATGATACGTGCAATACACATGTTAGCTACTGAAGTAGAATGTGGTGGCAGGAATTATATTCATTGTTTAATTAAAAGAAGTAATTTTACTAGCCACGTTATTGCAAAAGGTGCAAAAATGCTATAATATTTCGGAAAAAGATAACACTGCATGTACTAAGTGTTTCAAAAAACATTTCCCACTTTTGATCATTAATAGTTCAACAACTATTCATCCGATAAAACTGTCATTGATATGAGTAATAGCTGAATAGTGTACAATTTGGTTGAAGGTAATTTAAATGTGAAAGTATAAATCAGTTTCATTAAATCTAAGATTGATTTTGAAGTAAGGTTTCAAGTTTTGGTCAAATTTTAACCCTCTGTACAAAAATTGAACTTTGCACAGGAACCAATGATGTTTATGTGAGTGTGTGCTGACAATGGCCCTTAACAATGGACATGCCTGAACCACCTGTTGACTAGGCGTCAGTCTCGTGCTCCCAGGCACATGAATGCTTAATCACTAATTCATGTGGATTGCCCTGGGCACTGCTAGTCTGAATTCATGCACGATAAAAGGTGAAATGTATGCACATGGAAAAGGAAAGGACATGTTTCCATGTGCTTGCAAACACCACATTTCATTCCAGCTGGCAATCATTTTGAAATTTTGCTTCACATATCACTAAATTTGGGAGATAAATAAGCATAAATTATCTAATGTTCCTCATTTTAATACAACTTTCTACTAACTAAATAGTCTGACAAATTTTTCGCTTTTTCGATAAAAAGAGATCATTTTTGGTAAAGAGTTCAGCAGCATTTATCATTGGGGCGATTTGTTTCACAGTAGATTAATTTGAGGTTCCATATACACAAGCGTAGACTCTAATTGATTGTATTTGCTTCCTGTCACCATGTTTACGATAGAACAGAAGGTAATCATTGTAATTTCGTTTTTCAGAAGTAGGGAGAGCACTGTCACGACTCAACGACAGTATCGACTGGCGTTTGACTTTACACAGATACTGCCAGAGGCTGAATAAAGACTAGTTGTGATAGTGGAATTTCTCATGAATAAATAATAAAGCATTCAAACCCTGGCCATTGTTCAGGACCATTGTCAGGGTGTTAATCACACACTCCTATACACACCCATTGACCCCTGTGCGAAGAGAAATTTTGTACAGAGGGTTGAAAATAGAGCAAAATCTGGAACCTAACTGTGAAATTAATCATGGATTTCATGAAATTGTTTTATGCTTTCATATTTGAACCACCTTCAACCAAATTGTACACTATTCAGCTATCACTCATATCAATGACAATGTTATGTGATATATAGTTTTTGAATTATTAAGAATTAAAAGTGGGAAATGTTTTTTGAAACACCTAGTACATGAAAACTAGCAGATGACATACATTTTCATCAGCTGTTCATGTATTGAGTTAATTTGAACAAAGTTCTGATTCATCCAGATAACGTCTGCGCCGATTGGCAACGACGCCTTCTCGTCATCACATCAGACGAGCTGATGAAGTGTCCAGGATCGGACGTGAAACCGTTCTCGGTATTAAAACAGTAAGTCCAGATGAATTGATTTAATTTAGTACCTTTATTGGGTTAGTTGCATGTTCATTATAACTTCATATACTGTGTGTTTATTGTAAAAGAAATAATAATCCACGAAGAGCTACGAAACTAAAGTGCAATTCGTCTGAGGTTTTTTTTAACAATGATTTTATTTAACTTTGCATCGTCGTCTTTGCGACGATTTTTGCGACACTACGACATCACTGACGTCAGACAGTGATGTGCACCTGTAAAAATGGGTCTAGGTCATCAGGGTGTGGCATCCAAGAAGAAGAACCGTGGAGTCTTGCTTGCCGAGGTGAGTGACCGTCATCTAACTGGCTGCTTGCCGTGATCTGCTCGGCCTTTATCCATCCAGCTTCCATTCCGAGTGGAATCAGGCATGTGGCTGAAGAGAGAACATATTCATGTGCATTATGCGCACATCAAGAACTCTCTCATCTTAAAGCGTGAAAGCACTGCCAAGGAGGGCATAACCACCCAATGAATGAATATGTATTTTCTTCAAAGATTGTTATCATAGATAATTTTAAATCTATACATCAGAGGGATACCACTTTTCAGAGGGATACCACTTTTGTATAATATATTAGAAAAAAATCTTATATAAATTAGAAAAAGTCTTCGCCGAACAAAATTATGTCTAGTTGATTATCCCCCTCCCGCCCCCCCCCCCCCCCCAAAAAAAAAACCCCACACAAATCACTAAGTCCTGAGTATAGACTCTGTACCACTAAAATGTGAAATTATGTCAATAATATTATATTATCCCATGCATTTGACAACTCCATACACTTAATGATACATTTAGACATTTTCATTTATTCCCTTTCTTATTGCTTTAAGTACGATCGACAAGTTTTGTTTCCTTCTAAAATCAATGCCTCACCTTTCTCTGACATGGGTTTTTGACCTGTAGAACGCGTCACTGATGCATCCTGTAATAAGACTTTCACGGAAATCATGCAAGGAAAGTGTTTATCTATAGCTGAAACTATCGTTTGAGATGATGTATTTGATAGAACAAAGCAGTAAGATTACTCCACATGCAAATTGATGGCAGTAGACAAATGTGAAAAAAAAAAAGTTTCAATGGCATGTAATCTGACATGGTGTTCCACAGGGGCAACAAAATGGTTCTGTAGATATTCATTTTGAATCCATTCATATTTGTTAAACTATGGCATGAATGTTGTCATTAGCTACAGAAAAAAGTAAAATAATTAAAACCTAAAATTCTTCTCATTTTTCTCCACAATTCTGAACATTCATGCATATTTACGGTATACATCTTGAAGTTCCAAACTGACTTACAAAAAATTAAATCCTTAACTTCTATATTGTTTATTTTTTCCACAATTCTGAAAATCCATGCGTATTTACGGTATACAACATGTCTGAAAGAATTTCAGCACTTTAATTTCTTGACTTAGATTTAAGATCTCCTCTGATATCATTACCACCAATACTTTTTTCAGTTTACCCAAGTTATAATGAATCATCAACAGTAGTTTGATAAAACCGTCTGCCTTCAGAAATTCTTCTTTTAGATATTTGTTGTTCTTAACTGGGACAATAAGATGAGCTGAAGAGAAAAACTCTCCCAATCTTGGTCCTATAAAGTTTGAAAAAATTACTAACCTTCGGCGTCGTACTCGCTGTCCTCGGAACACTCTATTCGGAGTTGTACGGAGTTGTTCGGAGTTGTTTGGAGTTGTAAGGAGTTGTTCGAAGTTTTTCGGAGTTGTACGTTCGGAGTCGAACGTGCAGATTTAGGATGAGACATGAGAGCATTTAAGCATTACACATAATACGGGTCCTTACACCTGTTTCGTTTTTATACCTAGAGACTGCATATTGATACACAGGTATCTGTTAAACATCTTACACAGCGAAATATGTAAATGTACATTTTGACAATTATGTACAGATGTATACTTCAACATCTATATATTGGGAGCATACATGTATACTATTACCATACACAGTCACGCACCAGTTTATCGAATTTCTCAAACATTTTGCAAGACTTTTGTGAGTTTTCAGGGAAAAGTACAAGAAATTACACCTAAGCACAAACGTAGGACAAAAGTGCATCATAACATACATTAGTAAAAGTAATGATAATAGTAACAATTGTTTTTCCTTTGCATTATGTCAAATTGATGATTTTATATTCCTAACATTTGGGAATATCTATACCTGCCAAGTAGTTCATGCGGAAGATTCCTTCGTTTCCTTCTGCAATGACTACTAAAACACAGATTTCGTTGCTCCAAGTCCGAACGGCGCTTGCAATGTCTCGACCAGAAGTGGAGTACTCCTGATCGGCACCATTCAAGTAAATGCCACTTGGTGTGTACATGCGAACGGAAATTGTCGACGTAAAGTTTGCTCTGAAGATGAGAACAAACTGGCTGGCCTTTGGTAGCAGAAGGACGTATACGCATTCCAGCGAACCTCCTTCTTCTCCGCCGGGGGAAGAAAATTTAGCAGAGCCCAACAATCGAGACTGGACATCGAACACGACGGGGGCGTAGAAATGCATATTTTTAAAAGTTTCAGAGCCATCGTCGGAATCTTGTACAATTTCTGTTTGACATAATAAAGAGAACAGAATATGTTTGTTAGGCCGGTTCATTGATTAATATCAAACCAGTTCTCTTCACAGAATGTTCGCGCAGTAATCACATTGATGTAGACATTGATGTTGACACTGATATTGATATTGATATTAATATTGATATTAATATTGATATTGATATTGGTATTGGTATTGGTATTGGTATTGGTATTGGTATTGGTATTGGTATTGGTATTGGTATTGGTATTGGTATTGACATTGACATTGACATTGATATTGATATTGATATTGATATTGATATTGATATTTTGGGGGGTGTTTTGGAACAGAAGTATTAATCCATGAAGTAGATTGATTCAAATGTCGTTTTCAGTATACATAATTGTAGATCAGAACATTTTCATTATTTAAAGATTGATCGTTTGTAACCTTTTGTGATATCAGAATTATGAAGCGTAGAGATGGTATGTTCTGTCCTACTATCAAATCGGTCATTAAGCGTGAACACGTCAAAGTGTTCATGGACATTTTGCTTTCAACAAGTGCGCATCAGCGATGATAAGTTGATTTTGATGTAAAGACCATAGACACTGGTCAATTTACTAACGAGATCTAGTGTTCTGACTTCCGAGCGACAGTAGTCCTCTATACGTGGTATACTGCGATCACCTTATCGAGTTAGAATCGGCAATATATTTCTGATTACGAACGTTGGATCTCGGTGCCTTGTTTATTTCACCTTTGTCAAAATAATGATTAATTTTCAAACACTTTACTCAACGAACCGAAGTGTGACTTCAAACTAACATGTAACAAGTGATAATAATTTCGTTGAAAACACTTACGTACCTAAAGCGCATTGGATACCAATGATTGTTCCGTCCACGGAACAGTTTCTGTCCTCATATTCAGCTTGCGAAAGTGAGTAGATTGGGCAATTGGAGAGTGAAGTTTCACTACCTCGGCAATAAATATCAACGGGTGAAAACGCATGGTTCATCTTTTCTTCAGCAAGTTTGGCGAATGCTGAAAAATCCTGAAAATTTAAGATTCGACATACGGTTTCACCCAGGTCGATGTCTTGATCATCTAAGCAGAGAGTGCCCCAGGATCCGTTGTAAAAGACTTCAACCAAACCACTGTTTGAGTCATTGGTACCTTGAAGTCGCACGTCTATTTATGAAACAAAGAGAAAAGGAATTATATCTCAGTGGCAATATCGGTTTCATTTATCCACAAACGTAACAGTCACACACAACAAATCTAGGCAATGACAAATCAAGTAACGCCCATATGAAACTACAGTAAGGTTTCTGCTCCCCTCCCTTTTTCATGGTGAATGTTATGCATTACTTCTGCCTCTTGTTGACAAGAGATTGTCAGTATGTTGTCATCAACCGGTCATTGATTGCTTCAAAAACTCTGCAAATTGCAAGGAATCTGTTGCAAACCTGGGAAGCATGACACGCCAGCATTTTCCGTGTTATTCCTGCAATCACTGTCTGACTGCGGGCGATAGCTGCAATTCCGGACGTCGAGTTCCGTCCCCTCACAGACGACATCGTCCATGATCACGGGAGGAGTGTCCGATTCGTAATACCCGGTATACTTCGACCTGACCTTAGCGGCGAGGGCGCCGTCGTAACCAAGCTGGCGACACGTGACATTTGCCGCCTTCGCATCCCATCCATCGTCGCAGATTGTTCCCCACGTCCCATTGAAGTTCACTTCTACACGACCATTTGACATCACCTGTCGTAGGTTGTTCAGGCCGTTGAGACGAACATACTCAAGATTATTGGTGACTATAGATGCAGAAGACATGATATGGCAAAACATTAGATTAAAAATTAAAAACTACAAAATTTCTGCCAAAAAAGTCTTATGATCTGAAATCTAAATCAATTGGTTGTTGCTGACTGCTTAATGTTGATTCTTGCTGGCAGAGTTTCAGAGTTTGGTCTGAGAACTGATATGTAAATCTCATGTTAAGGCCCCAGCCATACTGGAACCGATAATTCCACAACCTCGGAAACCGCCTGCCGGTAGTTAGTTTCTAAAATCGGCATAATTATTCACCGTTTGGCAACCGATCTGCCACCGGCTCTGCTTGCATGGCATAGAGGGATTCGACTCGGCATCGAAAACCTTTTGCCAACCAAACAAGGTACGTAACCGGTCGCACATTTGTAGTCTACCCTTTAGGAGTGGCCTTCGGCGATAACTTGCCTTTACAAGAAGATCTGCCGGTTGCCAACTAGCTGCCGAACAATTTAGACATTGCTCGCCATCCATTTGTCAAGCGGTCATCGACCATAGTAAACAGTATTCTTTGAATTAACTTTTATAAAGTAAAATGAAATAGTGATTTATACCGCTGTAGATGATTATTCATCCTCCTTTTTCTGCCCAAACAAAGAGATTCATACACAAAAAATCCAAACCCTAAATTGGAGAAATTGAACTTAGCACAGAGAGGGCAAAAAGAAGAAGAAGAAGAAGAAGAAGAAGAAAAGATTCTCCTATCCATATCGATTATATTTTCATGTGATTCTCTACGACGGGCTCTATGTGCAATGCATCCTCTCATATAAAATGTCTCCGATGGCAACTAGAAGAATTAGGCGAGACCGGCGTAGTTTTTAAATTGAACATCAAACACTGTAAGTCAAGCCTTTAATTGTGTCACTAAAGATCGGGTAAAACTGAGTTCAGACACATCCCAACAGCTACTAAAGTACATTAAGTGTAACACACAAGAATTGCATAAAGAATACATTTCATAAAAAGGAAACGCTTGCCTGGGGAGCATCGTACACCGGCATCCTCTGAGTGCCGACAATTGTGTTTGAATATCGGTTCGTGGCCGCAGTCATGTATTATGTGCTCTTCATTTCCGAGGCAGTAGACATCATCAAGAACGATCTCCCCGGATCCTTGGCCAAAATGCGCTGACAAAAACACATCTGTGACATCTGGGAAGCCCAGCATTCGGCAGACAACTCTGCCATCGTCCAGCCCCCAGAAGTCATCGCAGACGGTCGCCCACTGTCCATCTTGGAAGAGCTCCACACGACCTTCAAAGGGCGTGTTTCCGTCCACCAATCGAATGTCGGGCTTAGAAATGGATGCCTCGTTGTCCCTTATTGGTAGCAAACCGTTCGCTAACAACGCTGAAATGTTTTAGAAGAAAATGGGATGAAAAAAAAAACCAAACATAACAAACAATGAAGAAATTTGAGAAGAGCCAGTCTTTTATCGTGTCAGATGAATCAAATAATGCACCATCAAAAAAAAAAGTCGAGGGCTGTGCCGGCTACTTTCTCTATGGCTTTCCGCAGATGTAAAGTTGATATAATTTGTATTGAAATATGACGACGGTTGAGCATTTTCAAATTTTCGAGAAATATTGTTATTGACTTTGTTACATGTTTGTACAAGTGATTTCAAAGACAGCATGGTATTTCACACCATAATTGAAATGAACAATTACCATCTTCACAAATGTAAATGCATTGGTATACATAGATACGTGATATAAACCAAAGATCCTGACGATTACTGATTTTTCTTTCATCATCCACTGCAAGAATTAATATGTATAATTGCAATTGCTTATCTACATTTAGATAAACATGTAGAAAAAAACCAGTATGATAAAGGTTTCTGTCATCTACTGCTTTCCGGGTTGTTGTTTCTTTGCTCGACACGTTTGTTAGAAAGTAGATCACCGGTTACAATCTTACAATTCCATTTGTAGGCCTAAGGATTGTGCGAATTGATTGAAGAAATCAGTCAAAGCACATCCTCACCCCTCTGCCTTAACAATTTCTTATTTTTTTCCACTCGGAAAGCCTAGTATTGTTTAGGAATGTTAGAATTTCAGAGCCTGGGTGTTGGATCCGAGTTCATCGTGTCACTGCCACCGACCAGGGACAGCGTGGTGGTAGTGTCACGGCAAAGAAACCAGTAGATGACAGGTTCGAATTTTACCGGGTTTTTTTTTTCAATATGTTGGTTTAAATATATATCAGCAGCTGCAATCATATTCATATTATTATTTTTTTTTTACGGGGAGGAGACAATTGATAGAAAATCAGTCATGGCACATCTTCACCTCCCTGCGTCTAACATGATTCTTTTATTTACTGATTATTTGACATCATTTTACGGTCGACAGTAAGACCTATGTCGCACTGTGGGCCAGAATGAGTTTACAGCAATTCAAACTGAGATACGAGCAGGTGGTTGTTTCCGAGAAATCATAAGGCTCAAATGTACAAGTTTGTATCTTGGGCATCGGGCTCAGAAATTCCTTCTAAATTGAGAAGTGGCCGATGGTGACAACCAGAGATTGTATCGGCGGAGAGATGCGACCTTTGGGGTTACGTTAATCAGAATTTAGGCGGGGAACATTTTCCTGGGATGTCATCAAACCGTTGGTGTTTACATGATTGTTACAGTGACCTATGATAAAGTTTTTTTTTTTTTTTTTTTTTGGGGGGGGGGGGGGGTGGCATAAATTTCTAATGAGAATGATTTATTATATGGGGGGGGGGGGCTACATGAGCAAGATGACGTGAGAGCCCTTTACCTTATCCCAAAGGATTTAACACTCTCTTCCGGCTTTAAAGTCGTAAATTGTTGCAAAATGTTGTATTTCGGTTGGATTTGAACACACTTTAAATGGGAATTCGAAGAGAAATGTATTGCCTTAGCGTATTTCTTGTGGTTTAAAGGATAAACACATAATTGAACAATTAGTAGTCACTAACTACCCACTTTGTTGTACACTAGTTTCACTTCGACCACTGTCATGACTGTGTGTTACCTGTGAAGCCAGATTCTCAATAATATCAATAAACACTAAATTTGTCGTAAATATAAAAAGGTATTAATTGTTGAACGCTTTTAATACTCCCTTAGGATGGACCGTATCACTAAGTCGGCTCCCATCCTTCTTAATAATGTAATAATGTCTATTGTACAGCTATGAATTACTTTTTTTTCTCTCAGAAGAATGGCTTTTAAGCTAGGTACTAAATATTGAATTTACAGCAGTTTCTGCAGACTACTTCCCTCGACCACCCTACTATGATACATTTTATTTCAAATATTCACTCAAAATAGCCCAAATCTCAAGTGACAATTTAGAAAAACCTCAAATAGTCTTTGGTAAAGATATTTAGAATGATGAGAGAATTCTGCTATGGCACTAATGTATTCCATTCTTTGGAGGCACTCCTGAAGAAAAGCGTTGTTAGCAAATATTGTAATCTCATCCTTATATATATATATATATATATATATGCTCATAAATCTTTAAGCCAGAACATATAGACATAATTACCCCATATTCCCCACAAACACACAGATATGCAATAACTCGCAGAGATACACTACAGACTAACTTTCTCTCTCTCTCTCTCGCTCTCTTTTTCTCTCTCTCTCTAGCTCAAAGACTATTGTGATTATGTTTACTCTCTACTAGCAGAACATTTGTTTTCATTTGATTTGTTTTTAGGCCAACCGTCATGGTCATGTACCGCCTATGACGGCGCTATTTGTTGAGATACAACGTGTATTTGTTTTTAATGAGGGGTTTCGAATCAAATTTTCTTCTATCTTCCGTTCATCTGACTACAGAGCCATATCGCTGTGATCAAATTGTTGTATCTGAGCTGTAATTACCTGCGTGTCAACTTCATATCAAAACAAAGCAGTATCCATCACATGTTACCGTTTGGAACCTTAAAGGCATAATTTACCATTTGCAGATGAAACGAAAACCCAGCATTAGTGCTTCAATATAGTTCTAAAATGTGAGTTAGGGATCGAAACAACCAATGTAAAAATTTGAACCAGTATAATCGATGTTAAGTATTTATAAAGCTACAAAGCGTGAACAATAGATATAATAAAAATGTTTCCAGACTAAACAGTCTCTACAGTTACGGTTTAATGAGAAAAATAGTGATATCTCTTTATATTTTAGGCTTTATTGCAAAATATTCATATATGGTAGGATGTTTTGTAATATAACTGACCTACATACACGTATGCATCAAAAGTGGTATCCTGAAAATTTTCCAAATCACTGCTCCCAAAGGTAAACAGGACCTTTAACTATAGCTCTTATCACATAATCCCATCGTCATAACCCCCTCATAAAGGGAATTTCATAAAGAAGATTGCTCCTATGTGAACATTGCTAATGATTCATGATGGAGAGTTTGTAAGCCTTTTAGGTTTTGTTTGCAATTTTTGCGAGTTTGATTTATCTTGAAGTTTTTTTAAGTTGACTCAATTATACATGGCACTAGAGCTTTGATGGTTACCGCATAAAAAGCCATCTTTAACAATCCAACTGTTGCAATGAACAGTTTGAGAGAATTTTCCGATACAATAACTCCCTCGTTTCTGCAGACATAATAAATCATATTAAAAAAAAGAGAAAAATTAGTACAGCAGAAAGAAGCGTAATGATCATCCAAAACTCCCCTCATGTTTGTCAATAACAGGTATTTAATTGGCAGGAAGAAAAAAAATACATGGCATGAAAGGTCATTTCAATACATGGTATACAAAAACGATGAGAAAAAAAAATAATGAAGAAGGCCCATAAAAAGATTCTTCCATATTTGAGCAAACTCTTGTAATCAAAGTGCACTTACCGAATGACAATACGTAAACTTTCGTGATCATGAGTAATGGGCCAATTTTATGGTTGGCCATTGTTAACACATTGACCTATAGATCCTTAGACATGCTTTCGTGGGTTGCCCGCCTCCACTCGTCCTGTATATAACGTCACTCAGTCCTCGAAATCACAGGAAAGATTCCCCGTCTTAAGATGTAGCAGGAAAATACTGGTGTGTCCGAACAGTGAGCGAGCAGCTATAATGATCTGAATTATTTACTTTTGTCCCGGTGGTCATCTACGCCCCTCTCCAGGCTTTGCACATCTTTGTGCACACGTCTTATTACTTCGGAATCGTACGCTTTTATTGGGAGCCTGTCGACCTTGCATAACTGCAACACACATAAACTTTTTGTGTCATTGTAGGTGGATGTTTTCTGAAGATTTGCTCCCTAAACGTCACCTTGAAGAACGACAACAAAATATCTTATGAGTGAGCATTCAGTTTTCTTTTCTTTGTTTTCTTATTCTTCTTCTTTTTCCTCTGGTTCAGTCTGCCTCCTTCAATCTTGAAGATTCTAGCAAACTTAACTTTAAAAAAAAAAAAACTTCAGCTCTTATTTTTAGATGTTTACATGTAAACTTGTGAATAAAGATACGTAAACGTGTAAATCAATAATAAATTTCATCTTGATTTCAACACCTTGATTTACTTTTGATTTCAGGTTTTAATTTAGACACGATTTTACTACTTCTTTTGAATCATAAAAGAGGAAACTACTTAGGTCTTCTCAGTTAAAATCTATTCAAAACTTATATTCGTATCTTTTAAATCTATTTCTTAAGTAAGTTTGTGTTCAATGTAGCAAACCAGTATAATTTTGTCAAGTCTTACTAAAACTTGGCCTACGATGTCATTAAGATAATTCCCGAGAAGAATTGATCAGATTTCTTTTTCGCCTTAGTCATTGGTGCTGGATAAAGATTGGACCATGAAAAAAAACAATAACGGTAATTATTTTGAAGATCTTACATACCTGAATAGGCAGGTATTTCATCAATGCAGGCTTCGAATGCATTGGCTAGTTTAAAGCAAATGATTATTATCTGTGTTTTAAGAAAAAAGAAATGAAGTGATGACGGTTATTTCTGAAAATTTGATTCTTAATGCCATTATATAATTTGAAGTATCCGATCATTTATTTGAAGAGAATTACTGGTTTTATGTGATTTATGACACGGCCTATGTTACCTGGTTGCCATTGTACAAGGTTCTCGTATCAATAACAGCGTAATCCATACATATTTCCCCTAGGCCCTAATGTGACTATGACTACAACACGCCGTAAATATATTCATTTTTTTCCAAGAACATCACACGAATTATGCACCAGTCGAATTATGCACAGCCCACGTCATCACAATAGCGCCTGTTTGATAAGATTACACAATTTCTTAAAGAGTCAGTACCAGACTCAGTTGAAGAACTAGGACGCTTTGGAAATGTGGTCAACAACAATCAATTTGTTGACCAAAGTATACGGCTTGCTGTCGTTCTTCTGCAAATACATGCATACATCTATATTATACATATTACATGTACGCTCTCTGAAAGATTTCTTGGTATATTAGATTACATTACCGAAGCGTAAGTGCTTCAAGCCCGTAACCTTGCAGATTGTCGGTTACATTTTGTTTGACTTCTTACATTTACATTTACTTGGTTTGCTTTGAGAACAAAGACAGGATATAGAGCTTCGAGAGATATGGCATGTGTATTTGCATTTACTCTGATCAAAGAGGTTTCAAGCGAGAGACGGAAAGTTGACGTTAGTGATAGAATCTGTTCTTTTCAGGACACAGTGTTTGTCCCTACGATCTGAAACTTCAGGAAGCTCAGGGGTATAACAGCTTTTTTTTTATATAAGGCTAAAAAACACAACAGGAGCTCTTACATTAATAAAAAAAGTCGCTTCCTATCGGATTCACTTTGGGCATTTTTTTTTAAATGAATGCGTAACTTTTAAAACATTTCCTAGCAAATTGCGATGTGCAACTCAATCTCCATACCTGAAATGTTTCTTTGTGTTTGTTTGTGACGTACTTGTGCCAATAACGAACTGTTTGTAACATGGACAAGACAAACAAAACAGGGAAACGGATAACTTGCCTTTAGAATATTATGTCATTTTGTTAACTGTCTACATTTTATAAAATTAATGTGGGTTTCTTGACGTATTGCCATTATGAAGTATTCCTAGAACATTCGAAAACTGCCTTATGAAATGGCGGGATGCTTTCCAAGATAATGGAACAGGCTTGGTTAAAAAACTAAATCCATTTCGATCATATGGCTAATCCGAAGGAATGCTAGAGGAAAGACAACCAAATACGTTATAGAAAAGGAAGTTGAACGCTCTGAAATAGGCCTCCATTGCTTGAAACTGATAGATTGCAATAGATCAATAGTGATGCATATAGAGCACTGTGTGTGTGTGTGTGTGTGTGTGTGTATGGTGTGTGTGTGTGTGTGTGTGTGTGTATGTGTGTGTGTGGGTATGGGTGTATGTGTGTGCATGTGTTAACTGTGCCACACCTAATTAAGTTTGTTTATTCTTTAGGATAGCTGCCCGATGCAAACGTAAGATCACAAGGCCGTTTTATCTTTAGCGGATTATATATATTATGGAGCTGCACATAAACAAGAGTAGTTTGCATTCAATCACTCTTCGCAATATTATGAAATACTTTGTTTATGTTATTTCTCATTCACTTGACCTGATGCGCTGAATGTGCAAAGGAGCTTCATTTACTTTGCATTGTCAGGCTGGTGTTTTGAGTCACTATACGGCTTTCTCATGCCTGCAAAGGCATATCCACACTTGATGCAATGTTCTTCAGTAGACTGAGACACGCACCTTTACAGAGAAAGGCCAGAGAGTGTCATCAAAAACGCATTTATGGTAGTGTGTATGAGATCTTGGGCCGAATGCATAAAACAAGCAATTGCTTGTAAGCAATTGCTTCAAGAAAAAACACAAGCTCGTCTAGCAAAAGGTCTAGCTCAAGCAATTGCTTAAATCCATATGCATAACCTTTTGCTTGTGCCCATACCTTTTGCTTGTCCCGCACAAGCAATTGCTTGCGTTTTCAACAAAAGGAACGTCACGCCTGTGCGAACACAAGAACAAAGGCGAGTGTGACAGCATGTATTTGAAAGGGCGTGTGTGTGCGAAACATTTCCTGACATAGCAATAGAGCTATCAAATGGCACTCATAAATGCGCACACAGACGCACACACACATCAGACTATACACACACACGTACTGGCTGATTCCCATCACTGCTTATAGAGATAGCCCGGATCTGCCAGATCTCACGTGGAGAGAGGTCTCCTTGCTCTCCACCGAAGTCAGACATCTACCTGTTTTTCATCACATTTTGCGTGCTGACCACTGGACTTTCCCGTTGTTGAAATGAAAATGTTTCTAACACTGCTAAAGAGTAATTTCTTGTAGATTTATACCACTCCTGCACAAATGTGATCTTTCTTGTATGAATGTGAAAATGATACTTAAAAGGGAACGTCCAAGTTAAACAAAAGCTCAAGTTCATTTTCCATCCAAAGAGCTTGGAAAATCGTAAGCAATTGCTAGCAAGAACAAGCAAAATGTATGTTTTATGCATACGTTTTTAAGCAAACACTTGGTCTCTTAGCAATTGCTTGCGGGCAGCAAGCAATTGCTTGCGCTTGCTAGCAAAAGCTTCTGCTTGCAAGCAACTGCTTGTTTTTATGCACACGGATTCGAGTAAAAGGCTAGCACAAGCAATTGCTAGCGTTTATGCATCCGGCCCCTTATGTCATATTCCTCAATGTACCATAATTGTCTTAACGTTGTGCATACAGAGAATATACAGGAGCTATCACTGTATCAGGAAAGGTTTTGGTCATATTCAAATTGCGGATTTGTTGTTCAATGCACACTCCATAAGGCAACGCCCCTCTTCAGTGTGAGGAGAATGTCAGTTGCTTTGGCGATATCTTTCTTTCTTTTTTTACATACATTTGATTATAGCTAGTCTCCAAGTCTCCAAGCATACAAAAACACGTTCCGTGTTTGCCCGTAGAGGAGAGTTTTGTTTTTATGCCAAATATCAATGATGAAACGTTATACTGTATCTCTTTTCTGGTTTATTAATATTCTCTCACATCCATGGCAATCAAATATACCAGGCGTGGATGGCAAATATTATACACCTCGCGATGTAGATTACAAGGCAAGGTTCCTCCGCCATCGCCAATCACTGCGGTGAAGTATCGTGCTCTTCACAAAATGGAGATCCTTGCCACGGATGGACTTGAAAGAATATGACATCGACTATACGTTTACACCGAACAGCAAACAGACAGAAAATTGATTCATAACAATAAATTTTATTGGGTTTTTTTTTTTCTACGTCGAGAATAGGACTTCAACGAGTCACATGATGGGCATCGAATACGCAAGAAAGAATCCTTAGCAAGCGAGGTACATTGAAGACTCTTCAAGTGCTTTTAATGATAGCTCTTCAAATACTACTTGCATTATACAATAAACTTCCAGGGACGCGTGCGTCACCGCATTATATTAAGTGCTGATGAAATACATGTAATATGAACATTTTTTTAACAATGATTTTGTACTTATATACAATGTTTCCAGGCACAGTCATTGTTTGATTGTTTTTGTACTTTTTTTTTCTTTTGAAAATATTCTTGTGTCTTGACACATCAGATTCAATTGTTTCCTTTGTAATATCGAAAACGATCTTGCAGGTTCTCAAAATAATCAACATTTTGTTATTTTCTGTGATAAAGAGAATTGAGAGACTGGGGAAATCATTCAGATCCTCATCTTCACGCATCAAGTTTTGTTTTCAGGGTCTTAATGGTTGCTGTTTTCTATTTCAAGGACATTATTCCAAGGGATAATGATGCAACACAATATTCTCAACCCCCTTCTCCACAACATGAGGGATAAAGAGACTATACGAACTTCTGGTTTTCCGTTTCCAACTTGCAAAGATGTTAATCTGTACAATGATGATGATGATGATCCACAGCATTTGTATGACGCCAATGAGAATACTTAAGAGTTGTTACGTAATGCTTATCAAGAAAACGGCGATGAAATATCTCATCTATCATACAACGTTAAGAACTTATCCTCAGTGAAAGACTTACGAAACCTTACCCAAGATCCCATGCCCATTTGCGAATAACTTTCAGGAATACGGGTATAATGTCTGGGTCTTCATCATAATACCAAGATAGGGAACAGTTATTTAGACTGGTCGATACAGGAAAATTTCGTCTTTGAGCTCTCGAAAGTGATCTTTTGTAGATCAAAGACTACAGCAATCATTGTTTTGTTTCTGTTCTTATAGTTCTTAGAAGCGTGGAGGTATAATACTTAGAACATATTTCACACCCAGTTAGCTTTCATGACATCCTGACATCCCGATGTGTATATCGTATACCCAGACGTCATCATCTTGATAGGACTGGATAGTACTGCTCATCAACTTTCCTTATTTTTTAAGTTACACATAGTGATGATGAATCAAATGCAAAAACTTATGGAATCATACGCTGATTGTTACATGCAACATGCACTTTATTCTCGAAATGGCATAGATTATTTTTTTAACCACAGTAAACAGCACCATATTACGGGACATTTTAATGCGTTTAGAGTGCGTTGCCGGGCTGGGAACGGCCTTTGTATATTGTTTGGCAACAAGGGTTCCATGCCGAAGACAAGAATAAAGTTAAGTGTAACTTGAAAGATTCTGCGTATATAGTTAAGAGGCAACCTTTCTCTGACGGGAAAGAAATGGCCAAGCAGATCTTGACTGAGGATAAAATTACTTGACGACCATGACGATGTTATCTTATACAAACGATTAATTCCACATGTGTATATGTACATTATTATGTATAAAATTTACATGTTTTGATGTGTAGCTATAGAGACATATAGGAAAAACTATATACTAGTATACACGTTTATCTCCCTTTACATTGTTTTACTGACATAAAACCATAAGTCTGACACAATACATACGAGTCTACGGATGATTCCCAAATTCGATTTCTGCAGGCACTGTGTTATTTGACTCATCAAGATTGTTTCAAACTACATCGCTCTGAGTTAAGCCAGTAAGAGAGTACATAATAATGGGGAGACCCGAAATAGAGTATCGAACAATATAAATGACTAGATTCTTGACTTACTGTCAACTTGTACTTCGAATATTGTGATCTCCCATGATAATTGTTTTGATAACTATTTCGTACATCAAACTCTGATATCAAATACAGTACAGGCAAGGCAAAGGCATCTTCCTTTGTAGGGGGTAAATGAAGTTAATCACGCATTTAGGATTAAAATTCGAGACGTTTGCCCTCATCATAGAAGAGAATAGATTATCTAACTGATTACTTTGATAGGTTGACAAAAGCACAATACTGACTTTCCAAACTATGAGAGACCATTTATTACATAGTCATAGAGTTTATACTTTATATGTGCGAGAAAAAAAATGACATGAATATACATGTACTCAAATCAGAACTGAAACGTCATTGGATTCTACGCAGTCGCCTCGTGGATGTTAGTTTTTAAAGTAATGCTTGATGAGATGTCAATTTGCGCCAGAAGTGCGTCCAGTTGACCTCCTCCATGGTCACAGCAAGTACTTCCGGTAAGTTTCTGGATGTCATTCCGGTTAGATATGACGAAGAGAGCCTTGGACATTTCTCCGCATTTGTCCTAAAATATGCCACAACAAAAATGAAAGGTATGATGATTTTGATGAATGATCTCGAATGCATTGTATACCAGATTATTTGCACGATACATTGCACAAAGGTAAATTTGGAATATCGATAAACAAGGCGATAATACTTAGGAGTGCATACAGAAAATTGTAAATGGAAGATGACGTAATTAATTACATTAAAACGTGTATTGTAACATGTAAGAATTCAAAGCCATACTGCATTAGTCAAAACTAGTAACTAAGCTGTAAAAAGACTAAACACAATAAAAACACAATCACTATTTTTTTTATTATAGCTATGACTCAAAAACACTGAATGATATGTGTGCACGCCATAACATAGAGGAAGGGCACTTTGTCAATGAGTTGTAATAAGAACTTTAACAACGCAAGAATCAAACTGGAATTTTGGAAAAAATACGGTCACATGTTGCCAACTCAATTAAAGAAAGACTCATTCAATGAAGACACTATTTACTGTATAATGAGAAGTGAAACTAAACTCTGGAAAAAAAAAGTTTGGATACTACCACAGAAGTGAGGATATGAGTAGTTACAAATCTAAGTAAGATCAACAAAGTGCCCGTTTTTGTGTGTGAAATTATTGAAAATTCACAATAAAAAGAAATAATACTTCATAGTAACCACTGTAACGGCTCTTTTCTTCTACTTTGTCTGAGCATGAGTAACGAGCATGAAGTATAACATTATAAGAGAAGACTAATTCTTTAAAGGTTAATGGTTGTTTCATCGTCAATTAGAGCAGTGAAAGTTAACAGTGTACTAAACATGTACTTAAGTACTATTCGGACTTTATCTTTTCAGTATATAAGGATGAGGATCGCTTTCGTTCCCCTTTTTCGTAAGGAGTGATCGACTCCTCGCTATATTACGATGAAATATGCCCATATCTTACGCAGTGGACAGTATCCCTAGTCTTTTCATTAATAGTGTCTGCTATGATCGGTGTCATACCTTCTCCACTACAATGTTTGCACTCGAAAGAGATAGTTCCTCTACGCCAAGACTCTTGAGGTAATACTGAGCCTTCCGCAGGTCACGTGTTATCAATGCTTCCTGGTGATCGTTCAGGCATCCACTATGGCGCTTGATGAATCTCCCAATGGGCTCGACATCGTGGCGGGAAAAGACCGTCTCCTGGAGAATGATGCGGTGTTCGCCCAGGCGTTCGTATTGTGGACTCAACTCCATGCTGGTAGATGTCTCGGTGATATTTGTCGGCTCTGAGAACACACATCATATTCATTCTTTTCGTAAGAAATTGGCAGCATGGATCAGATTAAGCAGATCAATCAAATTTATCATAACTTATGAACACAAGGAGAGCACTTCTAGCATCGGTATTTAATATCGGGTATAACTTGGTATTTACAATACATGTATTCTTCAAAGTGTCAGGGTCCACATGCAAGGGAACAAGGCATGCGATACGCGAATTTTCATGCAAGTGTTTATATCGGGGGAAACCGAAAATGCTGGCTCATTTGTACAATGTTCCGAATTGTCGTGCCGTCGGCGCCTGTTTACACACTCAATCGTCAAGAGAAAGCTTCGATGTGCTCAATGATTCGAACCCTGCGGCTGAATTAGGTTCAAAATTTCATTGGTCTGTCATTTAATTCACCCTGAATTCATTTCCGTTTAAATTAACTTTAAAAATCTTTTTAAAAAAACGCTGTGTAGGCGTAGTATAAAAGTATTACAGCAGTTGAATAATCCTGTTCAGCTTGTTCTGATACAACAGTTACCATGTCAGGATGGATATGTACCAAAGTCTTTTTAGCAGCAAAAGAGTTACGCACAAGAAAAGGACAGATGAAACAAGAAAGTACTAAACAACACTAAAAAAATAGCCTATTAGCCTATAGATTAGGGATGGTCTCCAGCAGCTTTAAAAAATTCGATAATAAACATCGTTTAGTGTTCAACGTTTTCCTATCTGTGGACCATGAAGGATTAGCCATGTTTGAGTATCATTTTTGTCTCACAAAATAAAGTCCTAGACAGATACGTTAGATATAGACAGCTAGCCTACCTTTGTTCTCGCTTTGTTTTCTGCGTTGCATGATGGTCGAGAGCGTGTAGAGGTACGGGTTCAGGGCCGAGTTAAGAGGCAGGATGAACACCGCTGTCCAGGCGTAGATATCAGCAGGGATCTCAACCACTTTGGAGCTGGCTAGGATACCCATGATGATGATAGGCATCCAACAGGCGAAGTCCGTGCCGACCACCAGGGCCATCTTTGTCGTCATCTGTACTTGCTCTTTAAGCATAGCTGTGCTGGCTGCCCTGTGATCGAACGCCAGAAAAGAAACCGAAGACATAATAGTATGACAATTCACCTCTGAAAAATGTTTTGCAGTCATTGTTTTTTACAGCAAGTAATTTATACTTTGTTTGGGGTTGAGGTTTGTTGCTGATATTCTTTTTGTATTTACTGCTTGGCCTGTTGTTGCCTTTGTTTGTAATTTTCTTACCGCCTAAGACGATTGCACATAATGAAATTGATGAGGAACATCGTAGGTTTACATGAGTTTGGTTATTCATCGGCCAAGATTGGCATCACACATTCCAAAATAAACATGTGCAATAGCTGGCGCTCGACTGCTAAATAACACCTACATCAACTACCTGTTCACTCATTATTGACCGCGGAACAAGGAATGGATGGCTGTACCCCCTTACAAGCACACACACCACACACTTTCGCCTTTAAACACAAACAAACAAACAAACAAACCCACTTGCACCAAGCACTGATTCCCCTCCATGGAAGGACACTTAGAGAACGTTCCGCAGCCCCTGCCTTTTAAGTACTATTATTTCAGGGATTTGATAACTTTTTTTCTTTGGAGGATTGTGAGGTTTCTTTCTCATGATTGAAAACAACGAGATTGGCAACAACTAAATCATCAAACACTCGCTCTCTCTCTAAAAAAAATTGGGGGGGGGGGGATTGCTCTTACCCTAGACTTACGATCCTTCTATGCGATTTCCTCACGTTGACAAAAATGGAAAAGTAGCAGACGAAAGTGATCATAAAGCACACGAAGTTTGTCGCAATAAAGACGATAAGGGAATATTCCCATCCTGGTCCTCGTTCATTGGTTAGGGGTAAGGCGAGACACACGCTGGACTTCCCGTAAAAGCCCTCAAAGTAAGGCACCGGTAGTGCTGGAATCAGACTTAAGAAGAGCGACATCAACCACACGGCACACACCAGAAGGCGTGCCGGCGTCGCTTTCAAGTGGAGTTCTGTCTTAAAGGGAAACACGACAGATAGGAACCTGTCAATGCTAATAAGCATGAGGAGAAAGACCGATGCTTCGCTGGAGAGTACCGAGGTAAATCCAGAAATCTTGCAAATGGCGCTGTTCGTCCAATCCTCGGCGTGCTGCGCGTATCTTCCTCGATAATGGACGTCGGCGATTGCTATGATTATCATGTAGAGTCCCATCAGGAGGTCGGCCAGGGCGAGGTTCGATATCATGAAGATCTGGATCGAATTCTGCCCCGCCTTCCTCCGCCGGTAGATGCGGGCGGAGAGAGCCAGAAAGTTCCCCACCAGAGCGCTGAGTCCCAGCAGCCACATGAAGGCACGGAGGGACACATCTTTCAGGAGGTCGTCACAGGACGAGAAAAAGTTGACGTAGCCGACACAAGCGGCCCCATCTGGTATCAGGCAGCAGAAACCCAAACTATCCGTGTAACTACATTATGCGAGGAAGAGTAATAAACATTTGGATTTCAATATGATAAAGAGACCTTTGTACCTACTGGTCATGACCTTTTAACTTTTTTTTCGCATCAGAGATTTCTTTCATTAAGATGTTATAACCAGGGAGAAACGATTAAAAAAAAACATAAATGTAGAAAGTCAGAATGTGTTCACACTTCAAGCTGATTTCGTTTAAACAATCTTAAGTTATTTGTGACAACGTTAGTCATGTTGCTCTATATGCTACGCATATGTGTTCTACTCCACAAAAATAACGATTCACATTGAATAACCTTTTGATCTTCCGTCACCTTGTGTCCGATTGTGTTTCCTGTGCTCTTTCTGTATACACGTGGATGTGCCTTCCTTTACATCTCAATAACAACGATAATCATTATCTCGATTTCAACTTTAAAAGAAGATATACGGTAGAAGCAGAAAATAAGAAAGAAGACAAACAAGGGAGATAATACCTTCGCAAATAGAAAGACAGCGAAATTATTCCAATTGTCTCTCTTGACGCAGAGACAATTGGATTTATACTTTTTCCATGTCACTGATATAATTACCAAAAGATTAGATAGATTCACTAAGCACTTGTGCCTTTGTAAAATTGCTGAGCACTTACAGTGTCTGCAGATTTTGAAGTCCTCTTGAAAATGCGTGAGTGGTTTCAGCATCACTTGATTTTACTCCAGTCCTCGTTAGGTCTCTTGAAAAGAAGCAATGACAAAGAAACAATAATTGTCAGTAATTAGTTTTACCTTCTTCTAGGCTTGAAGTGTCTGTTTGTCATACTCTACCATTACCCATGTCTGGTTCAACATCTTCACTTTTACTGCGTGTGTGGTTCTTTTTTATGTGGGTGGGGTGAACAGTGATGACTCCTTCATACATGAATACAAGACATATATTGCAAATGCATAATCATTATGTACAAAATGAATGAGAACAATTGAACAAATCACATGACATGACGTGGATACACAAAATTGAAAATCAAGAGCAAAACCCAACGTGCAGACTGATTATGTTCATCAGTGGAAAAATTCAGTGGCGCTAATATGAGATTGTGTCTCTCAGATTTATTTCTATTTTTTTTTTATCAAACTCTCTTCTAAACCTATTCGTTTGACATTTGTTAGCGCCAATAGAAGTAGGCTAATCAATTCATAGGGTGATACTGACATCATACCCTTTTGACCCTGACATCATGCCAAGTTTCGTGGATTAAATTCATCTTGTCTTGTTTTAACCTTATATCCTATGAGACAGAAATTACCATTGTGGCGGCCATGTATAGAAAGATAGACGAAGTATTGACTTTTACCCTGGATTCAACTTCATGAATCATTTAAAAACACATATTTTGTACCATTTATAAGGACATTAATCATCCAGGTTCAGATGCAGCATCCTCAAAATAGGGTGAAAACAGTTAATTATCTTTTTTGTTGGGCGTAGGGGTCGTGGCGTGGGGTTACTGTACGGGAGTGTGGATGGTGGTGAGTTTTATCATTGAGTTGGAGGTTGTTGTTGTTGTTGTTGTTGTTGTTGTTGTTGTTGTTGTTGTTGAGTTTATTGGCGTTTTTTCAGTCAGACTTGACTATTTACGCCACTCTGTACGGTGCGTTTGCAGCTGTGCTTGTACAGTGGCTAACTGACTGGGCCGAGGCTGGGGGTGTATGGGTTGGCTTGTCTGGTTTGTGTGTGTCACGTCGTCACTGCTGGTTGAAGTCGTTTGATGGCGCTCTTTATTCTATGTCCTTGCTGCGCAACAGCTCCCGGCAAATATTTTGTTTCTTGTATTAGCATAAATAACTTTATTTTTGTGGTTAATTAAAACAAATTGCTGTCAACCTGAAACAGATTTTGGTTTTGAGGTATACACACCGGGCACTTTTATCATTATGCATGCTATTCCATAAACAACTAATGTTAACATATCAATACAAACTATAATATCCAATATTTACCAGTGCATCTAACAAAACATATGATATATTTTTGTTGGGGATGATTCAATATATTACCTATGGTAAGATTACTTACTCCAAGATAACTTTGCAACTGATTTCTGTATTCTTTATAACCCGGACATTCTAGGAGGAAATGTTGCACCGTTTCTAATGTACCGCACTGAGAACATTTACCATCAATATGTTTTCCTAATTTAAACAATGTTTCATTCAGTAAACAGCTTCCTACTCTTAATCTGTGAAGAATGTTCTCATCACGTCTGCCATACAGATTGCTTTTACATGTTTGCGTTATGTTTGGTTGTATGTGAAATAAAAATCGACCTCTTTCCGAGTTTTCCCATTGTAATTGCCACTGTTTCATATAATGATTGAATATAATAATATTCGTCTCACTTATGCTGCTACAGACTTCCGTTTCCTGAGTGTTTTTCAGCGCGTTTTTTGCTAACGTGTCGACTTTGTCATTCCCTCTGATGTCACAGTGGGAGGGGATCCATTCAAAATTGACTTTGATTTGTTGTTTTGTTAATGCGTATAATTTCTGTGTAATCTCAATGGTAAAAGGGGATGTATTTGAATCTTTCAAGTCACACAAAACGCTCAAAGAATCACAAAAAATAACTGAGTCGGTTATTTTGTTCTCTTCAATCCAATCTAATGCTAATATTATAGCTAATTGTTCGGCTCGGAATATTGAAATTGGTGAAAGTTTATGAGCGATTTTTATTTCGTGCTTTGGTATGTATACTGCTGCGCTGGTGTTCTGGTGTTGGTCTTTTGATCCATCTGTATAGATGTGGGTGTATTTGTTCCATTTTTTCGTGAATAATGTTGAGCGTTAGGTTCGTTATGGCTGCGGTGGGGTGTGTTTCTTTTCTATTTCGTCGTGGAGTTCGGTGGATACGTTATGGGGGAGGCATGAGCCAGGGTGGTACATTTGCATGGGTTGACATGCGGCTTTCAGTTTCCCGAGTGAGATGATAAAAGAGTTGGAAGAGAGCGTCCAGTCGGTTTTGTTCGGAATTGTGGTATAGCGATGTGTGCTTGATGGGCGTGGCGTGAGTCGTGGTGGTGCATGCTGGGATTTCGCTAAGGTCTTACTGGTTATGTCGGGATCATGGTGATGGTTGTGGTGGCGGTGATGGTATGTGTGTGTGGTGTTCTTATGGGGGCGGTGGTGGTAGTGGTGTATGTGTGTGTGGTGTTCGTGTGATTGGTGTGTGTCTGCGGGGGCGAGTGGGGCTAGTGTTGCACGTCCACTCGCGGCGACCACGAGGGAGAATTCCGCCCAACATCCGGGGTGTGCCTCTGTTTTATTGACTCCTGGGTGTTCTGCATGAATGACTCACAAATGGCCCAGTCTCTTCGTGCCAGCCGCTTGATCTAAAAGCTAGATATGACAGTGTCCTTGAGCCTGATTATCCTAGTTTCTTTTGCCAGCCGCTTTCTTTAAAATCTAGAAATGACTGTCCAACAGAACAATGTATGTTGAAAAGGGAGAAAGACCTGCATGTGAAGACTAAACCCCTTATTGTTCTCGATGTCGCTACAATATCAAGAATTAACTCCCTCAAAGTCACAATCCCGGTGATTCTGTATACAACAGGAAATGAATGTAATTATAGGGATGACAGTTTCAATACACCTATTGGTAGACCGTACCCGTCTTTGAAAAGGAACTTTGAACCCTAAGTATTACTTAAGTATGGTCAAAGATTGAAGTTCAAAAGAACGGAGTGGACAATAGATAATGCAAGCCGGGTTTTTTATACGGATTGCGTAAGAATACCATGACTTAATAGTGTCGAGGCTTTCTGCCTGTACTTAATCGCGCTAAATTCAAGAATACAAGAGTCACGCCTTATCCATACACTAAACACAAACAAAGCAAGGCTTAAATCGCGCCTCTCTTAAGTTTCGTACCAAAAGTGTACTTCGAAGATTGAGATCTAAAAGCAGACCTCAAACTAACATCCTTGTTGACAAGATGAGCTCACATTTGCTCATTTACGAATACTGTTCATGCCTGAATATCCGATTTTAGACATGATTTCCCTTTCCTATAGCACTGACCATTCTACCATGACGTCGTTGACACATCGTTTTCAAAAGACACCTTAGCATTGATAAAGGATAGGCGAATACCATACACAAATAAACATGTACTACAATGACATTTTTTGTGGTTAATACTCGCTTTAAATAACAGTAGTTATGACAACTTACAGAATGTGCACATCTCCGAGATCTTCGAAGACTTGTGGATGAATCCAGAGAAAAGGGTTGCGGGAAATGTTTCTGAGGTTGAAATATGAAAAAGCAAAATCAACAACTTTTGGATGTCAGGTAACCTATTATACTCATTCCTTATTTTTGATGCTTCTATCCTCACTCAAACAAAGGAAAAAGAATAGTCCTACGCCCAAATTGAAATTTTCGTTTTATATTCTTTTTATCATATCATTTTCTCGCTGAGCTGAACGTGCTCCGTTTCTGTATTCAATCAACTCACAATAAATCCACTCACTTTGCAGGTTAGCTACCCCTCCCCCCCCCCCCCCCCCCGTTTTAGACATCAGGTATAGGCCTACTGTTTGCTTGAACCCTGTAAATATCTTACGCTTTTGTTTCTCATTTGCCATTTAAAGATGTCAGATTACTAACTGCATGATTATCATAGCATTTTGTGTACAGTAACTCTGGAGCCAGGATGTCAATCCTACAAGCTGACACAAGTAAACAGGCCCACTGACATTTGCTACATTTGCTTAATTTTGAATACAGCTCTCATACTCATAGGTATACAAGGCGTGTAACAACGAATGTATACGCCATGACGAGATCAGCTGAAACCGAGTTGGTCAAACATTGTAATGCCACCAATGCAATACTGCCCCCTTTGGTTATCTCGGGGGACAAGAAAATACTCGGCGAATGGTACCAACCAAGTTCAAAGTTTGTCAAATTTCTAGACTCTTATGATTTTAATCAAGTATTATCTTTATCTCTCCCTTTCATAGAACTTCTGCATACATATTTCAAACGTACTGTACATGGTCAAGGCGAAACCATTATTATAATGTATGTTATTGGGCAGGCTACAGGAAACGATAATTATGAGTCCACTTATAACTCATGGATCATTAAGAATAAAAGTAGTTTTTAACACGAAGTGAAAATTTAATGAATGCTACAGATCCTAAGTAGTCTAAGAAGGCTGGAATATGCATACTTGGAGAGAGAAATGATACGAAACTGCACTCACAGCTCTCGCAAATTTGCCATGTGTGAGAAAGCGCCCTCTGGGATGTACTGCACGTTTGTTCCAGACACGTCTCTGTAATGAGGAAATGTGACAATATGAAACAATTCCTCTGACCGTTAAATTTTACAGATGTTGAAATCAAATTCAAAGCGCCTTTACTTTTGTATAATATGTATACGGTATTTACGGTTCTGCTGCCTATTTCGTATTTATGACTTTTCCGTACGTTTTACTGCCTCTAACTGTTGTCTTTGTAAATTTATAATCTATTTAAATTTCTGGTAACTGTCCATTGTTACAGATGCTATAGTATCATCATAATGCTATGGTCATAAGTTACACGTAATACTCTTGTCCGTAATGTGCGCCTGGCGACTTCATATTTTGATGTATCATAAATGATACAGCGTTGTTATGCAGGTAACTTGTTAATATTGTTATATGGAAATTATAAAAGAAACTTGTGATGTTAGTGCATAGATCTTAAACTATCTGCTGTAACCACTGATACCAAACCGCTTGATGCCGCAAAGGAAAGTGGCTATCTCCCATCAAACAAAGTGACATCTGGGGGGCATTTCATGAAGCACTTTGTCCGACAAAGTTGTCGGACAAATTTGCTCTCAGCCAATCAGATGCAAGGATTTCAGTAGCTTGTAACAATTTGTCAGAAAAATATCCGACCAAAACGCTTCATGAAATGCCCCCCCCCTCCCCCCATGTCCATTTAGAGCAGTGCTTCTCAACAATGCAGTGGGCCGTGATGTCTTCTCAAAATAAAAATGAAAAACATTTGTATTCGATCTACACGTCTACACAGGCCTCAAAAAGCTCTGAAGGAGCCAAAGTGAGCTTCGGGTAGAAAAAGTGTTGAGAAATGCAGATTTAGAGTACTTACAGACGCACCAATCGCTGGTATCCCGATGGCCAGAAGATGATCTCCTGGAAACCGTCCTCGGTCGTCGGATTCCCAGTCGCTGGCTCCAAGGCGGGGTCGCTGATTACGAGTTGTGCCCTGCTTGTGTCAAGCTTAATGATTCTGGATAGACACACATGAAATAAAGATTCAAGAATGAAGACTGAATGCATGAGGAATACTAGTATCTGATGCTGACGTGCCCTTCCCAGAAATACCCTTTTTTTCGTAACATGACCATTTGTTTGTCACACAAGGAACTTCATAGATTTAGTGCACCATACTCACATTTGCTTTGTGTCGAAGGGAAAGTGGACAGGCCCATATGTCGTCTCGAAGTAACAGCTAACATAATGTCCCACACATGAACATTCGTGTGGGCATTCAACATCTGTTTGAAGAAGGAAATAAATCAAGTAGTTGATTTGATTCTATGTGAGTCATTATCAGATTTCAATGCCATCAATTCTATTATTTCCTCAAAGACGTAAGGTGCGACTGCTATCATAGGTTTTTTACACAAAATTATCTCCGTTGAAAATTTGAATATTTTTCAATTCTGCTCTTTCCAATAATCATGTGAAATGGCAGAAAAGAATACAACTAAGATTACCACAGTTGAGAATCCGATGAAAAAAAGTGCGTGGGAAAAAGAAATGATAATTGGCATGTTATTGGCATGAAATACAAAGAGATAGCTTTTACTGAAACAGTTTCTAGTGTATTGTATAAAACAGTTGAACATTTACCAGAGTTTCTTGAAACCACGTGACATCAGCGAAATCCAAGCATAGAGACACTTACCACAAAACAACTCGTCGTCGCCATTGGGACACTGTCGATACCCATCACAAACTTCGTGTGGGGCCAAGCACTGTGCACGCGCATCCTGGCACTTGTAGGAGCTGAACGGACAGGACTCCGTAGGTTGAATATCTGCTGCGCAATAAGAAAAAAAAAGGGGGAAACACATCCTGTCAGATGCAGTAGGCCTACATTCTCTTTCTTCTTCATGTCATTTTAGTTTCTACAAATTGCATTCTTAACATGATTGTATTGCAGACCAAACAATAGTAACAAGTTTTGACAATTTCATGTATGCTGAATGAACATCATACAAAATAACTATCTTTACAGGACTCACTTAATTCACTCTAGGGAGTAGATGTCATATCTGTACTTGGAATGAAACTACTGAATACGTGAGGGAACTTACGGAAAAGTTTGCAGGGTAGGTTGACGGCAAATATCAATATGTCATATCATATCAAAGGAAAACGAAAGCCTTCGTACATTATGAAAAATTGTGTTAACAGAAATGTTTATTTCATGTTCGATTGGCTTTTAAGGAGATATTTATATTACACAATGTATTATAAAGGACTTAATTTGCTTTGCTCTATAACACTTAGCAACAACAAAAACTAGACACAAAACATAGACATTCACGTTAACGAGAACACTTAAAAACTATGTCCGCATTATGTTATTTCAGGAAAACATGTTCTGTCATTGAGACACCAAAGCAATAGTCTTTATAGTATATTTCTGCAGTTCTCCTCATGTTTAACTTACTAGTCCTAATTCCTGTTTTGTATGCTCGTAAATTGAAGAGGCGTAGGTATGAAAAAGTCGGAACATATATCAATATATCTTTAAAAAAAACTATTTGGATAATAAGTCGGACTATGTTGCCACTAAACATGGCAGGGGGATCATGGAGGTCAAACCTTCACAGAAGATCTCATCTTCCCCGTCCGGACAGTGCCAGCTACCGTCACACCTGAACCTCATCGGTATGCAGAATGAGCCAGGGCACTTGTAGTGGTACGCTGGGCAAGTCACATTGGCTGCGGCAGATAGTACCAACAACAACGACCACAACCGTCTTTGAATAGTCATAAAACGATTGCCATGTACAAAAGATGAAGTTTACACATACGCAGAGTTTACTTCTTTTTGATTTTGATTAAGAGGGATGTCGCATATCATTGACAAAGTGAAACAGTTTCTACGGATTTGATGCAGATTTTCAAAGAATCATGTCCTCTTCACTGCGTTCAATACAGCAGAACAAGGATTATCTGTTATATAGATCAGCCGTTGCGATCTTAAAATTTCATTTGTGGAGGGAGACAAATCGAAGAAAACTCACATCTCGTGTTCTTGTTTGTTTCATCGTTCTACTTTCATATATGACTCTTTTTTAAAATTGGGACTCTTATACATTCACGATTTCATTTACACGACTACGAAATCTACAAAAAGTATAATCTACATTTATGATAAAAGCCCTCCATCCTGGACATTGCATGGAGCGCGACAAACGTCTATAGCGTTGCATCGCCAAAAGCCAGTTTTAATTTGATTTGATTTGACTTGATTTATTCTTTGCAACAAGTAGGACCTACTAGTGCATCAATTCTCTGCAACTTCATTAACACTGTACAAAATTGCATTAAACAGTATATACGCGTTACATCTTCATTTCCAAACAGAACGATTGCCAAGAATAAGCACAAAGCTTGACTGTTTTGACAACCGGTATTAGAGATTATTAATACAAACAAACAAACAAACAAAGGGGATCTAACATGATGTTTATGCAATGCCTATATTATCTTCTTTGGAATTTGCATGTGACCTCGCCGGAAGTGATGTCTTACCACATGAGCTCTCCCTGAGATGGGACACGTCACGGCATCCCCGGATGTAACCCAGCCCATCCTCGTCGTAGATACACTGGAGTTGACGGTCGATGCAGTGCCCATTCAGACATCGAAACTGATCGACGTCGCAACTCATGAACTCTGATTGATAGAATGTAAGAGAATGCTGATTTCAATTTGATCTTATATATGTCTCTCCGTTACATTTTTTTTTCTTTATTAAAAAAAAATAACTTTCATACCCAGGATGCCGATACTTCAGCATCACATGACAGCTTTAAGAAAATAAACACTGGCTATGTTGTGTTAAAAACTTCTCATAATGATTTCTTTTTTTTTTCAATGGTGGCTGGTTTGTAGCCCCTCTTGATTGGAAAGTGCTGATGATCATGTTTTCTCGATGTTCTTTTGGATTTGTTGATGCAGAGACACCATAACCAATGGACCTTGTCACTAGGTAATATCCATCCCTGAAAAATACAAATTAATCTGCTTTCCCATAATTATTACGGAGAATCGGGTTTATATTTTCGCTACACAGCTGACAATTTCCAATGTTAATCAGTGATACCTTTTTTGATTATCAAAACTGTCTTACACATAATTGTGTTAAACAATGAGTCTTTCTTCCACATGCAAATCTATTTCTCTTTTACCCGGAAGGACTATACGGTCGTTGTTCGAGCATAATTAGCCTTCAATATCTACTGCCGCTGCGATAACAAACACCTCAAAACACTGCTTATTTCAAATACTGCGTTTGACAGCAACGTTGGGATGACGAATTGGTATATGCATTACCACAGTCGTTTTCGTCTTCCATGCCGTTCCCGATGCAGTCGACCATACCATCGCACACGGCCGATGCCGGCAGCCATGTCCCACTGTAGCACTGGAAGTAGTAACCAGCGGCCAATTCTGACGGGGGGAATGAGGTAGACACCAATGCTATAAATCATTATCTTCCGCATCATCTGACATTACGTGTATTTTATTCATAACAAGTTTCCTTTGAGATTGGTCACATATTTAAGTTTGTTTGAGAATGATAGCATTAATAAAAACAAACTAAAACAAATCTAGTTGTCTAAAAAGTAACAAACAATAATTAAAAAGAGTTTTACTGTTGGTGTCAACATTTTCAAAGACAACGAATCTGCTGCGATATGATTTCGAATGGAGAAAATATACCGTCACTATCATCGAAAAGGTCGGAAAGGTAAGAAAAGTACTTCGACATGTCACTTTGCTTTATACATGCAATAAAACACAGGCACATAGCATTAAAAAAAAAAATTGGGCGGTTGGTATTACATCCGAAATTAATTTCAAACATGGGACGTTGGAATGCATAATGCACGTGATTCCAATGCCATACACTTCATATCACGTGATTTCAGAACAGCACATGCCTTCAAATCACGTGATTTCAGGTCAGCACATACCTTCAAAGCAATCCTCCTCATCCTCATCGTCAGGTAGACAGTCTTTGATCAGATCGCATCGCTGATTCCGATGGATGCATTTGCGAGACTTGATGCAGAAGAAATGTGTCTCCGGACAGTCATCTAGAAACTCTTTAGATTAAACAAATGAACAAACAACCCTAATCAAGACTTAGTATAGAACTCAGCTCAGATGAACTTCAAAAAAAAAGTATCAGAATGCATGCAGACCTACACCACTAATCACAAACAATAGTAATTGACTGTTCTTTAGAATAATGCGTTTCTTTGAAAACAAACAAACAAAGGAAGAAATTAATGGGAGTAAACGGCACTGTTCATCGGAGGTGTGTTATTTTAAAAACACGTTGAATATTCTGTGAAAACAACTGTAAATTCCTAACACTATAAAGCTGTAGTGTGCGATATACAACCACAGTCAAACCAGAACACGGACGGACATATTACTTTGTCGTTAAAGTGGAAAGGATCCGAAGAGTCCAGAATAGGGATGTGTATGGCGGTTCGAGGCAAGGCGCAAGGAGAAATACATTACAGATGTATTGTATAATTGATGAAAATGATGATAATTGTTGAAAGTATACTACGTGTACCTTTATTTTGTACTATGTTAATGAAGTTGCAGAAAGTTGATGTATTGGAAAAATTGCAAGCAGAGAATAAATCAAATGAAGGGAGGATGTTAACAGAAATGCGTGCACGGTCGTTGACACAATACTCAAATGAAATAGAGCAAAATGGAAGCATACAGATGGCGGGAAAGAAGAAAATAGATGGGGGAAAAAGCGATGGAGTGAAAAGAGAAAGACATATAGGAAAAGTGGAAAAAATAGAAAAGACTTTAGAAGAGGTATGAATACATCACAGATAAAGTCAGGAAGAAGAAAAGGGTGAGAGACGATGAAAAGATGATGATGATGATGACAGAAATGGAGGAGAAGAAGAGGACGAATAGAAGGGAAAAGAAGAAGAAAGGACAAACCGCAGAAGAGTTCATCTGAGCCATCCTTGCAGTCTTGCGTCCAATCACAGTACAAGGATATCGACACGCACTGCGGCACTGTCAGGCACTTAAACTGGTTCTCTCTGCAGCCCGATTCTGCGCAAAAATAATTGTCTCGGTTTGTGAATGCTTACTTTGAAAGGAATCACGACTGTATTTTGATACAATTCAATTTTACTTTGTACTCTTCTCAAGGGATGGAACACTCTGACCAGTCAAATTAACACTTGTTTTCAGAGGGGTGTCACACTAACGAATTTGAGCAACTGCTAAAAGTCTGCTATGTGGAAGATATTGAACGCAACATTTGATGCCACCATTCTAAAAGAATTAACAAATCTGTGACATAATTTTGGTCCTCCTTATATCATTCTTATATTTTGATGGAATTAAATCATTACTGTAATTACTTTCATTGTTTATCATCATTAGCATAATTGTGATTACTGTTACTTTTATCACGATAATGGTTATTTTCGTTAGTTACATTCACTAATTAAATCAGAATGGTAACTGATCCAAGAAGGGTTCTCGTAAGTTTGACAATAAGTATGGGAAAATCCATGACCAATGCATTCCTCAAGCTAGCGTGGAAACACAAAACTATGCACCTCAATGTCATTTTTTTTTTAGCCAAAAAAAAAAACAATTAAACTAATCCCCTTCGTTTTCTATCTAATCATTACATACATGAACTTGATAAAGCTCTCCAAGGGGACAAAATAATGCACGGGTATATCATAATTCTTATGAGGAACGGCCAGTTTAAAGGAAAATATCAAAACATTGATTGGAGGTCTCAAAGAACAACAAGACTACTCCATACCAGGATAGAAACAGTTCGATTCGTCACTTCCATCAAAGCAATGCGTTTTCCCATCGCAAAAGTGGATGGCCTGAATGCATTCCCCAGAGCCACATCTCGCCGTATTGAAAAGACACTTCTCTTCGTACGACGGTTGGAAGAATATCAACTCCACACCCTCGACACTTCGTCGCTCTAGCCAAGCAAAGAAAACGTGAACGAATTCTTCACGATAGTTTTTCGCATCCGTGAGGAACATCCCATATAAAAGTCTAACTCAAAGTGCTTTTTAAGTATTTTCATGATTCAACGGAATCGAATAATATTGCAAAAGCTCAATTAAAATGTATTCTACATAAGTCACGCGATGTCATCAAAGACTGATCTACTTTTTCGGTTTATTTATGTCATCAGGTTCCATGACAATAAGCCAATTCGTAATTAACTAATTAATAGATCAAACGTAACTTACAATCAATCGCATCTTTCATGCAATAGAATCAATTGTAATTTCAAATTGATTGCAAATCAACTACAAAACATGCAATCGATTTAATGTATCATACTTTTTTTTGGCAATTCTCCTTCATTTTCTCTTCTTCTTTTTTGAAAATGACGTCATAGAGCATAGCTAAAATTACATCTCTCGACAAATGGCTTATGCTATTTAATTTAATGACAAAAATACTTCGTAATGACTTTCAAAGTTATGTGGTTTCACTAAATCTTTATATCGATGAGTATCTTCATTATCTGGCAGAATTTCGTATCCTTGCAAAAACGGCGGAAATACCTTTGACAGATGCAGTATAAACTTTCGTTTTCACTGCAACTGATTAATAGTTGCCTTTCATCGACGTAGATTATCTTCGTTTATTCAGCGTATTAGTATAGTAGTACACGTATCCATGAAAAACATTAATCGGTGCTTATTAACGTTAATGAAGGGCAATTTCTTAGTCAGTTGCAGCTACTCGACGCAAGAATTTATTAATATAGAGAAGCTATTTTCGAGACATGGACAAACGCTCTGTGTTAAAATATGACGCGATTTCATGTCATGTAAATGGCAATATGAAAAACGGCGAGTTTTTGAACTTTGAATGTAAAAAGCTCGAAACACCGGTGCATTACTCTTAATCAGTTATGAAAACAAAAATGAATGGAATTTGGAAATTGGAGATTGGAAACCAATCGACCTTGGCCTTACTTCTGGCAGAGGGCAGGGGATGAGGATAGTACAGCTCCATCTTGCATATGACGGCGTTGCCAATCAGCGACGCACAGGGAATGTCATGCCACAGGGCGCTTGTTCGCACTCTAGTGAGGTGTATCATGGCGCAATGCTCGATTGAACTCCCGTCTGGCTGTTTGTTATCTGTTTCGAAACTGCGTCCCAAAGAGGAAAAATATTTCATCAGCAATCTGACAAGCTAACTCTTTACCAATGTAGACGGGATCTTTGAGTTCGAAAAAAAAAAATATTTGAGGTGAAATGTTACAGCCAAAGGCTATCTAAAGGTATCATCATCAGAGCTAAAAAATCAGAGAATAACGTTTCTATTGAAATAAATTTACTTTTGTATTTTATGCATTTATCTTGCGATGTTAATACACAGTTATTGAACGAAATTCATCTCTCTGGCCTCTATAGCTGCATTCTAAAGTATCAGTGCCACTGTGCTCTAATCCTATGACCTGACGAATTAAAATTGTCCAAGATTTCTTCAAACTTTAATGGTCTAGACATATCTTCAATTTCATCTCCGTAGTTACATTCTTGGTATGAACCAGTCGGTATACGTCATGGGGGAGGCGTCTGTCCAGCGGAAGACACTCGCCGCATTCCGAAAGCCAAGCCCTGCAGACAAAGTTGGAGAAACACAAAGTGTGTGAATTACAAGTTATTCTATACACCACGTCAAACTTAACAACGATACCATAAAGATACTGCGCTGGTACAAATTACCCACAGTATAGTAACCCTGGAATAATTCGAAGCATGCGAGGCGAAGTCAAGTGTGATTTGAATCATTCAAAAATAACAGAGTGTGGATAACTTTAAAAAGTAACGTGCATTATTTGTTTTATAACATGGTTACAGCCATTTTCGCAAGATTCAAGAGCCGGCGTCATTGAATTTATAAACTTGATTGGAAATTTATGTTTCCAAATAGATACAAACCGATATAGATCTTTTGTCCCAGGCGAGCCCACTCCGAGACGAGCATGTAGTGCACAAATCGCGCCTCATCCTGGTTTTTTATGCTAACCATGAATGTTTCGTTAGCCATACTGCGACAATAATGTTCAGCTTCTATCCACGATTTGTCTTCTATCCCACTGAAGAAGTAACAATTGCCGGCAAACGGATACCAATCATCCGGGCACGTGCTCACTCTGGACATGCTGGACCTGGAGTTTGATTTATCGCTGTCTTCTGCATGAATGAAAATGGCTTTGAACGTGAAGCACAGTATCCATTAATTTGGAGTAAAACAGACAACGAATAATTATTAAATGAAATATGCTTGTATTATCAATTCATTTCCAGGTGGAACTATCAGTGTCAAGCGTCAGTCCAAGTCCAAGTCTTCTTATCATAATCAAGGTTTGGTGTCTTTCCATTACAATCTCTATGTCCTACATGTAACCAGGGAGGTGGAAGTACCTCCCTGATGTAACAAGCTAAACTCACCTTACACGAGATACTTTGTTATGACACGAATGCGAATACATAATAATACAATGTATGTACTATTTGTAACAGGGCCCACTTGAAAAGCAGGCCCTTGGGCCCTGAACGTGGCTACCCTGTTCTTCTTTAAATAAAACTGAATGAATAAATAAATGAATAAATAAATAAATATATATATATATATATATATATACATAAATATAAATGAATAAATAAATGAAGTGCATAGAGGAAACTATGCAGGCCTACGATATACTTTTCTGAAACGTGTTCCTATTTTCATAGTGCGGTATCACAAAGTGAGAACAGCAAGGGTGTAATCGAGGTTTTCACAAACCTTTCTCTGGGAAATGCTTTTCGAGGTCGACGAAGGCATATTCAGCCATGAACTTGACCTCGCTGGTCAAATCGACAGTGAGTGAAATACCCACGATATTGACCTCGCTGTGGACAAAGGTCCCGCCTTCCACGTTCACGTCCTGATCGCGGCAGAATTGGCCGATCACTTGCTGTCGCAACCCGGTCAGCTCAATGACCTCAACCTTTGCCTTTTCGCAGTCGCCCGACGCAGGAAGCTTCAGTTCGATGAACGTCACGTCAATGAATGCTGAGCGATTTGCGAACAGCGTCCATGTCTCGCGAACACCGCCAGGGGCGTAGTTTGGATAAAACTTTGACGTAATAATTCCCGGCGAGACAGTACATCCATGTCTGTCATTGCTGACTGCCGTGCCCACATCACAGCCTGCTTTTTCTGTAAGTTAAAACAGAAGTAGAATTCGGATCATTACCAGCCCCACGATCTCTACGAACAGTCTCCCAGATAATGATAAGCAATATGTTTCTTTGTCTTCATTCAAGAGAAAACATTAAGAATATATTGTAAAATCATATAAATGCAATGGTGCCCTCCTGCAATAGACCCAATATCATTGATGCTAGCATATATCTATAGTTTTTGTTATGTTCTGTTTTATATTGTTTTTTCTTGGCGTTATGATAACTGTCACCTTTTGCTAGGGGAGAGGCCTTGACAGGTCAATGGCCTTTGCTTCTTTTTCTATACTTTGTATTGCATTTGATTGCCACGATGTTTTTGAATTGTTCATTCTGTTATACTCGAGTTATGCAAATTGTGGAAATAAATTGAAATGAATGAATTTAATCATCAATGATGTTATGACGACGATGATTACTATTGTTGTCATGATCGTTGTTGTTGGTTTATAGTTTAGTTTCCCTGCCTCTCATCTTTTATCGTCATGGGAGTACTGGCATTATGTTGTTGTTGTTATTTTGTGAGTTCTAGACATTAAGCTATCCTTCCCTGTAAATTGGTCTCTCCATGAATGTTGTAGTGAATGAGGACTCCTCATTTACTTTTAGTTGGGAATGATTGTCAGCATTTACACTCAAACCTTCCATTCTAACGATTTTATCTTTCTGAGGAGTTTAAACACTACGGTTATATTTTATTGATGAGTATTTGGTCGTGCTTGACCAATGTCTGGAGGTACACTAATTATTTCTTCGATCTAATTACCAACATTTATAAAGTTAAGTTGGAGATGAAAAGATATCAACGACGTTCATATTTCAGGGGCCCAAATTTCTACAATCTTGTCTTTTACTTACTAATAGCACCATGATTTTGGAATGGATTGTTTCATGATAGATTATGTAATTACTCATTTTCTTTTTCTGCTTTCAAATGTAAGCGTATACATTTTGCATTTTGTTTGTAACTGTTGCATATTGAACAAATAACGTGATACTGGCAACAAAAATTGATTTTAATTGAAAAAAGAGCAATCTTCAGACTAACCGGAGGGAGTTACGCGGGCTCGCAGCCCGTGAGACATCGAGTCACGGCCTGTTGTTATGACGACAGTAACTGCGTGCGAGTCGAATACCATCAGGGGCGGTACTTTCGAAGGGTCACACTGGAACGAAACGGACTCGCGTGGAAGGACAAATGTGATACTGTCATGGCATCGTCCGTCTGTCTCCGGTTTAAACTTTGCAAAAGAATAATTTAAAAGCAAAAAAAAAAAAGAAAAAAAACACGCATCATTTTATTATGAAGGAGAGGAAAAGATGATGGCATCTGAACATGTCACACGTATCATCATCGAGACCAAACAGATCACCACCATACCAGACTTTCTTAAAGTAACCACAACAAAACTTTATTCCTTACTTCGCTTGCCATAGGCCCAAGTGTCTCGAATGAGTCGAATCTTCCTCTGCCCCGCGTGGGCTGAACAGGTTACACTTACTTTACTTCAATTTGCATATTCATGACAATTTCCTTTCATGTTGACAACAGACACTGACAGAAACATGAATTATGTCTATGAATGCACCATAACGAGAATACAGAACGTGTTCGGATATGAACTATCGTAACGTGAATTCAAATGATTAAACGGATAAAATACATTTGAATTTGTAAATATAAGGGGAAGAACGAATTGTATTGCGTTAGCGGCCAATGCACGGGCACCCGACGAAATATTACAGCATGATAATACTGTTGATAGTTATGAAATCGGGGGATCGTGACTCGTGCAGGTATGATGTAACAGGAAACGAATTGAGGAGAACGAAAATTAGAACCTGATAAAAATCCATCGGAGAAGCAGACAACACAAACACACACACACACACATACATTCAATGCACTTTTGGTAATTTCATAGATTTCACTAACACTGTACTGTATTGCTAATGACTTACCAAATATTCTTCCATCTCTAGCTGCACGAATTTGCTTGGAGCGACCTCCACATTGGTCTCACATGAGCTGAAAGGTATGAACGATCCCGGGAAAGGGTCGGTGGTCAACCACTGCTCGTCCGAGTACGTCAGGCGTGTTTCGCCGCATCCAGTCTGGCATTCTAACACCGAGCAATCTATATTGGAGAGGTGAAAAGGTTCAGAGCGATACTTCTGCTATGTGACTTCTGCGTCCGAGTTGCATGTGTTTTACTGTGTGCATAATATGACACCAAAATATTGCCAAATATCACCAAATATTGCACCAAAAAAAATGAATGTAAGAAAGGTTCACAGTATACAAACATGCCTTTTAGTGGACTTCCCAGTTTTTTCTCTAAGCATAACTTTTTTATTTTACCGGTATGCCTGTATACCTTTATTGACTATCATTTATCCTTTGCATAGTTGAATATATGCCTATAATACAATTCCTGATTTATTCTGTTTCTTGCTTTGTTGGTAAACAATAACAATAAATAGATTGAATTGAATTGAATTGAATTGAATTGAATTGAATTGAATTGAACAAAGAAAAACGAAGACACTGTAAGGGGATCTCAATATGATTATATGCTATACAAAACCACCAATTTACAAAAAGGTAAATGTATTTGGTTTATAAGGTCTTTGAGAAAGTTTTTCGTTCTGGAGGGGTGTAAAAGTGGGTGAGGTTTTGCGAAATATATAAGATTACACGGCAACCTGTGTAATTCAAACAGCTACAAACAGTTAAAGATCAGACTTGAAGTACAGTTATCACATATAAACATAAGGGGTTAACGCTTATACGATTACCTATTACCTAGATAGATATTGATACATCTATGCAATTGAAAGACACATTATACATAACACAATATAATTTCGTGGCCTAACCTATGGCTTCGTAAACCATGGAAAATCTTGTGAGCGAATAAACTTCCTCTATCACTGCGGTGACCCGGATGTGATTTGACATGTGGAATATAATATTGTTGTATTGTCCACAGATGATTCGCCCCTGTGAAGCTGCCGATATGTCATTGACGAGCACGTAGTCGGTACAGTCGACATCGGCTGTGGACCCTTTGCGCAAGATGATGTCGTAGAAGGTCAACCTGATCATGAGGATGAAGTTACACATATATAACGATGAGACGATGAGATGTCGATGTTGACTATGGATTCAACAAAGACTCTTTCGCCAACAATCAATTTTCAGAATAGTTGCCATATAAAGTCTTATTGCTTTTGAGCAGTTTGTAATAATTTGATTTGATTTGATTTATTTATTCTCTGTATGGTATCATTTACTTTTTTTAGCAATATAGTCAAGTGATTATAATGATGATGATAACAATGATAATAGTAATAATAAAGAATATAATGATAACAATAATAATAATAATAACAATAACAATACTAATAGTTCACTGGTGACGTATATCTTGAGAATTAGGAACATGGTTTCATCCTCTTTGTTTGTGGGCCCGGCCATGCCAAAAATGTTGTCATAACGTTTGCATCAATGAGAGAATAAAAACCTATTGAAATATTCTAATAATGCATCCTCACTCGAGAATATAGACTAGATAAAGGAAAATGTAAACGCAATTAAGAGAATGAATAATCAATAAAAGCTATCTGTTGGTGTTGCAAATGTCTTGCAAGTATACATTTCACAATGTCATCACTCACTGTTAATGATAATCGTAAAGTAAACGTACCTGATGTTTAGTCCGGCTTTCACCCTTATTTCAAATTGATGATGTTGGTTAAAACGATTTATACCTGCGGCAAAGCCTATGTGTCCTATAGGCGCCTCTAAAACGGTATTTGAAGATGCCGTCGACTCTGCATCAAGCTGTATGAAGGCCAGTGCTGAGTGTTTGAATTATACAAAAATGACTTTTTATAACTTTACCAAAACGCTTTTTCTCTCGTAAACGGGTGCTTATAAATCGAGTCGTACAGCATCTTATACGAATTCACATGACTGTTTCTACAGAACCGTTAATAGCAGGGCTGCCAACACTGGAAACTAGTTGAGAGTGAGACTCCCATAGGCCAATGCTAGTTTAGGAGTCAAGATGAGTGAGATCAATAATAGAAATGCACGCAAATGAAATAAAGTTTTAGAGTGAGAAAGGACCAAAATGAGTGAGTCTCACTCTCAATGAGTGAGAGTTGGCAGCCCTGTAATAGGTGTTAGATGTACGCACAGAAAAGCTTTCCCCAACAACTATGACCACTTTTGTAATCTGATATCGGTAAGAAATTGTTGTTTTCTTCCTTTTCTTACTGACAGACGAACACCATTTAACCACATCAAAGAGCATCTTCATGATGGTTCACAAAACACATTTTATCATCTTTAAGCGCATATCAAGATTTCATAAAAAAAAAACTTGTAAGGTAATTCTGTTGGTTCCCTGTTATGGACTTAGTACAGTAAGGAGTTTGTTAGACACAATTTACAGCATGGCGTACAAAACGTCGAAAACGACACCTTTATTTTTCAAGTTTGAATAGGAAATCGCATTAAGCAATAAGTGTAATTTCCAGAATGAATGTGGTGATAGGACTTATAATTATGAAACTATGCAATTATGTGACTTGGAAATAGAATATGCTTCAAATGAAGCTCCCATACTTACATAAATCTAAAGCTATGAGAGCTCAAACATTCATCAAGACGATTAGTGACATTAGTCTGTTAATCTACCTGTGATGCACATGAAGTTGAGTTCCTCGTTACATACTGGAAGCGCGGGAATCTTGCTTCCAGGCGGCAAAGAGCAGTTATTCTCAGACGCCAGGGTGTTTCCCCACCAGCCATCGCCGTTGTGCTGTACTCAAAATGATTTGAAACACACACACACACACACACACACACACACACACACACACAAAGAGACTGCATTGAATATGGGAACACTATTACAGATTATAAGATTTGACATTTCTGCTCGTTTGTTTGTTTGTTGACATGTTTGTTTTCGGGGTTTATTATTATAATTTTGAATAGAGTGATATTTCATTCTAAGAAAATATTCTTTTGCGCTTGGGATTATGAATTGTCGAATAATGTAGACGATTCCATGTTAAGTTTTGTCGAGTGAATACCATGAACGAATCTTTAAATAATAACGTTTTTTTTATGATAAAGTAATGACGGCAGAGGAAAGCTGAGAAAACTCACCACATTTCCATAATTGATGATCTCTTCTTGAGTGGCGAGTCTTCCCCGTCTTTCAGTGACGCATGCGTGTTGAGCGAATTCCCATGATCCCTTTCCAGTGAACGTACATACCTCCTCCATTCCATTCGAACCCATAGTGGACTGGATCAACGTGCAAATGTCTGGAACGCGGTCATACAAACTAGAAGATCAGTCGATGTCAAGGTAATAGCAATAAGTTTCAAAGTGGCATGTGATGTCTTAGAAAGAAGTGGTATCGGTGCTTTGGGTTTGTGTGTGTTGTTTGTTTGTTTGTTTGTTTGTGTGTTTGTTTGTTTTATAGGGGTTTTTTTCCATAATGGAGTTACTTCACATTTAACGATCGTAAGATTATTCGATATCGTCGTAATGTCATATGAGATTGATTATTGTTTTCCCAATGCATTGCCTTTTTCAGTCAGAGAAAGTGATGTGATCAGTTTTCACTTCTCCGCACGTCTTTGCACCAGTTAGAAGAGCTTTGATCTGTATTAATTGATCTTGTATTAATCAAACTAAGGTATTGTGCATTGCCATTTAGTCATAACATGTCGAAAAATATCTTTTAAAAGCCACTGATAACTCAACAAAGAGTTCATAAAATCAATACTAAGGTTCCATGTTATCGTCTGTATCATTCCTTAAGCAAAATAATGTTTCTTTCCAATTTCGGTCTGTGTCAAATAACCAACGTACGCCTGGTCCTAACGATATGTCAAGCATTTATTAATGACTTATGGAATCTCGAAACGCATATGATGGGCACAACTTCCGTCTTTCTCGTGTAAACAGTCAAAAGATAAAACAAGAAAACTCATGTTTTCTATTGTGTTGCTCATAACTGAATTACATTCCGATTGAGACTGTAAGGTGAGCCATGATAATTGATCTTACACGAGTTATAAACGCGCTTGCAAAAATTCGTATCCGTTTTTTTCCACTGTTAAATAAAAATGGCAAAATCTGCAAAAACAATTAATTATTATCATATGGGCTTAGGAAAACCAATGACATTCTCACTCCGGCAGTTATTGTTCTCGTCAGGGATGTATTTATAGGGACATAAGCAGTAGAATGAGCCAGGGGTGTTGACACAGATGCCTGAGCAGTTGTTGGCGCTGGGATCAAGGCATTCATTGACGTCTGTACACAGAGACAAAGAGAAGGAAGTTTCAGAATCGGGTTAAGTGCCTAAAAGTTTTTCACTTAACGAAGCATTCTTCACACAAACTGATGCAGATTATCATTCATCAAGTCAAAGTGTAACCATTCATTTGACAACAAGAACGTGCTTGTGCTTGGCAGGGAGGCACGTTGGTTCGAACAAGGTGTCAAGAACGGGCGATCACATTTTTTTGTGAGATAATGAGAAACCTCTTATGAAATATGAAAGAGCATGTAATACTATGAGGAATTCAACGTTTAATTGATGAATATTGGCTTTGAAATGGCTAAGATATCCAAAAAAGAGCGATTCTAATAAAGCGTTGGACCCACACTTTATTGCGATCGCTTTGTTTTACTTTGTTTTTGGATGTTTCAGTCATTCCAAACCCAATTTTAATCAAATAAACTTTGAATTCCTCTTAAAATGGTATGCTCTGTACTATATCATAAGTGTTTTCTTGGTATCTCGCAAAAAGTGAAAAGCCCAATTCTCATCTCCACCAATACTGTACCATCCCTTTAAAGAAGGGCCATTCTTCCACTCGAAGGACGCCAGAAGAAGCTGATTGTTAATCGGAGAAACGTCGCATGTTTCAAATCCAATTTCTGATTTATAAGAACTTATGAGAGAGAGCACTCTTCAGTTCTTGAAGTGCAATTTCATTCTATTCACAAGTTGGCTTTGATATAATCACCAGTACACTTTAACAAACGGGTAGAGAGATTCATCAAAAAGCAAAGAGATAGTAAGAATGATATGGGCTTATAAGTGCTATCGAAACAGTGATAGTAGTATGAAAAGGTATACTAATCACATGATGTGATGATGTCATCACCTTGCGTGTCTGATACTGACCAGCGCACATTATTTTTTTCTAAATATCTTGTTTCGTTAATATGTTGTTGTAATCATACAATGGTGATCGTGCATGTGAAAAGATGTGGTTGCTAAATCACTCAGCAAGCAAAATTATTTCATGAGATCCTTTGGGACCTGTGTTTTTCTTTTTCCTAATATTTTCTGCGCTGCCACAAGGTAAAGGCTGGAACATAATACAAGTAGTGCTAAAAGCATTTCTCTTACTAACTCTCAGACGACCACTACTGCAAAGCTTGGACTATGGGATCAGTCAGTAGATCAATCAAGGGTTTGCTGTTATGGAGTGATCACAGAGATATAACTTCAAGGTAGACATCAGGAGAGAGCTAAGCTACTCAGTAACTCTCTGATGACCCTTTGTGACTGTTCAGAGTGACTCCACATAGCTTGTACTACAGTCGAGAGGGCGGTTGTTGTTGTAATTGACGCACAATTAACGAATCGTTACATGGTAAACCCCTGTGCAACAGGGTCGTATCCTGTACATCAAACCTTCTGGGGAAGTGAATGAAAGTCGAACTCGAGTAAAGTTTTGACTACGCATTTCAATAGTATACGTGCAAGACTAAGTGGTATTGCCGGGGCTCGTTCACTGGTGATTAAGAGAGGCATCATGAAATGCTCGTGGCCCAAACCTGCTTCACACAAGATGTGATGTGGGACCCCCAGTTTACAGTTGGCCACTGCCCAGTCATAGCATATTGCTTGATGGAGGTAGACACAAGGTTCATCAATCTCGGATTCGTTGACGTGGTCATTGCGGAAGGCGGAAAATTCCATTGGAGAATCGTCCATCCATCTCCATCTATTGAAAGAAAAATACTAGAATTTAGAATTGGTTTGGATTTTTTTTGCAAGTTATATTTGGTCTAAGGGAAGGTGCATTCCAACATCTTTTGTCAATCATATTTTACCAACAATTGGTAGATGACGTCACTTGCAGAATCTTGGGTTGGAAGTTTGTTTGTTGTTGTTTTTGTGGGCGTATCCACGTTGATCTGAAGATAGTAGAATATCATTATGAAATGAATGGCACATATTAGATGTTCCTTTGCTCACATAAGTAATGATCAAGGTATTATGAATCAATACGAGTCAACACGCATTTGCATTGCACAGTTCCTTTAAACTTGTATGCAGGGGGATGTCGTCGAAGCGGGAGACAAAAGCTCGGCAGAAAATGTGAAGATAGTAAAGGAAACAGAGAGCTAGGGGTAGCGGGTTGTTGGCATCTGAAGAAGATGTCTGACCTTTAGATATCGAAGCAATCGCTGGACATTATTTACTGTTGATGTGATACGATCACTCTTAATCTTGTTTCCAAATTTGTCCTAAAACACTTAGGGATTATTAAACTTACGTTTCGTTTTGAAAGTGACCTCCAATCTTGATAAAATCCCGCTGAGGCACGGCATGAACGGCAAACTGTCTGAGCCTCTGCTGAAGGGATTCTGACTTTATATACGCCAGGTGAGTGGCGCCCTCCTGGAAATCTTGGCAGTTCTTCTTTCCATTTTCCACCGGAGAAATGGCATAGCACTGCCCCTCAAAATACAAAGCCGTCGGACTGCAAAAAACTTTTGATGCCACAATAATAATGTATATGATATTGCTGTATTACGTTAATGTGTAAGGTGTGCATCAAATAGCGCGCTGAAAGTCTTTCCTCTAGTTTTGGATGTTGATTATCTCTTAGTGCAATGATTTGGAAGCGCGCAATAATAAGGGAGACATTTTTTATGATATAAAAACATCACACTATATTATGGTGTGATGTTACGAAATTTGTATGTTAGGTGTTGCGCGTTTGTGTGTCATTTTCTTTTTTCACGAGTGTTCAATTTTTAGAATTTATTTTTTTGTTGAATGTTGAATAACATAGGACCTACATTGTACGATCTTTGATCTGAATTTTTACGCCATTATCAACCAGGAGCACTCTATAATGATTATACTAGCATTTACTCATCAATGGCCAGAAACACTGATCAATTTGATGTAGACCCATTTTCCCGACTGACAGCCAGTCACAGTGTTGTGTGGCCGAAAAAGCAGACTTCCGCTTCACCAGTAAATAGCATATAGGCCTATACTCTTTTAATGTATATGCTATCGATAACCGCATATATATATATATATATATATATAATTTATTGCATTGAATACTTCATGAAAACCATTTTATAAACAAACAGAGAAAAATACACAAATACAAATACATTTATATGCATGTCGTCGAGTATACATAATTATGATTATGTAAATTGTTTGAAACTATACAAATTTGATTATTAAGTTTGTAATGACGAGAGTGTGATGTACCACGCAGGCTTGAAAAAGAAATCTCACCGAATGTTTCGTACCCCAGGATTTCAAAGGCAAACCGGGCACGTAGTGGCCGCCTCTCAAAGTAGGGCACGAGGCGTATAGCAGTCGTCAAAATACTGTCGTCAAATATCACAGAGGATATACTAAAAACCTGGGAGTCCTGAAAGATAAAGTTTTTATTTCGCTTGATGATAACAGATATTGCAATGAAAAAAAGAACAAAAAGGTTAAATGTTCATTACAGTTTGTTCAAGTTATTATATTTGATGCTGCTTTCCCTGGAAATTTATTGGTCGAACCTATCGAGCCTACATTCTAAAATGGGAATTCAGCAGCAGTCGATTGTTTTATATTCATCACTGATCCTAGCTAATCTTCAACGTTGATATTCATCCAGGTACACGCATTCTTTCCCGATGGAATATTAGTGATCGTGTGCCAGGGATACATGCGTATACTTTAATCCTCATACCGCTTGTGCTGATCCAGTGGTTACATTTACCGACATTGTAGATCATGTAAATTCTCTCTATAGCACACTCTTTTCTAGAAGCGAAACATGTTGATATTAATATCTTTTCTGGTAAAATCTGACACTGCGTGATGCTTACCATAATGATGGGGTCTAAGAGCACTTCAAAATGCGATTCGCTCCGAGCGGCGATTGGTAGGTACTGAAGCATAAGCGTGTCCGCGTATTTGTCTGGATCAAAGTCGGCATTGAAAATTGAACTGAATGAGGGCGCCCCCTTTTGTACGATGATGCTAGTCATGATGACCCTCTGGCGGAAGCGCACTTGAAGCCAAATTTGCCCATCAGCGGCTGTGAGATGAGAATACTCAAAGATGAATTCGGGTTCAAAAAACCACGCTATTTTTATAAAATACACTCCTGAGCAATTATTTACCTGGACAGTGGACACAGTGTTGCAATGATACATAAAACTTGAAATTCCAGCAAAATCTTCTGTTTCTGGAATATTTTCATTGAACGCGTTTCAAAGAAGTAAGCTTTTGTTGTAAGCCTATTTTTACCTCCAGTTTCAGACAGAACAGTTACAAGCAAACACCTAACTTTAATGTACGCTTTAGTTCAATACTCTCTTGTATATATCTAAATGACGTGCACTTATGGCCAAATGTTTTTTCATGCTGGTGACTTATATAGATGGTATAAAAGCACTAGACATCGCATTAGCTACCATCGATATCTACCAAGTTCACTTTTTATTTACCAGACTGAGATAAAGGAAAGTAGCACCCAAGAGCCATGTCGTCTCCAAAGTGATTGAGGCGTGAAAGAGAGAGAGTCCGTTCGTCACATCCACTGCACGTAATGTACTCATCCGGTATCACTATTGACTCCATACCCAGACGTCCATTGTATGCTAAAACGAAAATGTAAAATTACAAACATATAGGCCTACTAATAAAATAATATGTCATGTTTTGTGTATGGGTGAGTATATGTATAGAGGTTTAAATCCATCCATCCATCCATTCATCCATCCATCAATCAATCAATCAATCAAATCAAATCACTCAATTAGTCAATATCTGTAACCATAAGGAGAGTAACTTACATCAACTGAAGAGAACAGTCAACAGCACGAGACTTACCGTCTGTCACGTTGCAACTAAACGTCTCAAACTGTAAGCAACCTTCTTCCACTCTATCGCTGACAGAAAGAGACAGTCGTAGAGTACGGACATTCACGATTGGCGGATAAAGGAGTATTTGGGCCCAGGGGGTGCCGTGATATACCAGATGTAGCTAGATAAATACATAGATACATCAAATTCATTACCTGACTTGCTGAAAACACGAACATCACTGTTTTCCCTTTAAAGCTAGCACAAAGAATCACATTTTGATCCCATACATTCAGTAAGATATATCATAGTTTTACACAACCCTGTTTAGATTCTGGTCTTATTCTTTGAGTATTATTGCATCGATATTGACGTATAATGCTACATTACATGGCCCCAGCACAAACATCTCATGCACATACTGTACACGCACAGCTCTACCTTAATAATTGCAATAATAATCATTAATTGCAATAACAACAACAAAATCTACATTTTGTAGGAGGCAAACCTGAGATAAATTTCCCGTGATGCTGTCAGCCCTGTCAAGCTATACCTATGTCGACGGTCTCCTGCTTCCCTACTGAATCAAATGTATTGTCATTTTGATTTATGCAATTGTAAATGTTCAATAATTATTCCATAGAATTGAGATTGTACTTTTGCATTGCTCCTTTGTAATTATCTTAGTTACATTTTGTTTAAAGTGTCACCACAACTTATTTTTTCTTTCGTTTTGACTTGACATGCAAGCAGCATGTATATATATATATATATATATATACACAGTATATATATACTAAGCAATCACCAAAACAATAATGATTTCGTTTGGAAGCACATTTTACCTTCCAACATCATAAAACACCTTTTAACTCGCACCATAGCAGCATTTTACCTTTGTACATAGTCGTTAGTTGACTTACGTTCTGCCTCCGATGACGATTATCCACCCCAGCTTCCGGGAAGCTAACGTTGTCTGTCCATGCCAGACTCAGGGAAGTAAACTCGCTGTATCCAAAGCACTTTCTAAGAACGACTCGAGAAACTGATCTCGGAGTCGGGTATGTGACCTAGAACAAAGGAAAGCGTGTCAGTGCGTCTAATGATGCTGCGATAATTTATCATCAGTTCAGTTCGGTTAATTTTTGTTTAAGCACGGAACCTGCTTCAGCCAATGGCTGTTCTTCAGCTGCTGGTCCGTACCAGATAAAAACGCATACATCATCATACTATACAATAACAGAGATACCAATACAAACAAATTATGAAACAATTATGAAAAAAAATGCATGATCACATCGTATCAATTAAAGTAACAATATTATTTTTTTCTTTGGGTACATTTAGAAAGTTTGTCGGCATGATATTGTTTATTACAGGAGCTCTGTACGAAACGGGATATTCAGCCCCATTTACTAAAGATTCTGAAACTATTAATGGATATAGTATTATCTCATTATCACAAGGGGGAAAACGTGCAGTTGAGACTTAGCAACTTTAAACACATTGTTGGAATCCGTTATCCTCATTTCACGACTTAACCTTTACCCACCGATAAAGTCATACCTGATAGTAGGCGGATCCATTTTGGAAGACGTAAAGCTGTAACCCATGTTGAAGACGCTGCGAATGTCTGATCTGCGCCACCAATGAGTTCTCATCCCACAGTTTCTCAGTGAAATCACACGCTGTATTTGGCAGACATCAATCATGGAAGGCGTTCATTGTACAATACTTCATTTATTATGCTGTTCTGGTGTTTGATTTTAAGCGGTGAGCTCGCTAGCACTTTATGAATTTAATCACTTTTTTTAATTCAATCACTTTTAATGATTTAATGAACTCAGTGCAGGTCCAGCAAGGGATGTCATATTAAACGTTCTGTATTTTTTTTCTCCTGTATTTCAGAGATAAAAGTCATACTTGATGAAAAAAAACGATTGACTGGTAGGAGACTGTCAACTCCAGCAAACAATCTATCCGTTAAAAATTACGGGGGAAGAAGACAGGGCAAACTGAAAAGCTGAAAAGTTTTGTCGAAATTCATATCCCGTCTTCACTTGGCAAGGATGCTGAAATAATACGCGAAGTCCCTGGAGTGGAATGCTATGATAAAATAACACCATGATCATGATCATTCAACATAATGTTTCTATTTTTCCATAACATTATGAAAGAACACTTGACTTCTCTCCTTCAGAAGGGAGGAGGGGGGTAATAATACCCATGAGATTTGTGGAAATAAGTCAAGAGAATATGTTCTATTGTGCAACAGTAATGTATTGTCTTATGTTTTAAAAATAATTTAAGCAATTAATTTATCAAACTTCGTTCCAGACTTTTCTTCCATTCTGATTTACAGCACAGTCTCGAGACGTACGTATGGAGCCACATTAAGGGAGAATGAACAAACTTACAACCATGCGAAGAATTATGATAGATTAGACTGCAAAAGACATGAATTCGTCAAGCCATCTTTGTCAATATTTTGATCATTATTGTGGTGTTTTACCGTCAAATCGGCAACCCAGGATCTCCATCCTCAGTGCGACGGATGTGTTCAGTGGGTGTAAGCGGAGTCCATCGGTTACGACACTGTCGGGTAGATACACATACCTAGCGCAGTAGTATTCACTGTTTCCGCCAAAGACCTTCACGTACTGTGGTCAATGAATAAAAGAGGTTCATCGTCATGCGGGTGTCGTCGTGTTTACATCTTTCAAGAGTCCAACACTTGATAAATTATCTAACGAAAAAGGTGAAAGACGTCAGACGCTGTAAGCCAACGAGTACACAAACACACACACAAACACACAAACACACAAACACACACACACAAACACGCACACAAACAAACATAAGATGTTCTCACATTTCAAATTGTTGTTGCTGTTGTTGCGCTTGGTGCGTCTGCGAGCTGTGAGACGACTAAAGGGACATTCCAGACGATTTTCATAATTTCACATCATGTAGTACATAAATTGATAGCTCCATGTACAGATTTGTGGAATTCATTGTGGTTCTTGAGCAGAGAAACAATACTTTGAAAAACCTTAAACAAATTACACTGAACAAGGATCATGACATAGGAGGTTCACATATTTCAGAAATGTACCAGTGTAATTCCATTACAATACCGCCTGCTTGCAAGTTCACCTGTGTATAATCCATGCATGCCTTCTTCTTTTGTTCTGCTTCCTTGAGCCCCTACTCATGCATTTTTACGGTGACTCTGCCATGTCATCATCCTTGTTCATAGCAATTTGTTTTAAATTTTAAAAATAGTCTTTTTCTTCATCCCAAACATCACAAATTCGGAAACTCTGTCCTCAGTATAACTAATTCATAGTTGTTCAACTGTAAAAATCTGAAAATCATCCAGAGGTCTCCTTTAATTATCGTAATATCATACAAACCCACAGAGGGCGCTTCACGTTAACGCTTTACATCTCACCTCGGGACTCGTCGGTGGCTGATGGATGTCGATTACGTCGACGAAGGCATCTCCTATACGATATTCCATAGTAAATGACGTCACCCAGTGTCTATTGGCCGTGCCGCCACCTTGAACAATCAGTCCGTAAACCTCGTAACTTTCGGAAAACAAAATCTGCACGGGAAAAAATGAAAGAGATTGGATAACAAAAGCTTGGGAAATTATCGGAGTAGTCAGAGATTTGCACATGCTTTTCATTTGACTATAGAGTTTCTCAGCGCTGACCTTATAACAATGGATGAAAGTGCATCAAATTGAATTGAAACAATAATGTACGATAACTGATATCCAACTTGACAAATTGGTGAAATTTGATTATTTGAATGCGTGATGAAATATCATGTCAATCAAAAAGTAGGAAGAATGACTAATTGTTGACTTCAGGATGTACAACTGCATAGATGTAGGAATAGTACTGACTGCCGGGACTGACTACTTAATTGCCTTAAGGAGATCCGACAGATGTTGCCAAAAGTACTAAAAGAATGTTCTGTGTATATGCATTAAGTTTGTTGCAAAAGTATTGTTATCACTCTCCACCATGCTGTAAGCTTAGAATGTAGACATGGCAGAAGAAAAGTACGCTGTGGTTGGTGTTGCGAAGCGTATGCCTTGATAACTGATGACATTATACGTGCAAACATTTTGTCACTGTAGCATTCTTAAAAACAAAATGAAAGACATGACATATTTTTATACAGATAAAAATAAAACGAAATAGAAAGTAGTATTCTTCTAGTAGATTGCTCAATTACGGGTAAAGGACTTCTTTTTTGGGGGGCAGGGGCTGTGGGTAGATACAGGATAAGTGGCAACTTGCTCTCAAATAAGCAATGTAAATATTAGAAAAGAAAAAACTGTAATTGAAAATTGGTAGGCCTGTAGACACAGGCACTTACCTGAATAAAAGGGTTGGAGTCATCTGGATGAGGCATCCACGAAGACGGGCCAAAGAGGCGGGCATGGTGGGGCTTGTGATCCGAGTCCTTCTCGCTGCTCGCCGTGATCTGCTTGTCTGAGATCCAGCGTGCTTCCATGCCCATTGGAAAGTCACATCCTAATTTTTCTGGGTAATGAATGAGCGTAGAATACCATCTTGGCACATTAATTGTGCGTGGTTAGGTGCGGTCTCACTAAATGGATGGATAATCATTCAAATATCACTGAAACGAAAGTTACATGCCTTGTCATTGTCATTACAGGTTTAATTTCTTCAATCGCATGTTTGTATACTAGTAGTATGATCACAATATATGGTGTTAGTACACTATTCAAATCATTTGATCACTTTTAGTCATGACGTCACTCTTCAAAATTCAAAGTTCAAAGTTCAAATTTATCTTCATCTCCATCAAATAAACAGAAAAGTTCATACAATGTATAAGCAGAACATATTTGTAATAATTGCAAAAAAAAACCACGTTAATTAATAAAATACATGTAATAATGAGTACTCGTACCTGGAAGGGGGGGGGGGGGGGAGAAAGGAATGTTTGGCGTCGCTCCTCGATCCCCTGCCCTTATCGGTTATGACACACACACACACACCACCACCACCACCACCACCACCGCACATTGGTATACATTAAAAATATCAAAGTGCTGACTATACAACTTACCGATAGTTACACTGTATTCTTCGGTGCATTCTGTAGATAGAATAAGTAATGTGGCAAACGCTTTTGTCATCAATGTTGTATATATTCATGAATTTGTACAAGCAATTATATAGGATTAAGTACATTCACACCGTCAGTGATTTTCAGCTTTTTGTGTACGTATATCTTTCTCAGTGAGTCTTTACAGGGAAGGAGACATGTGTCTATGTTTAGATTTCATATTCCTGTTGCTGTCGCTTGATTCCACTGTTTCTTGACTGAAGTTAGATCCATCCATTCATCAGTGTAATGGAAAGATCAGAAATTTTGCCTCAAGAAAATGTTGGTCCAGAAATATATTTGCCACACTCTATTTTGCTTTCTCATTAAGCATTCTGTCCCATTTGGGGATCAGGAAGCTAATGAAAGATCATTCAAATTTGAGAACTATGAATGCCTATAGATTGGTTTGTTGTAAGTGGATGCTATAATACCCACACCCGTTGATCGGAATATTATATTGTTGTGTTGCACAATGATGATATACAGTGTAGGCCTACTTATTCCATGCACTTTTTGCTGTCTCCACTTTCTTTCCTCTAGTTTGAATATGTCGTGCTAAATTCACGTTTGATTGCCTAGCAGTGTTCTATTTATCCACACAAATAAAGTGGGCATCAGATCCATAAGGGTCTGACACTAAAATACATAGTGTATTTTTGTATCAAATAGGCAGCACTTATTAACTGCACTAAATGCTCACTATCGCTATGACTTTATAGGACTTTTTTTCTCTCTCATCAACATACTCAGAGATCAAAGATCAGATGAAGCGTGCTTATTCTTTCCATTGTATTCACTGTGACAGGCTCTGTATATTCATGCAAACTATTACGCAAACCTACCTGCCATATACTCAATTTTCAATCTCCATCCCGTATCGTTGACGCCGGTGTAATGAGTTTCAATCCATGCGGTGAAGTCGTCTAGCCACACCGGTTTGGGTGGAACGGAAGTCGACTGACTACTGTCGTACACCTCCATGGACGAGTCCTCGGAAAATCCTTTGCGTATCACCACATATCCCAGTGCCGTGTCAAATCCGTGAAAGAGCAAGGCAAGCTCGCGAGCTTTCGGCAGGGAAAGCCTGAACATGCACCAGTCTGATGGTACGGTAAGGTTACCGGAGAGTCCGTAGATTTCGAAATCAGGGTGTGTGGAAGTCGACAGGTATGCATCCCGTGCTACAAATAATCATTATACAGACAATATGATATTATGGATGTGGTAAAGACAACGATGAATACGGCATTGACACAATGATAAGATAAAGCTCCCTATTAACAACGGGAAAAAAAGATGAAAATGGTCATCTTATATAAGTACGCAGTGAGAGAGATAATCATAACGATACCAAACAATAATGCTCACATTGTAATCAACACTGATTACTAGTCACCAATACGCAAAGGGATTAATGCTCAAAGTTGTAATTTTAAGATCAAACCAGAAGATTGTGTGTGAAATGTTCCTGTCATGCCTGTTAACAGAATTTTTATTTACCACCGTTCCGACTACTCAGTCTTCAACTTTAACAATCTCATAAGCATTCTCTAAAACACTTCTCATTAAAACTTTCGTTTATCTCATCAAACTCATTGACGGCAGTTATCTGAAAGATATGGTACATATGTACGCAAGATAGCCAAGTTAGACCTACTCTATCCATTTGTGCAAAATTTTATCGTACTTTGATTATCAACTTTAAAGGACAAGTCCACATTTACATACATTGGGTTGAGTGAATGGAACAACATTAGTAGAACACATCAGTGCAAGTTTGAGGAAAATCCGACAATCCGTTCAAGAGTTATGAATTTAAAAAGTATCTGCGCAATCACTGCTGGATGAGAAGCCTAGTACAGGGTATGACGTCACATGCGTACACTGCAAAAAGTCCGGTGTTAAATAGTGAACACCGAGCTGGTGTTAAATTTTCGGTGCTCATTTATGGTGTTAAATTAACACCTCCGGGTGTCATTTCCAAATTTTAAACTGTTTTTTGAAGAGTTTCTTAGTAACTGCACTTCTTGTTGATTTTTAATTTAAACAAGACGATCAAGAATTTTACATTAAAATACTAGATTTTTGAAAAAATGTGAAAATAAATTTACACCAAAGTAACACCAGCTGGTGTGGTCTCTTATTGAAGCTGGACGGGTGTTAAACCATTGATATTAACACCAACAAATATCAAATCAACACCATGTGGTGTCATTTTTGAATTAACACCAGTACAGTGTCAAAATAACACCAGGTACAGTGTCAAATTAACACCACGAAGTGTCAGGTGAACACTTTTCAACACCATCACAGTGCATTTTTAACACCTGTGGGTGTGGTCCTTTATTGAAGTTTGATCGGTGTTAGATTCAACACCCGTGGTGTTAAATCTATTACCGATGTTTTTACAGTGTAGAACGATATAAGGAAAATAAAAAGAGAATTTCACAAAACTTTGCTTTTTTAATAAAGTGCACATTTCTTGGACTTGTTACTGACGTATGTTAAGGGTAATATTATTCCCCTAACCTTCTGAAAGAGAAAAGTCGAGTATTCTTTTGTTATGCGAGAAAAGGGAAAACATGTTGAAATTTCTTTATGCTTTCTTTATACGTTGTCCACATGTGACATCACAAGCAATATTAGTCTTTTCATCCAGCCGTGACTGAGCAGAAACTTCACAAATTCATAACTTTTGAACGGATTGTCTGATTTTCCTCAAACTCTCACTGATGTGTTCTACTTGTATTGCTGCATTTACTCAATCCACATGTCTATGAAGGTGGACTTGTCCTTTATTAACTAAAGCAATGTCGCTGCGGTTAAAACAGGATTAGATTAACACAAGAATTCATTTGATAATTTAGAATAGGGTTGCTTTATTCTGGTCAAACACGCCCTGTGGATAATCATGATAATAGCCCCAGTGCTTGTTGGATGTCTTGCTTGAGACAAGGTAACGGAGGTGTAAGATCACAACACACCCATCTTTTTGTGCTTTACTTGACACAGTTTTTAACAGCAATACACGTTGTAAACGCACCCGAAGCACAATCATCTCCCAACGTAGGCACGATGTCTTGCGGGAGGCAATGTACCGGGGGAATGGTGACACAAGGGCCCATTCTGCCGTTGTAACACTTTGACTCTCCGGAGACGCCTGTGATAACGAGCACGCTATCGCCCGGGCACGTCATTTGCTCGCTCTCATCTGCTCGTAGAAACACAAAATATCAAATGACAGATGTGAGATTTCGACCCATTAACCCATACAAAAGAATGGTGATGTGTTAAAAACTTAGCAACATGTAAGTAAAACTCACAAGGTTTGTCCATTTTTGTAATAATTGCCGGTATTTCTGTTACATCAAAAGTTGCGTAATTTGTCTTTGAACGACAGATACACGGGATCCTATGTTTGCATGAATATATTCATAAAATAATGCATGTTTGTTTTCATTTTGCATTGTGTTAGAAAAAATGTTGGATATTTGAATAAATAATTTATCTGTTCTAACCGTCAGATTCAAATTACATTGTACTCAATTAGTTCGTTCAATTGACTTTGTATTTCATTCATGTATGAAAAAGAAATTCAGAAATAAAATCAATCAATCAAATCTTTCAATCAAGACCAAATGTGGAAACATGAATCTTTCTGTCATTACCAAGACCATCGTTTGCGTTCGAACTGCCATCTTACCTTCTGGATGACAGCGAACGCCATAGGTATAACCATCCTTGTGGCACACTTCCTCACCACTCCTCGCATAGGTGCACTCGGAGAGCATCGTCGCGGAGTCATTGCAGGAGAACACAAGGGAGAGCAAGTCGTGATCGAGATCGTAGTCGAAGTAGGCAAAGCTACCGCCAAGGTAATAGGATCCCAGTGACCTACATATGTAGTTGGACAACATGTCGTCGAAATCGATGCAGAGAGTCCTCCAAGAGCTGTTGTAGAAGACTTCCACCACTCCTTCGTTCGACGTCTGCCCGCCGACGAGTCTTACATCTGGCGATTTTAGAATACGGCAGTATAAATGAAATGGGAGCAAATTTTAGTGTGAAGCTGTGTTTTTTGTTTGTTTGTTAGTTTGTTTGTTTGTTTTTTCATTTCCATCTGAGAAGATGGCTGGATATTCCATATTCAGCTACACTAAGCTGGTCTTCAATAGGGTCCAGTTGGATGTGAGGCGGGACCACTTCACCGGGTTAAACACTCTGCGCTTTGCGATGAATGAATGAAGCGGGATCTTTTACGTGCATGAGTTGTGACTCTCTCATACACGGGACCTCCATTTTATGTCCTATCCGAGGGACAGAGTGTTATGCCTCTTGCTAGAGAGGGGACGGTATGATTACACACAACATTGTTCAGTCCAGACTCGGGTTCGAACCCAGGTCCTTTAGGATCGTGAGGCAGACGCGCTACCAACTGAGCCAACTCACCGCCCAATGTGTGAACAGTGTGTTACTGCGTTGACAATAGCGAATTATCAACGATTTTTTAGCCTATGGGAAAGGAATGAAAAAGAAACCGTGTATCCCCCAAAGAAAGAACTGAAAATGAAATTGTGTATCCCCCAAAGAAAGAACTGAAAATGAAATTGTGTATCCCCCAAAGAAAGAACTGAAAATGAAATTGTGTATTCCCTGAAGTGATGGGACAATTTGACAATGAATTCACTTTCCAAAAAAAAAAAAAACCAAAAAACACGCACACACATGTTCCTATTTTTTTCTTTACTGTTTAATTTCTGCACTTTCAAAATACCAACAAAATGTTACATAACGCGATATCTAAAGAAGAGGACAAATATTGGCTTCATTAGTAAATACAAGCCCATTCATTACGCGTGCAATATAATCGAACTAAACAATAAGTCAGTATAAGTATGCCTTACAAATATAATAGCCGCGGTCACACTGGCAAAATATCGCGCAGTTTAAGCTCGCGATGTTGAAGATCTCGAAGTTTTTTCCAAATTTTACAAAAACTTGTCCCGAAAATTCTCGCGAAACATTCAACTCAACTAAGAAAATTACCCCACCGCCAAATGTACTCGAAGTTTGTGCAGTCTGTACGCCGAAACCTTGCGAAGTTTGTCACGTGACCAGTCTACCACCTGTTTGCGGGTGGTGCCTCCGAAGCGAACGCTCATTGGGATTTGCCATCGATATAGGGTGTTTGCAATTTTACATCACAATAATTACCAGACGGTCAGACACGTTTTTCTTTGTTGCGCATGCGCATCAATGGCCCTAACTTATGGAACAGAAACTTCGAGAAGTTTGGCTGCCAGTGCAATCGGACGAACAAACTTCGAGAAGAGTTTAGTTTGTGTTTGTGTTTGTGTTGTTGTTGTTGTTGTTGTTGTTGTTGTTGTTGTTGTTGTTGTTGTTTTTCTAAGCAAGATACTTCCGTAGCCGGACATATAGTATAACTTGTATTGAGGAATTCATGGTTTACTTAGGATATTACCTGGTTTGCACGACACACCCGCTAGTTCGTCCTGTGAGCAGTCATGTTGGTACAGGGGAGGATGTTGACACGCCCTGATGTCATCCTCAAGCCCTGTGCAGTTAACATCGTCCAGGATCACTTGAGACGCTACAGACGATTGTCCAAATTTGGACCGGATCGGTGCCGAAATAGCACCCTCGTAGCCAAGCATTCGACAGACGACATGTGCATCTTGCAAATCCCAGTCATCGTCACACACGACGGCCCAGGTACCGTTGTCGCGAAGTTCAACCACGCCCTCCGAGGCCCGAGACTGTGAGGTTCCGCCAAGTCTTACGTCATCAGCAGGTTGACTGAAAGAGCCTTCAAGTTTTGACATAGCCATTTACGGTGAGGGGCAGATATCATTTTCATGATCATACGGGGAAATAAGCAGGCACATGTATACTAGGCAGATTCAGTTTATGAACATCTTTAAGATTTCCTCGTCATGTACCAATGAAAAACCTATGTGACAGAGCGAGGGATTTTAATGGCAATTCAAAACCTTTCAATTCTTTTTCTTTTTCTATTCCCCTCATATTTTGTGTGTTTTAACTAGAATTTCATTGACTATGTTTGTTAATCAAAATGGTGTTACTTTATTTACTGGATCACTATGAACAAGGCTCTATTGTGTGCTTTTTGTGAGTCCTCCACTATCATTTGTATATTCGGTATTTCTTTTTTTTGTATGACCAATGTTGTTGTTGTTTTAATGACTGGTGTGGAAAATAAACTCAATTCAATTCAATTCAATTCAAAACTTATCGATGTATGTAAACATTCTCGCCATATCATCCTTGTAAACAAAAATTAAAGGGTCAGAAGATGGCGAGTGGCTGACTTCATTTCACACCACGGCTCAAACACTGACTTCCCTCATCACTCATTCATTTATTTTTCCATTCATAAAAGAAGCATATAATAATATTATAAATGAAGAGCTTGCTTCGAAAAGGCCCTAAATCCATTGGAAAAATGGTGGATTTAGCGCCTTTTGGAAGCAAGCTCTGCATATATAAATTATATATATATATATATATGTATATATATATATTGTAGTTGTTCCGCGTATTGGCAGTACTAGAAATAGCAATAATAAAGTCACAACAGAGGACTGCAGGGAATGCATTAATAGCCAATCTCGATTTAATGAATAATCCGAATTTTCGAGGATCCTTCCTCTTCTTAAGGGATGACAGTGCGAATATTCACAATGATTGTGAATATTCGCACTGTCATCCCTGAAGAAGAGGAAGGATCCTCGAAAATTCGGATTATTCATTAAATCGAGATTGGCTATTAATGCATTCCCTGCAGTCCTCTGTTGTGACTTTATTATTGCTGTATATATATATATATATATATATATATATATATATATATCGTCGGTCTTATGCCAAAAAGGCCTAAAACATTCTTCCACCCACTGTTATGCCAAAAGGCCCTTGACACTATAGACTTTGTACACTATTAGTGCCCTTTTGGCATGACAAGGGAAGTTCTTTCAGGCCCTTTTGGCATAAGGCAGACGATATATCAATACAGAAGTTAAAAGCGTAAATTTCATTCCAAAATACAATAGATTAAATCTATATGTTTACAAATATCAAGCGTCTACGGAAATGCTGGAAAATGCTGATATTATAGTATTACAATAGACAAACACGTTCATCAGTGTGCGTAATTATGGTAATAATATTTGTGGACGGATGTGTTCTGTGTATGTGTGTGTGTTGTTTTTTGAAGGGAGGGAGAGAGGGAGAGATAAAGTCAGAAGAGATATTTACCTGGAAGGCACACTACGCTTGCCGCCTCGTACGTATAGCAATCGTGCACAAGCAGGGGCTCGTGGTCGCAGTCCCATACGATGTCGTCCTCTTCTCCAGTGCAGTCTACTTCGTCGAGACCGATGCCGGCTGTGCCCTCACCAAAGAAGGCCTGGCCATGGGCGTCAGTTGCACCTTGGTAGCCCAGCATCCTGCAAGCGACATCGGCCTCTTCGATACCCCAACCATCGTCGCAGACTGTGTACCACTTGTTGTAGTGCGACAGCTCAACACGACCCTGCCAGAAGTTCGATCCTCCTACAAGACGTATGTTGTCACTCAGTGGGTCGGGAGGTTCTGTAGAATCTGAAGATTATTATTTTTTTATATTAACACATTGTCATCGAACATTGTCTTATATTTCGAAATCAATCATATTTATTCTGGACGATTGAAACGATTCAGCCATCGCAAAGTATGCAGTCATAAGCTAAATCAGATGCCTTTGTTAATCTCATGTATAGAGATGCTCATGAAGAGATGCACAAGTATTCACAAATACACACAAGTATCAGCAAGACACGACAGTGAAGTTTAAGAAAAATAAACCAATGATTTTAAGAATTAGGACTTTATGGTAAAAAAAAACTGCTGGAATAGAAGGTTACAACAATTTGTGATGACTTAACAGAGGAATGGTATGCAAAAATAAAAAGAAAGAATAATTCGCTGTATTTTGAGTCTTCAGACATAACGAGGATCATTCATTAAATACCTCCTTCAGAAAGTAATGTATTATTACCCTTGTATAAGTAACAAGTCGAAGGAATGTGTACTTTTCATTTGACGAAATAGTATGCATTTCAGGTACATTTTAACGAAATTGTAATCTCATCTTTGAGTAATGGTAATACAATTCAATTCCATACATGCGTAGTAGTTTGTTTCCTAATTTTGGCGCCAAGAGAGAGTGCCACGAATATTTCATTTCATTTTTCATTTCATTTTTATTTCATTTCCGGCCAAAGCATATAATATGACAATTTCATATAAACAAATATATACAAGAACAATGTAACTATTACATTTCCAAATGAAATTTAGATACACGTCATTTGTTTACATGAATCAATAAACATGTGTAGTTGAAAAAATACATGGGCAAAATGTGACTGAATCATAAGAAAGAAAAGGTCGGAAATGGAGGGGACTGCTAAAAAGCCAAGCTTGTAGAATGCAGTCCCCTCGTGAGTCGTGAAAATTACAGTAATAATGCAACAAGACAATTTGACATAGTCCTCGGGAAACAGAAAATAAAACGAGTACGCACACAAAACGCACACACAGACAGGCTGACAGACAAAAACAAAGCTGCTCTCTTACATACGCGTGGAAAGAATAAATAGGAGGTCAAAGGCCAGAGGGGGACAGGAAGACAGAGGAAGAGAGATAAAAGGGCAAAGCAGGAAGAGTTCAAGGGTCAATGCCAGGGCACATGAGACTTTGGTCTTACCAAGAAGTGGACTATCTATAAGTAATATATATAACAGTTATGAAATAGATTAAACACAGTAAAGACATTAACAGCAAAGAAATCAGTTAGCAACTTTCGAAATGCAAATCCCCAGTGATATAAGAATTGATAAACATTTTCTTTAATTTCAAAGTAAAAGTGTTAAAACTTAGAGATTCTTTTATGCTGCTGTCAAGGGAGTTCCAAAATTTAGGTCCAGCGAAGGAGAATATAGACTTTGCAAAAATCGTCCTAGAGAGTGGTAAATGGAATTCATTGGTTTGTCTCGTGGGGTATGAATGTACAGTTTTATTTTGAATAAACATGGAGTCAAACGCAAAAGGAAGGGAATTATTTATCAATTTGTACATAAACTGACCTAAATTCAAACAAAACAAATCCTTAATTTTTAAAATATTATTTTGATAAAACAAGTCGTTTGTGACATCTCCACGATTCTCTACAAATAATACGAAGAGCTTTTTTCTGCAATAAAAATATTCTTTCTAGATATGAGGAGTAAGTGTTGCCCCAGGCGAGAATACTATAGTTCAGATAGGGTAAAATTCAAAATGAATATAACATTAATAAAACATTTTGAGGGAAATAAAATTTAACTTTATTGATTACGCCGACATTTCTAGAAATTGTACGGCAAATTGAATCAATATGCAAATTCCAGGTGAACTTATTATCAAGGATCAAACCTAAAAATCGAATTGAAGAAACTTCTTCTACAACTACATTATCCAAATAAATGTTCTGAGATAACTTTTCCAAAGAATTACTAAAAAGCATACATTTAGTTTTTTGAAAATTAATTGATAATTTGTTGGCTCTAGTCCAGTAAAGTAACTTTTTTATCTCGATATTCATAGTATCGATCAATAACACAGGATCAGAACTAGAAAAGAACACATTTGTATCATCAGCAAATAATAGAAAGGAAGGAATACTTGATGAATTTTCAATATCATTGATGTAAAGAACAAATAAAAGTGGACCAAATAAACTTCCTTGCGGTACACCACAAGTGATATCATGCATAACAGATTTATGACCATTCAACAAATTGTTTGCGATTAGTAAGGTAGCTCCTGAACCACTCGAAGGCCATGCCTCGAATAACATAATGGGATAATTTGTAAAGGAGTATTTTGTGGTCAATGGTATCGAAGGCCTTGGAGAAGTCCAGGAACACACCTATAGTATGATGAAATTTATCAATGGCTTTGGAGACTTTATCTAAGAAAGTAAGGACTACATGAGATGTGTTGTGTTCTTGCCGGAAACCAAACTGATTATTAGAAATAATGTTATGCTTATTAAGAAAATCCAAAAGTCTAAAATGTACAACTTTTTCCAGTAATTTAGAGATAGTGGATAACAAAGATATTGGTCTATAATTACTGATGTCTTCCCTATCCCCTTTCTTAAAAATTGGAATAACCTTAGATACTTTCATAGCCTCGGGGACAACGCCATTACTTAAAGACAAATTAAACACATGAACCAAAGGGTCAACAATAAACTCTATGATATTTTTTACAAGAACATTATCAATATTATCATAACCAGCACTTTTTTTACTCTTTAAATTCCGAACTATATCAATTAGTTCGTTCCGGTGAGTGGGACCAAAAAAAAACAGGAGCTGAGATTAGGCGTTTGTAGAAAATCAACAAATAACTTTTGAGATTTAGAAATCTTTTTAGCAAAATTATTTCCTATTTGTGAAAAATATTGATTAAAAACATCAGCTATAAACCTTGAATCAGCAATTGTAAGATCATTATGTTTGATTGTAGTAATACGGGATGTTTCTTTGTTTCTATTAATGGCCGAATCAATAACTTTCCAAGTATTTTGGATATCATGTTTAAAATAATGTATCTGATCACTGAAATATTTTCGCTTTGCACAACGCAAAATTAGAGTAAGGACATTCTTGTATGAAATATATTTATGACGAGATTCCTCAGTACGCTTGATTTTATCAGCGTAATACAAATTATTTTTTCGGTTAATTGACAGCAACAAGGACTTGGATATCCACGGGAGTCTAGGGAATCTTTTATAATTACTATTATTTTTCTTAACTAAAGGAACATACTTATCTAAAAGTGCATTCAATTTTCTCATAAATAAATCATAAGCATAATTTGGGTCCTCAGCATCATATACCTCAGACCAATCTACTGCATTAAAACCATCTTGCAACCTAGCTATATTATTTGGTGTAACTTTTCGAAAATACACTACGGAAGAATTCAAATTACGTTTACGATTAACTGAAATATGAGTAAATATGGGGTAATGGTCGGACAAATCTGATAAAACAATGCCAGAAAAGGATAATGGGTTAATATTGCAGAATATATTATCAATAAGTGTTGCTGAATAATTAGTTACTCTAGTTGGCTTTGTTATAAGGGGTAAAAAAGATGAGGACATTATGATATCTAATAAATTCTGAGTAGAATTTAATGTCTGAAACTTAGATAAATCTACGTTAAAATCTCCCATAATATAACAATCTTTATTGTTACAAATTGGATTTTGCAATAACGATTGCAGATAAGTAAAGAAATCTTGAACATCAGAATTCGGAGGTCGGTACATGACTAATACAAGTATATTCCTAGAACCAGGCACGTTAATTTCAATAAAGAGTGATTCTACAGCTTCACTCATGCAGTTCAATCCACTATGAATAATATAGTCATGGTTTTGCTTTATATGCAGGGCAACTCCTCCGCCTTTCTTGTGCTGACGACTGCTTTCTATAAAATCATACCCGGGAAGAGAGAACGTAGGCATAGAAGTCGGACTGATCCATGTTTCACTCAGACCAATTACAGAGAAAGATGATTTATCAATGTCATTCATGAAACAGCAAAAATTATCGAAATTACGATTCAAACTCCTTATATTGAGTTGCATCAACGAAAAACTTTGAGTTATTTCAGTTAAAGCTTTGAATTGATTGATTGTAAAATATTCAGAACTACGATATTGTTCATTATTATCTTCACCAAAATTTACACTTTTAGTATGAGAATTAAAATCATAGTTTGCACAGAAACATTTACTGTAGGATTCATTTGTTTCATGAGTTACCGAACCATGATTAAACATATCAATAAAATCATCATTGTTTAGAGAATGATAAGGAAAATTCACAACCTGAGTCGTACTATCCGTCATAGATAGATGGCATTACCATATTCGTTGATGGTAAGAACAAGAGTGCATTCAAGTGTATGAGGCAAAGACCCAGAGAGAAGTGCAGGAGGAACAGGGGCAGAAATGTAAGTAGTATACGGTATGCAGGAGAGCGGCGCATCGACATTTTAAACTCGCAAGACAATATGACTAGACAAACACACGAAAAAAATAAACGAAACAAGGAATACATTTTACACTTTGGTAGGAGTAGAAGCAATGAATATAAGCTACACACTCGACATTTAAGGAACTGCCGCCACTCGTTAAAATTGATGAGTGTCTGGAGGGTACAAATGCAGTGGAATACACTGGAATGTAATGAAAGCACTGTGATACAATACTCAAATCTGCGACTTACGAGTAAGATATCCCGCATTTCCAACACGGTGTCTCAATGTTATAGTTTGTATAAAAAGAAATATCTTTTCCAAATTATATCTGTTATCAAACATGTCAAATAAACTTCATTATTAATTAAACAACCTTTCCGTTTAGTTTGTATGAAGATAATACTGTGCTAATCCAGCCGACCTTTTACGTGTGTGGTTCCTCGTCGTTGCAACTACTGTTTACCAAGATTGTAAAAACAGAAAGTGAATGATAATACCATTATTACTAGGAGAGTCCGGCAAATACAGACGCAGAGAGAGAGAGGGAGAGAGAGAAAGAAAGAAAGAAATAGAATAGAGAGTGTGTATATGCGTGTGTGTGTCCATATTAAGTGTGTGTGTTTGTTCATCAGCCTGTGTGTGTTGCGTGCAATGATACGTGATTACCTTCAGTGCATGTCACACCGGCATCTTCGTTATGTGAACAGTCGTGATGGAACACGGGCTCGTGGCTGCAGTCAAACAGGCTCATTTCATCCCCGGTGCAATCGACTTCGTCTAGGATGATTCCGTTTGCCCCCTCTCCGAAATGGGCATAATCCTGAACGGAGATGAGCCCGGGGTAGCCCAGCATGCGGCAGGCGACTCGGCCATCAAACTCGTCCCACCCGTCGTCACATACCGTATACCAGGAGCCTTTCAATCGAAGCTCCAGGCGACCCTCCCAAAGTGCACGCCCGCCCTGGAGGCGGATGTCGGGCGAGGTAGGGGTGGGTACGCCGAGTTCGCCAGTTGGAAAGAGCGCGTAAACCGCGGTACCTGTTCCGTAGTAATCATGTAATGCCGATATGGCCACTGATGACCCTGATGCCATTATTCTGTTTTGTCAGAGTGTCAAGTCAACGAGTGGGGTTTACCACCGTCATGGTCATTTACTTATGAACATGACGAATGAAAGTTGTTTATCAGTAATCTTACACTAGGTTGTCTCAAATCAACCTCTTCGGACTCTTGACTAAGGCGATTCTACATTCCTGTACCGTATGTCCCCCCAAAAAAGAATTACAACGGGACCCTCCGCAATAATAACTTTAATAATAGTGAATCAATCCAAATACAATTTCAGGGTACCAAACTATAACTCATTGCCCACATCTTACAGAAAATCCCATTCGATTTACTTCAGTGGTCAAAGAGAAATAAGGAATTTTGTAGAGCATGTCAGGAATCTCTTCCCTCCAAGTTCTGTATATTGTGTTCACACAAGAGCATCCAAGTGCTAAACTTGGAAGAATCAGACTCATGACATGCTTTACAACAATCCACATTTCTCTGTGACCGCTTAACCAAATTGAACGGGGTCTTCTGCAAAATTGCCCACATTTTTTTTTTTTGGGGGGGGGGGAGGGGGGGGGGGGAATACGGTACAGTGTATGAGAACCATCTTGATGTAGTCTACAAAACACGTGCTGAAATGGCGCTGCTGGGTAGCGCGCTGGATTGCCGCCTGGTAGTAAATGTACGTGTTTGAAGCGTAATTGATCTCTAGGAAAAGTTTTTAATAGAAATCTGTGGTTTGAAGTCAGAAACCATAGCTAATCATGGGAAACAGAGGCCTAGTGACAGCTGCTACCCGCTCATTTTTTATAGAGGGATAATGAAAATTTTGCATCGATTGTTTGTGGAATTTAAGTGACTGTTCAGCATGCTTTTTAAACTTATTTGATTGGTGAAACATGAATTATATCTTGCTCATGAGATCACTGTTTTCATTTTCCTTTTGTTTAAAACATTTCTAGTCGCCATGTGAATCAGTCGACATAAGCTCATAAAGCCCACTTCATTGTAACACGTTAGGAACGTAATCGAATCTCTATATAGCTGGACAATCATGCTTTCAAATGTAGACTTCTTGATCACCCATGTCTTTGCCCATTTTAAAATCTCTAAGACCGACATATTTGGCAAAATGCGGAATTTTATTTGGGGTATGTGCCATTTTGCCTGAATAGGCGTACGAATTATTATGGACCGAAAGAGTCGCCAATTTGTATTGTTCTGACACGTAGACGCGGTCAAGAAAATATTCTAGAATTCAATAATAATTCACACGTATCGGCAAATGGTTGGCTAATAATCTTCACTAGTTATGCAGCTTATTGGAAACCATCAAAAGAAAATAATGTTTTCATCATAGGCTAGGTATTAAAGAAAACCAGTCCGTAAAACTACAGCGACCAATCAGCCATCGGTCACCTCTCGGTCGTTTGCCACCCAAACGTTATCGATGCAGCATCAGAAAGAAAAAAAAATCCATAACGGCGATCAGTGCAATCGCCGAACGATGATAACCAATTGCCGACTTAAACTATTGTTCAACCTCTGATAACCTACTGCTCATCAGTGGCTAAAGAGGTTTTACACAAGGGTCGGAGAACTATCTTCACTTTTGTGTAATCAGGAATTTACTATAACATCTACAGATGAACAAATGAGATCGGAACGATTGTGCTGTTAAAATAAAACATGAACTTGAAAACATCCTCTTGAACCACAAAAGTGGTTTTGTTTTAAGAATGCTTCATTGCAGGATGAGAACGTATGAATTCTAAAAAAAAAAAATCTCAGTGCGCAATCAAAAAATAGATATAGTCAATGCTATATCATGACTCTATGAATCCATTAAGTATTTGGGGATTATGGTGAAAGAATTATCAACTTTTGATTAGTAAATTGTCACCTCTGAATTTCACTGCATTTCCTACTTTGGAGAATGTGAAAACTGGTTGAAATCATTGCGTAGTTCCTATCTCTTCATTCTACCAAGAATTTGACATTAAAGGCTGTTCTAGCTCAGTGAATAAGACTTCCAATCAAGATTTCTTTTATATCGTGTATACAACTATGTAGGCAAAACACATTAGCCTCATTGCCTTGTGTAGTTCGTCGGGACGTTATGTCGTTGGTCCCGTGCAGAAGTCGCTTGACTATTTATAGCATTCAGTGGTTCTTAAGAGGTCTCGTAAAGACATATCAAATCGTTTTAATATCTTTATTCAAATTCAATATATATTGTACTCCAAAATTTCCGCTCGCAAGAACGTGCTTCACACAACTTTTAAGTCAGAAGAGGTGAATTCTTATATGTATTTATATATATATATATATCTTTTTTTTAAGTGAAGAACATAGGGATTATCACAATTTGTACAACACAATCAAACGAACTTTCTGAGTTGTCGAAAGGGAAAGTGGAAATGATGACTTTAATGGCGATACTGGATGACTAAACTAATTTTCATTACAATTTACAATTGTACATAAAGCAGTTAATAAAGCCGACGAGTAAATGATGGGTTGAAATCCGATTAAAATGTGATTGCTATAAGTAATGTCATAAGTGCTTTTTAGGTTTTAAATATAATCATCAAACAGTCAATTTGAGTGTCATGATGCTTGGGATGATACCTCTTAACAACTCTTCCATCGAAATGAGCATGAGTATAATATAGACGGTATTTGAACTGAGATTTTTGCAATAGATAGGGAGCGTAAATATCAAAAATATCATCGCAGTATTCAATAATCGATAAAACTCTAAAAACAACTTTATGTGATTTTTCTTCCTTTCCACTTCCAAGCAGGAAAACTAGTGAAGATTTACTAACTCATCCAAACAGGATTCATGAAAGGATGGCATCATCGCCCTAATCAATTTCCAATTTATACGGATGTGACTTTAACACTGTTTCACGAAATATGTCACTCTAAATTCACATAACATTCAAATTGTTTGATAATGTCCAATTTTAAACGTGTATGACTGTCCTTAACTGTATTTTCATTTTATTTCATTTCGTTCTATTTTCATATTTCTAAAAAAAAATACATGAGATAAAACAAAGTAGAATGATGCATGACATCACTTTGGTCAATAATCATATAGAGCATAATTAATCATTAAGATGCTAATTATTGTTATCGTACGAGTATTATATTATCAATAGCTGCTTCTTTTATATAAATTTATTTCATTTCATTTATTTTCATTTTCAATGAAGAATATGAGTGTACAATATACAATGTAGGCTATATCATGAAAAAAGCAGTATACATATTCAAACTATATCAAAATATGATATAAACACACAACAAATTGTACAGCCAAGACGCATAATTAACTATATCGAGATTTGAGGGAAACTTACCATGTATGATGAGCAGTATGTGCAACAGAGGCCGCCAGCAATTCTTTGATTTTACCACCATGCCTGTAGCAGAGAAGTCCGATATGAAAATCTCACATACCATCACCGAAAAGGATATTGCCCCTTTTTTCAAAGAAAAACTCCAGGTATCACTGACAATTTTCCATCTCCCCCAAAAAAATGCCGAGCCGGAGGAAGAGCACACCGCCCTCCAAAGCCTGATGGTTGGTACTAACTTCGATTTTGCGGCACTGTTCTGACACCTCTGAATCCAATGAAAAAGACATCTCATCCGAATAGACTTACTAACCCTACCTTGTGAGTGTCCATCCATATCAATTTGCCTAATGACATGTGATTGTTCACTCACGTGCTAAATAAAGGTCATATGAGAAAGGGATAACGCTATTCATGGGGTGAAAGAAAGAGAGGTTGAGAGAATGAACGAAATCACTTCCCCTGTAAGTACTTGAGAAGTTGTTTTGTTTTGTTTTGTTTTGTTTTGTTTTGTTTGTTTTGTTTTGTTTTGTTTTGTTTTGTTTTGTTAGTTTTGTTTTTTTTGGGGGGGTAATTTGTAAAATAACAAAATTAGTTTTATGTTCATAGTGATAATCACGATGATAAACATGATCAGGATAATAATCATAACAGTAATGACATTAATGATAGCACAGCAGTACTGCTACCACTTATATTTCTGACGATAATAATAATAATCATTATCACCAGTATCATCTTCATCTTAATCATTATAACAACTGTTGTTATCGAAATGGTAACATAGCTCGAAGATGAGCACCAAGATGAAATCTGGAAGACATGGAACGACATGCCGAATATCTACTAATGTATACCGAATACTCCTCCGCGGAAGCCAAACATTCATTGACTTTGGTATTGGCAAATATATCTTTATCACAATTATTATATAAATATGAAACAGTGTTGATAGCCAACCAAAACAAAGTACTAATTTGAATTCTTATATACGAACGTTATACCCGCGATCTCATCTTAAACCTGTCTATCAAGATTTGAAACTTTTTAATCTTATAATGAGCTTATGAAGTATCATTATAGGTAGCAGTATCTACCAATGTGTCAGCTCATAATAGATCGTAACATCTCATAATTCAGAACACTTCTGCATCATTGTACATTCATCTACTTTAAAGGGCACAGTTTCCACAAGTTCTTTACTTTTGGAGATGCGCCCCTAAAATGTTCAAAATTGTCCCATTATATACCTTATGTGTATTGTTGCTGGAAA